>NW_027464585.1:10000000-11334000 GCF_043290135.1 Rhipicephalus microplus | reverse complement strand
CTCCAGGGAGTGGTTTGTTGCTTTTTTCTTTGCACTGATAGATTTGAAGATATGTTTTGATGGTGGGGAGAGTGGAGCACGACTGTCTCCGTGGCGCAATTGGGTAGCGCGATCGGTTGTTAACCAAAAAGTTGGAGGTTCGAGCCCACCCGGTGGTGGTGCGGCGCTTTTATTTTCTTTAGGCTGATAGCTTTGAAGATATGTTCTGATGGTGGTGAGAGTGGAGCAGGACTGTCTCCGTGGCGCAATTGGCTAGCGCGATCGGCTGTTAACCGAAAAATTGGAGGTTCGAGCCCACCCGGTGGTGGTGCGGCGCTTTTTTTTCTTTTCGCTGATAGCTTTGAAGATATGTTCTGATGGTGGTGAGAGTGGAGCACGACTGTCTCCGTGGCGCAATTGGGTAGCGCGATCGGTTGTTAACCAAAATGTTGGAGGTTCGAGCCCACAGGATGGTGGTGCGGCGCTTTTTTTGTTTGGGCTGATAGCTTTGAAGATATGTTCTGATGGTGGTGAAAGTGGGGCACGACTGTCTCCGTGACGCAATTGGCTAGCGCGATCGGCTGTTAACTGAAAGGTTGGAGGTTCGAGCCCACCCGATGGTGGTGCGGCGCTTTTTTTTTCTTTGGGCTGATAGCTTTGAAGATATGTTCTGATGGGGGTGAGAGTGGAGCAGGACTGTCTCCGTGGCGCAATTGGCTAGCGCGATCGGCTGTTAACCGAAAGGTTGGAGTTTCGAACCCACCCGGTGGTAGTGCGGCGCTTTTTTTTTCTTTGGGCTGATAGCTTTGAAGATATGTTCTGACGGTGGTGAAAGTGGGGCACGACTGTCTCCGTGACGCAATTGGCTAGCGCGATCGGCTGTTAACCGAAAGGTTGGAGGTTCGAGCCCACCCGGTGGTTGTGCGGCGCTTTTTTTTTCTTTGGGCTGATAGCTCTGAAGAAATGTTCTGACGGTGGTGAGAGTGGAGCATGACTGTCTCCGTGGCGCAAATGGCTAGCGTGATCGGCTGTTAACCGAAAGGTTGGAGGTTCGAGCCCACACGGTGGTCGGGCGGCGCTTTTTTTTCTTTGGGCTGATAGCTTTGAAGATGTGTTCTTATGGCAGTGAGAGTGGAGCAGGACTGTCTCCGTGGGGCAATTGGCTAGCGCGATCGGCTGTTAACCGTAAAGTTTGAGGTTGGAGCCCTCCCGAGAGTGGTGTGTTGCTTTTTTCTTTGCGCTGATAGCTTTGAAGATATGTTCTAATGGTGGTGAGTGTGGAGCACGACTGTCTCCGTGGCGCAATTGGCTAGCGCGATCGGCTGTTAACCGAAGGGTTGGAGGTTCGAGCTTTCCCGGGAGTTGTGTGTTGCTTTTTTTTCTTTGGGCTGATAGCTTGGAAGATATGTTCTGATGGTGGTGAGAGTGGAGCAAGACTGTCTCTGTTGCGCAATTGACTAGCTGAATCGGCTGTCAACCGAAAGGTTGGAGTTTCGAGCCCTCCCTGGAGTGGTGTGTTGCTTTTTTCTTTGCGCTGATAGCTTTAAAGATATGTTCTGATGGTGGTGAGTGTGGAGCACGACTGTCTCCATGGCGCAATTAGCTAGCGCGATCGGCTGTTAACTGAAAGGTTGGAGGTTCGAGCCCACCCGGTGGTGGTGCGGCGCTTTTTATTTTTTGGGCTGATAGCTTTGAAGATGTGTTCTGATGGTGGTGAGAGTGGAGCAGGACTGTCTCCGTGGCGCAATTGGCTAGCGCGATCGGCTGTTAACCGAAAGGTTGGAGGTTCGAGCTCACCCGGAGGTGGTGCGGCGCTTCTTTTCTTTGGGCTGATAGCTTTGAAGATATGTTCTGATGGTGGTGAGAGTGGAGCAGGACTGTCTCCGTGGCACAATTGGCTAGCGTGATCGGCTGTTATCCGAAAGGTCGGAGTTTCGAGCCCACCCGGTGGTGGTGCGGCGCTTTTTTTTTCTTTGGGCTGATAGCTTTGAAGCTATGTCCTAATGGTGGTGAGAGTGGAGCAGGACTGTCTCGGTGGCGCAATTGGCTAGCGCGATCGGCTGTTAACCGAAAGGTTGGAGTTTCGAGACCTCGAGGGGGTGGTTTGTTGCTTTTTTCTTTGCATTGATAGCTTTGAAGATATGTTTTGATGGTGGGGAGACTGGAGCACGACTGTCTCCGTGGCGCAATTGGCTAGCGCGATCGGCTGTTAACCAAAAGGTTGGAGGTTCGAGCCCACCCGGTGGTGGTGCGGCACTTTTATTTTCTTTAGGCTGATAGCTTTGAAGATATGTTCTGATGGTGGTGAGAGTGGAGCAGGACCGTCTCCGTGGCGCAATTGGCTAGCGCGATCGGCTGTTAACCGAAAAATTGGAGGTTCGAGCCCACCCGGTGGTGGTGCGGCGCTTTTTTTTCTTTGGGCTGATAGCTCTGAAGAAATGTTCTGACGGTGGTGAGAGTGGAGCACGACTGTCTCCGTGGCGCAAATGGCTAGCGCGATCGGTTGTTAACCAAAAGTTGGAGGTTCGAGCCCACACGGTGGTGGTGCGGCGCTTTTTTTTCTTTGGGCTGATAGCTTTGAAGATATGTTCTGATGGTGGTGAAAGTGGGGCACGACTGTCTCCGTGGCGCAAATGGCTAGCGCGATCGGCTGTTAACCGAAAGGTTGGAGGTTCGAGCCCACACGGTGGTCGGGCGGCGCTTCTTTTTGTGCTGATAGCTTTGAAGATATGTTCTTATGGCAGTGAGAGTGCAGCAGGACTGTCTCCGTGGGGTAATTGGCTAGCGCGATCGGCTGTTAACCGTAAAGTTGGAGGTTGGAGCCCTCCCGAGAGTGGTGTGTTTCTTTTTTCTTTGCGCTGATAGCTTTGAAGATATGTTCTAATGGTGGTGAGTGTGGAGCACGACTGTCTCCGTGGAGCGATTGGCTTGCGAGATCGGCTGTTAACCGAAAGGTTGGAGGTTCCAGCCCACCCGGTGGTTGTGCGGCTTTTTTTTTTCTTTGGGCTGATAGCTTTGAAGATATGTTCTGATGGTGGTGAAAGTGGAGCACGACTGTCTCTGTGGCCCAATTAGCTAGCGCGATCGGCTTTTAACCGAAAAGTTTGAGGTTCGAGCTTTCCCGGGAGTGGTGTGTTGCTTTTTTTTTCTTTGGGCTGATAGCTTTGAAGATATGTTCTGATGGTGGTGAGAGTGGAGCAAGACTGTCTCTGTTGCGCAATTGACTAGCTGAATCGGCTGTCAACCGAAAGGTTGGAGCTTCGAGCCCTCCCTGGAGGGGTGTGATGCTTTTTTCATTGCGCTGATAGTTTTAAAGATATGTTCTGATGGTGGTGAGTGTGGAGCACGACTGTCTCCATGGCGCAATTAGCTAGCGCGATCGGCTGTTAACTGAAAGGTTGGAGGTTTGAGCCCATCCGGTGGTGGTGCGGCGCTTTGTATTTTTTGGGCTGATAGCTTTGAAGATATGTTCTGATGGTGGTGAGAGTGGAGCAGGACTGTCTCCGTGGCGCAATTGGCTAGCGCGATCGGCTGTTAACCGAAAGGTTGGAGGTTCGAGCTCACCCGGTGGTGGTGCGGCGCTTTTTTTTCTTTGGGCTGATAGCTTTGAAGATATGTTCTTATGGTGGTGAGTGTGGAGCACGACTGTCTCCATGGCGCAATTAGCTAGCGCGATCGGCTGTTAACTGAAAGGTTGGAGGTTTGAGCCCATCCGGTGGTGGTGCGGCGCTTTTTATTTTTTCGGCTGATAGCTTTGAAGATATGTTCTGATGGTGGTGAGAGTGGAGCAGGACTGTCTCCGTGGCGCAATTGGCTAGCGCGATCGGCTGTTAACCGAAAGGTTGGAGGTTCGAGCTCACCCGGTGGTGGTGCGGCGCTTTTTTTTTCTTTGGGCTGATAGCTTTGAAGATATGTTCTGATGGTGGTGAGAGTGGAGCACGACTGTCTCCGTGGCGCAATTAGCTAGCGCGATCCGCTTTAACCGAAAAGTTTGAGGTTCGAGCTTTCCCGGGAGTGGTGTGTTGCTTTTTTTTCTTTGGGCTGATAGCTTTGAAGATATGTTTTGATGGTGGTGAGAGTGGAGCAAGACTGTCTCTGTTGCGCAATTGACTAGCTGAATCGGCTGTCAACCGAAAGGTTGGAGTTTCGAGCCCTCCCTGGAGTTGTGTGTTGCTTTTTTCTTTGCGCTGATAGCTTTAAAGATATGTTCTGATGGTGGTGAGTGTGGAGCACGACTGTCTCCATGGCGCAATTAGCTAGCGCGATCGGCTGTTAACTGAAAGGTTGGAGTTTCGAGCCCACCCGGTGGTGGTGCGGCACTTTTTTTTCTTTGGGCTGATAGCTTTGAAGCTATGTCCTAATGGTGGTGAGAGTGGAGCAGGACTGTCTCGGTGGCGCAATTGGCTAGCGCGATCGGCTGTTAACCGAAAGGTTGGAGTTTCGAGACCTCCAGGGAGTGGTTTGTTGCTTTTTTCTTTGCACTGATAGCTTTGAAGATATGTTTTGATGGTGGGGAGAGTGGAGCACGACTGTCTCCGTGGCGCAATTGGCTAGCGCAATCGGCTGTTAACCAAAAGATTGGAGGTTCGAGCCCACCCGGTGGTGGTGCGGCGCTTTTATTTTCTTTAGGCTGATAGCTTTGAAGATATGTTCTGATGGTGGTGAGAGTGGAGCAGGACTGTCTCCGTGGCGCAATTGGCTAGCGCGATCGGCTGTTAACCGAAAAATTGGAGGTTCGAGCCCACCCGGTGGTGGTGCGGCGCTTTTTTTTCTTTGCGCTGATAGCTTTGAAGATATGTTCTGATGGTGGTGAGAGTGGAGCACGACTGTCTCCGTGGCGCAATTGGGTAGCGCGATCGGTTGTTAACCAAAAAGTTGGAGGTTCGAGCCCACACGGTGGTGGTGCGGCGCTTTTTTTTCTTTGGGCTGATAGCTTTGAAGATATGTTCTGATGGTGGTGAAAGTGGGGCACGACTGTCTCCGTGGCGCAATTGGCTAGCGCGATCGGCTGTTAACCGAAATGTTGGAGGTTCGAGCCCACCCGGTGGTGGTGCGGCGCTTTTTTTTTCTTAGGGCTGATAGATTTGAAGATATGTTCTGATGGTGGTGAGAGTGGAGCAGGACTGTCTCCGTGGCGCAATTGGCTAGCGCGATCGGCTGTTAACCGAAAGGTTGGAGTTTCGAGCCCACCCGGTGGTAGTGCGGCGCTTTTTTTTCTTTGGGCTGATAGCTTTGAAGATATGTTCTGATGGTGGTGAGAGTGGAGCACGACTGTCTCCGTGGCGCAATTGGCTAGCGCGATCGGTTGTTAACCGAAAAGTTGGAGGTTCGAGCCCACCCGGGGGTGGTGCGGCTCTTTTTTTTCTTTGGGCTGAGAGCTTTGAAGATATGTTCTGATGGTGGTGAAAGTGGGGCATGACTGTCTCCGTGGCGCAATCGGCTTGCACGATCGGCTGTTAACCGAAAGGTTGGAGGTTCGAGCCCACCCGGTGGTGGTGCGGCGCTTTTTTTTCTTTGGGCTGATAGCTCTGAAGAAATGTTCTGACGGTGGTGAGAGTGGAGCACGACTGTCTCCGTGGCGCAAATGGCTAGCGCGATCGGCTGTTAACCGAAACGTTGGAGGTTCAAGCCCACACGGTGGTCGGGCGGCGCTTTTTTTTCTTTGGGCTGATAGCTTTGAAGATATGTTCTTATGGCACTGAGAGTGGAGCAGGACTGTCTCCGTGGGGCAATTGGCTAGCGCGATCGGCTGTTAACCGTAAAGTTTGAGGTTGGAGCCCTCCCTGGAGTGGTGTGTTGCTTTTTTCTTTGCGCTGATAGCTTTAAACATATGTTCTGATGGTGGTGAGTGTGGAGCACGACTGTCTCCGTGGCGCAATAGCTAGCGTGATCGGCTGTTAACTGAAAGGCTGGAGGTTCGAGCCCACCCGTGGTGGTGCGGCGCTTTTATTTTCTTTAGGCTGATAGCTTTGAAGATATGTTCTGATGGTGGTAAGAGTGGAGCAGGACTGTCTCCGTGGCGCAATTGGCTAGCGCGATCGGCTGTTAACCGAAAAATTGGAGGTTCGAGCCCACCCGGTGGTGGTGCGGCGCTTTTTTTCTTTTCGCTGATAGCTTTGAAGATATGTTCTGATGGTGGTGAGAGTGGAGCACGACTGTCTCCGTGGCGCAATTGGGTAGCGCGATCGGTTGTTAACCAAAATGTTGGAGGTTCGAGCCCACAGGATGGTGGTGCGGCGCTTTTTTTTGTTTGGGCTGATAGCTTTGAAGATATGTTCTGATGGTGGTGAAAGTGGGGCACGACTGTCTCCGTGACGCAATTGGCTAGCGCGATCGGCTGTTAACTGAAAGGTTGGAGGTTCGAGCCCACCCGGTGGTGGTGCGGCGCTTTTTTTTTCTTTGGGCTGATAGCTTTGAAGATATGTTCTGATGGTGGTGAGAGTGGAGCAGGACTGTCTCCGTGGCGCAATTGGCTAGCGCGATCGGCTGTTAACCGAAAGGTTGGAGTTTCGAACCCACCCGGTGGTAGTGCGGCGCTTTTTTTTTCTTTAGGCTGATAGCTTTGAAGATATGTTCTGATGGTGGTGAAAGTGGGGCACGACTGTCTCCGTGACGCAATTGGCTAGCGCGATCGGCTGTTAACCGAAAGGTTGGAGGTTCGAGCCCACCCGGTGGTTGTGCGGCGCTTTTTTTTGGGCTGATAGCTTTGAAGATATGTTCTGATGGTGGTGAGAGTGGAGCAGGGCTGTCTCCGTGGCGCAATTGGCTAGCGCGATCAGCTGTTAACCGAAAGGTTGGAGTTTCGAGCCCACCCGGTGGTAGTGCGGCGCTTTTTTTTCTTTGGGCTGATAGCTTTGAAGATATGTTCTGATGGTGGTGAGAGTGGAGCAGGACTGCCTCGGTGGCGCAATTGGCTAGCGCGATCGGCTGTTAACGGAAAGGTTGGAGTTTCGAGCCCACCCGGTGGTAGTGGGGCGCTTTTTTTTCTTTGGGCTGATAGCTTTGAAGCTATGTCCTAATGGTGGTGAGAGTGGAGCAGGACTGTCTCGGTGGCGCAATTGGCTAGCGCGATCGGCTGTTAACCGAAAGGTTGGAGTTTCGAGACCTCCAGGGAGTGGTTTGTTGCTTTTTTCTTTGCACTGATAGATTTGAAGATATGTTTTGATGGTGGGGAGAGTGGAGCACGACTGTCTCCGTGGCGCAATTGGGTAGCGCGATCGGTTGTTAACCAAAAAGTTGGAGGTTCGAGCCCACCCGGTGGTGGTGCGGCGCTTTTATTTTCTTTAGGCTGATAGCTTTGAAGGTATGTTCTGATGGTGGTGAGAGTGGAGCAGGACTGTCTCCGTGGCGCAATTGGCTAGCGCGATCGGCTGTTAACCGAAAAATTGGAGGTTCGAGCCCACCCGGTGGTGGTGCGGCGCTTTTTTTTCTTTTCGCTGATAGCTTTGAAGATATGTTCTGATGGTGGTGAGAGTGGAGCACGACTGTCTCCGTGGCGCAATTGGGTAGCGCGATCGGTTGTTAACCAAAATGTTGGAGGTTCGAGCCCACAGGATGGTGGTGCGGCGCTTTTTTTGTTTGGGCTGATAGCTTTGAAGATATGTTCTGATGGTGGTGAAAGTGGGGCACGACTGTCTCCGTGACGCAATTGGCTAGCGCGATCGGCTGTTAACCGAAAGGTTGGAGGTTCGAGCCCACCCGGTGGTTGTGCGGCGCTTTTTTTTTGGGCTGATAGCTTTGAAGATATGTTCTGATGGTGGTGAGAGTGGAGCAGGGCTGTCTCCGTGGCGCAATTGGCTAGCGCGATCAGCTGTTAACCGAAAGGTTGGAGTTTCGAGCCCACCCGGTGGTAGTGCGGCGCTTTTTTTTCTTTGGGCTGATAGCTTTGAAGATATGTTCTGATGGTGGTGAGAGTGGAGCAGGACTGCCTCGGTGGCGCAATTGGCTAGCGCGATCGGCTGTTAACGGAAAGGTTGGAGTTTCGAGCCCACCCGGTGGTAGTGGGGCGCTTTTTTTTCTTTGGGCTGATAGCTTTGAAGCTATGTCCTAATGGTGGTGAGAGTGGAGCAGGACTGTCTCGGTGGCGCAATTGGCTAGCGCGATCGGCTGTTAACCGAAAGGTTGGAGTTTCGAGACCTCCAGGGAGTGGTTTGTTGCTTTTTTCTTTGCACTGATAGATTTGAAGATATGTTTTGATGGTGGGGAGAGTGGAGCACGACTGTCTCCGTGGCGCAATTGGGTAGCGCGATCGGTTGTTAACCAAAAAGTTGGAGGTTCGAGCCCACCCGGTGGTGGTGCGGCGCTTTTATTTTCTTTAGGCTGATAGCTTTGAAGATATGTTCTGATGGTGGTGAGAGTGGAGCAGGACTGTCTCCGTGGCGCAATTGGCTAGCGCGATCGGCTGTTAACCGAAAAATTGGAGGTTCGAGCCCACCCGGTGGTGGTGCGGCGCTTTTTTTTCTTTTCGCTGATAGCTTTGAAGATATGTTCTGATGGTGGTGAGAGTGGAGCACGACTGTCTCCGTGGCGCAATTGGGTAGCGCGATCGGTTGTTAACCAAAATGTTGGAGGTTCGAGCCCACAGGATGGTGGTGCGGCGCTTTTTTTGTTTGGGCTGATAGCTTTGAAGATATGTTCTGATGGTGGTGAAAGTGGGGCACGACTGTCTCCGTGACGCAATTGGCTAGCGCGATCGGCTGTTAACTGAAAGGTTGGAGGTTCGAGCCCACCCGATGGTGGTGCGGCGCTTTTTTTTTCTTTGGGCTGATAGCTTTGAAGATATGTTCTGATGGGGGTGAGAGTGGAGCAGGACTGTCTCCGTGGCGCAATTGGCTAGCGCGATCGGCTGTTAACCGAAAGGTTGGAGTTTCGAACCCACCCGGTGGTAGTGCGGCGCTTTTTTTTTCTTTGGGCTGATAGCTTTGAAGATATGTTCTGACGGTGGTGAAAGTGGGGCACGACTGTCTCCGTGACGCAATTGGCTAGCGCGATCGGCTGTTAACCGAAAGGTTGGAGGTTCGAGCCCACCCGGTGGTTGTGCGGCGCTTTTTTTTTCTTTGGGCTGATAGCTCTGAAGAAATGTTCTGACGGTGGTGAGAGTGGAGCATGACTGTCTCCGTGGCGCAAATGGCTAGCGTGATCGGCTGTTAACCGAAAGGTTGGAGGTTCGAGCCCACACGGTGGTCGGGCGGCGCTTTTTTTTCTTTGGGCTGATAGCTTTGAAGATGTGTTCTTATGGCAGTGAGAGTGGAGCAGGACTGTCTCCGTGGGGCAAATGGCTAGCGCGATCGGCTGTTAACCGTAAAGTTTGAGGTTGGAGCCCTCCCGAGAGTGGTGTGTTGCTTTTTTCTTTGCGCTGATAGCTTTGAAGATATGTTCTAATGGTGGTGAGTGTGGAGCACGACTGTCTCCGTGGCGCAATTGGCTAGCGCGATCGGCTGTTAACCGAAGGGTTGGAGGTTCGAGCTTTCCCGGGAGTTGTGTGTTGCTTTTTTTTTCTTTGGGCTGATAGCTTGGAAGATATGTTCTGATGGTGGTGAGAGTGGAGCAAGACTGTCTCTGTTGCGCAATTGACTAGCTGAATCGGCTGTCAACCGAAAGGTTGGAGTTTCGAGCCCTCCCTGGAGTGGTGTGTTGCTTTTTTCTTTGCGCTGATAGCTTTAAAGATATGTTCTGATGGTGGTGAGTGTGGAGCACGACTGTCTCCATGGCGCAATTAGCTAGCGCGATCGGCTGTTAACTGAAAGGTTGGAGGTTCGAGCCCACCCGGTGGTGGTGCGGCGCTTTTTATTTTTTGGGCTGATAGCTTTGAAGATGTGTTCTGATGGTGGTGAGAGTGGAGCAGGACTGTCTCCGTGGCGCAATTGGCTAGCGCGATCGGCTGTTAACCGAAAGGTTGGAGGTTCGAGCTCACCCGGAGGTGGTGCGGCGCTTCTTTTCTTTGGGCTGATAGCTTTGAAGATATGTTCTGATGGTGGTGAGAGTGGAGCAGGACTGTCTCCGTGGCACAATTGGCTAGCGTGATCGGCTGTTATCCGAAAGGTCGGAGTTTCGAGCCCACCCGGTGGTGGTGCGGCGCTTTTTTTTTCTTTGGGCTGATAGCTTTGAAGCTATGTCCTAATGGTGGTGAGAGTGGAGCAGGACTGTCTCGGTGGCGCAATTGGCTAGCGCGATCGGCTGTTAACCGAAAGGTTGGAGTTTCGAGACCTCGAGGGGGTGGTTTGTTGCTTTTTTCTTTGCATTGATAGCTTTGAAGATATGTTTTGATGGTGGGGAGACTGGAGCACGACTGTCTCCGTGGCGCAATTGGCTAGCGCGATCGGCTGTTAACCAAAAGGTTGGAGGTTCGAGCCCACCCGGTGGTGGTGCGGCACTTTTATTTTCTTTAGGCTGATAGCTTTGAAGATATGTTCTGATGGTGGTGAGAGTGGAGCAGGACCGTCTCCGTGGCGCAATTGGCTAGCGCGATCGGCTGTTAACCGAAAAATTGGAGGTTCGAGCCCACCCGGTGGTGGTGCGGCGCTTTTTTTTCTTTGGGCTGATAGCTCTGAAGAAATGTTCTGACGGTGGTGAGAGTGGAGCACGACTGTCTCCGTGGCGCAAATGGCTAGCGCGATCGGTTGTTAACCAAAAGTTGGAGGTTCGAGCCCACACGGTGGTGGTGCGGCGCTTTTTTTTCTTTGGGCTGATAGCTTTGAAGATATGTTCTGATGGTGGTGAAAGTGGGGCACGACTGTCTCCGTGGCGCAAATGGCTAGCGCGATCGGCTGTTAACCGAAAGGTTGGAGGTTCGAGCCCACACGGTGGTCGGGCGGCGCTTCTTTTTGTGCTGATAGCTTTGAAGATATGTTCTTATGGCAGTGAGAGTGCAGCAGGACTGTCTCCGTGGGGTAATTGGCTAGCGCGATCGGCTGTTAACCGTAAAGTTGGAGGTTGGAGCCCTCCCGAGAGTGGTGTGTTTCTTTTTTCTTTGCGCTGATAGCTTTGAAGATATGTTCTAATGGTGGTGAGTGTGGAGCACGACTGTCTCCGTGGAGCGATTGGCTTGCGAGATCGGCTGTTAACCGAAAGGTTGGAGGTTCCAGCCCACCCGGTGGTTGTGCGGCTTTTTTTTTTTCTTTGGGCTGATAGCTTTGAAGATATGTTCTGATGGTGGTGAAAGTGGAGCACGACTGTCTCTGTGGCCCAATTAGCTAGCGCGATCGGCTTTTAACCGAAAAGTTTGAGGTTCGAGCTTTCCCGGGAGTGGTGTGTTGCTTTTTTTTTCTTTGGGCTGATAGCTTTGAAGATATGTTCTGATGGTGGTGAGAGTGGAGCAAGACTGTCTCTGTTGCGCAATTGACTAGCTGAATCGGCTGTCAACCAAAAGGTTGGAGCTTCGAGCCCTCCCTGGAGGGGTGTGATGCTTTTTTCATTGCGCTGATAGTTTTAAAGATATGTTCTGATGGTGGTGAGTGTGGAGCACGACTGTCTCCATGGCGCAATTAGCTAGCGCGATCGGCTGTTAACTGAAAGGTTGGAGGTTTGAGCCCATCCGGTGGTGGTGCGGCGCTTTGTATTTTTTGGGCTGATAGCTTTGAAGATATGTTCTGATGGTGGTGAGAGTGGAGCAGGACTGTCTCCGTGGCGCAATTGGCTAGCGCGATCGGCTGTTAACCGAAAGGTTGGAGGTTCGAGCTCACCCGGTGGTGGTGCGGCGCTTTTTTTTCTTTGGGCTGATAGCTTTGAAGATATGTTCTTATGGTGGTGAGTGTGGAGCACGACTGTCTCCATGGCGCAATTAGCTAGCGCGATCGGCTGTTAACTGAAAGGTTGGAGGTTTGAGCCCATCCGGTGGTGGTGCGGCGCTTTTTATTTTTTCGGCTGATAGCTTTGAAGATATGTTCTGATGGTGGTGAGAGTGGAGCAGGACTGTCTCCGTGGCGCAATTGGCTAGCGCAATTGGCTGTTAACCGAAAGGTTGGAGGTTCGAGCTCACCCGGTGGTGGTGCGGCGCTTTTTTTTTCTTTGGGCTGATAGCTTTGAAGATATGTTCTGATGGTGGTGAGAGTGGAGCACGACTGTCTCCGTGGCGCAATTAGCTAGCGCGATCCGCTTTAACCGAAAAGTTTGAGGTTCGAGCTTTCCCGGGAGTGGTGTGTTGCTTTTTTTTCTTTGGGCTGATAGCTTTGAAGATATGTTTTGATGGTGGTGAGAGTGGAGCAAGACTGTCTCTGTTGCGCAATTGACTAGCTGAATCGGCTGTCAACCGAAAGGTTGGAGTTTCGAGCCCTCCCTGGAGTGGTGTGTTGCTTTTTTCTTTGCGCTGATAGCTTTAAAGATATGTTCTGATGGTGGTGAGTGTGGAGCACGACTGTCTCCATGGCGCAATTAGCTAGCGCGATCGGCTGTTAACTGAAAGGTTGGAGTTTCGAGCCCACCCGGTGGTGGTGCGGCACTTTTTTTTCTTTGGGCTGATAGCTTTGAAGCTATGTCCTAATGGTGGTGAGAGTGGAGCAGGACTGTCTCGGTGGCGCAATTGGCTAGCGCGATCGGCTGTTAACCGAAAGGTTGGAGTTTCGAGACCTCCAGGGAGTGGTTTGTTGCTTTTTTCTTTGCACTGATAGCTTTGAAGATATGTTTTGATGGTGGGGAGAGTGGAGCACGACTGTCTCCATGGCGCAATTGGCTAGCGCAATCGGCTGTTAACCAAAAGATTGGAGGTTCGAGCCCACCCGGTGGTGGTGCGGCGCTTTTATTTTCTTTAGGCTGATAGCTTTGAAGATATGTTCTGATGGTGGTGAGAGTGGAGCAGGACTGTCTCCGTGGCGCAATTGGCTAGCGCGATCGGCTGTTAACCGAAAAATTGGAGGTTCGAGCCCACCCGGTGGTGGTGCGGCGCTTTTTTTTCTTTGCGCTGATAGCTTTGAAGATATGTTCTGATGGTGGTGAGAGTGGAGCACGACTGTCTCCGTGGCGCAATTGGGTAGCGCGATCGGTTGTTAACCAAAAAGTTGGAGGTTCGAGCCCACACGGTGGTGGTGCGGCGCTTTTTTTCTTTGGGCTGATAGCTTTGAAGATATGTTCTGATGGTGGTGAAAGTGGGGCACGACTGTCTCCGTGGCGCAATTGGCTAGCGCGATCGGCTGTTAACCGAAATGTTGGAGGTTCGAGCCCACCCGGTGGTGGTGCGGCGCTTTTTTTTTCTTAGGGCTGATAGATTTGAAGATATGTTCTGATGGTGGTGAGAGTGGAGCAGGACTGTCTCCGTGGCGCAATTGGCTAGCGCGATCGGCTGTTAACCGAAAGGTTGGAGTTTCGAGCCCACCCGGTGGTAGTGCAGCGCTTTTTTTTCTTTGGGCTGATAGCTTTGAAGATATGTTCTGATGGTGGTGAGAGTGGAGCACGACTGTCTCCGTGGCGCAATTGGCTAGCGCGATCGGTTGTTAACCGAAAAGTTGGAGGTTCGAGCCCACCCGGGGGTGGTGCGGCTCTTTTTTTTTCTTTGGGCTGAGAGCTTTGAAGATATGTTCTGATGGTGGTGAAAGTGGGGCATGACTGTCTCCGTGGCGCAATCGGCTTGCACGATCGGCTGTTAACCGAAAGGTTGGAGGTTCGAGCCCACCCGGTGGTGGTGCGGCGCTTTTTTTTCTTTGGGCTGATAGCTCTGAAGAAATGTTCTGACGGTGGTGAGAGTGGAGCACGACTGTCTCCGTGGCGCAAATGGCTAGCGCGATCGGCTGTTAACCGAAACGTTGGAGGTTCAAGCCCACACGGTGGTCGGGCGGCGCTTTTTTTTCTTTGGGCTGATAGCTTTGAAGATATGTTCTTATGGCACTGAGAGTGGAGCAGGACTGTCTCCGTGGGGCAATTGGCTAGCGCGATCGGCTGTTAACCGTAAAGTTTGAGGTTGGAGCCCTCCCTGGAGTGGTGTGTTGCTTTTTTCTTTGCGCTGATAGCTTTAAACATATGTTCTGATGGTGGTGAGTGTGGAGCACGACTGTCTCCGTGGCGCAATAGCTAGCGTGATCGGCTGTTAACTGAAAGGCTGGAGGTTCGAGCTCACCCGGTGGTGGTGCGGCGCTTTTTTTTCTTTGGGCTGATAGCTTTGAAGATATGTTCTGATGGTGGTGTGAGTGGAGCAAGACTGTCTCCGTGGCGCAATGCTATCGTGATCGGCTGTTAACCGAAAGGTCGGAGTTTCGAGCCCACCCGGTGGTGGTGCGGCGCTTTTTTTTCTATGGGCTGATAGCTTTGAAGCTATGTCCTAATGGTGGTGAGAGTGGAGCAGGACTATCTCGGCGGCGCAATGGGCTAGCGCGATCGGCTGTTAACCGAAAGGTTGGAGTTTCGAGACCTCCAGGGAGTGGTTTGTTGCTTTTTTCTTTGCACTGATAGCTTTGAAGATATGTTTTGATGGTGAGGAGAGTTGAGCAGGAGTGTCTCCGTGCCGCAATTGGCTAGCGCGATCGGCTGTTAACTGAAAGGTTGGAGGTTTAAGCCCATCCGGTGGTGGTGCGGCGCTTTTTATTTTTTGAGCTGATAGCTTTGAAGATATGTTCTGATGGTGGTGAGAGTGGAGCAGGACTGTCTCTGTTGCGCAATTGACTAGCTGAATCGGCTGTCAACCGAAAGGTTGGAGTTTCGAGCCCTCCCTGGAGTGGTGTGATGCTTTTTTCTTTGCGCTGATAGCTTTAAAGATATGTTCTGATGGTGGTGAGTGTGGAGCACGACTGTCTCCATGGCGCAATTAGCTAGCGCGATCGGCTGTTAACTGAAAGGTTGGAGGCTTGAGCCCATCCGGTGGTGGTGCGGCGCTTTTTATTTTTTCGGCTGATAGCTTTGAAGATATGTTCTGATGGTGGTGAGAGTGGAGCAGGACTGTCTCCGTGGCGCAATTGGCTAGCGCGATCGGCTGTTAACCGAAAGGTTGGAGGTTCGAGCTCACCCGGTGGTGGTGCGGCGCTTTTTTTTCTTTGGGCTGATAGCTTTGAAGATATGTTCTGATGGTGGTGAGAGTGGAGCACGACTGTCTCCGTGGCGCAATTAGCTAGCGCGATCCGCTTTAACCGAAAAGTTTGAGGTTCGAGCTTTCCCGGGAGTGGTGTGTTGCTTTTTTTTCTTTGGGCTGATAGCTTTGAAGATATGTTCTTATGGTGGTGAGAGTGGAGCAAGACTGTCTCTGTTGCGCAATTGACTAGCTGAATCGGCTGTCAACCGAAAGGTTGGAGTTTCGAGCCCTCCCTGGAGTGGTGTGTTGCTTTTTTCTTTGCGCTGATAGCTTTAAAGATATGTTCTGATGGTGGTGAGTGTGGAGCACGACTGTCTCCATGGCGCAATTGGCTAGCGCAATCGGCTGTTAACCAAAATATTGGAGGTTCGAGCCCACTCGGTGGTGGTGCGGCGCTTTTATTTTCTTTAGGCTGATAGCTTTGAAGATATGTTCTGATGGTGGTGAGAGTGGAGCAGGACTGTCTCCGTGGCGCAATTGGCTAGCGCGATCGGCTGTTAACCGAAAAATTGGAGGTTTGAGCCCACCCGGTGGTGGTGCGGCGCTTTTTTTTCTTTGCGCTGATAGCTTTGAAGATATGTTCTGATGGTGGTGAGAGTGGAGCACGACTGTCTCCGTGGCGCAATTGGGTAGCGTGATCGGTTGTTAACCAAAAAGTTGGAGGTTCGAGCCCACACGGTGGTGGTGCGGCGCTTTTTTTTCTTTGGGCTGATAGCTTTGAAGATATGTTCTGATGGTGGTGAAAGTGGGGCACGACTGTCTCCGTGGCGCAATTGGCTAGCGCGATCGGCTGTTAACCGAAATGTTGGAGGTTCGAGCCCACCCGGTGGTGGTGCGGCGCTTTTTTTTTCTTTGGGCTGATAGATTTGAAGATATGTTCTGATGGTGGTGAGAGTGGAGCAGGACTGTCTCCGTGGCGCAATTGGCTAGCGCGATCGGATGTTAACCGAAAGGTTGGAGTTTCGAGCCCACCCGGTGGTAGTGCGGCGCTTTTTTTTCTTCGGGCTGAAAGCTTTGAAGTTATGTTCTGATGGTGGTGAGAATGGAGCAGGACTGTCTCCGTGCCGCAAATGGCTAGCGCGATCGGCTCTTAACCGAAAAATTGGAAGTTCGAGGCCACAAGGTGGTGGTGCGGCGCTTTTTTTTGGGCTGATAGCTTTGAAGATATGTTCTGATAGTGGGGAGAGAGGAGCAGGACTGTCTCCGTGGCGCAATTAGCTAGCGCGATCAGCTGTTAACCGAAAGGTTGGAGGTTCGAGCCCACGCGGTGGTGGTGCGGCGCTTTTTTTCTTTGCGCTGATAGCTTGGAAGATATGTTCTGATGGTGGTGAGAGTGGAGCACGACTGTCTCCGTGGCGCAATTGGCTAGCGCGATCGGTTGTTAACCGAAAAGTTGGAGGTTCGAGCCCACCCGGGGGTGGTGCGGCTCTTTTTTTTCTTTGGGCTGAGAGCTTTGAAGATATGTTCTGATGGTGGTGAAAGTGGGGCATGACTGTCTCCATGGCGCAATCGGCTTGCACGATCGGCTGTTAACCGAAAGGTTGGAGGTTCGAGCCCACCCGGTGGTGGTGCGGCGCTTTTTTTTCTTTGGGCTGATAGCTCTGAGGAAATGTTCTGACGGTGTTGAGAGTGGAGCACGACTGTCTCCGTGGCGCAAATGGCTAGCGCGATCGGCTGTTAACCGAAACGTTGGAGGTTCGAGCCCACACGGTGGTCGGGCGGCGCTTTTTTTTCTTTGGGCTGTTAGCTTTGAAGATATGTTCTTATGGCAGTGAGAGTGGAGCAGGACTGTCTCCGTGGGGCAATTGGCTAGCGCGATCGGCTGTTAACCGTAAAGTTTGAGGTTGGAGCCCTCCCGAGAGTGGTGTGTTGCTTTTTTCTTTGCGCTGATAGCTTTGAAGATATGTTCTAATGGTGGTGAGTGTGGAGCACGACTGTCTCCGTGGCGCAATTGGCTAGCCCGATCGGCTGTTAACCGAAAGGTTGGAGGTTCGAGCCCACCTGGTGGTTGTGCGACTTTTTTTTTCTTTGGGCTGATAGCTTTGAAGATATGTTCTGATAGTGGTGAAAGTGGAGCACGACTGTCTCCGTGGCGCAATTAGCTAGCGCGATCGGCTTTTAACCGAAAAGTTTGAGGTTCGAGCTTTCCCGGGAGTGGTGTGTTGCTTTTTTTTCTTTGGGCTGATAGCTTTGAAGATATGTTCTGATGGTGGTGAGAGTGGAGCAAGACTGTCTCTGTTGCGCAATTGACTAGCTGAATCGGCTGTCAACCGAAAGGTTGGAGTCTCGAGCCCTCCCTGGAGTGGTGTGTTGCTTTTTTCTTTGCGCTGATAGCTTTAAAGATATGTTCTGATGGTGGTGAGTGTGGAGCACGACTGTCTCCGTGGCGCAATAGCTAGCGTGATCGGCTGTTAACTGAAAGGCTGGAGGTTCGAGCTCACCCGGTGGTGGTGCGGCGCTTTTTTTTCTTTGGGCTGATAGGTTTGAAGATATGTTCTGATGGTGGTGAGAGTGGAGCAGGACTGTCTCCGTGGCGCAATGCTAGCGTGATCGGCTGTTAACCGAAAGGTCGGAGTTTCGAGCCTACCCGGTGGTGGTGCGGCGCTTTTTTTTCTATGGGCTGATAGCTTTGAAGCTATGTCCTAATGGTGGTGAGAGTGGAGCAGGACTATCTCGGTGGCGCAATTGGCTAGCGCGATCGGCTGTTAACCGAAAGGTTGGAGTTTCGAGACCTCCAGGGAGTGGTTTGTTGCTTTTTTCTTTGCACTGATAGCTTTGAAGATATGTTTTGATGGTGAGGAGAGTTGAGCAGGACTGTCTCCGTGGCGCAATTGGCTAGCGCGATCGGCTATTAACCAAAAAATTGGAGGTTCGAGCCCACCCAGTGGTGGTGCGGCGCTTTTTTTTCTTTGCGCTGATAGCTTTGAAGATATGTTCTGATGGTGGTGAGCGTGGAGCACGACTGTCTCCGTGGCGCAATTGGGTAGCGCGATCGGTTGTTAACCAAAAAGTAGGAGGTTCGAGCCCACACGGTGGTGGTGCGGCGCTTTTTTTCTTTGGGCTGATAGCTTTGAAGATATGTTCTGATAGTGGTGAAAGTGGGGCACGACTGTCTCCGTGGCGCAATTGGCTGGCGCGATCGGCTGTTTACCGAAAGGTTGGAGGTTCGAGCCCCCCCGGTGGTGGTGCGGCGCCTTTTTTTTTTCTTTGGGCTGATCACTTTGAAGATATGTTCTGATGGTGGTGAGAGTGGAGCAGGACTGTCTCCGTGGCGCAATTGGCTAGCGCGATCGGCTGTTAACCGAAAGGTTGGAGGTTCGAGCCCACAAGGTGGTGGTTCGGCGCTTTTTTTGGGCTGATAGCTTTGAAGATATGTTCTGATAGTGGTGAGAGAGGAGCAGGACTGTCTCCGTGGCGCAATTGGCTAGCGCGATCGGCTGTTAACCGAAAGGTTCGAGGTTCGAGCCCACCCGGTTGTGGTACGGCGCTTTTTTTCTTTGTGCTGATAGCTTTGAAGATATGTTCTGATGGTGGTGAGAGTGGAGCACGACTGTCTCCGTGGCGCAATTGGCTAGCGCGATCGGTTGTTAACCAAAAGTTGGAGGTTCGAGCCCACCCGGTGGTGGTGCGGCTCTTTTTTTTCTTTGGGCTGATAGCTTTGAAGATATGTTCTGATGGTGGTGAAAGTGGGGCATGACTGTCTCCGTAACGCAATTGGCTTGCACGATCGGCTGTTAACCGAAAGGTTGGAGGTTCGAGCCCACCCGGTGGTGGTGCGGCGCTTTTTTTTCTTTGGGCTGATAGCTCTGAAGAAATGTTCTGACGGTGGTGAGAGTGGCGCACGACTGTCTCCGTGGCGCAAATGGCTAGCGTGATCGGCTGTTAACCGAAAGGTTGGAGGTTCGAGCCCACACGGTGGTCGGGCGGCGCTTTTTTTTTCTTTGGGCTGATAGCTTTGAAGATATCTTCTTATGGCAGTGAGAGTGGAGCAGGACTGTCTCCGTGGCGCAATTGGCTAGCGCGATCGGCTCTTAACCGAAAGGTTGGAGTTTCGAGCTCACCCGGTGGTGGTGCGGCGCTTTTTTTGCTTTGGGCTGATAGCTTTGAAGATATGTTCTGATCGTGGTGAGAGTGGAGCAGGACTGTCTCCGTGGCGCAAAGCTAGCGTGATCGGCTGTTAACCGAAAGGTCGGAGTTTCGAGCCCACCCGGTGGTGGTGCGGCGCTTTTTTTTCTTTGGGCTGATAGCTTTGAAGCTATGTCCTAATGGTGGTGAGAGTGGAGCAGGACTATCTCGGTGGCGCAATTGGCTAGCGCGATCGGCTGTTAACCGAAAGGTTGGAGTTTCGAGACCTCCAGGGAGTGGTTTGTTGCTTTTTTCTTTGCACTGATAGCTTTGAAGATATGTTTTGATGGTGAGGAGAGTGGAGCAGGACTGTCTCCGTGGCGCAATTGGCTAGCGCGATCGGCTATTAACCGAAAAGTTGGAGGTTCGAGCCCACCCGGTGGTGGTTCGGCGCTTTTTTTTCTTTGCGCTGATAGCTTTGAAGATATGTTCTTATGGTGGTGAGAGTGGAGCACGACTGTCTCCGTGGCGCAATTGGGTAGCGCGATCGGCTGTTAACCAAAAAGTTGGAGGTTTGAGCCCACACGGTGGTGGTGCGGCGCTTTTTTTTCTTTGGGCTGATAGCTATGAAGATATGTTCTGATAGTGGTGAAAGTGGGGCACGACTGTCTCCGTGGCGCAATTGGCTGGCGCGATCGGCTGTTAACCGAAAGGTTGGAGGTTCGAGCCCACCCGGTGGTGGTGCGGCGCTTTTTTTTGGGCTGATAACTTTGAAGATATGTTCTGATGGTGGTGAGAGTGGAGCAGGACTGTCTCCGTGGCGCAATTGGCTAGCGCGATCGGCTGTTAACCGAAAGGTTGGAGGTTCGAGCCCACAAGGTGGTGGTGCGGCGCTTTTTTTTGGGCTGATAGCTTTGAAGATATGTTCTGATAGTGGTGAGAGAGGAGCAGGACTGTCTCCGTGCCGCAAATGGCTAGCGCGATCGGCTCTTAACCGAAAAAATGGAGGTTCGAGCCCACAAGGTGGTGGTGCGGCGCTTTTTTTGGGCTGATAGCTTTGAAGATATGTTCTGATAGTGGTGAGAGAGGAGCAGGACTGTCTCCGTGGCGCAATTGGCTAGCGCGATCGGCTGTTAACCAAAAAGTTGGAGGTTCGAGCCCACACGGTGGTGGTGCGGCGCTTTTTTTTCTTTGGGCTGATAGCTTTGAAGATATGTTCTGATAGTGGTGAAAGTGGGGCATGACTGTCTCCGTGGCACAATTGGCTTGCACGATCGGCTGTTAACCGAAAGGTTGGAGGTTCAAGCCCACCCGGTGGTGGTGCGGCGCTTTTTTTTCTTTGGGCTGATAGCTTTGAAGATATGTTCTTATGGCAGTGAGAGTGGAGCAGGACTGTCTCCGTGGGGCAATTGGCTAGCGCGATCGGCTGTTAACCGTAAATTTGGAGGTTGGAGCCCTCCCGAGAGTGGTGTGTTGCTTTTTTCTTTGCGTTGATAGCTTTGAAGATATGTTCTAATGGTGGTGAGGGTGGAGCACGACTGTCTCCGTGGCGCGATTGGCTTGCGCGATCGGCTGTTAACCGAAAGGTTGGAAGTTCGAGCCCACCCGGTGGTTGTGCGGCTTTTTTTTCTTTGGGCTGATAGCTTTGAAGATATGTTCTGATGGTGGTGAAAGTGGAGCACGACTGTCTCCGTGGCGCAATTAGCTAGCGCGATCGGCTTTTAACCGAAAAGATTGAGGTTCGAGCTTTCCCGGAAGTGGTATGTTGCTTTTTTTTTCTTTGGGCTGATAGCTTTGAAGATATGTTCTGATGGTGGTGAGAGTGGAGGAAGACTGTCTCTGTTGCGCAATTGACTAGCTGAATCGGCTGTCAACCGAAAGGTTGGAGTTTCGAGCCCTCCCTGGAGCGGTGTGTTGCTTTTTTCTTTTCGCTGATAGCTTTAAAGATATGTTCTGATGGTGGTGAGTGTGGAGCACGACTGTCTCCGTGGCGCAATAGCTAGCTTGATCGGCTGTTAACTGAAAGGTTGGAGGTTCGAGCTCACCCGGTGGTGGTGCGGCGCTTTTTTTTCTTTGGGCTGATAGCTTTGAAGCTATGTCCTAATGGTGGTGAGAGTGGAGCAGGACTATCTCGGTGGCGCAATTGGCTAGCGCGATCGGCTGTTAACCGAAAGGTTGGAGTTTCGAGACCTCCAGGGAGTGGTTTGTTGCTTTTTTCTTTGCACTGATAGCTTTGAAGATATGTTTTGATGGTGAGGAGAGTTGAGCAGGACTGTCTCCGTGGCGCAATTGGCTAGCGCGATCGGCTATTAACCGAAAAATTGGATGTTCGAGCCCACCCGGTGGTGGTGCGGCGCTTTTTTTTCTTTGCGCTGATAGCTTTGAAGATATGTTCTGATGGTGGTGAAAGTGAAGCACGACTGTCTCCGTGGCGCAATTGGGTAGCGCTATCGGTTGTTAACCAAAACGTTGGAGGTTCGAGCCCACACGGTGGTGGTGCGGCGCTTTTTTTTTCTTTGGGCTGATAACTTTGAAGATATGTTCTGATGGTGGTGAGTGTGGAGCAGGACTGTCTCCGTGGCGCAATTGGCTAGCGCGATCGGCTGTTAACCGAAAGGTTGGAGGTTCGAGCCCACAAGGTGGTGGTGCGGCGCTTTTTTTTGGGCTGATAGCTTTGAAGACATGTTCTGATAGTGGTGAGAGAGGAGCAGGACTGTCTCCGTGGCGCAATTGGCTAGCGCGATCAGCTGTTAACCGAAAGGTTGGAGGTTCGAGCCCACCCGGTGGTGGTGCGGCGCTTTTTTTTCTTTGGGCTGATAGCTTTGAAGAAATGTTCTGACGGTGGTGAGAGTGGCGCACGACTGTTTCCGTGGCGCAAATGGCTAGCGCGATCGGCTCTTAACCGAAAGGTTGGAGGTTCGAGCTCACCCGGTGGTGGTGCGGCGCTTTTTTTTCTTTGGGCTGATAGCTTTGAAGATATGTTCTGATGGTGGTGAGAGTGGAGCAGGACTGTCTCCGTGGCGCAATGCTAGCGTGATCGGCTGTTAACCGAAAGGTCGGAGTTTCGAGCCCACCCGGTGGTGGTGCGGCGCTTTTTTTTCTTTGGGCTGATAGCTTTGAAGCTATGTCTTAATGGTGGTGAGAGTGGAGCAGGACTATCTCGGTGGCGCAATTGGCTTGCGCGATCGGCTGTTAACCGAAAGGTATGAGTTTCGAGACCTCCAGGGAGTGGTTTGTTGCTTTTTTCTTTGCACTGATAGCTTTGAAGATATGTTTTGATGGTGTGGAGAGTGGAGCAGGACTGTCTCCGTGGCGCAATTGGCTAGCGCGATCGGCTATTAACCGAAAAACTGGAGGTTCGAGCCCACTCGGTGGTGGTTCGGCGCTTTTTTTTCTTTGCGCTGATAGCTTTGAAGATATGTTCTGATGGTGGTGAGAGTGGAGCACGACTGTCTCCGTGGCGCAATTGGGTAGCGCGATCGGCTGTTAACCAAAAAGTTGGAGGTTCGAGCCCACACGGTGGTGGTGCGGCGCTTTTTTTTCTTTGGGCTGATAGCTTTGAAGATATGTTCTGATAGTGGTAAAAGTGGGGCACGACTGTCTCCGTTGCGCAATTGGCTGGCGCGATCGGCTGTTAACCGAAAGGTTGGAGGTTCGAGCCCACCCGGTGGTGGTGCGGCGCTTTTTTTTTGGGCTGATAACTTTGAAGATATGTTCTGATGGTGGTGAGAGTGGAGCAGGACTGTCTCCGTGGCGCAATTGGCTAGCGCGATCGGCTGTTAACCGAAAGGTTGGAGGTTCGAGCCCACAAGGTGGTGGTGCGGCGCTTTTTTTGGCTGATAGCTTTGAAGATATGTTCTGATAGTGGTGAGAGAGGAGCAGGACTGTCTCCGTGCCGCAAATGGCTAGCGCGATCGGCTCCTAACCGAAAAAATGGAGGTTCGAGCCCACAAGGTGGTGGTGCGGCGCTTTTTTTTGGGGCTGATAGCTTTGAAGATATGTTCTGATAGTGGTGAGAGTGGAGCACGACTGTCTCTGTGGCGCATTTGGCTAGCGCGATCGGTTGTTAACCGAAAAGTTGGAGGTTCGAGCCCACCCGGTGGTGGTGTGGCTCTTTTTTTTTTTGGGCTGATAGCTTTGAAGATATGTTCTGATGGTGGTGAAAGTGGGGCATGACTGTCTCCGTGGCACAATTGGCTTGCACGATCGGCTGTTAACCGAAAAGATTGAGGTTCGAGCTTTCCCGGGAGTGGTATGTTGCTTTTTTTCTTTGGGCTGATAGCTTTGAAGATATGTTCTGATGGTGGTGAGAGTGGAGCAAGACTGTCTCTGTTGCGCAATTGACTAGCTGAATCGGCTGTCAACCGAAAGGTTGGAGTTTCGAGCCCTCCCTGGAGCGGTGTGTTGCTTTTTTCTTTGCGCTGATAGCTTTAAAGCTATGTTCTGATGGTGGTGAGTGTGGAGCATGACTGTCTCCGTGGCGCAATAGCTAGCGTGATCGGCTGTTAACTGAAAGGTTGGAGGTTCGAGTTCACCCGTTGGTGGTGCGGCGCTTTTTTTTCTTTGGGCTGATAGCTTTGAAGATATGTTCTGATGGTGGTGAGAGTGGAGCAGGACTGTCTCCGTGGCGCCATGCTAGCGTGATCGGCTGTTAACCGAAAGGTCGGAGTTTCGAGCCCACCCGGTGGTGGTGCGGCGCTTTTTTTTCTTTGGGCTGATAGCTTTGAAGCTATGTCCTAATGTTGGTGAGTGTGGAGCAGGACTATCTCGGTGGCGCAATTGGCTAGCGCGATCGGCTGTTAACCGAAAGGTTGGAGTTTCGAGACCTCCAGGGAGTGGTTTGTTGCTTTTTTCTTTGCACTGATAGCTTTGAAGATATGTTTTGATGGTGAGGAGAGTTGAGCAGGACTGTCTCCGTAGCGCAATTCGCTAGCGCGATCGGCTATTAACCGAAAAATTGGAGGTTCGAGCCCACCCGGTGGTGGTGCGGCGCTTTTTTTTCTTTGCGCTGATAGCTTTGAAGATATGTTCTGATGGTGGTGAGAGTGGAGCACGACTGTCTCCGTGGCGCAATTGGGTAGCGCGATCGGTTGTTAACCAAAACGTTGGAGGTTCGAGCCCACACGGTGGTGGTGCGGCGCTTTTTTTTCTTTGGGCTGATAGCTTTGAAGATATGTTCTGATAGTGGTGAAAGTGGGGCACGACTGTCTCCGTGGCGCAATTGGCTGGCGCGATCGGCTGTTAACCGAAAGGTTGGAGGTTCGAGCCCACCCGGTGGTGGTGCGGCGCTGTTTTTTTCTTTGGGCTGATAGCTTTGAAGATATGTTCTGATGGTGGTGAGAGTGGAGCACGACTGTCTCCGTGGCGCAATTGGGTAGCGCGATCGGCTGTTAACCAAAAAGTTGGAGGTTCGAGCCCACACGGTGGTGGTGCGGCGCTTTTTTTTCTTTGGGCTGATAGCTTTGAAGATATGTTCTGATAGTGGTAAAAGTGGGGCACGACTGTCTCCGTTGCGCAATTGGCTGGCGCGATCGGCTGTTAACCGAAAGGTTGGAGGTTCGAGCCCACCCGGTGGTGGTGCGGCGCTTTTTTTTTGGGCTGATAACTTTGAAGATATGTTCTGATGGTGGTGAGAGTGGAGCAGGACTGTCTCCGTGGCGCAATTGGCTAGCGCGATCGGCTGTTAACCGAAAGGTTGGAGGTTCGAGCCCACAAGGTGGTGGTGCGGCGCTTTTTTTGGCTGATAGCTTTGAAGATATGTTCTGATAGTGGTGAGAGAGGAGCAGGACTGTCTCCGTGCCGCAAATGGCTAGCGCGATCGGCTCCTAACCGAAAAAATGGAGGTTCGAGCCCACAAGGTGGTGGTGCGGCGCTTTTTTTTGGGGCTGATAGCTTTGAAGATATGTTCTGATAGTGGTGAGAGTGGAGCACGACTGTCTCTGTGGCGCATTTGGCTAGCGCGATCGGTTGTTAACCGAAAAGTTGGAGGTTCGAGCCCACCCGGTGGTGGTGTGGCTCTTTTTTTTTTTGGGCTGATAGCTTTGAAGATATGTTCTGATGGTGGTGAAAGTGGGGCATGACTGTCTCCGTGGCACAATTGGCTTGCACGATCGGCTGTTAACCGAAAAGATTGAGGTTCGAGCTTTCCCGGGAGTGGTATGTTGCTTTTTTTCTTTGGGCTGATAGCTTTGAAGATATGTTCTGATGGTGGTGAGAGTGGAGCAAGACTGTCTCTGTTGCGCAATTGACTAGCTGAATCGGCTGTCAACCGAAAGGTTGGAGTTTCGAGCCCTCCCTGGAGCGGTGTGTTGCTTTTTTCTTTGCGCTGATAGCTTTAAAGCTATGTTCTGATGGTGGTGAGTGTGGAGCATGACTGTCTCCGTGGCGCAATAGCTAGCGTGATCGGCTGTTAACTGAAAGGTTGGAGGTTCGAGTTCACCCGTTGGTGGTGCGGCGCTTTTTTTTCTTTGGGCTGATAGCTTTGAAGATATGTTCTGATGGTGGTGAGAGTGGAGCAGGACTGTCTCCGTGGCGCCATGCTAGCGTGATCGGCTGTTAACCGAAAGGTCGGAGTTTCGAGCCCACCCGGTGGTGGTGCGGCGCTTTTTTTTCTTTGGGCTGATAGCTTTGAAGCTATGTCCTAATGTTGGTGAGTGTGGAGCAGGACTATCTCGGTGGCGCAATTGGCTAGCGCGATCGGCTGTTAACCGAAAGGTTGGAGTTTCGAGACCTCCAGGGAGTGGTTTGTTGCTTTTTTCTTTGCACTGATAGCTTTGAAGATATGTTTTGATGGTGAGGAGAGTTGAGCAGGACTGTCTCCGTAGCGCAATTCGCTAGCGCGATCGGCTATTAACCGAAAAATTGGAGGTTCGAGCCCACCCGGTGGTGGTGCGGCGCTTTTTTTTCTTTGCGCTGATAGCTTTGAAGATATGTTCTGATGGTGGTGAGAGTGGAGCACGACTGTCTCCGTGGCGCAATTGGGTAGCGCGATCGGTTGTTAACCAAAACGTTGGAGGTTCGAGCCCACACGGTGGTGGTGCGGCGCTTTTTTTTCTTTGGGCTGATAGCTTTGAAGATATGTTCTGATAGTGGTGAAAGTGGGGCACGACTGTCTCCGTGGCGCAATTGGCTGGCGCGATCGGCTGTTAACCGAAAGGTTGGAGGTTCGAGCCCACCCGGTGGTGGTGCGGCGCTGTTTTTTTCTTTGGGCTGATAACTTTGAAGATATGTTCTGATGGTGGTGAGAGTGGAGCAGGACTGTCTCCGTGGCGCAATTGGCTAGCGCGATTGGCTGTTAACCGAAAGTTGGAGGTTCGAGCCCACCCGGTGGTGGTGCGGCTCTTTTTTTTCTTTGGGCTGATAGCTTTGAAGATATGTTCTGATGGTGAGGAGAGTTGAGCAGGACTGTCTCCGTAGCGCAATTCGCTAGCGCGATCGGCTATTAACCGAAAAATTGGAGGTTCGAGCCCACCCGGTGGTGGTGCGGCGCTTTTTTTTCTTTGCGCTGATAGCTTTGAAGATATGTTCTGATGGTGGTGAGAGTGGAGCACGACTGTCTCCGTGGCGCAATTGGGTAGCGCGATCGGTTGTTAACCAAAACGTTGGAGGTTCGAGCCCACAAGGTGGTGGTGCGGCGCTTTTTTTTGGGCTGATAGCTTTGAAGATATGTTCTGATAGTGGTGAGAGAGGAGCAGGACTGTCTCCATGGTGCAATTGGCTAGCGCGATCGGCTGTTAACCGAAAGGTTGGAGGTTCGAGCCCACCGGGTGGTGGTGCGGCGCTTTTTTTCTTTGCGCTGATAGCTTTGAAGATATGTTCCGATGGTGGTGAGAGTGGAGCACGACTGTCTCCGTGGCGCAATTGGCTAGCGCGATCGGTTGTTAACCGAAAGTTGGAGGTTCGAGCCCACCCGGTGGTGGTGCGGCTCTTTTTTTTCTTTGGGCTGATAGCTTTGAAGATATGTTCTGATGGTGGTGAAAGTGGGGCATGACTGTCTCCGTGGCGCAATTGGCTTGCACGATCGGCTGTTAACCGAAAGGTTGGAGGTTCGAGCCCACCCGGTGGTGGTGCGGCGCTTTTTTTTCTTTGGGCTGATAGCTCTGAAGAAATGTTCTGACGGTGGTGAAAGTGGCGCACGACTGTCTCCGTGGCGCAAATGGCTAGCGTGATCGGCTGTTAACCGAAAGGTTGGAGGTTCGAGCCCACACGGTGGTCGGGCGGCGCTTTGTTTTCTTTGGGCTGATAGCTTTGAAGATATGTTCTTATGGCAGTGAGAGTGGAGCAGGACTGTCTCCGTGGCGCAATTGGCTAGCGCGATCGGCTCTTAACCGAAACGATGGAGGTTCGAGCTCACCCGGTGGTGGTGCGGCGCTTTTTTTTCTTTGGGCTGATAGCTTTGAAGATATGTTCTGATGGTGGTGAGAGTGGAGCAGGACTGTCTCCGTGGCGCAATGCTAGCGTGATCGGCTGTTAACCGAAAGGTCGGAGTTTCGAGCCCACCCGGTGGTGGTTCGGCGCTTTTTTTTCTTTGGGCTGATAGCTTTGAAGCTATGTCCTAATGGTGGTGAGAGTGGAGCAGGACTATCTCGGTGGCGCAATTGGCTTGCGCGATCGGCTGTTAACCGAAAGGTTGGAGTTTCGAGACCTCCAGGGAGTGGTTTGTTGCTTTTTTCTTTGCACTGATAGCTTTGAAGATATGTTTTGATGGTGTGGAGAGTGGAGCAGGACTGTCTCCGTGGCGCAATTGGCTAGCGCGATCGGCTATTAACCGAAAAATTGGAGGTTCGAGCCCACCCGGTGGTGGTTCGGCGCTTTTTTTTCTTTGCGCTGATAGCTTTGAAGATATGTTCTGATGGTGGTGAGAGTGGAGCACGACTGTCTCCGTGGCGCAATTGGGTAGCGCGATCGGCTGTTAACCAAAAAGTTGGAGGTTCGAGCCCACACGGTGGTGGTGCGGCGCTTTTTTTTCTTTGGGCTGATAGCTTTGAAGATATGTTCTGATAGTGGTAAAAGTGGGGCACGACTGTCTCCGTTGCGCAATTGGCTGGCGCGATCGGCTGTTAACCGAAAGGTTGGAGGTTCGAGCCCACCCGGTGGTGGTGCGGCGCTTTTTTTTTGAGCTGATAACTTTGAAGATATGTTCTGATGGTGGTGAGAGTGGAGCAGGACTGTCTCCGTGGCGCAATTGGCTAGCGCGATCGGCTGTTAACCGAAAGGTTGGAGGTTCGAGCCCACAAGGTGGTGGTGCGGCGCTTTTTTTGGCTGATAGCTTTGAAGATATGTTCTGATAGTGGTGAGAGAGGAGCAGGACTGTCTCCGTGCCGCAAATGGCTAGCGCGATCGGCTCTTAACCGAAAAAATGGAGGTTCGAGCCCCCAAGGTTGTGGTGCGGCGCTTTTTTTTTGGGCTGATAGCTTTGAAGATATGTTCTGATAGTGGTGAGAGTGGAGCACGACTGTCTCTGTGGCGCAATTGGCTAGCGCGATCGGTTGTTAACCGAAAAGTTGGAGGTTCGAGCCCACCCGGTGGTGGTGTGGCTCTTTTTTTTCTTTGGGCTGATAGCTTTGAAGATATGTTCTGATGGTGGTGAAAGTGGGGCATGACTGTCTCCGTGGCACAGTTGGCTTGCACGATCGGCTGTTAACCGAAAAGATTGAGGTTCGAGCTTTCCCGGGAGTGGTATGTTGCTTTTTTTTCTTTGGGCTGATAGTTTGAAGATATGTTCCGATGGTGGTGAGAGTGGAGCACGACTGTCTCCGTGGCGCAATTGGCTAGCGCGATCGGTTGTTAACCGAAAGTTGGAGGTTCGAGCCCACCCGGTGGTGGTGCGGCTCTTTTTTTTCTTTGGGCTGATAGCTTTGAAGATATGTTCTGAAGGTGGTGAAAGTGGGGCATGACTGTCTCCGTGGCGCAATTGGCTTGCACGATCGGCTGTTAACCGAAAGGTTGGAGGTTCGAGCCCACCCGGTGGTGGTGCGGCGCTTTTTTTTCTTTGGGCTGATAGCTCTGAAGAAATGTTCTGACGGTGGTGAAAGTGGCGCACGACTGTCTCCGTGGCGCAAATGGCTAGCGTGATCGGCTGTTAACCGAAAGGTTGGAGGTTCGAGCCCACACGGTCGTCGGGCGGCGCTTTTTTTTCTTTGGGCTGATAGCTTTGAAGATATGTTCTTATGGCAGTGAGAGTGGAGCAGGACTGTCTCCGTGGCGCAATTGGCTAGCGCGATCGGCTCTTAACCGAAAGGTTGGAGGTTCGAGCTCACCCGGTGGTGGTGCGGCGCTTTTTTTTCTTTGGGCTGATAGCTTTGAAGATATGTTCTGATGGTGGTGAGAGTGGAGCAGGACTGTCTCCGTGGCGCAATGCTAGCGTGATCGGCTGTTAACCGAAAGGTCGGAGTTTCGAGCCCACCCGGTGGTGGTGCGGCGCTTTTTTTTCTTTGGGCTGATAGCTTTGAAGCTATGTCCTAATGGTGGTGAGAGTGGAGCAGGACTATCTCGGTGGCGCAATTGGCTTGCGCGATCGGCTGTTAACCGAAAGGTTGGAGTTTCGAGACCTCCAGGGAGTGGTTTGTTGCTTTTTTCTTTGCACTGATAGCTTTGAAGATATGTTTTGATGGTGTGGAGAGTGGAGCAGGACTGTCTCCGTGGCGCAATTGGCTAGCGCGATCGGCTATTAACCGAAAAATTGGAGGTTCGAGCCCACCCGGTGGTGGTTCGGCGCTTTTTTTTCTTTGCGCTGATAGCTTTGAAGATATGTTCTGATGATGGTGAGAGTGGAGCACGACTGTCTCCGTGGCGCAATTGGGTAGCGCGATCGGCTGTTAACCAAAAAGTTGGAGGTTCGAGCCCACACGGTGGTGGTGCGGCGCTTTTTTTTCTTTGGGCTGATAGCTTTGAAGATATGTTCTGATAGTGGTAAAAGTGGGGCACGACTGTCTCCGTTGCGCAATTGGCTGGCGCGATCGGCTGTTAACCGAAAGGTTGGAGGTTCGAGCCCACCCGGTGGTGGTGCGGCGCTTTTTTTTTTTGAGCTGATAACTTTGAAGATATGTTCTGATGGTGGTGAGAGTGGAGCAGGACTGTCTCCGTGGCGCAATTGGCTAGCGCGATCGGCTGTTAACCGAAAGGTTGGAGGTTCGAGCCCACAAGGTGGTGGTGCGGCGCTTTTTTTGGCTGATAGCTTTGAAGATATGTTCTGATAGTGGTGAGACAGGAGCAGGACTGTCTCCGTGCCGCAAATGGCTAGCGCGATCGGCTCTTAACCGAAAAAATGGAGGTTCGAGCCCACAAGGTGGTGGTGCGGCGCTTTTTTTTGGGCTGATAGCTTTGAAGCTATGTCCTAATGGTGGTGAGAGTGGAGCAGGACTATCTCGGTGGCGCAATTGGCTAGCGCGATCGGCTGTTAACCGAAAGGTTGGAGGTTCGAGCTTACAAGGTGGTGGTGCGGCGCTTTTTTTTGGGCTGATAGCTTTGAAGATATGTTCTGATAATGGTGAGAGAGGAGCAGGACTGTCTCCATGGCGCAATTGGCTTGCACGATCGGCTGTTAACCGAAAGGTTGGAGTTTCGAGACCTCCAGGGAGTGGTTTGTTGCTTTTTTCTTTGCGCTGATAGCTTTAAAGATATGTTCTGATGGTGGTGAGTGTGGAGCACGACTGTCTCCGTGGCGCAATAGCTAGCGTGATCGGCTGTTAACTGAAAGGTTGGAGGTTCGAGCCCACACGGTGGTGGTGCGGCGCTTTTTTTTCTTTGGGCTGATAGCTTTGAAGATATGTTCTGATAGTGGTAAAAGTGGGGCACGACTGTCTCCGTTGCGCAATTGGCTGGCGCGATCGGCTGTTAACCGAAAGGTTGGAGGTTCGAGCCCACCCGGTGGTGGTGCGGCGCTTTTTTTTTGGGCTGATAACTTTGAAGATATGTTCTGATGGTGGTGAGAGTGGAGCAGGACTGTCTCCGTGGCGCAATTGGCTAGCGCGATCGGCTGTTAACCGAAAGGTTGGAGGTTCGAGCCCACAAGGTGGTGGTGCGGCGCTTTTTTTGGCTGATAGCTTTGAAGATATGTTCTGATAGTGGTGAGAGAGGAGCAGGACTGTCTCCGTGCCGCAAATGGCTAGCGCGATCGGCTCCTAACCGAAAAAATGGAGGTTCGAGCCCACAAGGTGGTGGTGCGGCGCTTTTTTTTGGGGCTGATAGCTTTGAAGATATGTTCTGATAGTGGTGAGAGTGGAGCACGACTGTCTCTGTGGCGCATTTGGCTAGCGCGATCGGTTGTTAACCGAAAAGTTGGAGGTTCGAGCCCACCCGGTGGTGGTGTGGCTCTTTTTTTTTTTGGGCTGATAGCTTTGAAGATATGTTCTGATGGTGGTGAAAGTGGGGCATGACTGTCTCCGTGGCACAATTGGCTTGCACGATCGGCTGTTAACCGAAAAGATTGAGGTTCGAGCTTTCCCGGGAGTGGTATGTTGCTTTTTTTCTTTGGGCTGATAGCTTTGAAGATATGTTCTGATGGTGGTGAGAGTGGAGCAAGACTGTCTCTGTTGCGCAATTGACTAGCTGAATCGGCTGTCAACCGAAAGGTTGGAGTTTCGAGCCCTCCCTGGAGCGGTGTGTTGCTTTTTTCTTTGCGCTGATAGCTTTAAAGCTATGTTCTGATGGTGGTGAGTGTGGAGCATGACTGTCTCCGTGGCGCAATAGCTAGCGTGATCGGCTGTTAACTGAAAGGTTGGAGGTTCGAGTTCACCCGTTGGTGGTGCGGCGCTTTTTTTTCTTTGGGCTGATAGCTTTGAAGATATGTTCTGATGGTGGTGAGAGTGGAGCAGGACTGTCTCCGTGGCGCCATGCTAGCGTGATCGGCTGTTAACCGAAAGGTCGGAGTTTCGAGCCCACCCGGTGGTGGTGCGGCGCTTTTTTTTCTTTGGGCTGATAGCTTTGAAGCTATGTCCTAATGTTGGTGAGTGTGGAGCAGGACTATCTCGGTGGCGCAATTGGCTAGCGCGATCGGCTGTTAACCGAAAGGTTGGAGTTTCGAGACCTCCAGGGAGTGGTTTGTTGCTTTTTTCTTTGCACTGATAGCTTTGAAGATATGTTTTGATGGTGAGGAGAGTTGAGCAGGACTGTCTCCGTAGCGCAATTCGCTAGCGCGATCGGCTATTAACCGAAAAATTGGAGGTTCGAGCCCACCCGGTGGTGGTGCGGCGCTTTTTTTTCTTTGCGCTGATAGCTTTGAAGATATGTTCTGATGGTGGTGAGAGTGGAGCACGACTGTCTCCGTGGCGCAATTGGGTAGCGCGATCGGTTGTTAACCAAAACGTTGGAGGTTCGAGCCCACACGGTGGTGGTGCGGCGCTTTTTTTTCTTTGGGCTGATAGCTTTGAAGATATGTTCTGATAGTGGTGAAAGTGGGGCACGACTGTCTCCGTGGCGCAATTGGCTGGCGCGATCGGCTGTTAACCGAAAGGTTGGAGGTTCGAGCCCACCCGGTGGTGGTGCGGCGCTGTTTTTTTCTTTGGGCTGATAACTTTGAAGATATGTTCTGATGGTGGTGAGAGTGGAGCAGGACTGTCTCCGTGGCGCAATTGGCTAGCGCGATTGGCTGTTAACCGAAAGTTGGAGGTTCGAGCCCACCCGGTGGTGGTGCGGCTCTTTTTTTTCTTTGGGCTGATAGCTTTGAAGATATGTTCTGATGGTGAGGAGAGTTGAGCAGGACTGTCTCCGTAGCGCAATTCGCTAGCGCGATCGGCTATTAACCGAAAAATTGGAGGTTCGAGCCCACCCGGTGGTGGTGCGGCGCTTTTTTTTCTTTGCGCTGATAGCTTTGAAGATATGTTCTGATGGTGGTGAGAGTGGAGCACGACTGTCTCCGTGGCGCAATTGGGTAGCGCGATCGGTTGTTAACCAAAACGTTGGAGGTTCGAGCCCACAAGGTGGTGGTGCGGCGCTTTTTTTTGGGCTGATAGCTTTGAAGATATGTTCTGATAGTGGTGAGAGAGGAGCAGGACTGTCTCCATGGTGCAATTGGCTAGCGCGATCGGCTGTTAACCGAAAGGTTGGAGGTTCGAGCCCACCGGGTGGTGGTGCGGCGCTTTTTTTCTTTGCGCTGATAGCTTTGAAGATATGTTCCGATGGTGGTGAGAGTGGAGCACGACTGTCTCCGTGGCGCAATTGGCTAGCGCGATCGGTTGTTAACCGAAAGTTGGAGGTTCGAGCCCACCCGGTGGTGGTGCGGCTCTTTTTTTTCTTTGGGCTGATAGCTTTGAAGATATGTTCTGATGGTGGTGAAAGTGGGGCATGACTGTCTCCGTGGCGCAATTGGCTTGCACGATCGGCTGTTAACCGAAAGGTTGGAGGTTCGAGCCCACCCGGTGGTGGTGCGGCGCTTTTTTTTCTTTGGGCTGATAGCTCTGAAGAAATGTTCTGACGGTGGTGAAAGTGGCGCACGACTGTCTCCGTGGCGCAAATGGCTAGCGTGATCGGCTGTTAACCGAAAGGTTGGAGGTTCGAGCCCACACGGTGGTCGGGCGGCGCTTTGTTTTCTTTGGGCTGATAGCTTTGAAGATATGTTCTTATGGCAGTGAGAGTGGAGCAGGACTGTCTCCGTGGCGCAATTGGCTAGCGCGATCGGCTCTTAACCGAAACGATGGAGGTTCGAGCTCACCCGGTGGTGGTGCGGCGCTTTTTTTTCTTTGGGCTGATAGCTTTGAAGATATGTTCTGATGGTGGTGAGAGTGGAGCAGGACTGTCTCCGTGGCGCAATGCTAGCGTGATCGGCTGTTAACCGAAAGGTCGGAGTTTCGAGCCCACCCGGTGGTGGTTCGGCGCTTTTTTTTCTTTGGGCTGATAGCTTTGAAGCTATGTCCTAATGGTGGTGAGAGTGGAGCAGGACTATCTCGGTGGCGCAATTGGCTTGCGCGATCGGCTGTTAACCGAAAGGTTGGAGTTTCGAGACCTCCAGGGAGTGGTTTGTTGCTTTTTTCTTTGCACTGATAGCTTTGAAGATATGTTTTGATGGTGTGGAGAGTGGAGCAGGACTGTCTCCGTGGCGCAATTGGCTAGCGCGATCGGCTATTAACCGAAAAATTGGAGGTTCGAGCCCACCCGGTGGTGGTTCGGCGCTTTTTTTTCTTTGCGCTGATAGCTTTGAAGATATGTTCTGATGGTGGTGAGAGTGGAGCACGACTGTCTCCGTGGCGCAATTGGGTAGCGCGATCGGCTGTTAACCAAAAAGTTGGAGGTTCGAGCCCACACGGTGGTGGTGCGGCGCTTTTTTTTCTTTGGGCTGATAGCTTTGAAGATATGTTCTGATAGTGGTAAAAGTGGGGCACGACTGTCTCCGTTGCGCAATTGGCTGGCGCGATCGGCTGTTAACCGAAAGGTTGGAGGTTCGAGCCCACCCGGTGGTGGTGCGGCGCTTTTTTTTTGAGCTGATAACTTTGAAGATATGTTCTGATGGTGGTGAGAGTGGAGCAGGACTGTCTCCGTGGCGCAATTGGCTAGCGCGATCGGCTGTTAACCGAAAGGTTGGAGGTTCGAGCCCACAAGGTGGTGGTGCGGCGCTTTTTTTGGCTGATAGCTTTGAAGATATGTTCTGATAGTGGTGAGAGAGGAGCAGGACTGTCTCCGTGCCGCAAATGGCTAGCGCGATCGGCTCTTAACCGAAAAAATGGAGGTTCGAGCCCCCAAGGTTGTGGTGCGGCGCTTTTTTTTTGGGCTGATAGCTTTGAAGATATGTTCTGATAGTGGTGAGAGTGGAGCACGACTGTCTCTGTGGCGCAATTGGCTAGCGCGATCGGTTGTTAACCGAAAAGTTGGAGGTTCGAGCCCACCCGGTGGTGGTGTGGCTCTTTTTTTTCTTTGGGCTGATAGCTTTGAAGATATGTTCTGATGGTGGTGAAAGTGGGGCATGACTGTCTCCGTGGCACAGTTGGCTTGCACGATCGGCTGTTAACCGAAAAGATTGAGGTTCGAGCTTTCCCGGGAGTGGTATGTTGCTTTTTTTTCTTTGGGCTGATAGTTTGAAGATATGTTCCGATGGTGGTGAGAGTGGAGCACGACTGTCTCCGTGGCGCAATTGGCTAGCGCGATCGGTTGTTAACCGAAAGTTGGAGGTTCGAGCCCACCCGGTGGTGGTGCGGCTCTTTTTTTTCTTTGGGCTGATAGCTTTGAAGATATGTTCTGAAGGTGGTGAAAGTGGGGCATGACTGTCTCCGTGGCGCAATTGGCTTGCACGATCGGCTGTTAACCGAAAGGTTGGAGGTTCGAGCCCACCCGGTGGTGGTGCGGCGCTTTTTTTTCTTTGGGCTGATAGCTCTGAAGAAATGTTCTGACGGTGGTGAAAGTGGCGCACGACTGTCTCCGTGGCGCAAATGGCTAGCGTGATCGGCTGTTAACCGAAAGGTTGGAGGTTCGAGCCCACACGGTCGTCGGGCGGCGCTTTTTTTTCTTTGGGCTGATAGCTTTGAAGATATGTTCTTATGGCAGTGAGAGTGGAGCAGGACTGTCTCCGTGGCGCAATTGGCTAGCGCGATCGGCTCTTAACCGAAAGGTTGGAGGTTCGAGCTCACCCGGTGGTGGTGCGGCGCTTTTTTTTCTTTGGGCTGATAGCTTTGAAGATATGTTCTGATGGTGGTGAGAGTGGAGCAGGACTGTCTCCGTGGCGCAATGCTAGCGTGATCGGCTGTTAACCGAAAGGTCGGAGTTTCGAGCCCACCCGGTGGTGGTGCGGCGCTTTTTTTTCTTTGGGCTGATAGCTTTGAAGCTATGTCCTAATGGTGGTGAGAGTGGAGCAGGACTATCTCGGTGGCGCAATTGGCTTGCGCGATCGGCTGTTAACCGAAAGGTTGGAGTTTCGAGACCTCCAGGGAGTGGTTTGTTGCTTTTTTCTTTGCACTGATAGCTTTGAAGATATGTTTTGATGGTGTGGAGAGTGGAGCAGGACTGTCTCCGTGGCGCAATTGGCTAGCGCGATCGGCTATTAACCGAAAAATTGGAGGTTCGAGCCCACCCGGTGGTGGTTCGGCGCTTTTTTTTCTTTGCGCTGATAGCTTTGAAGATATGTTCTGATGATGGTGAGAGTGGAGCACGACTGTCTCCGTGGCGCAATTGGGTAGCGCGATCGGCTGTTAACCAAAAAGTTGGAGGTTCGAGCCCACACGGTGGTGGTGCGGCGCTTTTTTTTCTTTGGGCTGATAGCTTTGAAGATATGTTCTGATAGTGGTAAAAGTGGGGCACGACTGTCTCCGTTGCGCAATTGGCTGGCGCGATCGGCTGTTAACCGAAAGGTTGGAGGTTCGAGCCCACCCGGTGGTGGTGCGGCGCTTTTTTTTTTTGAGCTGATAACTTTGAAGATATGTTCTGATGGTGGTGAGAGTGGAGCAGGACTGTCTCCGTGGCGCAATTGGCTAGCGCGATCGGCTGTTAACCGAAAGGTTGGAGGTTCGAGCCCACAAGGTGGTGGTGCGGCGCTTTTTTTGGCTGATAGCTTTGAAGATATGTTCTGATAGTGGTGAGACAGGAGCAGGACTGTCTCCGTGCCGCAAATGGCTAGCGCGATCGGCTCTTAACCGAAAAAATGGAGGTTCGAGCCCACAAGGTGGTGGTGCGGCGCTTTTTTTTGGGCTGATAGCTTTGAAGCTATGTCCTAATGGTGGTGAGAGTGGAGCAGGACTATCTCGGTGGCGCAATTGGCTAGCGCGATCGGCTGTTAACCGAAAGGTTGGAGGTTCGAGCTTACAAGGTGGTGGTGCGGCGCTTTTTTTTGGGCTGATAGCTTTGAAGATATGTTCTGATAATGGTGAGAGAGGAGCAGGACTGTCTCCATGGCGCAATTGGCTTGCACGATCGGCTGTTAACCGAAAGGTTGGAGTTTCGAGACCTCCAGGGAGTGGTTTGTTGCTTTTTTCTTTGCGCTGATAGCTTTAAAGATATGTTCTGATGGTGGTGAGTGTGGAGCACGACTGTCTCCGTGGCGCAATAGCTAGCGTGATCGGCTGTTAACTGAAAGGTTGGAGGTTCGAGCTCACCCGGTGGTGGTGCGGCGCTTTTTTTTCTTTGGGCTGATAGCTTTAAAGATATGTTCTGATGGTGGTGAGTGTGGAGCACGACTGTCTCCGTGGCGCAATAGCTAGCGTGATCGGCTGTTAACTGAAAGGTTGGAGGTTCGAGCTCACCCGGTGGTGGTGCGGCGCTTTTTTTTCTTTGGGCTGATAGCTCTGAAGAAATGTTCTGACGGTGGTGAAAGTGGCGCACGACTGTCTCCGTGCCGCAAATGGCTAGCGTGATCGGCTGTTAACCGAAAGGTTGGAGGTTCGAGCCCACACGGTGGTCGGGCGGCGCTTTTTTTTCTTTGGGCTGATAGCTTTGAAGATATGTTCTTATGGCAGTGAGAGTGGAGCAGGACTGTCTCCGTGGCGCAATACGCTAGCGCGATCGGTTCTTAACCGAAAGGTTGGAGGTTCGAGCTCACCCGGTGGTGGTGGGGCGCTTTTTTTTCTTTGGGCTGATAGCTTTGAAGATATGTTCTGATGGTGGTGAGAGTGGAGCAGGACTGTCTCCGTGGCGCAATTGGCTAGCGCGATCGGCTGTTAACCGAAAGGTTGGACTTTCGAGACCTCCAGGGAGTGGTTTGTTGCTTTTTTCTTTGCACTGATAGCTTTGAAGATATGTTTTGATGGTGAGGAGAGTGGAAGAGGATTGTCTCCGTGGCGCAATTGGCTAGCGCGATCGGCTATTAACCGAAATATTGAAGGTTCAAGCCCACCCGGTGGTGGTTCGGCGCTTTTTTTTCTTTGCGCTGATAGCTTTGAAGATATGTTCTGATGGTGGTGAGAGTGGAGCACGACTGTCTCCGTGGCGCAATTGGGTAGCGCGATCGGCTGTTAACCAAAAAGTTGGAGGTTCGAGCCCACACGGTGGTGGTGCGGCGCTTTTTTTTCTTTCGGCTGATAGCTTTGAAGATATGTTCTGATAGTTTTGAAAGTGGGGCACGACTGTCTCCGTGGCGCAATTGGCTGGCGCGATCGGCTGTTAACCGAAAGGTTGGAGGTTCGAGCCCACCCGGTGGTGGTGCGGCGCTTTTTTTTTGGGCTGATAACTTTGAAGATATGTTCTGATGGTGGTGAGAGTGGAGCAGGACTGTCTCCGTGGCGCAATTGGCTAGCGCGATCGGCTGTTAACCGAAAGGTTGGAGGTTCGAGCCCACAAGGTGGTGGTGCGGCGCTTTTTTTTTGGGCTGATAGCTTTGAAGATATGTTCTGATAGTGGTGAGAGAGGAGCAGGACTGTCTCCGTGGCGCAATTGGCTAGCGCGATCGGCTGTTAACCGAAAGGTTGGAGGTTCGAGCCCACCCGGTGGTGGTAAGGCGCTTTTTTTCTTTGCGCTGATAGCTTTGAAGATATGTTCTGATGGTGGTGAGAGTGGAGCACGACTGTCTCCGTGGCGCAATTGGCTAGCGCGATCGGTTGTTAACCGAAAGTTGGAGGTTCGAGCCCTCCCGAGAGTGGTGTGTTGCTTTTTTCTTTGCGCTGATAGCTTTAAAAATATGTTCTGATGGTGGTGAGAGTGGAGCAGGACTGTCTCCGTGGCGCAATTGGCTAGCGCGATCGGCTCTTAACCGAAAGGTTGGAGGTTCGAGCTCACCCGGTGGTGGTGCGGCGCTTTTTTTTCTTTGGGCTGATAGCTTTGAAGATATGTTCTGATGGTTGTGAAAGAAGAGCACGACTGTCTCCGTGGCGCAATTAGCTAGCGCGATCGGCTTTTAACCGAAAAGTTTGAGGTTCGAGCTTTCCCGAGGTGGTGTGTTGCTTTTTTTTTCTTTGGGCTGATAGCTTTGAAGATATGTTCTGATGGTGGTGAGAGTGAAAGCAAGACTGTCTCTGTGGCGCAATTGACTAGCTGAATCGGCTGTCAACCGAAAGGTTGGAGTTTCGAGCCCTCCCTGGAGCGGTGTGTTGCTTTTTTTCTTTGCGCTGATAGCTTTAAAAATATGTTCTGATGGTGGTGAGAGTGGAGCAGGACTGTCTCCGTGGCGCAATTGGCTAGCGCGATCGGCTCTTAACCGAAAGGTTGGAGGTTCGAGCTCACCCGGTGGTGGTGCGGCGCTTTTTTTTCTTTGGGCTGATAGCTTTGAAGATATGTTCTGATGGTTGTGAGAGTGGAGCAGGACTGTCTCCGTGGCGCAATGCTAGCGTGATCGGCTGTTAACCGAAAGGTCGGAGTTTCGAGCCCACCCGGTGGTGGTGCGGCGCTTTTTTTTCTTTGGGCTGATAGCTTTTAAGCTATGTCCTAATGGTGGTGAGAGTGGAGCAGGACTATCTCGGTGGCGCAATTGGCTAGCGCGATCGTCTGTTAACCGAAAGGTTGGAGTTTCGAGACCTCCAGGGAGTGGTTTGTTGCTTTTTTCTTTGCACTGATAGCTTTGAAGATATGTTTTGATGGTGAGGAGAGTGGAAGAGGATTGTCTCCGTGGCGCAATTGGCTAGCGCGATCGGCTATTAACCGAAAAATTGAAGGTTCCAGCCCACCCGGTGGTGGTTCGGCGCTTTTTTTTCTTTGCGCTGATAGCTTTGAAGATATGTTCTGATGGTGGTGAGAGTGGAGCACGACTGTCTCCGTGGCGCAATTGGGTAGCGCGATCGGCTGTTAACCAAAAAGTTGGAGGTTCGAGCCCACACGGTGGTGGTGCGGCGCTTTTTTTTCTTTGGGCTGATAGCTTTGAAGATATGTTCTGATAGTGGTGAACGTGGGGCACGACTGTCTCCGTGGCGCAATTGGCTAGCGCGATCGGCTGTTAACCGAAAGGTTGGAGGTTCGAGCCCACAAGGTGGTGGTGCGGCGCTTTTTTTTGGGCTGATAGCCTTGAAGATTTGTTCTGATAGTGGTGAGAGAGGAGCAGGACTGTCTCCGTGGCGCAATTGGCTAGCGCGATCGGCTGTTAACCGAAAGGTTGGAGGTTCGAGCCCACAAGGTGGTGGTGCGGCGCTTTTTTTTGGGCTGATAGCCTTGAAGATATGTTCTGATAGTGGTGAGAGAGGAGCAGGACTGTCTCCGTGGCGCAATTGGCTAGCGCGATCGGTTGTTAACCGAAAGTTGGAGGTTCGAGCCCACCCGGTGGTGGTGCGGCTCTTTTTTTTCTTTGGGCTGATAGCTTTGAAGATTTGTTCTGATGGTGGTGAAAGTGGGGCATGACTGTCTCCGTGGCGCAATTGGCTTGCACGATCGGCTGTTAACCGAAAGGTTAGAGGTTCGAGCCCACCCGGTGGTGGTGCGGGGCTTTTTTTTGGGCTGATAGCTCTGAAGAAATGTTCTGACGGTGGTGAGAGTGGCACACGACTGTCTCCGTGGCGCAAATGGCTAGCGCGATCGGCTGTTAACCGAAAGGTTGGAGGTTCGAGCCCACACGGTGGTTGGGCGGCGCTTTTTTTTCTTTGGGCTGATAGCCTTGAAGATATGTTCTGATAGTGGTGAGAGAGGAGCAGGACTGTCTCCGTGGCGCAATTGGCTAGCGCGATCGGCTGTTAACCGAAAGGTTGGAGGTTCGAGCCCACCCGGTGGTGGTAAGGCGCTTTTTTTCTTTGCGCTGATAGCTTTGAAGATATGTTCTGATGGTGGTGAGAGTGGAGCACGACTGTCTCCGTGGCGCAATTGGCTAGCGCGATCGGCTGTTGACCGTAAAGTTGGAGGTTGGAGCCCTCCCGAGAGTGGTGTGTTGCTTTTTTCTTTGCGCTGATAGCTTTGAAGATATGTTCTAATGGTGATGAGTGTGGAGCACGACTGTCTCCGTGGCGCGATTTGCTTGCGCGATCGGCTGTTAACCAAAAGGTTGGAGGTTCGAGCCCACCTGGTGGTTGTGCGGCTTTTTTTTCTTTGGGCTGATAGCTTTGAAGATATGTTCTGATGGTAGTGAAAGTAGAGCACGACTGTCTCCGTGGCGCAATTAGCTAGCGCGATCGGCTTTTAACCGAAAAGTTTGAGGTTCGAGCTTTCCCGGGAGTGGTTTGTTGCTTTTTTTTCTTTGGGCTGATAGCTTTGAAGATATGTTCTGATGGTGGTGACAGTGGAGCAAGACTGTCTCTGTGGCGCAATTGACTAGCTGAATCGGCTGTCAACCGAAAGGTTGGAGTTTCGAGCCCTCCCTGGAGTGGTGTGTTGCTTTTTTCTTTGCGCTGATAGCTTTAAAGATATGTTGTGATGGTGGTGAGTGTGGAGCACGACTGTCTCCATGGCGCAATTAACCAGCGCGATCGGCTGTTAACTGAAAGGTTGAAGGTTTGAGCCCACCCGGTGGTGGTGTGGCGCTTTTTTTTCTTTGGGCTGATAGCTTTGAAGATATGTTCTGATGGTGGTGAGAGGTGAGCAGGACTGTCTCCGTGGCGCAATTGGCTAGCGCGATCGGCTGTTAACCGAAAGGTTGGAGGTTCGAGCTCACCCGGTGGTGGTGCGGTGCTTTTCTTTCTTTGGGCTGATAGCTTTGAAGATATGTTCTGATGGTGGTGAGAGTGGAGCACGACTGTCTCCGTGGCGCAATTGGCTAGCGCGATCGGCTGTTAACCGAAAGGTTGGAGGTACGAGCCCACCCGGTGAAGGCGGGGCACTTTTTTTTCTTTAGGCTGATAGCTTTGAAGATATGTTCTGATGGTGGTGAGAGTGGAGCACGACTGTCTCCGTGGCGCAATTGGCTAGCTCGATCGGCTGTTAACCGAAAGGTTTGAGGTTCGAGCCCTCCCGGGAGTGGTGTGTTGCTTTTTTTATTTTGGGCTGATAGCTTTGAAGATATGTTCTAATGGTGGTGAGTGTGGAGCGCGACTGTCTCCGTGGCGCAATTAGCTAGCGCGATAGGCTGTTAACTGAAAGGTTGGAGGTTCGAGCCCACCCGGTGATGGTGCGGCGCTTTTTTTTTCTTTGGGCTGATAGCATTGAAGATATGTTCTGATGGTGGTGAGAGTGGAGCATGACTGTCTCTGTGGCGCAATCGGCTAGCGCGATCGGCTGTTAACCGAGAGGTTGGAGGTTCGAGCCCACCCGGTGGTGGTGCGGCGCTTTTTTTCCTAAGGGCTGATAGCTCTGAAGAAATGTTCTGATGGTTGTGAGAGCGGAGCACGACTGTCTTCGTGGCGCAGTTGGCTAGCGCGATCGGCTGTTAACCGAAAGGTTGGAGTTTCGAGCCCACCCGGTGGTAGTGCGGCTCTTTTTTTTCTTTGGGCTGATAGCTTTGAAGTTATGTTCTGATGGGGGTGAGAATGGAGCAGGACTGTCTCCGTGCCGCAAATGGCTAGCGCGATCGGCTCTTAACCGAAAGGTTTGAGGTTCGAGCCCTCCCGGGAGTGGTGTGTTGTTTTTTTTATTTTGCGCTGATAGCTTTGAAGATATGTTCTAATGGTGGTGAGTGTGGAGCACGACTGTCTCCGTGGCGCAATTGGCTAGCGCGATCGGCTGTTAACCGAAAGGTTGGAGGTTCGAGCCACCCCGGTGGTGGTGCGGCGCTTTTTTTCTTTGCGCTGATAGCTTTGAAGATATGTTCTGATGGTGGTGAGAGTGGAGCATGACTGTCTCCGTGGCGCAACTGGCTAGCGCGATCGGTTGTTAACCGAAAAGTTGGAGGTTCGAGCCCACCCGGTGGTGGTGTGGCTCTTTTTTTTCTTTGGGCTGATAACTTTGAAGATATGTTCTGATGGTGGTGAAAGTGGGGCATGACTGTCTCCGTGGCACAATTGGCTTGCGCGATCGGCTGTTAACCGAAAGGTTGGAGTTTCGCGACCTCCAGGGAGTGGTTTGTTGCTTTTTTCTTTGCACTGATAGCTTTGAAGATATGTTTTGATGGTGTGGAGAGTGGAGCAGGACTGTCTCCGTGGCGCAATTGGCTAGCGCGATCGGCTATTAACCGAAAAATTGGAGGTTCGAGCCCACCCGGTGGTGGTTCGGCGCTTTTTTTTCTTTGCGCTGATAGCTTTGAAGATATGTTCTGATGGTGGTGAGAGTGGAGCACGACTGTCTCCGTGGCGCAATTGGGTAGCGCGATCGGCTGTTAACCAAAAAGTTGGAGGTTCGAGCCCACACGGTGGTGGTGCGGCGCTTTTTTTTCTTTGGGCTGATAGCTTTGAAGATATGTTCTGATAGTGGTAAAAGTGGGGCACGACTGTCTCCGTTGCGCAATTGGCTGGCGCGATCGGCTGTTAACCGAAAGGTTGGAGGTTCGAGCCCACCCGGTGGTGGTGCGGCGCTTTTTTTTTTGAGCTGATAACTTTGAAGATATGTTCTGATGGTGGTGAGAGTGGAGCAGGACTGTCTCCGTGGCGCAATTGGCTAGCGCGATCGGCTGTTAACCGAAAGGTTGGAGGTTCGAGCCCACAAGGTGGTGGTGCGGCGCTTTTTTTGGCTGATAGCTTTGAAGATATGTTCTGATAGTGGTGAGAGAGGAGCAGGACTGTCTCCGTGCCGCAAATGGCTAGCGCGATCGGCTCTTAACCGAAAAAATGGAGGTTCGAGCCCACAAGGTGGTGGTGCGGCTTTTTTTTTGGGCTGATAGCTTTGAAGATATGTTCTGATAGTGGTGAGAGTGGAGCACGACTGTCTCTGTGGCGCAATTGGCTAGCGCGATCGGTTGTTAACCGAAAAGTTGGAGGTTCGAGCCCACCCGGTGGTGGTGTGGCTCTTTTTTTTCTTTGGGCTGATAGCTTTGAAGATATGTTCTGATGGTGGTGAAAGTGGGGCATGACTGTCTCCGTGGCACAGTTGGCTTGCACGATCGGCTGTTAACCGAAAAGATTGAGGTTCGAGCTTTCCCGGGAGTGGTATGTTGCTTTTTTTTCTTTGGGCTGATAGCTTTGAAGATATGTTCTGATGGTGGTGAGAGTGGAGCAAGACTGTCTCTGTTGCGCAATTGACTAGCTGAATCGGCTGTCAACCGAAAGGTTGGAGTTTCGAGCCCTCCCTGGAGCGGTGTGTTGCTTTTTTCTTTGCGCTGATAGCTTTAAAGATATGTTCTGATGGTGGTGAGTGTGGAGCACGACTGTCTCCGTGGCGCAATAGCTAGCGTGATCGGCTGTTAACTGAAAGGTTGGAGGTTCGAGCTCACCCGGTGGTGGTGCGGCGCTTTTTTTTCTTTGGGCTGATAGCTTTGAAGATATGTTCTGATGGTGGTGAGAGTGGAGCAGGACTGTCTCCGTGGCGCCATGCTAGCGTGATCGGCTGTTAACCGAAAGGTCGGAGTTTCGAGCCCACCCGGTGGTGGTGCGGCGCTTTTTTTTCTTTGGGCTGATAGCTTTGAAGCTATGTCCTAATGGTGGTGAGAGTGGAGCAGGACTATCTCGGTGGCGCAATTGGCTAGCGCGATCGGCTGTTAACCGAAAGGTTGGAGGTTCGAGCCCACAAGGTGGTGGTGCGGCGCTTTTTTTTGGGCTGATAGCTTTGAAGATATGTTCTGATAATGGTGAGAGAGGAGCAGGACTGTCTCAATGGCGCAATTGGCTTGCACGATCGGCTGTTAACCGAAAGGTTGGAGTTTCGAGACCTCCAGGGAGTGGTTTGTTGCTTTTTTCTTTGCGCTGATAGCTTTAAAGATATGTTCTGATGGTGGTGAGTGTGGAGCACGACTGTCTCCGTGGCGCAATAGCTAGCGTGATCGGCTGTTAACTGAAAGGTTGGAGGTTCGAGCTCACCCGGTGGTGGTGCGGCGCTTTTTTTTCTTTGGGCTGATAGCTTTAAAGATATGTTCTGATGGTGGTGAGTGTGGAGCACGACTGTCTCCGTGGCGCAATAGCTAGCGTGATCGGCTGTTAACTGAAAGGTTGGAGGTTCGAGCTCACCCGGTGGTGGTGCGGCGCTTTTTTTTCTTTGGGCTGATAGCTCTGAAGAAATGTTCTGACGGTGGTGAAAGTGGCGCACGACTGTCTCCGTGGCGCAAATGGCTAGCGTGATCGGCTGTTAACCGAAAGGTTGGAGGTTCGAGCCCACACGGTGGTCGGGCGGCGCTTTTTTTTCTTTGGGCTGATAGCTTTGAAGATATGTTCTTATGGCAGTGAGAGTGGAGCAGGACTGTCTCCGTGGCGCAATTGGCTAGCGCGATCGGTTCTTAACCGAAAGGTTGGAGGTTCGAGCTCACCCGGTGGTGGTGGGGCGCTTTTTTTTCTTTGGGCTGATAGCTTTGAAGATATGTTCTGATGGTGGTGAGAGTGGAGCAGGACTGTCTCCGTGGCGCAATTGGCTAGCGCGATCGGCTGTTAACCGAAAGGTTGGAGTTTCGAGACCTCCAGGGAGTGGTTTGTTGCTTTTTTCTTTGCACTGATAGCTTTGAAGATATGTTTTGATGGTGAGGAGAGTGGAAGAGGATTGTCTCCGTGGCGCAATTGGCTAGCGCGATCGGCTATTAACCGAAATATTGAAGGTTCAAGCTCACCCGGTGGTGGTTCGGCGCTTTTTTTTCTTTGCGCTGATAGCTTTGAAGATATGTTCTGATGGTGGTGAGAGTGGAGCACGACTGTCTCCGTGGCGCAGTTGGGTAGCGCGATCGGCTGTTAACCAAAAAGTTGGAGGTTCGAGCCCACTCGGTGGTGGTGCGGCGCTTTTTTTTCTTTGGGCTGATAGCTTTGAAGATATGTTCTGATAGTTTTGAAAGTGGGGCACGACTGTCTCCGTGGCGCAATTGGCTGGCGCGATCGGCTGTTAACCGAAAGGTTGGAGGTTCGAGCCCACCCGGTGGTGGTGCGGCGCTTTTTTTTTGGGCTGATAACTTTGAAGATATGTTCTGATGGTGGTGAGAGTGGAGCAGGACTGTCTCCGTGGCGCAATTGGCTAGCGCGATCGGCTGTTAACCGAAAGGTTAGAGGTTCGAGCCCACAAGGTGGTGGTGCGGCGCTTTTTTTTTGGGCTGATAGCTTTGAAGATATGTTCTGATAGTGGTGAGAGAGGAGCAGGACTGTCTCCGTGGCGCAATTGGCTAGCGCGATCGGCTGTTAACCGAAAGGTTGGAGGTTCGAGCCCACCCGGTGGTGGTAAGGCGCTTTTTTTCTTTGCGCTGATAGCTTTGAAGATATGTTCTGATGGTGGTGAGAGTGGAGCACGACTGTCTCCGTGGCGCAATTGGCTAGCGCGATCGGTTGTTAACCGAAAGTTGGAGGTTCGAGCCCACCCGGTGGTGGTGCGGCTCTTTTTTTCTTTGGGCTGATAGCTTTGAAGATTTGTTCTGAATGTGGTGAAAGTGGGGCATGACTGTCTCCGTGGCGCAATTGGCTTGCACGATCGGCTGTTAACCGAAAGGTTGGAGGTTCGAGCCCACCCGGTGGTGGTGCGGCGCTTTTTTTTCTTTGGGCTGATAGCTCTGAAGAAATGTTCTGACGGTTGTGAGAGTGGCGCACGACTGTCTCCGTGGCGCAAATGGCTAGCGCGATCGGCTGTTAACCGAAAGGTTGGAGGTTCGAGCCCACACGGTGGTCGGGCGGCGCTTTTTTTTCTTTGGACTGATAGCTTTGAAGATATGTTCTTATGGCAGTGAGAGTGGAGCAGGACTGTCCCCGTGGGGCAATTGGCTAGCGCGATCGGCTGTTAACCGTAAAGTTGGAGGTTGGAGCCCTCCCGAGAGTGGTGTGTTGCTTTTTTCTTTGCGCTTATAGCTTTGAAGATATGTTCTAATGGTGATGAGTGTGGAGCACGACTGTCTCCGTGGCGCAATTTGCTTGCGCGATCGGCTGTTAACCAAAAGGTTGGAGGTTCGAGCCCACCTGGTGGTTGTGCGGCTTTTTTTTTCTTTGGGCTGATAGCTTTGAAGATATGTTCTGATGGTAGTGAAAGTAGAGCACGACTGTCTCCGTGGCGCAATTAGCTAGCGCGATCGGCTTTTAACCGAAAAGTTTGAGGTTCGAGCTTTCCCGAGGTGGTGTGTTGCTTTTTTTTCTTTGGGCTGATAGCTTTGAAGATATGTTCTGATGGTGGTGAGAGTGAAAGCAAGACTGTCTCTGTGGCGCAATTGACTAGCTGAATCGGCTGTCAACCGAAAGGTTGGAGTTTCGAGCCCTCCCTGGAGTGGTGTGTTGCTTTTTTTATTTTGGGCTGATAGCTTTGAAGATATGTTCTAATGGTGGTGAGTGTGGAGCGCGACTGTCTCCGTGGCGCAATTAGCTAGCGCGATCGGCTGTTAACTGAAAGGTTGAAGGTTCGAGCCCACCCGGTGGTGTTGTGACTCTTTTTTTCTTTGGGCTGATAACTTTGAAGATATGTTCTGATGGTGGTGAAAGTGGGGCATGACTGTCTCCGTGGCACAATTGGCTTGCACGATCGGCTGTTAACCGAAAGGTTGGAGGTTCAAGCCCACCCGGTGGTGGTGCAGCGCTTTTTTTTCTTTGGGCTGATAGCTTTGAAGATATGTTCTTATGGCAGTGAGAGTGGAGCACGACTGTCTCCGTGGCGCGATTGGCTTGCGCGATCGGCTGTTACCCGAAAGGTTGGAGGTTCGAGCCCACCCGGTGGTTGTGCGGCTTTTTTTTTCTTTGGGCTGATAGCTTTGAAGATATGTTCTGATGGTGGTGCAAGTGGAGCACGACTGTCTCCGTGGCGCAATTAGCTAGCGCGATCGGCTTTTAACCAAAAAGATTGAGGTTCGAGCTTTCCCGGGAGTGGTGTGTTGCTTTTTTTTCTTTGGGCTGATAGCTTTGAAGATATGTTCTGATGGTGGTGAGAGTGGAGCAAGACTGTCTCTGTTGCGCAATTGACTAGCTGAATCGGCTGTCAACTTAAAGGTTGGAGTTTCGAGCCCTCCCTGGAGCGGTGTGTTGCTTTTTTCTTTGCGCTGATAGCTTTAAAAATATGTTCTGATGGTGGTGAGAGTGGAGCAGGACTGTCTCCGTGGCGCAATTGGCTAGCGCGATCGGCTCTTAACCGAAAGGTTGGAGGTTCGAGCTCACCCGGTGGTGGTGCGGCGCTTTTTTTTCTTTGGGCTGATAGCTTTGAAGATATGTTCTGATGGTTGTGAGAGTGGAGCAGGACTGTCTCCGTGGCGCAATGCTAGCGTGATCGGCTGTTAACCGAGAGGTCGGAGTTTCGAGCCCACCCGGTGGTGGTGCGGCGCTTTTTTTTCTTTGGGCTGATAGCTTTGAAGCTATGTCCTAATGGTGGTTAGAGTGGAGCAGGACTATCTCGGTGGCGCAATTGGCTAGCGCGATCGTCTGTTAACCGAAAGGTTGGAGTTTCGAGACCTCCAGGGAGTGGTTTGTTGCTTTTTTTTTGCACTGATAGCTTTGAAGATATGTTTTGATGGTGAGGAGAGTGGAAGAGGATTGTCTCCGTGGCGCAATTGGCTAGCGCGATCGGCTATTAACCGAAAAATTGAAGGTTCGAGCCCACCCGGTGGTGGTTCGGCGCTTTTTTTTCTTTGCGCTGATAGCTTTGAAGATATGTTCTGATGGTGGTGAGAGTGGAGCACGACTGTCTCCGTGGCGCAATTGGGTAGCGCGATCGGCTGTTAACCAAAAAGTTGGAGGTTCGAGCCCACACGGTGGTGGTGCGGCGCTTTTTTTTCTTTGGGCTGATAGCTTTGAAGATATGTTCTGATAGTGGTGAAAGTGGGGCACGACTGTCTCCGTGGCGCAGTTGGCTAGCGCGATCGGCTGTTAACCGAAAGGTTGGAGGTTCGAGCCCACAAGGTGGTGGTGCGGCGCTTTTTTTGGGCTGATAGCCTTGAAGATATGTTCTGATAGTGGTGAGAGAGGAGCAGGACTGTTTCCGTGGCGCAATTGGCTAGCGCGATCGGCTGTTAACCGAAAGGTTGGAGGTTCGAGCCCACAAGGTGGTGGTGCGGCGCTTTTTTTTGGGCTGATAGCCTTGAAGATATGTTCTGATAGTGGTGAGAGAGGAGCAGGACTGTCTCCGTGGCGCAATTGGCTAGCGCGATCGGTTGTTAACCGAAAGTTGGAGGTTCGAGCCCACCCGGTGGTGGTGCGGCTCTTTTTTTTTCTTTGGGCTGATAGCTTTGAAGATTTGTTCTGATGGTGGTGAAAGTGGGGCATGACTGTCTCCGTGGCGCAATTGGCTTGCACGATCGGCTGTTAACCGAAAGGTTGGAGGTTCGAGCCCACCCGGTGGTGGTGCGGGGCTTTTTTTTGGGCTGATAGCTCTGAAGAAATGTTCCGACGGTGGTGAGAGTGGCACACGACTGTCTCCGTGGCGCAAATGGCTAGCGCGATCGGCTGTTAACCGAAAGGTTGGAGGTTCGAGCCCACACGGTGGTTGGGCGGCGCTTTTTTTTCTTTGGGCTGATAGCCTTGAAGATATGTTCTGATAGTGGTGAGAGAGGAGCAGGACTGTCTCCGTGGCGCAATTGGCTAGCGCGATCGGCTGTTAACCGAAAGGTTGGAGGTTCGAGCCCACCCGGTGGTGGTAAGGCGCTTTTTTTCTTTGCGCTGATAGCTTTGAAGATATGTTCTGATGGTGGTGAGAGTGGAGCACGACTGTCTCCGTGGCGCAATTGGCTAGCGCGATCGGCTGTTGACCGTAAAGTTGGAGGTTGGAGCCCTCCCGAGAGTGGTGTGTTGCTTTTTTCTTTGCGCTGATAGCTTTGAAGATATGTTCTAATGGTGATGAGTGTGGAGCACGACTGTCTCCGTGGCGCGATTTGCTTGCGCGATCGGCTGTTAACCAAAAGGTTGGAGGTTCGAGCCCACCTGGTGGTTGTGCGGCTTTTTTTTTCTTTGGGCTGATAGCTTTGAAGATATGTTCTGATGGTAGTGAAAGTAGAGCACGACTGTCTCCGTGGCGCAATTAGCTAGCGCGATCGGCTTTTAACTGAAAAGTTTGAGGTTCGAGCTTTCCCGGGAGTGGTTTGTTGCTTTTTTTTCTTTGGGCTGATAGCTTTGAAGATATGTTCTGATGGTAGTGAGAGTGGAGCAAGACTGTCTCTGTGGCGCAATTGACTAGCTGAATCGGCTGTCAACCGAAAGGTTGGAGTTTCGAGCCCTCCCTGGAGTGGTGTGTTGCTTTTTTCTTTGCGCTGATAGCTTTAAAGATATGTTGTGATGGTGGTGAGTGTGGAGCACGACTGTCTCCATGGCGCAATTAACCAGCGCGATCGGCTGTTAACTGAAAGGTTGAAGGTTTGAGCCCACCCGGTGGTGGTGTGGCGCTTTTTTTTTCTTTGGGCTGATAGCTTTGAAGATATGTTCTGATGGTGGTGAGAGGTGAGCAGGACTGTCTCCGTGGCGCAATTGGCTAGCGCGATCGGCTGTTAACCGAAAGGTTGGAGGTTCGAGCTCACCCGGTGGTGGTGCGGTGCTTTTCTTTCTTTGGGCTGATAGCTTTGAAGATATGTTCTGATGGTGGTGAGAGTGGAGCACGACTGTCTCCGTGGCGCAATTGGCTAGCGCGATCGGCTGTTAACCGAAAGGTTGGAGGTACGAGCCCACCCGGTGAAGGCGGGGCACTTTTTTTTCTTTAGGCTGATAGCTTTGAAGATATGTTCTGATGGTGGTGAGAGTGGAGCAGGACTGTCTCCGTGGCGCAATTGGCTAGCGCGATCGGCTGTTAACCGAAAGGTTGGAGGTTCGAGCCCACAAGGTGGTGGTGCGGCGCTTTTTTTTGGGCTGATAGCTTTGAAGATATGTTCTGATAGTGGTGAGAGAGGAGCAGGACTGTCTCCGTGGCGCAATTGGCTAGCGCGTGCGGCTGTTAACCGAAAGGTTGGAGGTTCGAGCCCACCCGGTGGTGGTGCGGCGCTTTTTTTCTTTGGGCTGATAGCTTTGAAGATATGTTCTGATGGTGGTGAAAGTGGGGCATGACTGTCTCCGTGGCGCAATTGGCTTGCACGATCGGCTGTTAACCGAAAGGTTGGAGGTTCGAGCCCACCCGGTGGTGGTGCGGCGCTTTTTTTTTCTTTGGGCTGATAGCTCTGAAGAAATGTTCTGATAGTGGATAGAGAGGAGCAGGACTGTCTCCGTGGCGCAATTGGCTAGCGCGATCGGCTGTTAACCGAAAGGTTGGAGGTTCGAGCCACCCCGGTGGTGGTGCGGCGCTTTTTTTCTTTGCGCTGATAGCTTTGAAGATATGTTCTGATGGTGGTGAGAGTGGAGCACGACTGTCTCCGTGCCGCAAATGGCTAGCACGATCGGCTCTTAACCGAAAAGTTGGAGGTTCGAGCTTTCCCGGGAGTGGTGTGTTGCTTTTTTTTCTTTGGGCTGATAGCTTTGAAGATATGTTCTGATGGTGGTGAGAGTGGAGCAAGACTGTCTCTGTTGCGCAATTGACTAGCTGAATCGGCTGTCAACCGAAAGGTTGGAGTTTCGAGCCCTCCCTGGAGCGGTGTGTTGCTTTTTTCTTTGCGATGATAGCTTTAAAGATATGTTCTGATGGTGGTGAGTGTGGAGCACGACTGTCTCCGTGGCGCAATTAGCTAGCGCGATCGGCTGTTAACTGAAAGGTTGGAGGTTCGAGCCCACCCGGTGGTGGTGCGGCGCTTTTTATTCTTTGGGCTGATAGCTTTGAAGATATGTTCTGATGATGGTGAGAGTGGAACAGGACTGTCTCCGTGGCGCAATTGGCTAGCGCGATCGGCTCTTAACCGAAAGGTTGGAGGTTCGAGCTCACCCGGTGGTGGTGCGGCGCTTTTTTTTCTTTGGGCTGATAGCTTTGAAGATATGTTCTGATGGCGGTGAGAGTGGAGCAGGACTGTCTCCGTGGCGCAATGCTAGCGTGATCGGCTGTTAACCGAAAGGTCGGAGTTTCGAGCCCACCCGGTGGTGGTGCGGCGCTTTTTTTTTCTTTGGGCTGATACCTTTGAAGCTATGTCCTAATGGTGGTGAGAGTGGAGTGGACTATCTCGGTGGCGCAATTGGCTAGCGCGATCGTCTGTTATCCGAATAGTTGGAGTTTCGAGACCTCCAGGGATTGGTTTGTTGCTTTTTTCTTTGCACTGATAGCTTTGAAGATATGTTTTGATGGTGGGGAGAGTGGAGCACGACTGTCTCCGTTGCGCAATTGTTTAGCGCGATCGGCTGTTAACCAAAAGGTTGGAGGTTCGAGCCCACCCGGTGGTGGTGCGGCGCTTTTATTTTCTTTTGGCTGATAGCTTTGAAGATATGTTCTGATGGTGGTGAGAGTGGAGCAGGACTGTCTCCGTGGCGCAATTGGCTAGCGCGATCGGCTATTAACCGTAAAATTGGAGGTTCGAGCCCACCCGGTGGTGGTGCGGCGCTTTTTTTTTCTTTGGGCTGATAGCTTTGAAGATATGTTCTGATGGTGGTGAGAGTGGAGCAGGACTGTCTCCGTGGCGCAATTGGCTAGCGCGATCGGCTGTTAACCGAAAGGTTGGAGGTTCGAGCCCACAAGGTGGTGGTGCGGCGCTTTTTTTTGGGCTGATAGCTTTGAAGATATGTTCTGATAGTGGTGAGAGAGGAGCAGGACTGTCTCCGTGGCGCAATTGGCTAGCGCGTGCGGCTGTTAACTGAAAGGTTGGAGGTTCGAGCCCACCCGGTGGTGGTGCGGCGCTTTTTTTCTTTGGGCTGATAGCTTTGAAGATAAGTTCTGATGGTGGTGAAAGTTGGGCATGACTGTCTCCGTGGCGCAATTGGTTTGCACGATCGGCTGTTAACCGAAAGGTTGGAGGTTTGAGCCCACCCGGTGGTGGTGCGGCGCTTTTTTTTCTTTGGGCTGATAGCTCTGAAGAAATGTTCTGATAGTGGATAGAGAGGAGCAGGACTGTCTCCGTGGCGCAATTGGCTAGCGCGATCGGCTGTTAACCGAAAGGTTGGAGGTTCGAGCCACCCCGGTGGTGGTGCGGCGCTTTTTTTCTTTGCGCTGATAGCTTTGAAGATATGTTCTGATGGTGGTGAGAGTGGAGCACGACTGTCTCCGTGCCGCAAATGGCTAGCGCGATCGGCTCTTAACCGAAAAATTGGAGGTTCGAGCCCACAAGGTGGTGGTGCGGCGCTTTTTTTTTGGGCTGATAGCTTTGAAGATATGTTCTGATAGTGGTGAGAGAGGAGCAGGACTGTCTCCGTGGCGCAATTGGCTAGCGCGATCGGTTGTTAACCGAAAAGTTGGAGGTTCGAGCTTTCCCGGGAGTGGTGTGTTGCTTTTTTTTCTTTGGGCTGATTGCTTTGAAGATATGTTCTGATGGTGGTGAGAGTGGAGCAAGACTGTCTCTGTTGCGCAATTGACTAGCTGAATCGGCTGTCAACCGAAAGGTTGGAGTTTCGAGCCCTCCCTGGAGCGGTGTGTTGCTTTTTTCTTTGCGATGATAGCTTTAAAGATATGTTCTGATGGTGGTGAGTGTGGAGCACGACTGTCTCAGTGGCGCAATTAGCTAGCGCGATCGGCTGTTAACTGAAAGGTTGGAGGTTCGAGCCCACCCGGTGGTGGTGCGGCGCTTTTTATTCTTTGGGCTGATAGCTTTGAAGATATGTTCTGATGATAGTGAGAGTGGAACAGGACTGTCTCCGTGGCGCAATTGGCTAGCGCGATCGGCTCTTAACCGAAAGGTTGGAGGTTCGAGCTCACCCGGTGGTGGTGCGGCGCTTTTTTTTCTTTGGGCTGATAGCTTTGAAGATATGTTCTGATGGTGGTGAGAGAGGAGCAGGACTGTCTCCGTGGCGCAATGCTAGCGTGATCGGCTGTTAACCGAAAGGTCGAAGTTTCGAGCCCACCCGGTGGTGGTGCGGCGCTTTTTTTTCTTTGGGCTGATAGCTTTGAAGCTATGTCCTAATTGTGGTGAGAGTGGAGCAGGACAATCTCGGTGACGCAATTGGCTAGCGCGATCGTCTGTTAACCGAAAGGTTGGAGTTTCGAGACCTCCAGGGAGTCGTTTGTTGCTTTTTTCTTTGCACTGATAGCTTTGAAGATATGTTTTGATGGTGGGGAGAGTGGAGCACGACTGTCTCCGTGGCGCAATTGGCTAGCGCGATCGGCTGTTAACCAAAAAGGTTGGAGGTTTGAGCCCACCCGGTGGTGGTGCGGCGCTTTTATTTTCTTTAGGCTGATAGCTTTGAAGATATGTTCTGATGGTGGTGAGAGTGGAGCAGGACTGTCTCCGTGGCGCAATTGGCTAGCGCGATCGGCTATTAACCGAAAAATTGGAGGTTCGAGCCCACCCGGTGGTGGTGCGGCGCTTTTTTTTCTTTGCGCTGATAGCTTTGAAGATATGTTCTGATGGTGAAGAGAGTGGAGCACGACTGTCTCCGTGGCGCAATTGGCTTGCACGATCGGCTGTTAACCGAAAGGTTGGAGGTTCGAGCCCACCCGGTGGTGGTGCGGGGCTTTTTTTTGGGCTGATAGCTCTGAAGAAATGTTCTGACGGTGGTGAGAGTGGCACACGACTGTCTCCGTGGCGCAAATGGCTAGCGCGATCGGCTGTTAACCGAAAGGTTGGAGGTTCGAGCCCACACGGTGGTTGGGCGGCGCTTTTTTTTCTTTGGGCTGATAGCCTTGAAGATATGTTCTGATAGTGGTGAGAGAGGAGCAGGACTGTCTCCGTGGCGCAATTGGCTAGCGCGATCGGCTGTTAACCGAAAGGTTGGAGGTTCGAGCCCACCCGGTGGTGGTAAGGCGCTTTTTTTCTTTGCGCTGATAGCTTTGAAGATATGTTCTGATGGTGGTGAGAGTGGAGCACGACTGTCTCCGTGGCGCAATTGGCTAGCGCGATCGGCTGTTGAACGTAAAGTTGGAGGTTGGAGCCCTCCCGAGAGTGGTGTGTTGCTTTTTTCTTTGCGCTCATAGCTTTGAAGATATGTTCTAATGGTGATGAGTGTGGAGCACGACTGTCTCCGTGGCGCGATTTGCTTGCGCGATCGGCTGTTAACCAAAAGGTTGGAGGTTCGAGCCCACCTGGTGGTTGTGCGGCTTTTTTTTTCTTTGGGCTGATAGCTTTGAAGATATGTTCTGATGGTAGTGAAAGTAGAGCACGACTGTCTCCGTGGCGCAATTAGCTAGCGCGATCGGCTTTTAACTGAAAAGTTTGAGGTTCGAGCATTCCCGGGAGTGGTTTGTTGCTTTTTTTTCTTTGGGCTGATAGCTTTGAAGATATGTTCTGATGGTAGTGAGAGTGGAGCAAGACTGTCTCTGTGGCGCAATTGACTAGCTGAATCGGCTGTCAACCGAAAGGTTGGAGTTTCGAGCCCTCCCTGGAGTGGTGTGTTGCTTTTTTCTTTGCGCTGATAGCTTTAAAGATATGTTGTGATGGTGGTGAGTGTGGAGCACGACTGTCTCCATGGCGCAATTAACCAGCGCGATCGGCTGTTAACTGAAAGGTTGAAGGTTTGAGCCCACCCGGTGGTGGTGTGGCGCTTTTTTTTTCTTTGGGCTGATAGCTTTGAAGATATGTTCTGATGGTGGTGAGAGGTGAGCAGGACTGTCTCCGTGGCGCAATTGGCTAGCGCGATCGGCTGTTAACCGAAAGGTTGGAGGTTCGAGCTCACCCGGTGGTGGTGCGGTGCTTTTCTTTCTTTGGGCTGATAGCTTTGAAGATATGTTCTGATGGTGGTGAGAGTGGAGCACGACTGTCTCCGTGGCGCAATTGGCTAGCGCGATCGGCTGTTAACCGAAAGGTTGGAGGTACGAGCCCACCCGGTGAAGGCGGGGCACTTTTTTTTCTTTAGGCTGATAGCTTTGAAGATATGTTCTGATGGTGGTGAGAGTGGAGCACGACTGTCTCCGTGGCGCAATTGGCTAGCTCGATCGGCTGTTAACCGAAAGGTTTGAGGTTCGAGCCCTCCCGGGAGTGGTGTGTTGCTTTTTTTATTTTGGGCTGATAGCTTTGAAGATATGTTCTAATGGTGGTGAGTGTGGAGCGCGACTGTCTCCGTGGCGCAATTAGCTAGCGCGATAGGCTGTTAACTGAAAGGTTGGAGGTTCGAGCCCACCCGGTGATGGTGCGGCGCTTTTTTTTTCTTTGGGCTGATAGCATTGAAGATATGTTCTGATGGTGGTGAGAGTGGAGCATGACTGTCTCTGTGGCGCAATCGGCTAGCGCGATCGGCTGTTAACCGAGAGGTTGGAGGTTCGAGCCCACCCGGTGGTGGTGCGGCGCTTTTTTTCCTTTGGGCTGATAGCTCTGAAGAAATGTTCTGATGGTTGTGAGAGCGGACCACGACTGTCTTCGTGGCGCAATTGGCTAGCGCGATCGGCTGTTAACCGAAAGGTTGGAGTTTCGAGCCCACCCGGTGGTAGTGCGGCTCTTTTTTTTCTTTGGGCTGATAGCTTTGAAGTTATGTTCTGATGGGGGTGAGAATGGAGCAGGACTGTCTCCGTGCCACAAATGGCTAGCGCGATCGGCTCTTAACCGAAAGGTTTGAGGTTCGAGCCCTCCCGGGAGTGGTGTGTTGTTTTTTTTATTTTGCGCTGATAGCTTTGAAGATATGTTCTAATGGTGGTGAGTGTGGAGCACGACTGTCTCCGTGGCGCAATTGGCTAGCGCGATCGGCTGTTAACCGAAAGGTTGGAGGTTCGAGCCACCCCGGTGGTGGTGCGGCGCTTTTTTTCTTTGCGCTGATAGCTTTGAAGATATGTTCTGATGGTGGTGAGAGTGGAGCATGACTGTCTCCGTGGCGCAACTGGCTAGCGCGATCGGTTGTTAACCGAAAAGCTGGAGGTTCGAGCCCACCCGGTGGTGGTGTGGCTCTTTTTTTTCTTTGGGCTGATAACTTTGAAGATATGTTCTGATGGTGGTGAAATTGGGGCATGACTGTCTCCGTGGCACAATTGGCTTGCACGATCGGCTGTTAACCGAAAGGTTGGAGGTTCAAGCCCACCCGGTGGTGGTGCAGCGCTTTTTTTTCTTTGGGCTGATAGCTCTGAAGAAATGTTCTGATGGTGGTGAGAGTGGAGCACGACTGTCTCCGTGGGGCAAATGGCTAGCGCGATCGGCTGTTAACCGAAAGGTTGGAGGTTCGAGCACACACGGTGGTCGGGCGACGCTTTTTTTTCTTTGGGCTGATAGCTTTGAAGATATGTTCTTATGGCAGTGAGAGTGGAGCAGGACTGTCTCCGTGGGGCAATTGGCTAGCGCGATCGGCTGTTAACCGTAAAGTTGGAGGTTGGAGCCCTCCCGAGAGTGGTGTGTTGCTTTTTTTCTTTGCGCTGATAGCTTTGGAGATATGTTCTAATGGTGGTGAGGGTGGAGCACGACTGTCTCCGTGGCGCGATTGGCTTGCGCGATCGGCTGTTAACCGAAAGGTTGGAGGTTCGAGCCCACCCGGTGGTTGTGCGGCTTTTTTTTTCTTTGGGCTGATAGCTTTGAAGATATGTTCTGATGGTGTTGCAAGTGGAGCACGACTGTCTCCGTGGCGCAATTAGCTAGCGCGATCGGCTTTTAACCAAAAAGATTGATGTTCGAGCTTTCCCGGGAGTGGTGTGTTGCTTTTTTTTCTTTGGGCTGATAGCTTTGAAGATATGTTCTGATGGTGGTGAGAGTGGAGCAAGACTGTCTCTGTTGCGCAATTGACTAGCTGAATCGGCTGTCAACCGAAAGGTTGGAGTTTCGAGCCCTCCCTGGAGCGGTGTGTTGCTTTTTTCTTTGCACTGATAGCTTTGAAGATATGTTTTGATGGTGGGGAGAGTGGAGCACGACTGTTTCCGTGGTGCAATTGGCTAGCGCGATCGGCTGTTAACCAAAAGGTTGGAGGTTCGAGCCCACCCGGTGGTGGTGCGGCGCTTTTATTTTCTTTTGGCTGATAGCTTTGAAGATATGTTCTGATGGTGGAGAGAGTGGAGCAGGACTGTCTCCGTGGCGCAATTGGCTAGCGCGATCGGCTATTAACCGTAAAATTGGAGGTTCGAGCCCACCCGGTGGTGGTGCGGCGCTTTTTTTTCTTTGGGCTGATAGCTTTGAAGATATGTTCTGATGGTGGTGAAAGTGGGGCACGACTGTCTCCGTGGCGCAATTGGCTAGCGCGATCGGCTGTTAACCGAAAGGTTGGAGGTTCGAGCCCACCCGGTGGTGGTGCGGCGCTTTTTTTTTCTTTGGGCTGATAGCTTTGAAGATATGTTCTGATGGTGGTGAGAGTGGAGCAGGACTGTCTCCGTGGCGCAATTGGCTAGCGCGATCGGCTGTTAACCGAAAGGTTGGAGGTTCGAGCCCACAAGGTGGTGCTGCGGCGCTTTTTTTTGGGCTGATAGCTTTGAAGATATGTTCTGATAGTGGTGAGAGAGGAGCAGGACTGTCTCCGTGGCGCAATTGGCTAGCGCGTGCGGCTGTTAACCGAAAGGTTGGAGGTTCGAGCCCACCCGGTGGTGGTGCGGCGCTTTTTTTCTTTGGGCTGATAGCTTTGAAGATATGTTCTGATGGTGGTGAAAGTGGGGCATGACTGTCTCCGTGGCGCAATTGGCTTGCACGATCGGCTGTTAACCGAAAGGTTGGAGGTTCGAGCCCACCCGGTGGTGGTGCGGCGCTTTTTTTTTCTTTGGGCTGATAGCTCTGAAGAAATGTTCTGATAGTGGTGAGAGAGGAGCAGGACTGTCTCCGTGGCGCAATTGGCTAGCGCGATCGTTTGTTAACCGAAAAGTTGGAGGTTCGAGCTTTCCCGGGAGTGGTGTGTTGCTTTTTTTTCTTTGGGCTGATTGCTTTGAAGATATGTTCTGATGGTGGTGAGAGTGGAGCAAGACTGTCTCTGTTGCGCAATTGACTAGCTGAATCGGCTGTCAACCGAAAGGTTGGAGTTTCGAGCCCTCCCTGGAGCGGTGTGTTGCTTTTTTCTTTGCGATGATAGCTTTAAAGATATGTTCTGATGGTGGTGAGTGTGGAGCACGACTGTCTCCGTGGCGCAATTAGCTAGCGCGATCGGCTGTTAACTGAAAGGTTGGAGGTTCGAGCCCACCCGGTGGTGGTGCGGCGCTTTTTATTCTTTGGGCTGATAGCTTTGAAGATATGTTCTGATGATAGTGAGAGTGGAACAGGACTGTCTCCGTGGCGCAATTGGCTAGCGCGATCGGCTCTTAACCGAAAGGTTGGAGGTTCGAGCTCACCCGGTGGTGGTGCGGCGCTTTTTTTTCTTTGGGCTGATAGCTTTGAAGATATGTCCTAATTGTGGTGAGAGTGGAGCAGGACAATCTCGGTGGCGCAATTGGCTAGCGCGATCGTCTGTTAACCGAAAGGTTGGAGTTTCGAGACCTCCAGGGAGTCGTTTGTTGCTTTTTTCTTTGCACTGATAGCTTTGAAGATATGTTTTGATGGTGGGGAGAGTGGAGCACGAATGTCTCCGTGGCGCAATTGGCTAGCGCGATCGGCTGTTAACCAAAAAGGTTGGAGGTTCGAGCCCACCCGGTGGTGGTGCGGCGCTTTTATTTTCTTTAGGCTGATAGCTTTGAAGATATGTTCTGATGGTGGTGAGAGTGGAGCAGGACTGTCTCCGTGGCGCAATTGGCTAGCGCGATCGGCTATTAACCGAAAAATTGGAGGTTCGAGCCCACCCGGTGGTGGTGCGGCGCTTTTTTTTCTTTGCGCTGATAGCTTTGAAGATATGTTCTGATGGTGGAGAGAGTGGAGCACGACTGTCTCCGTGGCGCAATTGGGTAGCGCGATCGGTTGTTAACCAAAAAGTCGGAGGTTCGAGCCCACACGGTGGGGGTGCGGCGCTTTTTTTTCTTTGGGCTGATAGCTTTGAAGATATGTTCTGATGGTGGTGAAAGTGGGGCACGACTGTCTCCGTGGCGCAATTGGCTAGCGCGATCGGCTGTTAACCGAAAGGTTGGAGGTTCGAGCCCACCCGGTGGTGGTGCGGTGCTTTTTTTCTTTGGGCTGATAGCTTTGAAGATATGTTCTGATGGTGGTGAGAGTGGAGCAGGACTGTCTCCGTGGCGCAATTGTCTAGCGCGATCGGCTGTTAACCGAAAGGTTGGAGGTTCGAGCCCACAAGGTGGTGGTGCAGCGCTTTTTTTTTGGGCTGATAGCTTTAAGGATATGTTCTGATAGTGGTGAGAGGAGCAGGACTGTCTTCGTGGCGCAATTGGCCAGCGCGTGCGGCTGTTAACCGAAAGGTTGGAGGTTCGAGCCCACCCGGTGGTGGTGCGGCGCTTTTTTTCTTTGGGCTGATAGCTTTGAAGATATGTTCTGATGGTGGTGAAAGTGCGGCATGACTGTCTCTGTTGCGCAATTGGCTTGCACGATCGGCTGTTAACCGAAAGGTTGGAAGTTCGAGCCCACCCGGTGGTGGTGCGGCGCTTTTTTTTCTTTGGGCTGATAGCTCTGAAGAAATGTTCTGATAGTGGATAGAGAGGAGCAGGACTGTCTCCGTGGCGCAATTGGCTAGCGCGATCGGCTGTTAACCGAAAGGTTGGAGGTTCGAGCCACCCCGTTGGTGGTGCGGCGCTTTTTTTCTTTGCGCTGATAGCCTTGAAGATATGTTCTGATGGTGGTGAGAGTGGAGCACGACTGTCTCCGTGTCGCAAATGGCTAGCGCGATCGGCTCTTAACCGAAAAATTGGAGGTTCAAGCCCACAAGGTGGTGGTGCGGCGCTTTTTTTTTGGGCTGATAGCTTTGAAGATATGTTCTGATAGTGGTAAGAGAGGAGCAGGACTGTCTCCGTGGCGCAATTGGCTAGCGCGATCGGCTGTTAACCGAAAGGTTGGAGGTGCGAGCCACCCCGGTGGTGGTGCGGCGCTTTTTTTCTTTGCGCCGATAGCTTTGAAGATATGTTCTGATAGTGGTGAGAGAGGAGCAGGACTGTCTCCGTGGCGCAATTGGCTAGCGCGATCGGTTGTTAACCGAAAAGTTGGAGGTTCGAGCTTTCCCGGGAGTGGTGTGTTGCTTTTTTTTCTTTGGGCTGATTGCTTTGAAGATATGTTCTGATGGTGGTGAGAGTGGAGCAAGACTGTCTCTGTTGCGCAATTGACTAGCTGAATCGGCTGTCAACCGAAAGGTTGGAGTTTCGAGCCCTCCCTGGAGCGGTGTGTTGCTTTTTTCTTTGCGATGATAGCTTTAAAGATATGTTCTGATGGTGGTGAGTGTGGAGCACGACTGTCTCCGTGGCGCAATTAGCTAGCGCGATCGGCTGTTAACTGAAAGGTTGGAGGTTCGAGCCCACCCGGTGGTGGTGCGGCGCTTTTTATTCTTTGGGCTGATAGCTTTGAAGATATGTTCTGATGATAGTGAGAGTGGAACAGGACTGTCTCCGTGGCGCAATTGGCTAGCGCGATCGGCTCTTAACCGAAAGGTTGGAGGTTCGAGCTCACCCGGTGGTGGTGCGGCGCTTTTTTTTCTTTGGGCTGATAGCTTTGAAGATATGTTCTGATGGTGGTGAGAGAGGAGCAGGACAGTCTCCGTGGCGCAATGCTAGCGTGATCGGCTGTTAACCGAAAGGTCGGAGTTTCGAGCCCACCCGGTGGTGGTGCGGCACTTTTTTTTCTTTGGGCTGATAGCTTTGAAGCTATGTCCTAATTGTGGTGAGAGTGGAGCAGGACAATCTCGGTGGCGCAATTGGCTAGCGCGATCGTCTGTTAACCGAAAGGTTGGAGTTTCGAGACCTCCATGGAGTCGTTTGTTGCTTTTTTCTTTGCACTGATAGCTTTGAAGATATGTTTTGATGGTGGGGAGAGTGGAGCACGACTGTCTCCGTGGCGCAATTGGCTAGCGCGATCGGCTGTTAACCAAAAAGGTTGGAGGTTCGAGCCCACCCGGTGGTGGTGCGGCGCTTTTATTTTCTTTAGGCTGATAGCTTTGAAGATATGTTCTGATGGTGGTGAGAGTGGAGCAGGACTGTCTCCGTGGCGCAATTGGCTAGCGCGATCGGCTATTAACCGAAAAATTGGAGGTTCGAGCCCACCCGGTGGTGGTGCGGCGCTTTTTTTTCTTTGCGCTGATAGCTTTGAAGATATGTTCTGATGGTGGAGAGAGTGGAGCACGACTGTCTCCGTGGCGCAATTGGGTAGCGCGATCGGTTGTTAACCAAAAAGTTGGAGGTTCGAGCCCACACGGTGGGGGTGCGGCGCTTTTTTTTCTTTGGGCTGATAGCTTTGAAGATATGTTCTGATGGTGGTGAAAGTGGGGCACGACTGTCTCCGTGGCGCAATTGGCTAGCGCGATCGGCTGTTAACCGAAAGGTTGGAGGTTCGAGCCCACCGGTGGTGGTGCGGCGCTTTTTTTCTTTGGGCTGATAGCTTTGAAGATATGTTCTGATGGTGGTGAGAGTGGAGCAGGACTGTCTCCGTGGCGCAATTGTCTAGCGCGATCGGCTGTTAACCGAAAGGTTGGAGGTTCGAGCCCACAAGGTGGTGGTGCAGCGCTTTTTTTTGGGGCTGATAGCTTTGAAGATATGTTCTGATAGTGGTGAGAGGAGCAGGACTGTCTTCGTGGCGCAATTGGCCAGCGCGTGCGGCTGTTAACCGAAAGGTTGGAGGTTCGAGCCCACCCGGTGGTGGTGCGGCGCTTTTTTTCTTTGGGCTGATAGCTTTGAAGATATGTTCTGATGGTGGTGAAAGTGCGGCATGACTGTCTCTGTTGCGCAATTGGCTTGCACGATCGGCTGTTAACCGAAAGGTTGGAAGTTCGAGCCCACCCGGTGGTGGTGCGGCGCTTTTTTTTCTTTGGGCTGATAGCTCTGAAGAAATGTTCTGATAGTGGATAGAGAGGAGCAGGACTGTCTCCGTGGCGCAATTGGCTAGCGCGATCGGCTGTTAACCGAAAGGTTGGAGGTTCGAGCCACCCCGTTGGTGGTGCGGCGCTTTTTTTCTTTGCGCTGATAGCCTTGAAGATATGTTCTGATGGTGGTGAGAGTGGAGCACGACTGTCTCCGTGCCGCAAATGGCTAGCGCGATCGGCTCTTAACCGAAAAATTGGAGGTTCGAGCCCACAAGGTGGTGGTGCGGCGCTTTGTTTTTGGGCTGATAGCTTTGAAGATATGTTCTGATAGTGGTAAGAGAGGAGCAGGACTGTCTCCGTGGCGCAATTGGCTAGCGCGATCGGCTGTTAACCGAAAGGTTGGAGGTGCGAGCCACCCCGGTGGTGGTGCGGCGCTTTTTTTCTTTGCGCCGATAGCTTTGAAGATATGTTCTGATGACGGTGAGAGTGGAGCAAGACTGTCTCTGTTGCGCAATTGACTAGCTGAATCGGCTGTCAACCGAAAGGTTGGAGTTTCGAGCCCTCCTTGGAGCGGTGTGTTGCTTTTTTCTTTGCGCTGATAGCTTTAAAGATATGTTCTGATGGTGGTGAGTGTGGAGCACGACTGTCTCCGTGGCGCAATTAGCTAGCGCGATCGGCTGTTAACTGAAAGGTTGGAGGTTCGAGCCCACCCGGTGGTGGTGCGGCGCTTTTTATTCTTTGGGCTGATAGCTTTGAAGATATGTTCTGATGACGGTGAGAGTGGAACAGGACTGTCTCCGTGGCGCAATAGGCTAGCGCGAGCGGCTCTTAACCGAAAGGTTGAAGGTTTGAGCTCACCCGGTGGTGGTGCGGTGCTTTTTTTTCTTTGGGCTGATAGCTTTGAAGATATGTTCTGATGGTGGTGAGAGTGGAGCAAGACTGTCTCCTTGGCGCAATGCTAGCGTGATCGGCTGTTAACCGAAAGGTCGGAGTTTCGAGCCCACCCGGTGGTGGTGCGGCGCTTTTTTTTCTTTGGGCTGATAGCTTTGAAGCTATGTCCTAATGGTGGTGAGAGTGGAGCAGGACTATCTCGATGGCGCAATTGGCTAGCGCGATCGGCTGTTAACCGAAAGGTTGGATCTTCGAGACCTCCAGGGAGTGGTTTGTTGCTTTTTTCTTTGCACTGATAGCTTTGAAGATATGTTTTGATGGTGGGGAGAGTGGAGCACGACTGTCTCCGTGGCACAATTGGCTAGCGCGATCGGCTGTTAACCAAAAGGTTGGAGGTTCGAGCCCACCCGGTGGTGGTGCGGCGCTTTTATTTTCTTTAGGCTTATAGCTTTGAAGATATGTTCTGATGGTGGTGAGAGTGGAGCAGGACTGTCTCCGTGGCGCAATTGGCTAGCGCGATCGGCTATTAACGGAAAAATTGGAGGTTCGAGCCCACCCGGTGGTGGTGCGGCGCTTTTTTTTCTTTGCGCTGACAGCTTTGAAGATATGTTCTGATGGTGGTGAGAGTGGAGCACGACTGTCTCCGTGGCGCAATTGGGTAGCGCGATCGGTTGTTAACCGAAAGGTTGGAGGTGCGAGCCACCCCGGTGGTGGTGCGGCGCTTTTTTTCTTTGCGCCGATAGCTTTGAAGATATGTTCTGATGGTGGTGAGAGTGGAGCACGACTGTCTCCGTGGCGCAATTGCCTAGCGCGATCGGCTGTTAATTGAAAGGTTGGAGGTTCGAGCCCACCCGGTGGTGGTGCGGCTTTTTTTTTCTTTGGGCTGATAGCTTTGAAGATATGTTCTGATGGTGGTGAGAGTGGAGCAGGACTGTCTCCGTGGCGCAATTGGCTAGCGCGATCGGCTCTTAACCGAAAGGTTGGAGGTTCGAGCTCACCCGGTGGTGGTGCGGCGCTTTTTTTTCTTTGGGCTGATAGCTTTGAAGATATTGTTACACGCAAGAAGTACACGAAAAGGTTGAAAAACAGGCGAGCCTGGATGGTTCGCGTTTACTTCCACAAGGGGTCTCGAGACAGCACACCCAACGTCGTCTTCCTTCTTCACCTTTTTTTCTGAATGTTCATTCGCGCTGTATGCGCCGTGCATTGCAACCGCTCGTGACATTTCCCCGTTGGCAGACGAAGCCCGCCGGGCGAGTCACTCAGTGGTTCGTGCATTGCATAGCTTCATGCGAGCGACGTGCGCCACTTCTGTTTTAGCCGAGCGCCGTCCAGTGCTTGTGAGCCGTGCTATGCGGTAGTTGACCTCACTGAGGCGTTCGAGGATAACGTAGGGCCCGACATAGTGAGCGAGAAATTTCTGGTACAGGCCACGTTTCCGTAAAGGCGTCCAGAGCCACACCTGATCTCCAGGATTGAAGTGAACATGTCGGTGACGGTCGTCATAGCGGATCTTTGACCGGTCTTGCGAGGTGACGGTGCGTAGCCGAGCGAGGCGTCGCGCTTCTTCTGCTCTACAGAGAATCTCGTTGATCGGCTCACTGTGATGAGCAGAGTAGGGAAGCATAGTGTCAAGATTATAGCGTGGTGGACGAGCATAAAGGAGAAAGAAAGGTGAGTAACCAGTGGTCTCATGTCTTGCGGTGTTGAAAGCATAGGTGATGAAAGGCAAAATTGTGTCCCAGTTTTTGTGCGCGGAGTCGATGTACATGGACAGCATGTTGGCAAGCGTTCGGTTCGTGCGTTCCACTAGACCATTAGTCTGTGGATGGTATGGAGTGGAATGGCGGAAGCTTGATGAGCACAGACGAAGGGTCTCTTCGACAACATCCGCGGTAAATTGCCGCCCACGGTCGCTGATTACGATGCGAGGAGGTCCGTGTCTGAGGATAACTTGAAACAGCAAGAAGATGGAAACGTCTTTTGCTGTGGCCGACGGCAGTGCTGCCGTCTCACAATAACGGGTTAAGTGGTCTACGCAAACGATGACCCAACGATTGCCGTCTGTGGATCGCGGAAAAGGGCCCAGAAGATCTATACCAACTTGCTCAAAGGGGGTGCTAGGAGGCGAAACAGGCTGAAGGCGACCAGACGGCGCGTCAGTTGGTCGCTTGTAACGCTGACATTGGGTGCAGCTGGCGACGTACCGTTCGGTATCATTGCGCATCCGGGGCCAATAAAAGCGTTCCTGAGCACGGTAGAGTGTTCTTGTGCATCCAAGATGTCCGGAAGTTGGTTCGTCGTGCATGGCAGATAATACGTGACTGCGAAGGCTCTTGGGGACAACCAAAAGGTAGCGCGCACCGGTAGCCGAGAAGTTCGTCTTATATAGGGCGCCGTCACGTAAGCGAAAACGATTGTCTGCAGCGGACTCCCGCGCGGCCGCGAATAGCGGCTGTAAGCTGTCGTCTTTCCTCTGCTCTGATATGAAGGTATCCATATCCGGAAATCCCGTGGACACAAAAGCGATGTATTCATCAAAGTTGTCCGCGTCACATTCAGTCGTTGGGAGTGGCAGGCGAGAGAGACAATCAGCATCAGCGTGTCGCCGGCCGCTCTTGTAGGAAACAACGAAATCATACTCCTGCAGACGGAGCGCCCAGCGTGCTAGTCGACCAGAGGGATCCCGAAGATTCACAAGCCAGCATAGAGAGTGATGATCCGTGACGACAGTAAAGGGGCGCCCGTAGAGATACGATCGAAACCGTTGCACAGCGAAGACGACCGCCAGACACTCTTGTTCGGTGACAGTGTAGTTGCGCTCGGGGCGACTCAATGAGCGGCTAGCGTACGATATCACATGCTCGCTGTCGCCGACACGCTGAACTAGTACGGCGCCAATGCCAACACCACTAGCATCGGTATGAACTTCTGTCGGTGATGACGGATTGAAGTGGCGAAGAATAGGCTGGGACGTCAACAGTAGCTTTAGCTGCCGAAACGATGAGTCGCATTCCGAGCTCCACTCGAAAGGAACACCTTTTTGGAGAAGGCATGTGATCGGATGAGCTATGTCAGCAAATTTGGGAATGAAACGGCGAAAGTAGGAGCATAACCCTAAAAAACTTCGTAGCTGCTTCACAGAGCGAGGTGCCTCGAATGCCTCCACAGCTGTTGTCTTTTGTGGATCTGGTCGTATACCTTCTTTGTCGATCAGGTGTCCCAGCACAAGTGTCTGTCGTTCACCAAAATGGCACTTTTTAGAATTAAGCACAAGGCCGGCCTTCCTCAAGCAGTTCAGTACCAAGTCCAGGCGCTCGTTATGCTCACGAAATGTTCGGCCGAAGATCACAACGTCGTCTAGGTAGCACATACAAACTTCCCACTTCAAACCGCGAAGTATAGTGTCCATGAACCTTTCAAACGTTGCGGGGGCGTTACAAAGCCCGAAAGGCATCACGTTGAATTCAAATAGTCCATCGGGCGTTACAAAAGCGGTCTTCTCTCTGTCATCCGGGTGCATAGGGATTTGCCAGTAACCTGATCGTAAATCCACAGAAGAGAAGTAAGAAGCCGCAAAGAGGCAATCGATGGCGTCGTCAATTCGTGGGAGTGGGTATACGTCTTTCCTAGTAACGGCATTTAGGCGACGGTAATCGACACAGAATCGCCACGTGCCGTCTTTCTTCTTCACCAGTATCACTGGAGCTGCCCAAGGGCTAGACGATTCCCGAATTACTCCTTTACCCATCATTTCTTCGACTTGAGCGCTGATGATCTTTCGCTCCGCAGAGGACACACGATATGGTTTTTGACGAATCGGTTCAGCGGATCCTGTGTTGATGCGATGGCGAGTACGGGATGCAGGAATCGATGTGGGGCCGTCGTGCTGTGCAAAGTCGAATATTGAAGAGTGTTTCGAGAGCAGGGCCATCAAAACACGACGTTCATGGTCACTGAGCGATGTAGCTACCATTCCGAGCATGTGTTCGTTTGCGGTGTGCGAGACACTGGTTTGTGCTGTATCCGGTAGTTCTGTAAGCACTGCCATAGGTATAAATGACTCTCCCTGAAACGTAGCAAGTTTTAGGCCTTGAGACAGCACTACGGCTTCAGTGGAGCAATTTAGCGTCCATAGCCCTGCGCATCCATCGGTAACTGAAACCATACAATACGGAACCAACACATTTTTCTTAAGACAGTTTCTATGGACCGGTTCCACCGCAACATCGAACGAAGTACTAACAGAAGACGAACAAACAACAGGAACGCGCATCGCGGATAAAGCGGGCACAACAGTGTCTTCAGAAACACAAAACACACTCTCTTGCTGGGATGATTCTTCTAAGAGCGCAGAGGACACACTTCCGCAAATACTGAGTTCTCCTGTTCGGCAGTCAACATTGGCGCCACACAATTTCAAAAAGTCAATGCCGAGAATTACATCGTGTGTGGAACGCGGAAGCACGGTAAACTCAGTGTTAAAGGTTTGACCACCCAAGGAGACATCCACGTTACACACACCAACCGGGTATAATGAGTCCCCACTCACTCCACGAAAGCTTGTGCTGTGGTCCCAATGAAACATAACCTTGCGTCCCAGCAGATTTTTGAACACCACACTCATGACAGAAACAGTTGCTCCCGTGTCGACTAAAGCCATGGTAGAAACGCCATCAATAAGTACATTAACCTTATTCTTCAGCATGAAGATAGGTGGAGGTATCCGAGTCGGCAGCAAAGATTTTCCAGCGACCTCACCTCCATCGGCCGCGCTGGCTAGTTTCCCGGCGGTGGTGACGCGAAGCGGCGTCGAGGAGATGATGACGTCACACGCCGTCTGGGAGATGGAGATCGAGACGCTCGGAAAGCTGGTGGTGGTGTCAGAGTACGTTCGGAGGCAGGAGAGCGGTAACGGTTTCGATACCTTTCTTGTTCTCCAGAATAGCTGTCCAGAGGGAAGTGACGGCTTCTTTCTTCTCGGAAGTAGCCTTCAAAAGTGGTGTTTCCTGGCCTATTAGTGTCCATTGCACGACCACCGTGTTGCATAAACGATCCCGACTGTCCATTGCTGAATGCCTGACGTCGGTTACAATACCTAGCTATGTGGCCAGGCGTGCCACAGTTGTAACACACGGGCAGAGGGCGAACTTCCGGACGCTGATTGAAATATTCCACAGCGGCCACAGGCTGAGAGTAACTCATCCCCTCCCCTTGGATGTCGTAGGCAGTGCTGGGTCTTCGTGGGCGAACGTCGCGTGGATGCTGATCAAAACGCCGATCAATCGAGTCGTAATGGCGTTGTTCGGTCTGGCCATAATGCGGGTCGTGTCGGTAGCTGTTACAATCCGCAGCATTCACCGAATGCTGCCAAGTAGCCGGAGGAGATGCGCAGACGGCGTCTCGGAAAGCGACGGAGGCGCAACGCGGCACCGCATAACGCGTTTGTTCTTCGTGCCGCAGGAGCTCCTCACGGACAATCTGCCGAATGGTAGCTGAGAGGTCTGTCTGCGGACTCGCGTCAACGCTGGCCACAGTCGTGACATTGGCTAGCCGTCCAAACTTCGGCGTGATTCGGCGAGTTTTCAGCGCCTCGAATGTGCGGCAGTGCCGAATCACGTCTGATACGGTGTTCAGGTTGTCTTTTCCAATGAGGAAGTTATAGACGTCTTCCGCAATACCTTTTAAAAGGTGTCCCACTTTATCTTCCTCGGGCATTCGAGAGTCGATGGTCTTACACAGCTTGAGAACTTCTTCAATATATGTCGTGCAAGTCTCGCCGATCACCTGAGCTCTCTGAGCTAAAGCTGTTTCCGCTCGTTTCTTCTTAGTGTCCGAGTCGCTAAAGCACTTCTTCATTTCTTCAATAAGACTGCTCCATGTAGTAAGCGTGTCGGCGTGGTTTTCATACCAAACCAGGACCGTGTCCGTCAAATAAAAAACGACATGCCTGAGCTGGCTGGCCGGGTTCCAGTTGTTGCATTGGCTTACCCTTTCGTAATGGGTCAGCCATTCATCGAAGTCTTCCCCTGGCTTTGCTGAGAACGGCCGTGGCTCTCGGTAATGCTGATACAGCGGTGGTCTTGCCGAGGCATTGCTGAGGGGGTCATTTTGCTCCAGAGACATGTCGGGGCGCGATGGCGAAAGTCCGGCAAGGCGACGGCTTCTACGAAGTTCTGGTGCTGACGGCTCCGTCGTAGGTCGTGGGAGGTACCCAGCACAGCTCCACCAAATGTTACACGCAAGAAGTACACGAAAAGGTTGAAAAACAGGCGAGCCTGGATGGTTCGCGTTTACTTCCACAAGGGGTCTCGAGACAGCACACCCAACGTCGTCTTCCTTCTTCACCTTTTTTTCTGAATGTTCATTCGCGCTGTATGCGCCGTGCATTGCAACCGCTCGTGACAATATGTTCTGATGGTGGTGAGAGTGGAGCAGGACTGTCTCCGTGGCGCAATTGGCTAGCGCGATCGGCTGTTAACCGAAAGGTTGGATCTTCGAGACCTCCAGGGAGTGGTTTGTTGCTTTTTTTCTTTGCACTGATAGCTTTGAAGATATGTTTTGATGGTGGGGAGAGTGGAGCACGACTGTCTCCGTGGCGCAATTGGCTAGCGCGATCGGCTGTTAACCAAAAGGTTGGAGGTTCGAGCCCACACGGTGGTTGTGCGGCGCTTTTTTTTTCTTTGGACTGATAGTTTTGAAGATATGTTCTGATGGTGGTGAAAGTGGGGCACGACTGTCTCCGTGGCGCAATTGGCTAGCGCGATCGGCTCTTAACCGAAAAATTGGAGGTTCGAGCCCACAAGGTGGTGGTGCGGCGCTTTTTTTTGGGCTGATAGCTTTGAAGATATGTTCTGATAGTGGTGAGAGAGGAGCAGGACTGTCTCCGTGGCGCAATTGGCTAGCGCGATCGGCTGTTAACCGAAAGGTTGGAGGTTCGAGCCACCCCGGTGGTGGTGCGGCGCTTTTTTTCTTTGCGCCGATAGCTTTGAAGATATGTTCTGATGGTGGTGAGAGTGGAGCACGACTGTCTCTGTGGCGCAATTGGCTAGCGCGATCGGTTGTTAACCGAAAAGTTGGAGGTTCGAGCTTTCCCGGGAGTGGTGTGTTGCTTTTTTTTCTTTGGGCTGATAGCTTTGAAGATATGTTCTGATGGTGGTGAGAGTGGAGCAAGACTGTCTCTGTTGCGCAATTGGCTAGCGCGATCGGCTATTAACCGAAAAATTGGAGGTTCGAGCCCACCCGGTGGTGGTGCGGCGCTTTTTTTTCTTTGCGCTGATAGCTTTGAAGATATGTTCTGATGGTGGAGAGAGTGGAGCACGACTGTCTCCGTGGCGCAATTGGGTAGCGCGATCGGTTGTTAACCAAAAAGTTGGAGGTTCGAGCCCACACGGTGGGGGTGCGGCGCTTTTTTTTCTTTGGGCTGATAGCTTTGAAGATATGTTCTGATGGTGGTGAAAGTGGGGCACGACTGTCTCCGTGGCGCAATTGGCTAGCGCGATCGGCTGTTAACCGAAAGGTTGGAGGTTCGAGCCCACCGGTGGTGGTGCGGCGCTTTTTTTCTTTGGGCTGATAGCTTTGAAGATATGTTCTGATGGTGGTGAGAGTGGAGCAGGACTGTCTCCGTGGCGCAATTCTCTAGCGCGATCGGCTGTTAACCGAAAGGTTGGAGGTTCGAGCCCACAAGGTGGTGGTGCAGCGCTTTTTTTTGGGGCTGATAGCTTTGAAGATATGTTCTGATAGTGGTGAGAGGAGCAGGACTGTCTTCGTGGCGCAATTGGCCAGCGCGTGCGGCTGTTAACCGAAAGGTTGGAGGTTCGAGCCCACCCGGTGGTGGTTGGGCGCTTTTTTTCTTTGGGCTGATAGCTTTGAAGATATGTTCTGATGGTGGTGAAAGTGCGGCATGACTGTCTCTGTTGCGCAATTGGCTTGCACGATCGGCTGTTAACCGAAAGGTTGGAAGTTCGAGCCCACCCGGTGGTGGTGCGGCGCTTTTTTTTCTTTGGGCTGATAGCTCTGAAGAAATGTTCTGATAGTGGATAGAGAGGAGCAGGACTGTCTCCGTGGCGCAATTGGCTAGCGCGATCGGCTGTTAACCGAAAGGTTGGAGGTTCGAGCCACCCCGTTGGTGGTGCGGCGCTTTTTTTCTTTGCGCTGATAGCCTTGAAGATATGTTCTGATGGTGGTGAGAGTGGAGCACGACTGTCTCCGTGCCGCAAATGGCTAGCGCGATCGGCTCTTAACCGAAAAATTGGAGGTTCGAGCCCACAAGGTGGTGGTGCGGCGCTTTTTTTTTGGGCTGATAGCTTTGAAGATATGTTCTGATAGTGGTAAGAGAGGAGCAGGACTGTCTCCGTGGCGCAATTGGCTAGCGCGATCGGCTGTTAACCGAAAGGTTGGAGGTGCGAGCCACCCCGGTGGTGGTGCGGCGCTTTTTTTCTTTGCGCCGATAGCTTTGAAGATATGTTCTGATGACGGTGAGAGTGGAGCAAGACTGTCTCTGTTGCGCAATTGACTAGCTGAATCGGCTGTCAACCGAAAGGTTGGAGTTTCGAGCCCTCCTTGGAGCGGTGTGTTGCTTTTTTCTTTGCGCTGATAGCTTTAAAGATATGTTCTGATGGTGGTGAGTGTGGAGCACGACTGTCTCCGTGGCGCAATTAGCTAGCGCGATCGGCTGTTAACTGAAAGGTTGGAGGTTCGAGCCCACCCGGTGGTGGTGCGGCGCTTTTTATTCTTTGGGCTGATAGCTTTGAAGATATGTTCTGATGACGGTGAGAGTGGAACAGGACTGTCTCCGTGGCGCAATAGGCTAGCGCGAGCGGCTCTTAACCGAAAGGTTGAAGGTTTGAGCTCACCCGGTGGTGGTGCGGTGCTTTTTTTTCTTTGGGCTGATAGCTTTGAAGATATGTTCTGATGGTGGTGAGAGTGGAGCAAGACTGTCTCCTTGGCGCAATGCTAGCGTGATCGGCTGTTAACCGAAAGGTCGGAGTTTCGAGCCCACCCGGTGGTGGTGCGGCGCTTTTTTTTCTTTGGGCTGATAGCTTTGAAGCTATGTCCTAATGGTGGTGAGAGTGGAGCAGGACTATCTCGATGGCGCAATTGGCTAGCGCGATCGGCTGTTAACCGAAAGGTTGGATCTTCGAGACCTCCAGGGAGTGGTTTGTTGCTTTTTTCTTTGCACTGATAGCTTTGAAGATATGTTTTGATGGTGGGGAGAGTGGAGCACGACTGTCTCCGTGGCACAATTGGCTAGCGCGATCGGCTGTTAACCAAAAGGTTGGAGGTTCGAGCCCACCCGGTGGTGGTGCGGCGCTTTTATTTTCTTTAGGCTTATAGCTTTGAAGATATGTTCTGATGGTGGTGAGAGTGGAGCAGGACTGTCTCCGTGGCGCAATTGGCTAGCGCGATCGGCTATTAACGGAAAAATTGGAGGTTCGAGCCCACCCGGTGGTGGTGCGGCGCTTTTTTTTCTTTGCGCTGACAGCTTTGAAGATATGTTCTGATGGTGGTGAGAGTGGAGCACGACTGTCTCCGTGGCGCAATTGGGTAGCGCGATCGGTTGTTAACCGAAAGGTTGGAGGTGCGAGCCACCCCGGTGGTGGTGCGGCGCTTTTTTTTCTTTGCGCCGATAGCTTTGAAGATATGTTCTGATGGTGGTGAGAGTGGAGCACGACTGTCTCCGTGGCGCAATTGCCTAGCGCGATCGGCTGTTAATTGAAAGGTTGGAGGTTCGAGCCCACCCGGTGGTGGTGCGGCTTTTTTTTTCTTTGGGCTGATAGCTTTGAAGATATGTTCTGATGGTGGTGAGAGTGGAGCAGGACTGTCTCCGTGGCGCAATAGGCTAGCGCGATCGGCTGTTAACCGAAAGGTTGGAGGTTCGAGCCCACAAGGTGGTGGTGCGGCGCTTTTATTTTGGGCTGATAGCTTTGAAGATATGTTCTGATAGTGGTGAGAGAGGAGCAGGTCTGTCTCCGTGGCGCAATTGGCTAACGCGTGCGGCTGTTAACCGAAAGGTTGGAGGTTCGAGCCCACCCGGTGGTGGTGCGGCGCTTTTTTTCTTTGCGCTGATAGCTTTGAAGATATGTTTTCATGGTGGTGAGAGTGGGGCACGACTGTCTCCGTGGCGCAATTGGCTAGCGCGATCGGCTCTTAACCGAAAAATTGGAGGTTCGAGCCCACAAGGTGGTGGTGCGGCGCTTTTTTTTGGGCTGATAGCTTTGAAGATATGTTCTGATAGTGGTGAGAGAGGAGCAGGACTGTCTCCGTGGCGCAATTGGCTAGCGCGATCGGCTGTTAACCGAAAGGTTGGAGGTTCGAGCCACCCCGGTGGTGGTGCGGCGCTTTTTTTCTTTGCGCCGATAGCTTTGAAGATATGTTCTGATGGTGGTGAGAGTGGAGCACGACTGTCTCCGTGGAGCAATTGGCTAGCGCGATCGGTTGTTAACCGAAAAGTTGGAGGTTCGAGCTTTCCCGGGAGTGGTGTGTTGCTTTTTTTCTTTGGGCTGATAGCTTTGAAGATATGTTCTGATGGTGGTGAGAGTGGAGCAAGACTGTCTCTGTTGCGCAATTGACTAGCTGAATCGGCTGTCAACCGAAAGGTTGGAGTTTCGAGCCCTCCCTGGAGCGGTGTGTTGCTTTTTTCTTTGCGCTGATAGCTTTAAAGATATGTTCTGATGGTGGTGAGTGTGGAGCACGACTGTCTCCGTTGCGCAATTAGCTAGCGCGATCGGCTGTTAACTGAAAGGTTGGAGGTTCGAGCCCACCCGGTGGTGGTGCGGTGCTTTTTATTCTTTGGGCTGATAGCTTTGAAGATATGTTCTGATGGTGGTGAGAGTGGAGCAGGACTGTCTCCGTGGCGCAATTGGCTAGCGCGATCGGCTCTTAACCGAAAGGTTGGAGGTTCGAGCTCACCCGGTGGTGGTGCGGCGCTTTTTTTTCTTTGGGCTGATAGCTTTGAAGATATGTTCTGATGGTGGTGAGAGTGGAGCAGGACTGTCTCCGTGGCGCAATTGGCTAGCGCGATCGGCTGTTAACCGAAAGGTTGGATCTTCGAGACCTCCAGGGAGTGGTTTGTTGCTTTTTTTCTTTGCACTGATAGCTTTGAAGATATGTTTTGATGGTGGGGAGAGTGGAGCACGACTGTCTCCGTGGCGCAATTGGCTAGCGCGATCGGCTGTTAACCAAAAGGTTGGAGGTTCGAGCCCACACGGTGGTTGTGCGGCGCTTTTTTTTTCTTTGGACTGATAGTTTTGAAGATATGTTCTGATGGTGGTGAAAGTGGGGCACGACTGTCTCCGTGGCGCAATTGGCTAGCGCGATCGGCTCTTAACCGAAAAATTGGAGGTTCGAGCCCACAAGGTGGTGGTGCGGCGCTTTTTTTTTGGGCTGATAGCTTTGAAGATATGTTCTGATAGTGGTGAGAGAGGAGCAGGACTGTCTCCGTGGCGCAATTGGCTAGCGCGATCGGCTGTTAACCGAAAGGTTGGAGGTTCGAGCCACCCCGGTGGTGGTGCGGCGCTTTTTTTCTTTGCGCCGATAGCTTTGAAGATATGTTCTGATGGTGGTGAGAGTGGAGCACGACTGTCTCTGTGGCGCAATTGGCTAGCGCGATCGGTTGTTAACCGAAAAGTTGGAGGTTCGAGCTTTCCCGGGAGTGGTGTGTTGCTTTTTTTTTCTTTGGGCTGATAGCTTTGAAGATATGTTCTGATGGTGGTGAGAGTGGAGCAAGACTGTCTCTGTTGCGCAATTGACTAGCTGAATCGGCTGTCAACCGAAAGGTTGGAGTTTCGAGCCCTCCCTGGAGCGGTGTGTTGCTTTTTTCTTTGCGCTGATGGCTTTAAAGATATGTTCTGATGGTGGTGAGTGTGGAGCACGACTGTCTCCGTTGCGCAATTAGCTAGCGCGATCGGCTGTTAACTGAAAGGTTGGAGGTTCGAGCCCACCCGGTGGTGGTGCGGTGCTTTTTATTCTTTGGGCTGATAGCTTTGAAGATATGTTCTGATGGTGGTGAGAGTGGAGCAGGACTGTCTCCGTGGCGCAATTGGCTAGCGCGATCGGCTGTTAACCGAAAGGTTGGATCTTCGAGACCTCCAGGGCGTGGTTTGTTGCTTTTTTCTTTGCACTGATAGCTTTGAAGATATGTTTTGATGGTGGGGAGAGTGGAGCACGACTGTCTCCGTGGCGCAATTGGCTAGCGCGATCGGCTGTTAACCAAAAGGTTGGAGGTTTGAGCCCACCCGGTGGTGGTGCGGCGCTTTTATTTTCTTTAGGCTGATAGCTTTGAAGATATGTTCTGATGGTGGTGAGAGTGGAGCAGAACTGTCTCCGTGGCGCAATTGGCTAGCGCGATCGGCTATTAACCGAAAAATTGGAGGTTCGAGCCCACCCGGTGGTGGTGCGGCGCTTTTTTTTCTTTGCGCTGACAGCTTTGAAGATATGTTCTGATGGTGGTGAGAGTGGAGCACGACTGTCTCCGTGGCGCAATTTGGTAGCGCGATCGGTTGTTAACCAAAAAGTTGGAGGTTCGAGCCCACACGGTGGCTGTGCGGCGCTTTTTTTTCTTTGGACTGATAGTTTTGAAGATATGTTCTGATGGTGGTGAAAGTGGGGCACGACTGTCTCCGTGGCGCAATTGGCTAGCGCGATCGGCTGTTAACCGAAAGGTTGGAGGTTCGAGCCCACCCGGTGGTGGTGCGGCGCTTTTTTTTCTTTGGGCTGATAGCTTTGAAGATATGTTCTGATAGTGGTGAGAGTGGAGCAGGACTGTCTCCGTGGCGCAATTGGCTAGCGCGATCGGCTGTTAACCGAAAGGTTGGAGGTTCGAGCCCACAAGGTGGTGGTGCGGCGCTTTTTTTTGGGCTGATAGCTTTGAAGATATGTTCTGATAGTGGTGAGAGAGGAGCAGGTCTGTCTCCGTGGCGCAATTGGCTAGCGCGTGCGGCTGTTAACCGAAAAGTTGGAGGTTCGAGCCCACCCGGTGGTGGTGCGGCGCTTTTTTTCTTTGCGCTGATAGCTTTGAAGATATGTTCTGATGGTGGTGAGAGTGGAGCACGACTATCTCTGGGGCGCAATTGGCTAGCGCGATCGGTTGTTAACCGAAAGTTGGAGGTTCGAGCCCACCCGGTGGTGGTGCGGCTCTTTTTTTTCTTTGGGGTGATAGCTTTGAAGATATGTTCTGATGGTGGTGAAAGTGGGGCACGACTGTCTCCGTGGCGCAATTGGCTAGCGCGATCGGCTGTTAACCGAAAGGTTGGAGGTTCGAGCTTACCCGGTGGTGGTGCGGCGCTTTTTTTTCTTTGGGCTGATAGCTCTGAAGAAATGTTCTGATAGTGGTGAGAGAGGAGCAGGACTGTCTCCGTGGTGCAATTGGCTAGCGCGCTCGGCTGTTAACCGAAAGGTCTGAGGTTCGAGCCACCCCGGTGGTGGTGCGGCGCTTTTTTTCTTTGCGCTGATAGCTTTGAAGATATGTTCTGATGGTGGTAAGAGTGGAGCACGACTGTCTCCGTGCCGCAAATGGCTAGCGCGATCGGCTCTTAACCGAAAAATTGGAGGTTCGAGCCCACAAGGTGGTGGTGCGGCGCTTTTTTTTGGGCTGATAGCTTTGAAGATATGTTCTGATATAGGTGAGAGAGGAGCAGGACTGTCTCCGTGGCGCAATTGGCTAGCGCGATCGGCTGTTAACCGAAAGGTTGGAGGTTCGAGCCACCCCGGTGGTGGTGCGGCGCTTTTTTTCTTTGCGCCGATAGCTTTGAAGATATGTTCTGATGGTGGTGAGAGTGGAGCACGAGTGTCTCCGTGGCGCAATTGGCTAGCGCGATCGGTTGTTAACCGAAAATTTGGAGGTTCGAGCTTTCCCGGGAGTGGTGTGTTGCTTTTTTTCTTTGGGCTGATAGCTTTGAAGATATGTTCTGATGGTGGTGAGAGTGGAGCAAGACTGTCTCTGTTGCGCAATTGACTAGCTGAATCGGCTGTCAACCGAAAGGTTGGAGTTTCGAGCCCTCCCTGGAGCGGTGTGTTGCTTTTTTCTTTGCGCTGATAGCTTTAAAGATATGTTCTAATGGTGGTGAGTGTGGAGCACGACTGTCTCCGTTGCGCAATTAGCTAGCTCGATCGGCTGTTAACTGAAAGGTTGGAGGTTCGAGCCCACCCGGTGGTGGTGCGGCGCTTTTTTTCTTTGCGCCGATAGCTTTGAAGATATGTTCTGATGGTGGTGAGAGTGGAGCACGACTGTCTCCGTGGCGCAATTGGCTAGCGCGATCGGTTGTTAACCGAAAAGTTGGAGGTTCGAGCTTTCCCGGGAGTGGTGTGTTGCTTTTTTTTCTTTGGGCTGATAGCTTTGAAGATATGTTCTGATGGTGTTGAGAGTGGAGCAAGACTATCTCTATTGCGCAATTGACTAGCTGAATCGGCTGTCAACCGAAAGGTTGGAGTTTCGAGCCCTCCCTGGAGCGGTGTGTTGCTTTTTTCTTTGCGCTGATAGCTTTAAAGATATGTTCTGATGGTGGTGAGTTTGGAGCACGACTGTCTCCGTGGCGCAATTAGCTAGCGCGATCGGCTGTTAACTGAAAGGTTGGAGGTTCGAGCTCACCCGGTGGTGGTGCGGCGCTTTTTTTTCTTTGGGCTGATAGCTTTGAAGATATGTTCTGATGGTGGTGAGAGTGGAGCAGGACTGTCTCCGTGGCGCAATGCTAGCGTGATCGGCTGTTAACCGAAAGGTCGGAGTTTCGAGCCCACCCGGTGGAGGTGCGGCGCTTTTTTTTCTTTGGGCTGATAGCTTTGAAGCTATGTCCTAATGGTGGTGAGAGTGGAGCAGGACTATCTCGGTGGCGCAATTGGCTAGCGCGATCGGCTGTTAACCGAAAGGTTGGATCTTCGAGACCTCCAGGGAGTGGTTTGTTGCTTTTTTCTTTGCACTGATAGCTTTGAAGATATGTTTTGATGGTGGGGAGAGTGGAGCACGACTGTCTCCGTGGCGCAATTGGCTAGCGCGATCGGCTGTTAACCAAAAGGTTGGAGGTTCGAGCCCACCCGGTGGTGGTGCGGCGCTTTTATTTTCTTTAGGCTGATAGCTTTGAAGATATGTTCTGATGGTGGTGAGAGTGCAGCAGGACTGTCTCCGTGGCGCAATTGGCTAGCGCGATCGGCTATTAACCGAAAAATTGGAGGTTCGAGCCCACCCGGTGGTGGTGCGGCACTTTTTTTCTTTGCGCTGACAGCTTTGAAGTTATGTTCTGATGGTGGTGAGAGTGGAGCACGACTGTCTCCGTTGCGCAATTGGGTAGCGCGATCAGTTGTTAACCAAAAAGTTGGAGGTTCGAGCCCACACGGTGGTTGTGCGGCGCTTTTTTTTCTTTGGACTGATAGTTTTGAAGATATGTTCTGATGGTGGTGAAAGTGGGGCACGACTGTCTCCGTGGCGCAATTGGCTAGCGCGATCGGCTCTTAACCGAAAAATTGGAGGTTCGAGCCCACAAGGTAGTGGTGCGGCGCTTTTTTTTGGGCTGATAGCTTTGAAGATATGTTCTGATAGTGGTGAGAGAGGAGCAGGACTGTCTCCGTGGCGCAACTGGCTAGCGCGATCGGCTGTTAACCGAAAGGTTGGAGGTTCGAGCCACCCCGGTGGTGGTGCAGCGCTTTTTTTTGCGCCGATAGCTTTGAAGATATTTTCTGATGGTGGTGAGAGTGGAGCACGACTGTCTCCGTGGCGCAATTGGCTAGCGCGATCGGTTGTTAACCGAAAAGTTGGAGGTTCGAGCTTTCCCGGGAGTGGTGTGTTGCTTTTTTTTCTTTAGGCTGATAGCTTTGAAGATATGTTCTGATGGTGGTGAGAGTGGAGCAAGACTGTCTCTGTTGCGCAATTGACTAGCTGAATCGGCTGTCAACCGAAAGGTTGGAGTTTCGAGCCCTCCCTGGAGCGGTGTGTTGCTTTATTCTTTGCGCTGATAGCTTTAAAGATATGTTCTGATGGTGGTGAGTGTGGAGCACGACTGTCTCCGTTGCGCAATTAGCTAGCGCGATCGGCTGTTAACTGAAAGGTTGGAGGTTCGAGCCCACCCGGTGGTGGTGCGGTGCTTTTTATTCTTTGGGCTGATAGCTTTGAAGATATGTTCTGATGGTGGTGAGAGTGGAGCAGGACTGTCTCCGTGGCGCAATTGGCTAGCGCGATCGGCTCTTAACCCAAAGGTTGGAGGTTCGAGCTCACCCGGTGGTGGTGCGGCGCTTTTTTTTCTTTGGGCTGATAGCTTTGAAGATATGTTCTGATGGTGGTGAGAGTGCAGCAGGACTGTCTCCGTGGCGCAATGCTAGCGTGATCGGCTGTTAACCGAAAGGTCGGAGTTTCGAGCCCACCCGGTGGTGGTGCGGCGCTTTTTTTTCTTTGCGCTGACAGCTTTGAAGATATGTTCTGATGGTGGTGAGAGTGGAGCACGACTGTCTCCGTGCCGCAAAAGGCTAGCGCGATCGGCTCTTACCCGAAAAATTGGAGGTTCGAGCACACAAGGTGGTGGTGCGGCGCTTTTTTTTGAGCTGATAGCTTTGAAGATATGTTCTGATGGTGGTGAGAGTGGAGCACGAATGTCTTCGTGGCGAAATTGGCTAGCGCGATCGGTGTTTAACCGAAAAGTTGGAGGTTCGAGCTTTCCCGGGAGTGGTGTGTTGCTTTTTTTTCTTTGGGATGATAGCTTTGAAGATATGTTCTGATGGTGGTGAGAGTGGAGCAAGACTGTCTCTGTTGCGCAATTGACTAGCTGAATCGGCTGTCAACCGAAAGGTTGGAGTTTCGAGCCCTCCCTGGAGCGGTGTGTTGCTTTTTTCTTTGCGCTGATAGCTTTAAAGATATGTTCTGATGGTGGTGAGTGTGAAGCACGACTGTCTCCGTGGCGCAAATAGCTAGCGCGATCGGCTCTTAACCGAAAGGTTGGAGGTTCGAGCTCACCCGGTGGTGGTGCGGCGCTTTTTTTTCTTTGGGCTGATAGTTTGAAGATATGTTCTGATGGTGGTGAGAGTGGAGCAGGACTGTCTCCGTGGCGCAATGCTAGCGTGATCGGCTGTTAATCGAAAGGTCGGAGTTTCGAGCCCACCCGGTGGTGGAGCGGCGCTTTTTTTTCTTTGGGCTGATAGCTTTGAAGCTATGTCCTAATGGTGGTGAGAGTGGAGCAGGACTATCTCGGTGGCGCAATTGGCTAGCGCGATCGGCTGCTAACCGAAAGGTTGAATCCTCGAGACCTCCAGGGAGTGGTTTGTTGCTTTTTTCTTTGCACTGATAGCTTTGAAGATATGTTTTGATGGTGGGGAGAGTGGAGCACGACTGTCTCCGTGGCGCAATTGGCTAGCGCGATCGGCTGTTAACTAAAAGGTTGGAGGTTCGAGCCCACCCGGTGGTGGTGTGGCGCTTTTATTTTCTTTAGGCTGATAGCTTTGAAGATATGTTCTGATGGTGGTGAGAGTGGAGCAGGACTGTCTCCGTGGCGCAATTGGCTAGCGCGATCGGCTATTAACCGAAAAATTGGAGGTTCGAGCCCACCCGGTGCTGGTTTGTTGCTTTTTTCTTTGCACTGATAGCTTGGAAGATATGTTTTGATGGTGGGGAGAGTGGAGCACGACTGTCTCCGTGGCGCAATTGGCTAGCGCGATCGGCTGTTAACCAAAAGGTTGGAGGTTCGAGCCCACCCGGTGGTGGTGTGGCGCTTTTATTTTGTTTAGGCTGATAGCTTTGAAGATATGTTCTGTTGGTGGTGAGAGTGGAGCACGACTGTCTCCGTTGCGCAATTGGGTAGCGCGATCGGTTGTTAACCAAAAAGTTGGAGGTTCGAGCCCACACGGTGGTTGTGCGGCGCTTTTTTTTCTTTGGACTGATAGTTTTGAAGATATGTTCTGATGGTGGTGAAAGTGGGGCACGACTGTCTCCGTGGCGCAATTGGCTAGCGCGATCGGCTCTTAACCGAAAAATTGGAGGTTCGAGCCCACAAGGTGGTGGTGCGGCGCTTTTTTTTTTGGCTGATAGCTTTGAAGATATGTTCTGATAGTGGTGAGAGAGGAGCAGGACTGTCTCCGTGGCGCAATTGGCTAGCGCGATCGGCTGTTAACCGAAAGGTTGGAGGTTCGAGCCACCCCGGTGGTGGTGCAGCGCTTTTTTTTGCGCCGATAGCTTTGAAGATATGTTCTGATGGTGGTGAGAGTGGAGCACGACTGTCTCCGTGGCGCAATTGGCTAGCGCGATCGGTTGTTAACCGAAAAGTTGGAGGTTCGAGCTTTCCCGGGTGTGGTGTGTTGCTTTTTTTTCTTTAGGCTGATAGCTTTGAAGATATGTTCTGATGGTGGTGAGAGTGGAGCAAGACTGTCTCTGTTGCGCAATTGACTAGCTGAATCGGCTGTCAACCGAAAGGTTGGAGTTTCGAGCCCTCCCTGGAGCGGTGTGTTGCTTTATTCTTTGCGCTGATAGCTTTAAAGATATGTTCTGATGGTGGTGAGTGCGGAGCACGACTGTCTCCAGTGCGCAATTAGCTAGCGCGATCGGCTGTTAACTGAAAGGTTGGAGGTTCGAGCCCACCCGGTGGTGGTGCGGTGCTTTTTATTCTTTGGGCTGATAGCTTTGAAGATATGTTCAGATGGTGGTGAGAGTGGAGCAGGACTGTCTCCGTGGCGCAATTGGCTAGCGCTATCGGCTCTTAACCGAAAGGTTGGAGGTTCGAGCTCACCCGGTGGTCGTGCGGCGCTTTTTTTTCTTTGGGCTGATAGCTTTGAAGATATGTTCTGATGGTGGTGAGAGTGGAGCAGGACTGTCTCCGTGGCGCAATGCTAGCGTGATCGGCTGTTAACCTAAAGGTCGGAGTTTCGAGCCCACCCGGTGGTGGTGCGGCGCTTTTTTTTCTTTGCGCTGACAGCTTTGAAGATATGTTCTGATGGTGGTGAGAGTGGAGCATGACTGTCTCTGTGCCGCAAATGGCTAGCGCGATCGGCTCTTAACCGAAAAATTGGAGGTTCGAGCACACAAGGTGGTGGTGCGGCGCTTTTTTTTGAGCTGATAGCTTTGAAGATTTGTTCTGATAGTGGTTAGAGTGGAGCAGGACTGTCTCCGTGGCGCAATTGGCTAGCGCGATCGGCTGTTAACCGAAAGGTTGGAGGTTCGAGCCACCCCAGTGGAGGTGCGGCGCTTTTTTTCTTTGCGCCGATAGCTTTGAAGATATGTTCTGATGGTGGTGAGAGTGGAGCACGACTGTCTCCGTGGCGCAATTGGCTAGCGCGATCGGTGTTTAACCGAAAAGTTGGAGGTTCGAGCTTTCCCGGGAGTGGTGTGTTGCTTTTTTTCTTTGGGATGATAGCTTTGAAGATATGTTCTGATGGTGGTGAGAGTGGAGCAAGACTGTCTCTGTTGCGCAATTGACTAGCTGAATCGGCTGTCAACCGAAAGGTTGGAGTTTCGAGCCCTCCCTGGAGCGGTGTGTTGCTTTTTTCTTTGCGCTGATAGCTTTAAAGATATGTTCTGATGGTGGTGAGTGTGAAGCACGACTGTCTCCGTGGCGCAAATAGCTAGCGCGATCGGCTCTTAACCGAAAGGTTGGAGGTTCGAGCTCACCCGGTGGTGGTGCGGCGCTTTTTTTTCTTTGGGCTGATAGTTTGAAGATATGTTCTGATGGTGGTGAGGGTGGAGCAGGACTGTCTCCGTGGCGCAATGCTAGCGTGATCGGCTGTTAACCGAAAGGTCGGAGTTTCGAGCCCACCCGGTGGTGGAGCGGCGCTTTTTTTTCTTTGGGCTGATAGCTTTGAAGCTATGTCCTAATGGTGGTGAGAGTGGAGCAGGACTATCTCGGTGGCGCAATTGGCTAGCGCGATCGGCTGTTAACCGAAAGGTTGAATCCTCGAGACCTCCAGGGAGTGGTTTGTTGCTTTTTTCTTTGCACTGATAGCTTTGAAGATATGTTCTGATGGTGGTGAGAGTGGAGCAGGACTGTCTCCGTGGCGCAATTGGCTAGCGCGATCGGCTATTAACCGAAAAATTGGAGGTTCGAGCCCACCCGGTGGTGGTGCGGCGCTGTTTTTTCTTTGCGCTGACAGCTTTGAAGATATGTTCTGATGGTGGTGAGAGTGGAGCACGACTGCCTCCGTGGCGCAATTGGGTAGCGCGATCGGTTGTCAACCAAAAAGTTGGAGGTTCGAGCCCACACGGTGGTGGTGCGGCGCTTTTTTTTCTTTTGGCTGATAGTTTGAAGATATGTTCTGATGGTGGTGAGAGTGGAGCAGGACTGTCTCCATGGCGCAATGCTAGCGTGATCGGCTGTTAACCGAAAGGTCGGAGTTTCGAGCCCACCCGGTGGTGGAGCGGCGCTTTTTTTTCTTTGGGCTGATAGCTTTGAAGCTATGTCCTAATGGTGGTGAGAGTGGAGCAGGACTATCTCGGTGGCGCAATTGGCTAGCGCGATCGGCTGTTAACTGAAAGGTTGAATCCTCGAGACCTCCAGGGAGTGGTTTGTTGCTTTTTTCTTTGCACTGATAGCTTTGAAGATATTTTTTGATGGTGGGGAGAGTGGAGCACGACTGTCTCCGTGGCGCAATTGGCTAGCGCGATCGGCTGTTAACCAAAAGGTTGGAAGTTCGAGCCCACCCGGTGGTGGTGTGGCGCTTTTATTTTCTTTAGGCTGATAGCTTTGAAGATATGTTCTGATGGTGGTGAGAGTGGAGCAGGACTGTCTCCGTGGCGCAATTGGCTAGCGCGATCGGCTATTAACCGAAAAATTGGAGGTTCGAGCCCACCCGGTGGTGGTGCGGCGCTTTTTTTTCTTTGCGCTGACAGCTTTGAAGATATGTTTTGATGGTGGTGAGAGTGGAGCACGACTGTCTCCGTGGCGCAATTGGGTAGCGCGATCGGTTGTCAACCAAAAAGTTGGAGGTTCGAGCCCACACGGTGGTTGTGCGGCGCTTTTTTTTCTTTGCGCTGACAGCTTTGAAGATATGTTCTGATGGTGGTGAGAGTGGAGCACGACTGTCTCCGTGCCGCAAATGGCTAGCGCGATCGGCTCTTAACCGAAAAGTTGGAGGTTCGAGCCCACACGGTGGTTGTGCGGCGCTTTTTTTTCTTTGCGCTGACAGCTTTGGAGATATGTTCTGATGGTGGTTAGAGTGGAGCAGGACTGTCTCCGTGGCGCAATTGGCTAGCGCGATCGGCTGTTAACCGAAAGGTTGGAGGTTCGAGCCACCCCAGTGGTGGTGCGGCGCTTTTTTTCTTTGCGCCGATAGCTTTGAAGATATGTTCTGATGGTGGTGAGAGTGGAGCACGACTGTCTCCGTGGCGCAATTGGCTAGCGCGATCGGTGTTTAACCGAAAAGTTGGAGGTTAGAGCTTTCCCGGGAGTGGTGTGTTGCTTTTTTTTCTTTGGGATGATAGCTTTGAAGATATGTTCTGATGGTGGTGAGAGTGGAGCAAGACTGTCTCTGTTGCGCAATTGACTAGCTGAATCGGCTGTCAACCGAAAGGTTGGAGTTTCGAGCCCTCCCTGGAGCGGTGTGTTGCTTTTTTCTTTGCGCTGATAGCTTTAAAGATATGTTCTGATGGTGGTGAGTGTGAAGCACGACTGTCTCCGTGGCGCAAATAGCTAGCGCGATCGGCTCTTAACCGAAAGGTTGGAGGTTCGAGCTCACCCGGTGGTGGTGCGGCGCTTTTTTTTCTTTGGGCTGATAGTTTGAAGATATGTTCTGATGGTGGTGAGAGTGGAGCAGGACTGTCTCCGTGGCGCAATGCTAGCGTGATCGGCTGTTAACCGAAAGGTCGGAGTTTCGAGCCCACCCGGTGGTGGAGCGGCGCTTTTTTTTCTTTGGGCTGATAGCTTTGAAGCTATGTCCTAATGGTGGTGAGAGTGGAGCAGGACTATCTCGGTGGCGCAATTGGCTAGCGCGATCGGCTGTTACTCGAAAGGTTGAATCCTCGAGACCTCCAGGGAGTGGTTTGTTGCTTTTTTCTTTGCACTGATAGCTTTGAAGATATGTTTTGATGGGCGGGAGAGTGGAGCACGACTGTCTCCGTGGCGCAATTGGCTAGCGCGATCGGCTGTTAACTAAAAGGTTGGAGGTTCGAGCCCACCCGGTGGTGGTGTGGCACTTTTAGTTTCTTTAGGCTGATAGCTTTGAAGATATTTTCTGATGGTGGTGAGAGTGGAGCAGGACTGTCTCCGTGGCGCAATTGGCTAGCGCGATCGGCTATTAACCGAAAAATTGGAGGTTCGAGCCCACCCGGTGCTGGTTTGTTGCTTTTTTCTTTGCACTGATAGCTTTGAAGATATGTTTTGATGGTGGGGAGAGTGGAGCACGACTGTCTCCGTGGCGCAATTGGCTAGCGCGATCGGCTGTTAACCAAAAGGTTGGAGGTTCGAGCCCACCCGGTGGTGGTGTAGCGCTTTTATTTTGTTTAGGCTGATAGCTTTGAAGATATGTTCTGATGGTGGTGAGAGTGGAGCAGGACTGTCTCCGTGGCGCAATTGGCCAGCGCGATCGGCTATTAACCGAAAAATTGGAGGTTCGAGCCCACCCGGTGGTGGTGTGGCACTGTTTTTTCTTTGCGCTGACAGCTTTGAAGATATGTTCTGATGGTGGTGAGAGTGGAGCACGACTGTCTCCGTGGCGCAATTGGGTAGCGCGATCGGTTGTCAACCAAAAAGTTGGAGGTTCGAGCCCACACGGTGGTGGTGCGGCGCTTTTTTTTCTTTGGGCTGATAGTTTGAAGATATGTTCTGATGGTGGTGAGAGCGGAGCAGGACTGTCTCCGTGGCGCAATGCTAGCGTGATCGGCTGTTAACCGAAAGGTCGGAGTTTCGAGCCCACCCGGTGGTGGAGCGGCGCTTTTTTTTTGGGCTGATAGCTTTGAAGCTATGTCCTAATGGTGGTGAGAGTGGAGCAGGACTATCTCGGTGGCGCAATTGGCTAGCGCGATCGGCTGTTAACCGAAAGGTTGAATCCTCGAGACCTCCAGGGAGTGGTTTGTTGCTTTTTTCTTTGCACTGATAGCTTTGAAGATATGTTTTGATGGTGGGGAGAGTGGAGCAGGACTGTCTCCGTGGCGCAATTGGCTAGCGCGATCGGCTGTTAACCGAAAGGTTGGAGGTTCGAGCCCACAAGGTGGTGGTGCGGCGCTTTTTTTTGGGCTGATAGCTTTGAAGATATGTTCTGATAGTGGTGAGAGAGGAGCAGGTCTGTCTCCGTGGCGCAATTGGCTAGCGCGTGCGGCTGTTAACCGAAAGGTTGGAGGTTCGAGCCCACCCGGTGGTGGTGCGGCGCTTTTTTTCTTTGCGCTGATAGCTTTGAAGATATGTTCTGATGGTGGTGAGAGTGGAGCACGACTGTCTCTGTGGCGCATTTGGCTAGCGCGATCGGTTGTTAACCGAAAGTTGGAGGTTCGAGCCCACGCGGTGGTGGTGCGGCTTTTTTTATTCTTTGGGCTGATAGCTTTGAAGATATGTTCTGATGGTGGTGAAAGTGGGGCATGACTGTCTCCGTGGCGCAATTGGCTTGCACGATCGGCTGTTAACCGAAAGGTTGGAGGTTCGAGCCCACCCGGTGGTGGTGCGGCGCATTTTTTTCTTTGGGCTGATAGCTCTGAAGAAATGTTCTGATAGTGGTGAGAGAGGAGCAGGACTGTCTCCGTGGCGCAATTGGCTAGCGCGATCGGCTGTTAACCGAAAGGTTGGAGGTTCGAGCCACCCCGGTGGTGGTGCGGCGCTTTTTTTCTTTGCGCTGATAGCTTTGAAGATATGTTCTGATGGTGGTGAGAGTGGAGCACGACTGTCTCCGTGCCGCAAATGGCTAGCGCACTCGGCTCTTAACCGAAAAATTGGAGGTTCGAGCCCACAAGGTGGTGGTGCGGCACTTTTTTTTGGGCTGATAGCTTTGAAGATATGTTCTGATAGTGGTGAGAGAGGAGCAGGACTGTATCCGTGGCGCAATTGGCTAGCGCGATCGGCTCTTAACCGAAAGGTTGGAGGTTCGAGCCACCCCGGTGGTGGTGCGGCGCTTTTTTTTGCGCTGATAGCTTTGAAGATATGTTCTGATGGTGGTGAGAGTGGAGCACGACTGTCTCCGTGGCGCAATTGGCTAGCGCGATCGGTTGTTAACCGAAAAGTTGGAGCTTCGAGCCCTCCCTGGAGCGGTGTGTTGCTTTTTTCTTTGCGCTGATAGCTTTAAAGATATGTTCTGATGGTGGTGAGTGTGGAGCACGACTGTCTCCGTTGCGCAATTAGCTAGCGCGATCGGCTGTTAACTGAAAGGTTGGAGGTTCGAGCCCACCCGGTGGTGGTGCGGTGCTTTTTATTCTTTGGGCTGATAGCTTTGATGATATGTTCTGATGGTGGTGAGAGTGGAGCAGGACTGTCTCCGTGGCGCAATTGGCTAGCGCGATCGGCTGTTAACCGAAAGGTTGGATCTTCGAGACCTCCAGGGAGTGGTTTGTTGCTTTTTTCTTTGCACTGATAGCTTTGAAGATATGTTTTGATGGTGGGGAGAGTGGAGCACGACTGTCTCCGTGGCGCAATTGGCTAGCGCGATCGGCTGTTAACATAAAGGTTGGAGGTTCGAGCCCACCCGGTGGTGGTGCGGCGCTTTTATTTTCTTTAGGCTGATAGCTTTGAAGATATGTTCTGATGGTGGTGAGAGTGGAGCAGGACTGTCTCCGTGGCGCAATTGGCTAGCGCGATCGGCTATTAACCGAAAAATTGGAGGTTCGAGCCCACCCGGTGGTGGTGCGGCGCTTTTTTTTCTTTGCGCTGACAGCTTTGAAGATATGTTCTGATGGTGGTGAGAGTGGAGCACGACTGTCTCCGTGGCGCAATTGGGTAGCGCGATCGGTTGTAAACCAAAAAGTTGGAGGTTCGAGCCCACACGGTGGCTGTGCGGCGCTTTTTTTCTTTGGACTGATAGTTTTGAAGATATGTTCTGATGGTGGTGAAAGTGGGGCACGACTGTCTCCGTGGCGCAATTGGCTAGCGCGATCGGCTGTTAACCGAAAGGTTGGAGGTTCGAGCCCACCCGGTGGTGGTGCGGCGCTTTTTTTTTCTTTGGGCTGATAGCTTTGAAGATATGTTCTGATAGTGGTGAGAGTGGAGCAGGACTGTCTCCGTGGCGCAATTGGCTAGCGCGATCGGCTGTTAACCGAAAGGTTGGAGGTTCGAGCCCACAAGGTGGTGGTGCGGCGCTTTTTTTTGGGCTGATAGCTTTGAAGATTTGTTCTGATAGTGGTTAGAGTGGAGCAGGACTGTCTCCGTGGCGCAATTGGCTAGCGCGATCGGCTGTTAACCGAAAGGTTGGAGGTTCGAGCCACCCCAGTGGAGGTGCGGCGCTTTTTTTCTTTGCGCCGATAGCTTTGAAGATATGTTCTGATGGTGGTGAGAGTGGAGCACGACTGTCTCCGTGGCGCAATTGGCTAGCGCGATCGGTGTTTAACCGAAAAGTTGGAGGTTCGAGCTTTCCCGGGAGTGGTGTGTTGCTTTTTTTCTTTGGGATGATAGCTTTGAAGATATGTTCTGATGGTGGTGAGAGTGGAGCAAGACTGTCTCTGTTGCGCAATTGACTAGCTGAATCGGCTGTCAACCGAAAGGTTGGAGTTTCGAGCCCTCCCTGGAGCGGTGTGTTGCTTTTTTCTTTGCGCTGATAGCTTTAAAGATATGTTCTGATGGTGGTGAGTGTGAAGCACGACTGTCTCCGTGGCGCAAATAGCTAGCGCCATCGGCTCTTAACCGAAAGGTTGGAGGTTCGAGCTCACCCGGTGGTGGTGCGGCGCTTTTTTTTCTTTGGGCTGATAGTTTGAAGATATGTTCTGATGGTGGTGAGGGTGGAGCAGGACTGTCTCCGTGGCGCAATGCTAGCGTGATCGGCTGTTAACCGAAAGGTCGGAGTTTCGAGCCCACCCGGTGGTGGAGCGGCGCTTTTTTTTCTTTGGGCTGATAGCTTTGAAGCTATGTCCTAATGGTGGTGAGAGTGGAGCAGGACTATCTCGGTGGCGCAATTGGCTAGCGCGATCGGCTGTTAACCGAAAGGTTGAATCCTCGAGACCTCCAGGGAGTGGTTTGTTGCTTTTTTCTTTGCACTGATAGCTTTGAAGATATGTTCTGATGGTGGTGAGAGTGGAGCAGGACTGTCTCCGTGGCGCAATTGGCTAGCGCGATCGGCTATTAACCGAAAAATTGGAGGTTCGAGCCCACCCGGTGGTGGTGCGGCGCTGTTTTTTCTTTGCGCTGACAGCTTTGAAGATATGTTCTGATGGTGGTGAGAGTGGAGCACGACTGCCTCCGTGGCGCAATTGGGTAGCGCGATCGGTTGTCAACCAAAAAGTTGGAGGTTCGAGCCCACACGGTGGTGGTGCGGCGCTTTTTTTTCTTTTGGCTGATAGTTTGAAGATATGTTCTGATGGTGGTGAGAGTGGAGCAGGACTGTCTCCATGGCGCAATGCTAGCGTGATCGGCTGTTAACCGAAAGGTCGGAGTTTCGAGCCCACCCGGTGGTGGAGCGGCGCTTTTTTTTCTTTGGGCTGATAGCTTTGAAGCTATGTCCTAATGGTGGTGAGAGTGGAGCAGGACTATCTCGGTGGCGCAATTGGCTAGCGCGATCGGCTGTTAACTGAAAGGTTGAATCCTCGAGACCTCCAGGGAGTGGTTTGTTGCTTTTTTCTTTGCACTGATAGCTTTGAAGATATTTTTTGATGGTGGGGAGAGTGGAGCACGACTGTCTCCGTGGCGCAATTGGCTAGCGCGATCGGCTGTTAACCAAAAGGTTGGAAGTTCGAGCCCACCCGGTGGTGGTGTGGCGCTTTTATTTTCTTTAGGCTGATAGCTTTGAAGATATGTTCTGATGGTGGTGAGAGTGGAGCAGGACTGTCTCCGTGGCGCAATTGGCTAGCGCGATCGGCTATTAACCGAAAAATTGGAGGTTCGAGCCCACCCGGTGGTGGTGCGGCGCTTTTTTTTCTTTGCGCTGACAGCTTTGAAGATATGTTTTGATGGTGGTGAGAGTGGAGCACGACTGTCTCCGTGGCGCAATTGGGTAGCGCGATCGGTTGTCAACCAAAAAGTTGGAGGTTCGAGCCCACACGGTGGTTGTGCGGCGCTTTTTTTTCTTTGCGCTGACAGCTTTGAAGATATGTTCTGATGGTGGTGAGAGTGGAGCACGACTGTCTCCGTGCCGCAAATGGCTAGCGCGATCGGCTCTTAACCGAAAAGTTGGAGGTTCGAGCCCACACGGTGGTTGTGCGGCGCTTTTTTTTCTTTGCGCTGACAGCTTTGGAGATATGTTCTGATGGTGGTTAGAGTGGAGCAGGACTGTCTCCGTGGCGCAATTGGCTAGCGCGATCGGCTGTTAACCGAAAGGTTGGAGGTTCGAGCCACCCCAGTGGTGGTGCGGCGCTTTTTTTCTTTGCGCCGATAGCTTTGAAGATATGTTCTGATGGTGGTGAGAGTGGAGCACGACTGTCTCCGTGGCGCAATTGGCTAGCGCGATCGGTGTTTAACCGAAAAGTTGGAGGTTAGAGCTTTCCCGGGAGTGGTGTGTTGCTTTTTTTTCTTTGGGATGATAGCTTTGAAGATATGTTCTGATGGTGGTGAGAGTGGAGCAAGACTGTCTCTGTTGCGCAATTGACTAGCTGAATCGGCTGTCAACCGAAAGGTTGGAGTTTCGAGCCCTCCCTGGAGCGGTGTGTTGCTTTTTTCTTTGCGCTGATAGCTTTAAAGATATGTTCTGATGGTGGTGAGTGTGAAGCACGACTGTCTCCGTGGCGCAAATAGCTAGCGCGATCGGCTCTTAACCGAAAGGTTGGAGGTTCGAGCTCACCCGGTGGTGGTGCGGCGCTTTTTTTTTTTGGGCTGATAGTTTGAAGATATGTTCTGATGGTGGTGAGAGTGGAGCAGGACTGTCTCCGTGGCGCAATGCTAGCGTGATCGGCTGTTAACCGAAAGGTCGGAGTTTCGAGCCCACCCGGTGGTGGAGCGGCGCTTTTTTTTCTTTGGGCTGATAGCTTTGAAGCTATGTCCTAATGGTGGTGAGAGTGGAGCAGGACTATCTCGGTGGCGCAATTGGCTAGCGCGATCGGCTGTTACTCGAAAGGTTGAATCCTCGAGACCTCCAGGGAGTGGTTTGTTGCTTTTTTCTTTGCACTGATAGCTTTGAAGATATGTTTTGATGGGCGGGAGAGTGGAGCACGACTGTCTCCGTGGCGCAATTGGCTAGCGCGATCGGCTGTTAACTAAAAGGTTGGAGGTTCGAGCCCACCCGGTGGTGGTGTGGCACTTTTAGTTTCTTTAGGCTGATAGCTTTGAAGATATGTTCTGATGGTGGTGAGAGTGGAGCAGGACTGTCTCCGTGGCGCAATTGGCTAGCGCGATCGGCTATTAACCGAAAAATTGGAGGTTCGAGCCCACCCGGTGCTGGTTTGTTGCTTTTTTCTTTGCACTGATAGCTTTGAAGATATGTTTTGATGGTGGGGAGAGTGGAGCACGACTGTCTCCGTGGCGCAATTGGCTAGCGCGATCGGCTGTTAACCAAAAGGTTGGAGGTTCGAGCCCACCCGGTGGTGGTGTAGCGCTTTTATTTTGTTTAGGCTGATAGCTTTGAAGATATGTTCTGATGGTGGTGAGAGTGGAGCAGGACTGTCTCCGTGGCGCAATTGGCCAGCGCGATCGGCTATTAACCGAAAAATTGGAGGTTCGAGCCCACCCGGTGGTGGTGCGGCACTGTTTTTTCTTTGCGCTGACAGCTTTGAAGATATGTTCTGATGGTGGTGAGAGTGGAGCACGACTGTCTCCGTGGCGCAATTGGGTAGCGCGATCGGTTGTCAACCAAAAAGTTGGAGGTTCGAGCCCACACGGTGGTGGTGCGGCGCTTTTTTTTCTTTGGGCTGATAGTTTGAAGATATGTTCTGATGGTGGTGAGAGCGGAGCAGGACTGTCTCCGTGGCGCAATGCTAGCGTGATCGGCTGTTAACCGAAAGGTCGGAGTTTCGAGCCCACCCGGTGGTGGAGCGGCGCTTTTTTTTTGGGCTGATAGCTTTGAAGCTATGTCCTAATGGTGGTGAGAGTGGAGCAGGACTATCTCGGTGGCGCAATTGGCTAGCGCGATCGGCTGTTAACCGAAAGGTTGAATCCTCGAGACCTCCAGGGAGTGGTTTGTTGCTTTTTTCTTTGCACTGATAGCTTTGAAGATATGTTTTGATGGTGGGGAGAGTGGAGCAGGACTGTCTCCGTGGCGCAATTGGCTAGCGCGATCGGCTGTTAACCGAAAGGTTGGAGGTTCGAGCCCACAAGGTGGTGGTGCGGCGCTTTTTTTGGGCTGATAGCTTTGAAGATATGTTCTGATAGTGGTGAGAGAGGAGCAGGTCTGTCTCCGTGGCGCAATTGGCTAGCGCGTGCGGCTGTTAACCGAAAGGTTGGAGGTTCGAGCCCACCCGGTGGTGGTGCGGCGCTTTTTTTCTTTGCGCTGATAGCTTTGAAGATATGTTCTGATGGTGGTGAGAGTGGAGCACGACTGTCTCTGTGGCGCATTTGGCTAGCGCGATCGGTTGTTAACCGAAAGTTGGAGGTTCGAGCCCACGCGGTGGTGGTGCGGCTTTTTTTATTCTTTGGGCTGATAGCTTTGAAGATATGTTCTGATGGTGGTGAAAGTGGGGCATGACTGTCTCCGTGGCGCAATTGGCTTGCACGATCGGCTGTTAACCGAAAGGTTGGAGGTTCGAGCCCACCCGGTGGTGGTGCGGCGCATTTTTTTCTTTGGGCTGATAGCTCTGAAGAAATGTTCTGATAGTGGTGAGAGAGGAGCAGGACTGTCTCCGTGGCGCAATTGGCTAGCGCGATCGGCTGTTAACCGAAAGGTTGGAGGTTCGAGCCACCCCGGTGGTGGTGCGGCGCTTTTTTTCTTTGCGCTGATAGCTTTGAAGATATGTTCTGATGGTGGTGAGAGTGGAGCACGACTGTCTCCGTGCCGCAAATGGCTAGCGCACTCGGCTCTTAACCGAAAAATTGGAGGTTCGAGCCCACAAGGTGGTGGTGCGGCACTTTTTTTTGGGCTGATAGCTTTGAAGATATGTTCTGATAGTGGTGAGAGAGGAGCAGGACTGTATCCGTGGCGCAATTGGCTAGCGCGATCGGCTCTTAACCGAAAGGTTGGAGGTTCGAGCCACCCCGGTGGTGGTGCGGCGCTTTTTTTTGCGCTGATAGCTTTGAAGATATGTTCTGATGGTGGTGAGAGTGGAGCACGACTGTCTCCGTGGCGCAATTGGCTAGCGCGATCGGTTGTTAACCGAAAAGTTGGAGCTTCGAGCCCTCCCTGGAGCGGTGTGTTGCTTTTTTCTTTGCGCTGATAGCTTTAAAGATATGTTCTGATGGTGGTGAGTGTGGAGCACGACTGTCTCCGTTGCGCAATTAGCTAGCGCGATCGGCTGTTAACTGAAAGGTTGGAGGTTCGAGCCCACCCGGTGGTGGTGCGGTGCTTTTTATTCTTTGGGCTGATAGCTTTGATGATATGTTCTGATGGTGGTGAGAGTGGAGCAGGACTGTCTCCGTGGCGCAATTGGCTAGCGCGATCGGCTGTTAACCGAAAGGTTGGATCTTCGAGACCTCCAGGGAGTGGTTTGTTGCTTTTTTCTTTGCACTGATAGCTTTGAAGATATGTTTTGATGGTGGGGAGAGTGGAGCACGACTGTCTCCGTGGCGCAATTGGCTAGCGCGATCGGCTGTTAACATAAAGGTTGGAGGTTCGAGCCCACCCGGTGGTGGTGCGGCGCTTTTATTTTCTTTAGGCTGATAGCTTTGAAGATATGTTCTGATGGTGGTGAGAGTGGAGCAGGACTGTCTCCGTGGCGCAATTGGCTAGCGCGATCGGCTATTAACCGAAAAATTGGAGGTTCGAGCCCACCCGGTGGTGGTGCGGCGCTTTTTTTTCTTTGCGCTGACAGCTTTGAAGATATGTTCTGATGGTGGTGAGAGTGGAGCACGACTGTCTCCGTGGCGCAATTGGGTAGCGCGATCGGTTGTAAACCAAAAAGTTGGAGGTTCGAGCCCACACGGTGGCTGTGCGGCGCTTTTTTTCTTTGGACTGATAGTTTTGAAGATATGTTCTGATGGTGGTGAAAGTGGGGCACGACTGTCTCCGTGGCGCAATTGGCTAGCGCGATCGGCTGTTAACCGAAAGGTTGGAGGTTCGAGCCCACCCGGTGGTGGTGCTGCGCTTTTTTTTTTCTTTGGGCTGATAGCTTTGAAGATATGTTCTGATAGTGGTGAGAGTGGAGCAGGACTGTCTCCGTGGCGCAATTGGCTAGCGCGATCGGCTGTTAACCGAAAGGTTGGAGGTTCGAGCCCACAAGGTGGTGGTGCGGCGCTTTTTTTTGGGCTGATAGCTTTGAAGATTTGTTCTGATAGTGGTTAGAGTGGAGCAGGACTGTCTCCGTGGCGCAATTGGCTAGCGCGATCGGCTGTTAACCGAAAGGTTGGAGGTTCGAGCCACCCCAGTGGAGGTGCGGCGCTTTTTTTCTTTGCGCCGATAGCTTTGAAGATATGTTCTGATGGTGGTGAGAGTGGAGCACGACTGTCTCCGTGGCGCAATTGGCTAGCGCGATCGGTGTTTAACCGAAAAGTTGGAGGTTCGAGCTTTCCCGGGAGTGGTGTGTTGCTTTTTTTCTTTGGGATGATAGCTTTGAAGATATGTTCTGATGGTGGTGAGAGTGGAGCAAGACTGTCTCTGTTGCGCAATTGACTAGCTGAATCGGCTGTCAACCGAAAGGTTGGAGTTTCGAGCCCTCCCTGGAGCGGTGTGTTGCTTTTTTCTTTGCGCTGATAGCTTTAAAGATATGTTCTGATGGTGGTGAGTGTGAAGCACGACTGTCTCCGTGGCGCAAATAGCTAGCGCGATCGGCTCTTAACCGAAAGGTTGGAGGTTCGAGCTCACCCGGTGGTGGTGCGGCGCTTTTTTTTCTTTGGGCTGATAGTTTGAAGATATGTTCTGATGGTGGTGAGGGTGGAGCAGGACTGTCTCCGTGGCGCAATGCTAGCGTGATCGGCTGTTAACCGAAAGGTCGGAGTTTCGAGCCCACCCGGTGGTGGAGCGGCGCTTTTTTTTCTTTGGGCTGATAGCTTTGAAGCTATGTCCTAATGGTGGTGAGAGTGGAGCAGGACTATCTCGGTGGCGCAATTGGCTAGCGCGATCGGCTGTTAACCGAAAGGTTGAATCCTCGAGACCTCCAGGGAGTGGTTTGTTGCTTTTTTCTTTGCAATGATAGCTTTGAAGATATGTTCTGATGGTGGTGAGAGTGGAGCAGGACTGTCTCCGTGGCGCAATTGGCTAGCGCGATCGGCTATTAACCGAAAAATTGGAGGTTCGAGCCCACCCGGTGGTGGTGCGGCGCTGTTTTTTCTTTGCGCTGACAGCTTTGAAGATATGTTCTGATGGTGGTGAGAGTGGAGCACGACTGCCTCCGTGGCGCAATTGGGTAGCGCGATCGGTTGTCAACCAAAAAGTTGGAGGTTCGAGCCCACACGGTGGTGGTGCGGCGCTTTTTTTTCTTTTGGCTGATAGTTTGAAGATATGTTCTGATGGTGGTGAGAGTGGAGCAGGACTGTCTCCATGGCGCAATGCTAGCGTGATCGGCTGTTAACCGAAAGGTCGGAGTTTCGAGCCCACCCGGTGGTGGAGCGGCGCTTTTTTTTCTTTGGGCTGATAGCTTTGAAGCTATGTCCTAATGGTGGTGAGAGTGGAGCAGGACTATCTCGGTGGCGCAATTGGCTAGCGCGATCGGCTGTTAACTGAAAGGTTGAATCCTCGAGACCTCCAGGGAGTGGTTTGTTGCTTTTTTCTTTGCACTGATAGCTTTGAAGATATTTTTTGATGGTGGGGAGAGTGGAGCACGACTGTCTCCGTGGCGCAATTGGCTAGCGCGATCGGCTGTTAACCAAAAGGTTGGAAGTTCGAGCCCACCCGGTGGTGGTGTGGCGCTTTTATTTTCTTTAGGCTGATAGCTTTGAAGATATGTTCTGATGGTGGTGAGAGTGGAGCAGGACTGTCTCCGTGGCGCAATTGGCTAGCGCGATCGGCTATTAACCGAAAAATTGGAGGTTCGAGCCCACCCGGTGGTGGTGCGGCGCTTTTTTTTCTTTGCGCTGACAGCTTTGAAGATATGTTTTGATGGTGGTGAGAGTGGAGCACGACTGTCTCCGTGGCGCAATTGGGTAGCGCGATCGGTTGTCAACCAAAAAGTTGGAGGTTCGAGCCCACACGGTGGTTGTGCGGCGCTTTTTTTTCTTTGCGCTGACAGCTTTGAAGATATGTTCTGATGGTGGTGAGAGTGGAGCACGACTGTCTCCGTGCCGCAAATGGCTAGCGCGATCGGCTCTTAACCGAAAAGTTGGAGGTTCGAGCCCACACGGTGGTTGTGCGGCGCTTTTTTTTCTTTGCGCTGACAGCTTTGGAGATATGTTCTGATGGTGGTTAGAGTGGAGCAGGACTGTCTCCGTGGCGCAATTGGCTAGCGCGATCGGCTGTTAACCGAAAGGTTGGAGGTTCGAGCCACCCCAGTGGTGGTGCGGCGCTTTTTTTCTTTGCGCCGATAGCTTTGAAGATATGTTCTGATGGTGGTGAGAGTGGAGCACGACTGTCTCCGTGGCGCAATTGGCTAGCGCGATCGGTGTTTAACCGAAAAGTTGGAGGTTAGAGCTTTCCCGGGAGTGGTGTGTTGCTTTTTTTTCTTTGGGATGATAGCTTTGAAGATATGTTCTGATGGTGGTGAGAGTGGAGCAAGACTGTCTCTGTTGCGCAATTGACTAGCTGAATCGGCTGTCAACCGAAAGGTTGGAGTTTCGAGCCCTCCCTGGAGCGGTGTGTTGCTTTTTTCTTTGCGCTGATAGCTTTAAAGATATGTTCTGATGGTGGTGAGTGTGAAGCACGACTGTCTCCGTGGCGCAAATAGCTAGCGCGATCGGCTCTTAACCGAAAGGTTGGAGGTTCGAGCTCACCCGGTGGTGGTGCGGCGCTTTTTTTTCTTTGGGCTGATAGTTTGAAGATATGTTCTGATGGTGGTGAGAGTGGAGCAGGACTGTCTCCGTGGCGCAATGCTAGCGTGATCGGCTGTTAACCGAAAGGTCGGAGTTTCGAGCCCACCCGGTGGTGGAGCGGCGCTTTTTTTTCTTTGGGCTGATAGCTTTGAAGCTATGTCCTAATGGTGGTGAGAGTGGAGCAGGACTATCTCGGTGGCGCAATTGGCTAGCGCGATCGGCTGTTACTCGAAAGGTTGAATCCTCGAGACCTCCAGGGAGTGGTTTGTTGCTTTTTTCTTTGCACTGATAGCTTTGAAGATATGTTTTGATGGGCGGGAGAGTGGAGCACGACTGTCTCCGTGGCGCAATTGGCTAGCGCGATCGGCTGTTAACTAAAAGGTTGGAGGTTCGAGCCCACCCGGTGGTGGTGTGGCACTTTTAGTTTCTTTAGGCTGATAGCTTTGAAGATATGTTCTGATGGTGGTGAGAGTGGAGCAGGACTGTCTCCGTGGCGCAATTGGCTAGCGCGATCGGCTATTAACCGAAAAATTGGAGGTTCGAGTCCACCCGGTGCTGGTTTGTTGCTTTTTTCTTTGCACTGATAGCTTTGAAGATATGTTTTGATGGTGGGGAGAGTGGAGCACGACTGTCTCCGTGGCGCAATTGGCTAGCGCGATCGGCTGTTAACCAAAAGGTTGGAGGTTCGAGCCCACCCGGTGGTGGTGTAGCGCTTTTATTTTGTTTAGGCTGATAGCTTTGAAGATATGTTCTGATGGTGGTGAGAGTGGAGCAGGACTGTCTCCGTGGCGCAATTGGCCAGCGCGATCGGCTATTAACCGAAAAATTGGAGGTTCGAGCCCACCCGGTGGTGGTGCGGCACTGTTTTTTCTTTGCGCTGACAGCTTTGAAGATATGTTCTGATGGTGGTGAGAGTGGAGCACGACTGTCTCCGTGGCGCAATTGGGTAGCGCGATCGGTTGTCAACCAAAAAGTTGGAGGTTCGAGCCCACACGGTGGTGGTGCGGCGCTTTTTTTTCTTTGGGCTGATAGTTTGAAGATATGTTCTGATGGTGGTGAGAGCGGAGCAGGACTGTCTCCGTGGCGCAATGCTAGCGTGATCGGCTGTTAACCGAAAGGTCGGAGTTTCGAGCCCACCCGGTGGTGGAGCGGCGCTTTTTTTTTTTGGGCTGATAGCTTTGAAGCTATGTCCTAATGGTGGTGAGAGTGGAGCAGGACTATCTCGGTGGCGCAATTGGCTAGCGCGATCGGCTGTTAACCGAAAGGTTGGAGGTTCGAGCCCACAAGGTGGTGGTGCGGCGCTTTTTTTTGGGCTGATAGCTTTGAAGATATGTTCTGATAGTGGTGAGAGAGGAGCAGGTCTGTCTCCGTGGCGCAATTGGCTAGCGCGTGCGGCTGTTAACCGAAAGGTTGGAGGTTCGAGCCCACCCGGTGGTGGTGCGGCGCTTTTTTTCTTTGCGCTGATAGCTTTGAAGATATGTTCTGATGGTGGTGAGAGTGGAGCACGACTGTCTCTGTGGCGCATTTGGCTAGCGCGATCGGTTGTTAACCGAAAGTTGGAGGTTCGAGCCCACGCGGTGGTGGTGCGGCTTTTTTTATTCTTTGGGCTGATAGCTTTGAAGATATGTTCTGATGGTGGTGAAAGTGGGGCATGACTGTCTCCGTGGCGCAATTGGCTTGCACGATCGGCTGTTAACCGAAAGGTTGGAGGTTCGAGCCCACCCGGTGGTGGTGCGGCGCATTTTTTTCTTTGGGCTGATAGCTCTGAAGAAATGTTCTGATAGTGGTGAGAGAGGAGCAGGACTGTCTCCGTGGCGCAATTGGCTAGCGCGATCGGCTGTTAACCGAAAGGTTGGAGGTTCGAGCCACCCCGGTGGTGGTGCGGCGCTTTTTTACTTTGCGCTGATAGCTTTGAAGATATGTTCTGATGGTGGTGAGAGTGGAGCACGACTGTCTCCGTGCCGCAAATGGCTAGCGCACTCGGCTCTTAACCGAAAAATTGGAGGTTCGAGCCCACAAGGTGGTGGTGCGGCACTTTTTTTTGGGCTGATAGCTTTGAAGATATGTTCTGATAGTGGTGAGAGAGGAGCAGGACTGTATCCCTGGCGCAATTGGCTAGCGCGATCGGCTCTTAACCGAAAGGTTGGAGGTTCGAGCCACCCCGGTGGTGGTGCGGCGCTTTTTTACTTTGCGCTGATAGCTTTGAAGATATGTTCTGATGGTGGTGAGAGTGGAGCACGACTGTCTCCGTGCCGCAAATGGCTAGCGCACTCGGCTCTTAACCGAAAAATTGGAGGTTCGAGCCCACAAGGTGGTGGTGCGGCACTTTTTTTGGGGCTGATAGCTTTGAAGATATGTTCTGATAGTGGTGAGAGAGGAGCAGGACTGTATCCCTGGCGCAATTGGCTAGCGCGATCGGCTCTTAACCGAAAGGTTGGAGGTTCGAGCCACCCCGGTGGTGGTGCGGCGCTTTTCTTTGCGCTGATAGCTTTAAAGATATGTTCTGATGGTGGTGAGTGTGGAGCACGACTGTCTCCGTTGCGCAATTAGCTAGCGCGATCGGCTGTTAACTAAAAGGTTGGAGGTTCGAGCCCACCCGGTGGTGGTGCGGTGCTTTTTATTCTTTGGGCTGATAGCTTTGATGATATGTTCTGATGGTGGTGAGAGTGGAGCAGGACTGTCTCCGTGGCGCAATTGGCTAGCGCGATCGGCTGTTAACCGAAAGGTTGGATCTTCGAGACCTCCAGGGAGTGGTTTGTTGCTTTTTTCTTTGCACTGATAGCTTTGAAGATATGTTTTGATGGTGGGGAGAGTAGAGCACGACTGTCTCCGTGGCGCAATTGGCTAGCGCGATCGGCTGTTAACCTAAAGGTTGGAGGTTCGAGCCCACCCGGTGGTGGTGCGGCGCTTTTATTTTCTTTAGGCTGATAGCTTTGAAGATATGTTCTGATGGTGGTGAGAGTGGAGCAGGACTGTCTCCGTGGCGCAATTGGCTAGCGCGATCGGCTATTAACCGAAAAATTGGAGGTTCGAGCCCACCCGGTGGTGGTGCGGCGCTTTTTTTTCTTTGCGCTGACAGCTTTGAAGATATGTTCTGATGGTGGTGAGAGTGGAGCACGACTGTCTCCGTGGCGCAATTGGGTAGCGCGATCGGTTGTAAACCAAAAAGTTGGAGGTTCGAGCCCACACGGTGGCTGTGCGGCGCTTTTTTTCTTTGGACTGATAGTTTTGAAGATATGTTCTGATGGTGGTGAAAGTGGGGCACGACTGTCTCCGTGGCGCAATTGGCTAGCGCGATCGGCTGTTAACCGAAAGGTTGGAGGTTCGAGCCCACCCGGTGGTGGTGCGGCGCTTTTTTTTTCTTTGGGCTGATAGCTTTGAAGATATGTTCTGATAGTGGTGAGAGTGGAGCAGGACTGTCTCCGTGGCGCAATTGGCTAGCGCGATCGGCTGTTAACCGAAAGGTTGGAGGTTCGAGCCCACAAGGCGGTGGTGCGGCGCTTTTTTTTTGGGCTGATAGCTTTGAAGATATGTTCTGATAGTGGTGAGAGAGGAGCAGGTCTGTCTCCGTGGCGCAATTGGCTAGCGCGTGCGGCTGTTAACCGAAAGGTTGGAGGTTCGAGCCCAACCGGTGGTGGTGCGGCGCTTTTTTTCTTTGCGCTGATAGCTTTGAAGATATGTTCTGATGGTGGTGAGAGTGGAGCACGACTATCTCTGGGGCGCAATTGGCTAGCGCGATCGGTTGTTAACCGAAAGTTGGAGGTTCGAGCCCACCCGGTGGTGGTGCGGCTCTTTTTTTTTCTTTGGGCTGATAGCTTTGAAGATATGTTCTGATGGTGGTGAAAGTGGGGCACGACTGTCTCCGTGGCGCAATTGGCTAGCGCGATCGGCTGTTAACCGAAAGGTTGGAGGTTCGAGCCCACCCGGTGGTGGTGCGGCGCTTTTTTTTCTTTGGGCTGATAGCTCTGAAGAAATGTTCTGATAGTGGTGAGAGAGGAGCACGACTGTCTCCGTGGCGCAATTAGCTAGCGCGATCGGTTGTTAACGGAAAAGTTGGAGGTTCGAGCTTTCCCGGGAGTGGTGTGTTGCTTTTTTTTCTTTGGGCTGATAGCTTTGAAGATATGTTCTGATGGTGGTGAGAGTGGAGCAAGACTATCTCTGTTGCGCAATTGACTAGCTGAATCGGCTGTCAACCGAAAGGTTGGAGTTTCGAGCCCTCCCTGGAGCGGTGTGTTGCTTTTTTCTTTGCGCTGATAGCTTTAAAGATATGTTCTGATGGTGGTGAGTGTGGAGCACGACTGTCTCCGTGGCGCAATTAGCTAGCGCGATCGGCTGTTAACTGAAAGGTTGGAGGTTCGAGCTCACCCGGTGGTGGTGCGGCGCTTTTTTTTCTTTGGGCTGATAGTTTTGAAGATATGTTCTGATGGTGGTGAAATTGGGGCACGACTGTCTCCGTGGCGCAATTGGCTAGCGCGCTCGGCTGTTAACCGAAAGGTTGGAGGTTCGAGCCCACCCGGTGGTGTTGCGGCGCTTTTTTTTCTTTGGGCTGATAGCTTTGAAGATATGTTCTGATGGTGGTGAGAGTGGAGCAGGACTGTCTCCGTGGCGCAATTGGCTAGCGCGATCGGCTGTTAACCGAAAGGTTGGAGGTTCGAGCCCACAAGGTGGTGGTGCGGCGCTTTTTTTTTGGGCTGATAGCTTTGAAGATATGTTCTGATAGTGGTGAGAGAGGAGCAGGTCTGTCTCCGTGGCGCAATTGGCTAGCGCGTGCGGCTGTTAACCGAAAGGTTGGAGGTTCGAGCCCACCCGGTGGTGGTGCGGCGCTTTTTTTCTTTGCGCTGATAGCTTTGAAGATATGTTCTGATGGTGGTGAGAGTGGAGCACGACTGTCTCTGTGGCGCATTTGGCTAGCGCGATCGGTTGTTAACCGAAAGTTGGAGGTTCGAGCCCACGCGGTGGTGGTGCGGCTTTTTTTATTCTTTGGGCTGATAGCTTTGAAGATATGTTCTGATGGTGGTGAAAGTGGGGCATGACTGTCTCCGTGGCGCAATTGGCTTGCACGATCGGCTGTTAACCGAAAGGTTGGAGGTTCGAGCCCACCCGGTGGTGGTGCGGCGCATTTTTTTCTTTGGGCTGATAGCTCTGAAGAAATGTTCTGATAGTGGTGAGAGAGGAGCAGGACTGTCTCCGTGGCGCAATTGGCTAGCGCGATCGGCTGTTAACCGAAAGGTTGGAGGTTCGAGCCACCCCGGTGGTGGTGCGGCGCTTTTTTTCTTTGCGCTGATAGCTTTGAAGATATGTTCTGATGGTGGTGAGAGTGGAGCACGACTGTCTCCGTGCCGCAAATGGCTAGCGCACTCGGCTCTTAACCGAAAAATTGGAGGTTCGAGCCCACAAGGTGGTGGTGCGGCACTTTTTTTTGGGCTGATAGCTTTGAAGATATGTTCTGATAGTGGTGAGAGAGGAGCAGGACTGTATCCGTGGCGCAATTGGCTAGCGCGATCGGCTCTTAACCGAAAGGTTGGAGGTTCGAGCCACCCCGGTGGTGGTGCGGCGCTTTTTTTTGCGCTGATAGCTTTGAAGATATGTTCTGATGGTGGTGAGTGTGGAGCACGACTGTCTCCGTTGCGCAATTAGCTAGCGCGATCGGCTGTTAACTGAAAGGTTGGAGGTTCGAGCCCACCCGCTGGTGGTGCGGTGCTTTTTATTCTTTGGGCTGATAGCTTTGATGATATGTTCTGATGGTGGTGAGAGTGGAGCAGGACTGTCTCCGTGGCGCAATTGGCTAGCGCGATCGGCTGTTAACCGAAAGGTTGGATCTTCGAGACCTCCAGGGAGTGGTTTGTTGCTTTTTTCTTTGCACTGATAGCTTTGAAGATATGTTTTGATGGTGGGGAGAGTGGAGCACGACTGTCTCCGTGGCGCAATTGGCTAGCGCGATCGGCTGTTAACCAAAAGGTTGGAGGTTCGAGCCCACCCGGTGGTGGTGCGGCGCTTTTATTTTCTTTAGGCTGATAGCTTTGAAGATATGTTCTGATGGTGGTGAGAGTGGAGCAGGACTGTCTCCGTGGCGCAATTGGCTAGCGCGATCGGCTATTAACCGAAAAATTGGAGGTTCGAGCCCACACGGTGGCTGTGTGGCGCTTTTTTTCTTTGGACTGATAGTTTTGAAGATATGTTCTGATGGTGGTGAAAGTGGGGCACGACTGTCTCCGTGGCGCAATTGGCTAGCGCGATCGGCTGTTAACCGAAAGGTTGGAGGTTCGAGCCCACCCTGTGGTGGTGCGGCGCTTTTTTTTTCTTTGGGCTGATAGCTTTGAAGATATGTTCTGATAGTGGTGAGAGTGGAGCAGGACTGTCTCCGTGGCGCAATTGGCTAGCGCGATCGGCTGTTAACCGAAAGGTTGGAGGTTCGAGCCCACAAGGTGGTGGTGCGGCGCTTTTTTTTGGGCTGATAGCTTTGAAGATATGTTCTGATAGTGGTGAGAGAGGAGCAGGTCTGTCTCCGTGGCGCAATTGGCTAGCGCGTGCGGCTGTTAACTGAAAGGTTGGAGGTTCGAGCCCACCCGGTGGTGGTGCGGCGCTTTTTTTCTTTGCGCTGATAGCTTTGAAGATATGTTCTGATGGTGGTGAGAGTGGAGCACGACTATCTCTGGGGCGCAATTGGCTAGCGCGATCGGTTGTTAACCGAAAGTTGGAGGTTCGAGCCCACCCGGTGGTGGTGCGGCTCTTTTTTTTCTTTGGGCTGATAGCTTTGAAGATATGTTCTGATGGTGGTGAAAGTGGGGCACGACTGTCTCCGTGGCGCAATTGGCTAGCGCGATCGGCCGTTAACCGAAAGGTTGGAGGTTCGAGCCCACCCGGTGGTGGTGCGGCGCTTTTTTTTCTGTGGGCTGATAGCTCTGAAGAAATGTTCTGATAGTGGTGAGAGAGGAGCAGGACTGTCTCCGTGGTGCAATTGGCTAGCGCGATCGGCTGTTAACCGAAAAGTTGGAGGTTCGAGCTTTCCCGGGAGTGGTGTGTTGCTTTTTTTTCTTTGGGCTGATAGCTTTGAAGATATGTTCTGATGGTGGTGAGAGTGGAGCAAGACTGTCTCCGTGGCGCAATTGGCTAGCGCGATCGGCTGTTAACCGAAAGGTTGGAGGTTCGAGCCCACAAGGTGGTGGTGCGGCGCTTTTTTTTGGGCTGATAGCTTTGAAGATATGTTCTGATAGTGGTGAGAGAGGAGCAGGTCTGTCTCCGTGGCGCAATTGGCTAGCGCGTGCGGCTGTTAACTGAAAGGTTGGAGGTTCGAGCCCACCCGGTGGTGGTGCGGCGCTTTTTTTCTTTGCGCTGATAGCTTTGAAGATATGTTCTGATGGTGGTGAGAGTGGAGCACGACTATCTCTGGGGCGCAATTGGCTAGCGCGATCGGTTGTTAACCGAAAGTTGGAGGTTCGAGCCCACCCGGTGGTGGTGCGGCTCTTTTTTTTCTTTGGGCTGATAGCTTTGAAGATATGTTCTGATGGTGGTGAAAGTGGGGCACGACTGTCTCCGTGGCGCAATTGGCTAGCGCGATCGGCTGTTAACTGAAAGGTTGGAGGTTCGTGCCCACCCGGTGGTGGTGCGGCGCTTTTTTTCTTTGCGCCGATAGCTTTGAAGATATGTTCTGATGGTGGTGAGAGTGGAGCACGACTGTCTCCGTGGCGCAATTGGCTAGCGCGATCGGTTGTTAACCGAAAAGTTGGAGGTTCGAGCTTTCCCAGGAGTGGTGTGTTGCTTTTTTTTCTTTGGGCTGATAGCTTTGAAGATATGTTCTGATGGTGGTGAGAGTGGAGCAAGACTATCTCTGTTGCGCAATTGACTAGCTGAATCGGCTGTCAACCGAAAGGTTGGAGTTTCGAGCCCTCCCTGGAGCGGTGTGTTGCTTTTTTCTTTGCGCTGATAGCTTTAAAGATATGTTCTGATGGTGGTGAGTGTGGAGCACGACTGTCTCCGTGGCGCAATTAGCTAGCGCGATCGGCTGTTAACTGAAAGGTTGGAGGTTCGAGCTCACCCGGTGGTGGTGCGGCGCTTTTTTTTCTTTGGGCTGATAGCTTTGAAGATATGTTCTGATGGTGGTGAGAGTGGAGCAGGACTGTCTCCGTGGCGCAATGCTAGCGTGATCGGCTGTTAACCTAAAGGTCGGAGTTTCGAGCCCACCCGGTGGAGGTGCGGCGCTTTTTTTTCTTTGGGCTGATAGCTTTGAAGCTATGTCCTAATGGTGGTGAGAGTGGAGCAGGACTATCTCGGTGGCGCAATTGGCTAGCGCGATCGGCTGTTAACCGAAAGGTTGGGTCTTCGAGACCTCCAGGGAGTGGTTTGTTGCTTTTTTCTTTGCACTGATAGCTTTGAAGATATGTTTTGATGGTGGGGAGAGTGGAGCACGACTGTCTCCGTGGTGCAATTGGCTAGCGCGATCGGCTGTTAACAAAAAGGTTGGAGGTTCGAGCCCACCCGGTGGTGGTGCGGCGCTTTTATTTTCTTTAGGCTGATAGCTTTGAAGATATGTTCTGATGGTGGTGAGAGTGCAGCAGGACTGTCTCCGTGGCGCAATTGGCTAGCGCGATCGGCTATTAACCGAAAAATTGGAGGTTCGAGCCCACCCGGTGGTGGTGCGGCGCTTTTTTTTCTTTGCGCTGACAGCTTTGAAGATATGTTCTGATGGTGGTGAGAGTGGAGCACGACTGTCTCCGTTGCGCAATTGGGTAGCGCGATCGGTTGTTAACCAAGAAGTTGGAGGTTCGAGCCCACACGGTGGTTGTGCGGCGCTTTTTTTTCTTTGGACTGATAGTTTTGTAGATATGTTCTGATGGTGGTGAAAGTGGGGCAAGACTGTCTCCGTGGCGCAATTGGCTAGCGCGATCGGCTCTTAACCGAAAAATTGGAGGTTCGAGCCCACAAGATGGTGGTGCGGCGCTTTTTTTGGGCTGATAGCTTTGAAGATATGTTCTGATAGTGGTGAGAGAGGAGCAGGACTGTCTCCGTGGCGCAATTGGCTAGCGCGATCGGCTGTTAACCGAAAGGTTGGAGGTTCGAGCCACCCCGGTGGTGGTGCAGCGCTTTTTTTTGCGCCGATAGCTTTGAAGATATGTTCTGATGGTGGTGAGAGTGGAGCACGACTGCCTCCGTGGCGCAATTGGCTAGCGCGATCGGTTGTTAACCGAAAAGTTGGAGGTTCGAGCTTTCCCGGGAGTGGTGTGTTGCTTTTTTTTCTTTAGGCTGATAGCTTTGAAGATATGTTCTGATGGCGGTGAGAGTGGAGCAAGACTGTCTCTGTTGCGCAATTGACTAGCTGAATCGGCTGTCAACCGAAAGGTTGGAGTTTCGAGCCCTCCCTGGAGCGGTGTGTTGCTTTATTCTTTGCGCTGATAGCTTTAAAGATATGTTCTGATGGTGGTGAGTGTGGAGCACGACTGTCTCCGTTGCGCAATTAGCTAGCGCGATCGGCTGTTAACTGAAAGGTTGGAGGTTCGAGCCCACCCGGTGGTGGTGCGGTGCTTTTTATTCTTTGGGCTGATAGCTTTGAAGATATGTTCTGATGGTGGTGAGAGTGGAGCAGGACTGTCTCCGTGGCGCAATTGGCTAGCGCGATCGGCTCTTAACCGAAAGGTTGGAGGTTCGAGCTCACCCGGTGGTGGTGCGGCGCTTTTTTTCTTTGGGCTGATAGCTTTGAAGATATGTTCTGATGGTGGTGAGAGTGGAGCAGGACTGTCTCCGTGGCGCAATGCTAGCGTGATCGGCTGTTAACCGAAAGGTCGGAGTTTCGAGCCCACCCGGTGGTGGTGCGGCGCTTTTTTTTCTTTGCGCTGACAGCTTTGAAGATATGTTCTGATGGTGGTGAGAGTGGAGCACGACTGTCTCCGTGTAGCAAATGGCTAGCGCGATCGGCTCTTAACCGAAAAATTGGAGGTTCGAGCACACAAGATGGTGGTGCGGCGCTTTTTTTTGAGCTGATAGCTTTGAAGATTTGTTCTGATAGTGGTTAGAGTGGAGCAGGACTGTCTCCGTGGCGCAATTGGCTAGCGCGATCGGCTGTTAACCGAAAGGTTGGAGGTTCGAGCCACCCCAGTGGTGGTGCGGCGCTTTTTTTCTTTGCGCCGATAGCTTTGAAGATATGTTCTGGTGGTGGTGAGAGTGGAGCACGACTGTCTCCGTGGCGCAATTGGCTAGCGCGATCGGTGTTTAACCGAAAAGTTGGAGGTTCGAGCTTTCCCGGGAGTGGTGTGTTGCTTTTTTTTCTTTGGGATGATAGCTTTGAAGATATGTTCTGATGGTGGTGAGAGTAGAGCAAGACTGTCTCTGTTGCGCAATTGACTAGCTGAATCGGCTGTCAACCGAAAGGTTGGAGTTTCGAGCCCTCCCTGGAGCGGTGTGTTGCTTTTTTCTTTGCGCTGATAGCTTTAAAGATATGTTCTGATGGTGGTGAGTGTGAAGCACGACTGTCTCCGTGGCGCAAATAGCTAGCGCGATCGGCTCTTAACCGAAAGGTTGGAGGTTCGAGCTCACCCGGTGGTGGTGCGGCGCTTTTTTTTCTTTGGGCTGATAGTTTGAAGATATGTTCTGATGGTGGTGAGAGTGGAGCAGGACTGTCTCCGTGGCGCAATGCTAGCGTGATCGGCTGTTAACCGAAAGGTCGGAGTTTCGAGCCCACCCGGTGGTGGAGCGGCGCTTTTTGTTCTTTGGGCTGATAGCTTTGAAGCTATGTCCTAATGGTGGTGAGAGTGGAGCAGGACTATCTCGGTGGCGCAATTGGCAAGCGCGATCGGCTGTTAACCGAAAGGTTGAATCCTCGAGACCTCCAGGGAGTGGTTTGTTGCTTTTTTCTTTGCACTGATAGCTTTGAAGATATGTTTTGATGGTGGGGAGAGTGGAGCACGACTGTCTCCGTGGCGCAATTGGCTAGCGCGATCGGCTGTTAACTAAAAGGTTGGAGGTTCGATCCCACCCGGTGGTGGTGTGGCGCTTTTATTTTCTTTAGGCTGATAGCTTTGAAGATATATTTTGATGGTGGTGAGAGTGGAGCAGGACTGTCTCCGTGGCGCAATTGGCTAGCGCGATCGGCTATTAACCGAAAAATTGGAGGTTCGAGCCCACCCGGTGGTGGTTTGTTGCTTTTTTCTTTGCACTGATAGCTTTGAAGATATGTTTTGATGGTGGGGAGAGTGGAGCACGACTGTCTCTGTGGCGCAATTGGCCAGCGCGATCGGCTGTTAACCAAAAGGTTGGAGGTTAGAGCCCACCCGGTGGTGGTGTGGCGCTTTTATTTTGTTTAGGCTGATAGCTTTGAAGATATGTTCTGATGGTGGTGAGAGTGGAGCAGGACTGTCTCCGTGGCGCAATTGGCTCGCGCGACCGGCAATTAACCGAAAAATTGGAGGTTCGAGCCCACCCGGTGGTGGTGCGGCGCTGTTTTTTCTTTGCGCTGACAGCTTTGAAGATATGTTCTGATGGTGGTGAGAGTGGAGCGCGACTGTCTCCGTGGCGCAATTGGGTAGCGCGATCGGTTGTCAACCAAAAAGTTGGAGGTTCGAGCCCACACGGTGGTGGTGCGGCGCTTTTTTTTCTTTGGGCTGATAGTTTGAAGATATGTTCTGATGGTGGTGAGAGTGGAGCAGGACTGTCTCCGTGGCGCAATGCTAGCGTGATCGGCTGTTAACCGAAAGGTCGGAGGTTCGAGCTTTCCCGGGAGTGGTGTGTTGCTTTTTTTCTTTGGGATGATAGCTTTGAAGATATGTTCTGATGGTGGTGAGAGTGGAGCAGGACTATCTCGGTGGCGCAATTGGCTAGCGCGATCGGCTGTTAACCGAAAGGTTGAATCCTCGAGACCTCCAGGGAGTGGTTTGTTGCTTTTTTCTTTGCACTGATAGCTTTGAAGATATGTTTTGATGGTGGGGAGAGTGGAGCACGACTGTCTCCGTGGCGCAATTAGCTAGCGCGATCGGCTGTTAACCAAAAGGTTGGAAGTTCGAGCCCACCCGGTGGTGGTGTGGCGCTTTTATTTTCTTTAGGCTGATAGCTTTGAAGATATGTTCTGATGGTGGTGAGAGTGGAGCAGGACTGTCTCCGTGGCGCAATTGGCTAGCGCGATCGGCTATTAACCGAAAAATTGGAGGTTCGAGCCCACCCGGTGGTAGTGCGGCGCTTTTTTTTTCTTTGCGCTGACAGCTTTGAAGATATGTTCTGATGGTGGTGAGAGTGGAGCACGACTGTCTCCGTGGCGCAATTGGGTAGCGCGATCGGTTGTCAACCAAAAAGTTGGAGGTTCAAGCCCACACGGTGGTTGTGTGGCGCTTTTTTTTCTTTGGGGTGATAGTTTTGAAGATATGTTCTGATGGTGGTGAAATTGGGGCACGACTGTCTCCGTGGCGCAATTGGCTAGCGCGATCGGCTGTTAACCGAAAGGTTGGAGGTTCGAGCCCACCCGGTGGTGGTGCGGCGCTTTTTTTTATTTGGGCTGATAGCTTTGAAGATATGTTCTGATGGTGGTGAGAGTGCAGCAGGACTGTCTCCGTGGCGCAATTGGCTAGCGCGATCGGCTCTTAACCGAAAGGTTGGAGGTTCTAGCTCACCCGGTGGTGGTGCGGCGCTTTTTTTTCTTTGGGCTGATAGCTTTGAAGATATGTTCTGATGGTGGTGAAAGTGGGGCACGACTGTCTCCGTGGCGCAATTGGCTAGCGCGATCGGCTGTTAACCGAAAGGTTGGAGGTTCGAGCCCACCCGGTGGTGGTGCGGCGCTTTTTTTTCTTTGGGCTGATAGCTCTGAAGAAATGTTCTGATAGTGGTGAGAGAGGAGCACGACTGTCTCCGTGGCGCAATTAGCTAGCGCGATCGGTTGTTAACCGAAAAGTTGGAGGTTCGAGCTTTCCCGGGAGTGGTGTGTTGCTTTTTTTTCTTTGGGCTGATAGCTTTGAAGATATGTTCTGATGGTGGTGAGAGTGGAGCAAGACTATCTCTGTTGCGCAATTGACTAGCTGAATCGGCTGTCAACCGAAAGGTTGGAGTTTCGAGCCCTCCCTGGAGCGGTGTGTTGCTTTTTTCTTTGCGCTGATAGCTTTAAAGATATGTTCTGATGGTGGTGAGTGTGGAGCACGACTGTCTCCGTGGCGCAATTAGCTAGCGCGATCGGCTGTTAACTGAAAGGTTGGAGGTTCGAGCTCACCCGGTGGTGGTGCGGCGCTTTTTTTTCTTTGGGCTGATAGTTTTGAAGATATGTTCTGATGGTGGTGAAATTGGGGCACGACTGTCTCCGTGGCGCAATTGGCTAGCGCGATCGGCTGTTAACCGAAAGGTTGGAGGTTCGAGCCCACCCGGTGGTGTTGCGGCGCTTTTTTTTCTTTGGGCTGATAGCTTTGAAGATATGTTCTGATGGTGGTGAGAGTGGAGCAGGACTGTCTCCGTGGCGCAATTGGCTAGCGCGATCGGCTGTTAACCGAAAGGTTGGAGGTTCGAGCCCACAAGGTGGTGGTGCGGCGCTTTTTTTTGGGCTGATAGCTTTGAAGATATGTTCTGATAGTGGTGAGAGAAGAGCAGGTCTGTCTCCGTGGCGCAATTGGCTAGCGCGTGCGGCTGTTAACCGAAAGGTTGGAGGTTCGAGCCCACCCGGTGGTGGTGCGGCGCTTTTTTTCTTTGCGCTGATAGCTTTGAAGATATGTTCTGATGGTGGTGAGAGTGGAGCACGACTGTCTCTGTGGCGCATTTGGCTAGCGCGATCGGTTGTTAACCGAAAGTTGGAGGTTCGAGCCCACGCGGTGGTGGTGCGGCTTTTTTTATTCTTTGGGCTGATAGCTTTGAAGATATGTTCTGATGGTGGTGAAAGTGGGGCATGACTGTCTCCGTGGCGCAATTGGCTTGCACGATCGGCTGTTAACCGAAAGGTTGGAGGTTCGAGCCCACCCGGTGGTGGTGCGGCGCATTTTTTTCTTTGGGCTGATAGCTCTGAAGAAATGTTCTGATAGTGGTGAGAGAGGAGCAGGACTGTCTCCGTGGCGCAATTGGCTAGCGCGATCGGCTGTTAACCGAAAGGTTGGAGGTTCGAGCCACCCCGGTGGTGGTGCGGCGCTTTTTTTCTTTGCGCTGATAGTTTTGTAGATATGTTCTGATGGTGGTGAAAGTGGGGCACGACTGTCTCCGTGGCGCAATTGGCTAGCGCGATCGGCTCTTAACCGAAAAATTGGAGGTTCGAGCCCACAAGATGGTGGTGCGGCGCTTTTTTTTGGGCTGATAGCTTTGAAGATATGTTCTGATAGTGGTGAGAGAGGAGCAGGACTGTCTCCGTGGCGCAATTGGCTAGCGCGATCGGCTGTTAACCGAAAGGTTGGAGGTTCGAGCCACCCCGGTGGTGGTGCAGCGCTTTTTTTTGCGCCGATAGCTTTGAAGATATGTTCTGATGGTGGTGAGAGTGGAGCACGACTGCCTCCGTGGCGCAATTGGCTAGCGCGATCGGTTGTTAACCGAAAAGTTGGAGGTTCGAGCTTTCCCGGGAGTGGTGTGTTGCTTTTTTTTCTTTAGGCTGATAGCTTTGAAGATATGTTCTGATGGCGGTGAGAGTGGAGCAAGACTGTCTCTGTTGCGCAATTGACTAGCTGAATCGGCTGTCAACCGAAAGGTTGGAGTTTCGAGCCCTCCCTGGAGCGGTGTGTTGCTTTATTCTTTGCGCTGATAGCTTTAAAGATATGTTCTGATGGTGGTGAGTGTGGAGCACGACTGTCTCCGTTGCGCAATTAGCTAGCGCGATCGGCTGTTAACTGAAAGGTTGGAGGTTCGAGCCCACCCGGTGGTGGTGCGGTGCTTTTTATTCTTTGGGCTGATAGCTTTGAAGATATGTTCTGATGGTGGTGAGAGTGGAGCAGGACTGTCTCCGTGGCGCAATTGGCTAGCGCGATCGGCTCTTAACCGAAAGGTTGGAGGTTCGAGCTCACCCGGTGGTGGTGCGGCGCTTTTTTTCTTTGGGCTGATAGCTTTGAAGATATGTTCTGATGGTGGTGAGAGTGGAGCAGGACTGTCTCCGTGGCGCAATGCTAGCGTGATCGGCTGTTAACCGAAAGGTCGGAGTTTCGAGCCCACCCGGTGGTGGTGCGGCGCTTTTTTTTCTTTGCGCTGACAGCTTTGAAGATATGTTCTGATGGTGGTGAGAGTGGAGCACGACTGTCTCCGTGTAGCAAATGGCTAGCGCGATCGGCTCTTAACCGAAAAATTGGAGGTTCGAGCACACAAGATGGTGGTGCGGCGCTTTTTTTTGAGCTGATAGCTTTGAAGATTTGTTCTGATAGTGGTTAGAGTGGAGCAGGACTGTCTCCGTGGCGCAATTGGCTAGCGCGATCGGCTGTTAACCGAAAGGTTGGAGGTTCGAGCCACCCCAGTGGTGGTGCGGCGCTTTTTTTCTTTGCGCCGATAGCTTTGAAGATATGTTCTGATGGTGGTGAGAGTGGAGCACGACTGTCTCCGTGGCGCAATTGGCTAGCGCGATCGGTGTTTAACCGAAAAGTTGGAGGTTCGAGCTTTCCCGGGAGTGGTGTGTTGCTTTTTTTTCTTTGGGATGATAGCTTTGAAGATATGTTCTGATGGTGGTGAGAGTAGAGCAAGACTGTCTCTGTTGCGCAATTGACTAGCTGAATCGGCTGTCAACCGAAAGGTTGGAGTTTCGAGCCCTCCCTGGAGCGGTGTGTTGCTTTTTTCTTTGCGCTGATAGCTTTAAAGATATGTTCTGATGGTGGTGAGTGTGAAGCACGACTGTCTCCGTGGCGCAAATAGCTAGCGCGATCGGCTCTTAACCGAAAGGTTGGAGGTTCGAGCTCACCCGGTGGTGGTGCGGCGCTTTTTTTTCTTTGGGCTGATAGTTTGAAGATATGTTCTGATGGTGGTGAGAGTGGAGCAGGACTGTCTCCGTGGCGCAATGCTAGCGTGATCGGCTGTTAACCGAAAGGTCGGAGTTTCGAGCCCACCCGGTGGTGGAGCGGCGCTTTTTGTTCTTTGGGCTGATAGCTTTGAAGCTATGTCCTAATGGTGGTGAGAGTGGAGCAGGACTATCTCGGTGGCGCAATTGGCAAGCGCGATCGGCTGTTAACCGAAAGGTTGAATCCTCGAGACCTCCAGGGAGTGGTTTGTTGCTTTTTTCTTTGCACTGATAGCTTTGAAGATATGTTTTGATGGTGGGGAGAGTGGAGCACGACTGTCTCCGTGGCGCAATTGGCTAGCGCGATCGGCTGTTAACTAAAAGGTTGGAGGTTCGATCCCACCCGGTGGTGGTGTGGCGCTTTTATTTTCTTTAGGCTGATAGCTTTGAAGATATATTTTGATGGTGGTGAGAGTGGAGCAGGACTGTCTCCGTGGCGCAATTGGCTAGCGCGATCGGCTATTAACCGAAAAATTGGAGGTTCGAGCCCACCCGGTGGTGGTTTGTTGCTTTTTTCTTTGCACTGATAGCTTTGAAGATATGTTTTGATGGTGGGGAGAGTGGAGCACGACTGTCTCTGTGGCGCAATTGGCCAGCGCGATCGGCTGTTAACCAAAAGGTTGGAGGTTAGAGCCCACCCGGTGGTGGTGTGGCGCTTTTATTTTGTTTAGGCTGATAGCTTTGAAGATATGTTCTGATGGTGGTGAGAGTGGAGCAGGACTGTCTCCGTGGCGCAATTGGCTCGCGCGACCGGCAATTAACCGAAAAATTGGAGGTTCGAGCCCACCCGGTGGTGGTGCGGCGCTGTTTTTTCTTTGCGCTGACAGCTTTGAAGATATGTTCTGATGGTGGTGAGAGTGGAGCGCGACTGTCTCCGTGGCGCAATTGGGTAGCGCGATCGGTTGTCAACCAAAAAGTTGGAGGTTCGAGCCCACACGGTGGTGGTGCGGCGCTTTTTTTTCTTTGGGCTGATAGTTTGAAGATATGTTCTGATGGTGGTGAGAGTGGAGCAGGACTGTCTCCGTGGCGCAATGCTAGCGTGATCGGCTGTTAACCGAAAGGTCGGAGGTTCGAGCTTTCCCGGGAGTGGTGTGTTGCTTTTTTTTCTTTGGGATGATAGCTTTGAAGATATGTTCTGATGGTGGTGAGAGTGGAGCAGGACTATCTCGGTGGCGCAATTGGCTAGCGCGATCGGCTGTTAACCGAAAGGTTGAATCCTCGAGACCTCCAGGGAGTGGTTTGTTGCTTTTTTCTTTGCACTGATAGCTTTGAAGATATGTTTTGATGGTGGGGAGAGTGGAGCACGACTGTCTCCGTGGCGCAATTAGCTAGCGCGATCGGCTGTTAACCAAAAGGTTGGAAGTTCGAGCCCACCCGGTGGTGGTGTGGCGCTTTTATTTTCTTTAGGCTGATAGCTTTGAAGATATGTTCTGATGGTGGTGAGAGTGGAGCAGGACTGTCTCCGTGGCGCAATTGGCTAGCGCGATCGGCTATTAACCGAAAAATTGGAGGTTCGAGCCCACCCGGTGGTAGTGCGGCGCTTTTTTTTTCTTTGCGCTGACAGCTTTGAAGATATGTTCTGATGGTGGTGAGAGTGGAGCACGACTGTCTCCGTGGCGCAATTGGGTAGCGCGATCGGTTGTCAACCAAAAAGTTGGAGGTTCAAGCCCACACGGTGGTTGTGTGGCGCTTTTTTTTCTTTGGGGTGATAGTTTTGAAGATATGTTCTGATGGTGGTGAAATTGGGGCACGACTGTCTCCGTGGCGCAATTGGCTAGCGCGATCGGCTGTTAACCGAAAGGTTGGAGGTTCGAGCCCACCCGGTGGTGGTGCGGCGCTTTTTTTTATTTGGGCTGATAGCTTTGAAGATATGTTCTGATGGTGGTGAGAGTGCAGCAGGACTGTCTCCGTGGCACAATTGGCTAGCGCGATCGGCTCTTAACCGAAAGGTTGGAGGTTCTAGCTCACCCGGTGGTGGTGCGGCGCTTTTTTTTCTTTGGGCTGATAGCTTTGAAGATATGTTCTGATGGTGGTGAAAGTGGGGCACGACTGTCTCCGTGGCGCAATTGGCTAGCGCGATCGGCTGTTAACCGAAAGGTTGGAGGTTCGAGCCCACCCGGTGGTGGTGCGGCGCTTTTTTTTCTTTGGGCTGATAGCTCTGAAGAAATGTTCTGATAGTGGTGAGAGAGGAGCACGACTGTCTCCGTGGCGCAATTAGCTAGCGCGATCGGTTGTTAACCGAAAAGTTGGAGGTTCGAGCTTTCCCGGGAGTGGTGTGTTGCTTTTTTTTCTTTGGGCTGATAGCTTTGAAGATATGTTCTGATGGTGGTGAGAGTGGAGCAAGACTATCTCTGTTGCGCAATTGACTAGCTGAATCGGCTGTCAACCGAAAGGTTGGAGTTTCGAGCCCTCCCTGGAGCGGTGTGTTGCTTTTTTCTTTGCGCTGATAGCTTTAAAGATATGTTCTGATGGTGGTGAGTGTGGAGCACGACTGTCTCCGTGGCGCAATTAGCTAGCGCGATCGGCTGTTAACTGAAAGGTTGGAGGTTCGAGCTCACCCGGTGGTGGTGCGGCGCTTTTTTTTCTTTGGGCTGATAGTTTTGAAGATATGTTCTGATGGTGGTGAAATTGGGGCACGACTGTCTCCGTGGCGCAATTGGCTAGCGCGATCGGCTGTTAACCGAAAGGTTGGAGGTTCGAGCCCACCCGGTGGTGTTGCGGCGCTTTTTTTTCTTTGGGCTGATAGCTTTGAAGATATGTTCTGATGGTGGTGAGAGTGGAGCAGGACTGTCTCCGTGGCGCAATTGGCTAGCGCGATCGGCTGTTAACCGAAAGGTTGGAGGTTCGAGCCCACAAGGTGGTGGTGCGGCGCTTTTTTTTGGGCTGATAGCTTTGAAGATATGTTCTGATAGTGGTGAGAGAAGAGCAGGTCTGTCTCCGTGGCGCAATTGGCTAGCGCGTGCGGCTGTTAACCGAAAGGTTGGAGGTTCGAGCCCACCCGGTGGTGGTGCGGCGCTTTTTTTCTTTGCGCTGATAGCTTTGAAGATATGTTCTGATGGTGGTGAGAGTGGAGCACGACTGTCTCTGTGGCGCATTTGGCTAGCGCGATCGGTTGTTAACCGAAAGTTGGAGGTTCGAGCCCACGCGGTGGTGGTGCGGCTTTTTTTATTCTTTGGGCTGATAGCTTTGAAGATATGTTCTGATGGTGGTGAAAGTGGGGCATGACTGTCTCCGTGGCGCAATTGGCTTGCACGATCGGCTGTTAACCGAAAGGTTGGAGGTTCGAGCCCACCCGGTGGTGGTGCGGCGCATTTTTTTCTTTGGGCTGATAGCTCTGAAGAAATGTTCTGATAGTGGTGAGAGAGGAGCAGGACTGTCTCCGTGGCGCAATTGGCTAGCGCGATCGGCTGTTAACCGAAAGGTTGGAGGTTCGAGCCACCCCGGTGGTGGTGCGGCGCTTTTTTTCTTTGCGCTGATAGCTTTGAAGATATGTTCTGATGGTGGTGAGAGTGGAGCACGACTGTCTCCGTGCCGCAAATGGCTAGCGCACTCGGCTCTTAACCGAAAAATTGGAGGTTCGAGCCCACAAGGTGGTGGTGCGGCACTTTTTTTTGGGCTGATAGCTTTGAAGATATGTTCTGATAGTGGTGAGAGAGGAGCAGGACTGTATCCGTGGCGCAATTGGCTAGCGCGATCGGCTCTTAACCGAAAGGTTGGAGGTTCGAGCCACCCCGGTGGTGGTGCGGCGCTTTTTTTTGCGCTGATAGCTTTGAAGATATGTTCTGATGGTGGTGAGAGTTTAGCACGACTGTCTCCGTGGCGCAATTGGCTAGCGCGATCGGTTGTTAACCGAAAAGTTGGAGCTTCGAGCCCTCCCTGGAGCGGTGTGTTGCTTTTTTCTTTGCGCTGATAGCTTTAAAGATATGTTCTGATGGTGGTGAGTGTGGAGCACGACTGTCTCCGTTGCGCAATTAGCTAGCGCGATCGGCTGTTAACTGAAAGGTTGGAGGTTCGAGCCCACCCGGTGGTGGTGCGGTGCTTTTTATTCTTTGGGCTGATAGCTTTGATGATATGTTCTGATGGTGGTGAGAGTGGAGCAGGACTGTCTCCGTGGCGCAATTGGCTAGCGCGATCGGCTGTTAACCGAAAGGTTGGATCTTCGAGACCTCCAGGGAGTGGTTTGTTGCTTTTTTCTTTGCACTGATAGCTTTGAAGATATGTTTTGATGGTGGGGAGAGTGGAGCACGACTGTCTCCGTGGCGCAATTGGCTAGCGCGATCGGCTGTTAACCAAAAGGTTGGAGGTTCGAGCCCACCCGGTGGTGGTGCGGCGCTTTTATTTTCTTTAGGCTGATAGCTTTGAAGATATGTTCTGATGGTGGTGAGAGTGGAGCAGGACTGTCTCCGTGGCGCAATTGGCTAGCGCGATCGGCTATTAACCGAAAAATTGGAGGTTCGAGCCCACACGGTGGCTGTGCGGCGCTTTTTTTCTTTGGACTGATAGTTTTGAAGATATGTTCTGATGGTGGTGAAAGTGAGGCACGACTGTCTCCGTGGCGCAATTGGCTAGCGCGATCGGCTGTTAACCGAAAGGTTGGAGGTTCGAGCCCACCCGGTGGTGGTGCGGCGCTTTTTTTTTCTTTGGGCTGATAGCTTTGAAGATATGTTCTGATAGTGGTGAGAGTGGAGCAGGACTGTCTCCGTGGCGCAATTGGCTAGCGCGATCGGCTGTTAACCGAAAGGTTGGAGGTTCGAGCCCACAAGGTGGTGGTGCGGCGCTTTTTTTGGGCTGATAGCTTTGAAGATATGTTCTGATAGTGGTGAGAGAGGAGCAGGTCTGTCTCCGTGGCGCAATTGGCTAGCGCGTGCGGCTGTTAACCGAAAGGTTGGAGGTTCGAGCCCACCCGGTGGTGGTGCGGCGCTTTTTTTCTTTGCGCTGATAGCTTTGAAGATATGTTCTGATGGTGGTGAGAGTGGAGCACGACTATCTCTGGGGCGCAATTGGCTAGCGCGATCGGTTGTTAACCGAAAGTTGGAGGTTCGAGCCCACCCGGTGGTGGTGCGGCTCTTTTTTTTCTTTGGGCTGATAGCTTTGAAGATATGTTCTGATGGTGGTGAAAGTGGGGCACGACTGTCTCCGTGGCGCAATTGGCTAGCGCGATCGGCTGTTAACCGCAAGGTTGGAGGTTCGAGCCCACCCGGTGGTGGTGCGGCGCTTTTTTTTCTTTGGGCTGATAGCTCTGAAGAAATGTTCTGATAGTGGTGAGAGAGGAGCAGGACTGTCTCCGTGGTGCAAGTAGCTAGCGCGATCGGCTGTTAACTGAAAGGTTGGAGGTTCGAGCCCACCCGGTGGTGGTGCGGCGCTTTTTTTCTTTGCGCCGATAGCTTTGAAGATATGTTCTGATGGTGGTGAGAGTGGAGCACGACTGTCTCCGTGGCGCAATTAGCTAGCGCGATCGGCTGTTAACTGAAAGGTTGGAGGTTCGAGCTCACCCGGTGGTGGTGCGGCGCTTTTTTTTCTTTGGGCTGATAGCTTTGAAGATATGTTCTGATGGTGGTGAGAGTGGAGCAGGACTGTCTCCGTGGCGCAATGCTAGCGTGATCGGCTGTTAACCTAAAGGTCGGAGTTTCGAGCCCACCCGGTGGAGGTGCGGCGCTTTTTTTTCTTTGGGCTGATAGCTTTGAAGCTATGTCCTAATGGTGGTGAGAGTGGAGCAGGACTATCTCGGTGGCGCAATTGGCTAGCGCGATCGGCTGTTAACCGAAAGGTTGGATCTTCGAGACCTCCAGGGAGTGGTTTGTTGCTTTTTTCTTTGCACTGATAGCTTTGAAGATATGTTTTGATGGTGGGGAGAGTGGAGCACGACTGTCTCCGTGGTGCAATTGGCTAGCGCGATCGGCTGTTAACCAAAAGGTTGGAGGTTCGAGCCCACCCGGTGGTGGTGCGGCGCTTTTATTTTCTTTAGGCTGATAGCTTTGAAGATATGTTCTGATGGTGGTGAGAGTGCAGCAGGACTGTCTCCGTGGCGCAATTGGCTAGCGCGATCGGCTATTAACCGAAAAATTGGAGGTTCGAGCCCACCCGGTGGTGGTGCGGCGCTTTTTTTTCTTTGCGCTGACAGCTTTGAAGATATGTTCTGATGGTGGTGAGAGTGGAGCACGACTGTCTCCGTTGCGCAATTGGGTAGCGCGATCGGTTGTTAACCAAAAAGTTGGAGGTTCGAGCCCACACGGTGGTTGTGCGGCGCTTTTTTTTCTTTGGACTGATAGTTTTGTAGATATGTTCTGATGGTGGTGAAAGTGGGGCACGACTGTCTCCGTGGCGCAATTGGCTAGCGCGATCGGCTCTTAACCGAAAAATTGGAGGTTCGAGCCCACAAGATGGTGGTGCGGCGCTTTTTTTTGGGCTGATAGCTTTGAAGATATGTTCTGATAGTGGTGAGAGAGGAGCAGGACTGTCTCCGTGGCGCAATTGGCTAGCGCGATCGGCTGTTAACCAAAAGGTTGGAGGTTCGAGCCACCCCGGTGGTGGTGCAGCGCTTTTTTTTGCGCCGATAGCTTTGAAGATATGTTCTGATGGTGGTGAGAGTGGAGCACGACTGCCTCCGTGGCGCAATTGGCTAGCGCGATCGGTTGTTAACCGAAAAGTTGGAGGTTCGAGCTTTCCCGGGAGTGGTGTGTTGCTTTTTTTCTTTAGGCTGATAGCTTTGAAGATATGTTCTGATGGTGGTGAGAGTGGAGCAAGACTGTCTCTGTTGCGCAATTGACTAGCTGAATCGGCTGTCAACCGAAAGGTTGGAGTTTCGAGCCCTCCCTGGAGCGGTGTGTTGCTTTATTCTTTGCGCTGATAGCTTTAAAGATATGTTCTGATGGTGGTGAGTGTGGAGCACGACTGTCTCCGTTGCGCAATTAGCTAGCGCGATCGGCTGTTAACTGAAAGGTTGGAGGTTCGAGCCCACCCGGTGGTGGTGCGGTGCTTTTTATTCTTTGGGCTGATAGCTTTGAAGATATGTTCTGATGGTGGTGAGAGTGGAGCAGGACTGTCTCCGTGGCGCAATTGGCTAGCGCGATCGGCTCTTAACCGAAAGGTTGGAGGTTCGAGCTCACCCGGTGGTGGTGCGGCGCTTTTTTTCTTTGGGCTGATAGCTTTGAAGATATGTTCTGATGGTGGTGAGAGTGGAGCAGGACTGTCTCCGTGGCGCAATGCTAGCGTGATCGGCTGTTAACCGAAAGGTCGGAGTTTCGAGCCCACCCGGTGGTGGTGCGGCGCTTTTTTTTCTTTGCGCTGACAGCTTTGAAGATATGTTCTGATGGTGGTGAGAGTGGAGCACGACTGTCTCCGTGTAGCAAATGGCTAGCGCGATCGGCTCTTAACCGAAAAATTGGAGGTTCGAGCACACAAGATGGTGGTGCGGCGCTTTTTTTTGAGCTGATAGCTTTGAAGATTTGTTCTGATAGTGGTTAGAGTGGAGCAGGACTGTCTCCGTGGCGCAATTGGCTAGCGCGATCGGCTGTTAACCGAAAGGTTGGAGGTTCGAGCCACCCCAGTGGTGGTGCGGCGCTTTTTTTCTTTGCGCCGATAGCTTTGAAGATATGTTCTGATGGTGGTGAGAGTGGAGCACGACTGTCTCCGTGGCGCAATTGGCTAGCGCGATCGGTGTTTAACCGAAAAGTTGGAGGTTCGAGCTTTCCCGGGAGTGGTGTGTTGCTTTTTTTTCTTTGGGATGATAGCTTTGAAGATATGTTCAGATGGTGGTGAGAGTAGAGCAAGACTGTCTCTGTTGCGCAATTGACTAGCTGAATCGGCTGTCAACCGAAAGGTTGGAGTTTCGAGCCCTCCCTGGAGCGGTGTGTTGCTTTTTTCTTTGCGCTGATAGCTTTAAAGATATGTTCTGATGGTGGTGAGTGTGAAGCACGACTGTCTCCGTGGCGCAAATAGCTAGCGCGATCGGCTCTTAACCGAAAGGTTGGAGGTTCGAGCTCACCCGGTGGTGGTGCGGCGCTTTTTTTTCTTTGGGCTGATAGTTTGAAGATATGTTCTGATGGTGGTGAGAGTGGAGCAGGACTGTCTCCGTGGCGCAATGCTAGCGTGATCGGCTGTTAACCGAAAGGTCGGAGTTTCGAGCCCACCCGGTGGTGGAGCGGCGCTTTTTGTTCTTTGGGCTGATAGCTTTGAAGCTATGTCCTAATGGTGGTGAGAGTGGAGCAGGACTATCTCGGTGGCGCAATTGGCTAGCGCGATCGGCTGTTAACCGAAAGGTTGAATCCTCGAGACCTCCAGGGAGTGGTTTTTTGCTTTTTTCTTTGCACTGATAGCTTTGAAGATATGTTTTGATGGTGGGGAGAGTGGAGCACGACTGTCTCCGTGGCGCAATTGGCTAGCGCGATCGGCTGTTAACTAAAAGGTTGGAGGTTCGATCCCACCCGGTGGTGGTGTGGCGCTTTTATTTTCTTTAGGCTGATAGCTTTGAAGATATATTTTGATGGTGGTGAGAGTGGAGCAGGACTGTCTCCGTGGCGCAATTGGCTAGCGCGATCGGCTATTAACCGAAAAATTGGAGGTTCGAGCCCACCCGGTGGTGGTTTGTTGCTTTTTTCTTTGCACTGATAGCTTTGAAGATATGTTTTGATGGTGGGGAGAGTGGAGCACGACTGTCTCCGTGGCGCAATTGGCCAGCGCGATCGGCTGTTAACCAAAAGGTTGGAGGTTCGAGCCCACACGGTGGTGGTGCGGCGCTTTTTTTTCTTTGGGCTGATAGTTTGAAGATATGTTCTGATGGTGGTGAGAGTGGAGCAGGACTGTCTCCGTGGCGCAATGCTAGCGTGATCGGCTGTTAACCGAAAGGTCGGAGGTTCGAGCTTTCCCGGGAGTGGTGTGTTGCTTTTTTTTCTTTGGGATGATAGCTTTGAAGATATGTTCTGATGGTGGTGAGAGTGGAGCAGGACTATCTCGGTGGCGCAATTGGCTAGCGCGATCGGCTGTTAACCGAAAGGTTGAATCCTCGAGACCTCCAGGGAGTGGTTTGTTGCTTTTTTCTTTGCACTGATAGCTTTGAAGATATGTTTTGATGGTGGGGAGAGTGGAGCACGACTGTCTCCGTGGCGCAATTAGCTAGCGCGATCGGCTGTTAACCAAAAGGTTGGAAGTTCGAGCCCACCCGGTGGTGGTGTGGCGCTTTTATTTTCTTTAGGCTGATAGCTTTGAAGATATGTTCTGATGGTGGTGAGAGTGGAGCAGGACTGTCTCCGTGGCGCAATTGGCTAGCGCGATCGGCTATTAACCGAAAAATTGGAGGTTCGAGCCCACCCGGTGGTAGTGCGGCGCTTTTTTTTCTTTGCGCTGACAGCTTTGAAGATATGTTCTGATGGTGGTGAGAGTGGAGCACGACTGTCTCCGTGCGCAATTGGGTAGCGCGATCGGTTGTCAACCAAAAAGTTGGAGGTTCGAGCCCACACGGTGGTTGTGTGGCGCTTTTTTTTCTTTGGGGTGATAGTTTTGAAGATATGTTCTGATGGTGGTGAAATTGGGGCACGACTGTCTCCGTGGCGCAATTGGCTAGCGCGATCGGCTGTTAACCGAAAGGTTGGAGGTTCGAGCCCACCCGGTGGTGGTGCGGCGCTTTTTTTTATTTGGGCTGATAGCTTTGAAGATATGTTCTGATGGTGGTGAGAGTGCAGCAGGACTGTCTCCGTGGCGCAATTGGCTAGCGCGATCGGCTCTTAACCGAAAGGTTGGAGGTTCTAGCTCACCCGGTGGTGGTGCGGCGCTTTTTTTTCTTTGGGCTGATAGCTTTGAAGATATGTTCTGATGGTGGTGAGAGTGGAGTAGGACTGTCTCCGTGGCGCAATTGGCTTGCACGATCGGCTGTTAACCGAAAGGTTGGAGGTTCGAGCCCACCCGGTGGTGGTGCGGCGCTTTTTTTTCTTTGGGCTGATAGTTTGAAGATATGTTCTGATGGTGGTGAGAGTGGAGCAGGACTGTCTCCGTGGCGCAATGCTAGCGTGATCGGCTGTTAACCGAAAGGTCGGAGTTTCGAGCCCACCCGGTGGTGGAGCGGCGCTTTTTTTTTCTTTGGGCTGATAGCTTTGAAGCTATGTCCTAATGGTGGTGAGAGTGGAGCAGGACTATCTCGGTGGCGCAATTGGCTAGCGCGATCGGCTGTTAACCGAAAGGTTGAATTCGCGAGACCTCCAGGGAGTGGTTTGTTGCTTTTTTCTTTGCACTGATAGCTTTGAAGATATGTTTTGATGGTCGGGAGAGTGGAGCACGACTGTCTCCGTGGTGCAAATGGCTAGCGCGATCGGCTGTTAACCAAAAGTTTGGAGGTTCGAGCCCATCCGGTGGTAGTGTGGTGCTTTTATTTTCTTTAGGCTGATAGCTTTGAAGATATGTTCTGATGGTGGTGAGAGTGGAGCAGGACTGTCTCCGTGGCGCAATTGGCTAGCGCGATCGGCTATTAACCGAAAAATTGAAGGTTCGAGCCCACCCGGTGGTGGTGCGGCGCTTTTTTTTTCTTTGCGCTGACAGCTTTGAAGATATGTTCTGATGGTGTTGAGAGTGAAGCACGACTGTCTCCGTGGCGCAATTGGGTAGCGCGATCGGTTGTCAACCAAAAAGTTGGAGGTTCGAGCCCACACGGTGGTTGTGCGGCGCTTTTTTTTCTTTGGGGTGTTAGTTTTGAAGATATGTTCTGATGGTGGTGAAGGTGGGGCACGACTGTCTCCGTGGCGCAATTGGCTAGCGCGGCTGTTAACCGAAAGGTTGGAGGTTCGAGCCCACCCGGTGGTGGTGCGGCGCTTTTTTTCTTTGGGCTGATAGCTTTGAAGATATGTTCTGATGGTGGTGAGAGAGGAGCAGGACTGTCTCCGTGCGCAATTGGCTAGCGCGATCGGCTGTTAACCGAAAGGTTGGAGGTTCGAGCCCACAAGGTGGTGGTGCGGCGCTTTTTTTTTGGGCTGATAGCTTTGAAGATATGTTCTGATAGTGGTGAGAGAGGAGCAGGTCTGTCTCCGTGGCGCAATTGGCTAGCGCGTGCGGCTGTTAACCGAAAGGTTGGAGGTTCGATCCCACCCGGTGGTGGTGCGGCGCTTTTTTTCTTTGCGCCGATAGCTTTGAAGATATGTTCTGATGGTGGTGAGAGTGGAGCACGACTGTCTTTGTGGCGCAATTGGCTAGCGCGATCGGTTGTTAACCGAAAGTTGGAGGTTCGAGCCCACGCGGTGGTGGTGCGGCTTTTTTTTTCTTTGGGCTGATAGCTTTGAAGATATGTTCTGATGGTGGTGAAAGTGGGGCATGACTGTCTCCGTGGCGCAATTGGCTTGCACGATCGGCTGTTAACCGAAAGGTTGGAGGTTCGAGCCCACCCGGTGGTGGTGCGGCGCTTTTTTTTCTTTGGGCTGATAGCTCTGAAGAAATGTTCTGATAGTGGTGAGAGAGGAGCAGGACTGTCTCCGTGGCGCAATTGGCTAGCGCGATCGGCTGTTAACCGAAAGGTTGGAGGTTCGAGCCACCCCGGTGGTGGTGCGGCGCTTTTTTTCTTTGCGCTGATAGCTTTGAAGATATGTTCTGATGGTGGTGAGAGTGGAGCACGACTGTCTCCGTGCCGCAAATGGCTAGCGCGTTCGGCTCTTAACCGAAAGGTTGGAGTTTCGAGCCCACCCGGTGGTGGTGCGGCGCTTTTTTTTCTTTGGGCTGATAGCTTTGAAGCTATGTCCTAATGGTGGTGAGAGTGGAGCAGGACTATCTCGGTGGCGCAAATGGCTAGCGCGATCGGCTGTTAACCGAAAGGTTGGAGTTTCGAGACCTCCAGGGAGTGGTTTGCTGCTTTTTTCTTTGCACTGATAGCTTTGAAGATATGTTCTGATGATGGTGAGAGTGGAACACGACTGTCTCCGTGGCGCAATTGGCTAGCGCGATCGGCTGTTAACCAAAAGGTTGGAGGTTCGAGCCCACGCGGTGGTGGTGCGGCGCTTTTATTTTCTTTAGGCTGATAGCTTTGAAGATATGTTCTGATGGTGGTGAGAGTGGAGCAGGACTGTCTCCGTGGCGCAATTGGCTAGCGCGATCGGCTATTAACCGAAAAATTGGAGGTTCGAGCCCACCCGGTAGTGGTGCGGCGCTTTTTTTTCTTTGCGCTGATAGCTTTGAAGATATGTTCTGATGGTGGTGAGAGTGGAGCACGCCTGTCTCCGTGGCGCAATTGGGTAGTGCGATCGGTTGTTAACATAAAAGTTGGAGGTTCGAGCCCACACGGTGGTGTGGCGCTTTTTTTTCTTTGGGCTGATAGCTTTGAAGATATGTTCTGATGGTGGTGAAAGTGGGGCACGACTGTCTCCGTGGCGCAAATGGCTAGCGCGATCGGCTGTTAACCGAAAGGTTGGAGGTTCGAGCCCACCCGGTGGTGGTGCGGCGCTTTTTTTTTCTTTGGGCTGATAGCTTTGAAGATATGTTCTGATGGTGGTGAGAGTGGAGTAGGACTGTCTCCGTGGCGCAATTGGCTAGCGCGATCGGCTATTAACCGAAAAATTGGAGGTTCGAGCCCACCCGGTGGTGGTGCGGCGCTTTTTTTCTTTGCGCTGATAGCTTTGAAGATATGTTCTGATGGTGGTGAGAGTGGAGCACGCCTGTCTCCGTGACGCCATTGGGTAGCGCGATCGGTTGTTAACTTAAAAGTTGGAGGTTTGAGCCCACAGGGTGGTGTGGCGCTTTTTTTTCTTTGGGCTGATAGCTTTGAAGATATGTTCTGATGGTGGTGAAAGTGGGCACGACTGTCTCCGTGGCGCAATTGGCTAGCGCGATCGGCTGTTAACCGAAAGGTTGGAGGTTCGAGCCCACCCGGTGGTGGTGCGGCGCTTTTTTTTCTTTGGGCTGATAGCTTTGAAGATATGTTCTGATGGTGGTGAGAGTGGAGTAGGACTGTCTCCGTGGGGCAATTGGCTTGCACGATCGGCTGTTAACCGAAAGGTTGGAGGTTCGAGCCCACCCGGTGGTGGTGCGGCGCTTTTTTTTCTTTGGGCTGATAGCTCTGAAGAAATGTTCTGATAGTGGTGAGTGAGGAGCAGGACTGTCTCCGTGGCGCAATTGGCTAGCGCGATCGGCTGTTAACCGAAAGGTTGGAGGTTCGAGCCCACCCGGTGGTGGTGCGGCGCTTTTTTTTCTTTGGGCTGATAGCTCTGAAGAAATGTTCTGATAGTGGTGAGAGAGGAGCAGGACTGTCTCCGTGGCGCAATTGGCTAGCGCGATCGGCTGTTAACCGAAAGGTTGGAGGTTCGAGCCACCCCGGTGGTGGTGCGGCGCTTTTTTTCTTTGCGCTGATAGCTTTGAAGATATGTTCTGATGGTGGTGAGAGTGGAGCACGACTGTCTCCGTGCCGCAAATGGCTAGCGCGTTCGGCTCTTAACCGAAAGGTTGGAGTTTCGAGCCCACCCGGTGGTGGTGCGGCGCTTTTTTTTCTTTGGGCTGATAGCTTTGAAGCTATGTCCTAATGGTGGTGAGAGTGGAGCAGGACTATCTCGGTGGCGCAAATGGCTAGCGCGATCGGCTGTTAACCGAAAGGTTGGAGTTTCGAGACCTCCAGGGAGTGGTTTGCTGCTTTTTTCTTTGCACTGATAGCTTTGAAGATATGTTCTGATGATGGTGAGAGTGGAACACGACTGTCTCCGTGGCGCAATTGGCTAGCGCGATCGGCTGTTAACCAAAAGGTTGGAGGTTCGAGCCCACCCGGTGGTGGTGCGGCGCTTTTATTTTCTTTAGGCTGATAGCTTTGAAGATATGTTCTGATGGTGGTGAGAGTGGAGCAGGACTGTCTCCGTGGCGCAATTGGCTAGCGCGATCGGCTATTAACCGAAAAATTGGAGGTTCGAGCCCACCCGGTAGTGGTGCGGCGCTTTTTTTTCTTTGCGCTGATAGCTTTGAAGATATGTTCTGATGGTGGTGAGAGTGGAGCACGCCTGTCTCCGTGGCGCAATTGGGTAGTGCGATCGGTTGTTAACATAAAAGTTGGAGGTTCGAGCCCACACGGTGGTGTGGCGCTTTTTTTTCTTTGGGCTGATAGCTTTGAAGATATGTTCTGATGGTGGTGAAAGTGGGGCACGACTGTCTCCGTGGCGCAAATGGCTAGCGCGATCGGCTGTTAACCGAAAGGTTGGAGGTTCGAGCCCACCCGGTGGTGGTGCGGCGCTTTTTTTTTCTTTGGGCTGATAGCTTTGAAGATATGTTCTGATGGTGGTGAGAGTGGAGTAGGACTGTCTCCGTGGCGCAATTGGCTAGCGCGATCGGCTATTAACCGAAAAATTGGAGGTTCGAGCCCACCCGGTGGTGGTGCGGCGCTTTTTTTCTTTGCGCTGATAGCTTTGAAGATATGTTCTGATGGTGGTGAGAGTGGAGCACGCCTGTCTCCGTGACGCCATTGGGTAGCGCGATCGGTTGTTAACTTAAAAGTTGGAGGTTTGAGCCCACAGGGTGGTGTGGCGCTTTTTTTTCTTTGGGCTGATAGCTTTGAAGATATGTTCTGATGGTGGTGAAAGTGGGGCACGACTGTCTCCGTGGCGCAATTGGCTAGCGCGATCGGCTGTTAACCGAAAGGTTGGAGGTTCGAGCCCACCCGGTGGTGGTGCGGCGCTTTTTTTTCTTTGGGCTGATAGCTTTGAAGATATGTTCTGATGGTGGTGAGAGTGGAGTAGGACTGTCTCCGTGGGGCAATTGGCTTGCACGATCGGCTGTTAACCGAAAGGTTGGAGGTTCGAGCCCACCCGGTGGTGGTGCGGCGCTTTTTTTTCTTTGGGCTGATAGCTCTGAAGAAATGTTCTGATAGTAGATAGAGAGGAGCAGGACTGTCTCCGTGGCGCAATCGGCTAGCGCGATCGGCTGTTAACCGAAAGGTTGGAGGTTCGAGCCACCCCGGTGGTGGGGCGGCGCTTTTTTTCTTTGCGCTGATAGCTTTGAAGATATGTTCTGATGGTGGTGAGAGTGGAGCACGACTGTCTCCGTGCCGCAAATGGCTAGCGCGATCGGCTCTTAACCGAAAAATTGGAGGTTCGAGCCCACAAGGTGGTGGTGCGGCGCTTTTTTTGGGCTGATAGCTTTGAAGATATCTTCTGATAGTGGTGAGAGAGGAGCAGGACTGTCTCCGTGGCGCAATTGGCTAGCGCGATCGGCTGTTAACCGAAAGGTTGGAGGTTCGAGCCACCCCGGTGGTGGTGCGGCGCTTTTTTTCTTTGCGCCGATAGCTTTGAAGATATGTTCTGATGGTGGTGAGAGTGGAGCACGACTGTCTCCGTGGCGCAATTGGCTAGCGCGATCGGTTGTTAACCGAAAAGTTGGAGGTTCGAGCTTTCCCGGGAGTGGTGTGTTGCTTTTTTTTCTTTGGGATGATAGCTTTGAAGATATGTTCTGATGGTGGTGAGAGTGGATCAAGACTGTCTCTGTTGCGCAATTGACTAGCTGAATCGGCTGTCAACCAAAAGGTTGGAGTTTCGAGCCCTCCCTGGAGCGGTGTGTTGCTTTTTTCTTTGCGCTGATAGCTTTAAAGATATGTTCTGATGGTGGTGAGAGTGGAGCAAGACTGTCTCTGTTGCGCAATTGACTAGCTGAATCGGCTGTCAACCGAAAGGTTGGAGTTTCGAGCCCTCCCTGGAGCGGTGTGTTGCTTTTTTCTTTGCGCTGATAGCTTTAAAGATATGTTCTGATGGTGGTGAGTGTGGAGCACGACTGTCTCCGTGGCGCAATTAGCTAGCGCGATCGGCTGTTAACTGAAAGGTTGGAGGTTCGAGCCCACCCATTGGTGGTGCGGCGCTTTTTATTCTTTGGGCTGATAGCTTTGAAGATATGTTCTGATGATGGTGAGAGTGGAACAGGACTGTCTCCGTGGCGCAATTGGCTAGCGCGATGGGCAATTAACCGAAAGGTTGGAGGTTCGAGCTCACCCGGTGGTGGTGCGGCGCTTTTTTTTCTTTGGGCTGATAGTTTGAAGATATGTTCTGATGGTGGTGAGAGTGGAGCAGGACTGTCTCCGTGGCGCAATGCTAGTGTGATCGGCTGTTAACCGAAAGGTCGGAGTTTCGAGCCCACCCGGTGGTGGTGCGGCGCTTTATTTTTTTTGGGCTGATAGCTTTGAAGCTATGTCCTAATGGTGGTGAGAGTGGAGCAGGACTATCTCGGTGGCGCAATTGGCTAGCGCGATCGGCTGTTAACCGAAATGTTGGAGTTTCGAGACCTCCAGGGAGTGGTTTGCTGCTTTTTTCTTTGCACTGGTAGCTTTGAAGATATGTTTTGATGGTGGGGAGAGTGGAGCACGACTGTCTCCGTGGCGCAATTGGCTAGCGCGATCGGCTGTTATCCTAAAGGTTGGAGGTTCGAGCCCACCCGGTGGTGGTGCGGCGTTTTTATTTTCTTTAGGCTGATAGCTTTGAAGATATGTTCTGATGGTGGTGAGAGGGGAGCAGGACTGTCTCCGTGGCGCAATTGGCTAGCGCGATCGGCTATTAACCGAAAAATTGGAGGTTCGAGCCCACCCGGTGGTGGTGCGGCGCTTTTTTTTCTTTGCGCTGATAGCTTTGAAGATATGTTCTGATGGTGGTGAGAGTGGAGCACGCCTGTCTCCGTGACGCCATTGGGTAGCGCGATCGGTTGTTAACTTAAAAGTTGGAGGTTTGAGCCCACACGGTGGTGTGGCGCTTTTTTTTCTTTGGGCTGATAGCTTTGAAGATATGTTCTGATGGTGGTGAAAGTGGGGCACGACTGTCTCCGTGGCGCAATTGGCTAGCGCGATCGGCTGTTAACCGAAAGGTTGGAGGTTCGAGCCCACCCGGTGGTGGTGCGGCGCTTTTTTTTCTTTGGGCGAGATAGCTTTGAAGATATGTTCTGATGGTGGTGAGAGTGGAGTAGGACTGTCTCCGTGGCGCAATTGGCTTGCACGATCGGCTGTTAACCGAAAGGTTGGAGGTTCGAGCCCACCCGGTGGTGGTGCGGCGCTTTTTTTTCTTTGGGCTGATAGCTCTGAAGAAATATTCTGATAGTAGATAGAGAGGAGCAGGACTGTCTCCGTGGCGCAATCGGCTAGCGCGATCGGCTGTTAACCGAAAGGTTGGAGGTTCGAGCCACCCCGGTGGTGGGGCGGCGCTTTTTTTCTTTGCGCTGATAGCTTTGAAGATATGTTCTGATGGTGGTGAGAGTGGAGCACGACTGTCTCCGTGCCGCAAATGGCTAGCGCGATCGGCTCTTAACCGAAAAATTGGAGGTTCGAGCCCACAAGGTGGTGGTGCGGCGCTTTTTTTTGGGCTGATAGCTTTGAAGATATGTTCTGATAGTGGTGAGAGAGGAGCAGGACTGTCTCCGTGGCGCAATTGGCTAGCGCGATCGGCTGTTAACCGAAAGGTTGGAGGTTCGAGCCACCCCGGTGGTGGTGCGGCGCTTTTTTTCTTTGCGCCGATAGCTTTGAAGATATGTTCTGATGGTGGTGAGAGTGGAGCACGACTGTCTCCGTGGCGCAATTGGCTAGCGCGATCGGTTGTTAACCGAAAAGTTGGAGGTTCGAGCTTTCCCGGGAGTGGTGTGTTGCTTTTTTTTCTTTGGGATGATAGCTTTGAAGATATGTTCTGATGGTGGTGAGAGTGGATCAAGACTGTCTCTGTTGCGCAATTGACTAGCTGAATCGGCTGTCAACCAAAAGGTTGGAGTTTCGAGCCCTCCCTGGAGCGGTGTGTTGCTTTTTTCTTTGCGCTGATAGCTTTAAAGATATGTTCTGATGGTGGTGAGTGTGGAGCACGACTGTCTCCGTGGCGCAATTAGCTAGCGCGATCGGCTGTTAACTGAAAGGTTGGAGGTTCGAGCCCACCCGGTGGTGGTGCGGCGCTTTTTATTCTTTGGGCTGATAGCTTTGAAGATATGTTCTGATGATGGTGAGAGTGGAACAGGACTGTCTCCGTGGCGCAATTGGCTAGCGCGATCGGCTCTTAACCGAAAGGTTGGAGGTTCGAGCTCACCCGGTGGTGGTGCGGCGCTTTTTTTTCTTTGGGCTGATAGTTTGAAGATATGTTCTGATGGTGGTGAGAGAGGAGCAGGACTGTCTCCGTGGCGCAATGCTAGCGTGATTGGCTGTTAACCGAAAGGTCGGAGTTTCGAGCCCACCCGGTGGTGGTGCGGCGCTTTTTTTTCTTTGGGCTGATAGCTTTGAAGCTATGTCCTAATGGTGGTGAGAGTGGAGCAGGACTATCTCGGTGGCGCAATTGGCTAGCGCGATCGGCTGTTAACCGAAAGGTTGGATCTTCGAGACCTCCAGGGAGTGGTTTGTTGCTTTTTTCTTTGCACTGATAGCTTTGAAGATATGTTTTGATGGTGGGGAGAGTGGAGCACGACTGTCTCCGTGGCGCAATTGGCTAGCGCGATCGGCTGTTAACCAAAAGGTTGGAGGTTCGAGCCCACCCGGTGGTGGTGCGGCGCTTTTATTTTCTTTAGGCTGATAGCTTTGAAGATATGTTCTGATGGTGGTGAGAGTGGAGCACGACTGTCTCCGTGGCGCAATTGGGTAGCGCGATCGGTTGTCAACCAAAAAGTTGGAGGTTCGAGCCCACACGGTGGTTGTGCGGCGCTTTTTTTTCTTTGGGCTGATAGTTTTGAAGATATGTTCTGATGGTGGTGAAAGTGGGGCACGACTGTCTCCGTGGCGCAATTGGCTAGCGCGATCGGCTGTTAACCGAAAGGTTGGAAGTTCGAGCCCACCCGGTGGTGGTGCGGCGCTTTTTTTTCTTTGGGCTGATAGCTTTGAAGATATGTTCTGATGGTGGTGAGAGTGGAGCAGGACTGTCTCCGTGGCGCAATTGGCTAACGCGATCGGCTGTTAACCGAAAGGTTGGAGGTTCGAGCCCACAAGGTGGTGGTGCGGCGCTTTTTTGGACTGATAGCTTTGAAGATATGTTCTGATGGTGGTGAGAGTGGAGTAGGACTGTCTCCGTGGCGCAATTGGCTTGCACAATCGGCTGTTAACCGAAAGGTTGGAGGTTCGAGCCACCCGGTGGTGGTGCGGCGCTTTTTTTTCTTTGGGCTGATAGCTCTGAAGAAATGTTCTGATAGTGGATAGAGAGGAGCAGGACTGTCTCCGTGGCGCAATTGGCTAGCGCGATCGGCTGTTAACCGAAAGGTTGGAGGTTCGAGCCACCCCGGTGGTGGTGCAGCGCTTTTTTTCTTTGCGCTGATAGCTTTGAAGATATGTTCTGATGGTGGTGAGAGTGGAGCAGGACTGTCTCCGTGCCGCAAATGGCTTGCGCGATCGGCTCTTAACCGAAAAATTGGAGGTTCGAGCCCACAAGGTGGTGGTGCGGCGCTTTTTTTTGAGCTGATAGCTTTGAAGATATGTTCTGATAGTGGTGAGAGAGGATCAGGACTGTCTCCGTGGCGCAATTGGCTAGCGCGATCGGCTGTTAACCGAAAGGTTGGAGGTTCGAGCCACCCCGGTGGTGGTGCGGCGCTTTTTTTCTTTGCGCCGATAGCTTTGAAGATATGTTCTGATGGTGGTGAGAGTGGAGCACGACTGTCTGCGTGGCGCAATTGGCTAGCGCGATCGGTTGTTAACCGAAAAGTTGGAGGTTCGAGCTTTCCCGGGAGTGGTGTGTTGCTTTTTTTTCTTTGGGCTGATAGCTTTGAAGATATGTTCTGATGGTGGTGAGAGTGGAGCAAGACTGTCTCTGTTGCGCAATTGACTAGCTGAATCGGCTGTCAACCGAAAGGTTGGAGTTTCGAGCCCTCCCTGGAGCGGTGTGTTGCTTTTTTCTTTGCGCTGATAGCTTTAAAAATATGTTCTGATGGTGGTGAGTGTGGAGCACGACTGTCTCCGTGGCGCAATTAGCTAGCGCGATCGGCTGTTAACTGAAAGGTTGAGGTTCGAGCCAACCCGGTGGTGGTGCGGCGCTTTTTATTCTTTGGGCTGATAGCTTTGAAGATATGTTCTGATGATGGTGAGAGTGGAACAGGACTGTCTCCGTGGCGCAAATGGCTAGCGCGATCGGCTCTTAACCGAAAAATTGGAGGTTCGAGCCCACAAGGTGGTGGTGCGGCGCTTTTTTTTTGGGCTGATAGCTTTGAAGATATGTTCTGATAGTGGTGAGAGAGGAGCGGGACTGTCTCCGTGGCGCAATTGGCTAGCGCGATCGGCAGTTAACCGAAAGGTTGGAGGTTCGAGCCACTCCGGTGGTGGTGTGGCGCTTTTTTTCTTTGCGCCGATAGCTTTGAAGATATGTTCTGATGGTGGTGAGAGTGGAGCACGACTGTCTCCGTGGCGCAATTGGCTAGCGCGATCGGTTGTTAACCGAAAAGTTGGAGGTTCGAGCTTTCCCGAGAGTGGTGTGTTGCTTTTTTTTCTTTGGGCTGATAGCTTTGAAGATATGTTCTGATGGTGGTGAGAGTGGAGCAAGACTGTCTCTGTTGCGCAATTGACTAGCTGAATCGGCTGTCAACCGAAAGGTTGGAGTTTCGAGCCCTCCCTGGAGCGGTGTGTTGCTTTTTTCTTTGCGCTGATAGCTTTAAAGATATGTTCTGATGGTGGTGAGTGTGGAGCACGACTGTCTCCGTGGCGCAATTAGCTAGCGCGATCGGCTGTTAACTGAAAGGTTGAGGTTCGAGCCAACCCGGTGGTGGTGCGGCGCTTTTTATTCTTTGGGCTGATAGCTTTGAAGATATGTTCTCATGATGGTGAGAGTGGAACAGGACTGTCTCCGTGGCGCGATTGGCTAGCGCGATCGGCTCTTAACCGAAAGGTTGGAGGTTCGAGCTCACCCGGTGGTGGTGCGGCGCTTTTTTTTCTTTGGGCTGATAGTTTGAAGATATGTTCTGATGGTGGTGAGAGTGGAGCAGGACTGTCTCCGTGGCGCAATGCTAGCGTGATCGGCTGTTAACCGAAAGGTCGGAGTTTCGAGCCCACCCGGTGGTGGTGCGGCGCTTTTTTTTCTTTGGGCTGATAGCTTTGAAGCTATGTCCTAATGGTGGTGAGAGTGGAGCAGGACTATCTCGGTGGCGCAATTGGCTAGCGCGATCGGCTGTTAACCGAAAGGTTGGATCTTCGAGACCTCCAGGGAGTGGTTTGTTGCTTTTTTCTTTGCACTGATAGCTTTGAAGATATGTTTTGATGGTGGGGAGTGTGGAGCACGACTGTCTCCGTGGCGCAATTGGCTAGCGCGATCTGCTGTTAACCAGAAGGTTGGAGGTTCGAGCCCACCCGGTGGTGGTGCGGCGCTTTTATTTTCTTTAGGCTGATAGCTTTGAAGATATGTTCTGATGGTGGTGAGAGTGGAGCAGGACTGTCTCCGTGGCGCAATTGGCTAGCGCGATCGGCTATTAACCGAAAAATTGGAGGTTCGAGCCCACACGGTGGTTGTGCGGCGCTTTTTTTTCTTTGGGCTGATAGTTTTGAAGATATGTTGTGATGGTGGTGAAAGTGGGGCACGACTGTCTCCGTGGCGCAATTGGCTAGCGCAATCGGCTGTTAACCGAAAGGTTGGAGGTTCGAGCCCACCCGGTGGTGGTGCGGCGCTTTTTTTTCTTTGGGCTGATAGCTTTGAAGATATGTTCTGATGGTGGTGAGAGTGGAGCAGGACTGTCTCCGTGGCGCAATTGGCTCGCGCGATCGGCTGTTAACCGAAAGGTTGGAGGTTCGAGCCCACAAGGTGGTGGTGCGGCGCTTTTTTTTGGGCTGATAGCTTTGAAGATATGTTCTGATAGTGGTGAGAGAGGAGCAGGTCTGTCTCCGTGGCGCAATTGGCTAGCGCGTGCGGCTGTTAACCGAAAGGTTGGAGGTTCGAGCCCACCCGGTGGTGGTGCGGCGCTTTTTTTCTTTGCGCTGATAGCTTTGAAGATATGTTCTGATGGTGGTGAGAGTGAAGCACGACTGTCTCTGTGGCGCAATTGGCTAGCGCGATCGGTTGTTAACCGAAAGTTGGAGGTTCGAGCCCACCCGGTGGTGGTGCGGCTCTTTTTTTTTCTTTGGGCTGATAGCTTTGAAGATATGTTCTGATGGTGGTGAAAGTGGGGCATGACTGTCTCCGTGGCGCAATTGGCTTGCACGATCGGCTGTTAACCGAAAGGTTGGAGGTTCGAGCCCACCCGGTGGTGGTGCGGCGCTTTTTTTTCTTTGGGCTGATAGCTATGAAGAAATGTTCTGATAGTGGTGAGAGAGGAGCAGGACTGTCTCCGTGGCGCAATTGGCTAGCGCGATCGGCTGTTAACCGAAAGGTTGGAGGTTCGAGCCACCCCGGTGGTGGTGCGGCGCTTTTTTTCTTTGCGCTGATAGCTTTGAAGATATGTTCTCATGGTGGTGAGAGTGGAGCACGACTGTCTCCGTGCCGCAAATGGCTAGCGCGTTCGGCTCTTAACCGAAAAATTGGAGGTTCGAGCCCACAAGGTGGTGGTGCGGCGCTTTTTTTTGGGCTGATAGCTTTGAAGATATGTTCTGATAGTGGTGAGAGAGGAGCAGGACTGTCTCCGTGGCGCAATTGGCTAGCGCGATCGGCTCTTAACCAAAAGGTTGGAGGTTCGAGCCACCCCGGTGGTGGTGCGGCGCTTTTTTTTTGCGCCGATAGCTTTGAAGATATGTTCTGATGGTGGTGAGAGTGGAGCACGACTGTCACCGTGGCGCAATTGGCTAGCGCGATCGGTTGTTAACCGAAAAGTTGGAGGTTCGAGCTTTCCCGGGAGTGGCCTGTTGCTTTTTTTTCTTTGGGCTGATAGCTTTGAAGATATGTTCTGATGGTGGTGAGAGTGGAGCAAGACTGTCTCTGTTGCGCAGTTGACTAGCTGAATCGGCTATCAACCGAAAGGTTGGAGTTTCGAGCCCTCCCTGGAGCGGTGTGTTGCTTTTTTCTTTGCGCTGATAGCTTTAAAGATATGTTCTGATGGTGGTGAGTGTGGAGCACGACTGTCTCCGTTGCGCAATTAGCTAGCGCGATCAGCTGTTAACTGAAAAGTTGGAGGTTCGAGCCCACCCGGTGGTGGTGCGGCGCTTTTTATTCTTGGGGCTGATAGCTTTGAAGTTATGTTCTGATGGTGGTGAGAGTGGAGCAGGACTGTCTCCGTGGCGCAATTGGCTAGCGCGATCGGCTCTTAATCGAAAGGTTGGAGGTTCGAGCTCACCCGGTGGTGGTGCGGCGCTTTTTTTTCTTTGGGCTGATAGCTTTGAAGATATGTTCTGATGGTGGTGAGAGTGGAGCACGACTGTCTGCGTGGCGCAATTGGCTAGCGCGATCGGTTGTTAACCGAAAAGTTGGAGGTTCGAGCTTTCCCGGGAGTGGTGTGTTGCTTTTTTTTCTTTGGGCTGATAGCTTTGAAGATATGTTCTGATGGTGGTGAGAGTGGAGCAAGACTGTCTCTGTTGCGCAATTGACTAGCTGAATCGGCTGTCAACCGAAAGGTTGGAGTTTCGAGCCCTCCCTGGAGCGGTGTGTTGCTTTTTTCTTTGCGCTGATAGCTTTAAAGATATGTTCTGATGGTGGTGAGTGTGGAGCACGACTGTCTCCGTGGCGCAATTAGCTAGCGCGATCGGCTGTTAACTGAAAGGTTGAGGTTCGAGCCAACCCGGTGGTGGTGCGGCGCTTTTTATTCTTTGGGCTGATAGCTTTGAAGATATGTTATGATGATGGTGAGAGTGGAACAGGACTGTCTCCGTGGCGCAAATGGCTAGCGCGATCGGCTCTTAACCGAAAAATTGGAGGTTCGAGCCCACAAGGTGGTGGTGCGGCGCTTTTTTTTTGGGCTGATAGCTTTGAAGATATGTTCTGATAGTGGTGAGAGAGGAGCGGGACTGTCTCCGTGGCGCAATTGGCTAGCGCGATCGGCTGTTAACCGAAAGGTTGGAGGTTCGAGCCACCCCGGTGGTGGTGCGGCGCTTTTTTTCTTTGCGCCGATAGCTTTGAAGATATGTTCTGATGGTGGTGAGAGTGGAGCACGACTGTCTCCGTGGCGCAATTGGCTAGCGCGATCGGTTGTTAACCGAAAAGTTGGAGGTTCGAGCTTTCCCGAGAGTGGTGTGTTGCTTTTTTTTCTTTGGGCTGATAGCTTTGAAGATATGTTCTGATGGTGGTGAGAGTGGAGCAAGACTGTCTCTGTTGCGCAATTGACTAGCTGAATCGGCTGTCAACCGAAAGGTTGGAGTTTCGAGCCCTCCCTGGAGCGGTGTGTTGCTTTTTTCTTTGCGCTGATAGCTTTAAAGATATGTTCTGATGGTGGTGAGTGTGGAGCACGACTGTCTCCGTGGCGCAATTAGCTAGCGCGATCGGCTGTTAACTGAAAGGTTGAGGTTCGAGCCAACCCGGTGGTGGTGCGGCGCTTTTTATTCTTTGGGCTGATAGCTTTGAAGATATGTTCTCATGATGGTGAGAGTGGAACAGGACTGTCTCCGTGGCGCGATTGGCTAGCGCGATCGGCTCTTAACCGAAAGGTTGGAGGTTCGAGCTCACCCGGTGGTGGTGCGGCGCTTTTTTTTCTTTGGGCTGATAGTTTGAAGATATGTTCTGATGGTGGTGAGAGTGGAGCAGGACTGTCTCCGTGGCGCAATGCTAGCGTGATCGGCTGTTAACCGAAAGGTCGGAGTTTCTAGCCCACCCGCAGGTGGTGCGGCGCTTTTTTTTCTTTGGGCTGATAGCTTTGAAGCTATGTCCTAATGGTGGTGAGAGTGGAGCAGGACTATCTCGGTGGCGCAATTGGCTAGCGCGATCGGCTGTTAACCGAAAGGTTGGATCTTCGAGACCTCCAGGGAGTGGTTTGTTGCTTTTTTCTTTGCACTGATAGCTTTGAAGATATGTTTTGATGGTGGGGAGTGTGGAGCACGACTGTCTCCGTGGCGCAATTGGCTAGCGCGATCTGCTGTTAACCAGAAGGTTGGAGGTTCGAGCCCACCCGGTGGTGGTGCGGCGCTTTTATTTTCTTTAGGCTGATAGCTTTGAAGATATGTTCTGATGGTGGTGAGAGTGGAGCAGGACTGTCTCCGTGGCGCAATTGGCTAGCGCGATCGGCTATTAACCGAAAAATTGGAGGTTCGAGCCCACACGGTGGTTGTGCGGCGCTTTTTTTTCTTTGGGCTGATAGTTTTGAAGATATGTTGTGATGGTGGTGAAAGTGGGGCACGACTGTCTCCGTGGCGCAATTGGCTAGCGCAATCGGCTGTTAACCGAAAGGTTGGAGGTTCGAGCCCACCCGGTGGTGGTGCGGCGCTTTTTTTTCTTTGGGCTGATAGCTTTGAAGATATGTTCTGATGGTGGTGAGAGTGGAGCAGGACTGTCTCCGTGGCGCAATTGGCTCGCGCGATCGGCTGTTAACCGAAAGGTTGGAGGTTCGAGCCCACAAGGTGGTGGTGCGGCGCTTTTTTTTGGGCTGATAGCTTTGAAGATATGTTCTGATAGTGGTGAGAGAGGAGCAGGTCTGTCTCCGTGGCGCAATTGGCTAGCGCGTGCGGCTGTTAACCGAAAGGTTGGAGGTTCGAGCCCACCCGGTGGTGGTGCGGCGCTTTTTTTCTTTGCGCTGATAGCTTTGAAGATATGTTCTGATGGTGGTGAGAGTGAAGCACGACTGTCTCTGTGGCGCAATTGGCTAGCGCGATCGGTTGTTAACCGAAAGTTGGAGGTTCGAGCCCACCCGGTGGTGGTGCGGCTCTTTTTTTTTCTTTGGGCTGATAGCTTTGAAGATATGTTCTGATGGTGGTGAAAGTGGGTCATGACTGTCTCCGTGGCGCAATTGGATTGCACGATCGGCTGTTAACCGAAAGGTTGGAGGTTCGAGCCCACCCGGTGGTGGTGCGGCGCTTTTTTTTCTTTGGGCTGATAGCTCTGAAGAAATGTTCTGATAGTGGTGAGAGAGGAGCAGGACTGTCTCCGTGGCGCAATTGGCTAGCGCGATCGGCTGTTAACCGAAAGGTTGGAGGTTCGAGCCACCCCGGTGGTGGTGCGGCGCTTTTTTTCTTTGCGCTGATAGCATTGAAGATATGTTCTCATGGTGGTGAGAGTGGAGCACGACTGTCTCCGTGCCGCAAATGGCTAGCGCGTTCGGCTCTTAACCGAAAAATTGGAGGTTCGAGCCCACAAGGTGGTGGTGCGGCGCTTTTTTTTGGGCTGATAGCTTTGAAGATATGTTCTGATAGTGGTGAGAGAGGAGCAGGACTTTCTCCGTGGCGCAATTGGCTAGCGCGATCGGCTCTTAACCAAAAGGTTGGAGGTTCGAGCCACCCCGGTGGTGGTGCGGCGCTTTTTTTTTGCGCCGATAGCTTTGAAGATATGTTCTGATGGTGGTGAGAGTGGAGCACGACTGTCTCCGTGGCGCAATTGGCTAGCGCGATCGGTTGTTAACCGAAAAGTTGGAGGTTCGAGCTTTCCCGGGAGTGGCCTGTTGCTTTTTTTTCTTTGGGCTGATAGCTTTGAAGATATGTTCTGATGGTGGTGAGAGTGGAGCAAGACTGTCTCTGTTGCGCAATTGACTAGCTGAATCGGCTATCAACCGAAAGGTTGGAGTTTCGAGCCCTCCCTGGAGCGGTGTGTTGCTTTTTTCTTTGCGCTGATAGCTTTAAAGATATGTTCTGATGGTGGTGAGTGTGGAGCACGACTGTCTCCGTTGCGCAATTAGCTAGCGCGATCGGCTGTTAACTGAAAGGTTGGAGGTTCGAGCGCACCCGGTGGTGGTGCGGCGCTTTTTATTCTTGGGGCTGATAGCTTTGAAGTTATGTTCTGATGGTGGTGAGAGTGGAGCAGGACTGTCTCCGTGGCGCAATTGGCTAGCGCGATCGGCTCTTAATCGAAAGGTTGGAGGTTCGAGCTCACCCGGTGGTGGTGCGGCGCTTTTTTTTCTTTGGGCTGATAGCTTTGAAGATATGTTCTGATGGTGGTGAGAGTGAAGCAGGACAGTCTCCGTGGCGCAATGCTAGCGTGATCGGCTGTTAACCGAAAGGTCGGAGTTTCGAGCCCACCCGGTGGTGGTGCGGCGCTTTTTTTTCTTTGGGCTGATAGCTTTGAAGCTATGTCCTAATGGTGGTGAGAGTGGAGCAGGACTACCTCGGTGGCGCAATTGGCTAGCGCCATCGGCTGTTAACCGAAAGGTTGGAGTTTCGAGACCTCCAGGGAGTGGTTTGCTGCTTTTTTCTTTGCACTGATAGCTTTGAAGATATGTTTTGATGGTGGGGAGAGTGGAGCACGACTGTCTCCGTGGCGCAATTGGCTAGCGCAATCGGCTGTTAACCAAAAGGTTGGAGGTTCGAGCCCACCCGGTGGTGGTGCGGTGCTTTTATTTTCTTTAGGCTGATAGCTTTGAAGATATGTTCTGATGGTGGTGAGAGTGGAGCAGGACTGTCTCCGTGGCGCAATTGGCTAGCGCGATCGGCTATTAACCGAAAAATTGGAGGTTCGAGCCCACCCGGTGGTGGTGCGCGCTTTTTTTTCTTTGCGCTGATAGCTTTGAAGATATGTTCTGATGGTGGTGAGAGTGGAGCACGCCTGTCTCCGTGGCGCAATTGGCTAGCGCGATCGGCTATTAACCGAAAAATTGGAGGTTCGAGCCCACACGGTGGTTGTGCGGCGCTTTTTTTTCTTTGGGCTGATAGTTTTGAAGATATGTTGTGATGGTGGTGAAAGTGGGGCACGACTGTCTCCGTGGCGCAATTGGCTAGCGCAATCGGCTGTTAACCGAAAGGTTGGAGGTTCGAGCCCACCCGGTGGTGGTGCGGCGCTTTTTTTTCTTTGGGCTGATAGCTTTGAAGATATGTTCTGATGGTGGTGAGAGTGGAGCAGGACTGTCTCCGTGGCGCAATTGGCTCGCGCGATCGGCTGTTAACCGAAAGGTTGGAGGTTCGAGCCCACAAGGTGGTGGTGCGGCGCTTTTTTTTGGGCTGATAGCTTTGAAGATATGTTCTGATAGTGGTGAGAGAGGAGCAGGTCTGTCTCCGTGGCGCAATTGGCTAGCGCGTGCGGCTGTTAACCGAAAGGTTGGAGGTTCGAGCCCACCCGGTGGTGGTGCGGCGCTTTTTTTCTTTGCGCTGATAGCTTTGAAGATATGTTCTGATGGTGGTGAGAGTGAAGCACGACTGTCTCTGTGGCGCAATTGGCTAGCGCGATCGGTTGTTAACCGAAAGTTGGAGGTTCGAGCCCACCCGGTGGTGGTGCGGCTCTTTTTTTTTCTTTGGGCTGATAGCTTTGAAGATATGTTCTGATGGTGGTGAAAGTGGGTCATGACTGTCTCCGTGGCGCAATTGGATTGCACGATCGGCTGTTAACCGAAAGGTTGGAGGTTCGAGCCCACCCGGTGGTGGTGCGGCGCTTTTTTTTCTTTGGGCTGATAGCTCTGAAGAAATGTTCTGATAGTGGTGAGAGAGGAGCAGGACTGTCTCCGTGGCGCAATTGGCTAGCGCGATCGGCTGTTAACCGAAAGGTTGGAGGTTCGAGCCACCCCGGTGGTGGTGCGGCGCTTTTTTTCTTTGCGCTGATAGCATTGAAGATATGTTCTCATGGTGGTGAGAGTGGAGCACGACTGTCTCCGTGCCGCAAATGGCTAGCGCGTTCGGCTCTTAACCGAAAAATTGGAGGTTCGAGCCCACAAGGTGGTGGTGCGGCGCTTTTTTTTGGGCTGATAGCTTTGAAGATATGTTCTGATAGTGGTGAGAGAGGAGCAGGACTTTCTCCGTGGCGCAATTGGCTAGCGCGATCGGCTCTTAACCAAAAGGTTGGAGGTTCGAGCCACCCCGGTGGTGGTGCGGCGCTTTTTTTTTGCGCCGATAGCTTTGAAGATATGTTCTGATGGTGGTGAGAGTGGAGCACGACTGTCTCCGTGGCGCAATTGGCTAGCGCGATCGGTTGTTAACCGAAAAGTTGGAGGTTCGAGCTTTCCCGGGAGTGGCCTGTTGCTTTTTTTTCTTTGGGCTGATAGCTTTGAAGATATGTTCTGATGGTGGTGAGAGTGGAGCAAGACTGTCTCTGTTGCGCAATTGACTAGCTGAATCGGCTATCAACCGAAAGGTTGGAGTTTCGAGCCCTCCCTGGAGCGGTGTGTTGCTTTTTTCTTTGCGCTGATAGCTTTAAAGATATGTTCTGATGGTGGTGAGTGTGGAGCACGACTGTCTCCGTTGCGCAATTAGCTAGCGCGATCGGCTGTTAACTGAAAGGTTGGAGGTTCGAGCGCACCCGGTGGTGGTGCGGCGCTTTTTATTCTTGGGGCTGATAGCTTTGAAGTTATGTTCTGAAGGTGGTGAGAGTGGAGCAGGACTGTCTCCGTGGCGCAATTGGCTAGCGCGATCGGCTCTTAATCGAAAGGTTGGAGGTTCGAGCTCACCCGGTGGTGGTGCGGCGCTTTTTTTTCTTTGGGCTGATAGCTTTGAAGATATGTTCTGATGGTGGTGAGAGTGAAGCAGGACAGTCTCCGTGGCGCAATGCTAGCGTGATCGGCTGTTAACCGAAAGGTCGGAGTTTCGAGCCCACCCGGTGGTGGTGCGGCGCTTTTTTTTCTTTGGGCTGATAGCTTTGAAGCTATGTCCTAATGGTGGTGAGAGTGGAGCAGGACTACCTCGGTGGCGCAATTGGCTAGCGCCATCGGCTGTTAACCGAAAGGTTGGAGTTTCGAGACCTCCAGGGAGTGGTTTGCTGCTTTTTTCTTTGCACTGATAGCTTTGAAGATATGTTTTGATGGTGGGGAGAGTGGAGCACGACTGTCTCCGTGGCGCAATTGGCTAGCGCAATCGGCTGTTAACCAAAAGGTTGGAGGTTCGAGCCCACCCGGTGGTGGTGCGGTGCTTTTATTTTCTTTAGGCTGATAGCTTTGAAGATATGTTCTGATGGTGGTGAGAGTGGAGCAGGACTGTCTCCGTGGCGCAATTGGCTAGCGCGATCGGCTATTAACCGAAAAATTGGAGGTTCGAGCCCACCCGGTGGTGGTGCGCGCTTTTTTTTCTTTGCGCTGATAGCTTTGAAGATATGTTCTGATGGTGGTGAGAGTGGAGCACGCCTGTCTCCGTGGCGCAATTGGATAGCGCGATCGATTGTTAACATAAAAGTTGGGGGTTCGAGCCCACACGGTGGTGTGGCGCTTTTTTTTCTTTGGGCTGATAGCTTTGAAGATATGTTCTGATGGTGGTGAAAGTGGGGCACGACTGTCTCCGTGGCGCATTTGGCTAGCGCGATCGGCTGTTAACCTAAAGGTTGGAGGTTCGAGCCCACCCGGTGGTGGTGCGGCGCTTTTTTTTTCTTTGGGCTGATAGCTTTGAAGATATGTTCTGACGGTGGTGAGAGTGGAGTAGGACTGTCTCCGTGGCGCAATTGGCTTGCACGATCGGCTGTTAACCGAAACGTTGGAGGTTCGAGCCCACCCGGTGGTGGTGCGGCGCTTTTTTTTCTTTGGGCTGATAGCTCTGAATAAATGTTCTGATAGTGGATAGAGAGGAGCAGGACTGTCTCCGTGGCGCAATTGGCTAGCGCGATCGGCTGTTAACCGAAAGGTTGGAGGTTCGAGCCACCCCGGTGGTGGTGCGGCGCTTTTTTTCTTTGCGCTGATAGCTTTGAAGATATGTTCTGATGGTGGTGAGAGTGGAGCACGACTGTCTCCGTGCCGCAAATGGCTAGCGCGATCGGCTGTTAACCGAAAGGTTGGAGGTTCGAGCCACCCCGGTGGTGGTGCGGCGCTTTTTTTCTTTGCGCCGATAGCTTTGAAGATATGTTTTGATGGTGGTGAGAGTGGAGCACGACTGTCTGCGTGGCGCAATTGGCTAGCACGATCGGTTGTTAACCGAAAAGTTGGAGGTTCGAGCTTTCCCGGGAGTGGTGTGTTGCTTTTTTTTCTTTGGGCTGATAGCTTTGAAGATATGTTCTGATGGTGGTGAGAGTGGAGCAAGACTGTCTCTGTTGCGCAATTGACTAGCTGAATCGGCTGTCAACCGAAAGGTTGGAGTTTCGAGCCCTCCCTGGAGCGGTGTGTTGCTTTTTTCTTTGCGCTGATAGCTTTAAAGATATGTTCTGATGGTGGTGAGTGTGGAGCACGACTGTCTCCGTGGCGCAATTAGCTAGCGCGATCGGCTGTTAACTGAAAGGTTGAGGTTCGAGCCAACCCGGTGGTGGTGCGGCGCTTTTTATTCTTTGGGCTGATAGCTTTGAAGATATGTTCTGATGATGGTGAGAGTGGAACAGGACTGTCTCCGTGGCGCAAATGGCTAGCGCGATCGGCTCTTAACCGAAAAATTGGAGGTTCGAGCCCACAAGGTGGTGGTGCGGCGCTTTTTTTTTGGGCTGATAGCTTTGAAGATATGTTCTGATAGTGGTGAGAGAGGAGCAGGACTGTCTCCGTGGCGCAATTGGCTAGCGCGATCGGCTGTTAACCGAAAGGTTGGAGGTTCGAGCCACCCCGGTGGTGGTGCGGCGCTTTTTTTCTTTGCGCCGATAGCTTTGAAGATATGTTCTGATGGTGGTGAGAGTGGAGCACGACTGTCTCCGTGGCGCAATTGGCTAGCGCGATCGGTTGTTAACCGAAAAGTTGGAGGTTCGAGCTTTCCCGAGAGTGGTGTGTTGCTTTTTTTTCTTTGGGCTGATAGCTTTGAAGATATGTTCTGATGGTGGTGAGAGTGGAGCAAGACTGTCTCTGTTGCGCAATTGAGTAGCTGAATCGGCTGTCAACCGAAAGGTTGGAGTTTCGAGCCCTCCCTGGAGCGGTGTGTTGCTTTTTTCTTTGCGCTGATAGCTTTAAAGATATGTTCTGATGGTGGTGAGTGTGGAGCACGACTGTCTCCGTGGCGCAATTAGCTAGCGCGATCGGCTGTTAACTGAAAGGTTGAGGTTCGAGCCAACCCGGTGGTGGTGCGGCGCTTTTTATTCTTTGGGCTGATAGCTTTGAAGATATGTTCTCATGATGGTGAGAGTGGAACAGGACTGTCTCCGTGGCGCGATTGGCTAGCGCGATCGGCTCTTAACCGAAAGGTTGGAGGTTCGAGCTCACCCGGTGGTGGTGCGGCGCTTTTTTTTCTTTGGGCTGATAGTTTGAAGATATGTTCTGATGGTGGTGAGAGTGGAGCAGGACTGTCTCCGTGGCGCAATGCTAGCGTGATCGGCTGTTAACCGAAAGGTCGGAGTTTCGAGCCCACCCTGTGGTGGTGCGGCGCTTTTTTTTCTTTGGGCTGATAGCTTTGAAGCTATGTCCTAATGGTGGTGAGAGTGGAGCAGGACTATCTCGGTGGCGCAATTGGCTAGCGCGATCGGCTTTTAACCGAAAGGTTGGATCTTCGAGACCTCCAGGGAGTGGTTTGTTGCTTTTTTCTTTGCACTGATAGCTTTGAAGATATGTTTTGATGGTGGGGAGAGTGGAGCACGACTGTCTCCGTGGCGCAATTGGCTAGCGCGATCTGCTGTTAACCAGAAGGTTGGAGGTTCGAGCCCACCCGGTGGTGGTGCGGCGCTTTTATTTTCTTTAGGCTGATAGCTTTGAAGATATGTTCTGATGGTGGTGAGAGTGGAGCAGGACTGTCTCCGTGGCGCAATTGGCTAGCGCGATCGGCTATTAACCGAAAAATTGGAGGTTCGAGCCCACACGGTGGTTGTGCGGCGCTTTTTTTTCTTTGGGCTGATAGTTTTGAAGATATGTTGTGATGGTGGTGAAAGTGGGGCACGACTGTCTCCGTGGCGCAATTGGCTAGCGCGATCGGTTGTTAACCGAAAGTTGGAGGTTCGAGCCCACCCGGTGGTGGTGCGGCTCTTTTTTTTTCTTTGGGCTGATAGCTTTGAAGATATGTTCTGATGGTGGTGAAAGTGGGGCATGACTGTCTCCGTGGCGCAATTGGCTTGCACGATCGGCTGTTAACCGAAAGGTTGGAGGTTCGAGCCCACCTGGTGGTGGTGCGGCGCTTTTTTTTCTTTGGGCTGATAGCTCTGAAGAAATGTTCTGATAGTGTTGAGAGAGGAGCAGGACTGTCTCCGTGGCGCAATTGGCTAGCGCGATCGGCTGTTAACCGAAAGGTTGGAGGTTCGAGCCACCCCGGTGGTGGTGCGGCGCTTTTTTTCTTTGCGCTGATAGCTTTGAAGATATGTTCTCATGGTGGTGAGAGTGGAGCACGACTGTCTCCGTGCCGCAAATGGCTAGCGCGTGCGGCTCTTAACCGAAAAATTGGAGGTTCGAGCCCACAAGGTGGTGGTGCGGCGCTTTTTTTGGGCTGATAGCTTTGAAGATATGTTCTGATAGTGGTGAGAGAGGAGCAGGACTGTCTCCGTGGCGCAATTGGCTAGCGCGATCGGCTCTTAACCAAAAGGTTGGAGGTTCGAGCCACCCCGGTGGTGGTGCGGCGCTTTTTTTTGCGCCGATAGCTTTGAAGATATGTTCTGATGGTGGTGAGAGGAAGCACGACTGTCTCCGTGGCGCAATTGGCTAGCGCGATCGGTTGTTAACCGAAAAGTTGGAGTTTCGAGCCCTCCCTGGAGCGGTGTGTTGCTTTTTTCTTTGCGCTGATAGCTTTAAAGATATGTTCTGATGGTGGTGAGTGTGGAGCACGACTGTCTCCGTTGCGCAATTAGCTAGCGCGATCGGCTGTTAACTGAAAGGTTGGAGGTTCGAGCCCACCCGGTGGTGGTGCGGCGCTTTTTATTCTTGGGGCTGATAGCTTTGAAGTTATGTTCTGATGGTGGTGAGAGTGGAGCAGGACTGTCTCCGTGGCGCAATTGGCTAGCGCGATCGGCTCTTAATCGAAAGGTTGGAGGTTCGAGCTCACCCGGTGGTGGTGCGGCGCTTTTTTTTCTTTGGGCTGATAGCTTTGAAGATATGTTCTGATGGTGGTGAGAGTGAAGCAGGACAGTCTCCGTGGCGCAATGCTAGCGTGATCGGCTGTTAACCGAAAGGTCGGAGTTTCGAGCCCACCCGGTGGTGGTGCGGCGCTTTTTTTTCTTTGGGCTGATAGCTTTGAAGCTATGTCCTAATGGTGGTGAGAGTGGAGCAGGACTACCTCGGTGGCGCAATTGGCTAGCGCGATCGGCTGTTAACCGAAAGGTTGGAGTTTCGAGACCTCCAGGGAGTGGTTTGCTGCTTTTTTCTTTGCACTGATAGCTTTGAAGATATGTTTTGATGGTGGGGAGAGTGGAGCACGACTGTCTCCGTGACGCAATTGGCTAGCGCAATCGGCTGTTAACCAAAAGGTTGGAGGTTCGAGCCCACCCGGTGGTGGTGCGGCGCTTTTATTTTCTTTAGGCTGATAGCTTTGAAGATATGTTCTGATGGTGGTGAGAGTGGAGCAGGACTGTCTCCGTGGCGCAATTGGCTAGCGCGATCGGCTATTAACCGAAAAATTGGAGGTTCGAGCCCACCCGGTGGTGGTGCGGCGCTTTTTTTTCTTTGCGCTGATAGCTTTGAAGATATGTTCTGATGGTGGTGAGAGTGGAGCACGCCTGTCTCCGTGGCGCAATTGGATAGCGCGATCGATTGTTAACATAAAAGTTGGGGGTTCAAGCCCACACGGTGGTGTGGCGCTTTTTTTTCTTTGGGCTGATAGCTTTGAAGATATGTTCTGATGGTGGTGAAAGTGGGGCACGACTGTCTCCGTGGCGCATTTGGCTAGCGCGATCGGCTGTTAACCGAAAGGTTGGAGGTTCGAGCCCACCCGGTGGTGGTGCGGCGTTTTTTTTTTCTTTGGGCTGATAACTTTGAAGATATGTTCTGATGGTGGTGAGAGTGGAGTAGGACTGTCTCCGTGGCGCAATTGGCTTACACGATCGGCTGTTAACCGAAACGTTGGAGGTTCGAGCCCACCCGGTGGTGGTGCGGCGCTTTTTTTTCTTTGGGCTGATAGCTCTGAAGAAATGTTCTGATAGTGGATAGAGAGGAGCAGGACTGTCTCCGTGGCGCAATTGGCTAGCGCGATTGGCTGTTAACCGAAAGGTTGGAGGTTCGAGCCACCCCGGTGGTGGTGCGGCGCTTTTTTTCTTTGCGCTGATAGCTTTGAAGATATGTTCTGATGGTGGTGAGAGTGGAGCACGACTGTCTCCGTGCCGCAAATGGCTAGCGCGATCGGCTGTTAACCGAAAGGTTGGAGGTTCGAGCCACCCCGGTGGTGGTGCGGCGCTTTTTTTCTTTGCGCCGATAGCTTTGAAGATATGTTCTGATGGTGGTGAGAGTGGAGCACGACTGTCTCCGTGGCGCAATTGGCTAGCGCGATCGGTTGTTAACCGAAAAGTTGGAGGTTCGAGCTTTCCCGGGAGTGGTGTGTTGCTTTTTTTTCTTTGGGATGATAGCTTTGAAGATATGTTCTGATAGTGGTGAGAGAGGAGCAGGACTGTCTCCGTGGCGCAATTGGCTAGCGCGATCGGCTGTTAACCGAAAGGTTGGAGGTTCGAGCCACCCCGGTGGTGGTGCGGCGCTTTTTTTCTTTGCGCCGATAGCTTTGAAGATATGTTCTGATGGTGGTGAGAGTGGAGCACGACTGTCTTCGTGGCGCAATTGGCTAGCGCGATCGGTTGTTAACCGAAAAGTTGGAGGTTCGAGCTTTCCCGGGAGTGGTGTGTTGCTTTTTTTTCTTTGGGCTGATAGCTTTGAAGATATGTTCTGATGGTGGTGAGAGTGGAGCAAGACTGTCTCTGTTGCGCAATTGACTAGCTGAATCGGCTGTCAACCGAAAGGTTGGAGTTTCGAGCCCTCCCTGGAGCGGTGTGTTGCTTTTTTCTTTGCGCTGATAGCTTTAAAGATATGTTCTGATGGTGGTGAGTGTGGAGCACGACTGTCTCCGTGGCGCAATTAGCTAGCGCGATCGGCTGTTAACTGAAAGGTTGAGGTTCGAGACAACCCGGTGGTGGTGCGGCGCTTTTTATTCTTTGGGCTGATAGCTTTGAAGATATGTTCTGATAGTGGTGAGAGAGGAGCAGGACTGTCTCCGTGGCGCAATTGGCTAGCGCGATCGGCTGTTAACCGAAAGGTTGGAGGTTCGAGCCACCCAGGTGGTGGTGCGGCGCTTTTTTTCTTTGCGCCGATAGCTTTGAAGATATGTTCTGATGGTGGTGAGAGTGGAGCACGACTGTCTCCGTGGCGCAATTGGCTAGCGCGATCGGTTGTTAACCGAAAAGTTGGAGGTTCGAGCTTTCCCGAGAGTGGTGTGTTGCTTTTTTTTCTTTGGCTGATAGCTTTGAAGATATGTTCTGATGGTGGTGAGAGTGGAGCAAGACTGTCTCTGTTGCGCAATTGACTAGCTGAATCGGCTGTCAACCGAAAGGTTGGAGTTTCGAGCCCTCCCTGGAGCGGTGTGTTGCTTTTTTCTTTGCGCTGATAGCTTTAAAGATATGTTCTGATGGTGGTGAGTGTGGAGCACGACTGTCTCCGTGGCGCAATTAGCTAGCGCGATCGCCTGTTAACTGAAAGGTTGAGGTTCGAGACAACCCGGTGGTGGTGCGGCGCTTTTTATTCTTTGGGCTGATAGCTTTGAAGATATGTTCTAATGATGGTGAGAGTGGAACAGGACTGTCTCCGTGGCGCGATTGGCTAGCGCGATCGGCTCTTAACCGAAAGGTTGGAGGTTCGAGCTCACCCGGTGGTGGTGCGGCGCTTTTTTTTCTTTGGGCTGATAGTTTGAAGATATGTTCTGATGGTGGTGAGAGTGGAGCAGGACTGTCTCCGTGGCGCAATGCTAGCGTGATCGGCTGTTAACCGAAAGGTCGGAGTTTCGAGCCCACCCGGTGGTGGTGCGGCGCTTTTTTTTCTTTGGGCTGATAGCTTTGAAGCTATGTCCTAATGGTGGTGAGAGTGGAGCAGGACTATCTCGGTGGCGCAATTGGCTAGCGCGATCGGCTGTTAACCGAAAGGTTGGATCTTCGAGACCTCCAGGGAGTGGTTTGTTGCTTTTTTCTTTGCACTGATAGCTTTGAAGATATGTTTTGATGGTGGGGAGAGTGGAGCACGACTGTCTCCGTGGCGCAATTGGCTAGCGCGATCGGCTGTTAACCAGAAGGTTGGAGGTTCGAGCCCACCCGGTGGTGGTGCGGCGCTTTTATTTTCTTTAGGCTGATAGCTTTGAAGATATGTTCTGATGGTGGTGAGAGTGGAGCAGGACTGTCTCCGTGGCGCAATTGGCTAGCGCGATCGGCTATTAACCGCAAAATTGGAGGTTCGAGCCCACACGGTGGTTGTGCGGCGCTTTTTTTTCTTGGGGCTGATAGTTTTGAAGATATGTTGTGATGGTGGTGAAAGTGGGGCACGACTGTCTCCGTGGCGCAATTGGCTTGCACGATCGGCTGTTAACCGAAAGGTTGGAGGTTCGAGCCCACCCGGTGGTGGTGCGGCGCTTTTTTTTCTTTGGGCTGATAGCTCTGAAGAAATGTTCTGATAGTGGTGAGAGAGGAGCAGGACTGTCTCCGTGGCGCAATTGGCTAGCGCGATCGGCTGTTAACCGAAAGGTTGGAGGTTCGAGCTACCCCGGTGGTGGTGTGGCGCTTTTTTTCTTTGCGCTGATAGCTTTGAAGATTCATGGTGGTGAGAGTGGAGCACGACTGTCTCCGTGCCGCAAATGGCTAGCGCGTTCGGCTCTTAACCGAAAAATTGGAGGTTCGAGCCCACAAGGTGGTGGTGCGGCGCTTTTTTTGGGCTGATAGCTTTGAAGATATGTTCTGATAGTGGTGAGAGAGGAGCAGGACTGTCTCCGTGGCGCAATTGGCTAGCGCGATCGGCTCTTAACCAAAAGGTTGGAGGTTCGAGCCACCCCGGTGGTGGTGCGGCGCTTTTTTTTGCGCCGATAGCTTTGAAGATATGTTCTGATGGTGGTGAGAGTGGAGCACGACTGTCTCCGTGGCGCAATTGGCTAGCGCGATCGGTTGTTAACCGAAAAGTTGGAGGTTCGAGCTTTCCCGGGAGTGGCCTGTTGCTTTTTTTTTGGGCTGATAGCTTTGAAGATATGTTCTGATGGTGGTGAGAGTGGAGCAAGACTGTCTCTGTTGCGCAATTGACTAGCTGAATCGGCTATCAACCGAAAGGTTGGAGTTTCGAGCCCTCCCTGGAGCCGTGTGTTGCTTTTTTCTTTGCGCTGATAGCTTTAAAGATATGTTCTGATGGTGGTGAGTGTGGAGCACGACTGTCTCCGTTGCGCAATTAGCTAGCGCGATCGGCTGTTAACTGAAAGGTTGGAGGTTCGAGCCCACCCGGTGGTGGTGCGGCGCTTTTTATTCTTTGGGCTGATAGCTTTGAAGATATGTTCTGATGGTGGTGAGAGTGGAGCAGGACTGTCTCCGTGGCGCAATTGGCTAGCGCGATCGGCTCTTAATCGAAAGGTTGGAGGTTCGAGCTCACCCGGTGGTGGTGCGGCGCTTTTTTTTTCTTTGGGCTGATAGCTTTGAAGATATGTTCTGATGGTGGTGAGAGTGAAGCAGGACAGTCTCCGTGGCGCAATGCTAGCGTGATCGGCTGTTAACCGAAAGGTCGGAGTTTCGAGCCCACCCGGTGGTGGTGCGGCGCTTTTTTTTCTTTGGGCTGATAGCTTTGAAGCTATGTCCTAATGGTGGTGAGAGTGGAGCAGGACTATCTCGGTGGCGCAATTGGCTAGCGCGATCGGCTGTTAACCGAAAGGTTGGAGTTTCGAGACCTCCAGGGAGTGGTTTGCTGCTTTTTTCTTTGCACTGATAGCTTTGAAGATATGTTTTGATGGTGGGGAGAGTGGAGCACGACTGTCTCCGTGGCGCAATTGGCTAGCGCAATCGGCTGTTAACCAAAAGGTTGGAGGTTCGAGCCCACCCGGTGGTGGTGCGGCGCTTTTATTTTCTTTAGGCTGATAGCTTTGAAGATATGTTCTGATGGTGGTGAGAGTGGAGCAGGACTGTCTCCGTGGCGCAATTGGCTAGCGCGATCGGCTATTAACCGAAAAATTGGAGGTTCGAGCCCACCCGGTGGTGGTGCGGCGCTTTTTTTTCTTTGCGCTGATAGCTTTGAAGATATGTTCTGATGGTGGTGAGAGTGGAGCACGCCTGTCTCCGTGGCGCAATTGGATAGCGCGATCGACTGTTAACATAAAAGTTGGGGGTTCGAGCCCACACGGTGGTGTGGCGCTTTTTTTTCTTTGGGCTGATAGCTTTGAAGATGTGTTCTGATGGTGGTGAAAGTGGGGCACGACTGTCTCCGTGGCGCAACTGGCTAGCGCGATCGGCTGTTAACCGAAAGGTTGGAGGTTCGAGCCCACCCGGTGGTGGTGCGGCGCTTTTTTTTCTTTGGGCTGATAGCTTTGAAGATATGTTCTGATGGTGGTGAGAGTGGAGTAGGACTGTCTCCGTGGCGCAATTGGCTTGCACGATCGGCTGTTAACCGAAACGTTGGAGGTTCGAGCCCACCCGGTGGTGGTGCGGCGCTTTTTTTTCTTTGGGCTGATAGCTCTGAAGAAATGTTCTGATAGTGGATAGAGAGCAGCAGGACTGTCTCCGTGGCGCAATTGGCTAGCGCGATCGGCTGTTAACCGAAAGGTTGGAGGTTCGAGCCACCCCGGTGGTGGTGCGGCGCTTTTTTCTTTGCGCTGATAGCTTTGAAGATATGTTCTGATGGTGGTGAGAGTGGAGCACGACTGTCTCCGTGCCGCAAATGGCTAGCGCGATCGGCTGTTAACCGAAAGGTTGGAGGTTCGAGCCACCCCGGTGGTGGTGCGGCGCTTTTTTTCTTTGCGCCGATAGCTTTGAAGATATGTTCTGATGGTGGTGAGAGTGGAGCACGACTGTCTCCGTGGCGCAATTGGCTAGCGCGATCGGTTGTTAACCGAAAAGTTGGAGGTTCGAGCTTTCCCGGGAGTGGTGTGTTGCTTTTTTTTCTTTGGGATGATAGCTTTGAAGATATGTTCTGATAGTGGTGAGAGAGGAGCAGGACTGTCTCCGTGGCGCAATTGGCTAGCGCGATCGGCTGTTAACCGAAAGGTTGGAGGTTCGAGCCACCCCGGTGGTGGTGCGGCGCTTTTTTTCTTTGCGCCGATAGCTTTGAAGATATGTTCTGATGGTGGTGAGAGTGGAGCACGACTGTCTTCGTGGCGCAATTGGCTAGCGCGATCGGTTGTTAACCGAAAAGTTGGAGGTTCGAGCTTTCCCGGGAGTGGTGTGTTGCTTTTTTTTCTTTGGGATGATAGCTTTGAAGATATGTTCTGATGGTGGTGAGAGTGGAGCAAGACTGTCTCTGTTGCGCAATTGACTAGCTGAATCGGCTGTCAACCGAAAGGTTGGAGTTTCGAGCCCTCCCTGGAGCGGTGTGTTGCTTTTTTTTGCGCTGATAGCTTTAAAGATATGTTCTGATGGTGGTGAGTGTGGAGCACGACTGTCTCCGTGGCGCAATTAGCTAGCGCGATCGGCTGTTAAATGAAAGGTTGAGGTTCGAGCCAACCCGGTGGTGGTGCGGCGCTTTTTATTCTTTGGGCTGATAGCTTTGAAGATATGTTCTGATGATGGTGAGAGTGGAACAGGACTGTCTCCGTGGCGCAAATGGCTAGCGCGATCGACTCTTAACCGAAAAATTGGAGGTTCGAGCCCACAAGGTGGTGGTGCGGCGCTTTTTTTTGGGCTGATAGCTTTGAAGATATGTTCTGATGGTGGTGAGAGTGGAGCAGGACTGTCTCCGTGGCGCAATGCTAGCGTGATCGGCTGTTAACCGAAAGGTCGGAGTTTCGAGCACACCCGGTGGTGGTGCGGCGCTTTTTTTTCTTTGGGCTGATAGCTTTGAAGCTATGTCCTAATGGTGGTGAGAGTGGAGCAGGACTATCTCGGTGGCGCAATTGGCTAGCGCGATCGGCTGTTAACCGAAAGGTTGGATCTTCGAGGCCTCCAGGGAGTGGTTTGTTGCTTTTTTCTTTGCACTGATAGCTTTGAAGATATGTTCTGATGGTGGTGAGAGTGAAGCACGACTGTCTCCGTGGCGCAATTGGCTAGCGCGATCGGCTATTAACCGAAAAATTGGAGGTTCGAGCCCACACGGTGGTTGTGCGGCGCTTTTTTTTCTTTGGGCTGATAGTTTTGAAGATATGTTGTGATGGTGGTGAAAGTGGGGCACGACTGTCTCCGTGGCGCAATTGGCTAGCGCAATCGGCTGTTAACCGAAAGGTTGGAGGTTCGAGCCCACCCGGTGGTGGTGCGGCGCTTTTTTTTCTTTGGGCTGATAGCTTTGAAGATATGTTCTGATGGTGGTGAGAGTGGAGCAGGACTGTCTCCGTGGCGCAATTGGCTCGCGCGATCGGCTGTTAACCGAAAGGTTGGAGGTTCGAGCCCACCCGGTGGTGGTGCGGCGCTTTTTTTCTTTGCGCTGATAGCTTTGAAGTAATGTTCTGATGGTGGTGAGAGTGAAGCACGACTGTCTCTGTGGCGCAATTGGCTAGCGCGATCGGTTGTTAACCGAAAGTTGGAGGTTCGAGCCCACCCGGTGGTGGTGCGGCTCTTTTTTTTTCTTTGGGCTGATAGCTTTGAAGATATGTTCTGATGGTGGTGAAAGTGGTGCATGACTGTCTCCGTGGCGCAATTGGCTTGCACGATCGGCTGTTAACCGAAAGGTTGGAGGTTCGAGCCCACCCGGTGGTGGTGCGGCGCTTTTTTTTCTTTGGGCTGATAGCTCTGTAGAAGAAATGTTCTGATAGTGGTGAGAGAGGAGCAGGACTGTCTCCGTGGCGCAATTGGCTAGCGCGATCGGCTGTTAACCGAAAGGTTGGAGGTTCGAGCCACCCCAGTGGTGGTGCGGCGCTTTTTTTCTTTGCGCTGATAGCTTTGAAGATATGTTCTCATGGTGGTGAGAGTGGAGCACGACTGTCTCCGTGCCGCAAATGGCTAGCGCGTTCGGCTCTTAACCGAAAAATTGGAGGTTCGAGCCCACAAGGTGGTGGTGCGGCGCTTTTTTTGGGGCTGATAGCTTTGAAGATATGTTCTGATAGTGGTGAGAGAGGAGCAGGACTGTCTCCGTGGCGCAATTGGCTAGCGCGATCGGCTCTTAACCGAAAGGTTGGAGGTTCGAGCCACCCCGGTGGTGGTGCGGCGCTTTCTTTTTGCGCCGATAGCTTTGAAGATATGTTGTGATGGTGGTGAGAGTGGAGCACGACTGTCTCCGTGGCGCAATTGGCTAGCGCGATCGGTTGTTAACCGAAAAGTTGGAGGTTCGAGCTTTCCCGGGAGTGGCCTGTTGCTTTTTTTTCTTTGGGCTGATAGCTTTGAAGATATGTTCTGATGGTGGTGAGAGTGGAGCAAGACTGTCTCTGTTGCGCAATTGACTAGCTGAATCGGCTATCAACCGAAAGGTTGGAGTTTCGAGCCCTCCCTGGAGCGGTGTGTTGCTTTTTTCTTTGCGCTGATAGCTTTAAAGATATGTTCTGATGGTGGTGAGTGTGGAGCACGACTGACTCCGTTGCGCAATTAGCTAGCGCGATCGGCTGTTAACTGAAAGGTTGGAGGTTCGAGCCCACCCGGTGGTGGTGCGGCGCTTTTTATTCTTGGGGCTGATAGCTTTGAAGATATGTTCTGATGGTGGCGAGAGTGGAGCAGGACTGTCTCCGTGGCGCAATTGGCTAGCGCGATCGGCTGTTAACCGAAAGGTTGGAGTTTCGAGACCTCCAGGGAGTGGTTTGCTGCTTTTTTCTTTGCACTGATAGCTTTGAAGATATGTTTTGATGGTGGGGAGAGTGGAGCACGACTGTCTCCGTGGCGCAATTGGCTAGCGCAATCGGCTGTTAACCAAAAGGTTGGAGGTTCGAGCCCACCCGGTGGTGGTGCGGCGCTTTTATTTTCTTTAGGCTGATAGCTTTGAAGATATGTTCTGATGGTGGTTAGAGTGGAGCAGGACTGTCTCCGTGGCGCAATTGGCTAGCGCGATCGGCTATTAACCGAAAAATTGGAGGTTCGAGCCCACCCGGTGGTGGTGCGGCGCTTTTTTTCTTTGCGCTGATAGCTTTGAAGATATATTCTGATGGTGGTGAGAGTGGAGCACGCCTGTCTCCGTGGCGCAATTGGATAGCGCAATCGATTGTTAACATAAAAGTTGGGGGTTCGAGCCAACACGGTGGTGTGGCGCTTTTTTTTCTTTGGGCTGATAGCTTTGAAGATATGTTCTGATGGTGGTGAAAGTGGGGCACGACTGTCTCCGTGGCGCAATTGGCTAGCGCGATCGGCTGTTAACCGAAAGGTTGAAGGTTCGAGCCCACCCGGTGGTGGTGCGGCGCTTTTTTTTTCTTTGGGCTGATAGCTTTGGAGATATGTTCTGATGGTGGTGAGAGTGGAGTAGGACTGTCTCCGTGGCGCAATTGGCTTGCACGATCGGCTGTTAACCGAAACGTTGGAGGTTCGAGCCCACCCGGTGGTGGTGCGGCGCTTTTTTTCTTTGGGCTGATAGCTCTGAAGAAATGTTCTGATAGTGGATAGAGAGGAGCAGGACTGTCTCCGTGGCGCAATTGGCTAGCGCGATCAGCTGTTAACCGAAAGGTTGGAGGTTCGAGCCACCCCGGTGGTGGTGCGGCGCTTTTTTTCTTTGCGCCGATAGCTTTGAAGATATGTTCTGATGGTGGTGAGAGTGGAGCACGACTGTCTCCGTGGCGCAATTGGCTAGCGCGATCGGTTGTTAACCGAAAAGTTGGAGGTTCGAGCTTTCCCGGGAGTGGTGTGTTGCTTTTTTTTCTTTGGGATGATAGCTTTGAAGATATGTTCTGATGGTGGTGAGAGTGGAGCAAGACTGTCTCTGTTGCGCAATTGACTAGCTGAATCGGCTGTCAACCGAAAGGTTGGAGTTTCGAGCCCTCCCTGGAGCGGTGTGTTGCTTTTTCCTTTGCGCTGATAGCTTTAAAGATATGTTCTGATGGTGGTGAGTGTGGAGCACGACTGCCTCCGTGGCGCAATTAGCTAGCGCGATCGGCAATTAACTGAAAGGTTGGAGGTTCGAGCCCATCCGGTGGTGGTGCGGCGCTTTTTATTCTTTGGGCTGATAGCTTTGAAGATATGTTCTGATGATGGTGAGAGTGGAACAGGACTGTCTCCGTGGCGCAATTGACTAGCGCGATCGGCTCTTAACCGAAAAGTTGGAGGTTCGAGCTCACCCGGTGGTGGTGCGGCGCTTTTTTTTCTTTGGGCTGATAGCTTTGAAGATATGTTCTGATGGTGGTGAGAGTGGAGCAGGACTGCCTCCGTGGCGCAATGCTAGCGTGATCGGCTGTTAACCGAAAGGTCGGAGTTTCGAGCCCACCCGGTGGTGGTGCGGCGCTTTTTTTCTTTGCGCCGATAGCTTTGAAGATATGTTCTGATGGTGGTGAGAGTGGAGCACGACTGTGTCCGTGGCGCAATTGGCTAGCGCGATCGGTTGTTAACCGAAAAGTTGGAGGTTCGAGCTTTCCCGCGAGTGGTGTGTTGCTTTTTTTTCTTTGGGCTGATAGCTTTGAAGATTTGTTCTGATGGTGGTGAGAGTGGAGCCAGACTGTCTCAGTTGCGCAATTGACTAGCTGAATCGGCTGTCAACCGAAAGGTTGGAGTTTCGAGCCCTCCCTGGAGCGGTGTGTTGCATTTTTCTTTGCGCTGATAGCTTTTAGGATATGTTCTGATGGTGGTGAGTGTGGAGCACGACTGTCTCCGTGGCGCAATTAGCTAGCGCGATCGGCTGTTAACTGAAAGGTTGGAGGTTCGAGCCCACCCGGTGGTGGTGCGGCGCTTTTTATTCTTTGAGCTGATAGCTTTGAAGATATGTTCTGATGATGGTGAGAGTGGAACAGGACTGTCTCCGTGGCGCAATTGGCTAGCGCGATCGGCTCTTAACCGAAAGGTTGGAGGTTCGAGCTCACCCGGTGGTGTGTGGCGCTTTTTTTTCTTTGGGCTGATAGCTTTGAAGATATGTTCTGATGGTGGTGAGAGTGGAGCAGGACTGTCTCCGTGGCGCAATGCTAGCGTGATCGGCTGTTAACCGAAAGTTCGGAGTTTCGAGCCCACCCGGTGGTGGTGCGGCGCTTTTTTTTCTTTGGGCTGATAACTTTGAAGCTATGTTCTAATGGTGGTGAGAGTGGAGCAGGACTGTCTCGGTGGCGCAATTGGCTAGCGCGATCGGCTGTTAACCGAAAGGTTGGAGGTTCGAGCCACCCCGGTGGTGGTGCGGCGCTTTTTTTCTTTGCGCTGATAGCTTTGAAGATATGTTCTCATGGTGGTGAGAGTGGAGCACGACTGTCTCCGTGCCGCAAATGGCTAGCGCGTTCGGCTCTTAACCGAAAAATTGGAGGTTCGAGCCCACAAGGTGGTGGTGCGGCGCTTTTTTTGGGCTGATAGCTTTGAAGATATGTTCTGATAGTGGTGAGAGAGGAGCAGGACTGTCTCCGTGGCGCAATTGGCTAGCGCGATCGGCTCTTAACCGAAAGGTTGGAGGTTCGAGCCACCCCGGTGGTGGTGCGGCGCTTTTTTTTGCGCCGATAGCTTTGAAGATATGTTCTGATGGTGGTGAGAGTGGAGCACGACTGTCTCCGTGGCGCAATTGGCTAGCGCGATCGGTTGTTAACCGAAAAGTTGGAGGTTCGAGCTTTCCCGGGAGTGGCCTGTTGCTTTTTTTTCTTTGGGCTGATAGCTTTGAAGATATGTTCTGATGGTGGTGAGAGTGGAGCAAGACTGTCTCTGTTGCGCAATTGACTAGCTGAATCGGCTATCAACCGAAAGGTTGGAGTTTCGAGCCCTCCCTGGAGCGGTGTGTTGCTTTTTTCTTTGCGCTGATAGCTTTAAAGATATGTTCTGATGGTGGTGAGTGTGAAGCACGACTGTCTCCGTTGCGCAAGTAGCTAGCGCGATCGGCTGTTAACTGAAAGGTTGGAGGTTCGAGCCCACCCGGTGGTGGTGCGGCGCTTTTTATTCTTGGGGCTGATAGCTTTGAAGATATTTTCTGATGGTGGTGAGAGTGGAGCAGGACTGTCTCCGTGGAGAAATTGGCTAGCGCGATCGGCTCTTAACCGAAAGGTTGGAGGTTCGAGCTCACCCGGTGGTGGTGCGGCGCTTTTTTTTCTTTGGGCTGATAGCTTTGAAGATATGTTCTGATGGTGGTGAGAGTGGAGCAGGACAGTCTCCATGGCGCAATGCTAGCGTGATCGGCTGTTAACCGAAAGGTCGGAGTTTCGAGCCCACCCGGTGGTGGTGCGGCGCTTTTTTTTCTTTGGGCTGATAGCTTTGAAGCTATGTCCTAATGGTGGTGAGAGTGGAGCAGGACTATCTCGGTGGCGCAATTGGCTAGCGCGATCGGCTGTTAACCGAAAGGTTGGAGTTTCGAGACCTCCAGGGAGTGGTTTGCTGCTTTTTTCTTTGCACTGATAGCTTTGAAGATATGTTTTGATGGTGGGGAGAGTGGAGCACGACTGTCTCCGTGGCGCAATTGGCTAGCGCAATCGGCTGTTAACCAAAAGGTTGGAGGTTCGAGCCCACCCGGTGGTGGTGCGGCGCTTTTATTTTCTTTAGGCTGATAGCTTTGAAGATATGTTCTGATGGTGGTGAGAGTGGAGCAGGACTGTCTCCGTGGCGCAATTGGCTAGCGCGATCGGCTATTAACCGAAAAATTGGAGGTTCGAGCCCACCCGGTGGTGGTGCGGCGCTTTTTTTTCTTTGCGCTGATAGCTTTGAAGATATGTTCTGATGGTGGTGAGAGTGGAGCACGCCTGTCTCCGTGGCGCAATTGGATAGCGCGATCGGTTGTTAACATAAAAGTTGGGGGTTCGAGCCCACACGGTGGTGTGGCGCTTTTTTTTCTTTGGGCTGATAGCTTTGAAGATATGTTCTGATGGTGGTGAAAGTGGGGCACGACTGTCTCCGTGGCGCAATTGGCTAGCGCGATCGGCTGTTAACCGAAAGGTTGGAGGTTCGAGCCCACCCGGTGGTGGTGCGGCGCTTTTTTTTTCTTTGGGCTGATAGCTTTGAAGATATGTTCTGATGGTGGTGACAGTGGAGTAGGACTGTCTCCGTGGCGCAATTGGCTTGCACGATCGGCTGTTAACCGAAAGGTTGGAGGTTCGAGCCCACCCGGTGGTGATGCGGCGCTTTTTTTTCTTTGGGCTGATAGCTCTGAAGAAATGTTCTGATAGTGGATAGAGAGGAGCAGGACTGTCTCCGTGGCGCAATTGGCTAGCGCGATCGGCTGTTAACCGAAAGATTGGAGGTTCGAGCCACCCCGGTGGTGGTGCGGCGCTTTTTTTCTTTGCGCTGATAGCTTTGAAGATATGTTCTCATGGTGGTGAGAGTGGAGCAGGACTGTCTCCGTGGCGCCATTGGCTAGCGCGATCGGCTATTAACCGAAAAATTGGAGGTTCGAGCCCAACCGGTGGTGGTGCGGCGCTTTTTTTTCTTTGCGCTGACAGCTTTGAAGATATGTTCTGATGGTGGTGAGAGTGGAGCACGACTGTCTCCGTGGCGCAATTGAGTAGCGCGATCGGTTGTTAACCAAAAAGTTGGAGGTTAGAGCCCACACGGTGGTGGTGCGGCGCTTTTTTTTTCTTTGGGCTGATAGCTTTGAAGATATGTTCTGATGGTGGTGAGAGTGGAGTAGGACTGTCTCCGTGGCGCAATTGGCTTGCATGATCGGCTGTTAACCGAAAGGTTGGAGGTTCGAGCCCACCCGGTGGTGGTGCGGCGCTTTTTTTTCTTTGGGCTGATAGCTCTGAAGAAATGTTCTGATAGTGGATAGAGAGGAGCAGGACTGTCTCCGTGGCGCAATTGTCTAGCGCGATCGGCTGTTAACCGAAAGGTTGTAGGTTCGAGCCACCCCGGTGGTGGTGCGGCGCTTTTTTTCTTTGCGCTGATCGCTTTGAAGATATGTTCTGATGGTGGTGACAGTGGAGCACGACTGTCTCCGTGCCGCAAATGGCTAGCGCGATCGGCTCTTAACCGAGAAATTGGAGGTTCGAGCCCACAAGGTGGTGGTGCGGCGCTTTTATTTGGGCTGATAGCTTTGAAGATATGTTCTGACAGTGGTGAGAGAGGAGCAGGACTGTCTCCGTGGCGCAATTGGCTAGCGCTATCGGCTCTTAACCGAAAGATTGGAGGTTCGAGCCACCCCGGTGGTGGTGCGGCGCTTTTTTTCTTTGCGCCGATAGCTTTGAAGATATGTTCTGATGGTGGTGAGAGTGGAGCAAGACTGTCTCAGTTGCGCAATTGACTAGCTGAATCGGCTGTCAACCGAAAGGTTGGAGTTTCGAGCCCTCCCTGGAGCGGTGTGTTGCTTTTTTCTTTGCGCTGATAGCTTTTAAGATATGTTCTGATGGTGGTGAGTGTGGAGCACGACTGTCTCCGTGGCGCAATTAGCTAGCGCGATCGGCTGTTAAGTGAAAGGTTGGAGGTTCGAGCCCACCCGGTGGTGGTGCGGCGCTTTTTATTCTTTGGGCTGATAGCTTTGAAGATATGTTCTGATGATGGTGAGAGTGGAACAGGACTGTCTCCGTGGCGCAATTGGCTAGCGCGATAGGCTATTAACCGAAAAATTGGAGGTTCGAGCCCACCCGGTGGTGGTGCGGCGCTTTTTTTTCTTTGCGCTGACTGCTTTGAAGATACGTTCTGATGGTGGTGAGAGTGGAGCACGACTGTCTCCGTGGCGCAATTGGGTAGCGCGATCGGTTGTTAACCAAAAAGTTGGAGGTTCGAGCCCACACGGTGGTGGTGCGGCGCTTTTTTTTCTTTGGGCTGATAGCTTTGAAGATATGTTCTGATGGTGGTGAAAGTGGGGCACGACTGTCTCCGTGGCGCAATTGGCTAGCGCGATCGGCTGTTAACCGAAAGGTTGGAGGTTCGAGCCCACCCGGTGGTGGTGCGGCGCTTTTTTTTTCTTTGGGCTGATAGCTTTGAAGATATGTTCTGATGGTGGTGAGAGTGGAGCAGGACTGTCTCCGTGGCGCAATTGGCTAGCGCGATCGGCTGATAACCGAAAGGTTGGAGGTTCGAGCCCTCAAGATGGTGGTGCGGCGCTTTTTTTGGGCTGATAGCTTTGAAGATATGTTCTGATAGTGGTGAGAGAGGAGCAGGACTGTCTCCGTGGGGCAATTGGCTAGCGCGTGCGGCTGTTAACTGAAAGGTTGGAGGTTCGAGCCCACCCGGTGATGGTGCGGCGCTTTTTTTCTTTGCGCTGATAGCTTTGAAGATATGTTCTGATGGTGGTGAGAGTGGAGCACGATTGTCTCCGTGGCGCAATTGGCTAGCGCGATCGGCTGTTAACCAAAAGGTCGGAGGTTCGAGCCCACTCGATGGTGGTGCGGCGCTTTTATTTTCTTTAGGCTGATAGCTTTGAAGATATGTTCTGATGGTAGTGAGAGTGGAGCAGGACTGTCTCCGTGGCGCAATTGGCTAGCGCGATCGGCTATTAACCAAAAAATTGGAGGTTCGAGCCCACCCGGTGGTGGTGTGGCGCTTTTTTTTCTTTTTTCTTTGCGCTGACAGCTTTGAAGATATGTTCTGATGGTGGTGAGAGTGGAGCACGACTGGGTCCGTGGCGCAATTGGGTAACGCGATCGGTTGTTAACCAAAAAGTTGGAGGTTCGAGCCCACACGGTGGTGGTGCGGCTCTTTTTTTTCTTTGGGCTGATAGATTTGAAGATATGTTCTGATGGTGGTGAAAGTAGGGCATGACTGTCTCCGTGGCGCAATTGGCTAGCGCGATCGGTTGGTAACCGAAAAGTTGGAGGTTCGAGCTTTCCCAGGAGTGGTGTGTTGCTTTTTTTTCTTTGGGCTGATAGCTTTGAAGATATGTTCTGATGGTGGTGAGTGTAGAGCAAGACTGTCTCTGTTGCGCAATTGACTAGCTGAATCGGCTGTCAACCGAAAGGTTGGAGTTTCGAGCCCTCCCTTGAGCGGTGTGTTGCTTTTTTCTTTGCGCTGATAGCTTTAAAGATATGTTCTGATGGTGGTGAGTGTGGAGCCCGACTGTCTCCGTGGCGCAATTAGCTAGCGCGATCGGCTGTTAACTGAAAGGTTGGAGGTTCGAGCCCACCCGGTGGTGGTGCGGCGCTTTTTATTCTTTGGGCTGATAGCTTTGAAGATATGTTCTGATGGTGGTGAGAGTGGAGCAGGACTGTCTCCGTGGCGCAATTGGCTAGCGCGACCGGCTCTTAACCGAAAGGTTGAAGGTTCGAGCTCACCCGGTGGTGGTGCGGTGCTTTTTTTTCTTTGGGCTGATAGCTTTGAAGATATGTTCTGATGGTGGTGAGAGTGGAGCAGGACTGTCTCCGTGGCGCAATGCTAGCGTGATCGGCTGTTAACCGAAAGGTCGGAGTTTCGAGTCCACCCAGTGGTGGTGCGGCGCTTTTTTTTCTTTGAGCTGATAGCTTTGAAGCTATGTCCTAATGGTGGTGAGAGTGGAGCGGGACTATCTCGGTGGCGCAATTGGCTAGCGCGATCGGCTGTTAACCGAAAGGTTGGAGTTTCGAGACCTCCAGGGAGTGGTTTTTTGCTTTTTTCTTTGCACTGATAGCTTTCAAGATATGTTTTGATGGTGGGGTGAGTGGAGCACGACTCCCTCCGTGGCGCAATTGGCTAGCGCGATCGGCTGTTAACCAAAAGGTTGGAGGTTCGAGCCCACCCGGTGGTGGTGCGGCGCTTTTATTTTCTTTAGGCTGATAGCTTTGAAGATATGTTCTGATGGTGGTGAGAGTGGAGCAGGACTGTCTCCGTGGCGCAATTGGCTAGCGCGATCGGCTATTAACCGAAAAATTGGAGGTTCGAGCCCACCCGGTGGTGGTGCGGCGCTTTTTTTTCTTTTCGCTGATAGCTTTGAAGATATGTTCTGATGGTGGTAAGAGTGGAGCACGACTGTCTCCGTGGCGCAATTGGGTAGCACGATCGGTTGTTAACCAAAAAGTTGGAGGTTCGAGCCCACACGGTGGTTGTGCGGCGCTTTTTTTTCTTTGGGCTGATAGTTTTGAAGATATGTTCTGATGGTGGTGAAAGTGGGGCACGACTGTCTCCGTGGCGCAATTGGCTAGCGCGATCGGCTGTTAACCGAAAGGTTGGAGGTTCGAGCCCACAAGGTGGTGGTGCGGCGCTTTTTTTGGGCTGATAGCTTTGAAGATATGTTCTGATAGTGGTGAGAGAGGAGCAGGTCTGTCTCCGTGGTGCAATTGGCTAGCGCGTGCGGCTGTTAACCGAAAGGTTGGAGGTTCGAGCCCACCCGGTGGTGGTGCGGCGCTTTTTTTCTTTGCGCTGATAGCTTTAAAGATATGTTCTGATGGTGGTGAGAGTGGAGCACGACTGTCTCTGTGGCGCAATTGGCTAGCGCGATTTGTTGTTAACCGAAAGTTGGAGGTTCGAGCCCACCCGGTGGTGGTCCGGCTCTTTTTTTTCTTTGGGCTGATAGCTCTGAAGAAATGTTGTGATAGTGGTGAGAGAGGAGCAGGACTGTCTCCGTGGCGCGATTGGCTAGCGCGATCGGCTGTTAACCGAAAGGTTGGAGGTTCGAGCCACCCCGGTGGTGGTGCGGCGCTTTTTTTCTTTCCGCTGATAGCTTTGAAGATATGTTCTGATGGTGGTGAGAGTGGAGCACGACTGTCTCCGAGCCGCAAATGGCTAGCGCGATAGGCTCTTAACCGAAAAATTGGAGGTTCGAGCGCACAAGGTGGTGGTGCGGCGCTTTTTTTTGGGCTGATAGCTTTGAAGTTATGTTCTGATAGTGGTGAGAGAGGAGCAGGACTGTCTCCGTGGCGCAATTGGCTAGCGCGATCGGCTGTTAACCGAAAGGTTGGAGGTTCGAGCCACCCCGGTGGTGGTGCGGTGCTTTTTTTCTTTGCGCCGATAGCTTTGAAGATATGTTCTGATGGTGGTGAGAGTGGAGCACGACTGTCTCCGTGGCGCAATTGGCTAGCGCGATCGGTTGTTAACCGAAAAGTTGGAGGTTCGAGCTTTCCCGGGAGTGGTGTGTTGCTTTTTTTTCTTTGGGCTGATAGTTTTGAAGATATGTTCTGATGGTGGTGAGAGTGGAGCAAGACTGTCTCTGTTGCGCAATTGACTAGCTGAATCGGCTGTCAACCGGAAGGTTGGAGTTTCGAGCCCTCCCTGGAGCGGTGTGTTGCTTTTTTCTTTGTGCTGATAGCTTTAAAGATATGTTCTGATGGTGGTGAGAGTGGAGCACGATTGTCTCCGTGGCGCAATTAGCTAGCGCGATCGGCTGTTAACTGAAAGGTTGGAGGTTCGAGCCCACCCGGTGGTGGTGCGGCTCTTTTTATTCTTTGGGCTGATAGCTTTGAAGATATGTTCTGATGGTGGTGAGAGTGGAGCAGGACTGTCTCCGTGGCGCAATTGGCTAGCGCGATCAGCTCTTAACCGAAAGGTTGGAGGTTCGAGCTCACCCGGTGGTGGTGCAGCGCTTTTTTTTCTTTGGGCTGATAGCTTTGAAGATATGTTCTGATGGTGGTGAGAGTGGAGCACGCCTGTCTCCGTGGCGCAATTGGGCAGCGCGATCGGTTGTTAACATAAAAGTTGGAGGTTCGAGCCCACACGGTGGTGGTGCGGCGCTTTTTTTTCTTTGGGCTGATAGCTTTGAAGATATGTTCTGATGGTGGTGAAAGTGGAGCATGACTGTCTCCGTGGCGCAATCGGCTAGCGCGATCGGCTGTTAACCGAAAGGTTGGAGGTTCGAGCCACCCCGGTGGTGGTGCGGCGCTTTTTTTCTTTGCGCTGATAGCTTTGAAGATATGTTCTGATGGTGGTGAGAGTGGAGCACGACTGTCTCCGTGCCGCAAATGGCTAGCGCGATCGGCTCTTAACCGAAAAATTGGAGGTTCGAGCCCACAAGGTGGTGGTGCGGCGCTTTTTTTTGGGCTGATAGCTTTGAAGATATGTTCTGATAGTGGTGAGAGAGGAGCAGGACTGTCTTCGTGGCGCAATGCTAGCGTGATCGGCTGTTAACCGAAAGGTCGGAGTTTCGAGCCCACCCGGTGGTGGTGCGGCGCTTTTTTTTCTTTAGGCTGATAGCTTTGAAGATATGTTCTGATGGTGGTGAGAGTGGAACAGGACTGTCTCCGTGGCGCAATTGGCTAGCGCGATCGGCTATTAACCAAAAAATTGGAGGTTCGCGCCCACCCGGTGGTGGTGCGGCGCTTTTTTTTCTTTGCGCTGATAGCTTTGAAGATATGTTCTGATGGTGGTGAGAGTGGAGCACGCCTGTCTCCGTGGCGCAATTGGGCAGCGCGATCGGTTGTTAACATAAAAGTTGGAGGTTCGAGCCCACACGGTGGTGGTGCGGCGCTTTTTTTTCTTTGGGCTGATAGCTTTGAAGATATGTTCTGATGGTGGTGAAAGTGGAGCATGACTGTCTCCGTGGCGCAATCGGCTAGCGCGATCGGCTGTTAACCGAAAGGTTGGAGGTTCGAGCCACCCCGGTGGTGGTGCGGCGCTTTTTTTCTTTGCGCTGATAGCTTTGAAGATATGTTCTGATGGTGGTGAGAGTGGAGCACGACTGTCTCCGTGCCGCAAATGGCTAGCGCGATCGGCTCTTAACCGAAAAATTGGAGGTTCGAGCCCACAAGGTGGTGGTGCGGCGCTTTTTTTTGGGCTGATAGCTTTGAAGATATGTTCTGATAGTGGTGAGAGAGGAGCAGGACTGTCTTCGTGGCGCAATGCTAGCGTGATCGGCTGTTAACCGAAAGGTCGGAGTTTCGAGCCCACCCGGTGGTGGTGCGGCGCTTTTTTTTCTTTGGGCTGATACCTTTGAAGCTATGTCCTAATGGTGGTGAGGGTGGAGCAGGACTATCTCGGTGGCGCAATTGGCTAGCGCGATCGGCTGTTAACCGAAAGGTTGGAGTTTCGTGACCTCCAGGGAGTGGTTTGTTGCTTTTTTCTTTGCACTGATAGCTTTGAAGATATGTTTTGATGGTGGGGAGAGTGGAGCACGACTGTCTTCGTGGCGCAATTGGCTAGCGCGATCGGCTGTTAACCAAAAGGTTGGAGGTTCGAGCCCACCCGGTGGTGGTGCGGCGCTTTTATTTTCTTTAGGCTGATAGCTTTGAAGATATGTTCTGATGGTGGTGAGAGTGGAACAGGACTGTCTCCGTGGCGCAATTGGCTAGCGCGATCGGCTATTAACCAAAAAATTGGAGGTTCGCGCCCACCCGGTGGTGGTGCGGCGCTTTTTTTTCTTTGCGCTGATAGCTTTGAAGATATGTTCTGATGGTGGTGAGAGTGGAGCACGCCTGTCTCCGTGGCGCAATTGGGCAGCGCGATCGGTTGTAAACATAAAAGTTGGAGGTTCGAGCCCACACGGTGGTGGTGCGGCGCTTTTTTTTCTTTGGGCTGATAGCTTTGAAGATATGTTCTGATGGTGGTGAAAGTGGAGCATGACTGTCTCCGTGGCGCAATTGGCTAGCGCGATCGGCTGTTAACCGAAAGGTTGGAGGTTCGAGCAACCCCGGTGGTGGTGCGGCGCTTTTTTTCTTTGCGCTGATAGCTTTGAAGATATGTTCTGATGGTGGTGAGAGTGGAGCACGACGGTCTCCGTGCCGCAAATGGCTAGCGCGATCGGCTCTTAACCGAAAAATTGGAGGTTCGAGCCCACAAGGTGGTGGTGCGGCGCTTTTTTTTGGGCTGATAGATTTGAAGATATGTTCTGATAGTGGTGAGAGAGGAGCAGGACTGTCTCCGTGGCGCAATTGGCTAGCGCGATCGGCTGTTAACCGAAAGGTTGGAGGTTCGAGCCACCCCGGTGGTGGGGCGGCGCTTTTTTTCTTTGCGCCGATAGCTTTGAAGATATGTTCTGATGGTGGTGAGAGTGGAGCACGACTGTCTCCGTGGCGCAATGGGCTAGCGCGATCGGCTGTTAACCGAAAGGTTGGAGTTTCGAGACCTCCAGGGAGTGGTTTGTTGCTTTTTTCTTTGCACTGATAGCTTTGAAGATATGTATTGATGGTGGGGTGAGTGGAGCACGACTGCCTCCGTGGCGCAATTGGCTAGCGCGATCGGCTGTTAACCAAAAGGTTGGAGGTTCGAGCCCACCCGGTGGTGGTGCGGCGCTTTTATTTTCTTTAGGCTGATAGCTTTGAAGATATGTTCTGATGGTGGTGAGAATGGAGCAGGACTGTCTCCGTGGTGCAATTGGCTAGCGCGATCGGCTATTAACCGAAAAATTGGAGGTTCGAGCCCACCCGGTGGTGGTGCGGCGCTTTTTTTTCTTTGCGCTGATAGCTTTGAAGATATGTTCTGATGGTGGTGAGAGTGGAGCACGACTGTCTCCGTGGCGCAATTGGGTAGCGCGATCGGTTGTTAACCAAAAAGTTGGAGGTTCGAGCCCACACGGTGGTTGTGCGGCGCTTTTTTTTCTTTGGGCTGATAGTTTTGAAGATATGTTCTGATGGTGGTGAAAGTGGGGCACGACTGTCTCCGTGGCGCAATTGGCTAGCGCGATCGGCTGTTAACCGAAAGGTTGGAGGTTCGAGCCCACCCGGTGGTGGTGCGGCGCTTTTTTTTTCTTTGGGCTGATAGCTTTGAAGATACGTTCTGATGGTGGTGAGAGTGGAGCAGGACTGTCTCCGTGGCGCAATTGGCTGCGCGATCGGCTGTTATCCGAAAGGTTGGAGGTTCGAGCCCACAAGGTGGTGGTGCGGCGCTTTTTTTTTGGGCTGATAGCTTTGAAGATATGTTCTGATAGTGGTGAGAGAGGAGCAGGTCTGTCTCCGTGGCGCAATTGGCTAGCGCGTGCGGCTGTTAACCGAAAGGTTGGAGGTTCGAGCCCACCCGGTGGTGGGGCGGCACTTTTTTTCTTTGCGCTGATGGCTTTAAAGATATGTTCTGATGGTGGTGAGAGTGGAGCACGACTGTCTCTGTGGCGCAAGTGGCTAGCGCGATTGGTTGTTAACCGAAAGTTGGAGGTTCGAGCCCACCCGGTGGTGGTGCGACTCTTTTTTTTCTTTGGGCTGATAGCTTTGAAGATATGTTCTGATGGTGGTGAAAGTGGGGCATGACTGTCTCCGTGGCGCAAATGGCTTGCACGATCGGCTGTTAACCGAAAGGTTGGAGGTTCGAGCCCACCCGGTGGTGGTGCGGCGCTTTTTTTTTGGGGCTGATAGCTCTGAAGAAATGTTGTGATAGTGGTGAGAGAGGAGCAGGACTGTCTCCGTGGCGCAATTGGCTAGCGCGATCGGCTGTTAACCGAAAGGTTGGAGGTTCGAGCCCCCCCGGTGGTGGTGCGGCGCTTTTTTTCTTTGCGCTGATAGCTTTGAAGATATGTTCTGATGGTGGTGAGAGTGGAGCACGACTGTCTCCGTGCCGCAAACGGCTAGCGCGATAGGCTCTTAACCGAAAAATTGGAGGTTCGAGCCCACAAGGTGGTGGTGCGGCGCTTTTTTGGGCTGATAGCTTTGAAGATATGTTCTGATGGTGGTGAGAGTGGAACAGGACTGTCTCCGTGGCGCAATTGGCTAGCGCGATCGGCTATTAACCGAAAAATTGGAGGTTCGAGCCCACCCGGTGGTGGTGCGGCGCTTTTTTTTCTTTGCGCCGATAGCTTTGAAGATATGTTCTGATGGTGGTGAGAGTGGAGCACGACTGTCTCCGTGGCGCAATTGGCTGGCGCGATCGGTTGTTAACCGAAAAGTTGGAGGTTCGAGCTTTCCCGGGAGTGGTGTGTTGCTTTTTTTTCTTTGGGCTGATAGCTTTGAAGATATGTTCTGATGGTGGTGAGAGTGGAGCAAGACTGTCTCTGTTGCGCAATTGACTAGCTGAAACGGCTGTCAACCGAAAGGTTGGAGATTCGAGCCCTCCCTGGAGCGGTGTGTTGCTTTTTTCTTTGTGCTGATAGCTTTAAAGATATGTTCTGATGGTGGTGAGTGTGGAGCACGACTGTCTCCGTGGCGCAATTAGCTAGCGCGATCGGCTGTTAACTGAAAGGTTGGAGGTTCGAGCCCACCTGGTGGTGGTGCCGCTCTTTTTATTCTTTGGGCTGATAGCTTTGAAGATATGTTCTGATGGTGGTGAGAGTGGAGCAGGACTGTCTTCGTGGCGCAATTGGCTAGCGCGATCGGCTCTTAACCGAAAGGTTGGAGGTTCGAGCTCACCCGGTGGTGGTGCAGCGCTTTTTTTTTCTTTGGGCTGATAGCTTTGAAGATATGTTCTGATGGTGGTGAGAGTGGAGCAGGACTGTCTCCGTGGCGCAATGCTAACGTGATCGGCTGTTAACCGAAAGGTCGGAGTTTCGAGCCCACCCGGTGGTGGTGCGGCGCTTTTTTTTCTTTGGGCTGATAGCTTTGAAGCTATGTCCTAATGGTGGTGAGAGTGGAGCAGGACTATCTCGGTGGCGCAATTGGCTAGTGCGATCGGCTGTTAACCGAAAGGTTGGAGTTTCGAGACCTCCAGGGAGTGGTTTGTTGCTTTTTTCTTTGGACTGATAGCTTTGAAGATATGTTTTGATGGTGGGGAGAGTGCAGCACGACTGTCTCCGTGGCGCAATTGGCTAGCGCGATCGGCTGTTAACCAAAAGGTTGGAGGTTCGAGCCCACCCGGTGGTGGTGCGGCGCTTCTATTTTCTTTAGGCTGATAGCTTTGAAGATATGTTCTGATGGTGGTGAGAGTGGAACAGGACTGTCTCCGTGGCGCAATTGGCTAGCGCGATCGGCTATTAACCGAAAAATTGGAGGTTCGAGCCCACCCGGTGGTGGTGCGGCGCTTTTTTTTCTTTGCGCTGATAGCTTTGAAGATATGTTCTGATGGTGGTGAGAGTGGAGCACGCCTGTCTCCGTGTCGCAATTGGGTAGCGCGATCGGTTGTTAACATAAAAGTTGGAGGTTCGAGCCCACACGGTGGTGGTGCGGCGCTTTTTTTTCTTTGGGCTGATAGCTTTGAAGATATGTTCTGATGGGGGTGAAAGTGGAGCACGACTGTCTCCGTGGCGCAATCGGCTAGCGCGATCGGCTGTTAACCGAAAGGTTGGAGGTTCGAGCCACCCCGGTGGTGGTGCGGCGCTTTTTTCTTTGCGCTGATAGCTTTGAAGATATGTTCTGATGGTGGTGAGAGTGGAGCACGACTGTCTCCGTGCCGGAAATGGCTAGCGCGATCGGCTCCTAACCGAAAAATTGGAGGTTCGAGCCCACAAGGTGGTGGTGGTGCGGCGCTTTTTTTTGGGCTGATAGCTTTGAAGATATGTTCTGATAGTGGTGAGAGAGGAGCAGGACTGTCTCCATGGCGCAATTGGCTAGCGCGATCGGCTGTTAACCGAAAGGTTGGAGGTTCGAGCCACCCCGGTGGTGGGGCGGCGCTTTTTTTCTTTGCGCCGATAGCTTTAAAGATATGTTCTGATGGTGGTGAGAGTGGAGCACGACTGTCTCCGTGCCGCAAATGGCTAGCGCGATAGGCTCTTAACCGAAAAATTGGAGGTTCGAGCCCACAAGGTGGTGGTGCGGCGCTTTTTTTTGGGCTGATAGCTTTGAAGATATGTTCTGATAGTGGTAAGAGAGGAGCAGGACTGTCTCCGTGGCGCAATTGGCTAGCGCGATTGGCTGTTAACCGAAAGGTTGGAGGTTCGAGCCACCCCGGTGGTGGTGCGGCGCTTTTTTTCTTTGCGCCGATAGCTTTGAAGATATGTTCTGATGGTGGTGAGAGTGGAGCACGACTGTCTCCGTGGCGTAATTGGCTAGCGCGATCGGTTGTTAACCGAAAAGTTGGAGGTTCGAGCTTTCCCGGGAGTGGTGTGTTGCTTTTTTTTCTTTGGGCTGATAGCTTTGAAGATATGTTCTGATGGTGGTGAGAGTGGAGCAAGACTGTCTCTGTTGCGCAATTGACTAGCTGAATCGGCTGTCAACCGAAAGGTTGGAGTTTCGAGCCCTCCCTGGAGCGGTGTGTTGCTTTTTTCTTTGCGCTGATAGCTTTAAAGATATGTTCTGATGGTGGTGAGTGTGGAGCACGACTGTCTCCGTGGCGCAATTAGCTAGCGCGATCGGCTGTTAACTGAAAGGTTGGAGGTTCGAGCCCACCCGGTGGTGGTGCGGCTCTTTTTATTCTTTGGGCTGATAGCTTTGAAGATATGTTCTGATGGTGGTGAGAGTGGAGCAGGACTGTCTCCGTGGCGCAATGCTAGCGTGATCGGCTGTTAACCGAAAGGTCGGAGTTTCGAGCCCACCCGGTGGTGGTGCGGCGCTTTTTTTTTCTTTGGGCTGATAGCTTTGAAGCTATGTCCTAATGGTGGTGAGAGTGGAGCAGGACTATCTCGGTGGCGCGATTGGCTAGCGCGATCGGCTGTTAACCGAAAGGTTGGAGTTTCGAGACCTCCAGGGAGTGGTTTGTTGCTTTTTCTTTGCACTGATAGCTTTGAAGATATGTTTTGATGGTGGGGAGAGTGGAGCACGGCTGTCTCCGTGGCGCAATTGGCTAGCGCGATCGGCTGTTAACCGTAAAGTTGGAGGTTGGAGCCCTCCCGAGAGTGGTGTGTTGCTTTTTTCTTTGCGCTGATAGCTTTGAAGATATGTTCTAATGGTGATGAGTGTGGAGCAAGACTGTCTCTGTTGCGCAATTGACTAGCTGAAACAGCTGTCAACCGAAAGGTTGGAGTTTCGAGCCCTCCCTGGAGCGGTGTGTTGCTTTTTTCTTTGTGCTGATAGCTTTAAAGATATGTTCTGATGGTGGTGAGTGTGGAGCACGACTGTCTCCGTGGCGCAATTAGCTAGCGCGATCGGCTGTTAACTGAAAGGTTGGAGGTTCGAGCCCACCCGGTGGTGGTGCGGCGCTTTTATTTTCTTTAGGCTGATAGCTTTGAAGATATGTTCTGATGGTGGTGAGAGTGGAACAGGACTGTCTCCGTGGCGCAATTGGCTAGCGCGATCGGCTGTTAACTGAAAGGTTGGAGGTTCGAGCCCACCCGGTGGTGGTGCGGCGCTTTTATTTTCTTTAGGCTGATAGCTTTGAAGATATGTTCTGATGGTGGTGAGAGTGGAACAGGACTGTCTCCGTGGCGCAATTGGCTAGCGCGATCGGTTGTTAACATAAAAGTTGGAGGTTCGAGCCCACACGGTGGTGGTGCGGCGCTCTTTTTTCTTTGGGCTGATAGCTTTGAAGATATGTTCTGATGGTGGTGAAAGTGGTGCACGACTGTCTCCGTGGCGCAATTGGCTAGCGCGATTTGCTGTTAACATAAAAGTTGGAGGTTCGAGCCCACACGGTGGTGGTGCGGCGCTTTTTTTTCTTTGGGCTGATAGCTTTGAAGATATGTTCTGATGGTGGTGAAAGTGGTGCACGACTGTCTCCGTGGCGCAATTGGCTAGCGCGATTGGCTGTTAACCGAAAGGTTGGAGGTTCGAGCCCACCCGGTGGTGGTGCGGAGCTTTTTTTTTCTTTGGGCTGATAGCTTTGAAGATATGTTCTGATGGTGGTGAGAGTGGAGTAGGACTGTCTCCGTGGCGCAATTGGCTAGCGCGATCGGCTGTTAACCGAAAGGTTGGAGGTTCGAGCCCACAAAGTGGTGGAGCGGCGCTTTTTTTTGGGGGCTGATAGCTTTGAAGATATGTTCTTATAGTGGTGAGAGAGGAGCAGGACTGTCTCCGTGGCGCAATTGGCTAGCGCGATCGGCTGTTAACCTAAAGGTTGGAGGTTCGAGCCCACCCGGTGGTAGTGCGGCGCTTTTTTTTCTTTGGGCTGATAGCTTTGAAGTTATGTTCTGATGGCAGTGAGAGTGGAGCAGGACTGTCCCCGTGGCGCAATTGGCTGGCGCGATCGGCTGTTAACCGAAAGGTTTGAGGTTCGAGCCCACACGGTGGTCAGGCGGCGCTTTTTTTTCTTAGGGCTGATAGCTTTGAAGATATGTTCTTATGGCAGTGAGAGTGGAGCAGGACTGTCTCCGTGGGGCGATTGGCTAGCGCGATCGGCTGTTAACCGTAAAGTTGGAGGTTGGAGCCCTCCCGAGAGTGGTGTGTTGCTTTTTTCTTTGCGCTGATAGCTTTGAAGATATGTTCTAATGGTGATGAGTGTGGGGCACGACTGTCTCCGTTGCGCGATTGGCTTGCGCGATCGGCTGGTAACCGAAAGGTTGGAGGTTCGAGCCCACACGGTGGTTGTGCGGCGCTTTTATTTTCTTTAGGCTGATAGCTTTGAAGATATGTTCTGATGGTGGTGAGCGTGGAGCAGGACTGTCTCCGTGGCGCAATTGGCTAGCGCGATCGGCTGTTAACCGAAAAATTGGAGGTTCGAGCCCACCCGTGGTGGTGCGGTGCTTTTTTTTTCTTTGCGCTGATAGCTTTGAAGATATGTTCTGATGGTGGTGAGGGTGGAGCACGACTGTCTCCGTGGCGCAATTGGGTAGCGCGATCGGTTGTTAACCGAAAAGTTGGAGGTTTGAGCCCACACGGTGGTGGTGCGGCGCTTTTTTTTTCTTTGGGCTGATAGCTTTGAAGATATGTTCTGATGGTGGTGAGAGTGGAGCAGGACTGTCTCCGTGGCGCAATGCTAGCGTGATCGGCTGTTAACCGAAAGGTCGGAGTTTCGAGCCCACCCAGTGGTGGTGCGGCGCTTTTTTTTCTTTGCGCTGATAGCTTTGAAGATATGTTCTGATGGTGGTGAGAGTGGAGCACGACTGTCTCCGTGGCGCAATTGGGTAGCGCGATCGGTTGTTAACCAAAAAGTTGGAGGTTCGAGCCCACACGGTGGTTGTGCGGCGCTTTTTTTTCTTTGGACTGATAGTTTTGAAGATATGTTCTGATGGTGGTGAAAGTGGGGCACGACTGTCTCCGTTGCGCAATTGGCTAGCGCGATCAGCTGTTAACCGAAAGGTTCGAGGTTCGAGCCCACCCGGTGGTGGTGCGGCGCTTGTTTTTTCTTTGGGCTGATAGCTTTGAAGATATGTTCTGATTGTGGTGAAAGTGGGGCACGACTGTCTCCGTTGCGCAATTGGCTAGCGCGATCAGCTGTTAACCGAAAGGTTCGAGGTTCGAGCCCACCCGGTGGTGGTGCAGCGCTTTTATTTTCTTTAGGCTGATAGCTTTGAAGATATGTCCTAATGGTGGTGAGAGTGGAGCAGGACTATCTCGGTGGCGCAATTGGCTAGCGCGATCGGCTGTTAACCGAAAGGTTGGAGTTTCGAGACCTCCAGGGAGTGGTTTGTTGCTATTTTCTTTGCACTGATAGCTTTGAAGATATGTTTTGATGGTGGGGTGAGTGGAGCACGACTGCCTCCGTGGCGCAATTGGCTAGCGCGATCGGCTGTTAACCAAAAGGTTGGAGGTTCGAGCCCACCCGGTAATGGTGCGGCGCTTTTATTTTCTTTAGGCTGATAGCTTTGACGATATGTTCTGATGGTGGTGAGTGTGGAGCTGGACTGTCTCCGTGGCGCAATTGGCTAGCGCGATCGGCTGTTAACCTAAAGGTTGGAGGTTCGAGCCCACCCGGTGGTGGTGCAGCGCTTTTTTTTCTTTGCGCTGATAGCTTTGAAGATATGTTCTGATGGTGGTGAGAGTGGAGCACGACTGTCTCCGTGGCGCAATTGGGTAGCGCGATCGGTTGTTAACCAAAAAGTTGGAGGTTCGAGCCCACACGGTGGTTGTGCGGCGCTTTTTTTTCTTTGGACTGATAGCTTTGAAGATATGTTCTGATAGTGGTGAGAGAGGAGCAGGTCTGTCTCCGTGGCGCAATTGGCTAGCGCGTGCGGCTGTTAACCGAAAGGTTGGAGGTTCGAGCCCACCCGGTGGTGGTGCGGCGCTTTTTTTCTTTGCGCTGATAGCTTTAAAGATATGTTCTGATGGTGGTGAGAGTGGAGCACGACTGTCTCCGTGCCGCAAATGGCTAGCGCGATAGGCTCTTAACCGAAAAATTGGAGGTTCGAGCCCACAAGGTGGTGGTGCGGCGCTTTGTTTTGAGCTGATAGCTTTGAAGATATGTTCTGATAGTGGTAAGAGAGGAGCAGGACTGTCTCCGTGGCGCAATTGGCTAGCGCGATTGGCTGTTAACCGAAAGGTTGGAGGTTCGAGCCACCCCGGTGGTGGTGCGGCGCTTTTTTTCTTTGCGCCGATAGCTTTGAAGATATGTTCTGATGGGGGTGAGAGTGGAGCACGACTGTCTCCGTGGCGTAATTGGCTAGCGCGATCGGTTGCTAACCGAAAAGTTGGAGGTTCGAGCTTTCCCGGGAGTGGTGTGTTGCTTTTTTTTCTTTGGGCTGATAGCTTTGAAGATATGTTCTGATGGTGGTGAGAGTGGAGCAAGACTGTCTCTGTTGCGCAATTGACTAGCTGAATCGGCTGTCAACCGAAAGGTTGGAGTTTCGAGCCCTCCCTGGAGCGGTGTGTTGCTTTTTTCTTTGCGCTGATAGCTTTAAAGATATATTCTGATGGTGGTGAATGTGGAGCACGACTGTCTCCGTGGCGCAATTAGCTAGCGCGATCGGCTGTTAACTGAAAGGTTGGAGGTTCGAGCCCACCCGGTGGTGGTGCGGCTCTTTTTATTCTTTGGGCTGATAGCTTTGAAGATATGTTCTGATGGTGGTGAGAGTGGAGCAGGACTGTCTCCGTGGCGCAATGCTAGCGTGATCGGCTGTTAACCGAAAGGTCGGAGTTTCGAGCCCACCCGGGGGTGGTGCGGCGCTTTTTTTTTCTTTGGGCTGCTAGCTTTGAAGCTATGTCCTAATGGTGGTGAGAGTGGAGCAAGACTGTCTCTGTTGCGCAATTGACTAGCTGAAACAGCTGTCAACCGACAGGTTGGAGTTTCGAGCCCTCCCTGGAGCGGTGTGTTGCTTTTTTCTTTGTGCTGATAGCTTTAAAGATATGTTCTGATGGTGGTGAGTGTAGAGCACGACTGTCTCCGTGGCGCAATTAGCTAGCGCGATCGGCTGTTAACTGAAAGGTTGGAGGTTCGAGCCCACCCGTTGGTGGTGCGGCGCTTTTATTTTCTTTAGGCTGATAGCTTTGAAGATATGTTCTGATGGTGGTGAGAGTGGAACAGGACTGTCTCCGTGGCGCAATTGGCTAGCGCGATCGGCTGTTAACTGAAAGGTTGAAGGTTCGAGCCCACCCGGTGGTGGTGCGGCGATTTTATTTTCTTTAGGCTGATAGCTTTGAAGATATGTTCTGATGGTGGTGAGAGTGGAACAGGACTGTCTCCGTGGCGCAATTGGCTAGCGCGATCGGTTGTTAACATAAAAGTTGGAGGTTCGAGCCCACACGGTGGTGGTGCGGCGCTCTTTTTTCTTTGGGCTGATAGCTTTGAAGATATGTTCTGATGGTGGTGAAAGTGGTGCACGACTGTCTCCGTGGCGCAATTGGCTAGCGCGATTTGCTGTTAACATAAAAGTTGGAGGTTCGAGCCCACACGGTGTTGGTGCGGCGCTTTTTTTTCTTTGGGCTGATAGCTTTGAAGATATGTTCTGATGGTGGTGAAAGTGGTGCACGACTGTCTCCGTGGCGCAATTGGCTAGCGCGATTGGCTGTTAACCGAAAGGTTGGAGGTTCGAGCCCACCCGGTGGTGGTGCGGCGCTTTTTTTTTCTTTGGGCTGATAGCTTTGAAGATATGTTCTGATGGTGGTGAGAGTGGAGTAGGACTGTCTCCGTGGCGCAATTGGCTAGCGCGATCGGCTGTTAACCGAAAGGTTGGAGGTTCGAGCCCACAAAGTGGTGGAGCGGCGCTTTTTTTTGGGGGGCTGATAGCTTTGAAGATATGTTCTGATAGTGGTGAGAGAGGAGCAGGACTGTCTCCGTGGCGCAATTGGCTAGCGCGATCGGCTGTTAACCTAAAGGTTGGAGGTTCGAGCCCACCCGGTGGTAGTGCGGCGCTTTTTTTTCTTTGGGCTGATAGCTTTGAAGTTATGTTCTGATGGCAGTGAGAGTGGAGCAGGACTGTCCCCGTGGCGCAATTGGCTGGCGCGATCGGCTGTTAACCGAAAGGTTTGAGGTTCGAGCCCACACGGTGGTCAGGCGGCGCTTTTTTTTCTTTGGGCTGATAGCTTTGAAGATATGTTCTTATGGCAGTGAGAGTGGAGCAGGACTGTCTCCGTGGGGCAATTGGCTAGCGCGATCGGCTGTTAACCGTAAAGTTGGAGGTTGGAGCCCTCCCGAGAGTGGTGTGTTGCTTTTTTCTTTGCGCTGATAGCTTTGAAGATATGTTCTAATGGTGATGAGTGTGGGGCACGACTGTCTCCGTTGCGCGATTGGCTTGCGCGATCGGCTGGTAACCGAAAGGTTGGAGGTTCGAGCCCACCCGGTGGTTGTGCGGCGCTTTTATTTTCTTTAGGCTGATAGCTTTGAAGATATGTTCTGATGGTGGTGAGCGTGGAGCAGGACTGTCTCCGTGGCGCAATTGGCTAGCGCGATCGGCTGTTAACCGAAAAATTGGAGGTTCGAGCCCACCCGGTGGTGGTGCGGTGCTTTTTTTTCTTTGCGCTGATAGCTTTGAAGATATGTTCTGATGGTGGTGAGGGTGGAGCACGACTGTCTCCGTGGCGCAATTGGGTAGCGCGATCGGTTGTTAACCGAAAAGTTGGAGGTTTGAGCCCACACGGTGGTGGTGCGGCGCTTTTTTTTCTTTGGGCTGATAGCTTTGAAGATATGTTCTGATGGTGGTGAAAGTGGGGCACGACTGTCTCCGTGGCGCAAATTGGCTAACGCGATCGGCTGTTAACCGAAAGGTTGGAGGTTCGAGCCCATCCGGTGGTGGTGCGGCGCTTTTTTTTTTTCTTTGGGCTGATAGCTGTGAAGATATGTTCTGATGGTGGTGAGAGTGGAGCAGGACTGTCTCCGTATCGCAATTGGCTAGCGCGATCGGCTGTTAACCGAAAGGTTGGAGTTTCGAGCCCACCCGGTGGTAGTGCGGTGCTTTTTCTTCTTTGGGCTGATAGCTTTGAAGTTATGTTCTGATGGTGGTGAGAATGGAGCAGGACTGTCTCCGTGCCGCAAATGGCTAGCGCGATCGGCTCTTAACCGAAAAATTGGAGGTTCGAGCCCACAATGTGGTGGTGCGGCGCTTTTTTTTTTCGGCTGATAGCTTTGAAGATATGTTCTGATAGTGGTGAGAGAGGAGCAGGACTGTCTCCGTGGCGCAATTGGCTAGCGCGATCGGCTGTTAACCTAAAGGTTGGAGGTTCGAGCCCACCCGGTGGTAGTGCGGCGCTTTTTTTTCTTTGGGCTGATAGCTTTGAAGTTATGTTCTGATGGCACTGAGAGTGGAGCAGGACTGTCCCCATTGGGCAATTGGATAGCGCGATCGGCTGTTAACCGAAAAGTTTGAGGTTCGAGCTTTCCCGGGAGTGGTGTGTTGCTTTTATTTCTTTGCGCTGATAGCTTTGAAGATATGTTCTGATGGTGGTGAGAGAGGAGCAGGACTGTCTCCGTGGCGCAAGTAGCAAGCGCGATCGGCTGTTAACCGAAAGGTTGCAGGTTCGAGCCCACCCGGTGGTGGTGCGGCGCTTTTTTTTCTTTGAGCTGATAGCTTTGAAGATATGTTCTGATGGTGGTGAGAGCGAAGCACGACTGTCTCCGTGGCGCAACTGGGTAGCGCGATCGGTTGTTAACCGAAAAGTTGGAGGTTCGAGCCCACGCGGTGGTGGTGCGGCGCTTTTTTTTTCTTTGGGCTGATAGCTTTAAAGATATGTTCTGATGGTGGTGAAAGTGGGGCACGACTGTCTCCGTGGCGCAATTGGCTAGAGCGATCGGCTGTTAACCGAAAGATTGTAGGTTCGAGCCCACCCGGTGGTGGTGCGGCGCTTTTTTTTCTTTGGGCTGATAGCTTTGAAGATATGTTCTGATGGCAGTGAGAGTGGAGCAGGACTGTCTCCGTTGGGCAATTGGCTAGCGCGATCGGCTGCTAACCGAAAAGTTTGAGGCTCGAGCCCTTCCCGAGAGTGGTGTGTTGCTTTTTTCTTTGCGCTGATAGCTTTGAAGATATAGTCTAATGGTGGTGAGTTGGAGCATGACTGTCTCCATGGCGCGATTGGCTTGCGCGATCGGCTGTTAACCAAAAGGTTGGAGGTTCGAGCCCACCCAGTGGTGGTGCGGCTATTTTTTTCTTTGGGCTGATAGCTTTGAAGATATGTTCTGATGGTGGTGAAAGTGGAGCACGACTGTCTCCGTGGCGCAATTTGCTAGCGCGATCGGCTGTTAACCGAAAAATTGGAGGTTCGAGCCCACCCGGTGGTGGTGCGGCGCTTTTTTTTCTTTGCGCTGATAGCTTTGAAGATATGTTCTGATGGTGGTGAGAGTGGAGCACGACTGTCTCCGTGGCGCAATTGGGTAGCGCGATCGGTTGTTAACCGAAAAGTTGGAGGTTTGAGCCCACACGGTGGTGGTGCGGCGCTTTTTTTTTCTTTGGGCTGATAGCTTTGAAGATATGTTCTGATGGTGCTGAAAGTGGGGTACGACTGTCTCCGTGGCGCAATTGGCTAGCGCGATCGGCTGTTAACTGAAAGGTTGGAGTTTCGAGCCCATCCGGTGGTGGTGCGGCGCTTTTTTTTTTTGGCTGATAGCTTTGAAGATATGTTCTGATGGTGGTGAGATTGGAGCAGGACTGTCTCCGTGGTGCAATTGGCTAGCGCGATCGGCTTTTAACCGAAAAGTTTGAGGTTCGAGCTTTCCCGGGAGTGGTGTGTTGCTTTTTTTTCTTTGGGCTGATAGCTTTGAAGATATGTTCCGATGGTGGTGAGAGTGGAGCAAGACTGTCTCTGTTGCGCAATTGACTAGCTGAATCGGCTGTTAACCGAAAGGTTAGAGTTTCGAGCCCTCCCGGGAGTGGTGTGTTGCTTTTTTCTTTGCGCTGATAGCTTTGAAGATATGTTCTGATGGTGGTGAGTGTGGAGCACGACTATCTCCGTGGCGCAAATGGCTAGCGCGATCGGCTGTTAACCGAAAGGTTGGATGTTCGAGCCCACCCGAAGGTCGGGCGGCGCTTTTTTTTCTTTGGGCTTATAGCTTTGAAGATATGTTCTGATGGCAGTGAGAGTGGAGCAGGACTGTCTCCGTTGGGCAATTGGCTAGCGCGATCGGCTGCTAACCGAAAAGTTTGAGGTTCGAGCTTTTCCCGAGAGTGGTGTGTTGCTTTTTTCTTTGCGCTGATAGCTTTGAAGATATAGTCTAATGGTGGTGAGTTGGAGCATGACTGTCTCCGTGGCGCGATTGGCTTGCGCGATCGGCTGTTAACCGAAAGGTTGGAGGTTCGAGCCCACCCAGTGGTGGTACGGCTTTTTTTTTCTTTGGGCTGATAGCTTTGAAGATATGTTTTGATGGTGGTGAAAGTGGAGCACGACTGTCTCCGTGGCGCAATTTGCTAGCGCGATCGGCTTTTAACCGAAAAGTTTGAGGTTCGAGCTTTCCCGGGAGTGGTGTGTTGCTTTTTTTTCTTTGGGCTGATAGCTTTGAAGATATGTTCTGATGGTGGTGAGAGTGGAGCAAGACTGTCTCTGTTGCGCAATTGACTAGCTGAATCGGCTATTAACCGAAAGGTTGGAGTTTCGAGCCCTCCCGGGAGTGGTGTGTTGCTTTTTTCTTTGCGCTGATAGCTTTGAAGATATGTGCTGATGGTGGTGAGTGTGGAGCACGACTGTCTCCGTGGCGCAATTGGCTAGCGCGATCGGCTGTTAACTGGAAGGTTGGATGTTCGAGCCCACCCGGTGGTGGCGCGGCGCTTTTTTTCTTTGGGCTGATAGCTTTGAAGATATGTTCTGATGGTGGTGAGAGTGGAGCAGGACTGTCTCGGTGGCGCAATCGGCTAGCGGGATCGGCTATTAACCGAAAGGTTGGAGTTTCGAGACCTCCAGGGAGTGGTTTGCTGTTTTTTCTTTGCACTGATAGCTTTGAAGATATGTTTTGATGGTGGGGAGAGTGGAGCACGACTGTCTCCGTGGCGCAATTGGCTAGCGCGATCGGCTGTTAACCAAAAGTTTGGAGGTTCGAGCCCACCCTGTGGTGGTGCGGCGCTTTTGTTTTCTTTAGGCTGATAGCTTTGAAGATATGTTCTGATGGTGGTTAGAGTGGAGAAGGACTGTCTCCGTGGCGCAATTGGCTAGCGCGATCGGCTGTTAACCGAAAAATTGGAGGTTCGAGCCCACCCGGTGGTGGTGCGGTGCTTTTTTTTCTTTGCGCTGATAGCTTTGAAGATATGTTCTGATGGTGGTGAGAGTGGAGCACTACTGTCTCCGTGGCGCAATTGGGTAGCGCGATCGGTTGTTAACCGAAAAGTTGGAGGTTTGAGCCCACACAGTGGTGGTGTGGCGCTTTTTTTTTCTTTGGGCTGATAGCTTTGAAGATATGTTCTGATGGTGGTGAAAGTGGGGCACGACTGTCTCCGTGGCGCAATTGGCTAGCGCGATCGGCTGTTAACCGAAAGGTTGGAGGTTCGAGCCCATCCGGTGGTGGTGCGGCGCTTTTTTTTCTTTGGGCTGATAGCTTTGAAGATATGTTCTGATGGTGGTGAGAGTGGAGCAGGACTGTCTCCGTGGCGCAATTGGCTAGCGCGATCGGCTTTTAACCGAAAAGTTTGAGGTTCGAGCTTTCCCGGGAGTGGTGTGTTGCTTTTTTTTCTTTGGGCTGATAGCTTTGAAGATATGTTCTGATGGTGGTGAGAGTGGAGCAAGACTGTCTCTGTTGCGCAATCGACTAGCTGAATCGGCTGTTAACCGAAAGGTTGGAGTTTCGAGCCCTACCGGGAGTGGTGTGTTGCTTTTTTCTTTGCGCTGATAGCTTTGAAGATATGTTCTGATGGTGGTGAGTGTGGAGCACGACTGTCTCCGTGGCGCAAATGGCTAGCGCGATCGGCTGTTAACCGAAAGGTTGGATGTTCGAGCCCACCCGATGGTCGGGCGGCGCTTTTTTTTCTTTGGGCTGATAGCTTTGAAGATATGTTCTGATGGCAGTGAGAGTGGAGCAGGACTGTCTCCGTTGGGCAATTGGCTAGCGCGATCGGCTGCTAACCGAAAAGTTTGAGGTTCGAGCCCTTCCCGAGAGTGGTGCGTTGCTTTTTTCTTTGCGCTGATAGCTTTGAAGATATAGTCTAATGGTGGTGAGTTGGAGCATGACTGTCTCCGTGGCGCGATTGGCTTGCGCGATCGGCTGTTAACCGAAAGGTTGGAGGTTCGAGCCCACCCAGTGGTGGTGCGGCTTTTTTTTTCTTTGGGCTGATAGCTTTGAAGATATGTTCTGATGGTGGTGAAAGTGGAGCACGACTGTCTCCGTGGCGCAATTTGCTAGCGCGATCGGCTTTTAACCGAAAAGTTTGAGGTTCGAGCTTTCCCGGGAGTGGTGTGTTGCTTTTTTTTCTTTGGGCTGATAGCTTTGAAGATATGTTCTGATGGTGGTGAGAGTGGAGCAAGACTGTCTCTGTTGCGCAATTGACTAGATGAATCGGCTGTTAACCGAAAGGTTGGAGTTTCGAGCCCTCCCGGGAGTGGTGTGTTGCTTTTTTCTTTGCGCTGATAGCTTTGAAGATAAGTTCTGATGGTGGTGAGTGTGGAGCAGGACTGTCTCCGTGGCGCAATTGGCTAGCGCGATCGGCTGTCAACCAAAAGGTTGGAGTTTCGAGACCTCCAGGGAGTGGTTTGCTGCTTTTTTCTTTGCACTGATAGCTTTGAAGATATGTTTTGATGGTGGGGAGAGGGGAGCACGACTGTCTCCGTGGCGCAATTGGCTAGCGCGATCGGCTGTTAACCAAAAGGTTGGAGGTTCGAGCCCACCCGGTGGTGGTGCGGTGCTTTTGTTTTCTTTAGGCTGATAGCTTTGAAGATATGTTCTGATGGTGGTTAGAGTGGAGAAGGACTGTCTCCGTGGCGCAATTGGCTAGCGAGATCGGCTGTTAACCGAAAAATTGGAGGTTCGAGCCCACCCGGTGGTGGTGCGGCGCTTTTTTTTCTTTGCGCTGATAGCTTTGAAGATATGTTCTGATGGTGGTGAGAGTGGAGCACTACTGTCTCCGTGGCGCAATTGGGTAGCGCGATCGGTTGTTAACCGAAAAGTTGGAGGTTTGAGCCCACACAGTGGTGGTGTGGCGCTTTTTTTTTCTTTGGGCTGATAGCTTTGAAGATATGTTCTGATGGTGGTGAAAGTGGGGCACGACTGTCTCCGTGGCGCAATTGGCTAGCGCGATCGGCTGTTAACCGAAAGGTTGGAGGTTCGAGCCCATCCGGTGGTGGTGCGGCGCTTTTTTTTTCTTTGGGCTGATAGCTTTGAAGATATGTTCTGATGGTGGTGAGAGTGGAGCAGGACTGTCTCCGTGGCGCAATTGGCTAGCGCGATCGGCTTTTAACCGAAAAGTTTGAGGTTCGAGCTTTCCCGGGAGTGGTGTGTTGCTTTTTTTTCTTTGGGCTGATAGCTTTGAAGATATGTTCTGATGGTGGTGAGAGTGGAGCAAGACTGTCTCTGTTGCGCAATCGACTAGCTGAATCGGCTGTTAACCGAAAGGTTGGAGTTTCGAGCCCTCCCGGGAGTGGTGTGTTGCTTTTTTCTTTGCGCTGATAGCTTTGAAGATATGTTCTGATGGTGGTGAGTGTGGAGCACGACTGTCTCCGTGGCGCAAATGGCTAGCGCGATCGGCTGTTAACCGAAAGGTTGGATGTTCGAGCCCACCCGATGGTCGGGCGGCGCTTTTTTTTCTTTGGGCTGATAGCTTTGAAGATATGTTCTGATGGCAGTGAGAGTGGAGCAGGACTGTCTCCGTTGGGCAATTGGCTAGCGCGATCGGCTGCTAACCGAAAAGTTTGAGGTTCGAGCCCTTCCCGAGAGTGGTGCGTTGCTTTTTTCTTTGCGCTGATAGCTTTGAAGATATAGTCTAATGGTGGTGAGTTGGAGCATGACTGTCTCCGTGGCGCGATTGGCTTGCGCGATCGGCTGTTAACCGAAAGGTTGGAGGTTCGAGCCCACCCAGTGGTGGTGCGGCTTTTTTTTTCTTTGGGCTGATAGCTTTGAAGATATGTTCTGATGGTGGTGAAAGTGGAGCACGACTGTCTCCGTGGCGCAATTTGCTAGCGCGATCGGCTTTTAACCGAAAAGTTTGAGGTTCGAGCTTTCCCGGGAGTGGTGTGTTGCTTTTTTTTCTTTGGGCTGATAGCTTTGAAGATATGTTCTGATGGTGGTGAGAGTGGAGCAAGACTGTCTCTGTTGCGCAATTGACTAGATGAATCGGCTGTTAACCGAAAGGTTGGAGTTTCGAGCCCTCCCGGGAGTGGTGTGTTGCTTTTTTCTTTGCGCTGATAGCTTTGAAGATAAGTTCTGATGGTGGTGAGTGTGGAGCAGGACTGTCTCCGTGGCGCAATTGGCTAGCGCGATCGGCTGTCAACCAAAAGGTTGGAGTTTCGAGACCTCCAGGGAGTGGTTTGCTGCTTTTTTCTTTGCACTGATAGCTTTGAAGATATGTTTTGATGGTGGGGAGAGGGGAGCACGACTGTCTCCGTGGCGCAATTGGCTAGCGCGATCTGCTGTTAACCAAAAGGTTGGAGGTTCGAGCCCACCCGGTGGTGGTGCGGTGCTTTTGTTTTCTTTAGGCTGATAGCTTTGAAGATATGTTCTGATGGTGGTTAGAGTGGAGAAGGACTGTCTCCGTGGCGCAATTGGCTAGCGAGATCGGCTGTTAACCGAAAAATTGGAGGTTCGAGCCCACCCGGTGGTGGTGCGGCGCTTTTTTTTCTTTGCGCTGATAGCTTTGAAGATATGTTCTGATGGTGGTGAGAGTGGAGCACGACTGTCTCCGTGGCGCAATTGGCTAGCGCGATCGGCTGTTAACCGAAAGGTTGGAGTTTCGAGCCCACCCGGTGGTAGTGCGGTGCTTTTTTTTCTTGACAGCTTTGAAGTTATGTTCTGATGGTGGTGAGATTGGAGCAGGACTGTCTCCGTGCCGCAAATGGCTAGCGCGATCGGCTCTTAACCGAAAAATTGGAGGTTCGAGCCCACAAGGTGGTGGTGCGGCGCTTTTTTTTTTCGGCTGGTAGCTTTGAAGATATGTTCTGATAGTGGTGAGAGAGGAGCAGGACTGTCTCCGTGGCGCAATTGGCTAGCGCGATCGGCTGTTAACCTAAAGGTTGGAGGTTCGAGCCCACCCGGTGGTAGTGTGGCGCTTTTTGTTCTTTGGGCCTGATAGCTTTGAAGTTATGTTCTGATGGCAGTGAGAGTGGAGCAGGACTGTCTCCGTGGCGCAATTGGCTAGCGCGATCGGCTGTTAACCGAAAGGTTGGAGGTTCGAGCCCATCCGGTGGTGGTGCGGCGCTTTTTTTTTGGCTGATAGCTTTGAAGATATGTTCTGATGGTGGTGAGATTGGAGCAGGACTGTCTCCGTGGTGCAATTGGCTAGCGCGATCGGCTTTTAACCGAAAAGTTTGAGGTTCGAGCTTTCCCGGGAGTGGTGTGTTGCTTTTTTTTCTTTGGGCTGATAGCTTTGAAGATATGTTCTGATGGTGGTGAGAGTGGAGCAAGACTGTCTCTGTTGCGCAATTGACTAGCTGAATCGGCTGTTAACCGAAAGGTTAGAGTTTCGAGCCCTCCCGGGAGTGGTGTGTTGCTTTTTTCTTTGCGCTGATAGCTTTGAAGATATGTTCTGATGGTGGTGAGTGTGGAGCACGACTGTCTCCGTGGCGCAAATGGCTAGCGCGATCGGCTGTTAACCGAAAGGTTGGATGTTCGAGCCCACCCGAAGGTCGGGCGGCGCTTTTTTTTCTTTGGGCTTATAGCTTTGAAGATATGTTCTGATGGCAGTGAGAGTGGAGCAGGACTGTCTCCGTTGGGCAATTGGCTAGCGCGATCGGCTGCTAACCGAAAAGTTTGAGGTTCGAGCCCTTCCCGAGAGTGGTGTGTTGCTTTTTTCTTTGCGCTGATAGCTTTGAAGATATAGTCTAATGGTGGTGAATTGGAGCATGACTGTCTCCGTGGCGCAATTGGCTTGCGCGATCGGCTGTTAACCGAAAGGTTGGAGGTTCGAGCCCACCCAGTGGTGGTGCGGCTTTTTTTTTTCTTTGGGCTGATAGCTTTGAAGATATGTTCTGATGGTGGTGAAAGTGGAGCACGACTGTCTCCGTGGCGCAATTTGCTAGCGCGATCGGCTTTTAACCGAAAAGTTTGAGGTTCGAGCTTTCCCGGGAGTGGTGTGTTGCTTTTTTTTCTTTGGGCTGATAGCTTTGAAGATGTTCTGATGGTGGTGAGAGTGGAGCAAAACTGTCTCTGTTGCGCAATTGACTAGCTGAATCGGCTGTGAACCGAAAGGTTGGAGTTTCGAGCCCTCCCGGGAGTGGTGTGTTGCTTTTTTCTTTGCGCTGATAGCTTTGAAGATATGTTCTGATGGTGGTGAGTGTGGAGCACGACTGTCTCCGTGGCGCAATTGGCTAGCGCGATCGGCTGTTAACTGGAAGGTTGGATGTTCGAGCCCACCCGGTGGTGGTGCGGCGCTTTTTTTCTTTGGGCTGATAGCTTTGAAGATATGTTCTGATGGTGGTGAGAGTGGAGCAGGACTGTCTCGGTGGCGCAATCAGCTAGCGGGATCGGCTGTTAACCGAAAGGTTGGAGTTTCGAGACCTCCAGGGAGTGGTTTGCTGTTTTTTCTTTGCACTGATAGCTTTGAAGATATGTTTTGATGGTGGGGAGAGTGGAGCACGACTGTCTCCGTGGCGCAATTGGCTAGCGCGATCGGCTGTTAACCAAAAGGTTGGAGGTTCGAGCCCACCCGGTGGTGGTGCGGCGCTTTTGTTTTCTTTAGGCTGATAGCTTTGAAGATATGTTCTGATGGTGGTTAGAGTGGAGAAGGACTGTCTCCGTGGCGCAATTGGCTAGCGCGATCCGCTGTTAACCGAAACATTGGAGGTTCGAGCCCACCCGGTGGTGGTGCGGCGCTTTTTTTTCTTTGCGCTGATAGCTTTGAAGATATGTTCTGATGGTGGTGAGAGTGGAGCACTACTGTCTCCGTGGCGCAATTGGGTAGCGCGATCGGTTGTTAACCGAAAAGTTGGAGGTTTGAGCCCACACAGTGGTGGTGCGGCGCTTTTTTTTTCTTTGGGCTGATAGCTTTGAAGATATGTTCTGATGGTGGTGAAAGCTGGGCACGACTGTCTCCGTGGCGCAATTGGCTAGCGCGATCGGCTGTTAACCGAAAGGTTGGAGGTTCGAGCCCATCCGGTGGTGGTGCGGCGCTTTTTTTTTCTTTGGGCTGATAGCTTTGAAGATATAGTCTAATGGTGGTGAGTTGGAGCATGACTGTCTCCGTGGCGCGATTGGCTTGCGCGATCGGCTGTTAACCGAAAGGTTGGAGGTTCGAGCCCACCCAGTGGTGGTGCGGCTTTTTTTTTTCTTTGGGCTGATAGCTTTGAAGATATGTTCTGATGGTGGTGAAAGTGGAGCACGACTGTCTCCGTGGCGCAATTTGCTAGCGCGATCGGCTTTTAACCGAAAAGTTTGAGGTTCGAGCTTTCCCGGGAGTGGTGTGTTGCTTTTTTTTCTTTGGGCTGATAGCTTTGAAGATATGTTCTGATGGTGGTGAGAGTGGAGCAAGACTGTCTCTGTTGCGCAATTGACTAGCTGAATCGGCTGTTAACCGAAAGGTTGGAGTTTCGAGCCCTCCCGGGAGTGGTGTGTTGCTTTTTTCTTTGCGCTGATAGCTTTGAAGATAAGTTCTGATGGTGGTGAGTGTGAAGCAGGACTGTCTCCGTGGCGCAATTGGCTAGCGCGATCGGCTGTTAACCGAAAGGTTGGAGTTTCGAGACCTCCAGGGAGTGGTTTGCTGCTTTTTTCTTTGCACTGATAGCTTTGAAGATATGTTTTGATGGTGGGGAGAGGGGAGCACGACTGTCTCCGTGGCGCAATTGGCTAGCGCGATCGGCTGTTAACCAAAAGGTTGGAGGTTCGAGCCCACCCGGTGGTGGTGCGGCGCTTTTGTTTTCTTTAGGCTGATAGCTTTGAAGATATGTTCTGATGGTGGTTAGAGTGTAGAAGGACTGTCTCCGTGGCGCAATTGGCTAGCGCGATCGGCTGTTAACCGAAAAATTGGAGGTTCGAGCCCACCCGGTGGTGGTGCGGCGCTTTTTTTTCTTTGCGCTGATAGCTTTGAAGATATGTTCTGATGGTGGTGAGAGTGGAGCACGACTGTCTCCGTGGCGCAATTGGCTAGCGCGATCGGCTGTTAACCGAAAGGTTGGAGTTTCGAGCCCACCCGGTGGTAGTGCGGTGCTTTTTTTTCTTGACAGCTTTGAAGTTATGTTCTGATGGTGGTGAGAATGGAGCAGGACTGTCTCCGTGCCGCAAATGGCTAGCGCGATCGGCTCTTAACCGAAAAATTGGAGGTTCGAGCCCACAAGGTGGTGGTGCGGCGCTTTTTTTTTTCGGCTGATAGCTTTGAAGATATGTTCTGATAGTGGTGAGAGAGGAGCAGGACTGTCTCCGTGGCGCAATTGGCTAGCGCAGTCGGCTGTTAACCTAAAGGTTGGAGGTTCGAGCCCACCCGGTGGTAGTGTGGCGCTTTTTTTTCTTTGGGCTGATAGCTTTGAAGTTATGTTCTGATGGCAGTGAGAGTGGAGCAGGACTGTCTCCGTTGGGCAATTGGCTAGCGCGATCGGCTGTTAACCGAAAAGTTGGAGGTTCGAGCCCTCCCGAGAGTGGTGTGTTGCTTTTTTCTTTGAGCTGATAGCTTTGAAGATATGTTGTGGCGCGAGGTGAGTGTGGAGCACGACTGTCTCTGTGGCGCGATTGGCTTGCGCGATCGGCTGTTAACCGAAAGGTTGGAGGTTCGAGTCCACCCGTTGGTGGTGCGGCTTTTTTTTCTTTGGGCTGATAGCTTTGAAGATATGTTCTGATGGTGGTGAAAGTGGAGCACGACTGTCTCCGTGGCGCAATTGGCTAGCGCGATCGGATTTTAACCGAAATGTTTGAGGTTCGAACTTTCCCGGGAGTGGTGTGTCTTTTATTTCTTTGGGCTGATAGCTTTGAAGATATGTTCTGATGGTGGTGAGAGTGGAGCAAGACTGTCTCTGTTGCGCAATTGACTAGCTGAATCGGCTGTTAACCGAAAGGTTGGAGTTTCGAGCCCACCCGGTGGTGGTGCGGCGCTTTTTTTTCTTTGGGCTGATAGTTTTGAAGATATGTTCTGATGGTGGTGAGAGTGGAGTAAGACTGTCTCCGTGGCGCAATTGGCTAGCGCGATCGGCTGGTAACCGAAAGGTTGGAGGTTCGAGCCCACAAGGTGGTGGGGCGGCGCTTTTTTTTGGGCTGATAGCTTTGAAGATATGTTCTGATAGTGGTGAGAGAGGAGCAGGACTGTCTCCGTGGCGCAATTGGCTAGCGCGATCGGCTGTTAACCAAAAGGTTGGAGGTTCAAGCTCACCCGGTGGTGGTGCGGCGCTTTTTTTTCTTTGGGCTGATAGCTTTGAAGATATGTTCTGATGGTGGTGCGAGTGGAGCAGGACTGTCTTCGTGGCGCAATTGGCTAGCGCGATCTGCTGTTAACCGAAAGGTTGGAGGTTCGAGCCCACACGGTGGTCAGGCGGCGCTTTTTTTTCTTTGGGCTGATAGCTTTGAAGATATGTTCTTATGGCAGTGAGAGTGGAGCAGGACTGTCTCCGTGGGGCAATTGGCTAGCGCGATCGGCTCTTAACCGTAAAGTTGGAGGTTGGAGCCCTCCCGAGAGTGGTGTGTTGCTTTTTTCTTTGCGCTGATAGCTTTGAAGATATGTTCTATAGGTGATGAGTGTGGGGCACGACTGTCTCCGTGGCGCGATTGGCTTGCGCGATCGGCTGGTAACCGAAAGATTGGAGGTTCGAGCCCACTCGGTGGTTGTGCGGCTTTTTTTTTCTTTGGGCTGATAGCTTTGAAGATATGTTCTGATGGTGGTGAAAGTGGAGCACGACTGTCTCCGTGGCGCAATTAGCTAGCGCGATCGGCTTTTAACCGAAAACTTTGAGGTTCGAGCTTTCCCGGGAGTGGTGTGTTGCTTTTTTTTCTTTGGGCTGATAGCTTTGAAGATATGTTCTGATGGTGGTGAGAGTGGAGCAAGACTGTCTCTGTGGCGCAATTGACTAGCTGAATCGGCTGTCAACCGAAAGGTTGGAGTTTCGAGCCCTCCCTGGAGTGGTGTGTTGCTTTTTTCTTTGCGCTGATAGCTTTAAAGGTATGTTCTGATGGTGGTGAGTGTGGAGCACGACTGTCTCCGTGGCGCCATTAGCTAGCGCGATCGGCTGTTAACTGAAAGGTTTGAGGTTCGAGCCCACCCGGTGGTGGTGCAGCGCTTTTTTTTTCTTTGGGCTGATAGCTTTGAAGATATGTTCTGATGGTTGTGAGAGTGGAGTAGGACTGTCTCCGTGGCGCAATTGGCTAGCGCGATCGGCTGTTAACCGAAAGGTCGGAGTTTCGAGCCCACCCAGTGGTGCGGCTTTTTTTTTTCTTTGGGCTGATGGCTTTGAAGCTATGTCCTAATGGTGGTTAGAGTGGAGAAGGACTGTCTCCGTGGCGCAATTGGCTAGCGCGATCGGCTGTTAACCGAAAAATTGGAGGTTCGAGCCCACCCGGTGGTGGTGCGGCGCTTTTTTTTCTTTGCGCTGATAGCTTTGAAGATATGTTCTAATGGTGGTGAGAGTGGAGCACGACTGTCTCCGTGGCGCAATTGGCTAGCGCGATCGGCTGTTAACCGAAAGGTTGGAGTTTCGAGCCCACCCGGTGGTAGTGCGGTGCTTTTTTTTCTTGACAGCTTTGAAGTTATGTTCTGATGGTGGTGAGAATGGAGCAGGACTGTCTCCGTGCCGCAAATGGCTAGCGCGATCGGCTCTTAACCGAAAAATTGGAGGTTCGAGCCCACAAGGTGGTGGTGCGGCGCTTTTTTTTCGGCTGATAGCTTTGAAGATATGTTCTGATAGTGGTGAGAGAGGAGCAGGACTGTCTCCGTGGCGCAATTGGCTAGCGCAGTCGGCTGTTAACCTAAAGGTTGGAGGTTCGAGCCCACCCGGTGGTAGTGTGGCGCTTTTTTTTCTTTGGGCTGATAGCTTTGAAGTTATGTTCTGATGGCAGTGAGAGTGGAGCAGGACTGTCTCCGTTGGGCAATTGGCTAGCGCGATCGGCTGTTAACCGAAAAGTTGGAGGTTCGAGCCCTCCCGAGAGTGGTGTGTTGCTTTTTTCTTTGAGCTGATAGCTTTGATGATATGTTGTGGCGCGAGGTGAGTGTGGAGCACGACTGTCTCTGTGGCGCGATTGGCTTGCGCGATCGGCTGTTAACCGAAAGGTTGGAGGTTCGAGTCCACCCGTTGGTGGTGCGGCTTTTTTTTCTTTGGGCTGATAGCTTTGAAGATATGTTCTGATGGTGGTGAAAGTGGAGCACGACTGTCTCCGTGGCGCAATTGGCTAGCGCGATCGGATTTTAACCGAAATGTTTGAGGTTCGAACTTTCCCGGGAGTGGTGTGTCTTTTATTTCTTTGGGCTGATAGCTTTGAAGATATGTTCTGATGGTGGTGAGAGTGGAGCAAGACTGTCTCTGTTGCGCAATTGACTAGCTGAATCGGCTGTTAACCGAAAGGTTGGAGTTTCGAGCCCACCCGGTGGTGGTGCGGCGCTTTTTTTTGGGCTGATAGTTTTGAAGATAAGTTCTGATGGTGGTGAGAGTGAAGTAGGACTGTCTCCGTGGCGCAATTGGCTAGCGCGATCGGCTGGTAACCGAAAGGTTGGAGGTTCGAGCCCACAAGGTGGTGGGGCGGCGCTTTTTTTTGGGCTGAGAGCTTTGAAGATATGTTCTGATAGTGGTGAGAGAGGAGCAGGACTGTCTCCGTGGCGCAATTGGCTAGCGCGATCGGCTGTTAACCAAAAGGTTGGAGGTTCAAGCTCACCCGGTGGTGGTGCGGCGCTTTTTTTTCTTTGGGCTGATAGCTTTGAAGATATGTTCTGATGGTGGTGCGAGTGGAGCAGGACTGTCTCCGTGGCGCAATTGGCTAGCGCAATCGGCTGTTAACCGAAAGGTTGGAGGTTCGAGCCCACACGGTGGTCAGGCGGCGCTTTTTTTTCTTTGGGCTGATAGCTTTGAAGATATGTTCTTATGGCAGTGAGAGTGGAGCAGGACTGTCTCCGAGGGGCAATTGGCTAGCGCGATCGGCTGTTAACCGTAAAGTTGGAGGTTGGAGCCCTCCCGAGAGTGGTGTGTTGCTTTTTTTTTTGCGCTGATAGCTTTGAAGATATGTTCTATAGGTGATGAGTGTGGGGCACGACTGTCTCCGTGGCGCGATTGGCTTGCGCGATCGGCTGGTAACCGAAAGGTTAGAGGTTCGAGCCCACCCGGTGGTTGTGCGGCTTTTTTTTTCTTTGGGCTGATAGCTTTGAAGATATGTTCTGACGGTGGTGAGAGTGGAGCAAGACTGTCTCTGTGGCGCAATTGACTAGCTGAATCGGCTGTCAACCGAAAGGTTGGAGTTTCGAGCCCTCCCTGGAGTGGTGTGTTGCTTTTTTCTTTGCGCTGATAGCTTTGAAGATATGTTTTGATGATGGGGAGAGTGGAGCACGACTGTCTCCGTGGCGCAATTGGCTAGCGCGATCGGCTGTTAACCGAAAAATTGGAGGTTCGAGCCCACCCGGTGGTGGTGCGGCGCTTTTGTTTTCTTTAGGCTGATAGCTTTGAAGATATGTTCTGATGGTGGTTAGAGTGGAGAAGGACTGTCTCCGTGGCGCAATTGGCTAGCGCGATCAGCTGTTAACTGAAAAATTGGAGGTTCGAGCCCACCCGGTGGTGGTGCGGCGCTTTTTTTTCTTTGCGCTGATAGCTTTGAAGATATGTTCTGATGGTGGTGAGAGTGGAGCACGACTGTCTCCGTGGCGCAATTGGGTAGCGCGATCGGTTGTCAACCGAAAAGTTGGAGGTTTGAGCCCACACGGTGGTGGTGCGGCGCTTTTTTTTTCTTTGGGCAGATAGCTTTGAAGATATGTTCTGTTGGTGGTGAAAGTGGGGCACGACTGTCTCCGTGGCGCAATTGGCTAGCGCGATCGGCTGTTAACCAAAAGGTTGGAGGTTCGAGCCCATCCGGTGGTGGTGCGGCGCTTTTTTTTGTTTGGGCTGATAGCTTTGAAGATATGTTCTGATGGTGGTGAGAGTGGAGCAGGAGTGTCTCCGTGGCGCAATTGGCTAGCGCGATCGGCTGTTAACCGAAAGGTTAGAGGTTCGAGCCCACCCGGTGGTAGTGTGGCGCTTTTTTTTTCTTTGGGCTGATAGCTTTGAAGTTATGTTCTGATGGCAGTGAGAGTGGAGCAGGACTGTCTCCGTTGGGCAATTGGCTAGCGCGATCGGCTGTTAACCGAAAAGTTGGAGGTTCGAGCCCTCCCGAGAGTGGTGTGTTGCTTTTTTCTTTGAGCTGATAGCTTTGAAGATATGTTGTTGCGCGAGGTGAGTGTGGAGCACGACTGTCTCTGTGGCGCGATTGGCTTGCGCGATCGGCTGTTAACCGATAGGTTGGAGGTTCGAGCCCACCCGTTGGTGGTGCGGCTTTTTTTCCTTTGGGCTGATAGCTTTGAAGATATGTTCTGATGGTGGTGAAAGTGGAGCACGACTGTCTCCGTGGCGCAATTGGCTAGCGCGATCGGATTTTAACCGAAATGTTTGAGGTTCGAGCTTTCCCGGGAGTGGTGTGTTGCTTTTATTTCTTTGGGCTGATAGCTTTGAAGATATGTTCTGATGGTGGTGAGAGTGGAGCAAGACTGTCTCTGTTGCGCAATTGACTAGCTGAATCGGCTGTTAACCGAAAGGTTGGAGTTTCGAGCCCACCCGGTGGTGGTGCGGCGCTTTTTTTTCTTTGGGCTGATAGCTTTGAAGATATGTTCTGATGGTGGTGAGAGTGGAGTAGGACTGTCTCCGTGGCGCAATTGGCTAGCGCGATCGGCTGTTAACCGAAAGGTTGGAGGTTCGAGCCCACAAGGTGGTGGGGCGGCGCTTTTTTTTGGGCTGATAGCTTTGAAGATATGTTCTGATAGTGGTGAGAGAGGAGCAGGACTGTCTCCGTGGCGCAATTGGCTAGCGCGATCGGCTGTTAACCAAAAGGTTGGAGGTTCAAGCTCACCCGGTGGTGGTGCGGCGCTTTTTTTTCTTTGGGCTGATAGCTTTGAAGATATGTTCTGATGGTGGTGCGAGTGGAGCAGGACTGTCTCCGTGGGGCAATTGGCTAGCGCGATCGGCTCTTAACCGTAAAGTTGGAGGTTGGAGCCCTCCCGAGAGTGGTGTGTTGCTTTTTTCTTTGCGCTGATAGCTTTGAAGATATGTTCTATAGGTGATGAGTGTGGGGCACGACTGTCTCCGTGGCGCGATTGGCTTGCGCGATCGGCTGGTAACCGAAAGGTTGGAGGTTCGAGCCCACCCGGTGGTTGTGCGGCTTTTTTTTTCTTTGGGCTGATAGCTTTGAAGATATGTTCTGATGGTGGTGAAAGTGGAGCACGACTGTCTCCGTGGTGCAATTAGCTAGCGCGATCGGCTTTTAACCGAAAAGTTTGAGGTTCGAGCTTTCCCGGGAGTGGTGTGTTGCTTTTTTTTCTTTGGGCTGATAGCTTTGAAGATATGTTCTGATGGTGGTGAGAGTGGAGCAAGACTGTCTCTGTGGCGCAATTGACTAGCTGAATCGGCTGTCAACCGAAAGGTTGGAGTTTCGAGCCCTCCCTGGAGTGGTGTGTTGCTTTTTTCTTTGCGCTGATAGCTTTAAAGTTATGTTCTGATGGTGGTGAGTGTGGAGCACGACTGTCTCCGTGGCGCCATTAGCTAGCGCGATCGGCTGTTAACTGAAAGGTTGGAGGTTCGAGCCCACCCGGTGGTGGTGCAGCGCTTTTTTTTTCTTTGGGCTGATAGCTTTGAAGATATGTTCTGATGGTTGTGAGAGTGGAGTAGGACTGTCTCCGTGGCGCAATTGGCTAGCGCGATCGGCTGTTAACCGAAAGGTCGGAGTTTCGAGCCCACCCAGTGGTGCGGCGCTTTTTTTTTCTTTGGGCTGATGGCTTTGAAGCTATGTCCTAATGGTGGTTAGAGTGGAGAAGGACTGTCTCCGTGGCGCAATTGGCTAGCGCGATCGGCTGTTAACCGAAAAATTGGAGGTTCGAGCCCACCCGGTGGTGGTGCGGCGCTTTTTTTTCTTTGCGCTGATAGCTTTGAAGATATGTTCTGATGGTGGTGAGAGTGGAGCACTACTGTCTCCGTGGCGCAATTGGGTAGCGCGATCGGTTGTTAACCGAAAAGTTGGAGGTTTGAGCCCACACAGTGGTGGTGCGGCGCTTTTTTTTTCTTTGGGCTGATAGCTTTGAAGATATGTTCTGATGGTGGTGAAAGTGGGGCACGACTGTCTCCGTGGCGCAATTGGCTAGCGCGATCGGCTGTTAACCGAAAGGTTGGAGGTTCGAGCCCATCCGGTGGTGGTGCGGCGCTTTTTTTTTCTTTGGGCTGATAGCTTTGAAGATATGTTCTGGTGGTGGTGAGAGTGGAGCAGGACTGTCTCCGTGGCGCAATTGGCTAGCGCGATCGGCTTTTAACCGAAAAGTTTGAGGTTCGAGCTTTCCCGGGTGTGGTGTGTTGCTTTTTTTTCTTTGGGCTGATAGCTTTGAAGATATGTTCTGATGGTGGTGAGAGTGGAGCAAGACTGTCTCTGTTGCGCAATCGACTAGCTGAATCGGCTGTTAACCGAAAGGTTGGAGTTTCGAGCCCTCCCGGGAGTGGTGTGTTGCTTTTTTCTTTGCGCTGATAGCTTTGAAGATATGTTCTGATGGTGGTGAGTGTGGAGCACGACTGTCTCCGTGGCGCAAATGGCTAGCGCGATCGGCTGTTAACCGAAAGGTTGGATGTTCGAGCCCACCCGATGGTCGGGCGGCGCTTTTTTTTCTTTGGGCTGATAGCTTTGAAGATATGTTCTGATGGCAGTGAGAGTGGAGCAGGACTGTCTCCGTTGGGCAATTGGCTAGCGCGATCGGCTGCTAACCGAAAAGTTTCAGGTTCGAGCGCTTCCCGAGAGTGGTGTGTTGCTTTTTTCTTTGCGCTGATAGCTTTGAAGATATAGTCTAATGGTGGTGAGTTGGAGCATGACTGTCTCCGTGGCGCGATTGGCTTGCGCGATCGGCTGTTAACCGAAAGGTTGGAGGTTCGAGCCCACCCAGTGGTGGTGCGGCTTTTTTTTTCTTTGGGCTGATAGCTTTGAAGATATGTTCTGATGGTGGTGAAAGTGGAGCACGACTGTCTCCGTGGCGCAATTTGCTAGCGCGATCGGCTTTTAACCGAAAAGTTTGAGGTTCGAGCTTTCCCGGGAGTGGTGTGTTGCTTTTTTTTCTTTGGGCTGATAGCTTTGAAGATATGTTCTGATGGTGGTGAGAGTGGAGCAAGACTGTCTCTGTTGCGCAATTGACTAGCTGAATCGGCTGTTAACCGAAAGGTTGGAGTTTCGAGCCCTCCCGGGAGTGGTGTGTTGCTTTTTTCTTTGCGCTGATAGCTTTGAAGATAAGTTCTGATGGTGGTGAGTGTGGAGCAGGACTGTCTCCGTGGCGCAATTGGCTAGCGCGATCGGCTGTTAACCGAAAGGTTGGAGTTTCGAGACCTCCAGGGAGTGGTTTGCTGCTTTTTTTTTGCATTGATAGCTTTGAAGATATGTTTTGATGGTGGGGAGAGGGGAGCACGACTGTCTCCGTGGCGCAATTGGCTAGCGCGATCGGCTGTTAACCAAAAGGTTGGAGGTTCGAGCCCACCCGGTGGTGGTGCGGCGCTTTTGTTTTCTTTAGGCTGATAGCTTTGAAGATATGTTATGATGGTGGTTAGAGTGGAGAAGGACTGTCTCCGTGGCGCAATTGGCTAGCGCGATCGGCCGTTAACCGAAAAATTGGAGGTTCGAGCCCACCCGGTGGTGGTGCGGCGCTTTTTTTTTCTTTGCGCTGATAGCTTTGAAGATATGTTCTGATGGTGGTGAGAGTGGAGCACGACTGTCTCCGTGGCGCAATTGGCTAGCGCGATCGGCTGTTAACCGAAAGGTTGGAGTTTCGAGCCCACCCGGTGGTAGTGCGGTGCTTTTTTTTCTTGACAGCTTTGAAGTTATGTTCTGATGGTGGTGAGAATAGAGCAGGACTGTCTCCGTGCCGCAAATGGCTAGCGCGATCGGCTCTTAAACGAAAAATTGGAGGTTCGAGCCCACAAGGTGGTGGTGCGGCGCTTTTTTTTTTCGGCTGATAGCTTTGAAGATATGTTTTGATGGTGGGGAGAGGGGAGCACGACTGTCTCCGTGGCGCAATTGGCTAGCGCGATCGGCTGTTAACCAAAAGGTTGGAGGTTCGAGCCCACCCGGTGGTGGTGCGGCGCTTTTGTTTTCTTTAGGCTGATAGCTTTGAAGATATGTTCTGATGGTGGTTAGAGTGGAGAAGGACTGTCTCCGTGGCGCAATTGGCTAGCGCGATCGGCTGTTAACCAAAAGGTTGGAGGTTCGAGCCCACCCGGTGGTGGTGCGGCGCTTTTGTTTTCTTTAGGCTGATAGCTTTGAAGATATGTTCTGATGGTGGTTAGAGTGGAGAAGGACTGTCTCCGTGGCGCAATTGGCTAGCGCGATCGGCCGTTAACCGAAAAATTGGAGGTTCGAGCCCACCCGGTGGTGGTGCGGCGCTTTTTTTTTCTTTGCGCTGATAGCTTTGAAGTTATGTTCTGATGGCAGAGAGAGTGGAGCAGGACTGTCTCCGTTGGGCAATTGGCTAGCGCGATCGGCTGTTAACCGAAAAGTTGGAGGTTCGAGCCCTCCCGAGAGTGGTGTGTTGCTTTTTTCTTTGAGCTGATAGCTTTGAAGATATGTTGTGGCGCGAGGTGAGTGTGGAGCACGACTGTCTCTGTGGCGCGATTGGCTTGCGCGATCGGCTGTTAACCGACAGGTTGGAGGTTCGAGCCCACCCGTTGGTGGTGCGGCTTTTTTTTCTTTGGGCTGATAGCTTTGAAAATATGTTCTGGTGGTGGTGAAAGTGGAGCACGACTGTCTCCGTGGCGCAATTGGCTAGCGCGATCGGATTTTAACCGAAATGTTTGAGGTTCGAGCTTTCCCGCGAGTGGTTTGTCTTTTATTTCTTTGGGCTGATAGCTTTGAAGATATGTTCTGATGGTGGTGAGAGTGGAGCAAGACTGTCTCTGTTGCGTAATTGACTAGCTGAATCGGCTGTTAACCGAAAGGTTGGAGTTTCGAGCCCACCCGTTGGTGGTGCGGCGCTTTTTTTTCTTTGGGCTGATAGCTTTGAAGATATGTTCTCATGGTGGTGAGAGTGGAGTAGGACTGTCTCCGTGGCGCAATTGGCTAGCGCGATCGGCTGGTAACCGAAAGGTTGGAGGTTCGAGGCCACAAGGTGGTGGGGCGGCGCTTTTTTTTTGGGCTGATAGCTTTGAAGATATGTTCTGATAGTGGTGAGAGAGGAGCAGGACTGTCTCCGTGGCGCAATTGGCTAGCGCGATCGGCTGTTAACCAAAAGGTTGGAGGTTCAAGCTCACCCGGTGGTGGTGCGGCGCTTTTTTTTCTTTGGGCTGATAGCTTTGAAGATATGTTCTGATGGTGGTGCGAGTGGAGCAGGACTGTCTCCGTGGCGCAATTGGCTAGCGCGATCGGCTGTTAACCGAAAGGTTGGAGGTTCGAGCCCACACGGTGGTCAGGCGGCGCTTTTTTTTCTTTGGGCTGATAGCTTTGAAGATATGTTCTTATGGCAGTGAGAGTGGAGCAGGACTGTCTCCGTGGGGCAATTGGCTAGCGCGATCGGCTGTTAACCGTAAAGTTGGAAGTTGGAGCCCTCCCGAGAGTGGTGTGTTGCTTTTTTCTTTGCGCTGATAGCTTTGAAGATATGTTCTATAGGTGATGAGTGTGGGGCACGACTGTCTCCGTGGCGCGATTGGCTTGCGCGATCGGCTGGTAACCGAAAGGTTGGAGGTTCGAGCCCACCCGGTGGTTGTGCGGCTTCTTTTTTCTTTGGGCTGATAGCTTTGAAGATATGTTCTGATGGTGGTGAAAGTGGGGCACGACTGTCTCCGTGGCGCAATTAGCTAGCGGGATCGGCTTTTAACCGAAAAGTTTGAGGTTCGAGCTTTCCCGGGAGTGGTGTGTTGCTTTTTTTTTCTTTGGGCTGATAGCTTTGAAGATATGTTCTGATGGTGGTGAGAGTGGAGCAAGACTGTCTCTGTGGCGCAATTGACTAGCTGAATCGGCTGTCAACCGAAAGGTTGGAGTTTCGAGCCCTCCTTGGAGTGGTGTGTTGCTTTTTTCTTTGCGCTGATAGCCTTAAAGTTATGTTCTGATGGTGGTGAGTGTAGAGCACGACTGTCTCCGTGGCGCCATTAGCTAGCGCGATCGGCTGTTAACTGAAAGGTTGGAGGTTCGAGCCCACCCGGTGGTGGTGCGGCGCTTTTTTTTTCTTTGGGCTGATAGCTTTGAAGATATGTTCTGATGGTTGTGAGAGTGGAGTAGGACTGTCTCCGTGGCGCAATTGGCTAGCGCGATCGGCTGTTAACCGAAAGGTCGGAGTTTCGAGACCTCCAGGGAGTGATTTGTTGCTTTTTTCTTTGCATGGATAGCTTTGAAGATATGTTTTGATGATGGGGAGAGTGGAGCACGACTGTCTCCGTGGCGCAATTGGCTAGCGCGATCGGCTGTTAACCGAAAAATTGGAGGTTCGAGCCCACCCGGTGGTGGTGCGGCGCTTTTGTTTTCTTTAGGCTGATAGCTTTGAAGATATGTTCTGATGGTGGTTAGAGTGGAGAAGGACTGTCTCCGTGGCGCAATTGGCTAGCGCGATCAGCTGTTAACTGAAAAATTGGAGGTTCGAGCCCGCCCGCTGGTGGTGCGGCGCTTTTTTTTCTTTGCGCTGATAGCTTTGAAGATATGTTCTGATGGTGGTGAGAGTGGAGCACGACTGTCTCCGTGGCGCAATTGGGTAGCGCGATCGGTTGTTAACCGAAAAGTTGGAGGTTTGAGCCCACACGGTGGTGGTGCGGCGCTTTTTTTTTCTTTGGGCAGATAGCTTTGAAGATATGTTCTGTTGGTGGTGAAAGTGGGGCACGACTGTCTCCTTGGCGCAATTGGCTAGCGCGATCGGCTGTTAACCAAAAGGTTGGATGTTCGAGCCCATCCGGTGGTGGTGCGGCGCTTTTTTTTGGTTTGGGCTGATAGCTTTGAAAATATGTTCTGACGGTGGTGAGAGTGGAGCAGGAGTGTCTCCGTGGCGCAATTGGCTAGCGCGATCGGCTGTTAACCGAAAGGTTAGAGGTTCGAGCCCACCCGGTGGTAGTGTGGCGCTTTTTTTTCTTTGGGCTGATAGCTTTGAAGTTATGTTCTGATGGCAGTGAGAGTGGAGCAGGACTGTCTCCGTTGGGCAATTGGCTAGCGCGATCGGCTGTTAACCGAAAAGTTGGAGGTTCGAGCCCTCCCGAGAGTGGTGTGTTGCTTTTTTCTTTGAGCTGATAGCTTTGAAGATATGTTGTGGCGCGAGGTGAGTGTGGAGCACGACTGTCTCTGTGGCGCGATTGGCTTGCGCGATCGGCTGTTAACCGATAGGTTGGAGATTCGAGCCCACCCGTTGGTGGTGCGGCTTTTTTTTCTTTGGGCTGATAGCTTTGAAGATATGTTCTGATGGTGGTGAAAGTGGAGCACGACTGTCTCCGTGGCGCAATTGGCTAGCGCGATCGGATTTTAACCGAAATGTTTGAGGTTTGAGCTTTCCCGGGAGTGGTGTGTTGCTTTTATTTCTTTGGGCTGATAGCTTTGAAGATATGTTCTGATGGTGGTGAGAGTGGAGCAAGACTGTCTCTGTTGCGCAATTGACTAGCTGAATCGGCTGTTAACCGAAAGGTTGGAGTTTCGAGCCCACCCGGTGGTGGTGCGGCGCTTTTTTTTCTTTGGGCTGATAGCTTTGAAGATATGTTCTTATGGCAGTGAGAGTGGAGCAGGACTGTCTCCGTGGGGCAATTGGCTAGCGCGATCGGCTGTTAACCGTAAAGTTGGAGGTTGGAGCCCTCCCGAGAGTGGTGTGTTGCTTTTTTCTTTGCGCTGATAGCTTTGAAGATATGTTCTATAGGTGATGAGTGTGGGGCACGACTGTCTTCGTGGCGCGATTGGCTTGCGCGATCGGCTGGTAACCGAAAGGTTGGAGGTTCGAGCCCACCCGGTGGTTGTGCGGCTTCTTTTTTCTTTGGGCTGATAGCTTTGAAGATATGTTCTGATGGTGGTGAAAGTGGGGCACGACTGTCTCCGTGGCGCAATTAGCTAGCGGGATCGGCTTTTAACCGAAAAGTTTGAGGTTCGAGCTTTCCCGGGAGTGGTGTGTTGCTTTTTTTTTCTTTGGGCTGATAGCTTTGAAGATATGTTCTGATGGTGGTGAGAGTGGAGCAAGACTGTCTCTGTGGCGCAATTGACTAGCTGAATCGGCTGTCAACCGAAAGGTTGGAGTTTCGAGCCCTCCCTGGAGTGGTGTGTTGCTTTTTTCTTTGCGCTGATAGCCTTAAAGTTATGTTCTGATGGTGGTGAGTGTAGAGCACGACTGTCTCCGTGGCGCCATTAGCTAGCGCGATCGGCTGTTAACTGAAAGGTTGGAGGTTCGAGCCCACCCGGTGGTGGTGCGGCGCTTTTTTTTTCTTTGGGCTGATAGCTTTGAAGATATGTTCTGATGGTTGTGAGAGTGGAGTAGGACTGTCTCCGTGGCGCAATTGGCTAGCGCGATCGGCTGTTAACCGAAAGGTCGGAGTTTCGAGACCTCCAGGGAGTGGTTTGTTGCTTTTTTCTTTGCATGGATAGCTTTGAAGATATGTTTTGATGATGGGGAGAGTGGAGCACGACTGTCTCCGTGGCGCAATTGGCTAGCGCGATCGGCTGTTAACCGAAAAATTGGAGGTTCGAGCCCACCCGGTGGTGGTGCGGCGCTTTTGTTTTCTTTAGGCTGATAGCTTTGAAGATATGTTCTGATGGTGGTTAGAGTGGAGAAGGACTGTCTCCTTGGCGCAATTGGCTAGCGCGATCAGCTGTTAACTGAAAAATTGGAGGTTCGAGCCCACCCGGTGGTGGTGCGGCGCTTTTTTTTCTTTGCGCTGATAGCTTTGAAGATATGTTCTGATGGTGGTGAGAGTGGAGCACGACTGTCTCCGTGGCGCAATTGGGTAGCGCGATCGGTTGTTAACCGAAAAGTTGGAGGTTTGAGCCCACACGGTGGTGGTGCGGCGCTTTTTTTTTCTTTGGGCAGATAGCTTTGAAGATATGTTCTGTTGGTGGTGAAAGTGGGGCACGACTGTCTCCGTGGCGCAATTGGCTAGCGCGATCGGCTGTTAACCAAAAGGTTGGATGTTCGAGCCCATCCGGTGGTGGTGCGGCGCTTTTTTTTTGTTTGGGCTGATAGCTTTGAAAATATGTTCTGACGGTGGTGAGAGTGGAGCAGGAGTGTCTCCGTGGCGCAATTGGCTAGCGCGATCGGCTGTTAACCGAAAGGTTAGAGGTTCGAGCCCACCCGGTGGTAGTGTGGCGCTTTTTTTTCTTTGGGCTGATAGCTTTGAAGTTATGTTCTGATGGCAGTGAGAGTGGAGCAGGACTGTCTCCGTTGGGCAATTGGCTAGCGCGATCGGCTGTTAACCAAAAAGTTGGAGGTTCGAGCCCTCCCGAGAGTGGTGTGTTGCTTTTTTCTTTGAGCTGATAGCTTTGAAGATATGTTGTGGCGCGAGGTGAGTGTGGAGCACGACTGTCTCTGTGGCGCGATTGGCTTGCGCGATCGGCTGTTAACCGATAGGTTGGAGATTCGAGCCCACCCGTTGGTGGTGCGGCTTTTTTTTCTTTGGGCTGATAGCTTTGAAGATATGTTCTGATGGTGGTGAAAGTGGAGCACGACTGTCTCCGTGGCGCAATTGGCTAGCGCGATCGGATTTTAACCGAAATGTTTGAGGTTCGAGCTTTCCCGGGAGTGGTGTGTTGCTTTTTTTTCTTTGGGCTGATAGCTTTGAAGATATGTTCTGATGGTGGTGAGAGTGGAGCAAGACTGTCTCTGTTGCGCAATTGACTAGCTGAATCGGCTGTTAACCGAAAGGTTGGAGTTTCGAGCCCACCCGGTGGTGGTGCGGCGCTTTTTTTTCTTTGGGCTGATAGCTTTGAAGATATGTTCTGATGGTGGTGAGAGTGGAGTAGGACTGTCTCCGTGGCGCAATTGGCTAGCGCGATCGGCTGTTAACCGAAAGGTTGGAGGTTCAAGCTCACCCGGTGGTGGTGCGGCGCTTTTTTTTCTTTGGGCTGATAGCTTTGAAGATATGTTCTGATGGTGGTGCGAGTGGAGCAGGACTGTCTTCGTGGCGCAATTGGCTAGCGCGATCGGCTGTTAACCGAAAGGTTGGAGGTTCGAGCCCACACGGTGGTCAGGCGGCGCTTTTTTTTCTTTGGGCTGATAGCTTTGAAGATATGTTCTTATGGCAGTGAGAGTGGTGCAGGACTGTCTCCGTGGGGCAATTGGCTAGCGCGATCGGCTCTTAACCGTAAAGTTGGAGGTTGGAGCCCTCCCGAGAGTGGTGTGTTGCTTTTTTCTTTGCGCTGATAGCTTTGAAGATATGTTCTATAGGTGATGAGTGTGGGGCACGACTGTCTCCGTGGCGCGATTGGCTTGCGCGATCGGCTGGTAACCGAAAGGTTGGAGGTTCGAGCCCACCCGGTGGTTGTGCGGCTTTTTTTTTCTTTGGGCTGATAGCTTTGAAGATATGTTCTGATGGTGGTGAAAGTGGAGCACGACTGTCTCCGTGGCGCAATTAGCTAGCGCGATCGGCTTTTAACCAAAAGTTTGAGGTTCGAGCTTTCCCGGAAGTGGTGGGTTGCTTTTTTTTCTTTGGGCTGATAGCTTTGAAGATATGTTCTGATGGTGGTGAGAGTGGAGCAAGACTGTCTCTGTGGCGCAATTGACTAGCTGAATCGGCTGTCAACCGAAAGGTTGGAGTTTCGAGCCCTCCCTGGAGTGGTGTGTTGCTTTTTTCTTTGCGCTGATAGCTTTAAAGTTATGTTCTGATGGTGGTGAGTGTGGAGCACGACTGTCTCCGTGGCGCCATTAGCTAGCGCGATCGGCTGTTAACTGAAAGGTTGGAGGTTCGAGCCCACCCGGTGGTGGTGCAGCGCTTTTTTTTTCTTTGGGCTGATAACTTTGAAGATATGTTCTGATGGTTGTGAGAGTGGAGTAGGACTGTCTCCGTGGCGCAATTGGCTAGCGCGATCGGCTGTTAACCGAAAGGTCGGAGTTTCGAGCCCACCCAGTGGTGCGGCGCTTTTTTTTTCTTTGGGCTGATGGCTTTGAAGCTATGTCCTAATGGTGGTGAGAGTGGAGCAGGACTGTCTCGGTGGCGCAATTGGCTAGCGCGATCGGCTGTTAACTGAAAGGTTGGAGTTTCGAGACCTCCAGGGAGTGATTTGTTGCTTTTTTCTTTGCATGGATAGCTTTGAAGATATGTTTTGATGATGGGGAGAGTGGAGCACGACTGTCTCCGTGGCGCAATTGGCTAGCGCGATCGGCTGTTAACCGAAAAATTGGAGGTTCGAGCCCACCCGGTGGTGGTGCGGCGCTTTTTTTTTCTTTGCGCTGATAGCTTTGAAGATATGTTCTGATGGTGGTGAGAGTGGAGTAGGACTGTCTCCGTGGCGCAATTGGGTAGCGCGATCGGCTGTTAACCGAAAGGTTGGAGGTTGGAGCCCACAAGGTGGTGGGGCGGCGCTTTTTTTTGGGCTGATAGCTTTGAAGATATGTTCTGATAGTGGTGAGAGAGGAGCAGGACTGTCTCCGTGGCGCAATTGGCTAGCGCGATCGGCTGTTAACCAAAAGGTTGGAGGTTCAAGCTCACCCGGTGGTGGTGCGGCGCTTTTTTTTCTTTGGGCTGATAGCTTTGAAGATATGTTCTGATGGTGGTGCGAGTGGAGCAGGACTGTCTCCGTGGCGCAATTGGCTAGCGCGATCGGCTGTTAACCGAAACGTTGGAGGTTCGAGCCCACACGGTGGTCAGGCGGCGCTTTTTTTTCTTTGGGCTGATAGCTTTGAAGATATGTTCTTATGGCAGTGAGAGTGGAGCAGGACTGTCTCCGTGGGGCAATTGGCTAGCGCGATCGGCTGTTAACCGTAAAGTTGGAGGTTGGAGCCCTCCCGAGAGTGGTGTGTTGCTTTTTTCTTTGCGCTGATAGCTTTGAAGATATGTTCTATAGGTGATGAGTGTGGGGCACGACTGTCTCCGTGGCGCGATTGGCTTGCGCGATCGGCTGGTAACCGAAAGGTTGGAGGTTCGAGCCCACCCGGTGGTTGTGCGGCTTCTTTTTTCTTTGGGCTGATAGCTTTGAAGATATGTTCTGATGGTGGTGAAAGTGGAGCACGACTGTCTCCGTGGCGCAATTAGCTAGCGGGATCGGCTTTTAACCGAAAAGTTTGAGGTTCGAGCTTTCCCGGGAGTGGTGTGTTGCTTTTTTTTTCTTTGGGCTGATAGCTTTGAAGATATGTTCTGATGGTGGTGAGAGTGGAGCAAGACTGTCTCTGTGGCGCAATTGACTAGCTGAATCGGCTGTCAACCGAAAGGTTGGAGTTTCGAGCCCTCCCTGGAGTGGTGTGTTGCTTTTTTCTTTGCGCTTATAGCTTTAAAGTTATGTTCTGATGGTGGTGAGTGTAGAGCACGACTGTCTCCGTGGCGCCATTAGCTAGCGCGATCGGCTGTTAACTGAAAGGTTGGAGGTTCGAGCCCACCCGGTGGTGGTGCGGCGCTTTTTTTTTTCTTTGGGCTGATAGCTTTGAAGATATGTTCTGATGGTTGTGAGAGTGGAGTAGGACTGTCTCCGTGGCGCAATTGGCTAGCGCGATCGGCTGTTAACCGAAAGGTCGGAGTTTCGAGACCTCCAGGGAGTGGTTTGTTGCTTTTTTCTTTGCATGGATAGCTTTGAAGATATGTTTTGATGATGGGGAGAGTGGAGCACGACTGTCTCCGTGGCGCAATTGGCTAGCGCGATCGGCTGTTAACCGAAAAATTGGAGGTTCGAGCCCACCCGGTGGTGGTGCGGCGCTTTTGTTTTCTTTAGGCTGATAGCTTTGAAGATATGTTCTGATGGTGGTTAGAGTGGAGAAGGACTGTCTCCGTGGCGCAATTGGCTAGCGCGATCAGCTGTTAACTGAAAAATTGGAGGTTCGAGCCCTCCAGGTGGTGGTGCGGCGCTTTTTTTTCTTTGCGCTGATAGCTTTGAAGATATGTTCTGATGGTGGTGAGAGTGGAGCACGACTGTCTCCGTGGCGCAATCGGGTAGCGCGATCGGTTGTTAACCGAAAAGTTGGAGGTTTGAGCCCACACGGTGGTGGTGCGGCGCTTTTTTTTTCTTTGGGCAGATAGCTTTGAAGATATGTTCTGTTGGTGGTGAAAGTGGGGCACGACTGTCTCCGTGGCGCAATTGGCTAGCGCGATCGGATTTTAACCGAAATGTTTGAGGTTCGAGCTTTCCCGGGAGTGGTGTGTTGCTTTTATTTCTTTGGGCTGATAGCTTTGAAGATATGTTCTGATGGTGGTGAGAGTGGAGCAAGACTGTCTCTGTTGCGCAATTGACTAGCTGAATCGGCTGTTAACCGAAAGGTTGGAGTTTCGAGCCCACCCGGTGGTGGTGCGGCGCTTTTTTTCTTTGGGCTGATAGCTTTGAAGATATGTTCTGATGGTGGTGAGAGTGGAGTAGGACTGTCTCCGTGGCGCAATTGGCTAGCGCGATCGGCTGTTAACCGAAAGGTTGGAGGTTGGAGCCCACAAGGTGGTGGGGCGGCGCTTTTTTTTGGGCTGATAGCTTTGAAGATATGTTCTGATAGTGGTGAGAGAGGAGCAGGACTGTCTCCGTGGCGCAATTGGCTAGCGCGATCGGCTGTTAACCAAAAGGTTGGAGGTTCAAGCTCACCCGGTGGTGGTGCGGCGCTTTTTTTTCTTTGGGCTGATAGCTTTGAAGATATGTTCTGATGGTGGTGCGAGTGGCGCAGGACTGTCTTCGTGGCGCAATTGGCTAGCGCGATCGGCTGTTAACCGAAAGGTTGGAGGTTCGAGCCCACACGGTGGTCAGGCGGCGCTTTTTTTTCTTTGTGCTGATAGCTTTGAAGATATGTTCTTATGGCAGTGAGAGTGGAGCAGGACTGTCTCCGTGGGGCAATTGGCTAGCGCGATCGGCTCTTAACCGTAAAGTTGGAGGTTGGAGCCCTCCCGAGAGTGGTGTGTTGCTTTTTTCTTTGCGCTGATAGCTTTGAAGATATGTTCTATAGGTGATGAGTGTGGGGCACGACTGTCTCCGTGGCGCGATTGGCTTGCGCGATCGGCTGGTAACCGAAAGGTTGGAGGTTCGAGCCCACCCGGTGGTTGTGCGGCTTTTTTTTTCTTTGGGCTGATAGCTTTGAAGATATGTTCTGATGGTGGTGAAAGTGGAGCACGACTGTCTCCGTGGCGCAATTAGCTAGCGCGATCGGCTTTTAACCGAAAAGTTTGAGGTTCGAGCTTTCCCGGGAGTGGTGTGTTGCTTTTTTTTCTTTGGGCTGATAGCTTTGAAGATATGTTCTGATGGTGGTGACAGTGGAGCAAGACTGTCTCTGTGGCGCAATTGACTAGCTGAATCGGCTGTCAACCGAAAGGTTTGACTTTCGAGCCCTCCCTGGAGTGGTGTGTTGCTTTTTTCTTTGCGCTGATAGCTTTAAAGTTATGTTCTGATGGTGGTGAGTGTGGAGCACGACTGTCTCCGTGGCGCCATTAGCTAGCGCGATCGGCTGTTAACTGAAAGGTTGGAGGTTCGAGCCCACCCGGTGGTGGTGCAGCGCTTTTTTTTTTCTTTGGGCTAATAACTTTGAAGATATGTTCTGATGGTTGTGAGAAAGGAGTAGGACTGTCTCCGTGGCGCAATCGGCTAGCGCGATCGGCTGTTAACCGAAAGGTCGGAGTTTCGAGCCCACCCAGTGGTGCGGCGCTTTTTTTTTCTTTGGGCTGATGGCTTTGAAGCTATGTCGTAATGGTGGTGAGACTGGAGCAGGACTGTCTCGGTGGCGCAATTGGCTAGCGCGATCGGCTGTTAACTGAAAGGTTGGAGTTTCGAGACCTCCAGGGAGTGATTTGTTGCTTTTTTCTTTGCATGGATAGCTTTGAAGATATGTTTTGATGATGGGGAGAGTGGAGCACGACTGTCTCCGTGGCGCAATTGGCTAGCGCGATCGGCTGTTAACCGAAAAATTGGAGGTTCGAGCCCACCCGGTGGTGGTGCGGCGCTTTTTTTTTCTTTGCGCTGATAGCTTTGAAGATATGTTCTGATGGTGGCGAGGGTGGAGCACGACTGTCTCCGTGGCGCAATTGGGTAGCGCGATCGGTTGTTGACCGAAAAGTTGGAGGTTTGAGCCCACACGGTGGTGGTGCGGCGCTTTTTTTTTTCTTTGGGCTGATAGCTTTGAAGATATGTTCTGATGGTGGTGAGAGTGGAGCAACACTGTCTCTGTTGCGCAATTGACTAGCTGAATCGGCTGTTAACCGAAAGGTTGGAGTTTCGAGCCCACCCGGTGGTGGTGCGGCGCTTTTTTTTCTTTGAGCTGACAGCTTTGAAGATATGTTCTGATGGTGGTGAGAGCGGAGCACGACTGTCTCCGTGGCGCAACTGGGTAGCGCGATCGGTTGTTAACCGAACAGTTGGAGGTTCGAGCCCACACGGTGGTGGTGCGGCGCTTTTTTTTTCTTTGGGCTGATAGCTTTGAAGATATGTTCTGATGGTGGTGAAAGTGGGGCACGACTGTCTCCGTGGCGCAATTGGCTAGCGCGATCGGCTGTTAACCGAAAGGTAGGAGGTTCGAGCCCACCCGGTGGTGGTGCGGCGCTTTTTTTTTCTTTGGGCTGATAGCTTTGAAGATATGTTCTGATGGTGGTGAGAGTGGAGCAAGACTGTCTCTGTTGCGCAATTGACTAGCTGAATCGGCTGTTAACCGAAAGGTTGGAGTTTCGAGCCCACCCGGTGGTGGTGCGGCGCTTTTTTTTCTTTGAGCTGACAGCTTTGAAGATATGTTCTGATGGTGGTGAGAGCGGAGCACGACTGTCTCCGTGGCGCAACTGGGTAGCGCGATCGGTTGTTAACCGAAAAGTTGGAGGTTCGAGCCCACACGGTGGTGGTGCGGCGCTTTTTTTTTCTTTGGGCTGATAGCTTTGAAGATATGTTCTGATGGTGGTGAAAGTGGGGCACGACTGTCTCCGTGGCGCAATTGGCTAGCGCGATCGGCTGTTAACCGAAAGGTTGGAGGTTCGAGCCCACCCGGTGGTGGTGCGGCGCTTTTTTTTTCTTTGGGCTGATAGCTTTGAAGATATGTTCTGATGGTGGTGAGAGTGGAGCAGGACTGTCTCCGTGGCGCAATTGGCTAGCGCGATCGGCTGTTAACCGAAAGGCGGAGGTTCGAGCCCACCCGGTGGTGGTGCGGCGCTTTTTTTCTTGGCGCTGATAGCTTTGAAGATATGTTCTGATGGTGGTGAGAGTGGAGCACGACTGTCTCCGTGGCGCAAATGGCTAGCGCGATCGGCTGTTAACCGAAAGGTTGGACGTTCGAGCCCAACCGGTGGTCGGGCGGCGCTTTTTTTTCTTTGGGCTGATAGCTTTGAAGATATGTTCTGATGGGAGTGAGAGTGGAGCAGGACTGTCTCTGTTGGGCAATTGGCTAGCGCGATCGGCTGTTAACCGAAAAGTTTGAGGTTCGAGCCCTCCCGAGAGTGGTGTGTTGCTTTTTTCTTTGCGTTGATAGCTTTGAAGATATATTCTAATGGTGGTGAGTGTTGAGCATGACTGTCTCCGTGGCGAAAATGGCTAGCGCGAACGGCTGTTAACCGAAAGGTTGGAAGTTCGAGCCCACCCGGTGGTGGTGCGGCGCTTTTTTTTTTCTTTGGGCTGATAGCTTTGAAGATATGTTCTGATGGTGGTGAGAGTGGAGCAGGACTGTCTCCGTGGCGCAATTGGCTAGCGCGATCGGCTGTTAACGGAAAGGTTGGAGTTTCGAGCCCACCCGGTGGTAGTGCGGCGCTTTTTTTTCTTTGGGCTGATAGCTTTGAAGATATGTTCTGATGGTGGTGAAAGTGGGGCACGACTGTCTCCGTGGCGCAATTGGCTAGCGCGATCGGCTGTTAACCGTAAGGTTGGAGGTTCGAGCCCATCCGGTGGTGGTGCGGCGCTTTTTTTTTCTTTGGGCTGATAGCTTTGAAGATATGTTCTGATGGTGGTGAGAGTGGAGCAGGACTGTCTCCGTGGCGCAATTGGCTAGCGCGATCGGCTGTTAACCGAAAGGTTGGAGTTTCGAGCCCACCCGGTGGTAGTGCGGTGCTTTTTTTTCTTTGGGCTGGTAGCTTTGAAGTTATGTTCTGATGGTGGTGAGTGTGGAGCACGACTGTCTCCGTGGCGCAATTGGCTAGCGCGATCGGCTGTTAACCGAAAGGTTGGAGTTTCGAGACCTCCAGGGAGTGGTTTGCTGCTTTTTTCTTTGCACTGATAGCTTTGAAGATATGTTTTGATGGTGGGGAGAGTGTAGCAGGACTGTCTCCGTGGCGCATTTGGCTAGCGCGATCGGCTGTTAACTGGAAGGTTGCGTGTTCGAGCCCACCCGCTGGTGGTGCGGCGCTTTTTTTTCTTTGGGCTGATAGCTTTGAAGATATGTTCTGATGGTGGTGAGAGTGGAGCAGGACTGTCTCCGTGGCGCAATTGGCTAGCGCGATCGGCTGTTAACCGAAAAATTGGAGGTTCGAGCCCACCCGGTGGTGGTGCGGCGCTTTTTTTTCTTTGGGCTGATAGCTTTGAAGATATGTTCTGATGGTGGTGAGAGTGGAGCAAGACTGTCTCTGTTGCGCAATTGACTAGCTGAATCGGCTGTTAACCGAAAGGTTGGAGTTTCGAGCCCACCCGGTGGTGGTGCGGCGCTTTTTTTTCTTTGAGCTGACAGCTCTGAAGATATGTTCTGATGGTGGTGAGAGCGGAGCACGACTGTCTCCGTGGCGCAACCGGGTAGCGCGATCGGTTGTTGACCGAAAAGTTGGAGGTTTGAGCCCACACGGTGGTGGTGCGGCGCTTTTTTTTTTCTTTGGGCTGATAGCTTTGAAGATATGTTCTGATGGTGGTGAAAGTGGGGCACGACTGTCTCCGTGGCGCAATTGGCTAACGCGATCGGCTGTTAACCGAAAGGTTGGAGGTTCGAGCCCATCCGGTGGTGGTGCGGCGCTTTTTTTTTCTTTGGGCTGATAGCTGTGAAGATATGTTCTGATGGTGGTGGGAGTGGAGCAGGACTGTCTCGGTGGCGCAATTGGCTAGCGCGATCGGCTGTTAACCGAAAAGTTGGAGGTTCGAGCCCTCCCGAGAGTGGTGTGTTGCTTTTTTCTTTGAGCTGATAGCTTTGAAGATATGTTCTAATGGTGGTGAGTGTGGAGCACGACTGTCTCTGTGGCGCGATTGGCTTGCGCGATCGGCTGTTAACCGAAAGGTTGGAGGTACGAGCCCACCCGGTGCTGGTGCGGCTTTTTTTTTCTTTGAGCTGATAGCTTTGAAGATATGTTCTGATGGTGTTGAAAGTGGAGCACGACTGTCTCCGTGGCGCAATTGGCTAGCGCGATCGGATTTTAACCGAAAAGTTTGAGGTTCAGGCTTTCCCGGGAGTGGTGTGTTGCTTTTATTTCTTTGCGCTGATAGCTTTGAAGATATGTTCTGATGGTGGTGAGTGAGGAGCAGGACTGTCTCCGTGGCGCAAGTAGCAAGCGCGATCGGCTCTTAACCGAAAAATTGGAGGTTCGAGCCCACCCGGTGGTGGTGCGGCGCTTTTTTTCTTTGCGCTGATAGCTTTGAAGATATGTTGTGATGGTGGTGAGAGTGGAGCACGACTGTCTCCGTGGCGCAATTGGCTAGCGCGATCGGTTGTTAACCGAAAAGTTGGAGGTTCGAGCCCACCCGGTCGTGGTGCGGCTCTTTTTTTTCTTTGGGCTGATAGCTTTGAAGATATGTTCTGATGGTGGTGAAAGGGGGGCATGACTGTCTCCGTGGCGCAATTGGCTAGCACGATCGGCTGTTAACCGAAAGGTTGGAGGTTTGAGCCCACCCGGTGGTGGTGCGGCGCTTTTTTCTCTTTCGGCTGATAGCTCTGAAGAAATGTTCTGACGGTGGCGAGACTGGGGCACGATTGTCTCCGTGGCGCAAATGGCTAGCGCGATCGGCTGTTAACCGAAAGGTTGGATGTTCGAGCCCACCCGATGGTCGGGCGGCGCTTTTTTTTCTTTGGGCTGATAGCTTTGAAGATATGTTCTGATGGCAGTGAGAGTGGAGCAGGACTGTCTCCGTTGGGCAATTGGCTAGCGCGATCGGCTGCTAACCGAAAAGTTTGAGGTTCGAGCCCTTCCCGAGAGTGGTGTGTTGCTTTTTTCTTTGCGCTGATAGCTTTGAAGATATAGTCTAATGGTGGTGAGTTGGAGCATGACTGTCTCCGTGGCGCGATTGGCTTGCGCGATCGGCTGTTAACCGAAAGGTTAGAGGTTCGAGCCCACCCAGTGGTGGTGCGGCTTTTTTTTTCTTTGGGCTGATAGCTTTGAAGATATGTTCTGATGGTGGTGAAAGTGGAGCACGACTGTCTCCGTGGCGCAATTTGCTAGCGCGATCGGCTTTTAACCGAATAGTTTGAGGTTCGAGCTTTCCCGGGAGTGGTGTGTTGCTTTTTTTTCTTTGGGCTGATAGCTTTGAAGATATGTTCTGATGGTGGTGAGAGTGGAGCAAGACTGTCTCTGTTGCGCAATTGACTAGCTGAATCGGCTGTTAACCGAAAGGTTGGAGTTTCGAGCCCTCCCGGGAGTGGTGTGTTGCTTTTTTCTTTGCGCTGATAGCTTCGAAGATATGTTCTGATGGTGGTGAGTGTGGAGCACGACTGTCTCCGTGGCGCAATTGGCTAGCGCGATCGGCTGTTAACTGGAAGGTTGGATGTTCGAGCCCACCCGCTGGTGGTGCGGCGCTTTTTTTTCTTTGGGCTGATAGCTTTGAAGATATGTTCTGATGGTGGTGAGAGTGGAGCAGGACTGTCTCCGTGGCGCGATTGGCTAGCGTGATCGGCTGTTAACCGAAAGGTCGGAGTTTCGATCCCACCCAGTGGTGCGGCGCTTTTTTTGGGGGGCTGATAGCTTTGAAGCTATGTCCTAATGGTGGTGAGAGTGGAGCAGGACTGTCTCGGTGGCGCAATGGGCTAGCGCGATCGGCTGTTAACCGAAAGGTTGGAGTTTCGAGACCTCCAGGGAGTGGTTTGCTGCTTTTTTCTTTGCACTGATAGCTTTGAAGATATGTTTTGATGGTGGGGAGAGTGGACACGACTGTCTCCGTGGCGCAATTGGCTAGCGCGATCGGCTGTTAACCAAAAGGTTGGAGGTTCGATCCCACCCGGTGGTGGTGCGGCGATTTTGTTTTCTTTAGGCTGATAGCTTTGAAGATATGTTCTGATGGTGGTTAAAGTGGAGAAGGACTGTCTCCGTGGCGCAACTGGCTAGCGCGATCGGCTGTTAACCGAAAAATTGGAGGTTCGAGCCCACCCGGTAGTAGTGCGGCGTTTTTTTTTCTTTGCGCTGATAGCTTTGAAGATATGTTCTGATGGTGGTGAGAGTGGAGCACGATTGTCTCCGTGGCGCAATTGGGTAGCGCGATCGGTTGTTAACCGAAAAGTTGGAGGTTTGAGCCCACACGGTGGTGGTGCGGCGCTTTTTTTTTCTTTGGGCTGATAGCTTTGAAGATATGTTCTGATGGTGGTGAAAGTGGGGCACGACTGTCTCCGTGGCGCAATTGGCTAGCGCGATCGGCTGTTAACCGAAAGGTTGGAGGTTCGAGCCCATCCGGTGGTGGTGCGGCGCTTTTTTTTTTTTGGGCTGATAGCTTTGAAGATATGTTCTGATGGTGGTGAGAGTGGAGCAGGACTGTCTCCGTGGCGCAATTGGCTAGCGCGATCGGCTGTTAACCGAAAGGTTGGAGTTTCGAGCCCACCCGGTGGTAGTGCGGTGCTTTTTTTTCTTTGGGCTGGTAGCTTTGAAGTTATGTTCTGATGGTGGTGAGAATGGAGCAGGACTGTCTCCGTGCCGCAAATGGCTAGCGCGATCGGCTCTTAACCAAAAATTGGAGGTTCGAGCCCACAAGGTGGTGGTGCGGTGCTTTTTTTTTCGGCTGATAGCTTTGAAGATATGTTCTGATAGTGGTGAGAGAGGAGCAGGACTGTCTCCGTGGCGCAATTGGCTAGCGCGATCGGCTGTTAACCTAAAGGTTGGAGGTTCGAGCCCACCCGGTGGTAGTGTGGCGCTTTTTTTTCTTTGGGCTGATAGCTTTGAAGTTATGTTCTGATGGCAGTGAGAGTGGAGCAGGACTGTCTCCGTTGGGCAATTGGCTAGCGCGATCGGCTGTTAACCGAAAAGTTGAAGGTTCGAGCCCTCCCGAGAGTGGTGTGTTGCCTTTTTCTTTGAGCTGATAGCTTTGAAGATATGTTGTGGCGCGAGGTGAGTGTGGAGCACGACTGTCTCTGTGGCGCGATTGGCTTGCGCGATCGGCTGTTAACCGAAAGGTTGGAGGTTCGAGCCCACCCGGTGGTGGTGCGGCTTTTTTTTCTTTGGGCTGATAGCTTTGAAGATATGTTCTGATGGTGGTGAAAGTGGAGCACGACTGTCTCCGTGGCGCAATTGGCTAGCGCGATCGGATTTTAACCGAAATGTTTGAGGTTCGAGCTTTCCCGGGAGTGGTGTGTTGCTTTTATTTCTTTGGGCTGATAGCTTTGAAGATATGTTCTGATGGTGGTGAGAGTGGAGCAAGACTGTCTCTGTTGCGCAATTGACTAGCTGAATCGGCTGTTAACCGAAAGGTTGGAGTTTCGAGCCCACCCGGTGGTGGTGCGGCGCTTTTTTTTCTTTGAGCTGACAGCTTTGAAGATATGTTCTGATGGTGGTGAGAGCGGAGCACGACTGTCTCCGTGGCGCAACTGGGTAGCGCGATCGGTTGTTAACCGAAAAGTTGGAGGTTCGAGCCCACACGGTGGTGGTGCGGCGCTTTTTTTTTCTTTGGGCTGATAGCTTTGAAGATATGTTCTGATGGTGGTGAAAGTGGGGCACGACTGTCTCCGTGGCGCAATTGGCTAGCGCGATCGGCTGTTAACCGAAAGGTAGGAGGTTCGAGCCCACCCGGTGGTGGTGCGGCGCTTTTTTTTTCTTTGGGCTGATAGCTTTGAAGATATGTTCTGATGGTGGTGAGAGTGGAGCAAGACTGTCTCTGTTGCGCAATTGACTAGCTGAATCGGCTGTTAACCGAAAGGTTGGAGTTTCGAGCCCACCCGGTGGTGGTGCGGCGCTTTTTTTTCTTTGAGCTGACAGCTTTGAAGATATGTTCTGATGGTGGTGAGAGCGGAGCACGACTGTCTCCGTGGCGCAACTGGGTAGCGCGATCGGTTGTTAACCGAAAAGTTGGAGGTTCGAGCCCACACGGTGGTGGTGCGGCGCTTTTTTTTTCTTTGGGCTGATAGCTTTGAAGATATGTTCTGATGGTGGTGAAAGTGGGGCACGAATGTCTCCGTGGCGCAATTGGCTAGCGCGATCGGCTGTTAACCGAAAGGTTGGAGGTTCGAGCCCACCCGGTGGTGGTGCGGCGCTTTTTTTTTCTTTGGGCTGATAGCTTTGAAGATATGTTCTGATGGTGGTGAGAGTGGAGCAGGACTGTCTCCGTGGCGCAATTGGCTAGCGCGATAGGCTGTTAACCGAAAGGTTGGAGTTTCGAGCCCACCCGGTGGTAGTGCGGCGCTTTTTTTTCTTTGGGCTGATAGCTTTGAAGATATGTTCTGATGGTGGTGAAAGTGGGGCACGACTGTCTCCGTGGCGCAATTGGCTAGCGCGATCGGCTGTTAACCGTAAGGTTGGAGGTTCGAGCCCATCCGGTGGTGGTGCGGCGCTTTTTTTTTCTTTGGGCTGATAGCTTTGAAGATATGTTCTGATGGTGGTGAGAGTGGAGCAGGACTGTCTCCGTGGCGCAATTGGCTAGCGCGATCGGCTGTTAACCGAAAGGTTGGAGTTTCGAGCCCACCCGGTGGTAGTGCGGTGCTTTTTTTTCTTTGGGCTGGTAGCTTTGAAGTTATGTTCTGATGGTGGTGAGTGTGGAGCACGACTGTCTCCGTGGCGCAATTGGCTAGCGCGATCGGCTGTTAACCGAAAGGTTGGAGTTTCGAGACCTCCAGGGAGTGGTTTGCTGCTTTTTTCTTTGCACTGATAGCTTTGAAGATATGTTTTGATGGTGGGGAGAGTGTAGCAGGACTGTCTCCGTGGCGCAATTGGCTAGCTCGATCGGCTGTTAACTGGAAGGTTGCATGTTCGAGCCCACACGGTGGTGGTGCGGCGCTTTTTTTTTCTTTGGGCTGATAGCTTTGAAGATATGTTCTGATGGTGGTGAGAGTGGAGCACGACTGTCTCCGTGGCGCAATTTGCTAGCGCGATCGGCTGTTAACCGAAAGGTAGGAGGTTCGAGCCCACACGGTGGTGGTGCGGCGCTTTTTTTTTCTTTGGGCTGATAGCTTTGAAGATATGTTCTGATGGTGGTGAGAGTGGAGCAAGACTGTCTCTGTTGCGCAATTGACTAGCTGAATCGGCTGTTAACCGAAAGGTTGGAGTTTCGAGCCCACCCGGTGGTGGTGCGGCGCTTTTTTTTCTTTGAGCTGACAGCTTTGAAGATATGTTCTGATGGTGGTGAGAGCGGAGCACGACTGTCTCCGTGGCGCAACTGGGTAGCGCGATCGGTTGTTAACCGAAAAGTTGGAGGTTCGAGCCCACACGGTGGTGGTGCGGCGCTTTTTTTTTCTTTGGGCTGATAGCTTTGAAGATATGTTCTGATGGTGGTGAAAGTGGGGCACGACTGTCTCCGTGGCGCAATTGGCTAGCGCGATCGGCTGTTAACCGAAAGGTAGGAGGTTCGAGCCCACCCGGTGGTGGTGCGGCGCTTTTTTTTTCTTTGGGCTGATAGCTTTGAAGATATGTTCTGATGGTGGTGAGAGTGGAGCAAGACTGTCTCTGTTGCGCAATTGACTAGCTGAATCGGCTGTTAACCGAAAGGTTGGAGTTTCGAGCCCACCCGGTGGTGGTGCGGCTCTTTTTTTTCTTTGAGCTGACAGCTTTGAAGATATGTTCTGATGGTGGTGAGAGCGGAGCACGACTGTCTCCGTGGCGCAACTGGGTAGCGCGATCGGTTGTTAACCGAAAAGTTGGAGAATCGAGCCCACACGGTGGTGGTGCGGCGCTTTTTTTTTTCTTTGGGCTGATAGCTTTGAAGATATGTTCTGATGGTGGTGAAAGTGGGGCACGACTGTCTCCGTGGCGCAATTGGCTAGCGCGATCGGCTGTTAACCGAAAGGTTGGAGGTTCGAGCCCACCCGGTGGTGGAGCGGCGCTTTTTTTTTCTTTGGGCTGATAGCTTTGAAGATATGTTCTGATGGTGGTGAGAGTGGAGCAGGACTGTCTCCGTGGCGCAATTGGCTAGCGCGATCGGCTGTTAACCGAAAGGTTGGAGTTTCGAGCCCACCCGGTGGTAGTGCGGTGCTTTTTTTTCTTTGCGTTGATAGCTTTGAAGATATATTCTAATGGTGGTGAGTGTTGAGCATGACTGTCTCCGTGGCGAAAATGGCTAGCGCGAACGGCTGTTAACCGAAAGGTTGGAAGTTCGAGCCCACCCGGTGGTGGTGCGGCGCTTTTTTTTTCTTTGGGCTGATAGCTTTGAAGATATGTTCTGATGGTGGTGAGAGTGGAGCAGGACTGTCTCCGTGGCGCAATTGGCTAGCGCGATCGGCTGTTAACGGAAAGGTTGGAGTTTCGAGCCCACCCGGTGGTAGTGCGGCGCTTTTTTTTCTTTGGGCTGATAGCTTTGAAGATATGTTCTGATGGTGGTGAAAGTGGGGCACGACTGTCTCCGTGGCGCAATTGGCTAGCGCGATCGGCTGTTAACCGTAAGGTTGGAGGTTCGAGCCCATCCGGTGGTGGTGCGGCGCTTTTTTTTTCTTTGGGCTGATAGCTTTGAAGATATGTTCTGATGGTGGTGAGAGTGGAGCAGGACTGTCTCCGTGGCGCAACTGGCTAGCGCGATCGGCTGTTAACCGAAAAATTGGAGGTTCGAGCCCACCCGGTAGTAGTGCGGCGTTTTTTTTTCTTTGCGCTGATAGCTTTGAAGATATGTTCTGATGGTGGTGAGAGTGGAGCACGATTGTCTCCGTGGCGCAATTGGGTAGCGCGATCGGTTGTTAACCGAAAAGTTGGAGGTTTGAGCCCACACGGTGGTGGTGCGGCGCTTTTTTTTTCTTTGGGCTGATAGCTTTGAAGATATGTTCTGATGGTGGTGAAAGTGGGGCACGACTGTCTCCGTGGCGCAATTGGCTAGCGCGATCGGCTGTTAACCGAAAGGTTGGAGGTTCGAGCCCATCCGGTGGTGGTGCGGCGCTTTTTTTTTTTTGGGCTGATAGCTTTGAAGATATGTTCTGATGGTGGTGAGAGTGGAGCAGGACTGTCTCCGTGGCGCAATTGGCTAGCGCGATCGGCTGTTAACCGAAAGGTTGGAGTTTCGAGCCCACCCGGTGGTAGTGCGGTGCTTTTTTTTCTTTGGGCTGGTAGCTTTGAAGTTATGTTCTGATGGTGGTGAGAATGGAGCAGGACTGTCTCCGTGCCGCAAATGGCTAGCGCGATCGGCTCTTAACCAAAAATTGGAGGTTCGAGCCCACAAGGTGGTGGTGCGGTGCTTTTTTTTCTTTGGGCTGATAGCTTTGAAGATATGTTCTTATGGGAGTGAGAGTGGAGCAGGACTGTCTCTGTTGGGCAATTGGCTAGCGCGATCGGCTGTTAACCGAAAGGTTGGAGTTTCGAGCCCACCCGGTGGTAGTGCGGTGCTTTTTTTTCTTTGGGCTGGTAGCTTTGAAGTTATGTTCTGATGGTGGTGAGAATGGAGCAGGACTGTCTCCGTGCCGCAAATGGCTAGCGCGATCGGCTCTTAACCAAAAAATTGGAGGTTCGAGCCCACAAGGTGGTGGTGCGGTGCTTTTTTTTTCGGCTGATAGCTTTGAAGATATGTTCTGATAGTGGTGAGAGAGGAGCAGGACTGTCTCCGTGGCGCAATTGGCTAGCGCGATGGGCTGTTAACCTAAAGGTTGGAGGTTCGAGCCCACCCGGTGGTAGTGTGGCGCTTTTTTTTTCTTTGGGCTGATAGCTTTGAAGTTATGTTCTGATGGCAGTGAGAGTGGAGCAGGACTGTCTCCGTTGGGCAATTGGCTAGCGCGATCGGCTGTTAACCGAAAAATTGAAGGTTCGAGCCCTCCCGAGAGTGGTGTGTTGCTTTTTTCTTTGAGCTGATAGCTTTGAAGATATGTTGTGGCGCGAGGTGAGTGTGGAGCACGACTGTCTCTGTGGCGCGATTGGCTTGCGCGATCGGCTGTTAACCGAAAGGTTGGAGGTTCGAGCCCACCCGGTGGTGGTGCGGCTTTTTTTTCTTTGGGCTGATAGCTTTGAAGATATGTTCTGATGGTGGTGAAAGTGGAGCACGACTGTCTCCGTGGCGCAATTGGCTAGCGCGATCGGATTTTAACCGAAATGTTTGAGGTTCGAGCTTTCCCGGGAGTGGTGTGTTGCTTTTATTTCTTTGGGCTGATAGCTTTGAAGATATGTTCTGATGGTGGTGAGAGTGGAGCAAGACTGTCTCTGTTGCGCAATTGACTAGCTGAATCGGCTGTTAACCGAAAGGTTGGAGTTTCGAGCCCACCCGGTGGTGGTGCGGCGCTTTTTTTTCTTTGAGCTGACAGCTTTGAAGATATGTTCTGATGGTGGTTAGAGCGGAGCACGACTGTCTCCGTGGCGCAACTGGGTAGCGCGATTGGTTGTTAACCGAAAAGTTGGAGGTTCGAGCCCACACGGTGGTGGTGCGGCGCTTTTTTTTTCTTTGGGCTGATAGCTTTGAAGATATGTTCTGATGGTGGTGAAAGTGGGGCACGACTGTCTCCGTGGCGCAATTGGCTAGCGCGATCGGCTGTTAACCGAAAGGTAGGAGGTTCGAGCCCACCCGGTGGTGGTGCGGCGCTTTTTTTTTTCTTTGGGCTGATAGCTTTGAAGATATGTTCTGATGGTGGTGAGAGTGGAGCAAGACTGTCTCTGTTGCGCAATTGACTAGCTGAATCGGCTGTTAACCGAAAGGTTGGAGTTTCGAGCCCACCCGGTGGTGGTGCGGCGCTTTTTTTTCTTTGAGCTGACAGCTTTGAAGATATGTTCTGATGGTGGTGAGAGCGGAGCACGACTGTCTCCGTGGCGCAACTGGGTAGCGCGATCGGTTGTTAACCGAAAAGTTGGAGGTTCCAGCCCACACGGTGGTGGTGCGGCGTTTTTTTTTTCTTTGGGCTGATAGCTTTGATGATATGTTCTGATGGTGGTGAAAGTGGGGCACGACTGTCTCCGTGGCGCAATTGGCTAGCGCGATCGGCTGTTCACCGAAAGGTTGGAGGTTCGAGCCCACCCGGTGGTGGTGCGGCGCTTTTTTTTTCTTTGGGCTGATAGCTTTGAAGATATGTTCTGATGGTGGTGAGAGTGGAGCAGGACTGTCTCCGTGGCGCAATTGGCTAGCGCGATCGGCTGTTAACCGAAAGGCGGAGGTTCGAGCCCACCCGGTGGTGGTGCGGCGCTTTTTTTCTTGGCGCTGATAGCTTTGAAGATATGTTCTGATGGTGGTGAGAGTGGAGCACGACTGTCTCCGTGGCGCAAATGGCTAGCGCGATCGGCTGTTAACCGAAAGGTTGGACGTTCGAGCCCACCCGGTGGTCGGGCGGCGCTTTTTTTTCTTTGGGCTGATAGCTTTGAAGATATGTTCTTATGGGAGTGAGAGTGGAGCAGGACTGTCTCTGTTGGGCAATTGGCTAGCGCGATCGGCTGTTAACCGAAAAGTTTGAGGTTCGAGCCCTCCCGAGAGTGGTGTGTTGCTTTTTTCTTTGCGTTTATAGCTTTCAAGATATATTCTAATGGTGGTGAGTGTTGAGCATGACTGTCTCCGTGGCGAAATTGGCTAGCGCGAACGGCTGTTAACCGAAAGGTTGGAAGTTCGAGCCCACCCGGTGGTGGTGCGGCGCTTTTTTCTTTGAGCTGATAGCTTTGAAGATATGTTGTGGCGCGATGTGAGTGTGGAGCACGACTGTCTCTGTGGCGCGATTGGCTTGCGCGATCGGCTGTTAACCGAAAGGTTGGAGGTTCGAGCCCACCCGGTGGTGGTGCGGCTTTTTTTTCTTTGGGCTGATAGCTTTGAAGATATGTTCTGATGGTGGTGAAAGTGGAGCACGACTGTCTCCGTGGCGCAATTGGCTAGCGCGATCGGATTTTAACCGAAATGTTTGAGGTTCGAGCTTTCCCGGGAGTGGTGTGTTGCTTTTATTTCTTTGGGCTGATAGCTTTGAAGATATGTTCTGATGGTGGTGAGAGTGGAGCAAGACTGTCTCTGTTGCGCAATTGACTAGCTGAATCGGCTGTTAACCGAAAGGTTGGAGTTTCGAGCCCACCCGGTGGTGGTGCGGCGCTTTTTTTTCTTTGAGCTGACAGCTTTGAAGATATGTTCTGATGGTGGTGAGAGCGGAGCACGACTGTCTCCGTGGCGCAACTGGGTAGCGCGATTGGTTGTTAACCGAAAAGTTGGAGGTTCGAGCCCACACGGTGGTGGTGCGGCGCTTTTTTTTTCTTTGGGCTGATAGCTTTGAAGATATGTTCTGATGGTGGTGAAAGTGGGGCACGACTGTCTCCGTGGCGCAATTTGCTAGCGCGATCGGCTGTTAACCGAAAGGTAGGAGGTTCGAGCCCACACGGTGGTGGTGCGGCGCTTTTTTTTTCTTTGGGCTGATAGCTTTGAAGATATGTTCTGATGGTGGTGAGAGTGGAGCAAGACTGTCTCTGTTGCGCAATTGACTAGCTGAATCGGCTGTTAACCGAAAGGTTGGAGTTTCGAGCCCACCCGGTGGTGGTGCGGCGCTTTTTTTTCTTTGAGCTGACAGCTTTGAAGATATGTTCTGATGGTGGTGAGAGCGGAGCACGACTGTCTCCGTGGCGCAACTGGGTAGCGCGATCGGTTGTTAACCGAAAAGTTGGAGGTTCGAGCCCACACGGTGGTGGTGCGGCGCTTTTTTTTTCTTTGGGCTGATAGCTTTGAAGATATGTTCTGATGGTGGTGAAAGTGGGGCACGACTGTCTCCGTGGCGCAATTGGCTAGCGCGATCGGCTGTTAACCGAAAGGTTGGAGGTTCGAGCCCACCCGGTGGTGGTGCGGCGCTTTTTTTTTCTTTGGGCTGATAGCTTTGAAGATATGTTCTGATGGTGGTGAGAGTGGAGCAGGACTGTCTCCGTGGCGCAATTGGCTAGCGCGATCGGCTGTTAACCGAAAGGCGGAGGTTCGAGCCCACCCGGTGGTGGTGCGGCGCTTTTTTTCTTGGCGCTGATAGCTTTGAAGATATGTTCTGATGGTGGTGAGAGTGGAGCACGACTGTCTCCGTGGCGCAAATGGCTAGCGCGATCGGCTGTTAACCGAAAGGTTGGACGTTCGAGCCCAACCGGTGGTCGGGCGGCGCTTTTTTTTCTTTGGGCTGATAGCTTTGAAGATATGTTCTGATGGGAGTGAGAGTGGAGCAGGACTGTCTCTGTTGGGCAATTGGCTAGCGCGATCGGCTGTTAACCGAAAAGTTTGAGGTTCGAGCCCTCCCGAGAGTGGTGTGTTGCTTTTTTCTTTGCGTTGATAGCTTTGAAGATATATTCTAATGGTGGTGAGTGTTGAGCATGACTGTCTCCGTGGCGAAAATGGCTAGCGCGAACGGCTGTTAACCGAAAGGTTGGAAGTTCGAGCCCACCCGGTGGTGGTGCGGCGCTTTTTTTTTCTTTGGGCTGATAGCTTTGAAGATATGTTCTGATGGTGGTGAGAGAGGAGCAGGACTGTCTCCGTGGCGCAATTGGCTAGCGCGATCGGCTGTTAACGGAAAGGTTGGAGTTTCGAGCCCACCCGGTGGTAGTGCGGCGCTTTTTTTTCTTTGGGCTGATAGCTTTGAAGATATGTTCTGATGGTGGTGAAAGTGGGGCACGACTGTCTCCGTGGCGCAATTGGCTAGCGCGATCGGCTGTTAACCGTAAGGTTGGAGGTTCGAGCCCATCCGGTGGTGGTGCGGCGCTTTTTTTTTCTTTGGGCTGATAGCTTTGAAGATATGTTCTGATGGTGGTGAGAGTGGAGCAGGACTGTCTCCGTGGCGCAACTGGCTAGCGCGATCGGCTGTTAACCGAAAAATTGGAGGTTCGAGCCCACCCGGTAGTAGTGCGGCGTTTTTTTTTCTTTGCGCTGATAGCTTTGAAGATATGTTCTGATGGTGGTGAGAGTGGAGCACGATTGTCTCCGTGGCGCAATTGGGTAGCGCGATCGGTTGTTAACCGAAAAGTTGGAGGTTTGAGCCCACACGGTGGTGGTGCGGCGCTTTTTTTTTCTTTGGGCTGATAGCTTTGAAGATATGTTCTGATGGTGGTGAAAGTGGGGCACGACTGTCTCCGTGGCGCAATTGGCTAGCGCGATCGGCTGTTAACCGAAAGGTTGGAGGTTCGAGCCCATCCGGTGGTGGTGCGGCGCTTTTTTTTTTTTGGGCTGATAGCTTTGAAGATATGTTCTGATGGTGGTGAGAGTGGAGCAGGACTGTCTCCGTGGCGCAATTGGCTAGCGCGATCGGCTGTTAACCGAAAGGTTGGAGTTTCGAGCCCACCCGGTGGTAGTGCGGTGCTTTTTTTTCTTTGGGCTGGTAGCTTTGAAGTTATGTTCTGATGGTGGTGAGAATGGAGCAGGACTGTCTCCGTGCCGCAAATGGCTAGCGCGATCGGCTCTTAACCAAAAATTGGAGGTTCGAGCCCACAAGGTGGTGGTGCGGTGCTTTTTTTTTCGGCTGATAGCTTTGAAGATATGTTCTGATAGTGGTGAGAGAGGAGCAGGACTGTCTCCGTGGCGCAATTGGCTAGCGCGATCGGCTGTTAACCTAAAGGTTGGAGGTTCGAGCCCACCCGGTGGTAGTGTGGCGCTTTTTTTTCTTTGGGCTGATAGCTTTGAAGTTATGTTCTGATGGCAGTGAGAGTGGAGCAGGACTGTCTCCGTTGGGCAATTGGCTAGCGCGATCGGCTGTTAACCGAAAAGTTGAAGGTTCGAGCCCTCCCGAGAGTGGTGTGTTGCCTTTTTCTTTGAGCTGATAGCTTTGAAGATATGTTGTGGCGCGAGGTGAGTGTGGAGCACGACTGTCTCTGTGGCGCGATTGGCTTGCGCGATCGGCTGTTAACCGAAAGGTTGGAGGTTCGAGCCCACCCGGTGGTGGTGCGGCTTTTTTTTCTTTGGGCTGATAGCTTTGAAGATATGTTCTGATGGTGGTGAAAGTGGAGCACGACTGTCTCCGTGGCGCAATTGGCTAGCGCGATCGGATTTTAACCGAAATGTTTGAGGTTCGAGCTTTCCCGGGAGTGGTGTGTTGCTTTTATTTCTTTGGGCTGATAGCTTTGAAGATATGTTCTGATGGTGGTGAGAGTGGAGCAAGACTGTCTCTGTTGCGCAATTGACTAGCTGAATCGGCTGTTAACCGAAAGGTTGGAGTTTCGAGCCCACCCGGTGGTGGTGCGGCGCTTTTTTTTCTTTGAGCTGACAGCTTTGAAGATATGTTCTGATGGTGGTGAGAGCGGAGCACGACTGTCTCCGTGGCGCAACTGGGTAGCGCGATCGGTTGTTAACCGAAAAGTTGGAGGTTCGAGCCCACACGGTGGTGGTGCGGCGCTTTTTTTTTCTTTGGGCTGATAGCTTTGAAGATATGTTCTGATGGTGGTGAAAGTGGGGCACGACTGTCTCCGTGGCGCAATTGGCTAGCGCGATCGGCTGTTAACCGAAAGGTAGGAGGTTCGAGCCCACCCGGTGGTGGTGCGGCGCTTTTTTTTTCTTTGGGCTGATAGCTTTGAAGATATGTTCTGATGGTGGTGAGAGTGGAGCAAGACTGTCTCTGTTGCGCAATTGACTAGCTGAATCGGCTGTTAACCGAAAGGTTGGAGTTTCGAGCCCACCCGGTGGTGGTGCGGCGCTTTTTTTTCTTTGAGCTGACAGCTTTGAAGATATGTTCTGATGGTGGTGAGAGCGGAGCACGACTGTCTCCGTGGCGCAACTGGGTAGCGCGATCGGTTGTTAACCGAAAAGTTGGAGGTTCGAGCCCACACGGTGGTGGTGCGGCGCTTTTTTTTTCTTTGGGCTGATAGCTTTGAAGATATGTTCTGATGGTGGTGAAAGTGGGGCACGACTGTCTCCGTGGCGCAATTGGCTAGCGCGATCGGCTGTTAACCGAAAGGTTGGAGGTTCGAGCCCACCCGGTGGTGGTGCGGCGCTTTTTTTTTCTTTGGGCTGATAGCTTTGAAGATATGTTCTGATGGTGGTGAGAGTGGAGCAGGACTGTCTCCGTGGCGCAATTGGCTAGCGCGATAGGCTGTTAACCGAAAGGTTGGAGTTTCGAGCCCACCCGGTGGTAGTGCGGCGCTTTTTTTTCTTTGGGCTGATAGCTTTGAAGATATGTTCTGATGGTGGTGAAAGTGGGGCACGACTGTCTCCGTGGCGCAATTGGCTAGCGCGATCGGCTGTTAACCGTAAGGTTGGAGGTTCGAGCCCATCCGGTGGTGGTGCGGCGCTTTTTTTTTCTTTGGGCTGATAGCTTTGAAGATATGTTCTGATGGTGGTGAGAGTGGAGCAGGACTGTCTCCGTGGCGCAATTGGCTAGCGCGATCGGCTGTTAACCGAAAGGTTGGAGTTTCGAGCCCACCCGGTGGTAGTGCGGTGCTTTTTTTTCTTTGGGCTGGTAGCTTTGAAGTTATGTTCTGATGGTGGTGAGTGTGGAGCACGACTGTCTCCGTGGCGCAATTGGCTAGCGCGATCGGCTGTTAACCGAAAGGTTGGAGTTTCGAGACCTCCAGGGAGTGGTTTGCTGCTTTTTTCTTTGCACTGATAGCTTTGAAGATATGTTTTGATGGTGGGGAGAGTGTAGCAGGACTGTCTCCGTGGCGCAATTGGGTAGCTCGATCGGCTGTTAACTGGAAGGTTGCATGTTCGAGCCCACCCGCTGGTGGTGCGGCGCTTTTTTTTCTTTGGGCTGATAGCTTTGAAGATATGTTCTGATGGTGGTGAGAGTGGAGCAGGACTGTCTCCGTGGCGCAATTGGCTAGCGCGATCGGCTGTTAACCGAAAAATTGGAGGTTCGAGCCCACCCGGTGGTGGTGCGGCGCTTTTTTTTCTTTGGGCTGATAGCTTTGAAGATATGTTCTGATGGTGGTGAGAGTGGAGCAAGACTGTCTCTGTTGCGCAATTGACTAGCTGAATCGGCTGTTAACCGAAAGGTTGGAGTTTCGAGCCCACCCGGTGGTGGTGCGGCGCTTTTTTTTCTTTGAGCTGACAGCTCTGAAGATATGTTCTGATGGTGGTGAGAGCGGAGCACGACTGTCTCCGTGGCGCAACCGGGTAGCGCGATCGGTTGTTAACCGAAAAGTTGGAGGTTCGAGCCCACACGGTGGTGGTGCGGCGCTTTTTTTTTCTTTGGGCTGATAGCTTTGAAGATATGTTCTGATGGTGGTGAAAGTGGGGCACGACTGTCTCCGTGGCGCAATTGGCTAGCGCGATCGGCTGTTAACCGAAAGGTAGGAGGTTCGAGCCCACCCGGTGGTGGTGCGGCGCTTTTTTTTTCTTTGGGCTGATAGCTTTGAAGATATGTTCTGATGGTGGTGAGAGTGGAGCAAGACTGTCTCTGTTGCGCAATTGACTAGCTGAATCGGCTGTTAACCGAAAGGTTGGAGTTTCGAGCCCACCCGGTGGTGGTGCGGCTCTTTTTTTTCTTTGAGCTGACAGCTTTGAAGATATGTTCTGATGGTGGTGAGAGCGGAGCACGACTGTCTCCGTGGCGCAACTGGGTAGCGCGATCGGTTGTTAACCGAAAAGTTGGAGAATCGAGCCCACACGGTGGTGGTGCGGCGCTTTTTTTTTTCTTTGGGCTGATAGCTTTGAAGATATGTTCTGATGGTGGTGAAAGTGGGGCACGACTGTCTCCGTGGCGCAATTGGCTAGCGCGATCGGCTGTTAACCGAAAGGTTGGAGGTTCGAGCCCACCCGGTGGTGGAGCGGCGCTTTTTTTTTCTTTGGGCTGATAGCTTTGAAGATATGTTCTGATGGTGGTGAGAGTGGAGCAGGACTGTCTCCGTGGCGCAATTGGCTAGCGCGATCGGCTGTTAACCGAAAGGTTGGAGTTTCGAGCCCACCCGGTGGTAGTGCGGTGCTTTTTTTTCTTTGGGCTGGTAGCTTTGAAGTTATGTTCTGATGGTGGTGAGAATGGAGCAGGACTGTCTCCGTGCCGCAAATGGCTAGCGCGATCGGCTCTTAACCAAAAAATTGGAGGTTCGAGCCCACAAGGTGGTGGTGCGGTGCTTTTTTTTTCGGCTGATAGCTTTGAAGATATGTTCTGATAGTGGTGAGAGAGGAGCAGGACCGTCTCCGTGGCGCAATTGGCTAGCGTGATCGGCTGTTAACCGAAAGGTCGGAGTTTCCAGCCCACCCAGTGGTGCGGCGCTTTTTTTTGGGGGGGCTGATAGCTTTGAAGCTATGTACTAATGGGGGTGAGAGTGGAGCAGGACTGTCTCGGTGGCGCAATGGGCTAGCGCGATCGGCGTTTAACCGAAAGGTTGGAGTTTCGAGACCTCCAGGGAGTGGTTTGCTGCTTTTTTCTTTGCACTGATAGCTTTGAAGATATGTTTTGATGGTGGGGAGAGTGGACACGACTGTCTCCGTGGCGCAATTGGCTAGCGCGATCGGCTGTTAACCAAAAGGTTGGAGGTTCGATCCCACCCGATGGTGGTGCGGCGATTTTGTTTTCTTTAGGCTGATAGCTTTGAAGATATGTTCTGATGGTGGTTAGAGTGGAGAAGGACTGTCTCCGTGGCGCAACTGGCTAGCGCGATCGGCTGTTAACCGAAAAATTGGAGGTTCGAGCCCACCCGGTGGTAGTGCGGCGTTTTTTTTTTCTTTGCGCTGATAGCTTTGAAGATATGTTCTGATGGTGGTGAGAGTGGAGCACGACTGTCTCCGTGGCGCAATTGGGTAGCGCGATCGGTTGTTAACCGAAAAGTTGGAGGTTTGAGCCCACACGGTGGTGGTGCGGCGCTTTTTTTTTCTTTGGGCTGATAGCTTTGAAGATATGTTCTGATGGTGGTGAAAGTGGGGCACGACTGTCTCCGTGGCGCAATTGGCTAGCGCGATCGGCTGTTAACCGAAAGGTTGGAAGTTCGAGCCCATCCGGTGGTGGTGCGGCGCTTTTTTTTTCTTTGGGCTGATAGCTTTGAAGATATGTTCTGATGGTGGTGAGAGTGGAGCAGGACTGTCTCCGTGGCGCAATTGGCTAGCGCGATCGGCTGTTAACCGAAAGGTTGGAGTTTCGAGCCCACCCGGTGGTAGTGCGGTGCTTTTTTTTCTTTGGGCTGGTAGCTTTGAAGTTATGTTCTGATGGTGGTGAGAATGGAGCAGGACTGTCTCCGTGCCGCAAATGGCTAGCGCGATCGGCTCTTAACCAAAAAATTGGAGGTTCGAGCCCACAAGGTGGTGGTGCGGTGCTTTTTTTTTCGGCTGATAGCTTTGAAGATATGTTCTGATAGTGGTGAGAGAGGAGCAGGACTGTCTCCGTGGCGCAATTGGCTAGCGCGATGGGCTGTTAACCTAAAGGTTGGAGGTTCGAGCCCACCCGGTGGTAGTGTGGCGCTTTTTTTTTCTTTGGGCTGATAGCTTTGAAGTTATGTTCTGATGGCAGTGAGAGTGGAGCAGGACTGTCTCCGTTGGGCAATTGGCTAGCGCGATCGGCTGTTAACCGAAAAATTGAAGGTTCGAGCCCTCCCGAGAGTGGTGTGTTGCTTTTTTCTTTGAGCTGATAGCTTTGAAGATATGTTGTGGCGCGAGGTGAGTGTGGAGCACGACTGTCTCTGTGGCGCGATTGGCTTGCGCGATCGGCTGTTAACCGAAAGGTTGGAGGTTCGAGCCCACCCGGTGGTGGTGCGGCTTTTTTTTCTTTGGGCTGATAGCTTTGAAGATATGTTCTGATGGTGGTGAAAGTGGAGCACGACTGTCTCCGTGGCGCAATTGGCTAGCGCGATCGGATTTTAACCGAAATGTTTGAGGTTCGAGCTTTCCCGGGAGTGGTGTGTTGCTTTTATTTCTTTGGGCTGATAGCTTTGAAGATATGTTCTGATGGTGGTGAGAGTGGAGCAAGACTGTCTCTGTTGCGCAATTGACTAGCTGAATCGGCTGTTAACCGAAAGGTTGGAGTTTCGAGCCCACCCGGTGGTGGTGCGGCGCTTTTTTTTCTTTGAGCTGACAGCTTTGAAGATATGTTCTGATGGTGGTTAGAGCGGAGCACGACTGTCTCCGTGGCGCAACTGGGTAGCGCGATTGGTTGTTAACCGAAAAGTTGGAGGTTCGAGCCCACACGGTGGTGGTGCGGCGCTTTTTTTTTCTTTGGGCTGATAGCTTTGAAGATATGTTCTGATGGTGGTGAAAGTGGGGCACGACTGTCTCCGTGGCGCAATTGGCTAGCGCGATCGGCTGTTAACCGAAAGGTAGGAGGTTCGAGCCCACCCGGTGGTGGTGCGGCGCTTTTTTTTTTCTTTGGGCTGATAGCTTTGAAGATATGTTCTGATGGTGGTGAGAGTGGAGCAAGACTGTCTCTGTTGCGCAATTGACTAGCTGAATCGGCTGTTAACCGAAAGGTTGGAGTTTCGAGCCCACCCGGTGGTGGTGCGGCGCTTTTTTTTCTTTGAGCTGACAGCTTTGAAGATATGTTCTGATGGTGGTGAGAGCGGAGCACGACTGTCTCCGTGGCGCAACTGGGTAGCGCGATCGGTTGTTAACCGAAAAGTTGGAGGTTCCAGCCCACACGGTGGTGGTGCGGCGTTTTTTTTTTCTTTGGGCTGATAGCTTTGAAGATATGTTCTGATGGTGGTGAAAGTGGGGCACGACTGTCTCCGTGGCGCAATTGGCTAGCGCGATCGGCTGTTCACCGAAAGGTTGGAGGTTCGAGCCCACCCGGTGGTGGTGCGGCGCTTTTTTTTTCTTTGGGCTGATAGCTTTGAAGATATGTTCTGATGGTGGTGAGAGTGGAGCAGGACTGTCTCCGTGGCGCAATTGGCTAGCGCGATCGGCTGTTAACCGAAAGGCGGAGGTTCGAGCCCACCCGGTGGTGGTGCGGCGCTTTTTTTCTTGGCGCTGATAGCTTTGAAGATATGTTCTGATGGTGGTGAGAGTGGAGCACGACTGTCTCCGTGGCGCAAATGGCTAGCGCGATCGGCTGTTAACCGAAAGGTTGGACGTTCGAGCCCACCCGGTGGTCGGGCGGCGCTTTTTTTTCTTTGGGCTGATAGCTTTGAAGATATGTTCTTATGGGAGTGAGAGTGGAGCAGGACTGTCTCTGTTGGGCAATTGGCTAGCGCGATCGGCTGTTAACCGAAAAGTTTGAGGTTCGAGCCCTCCCGAGAGTGGTGTGTTGCTTTTTTCTTTGCGTTTATAGCTTTCAAGATATATTCTAATGGTGGTGAGTGTTGAGCATGACTGTCTCCGTGGCGAAATTGGCTAGCGCGAACGGCTGTTAACCGAAAGGTTGGAAGTTCGAGCCCACCCGGTGGTGGTGCGGCGCTTTTTTCTTTGAGCTGATAGCTTTGAAGATATGTTGTGGCGCGATGTGAGTGTGGAGCACGACTGTCTCTGTGGCGCGATTGGCTTGCGCGATCGGCTGTTAACCGAAAGGTTGGAGGTTCGAGCCCACCCGGTGGTGGTGCGGCTTTTTTTTCTTTGGGCTGATAGCTTTGAAGATATGTTCTGATGGTGGTGAAAGTGGAGCACGACTGTCTCCGTGGCGCAATTGGCTAGCGCGATCGGATTTTAACCGAAATGTTTGAGGTTCGAGCTTTCCCGGGAGTGGTGTGTTGCTTTTATTTCTTTGGGCTGATAGCTTTGAAGATATGTTCTGATGGTGGTGAGAGTGGAGCAAGACTGTCTCTGTTGCGCAATTGACTAGCTGAATCGGCTGTTAACCGAAAGGTTGGAGTTTCGAGCCCACCCGGTGGTGGTGCGGCGCTTTTTTTTCTTTGAGCTGACAGCTTTGAAGATATGTTCTGATGGTGGTGAGAGCGGAGCACGACTGTCTCCGTGGCGCAACTGGGTAGCGCGATTGGTTGTTAACCGAAAAGTTGGAGGTTCGAGCCCACACGGTGGTGGTGCGGCGCTTTTTTTTTCTTTGGGCTGATAGCTTTGAAGATATGTTCTGATGGTGGTGAAAGTGGGGCACGACTGTCTCCGTGGCGCAATTTGCTAGCGCGATCGGCTGTTAACCGAAAGGTAGGAGGTTCGAGCCCACACGGTGGTGGTGCGGCGCTTTTTTTTTCTTTGGGCTGATAGCTTTGAAGATATGTTCTGATGGTGGTGAGAGTGGAGCAAGACTGTCTCTGTTGCGCAATTGACTAGCTGAATCGGCTGTTAACCGAAAGGTTGGAGTTTCGAGCCCACCCGGTGGTGGTGCGGCGCTTTTTTTTCTTTGAGCTGACAGCTTTGAAGATATGTTCTGATGGTGGTGAGAGCGGAGCACGACTGTCTCCGTGGCGCAACTGGGTAGCGCGATCGGTTGTTAACCGAAAAGTTGGAGGTTCGAGCCCACACGGTGGTGGTGCGGCGTTTTTTTTTTCTTTGGGCTGATAGCTTTGAAGATATGTTCTGATGGTGGTGAAAGTGGGGCACGACTGTCTCCGTGGCGCAATTGGCTAGCGCGATCGGCTGTTAACCGAAAGGTTGGAGGTTCGAGCCCACCCGGTGGTGGTGCGGCGCTTTTTTTTTCTTTGGGCTGATAGCTTTGAAGATATGTTCTGATGGTGGTGAGAGTGGAGCAGGACTGTCTCCGTCGCGCAATTGGCTAGCGCGATCGGCTGTTAACCGAAAGGCGGAGGTTCGAGCCCACCAGGTGGTGGTGCGGCGCTTTTTTTCTTGGCGCTGATAGCTTTGAAGATATGTTCTGATGGTGGTGAGAGTGGAGCACGACTGTCTCCGTGGCGCAAATGGCTAGCGCGATCGGCTGTTAACCGAAAGGTTGGACGTTCGAGCCCACCCGGTGGTCGGGCGGCACTTTTTTTTCTTTGGGCTGATAGCTTTGAAGATATGTTCTTATGGGAGTGAGAGTGGAGCAGGACAGTCTCTGTTGGGCAATTGGCTAGCGCGATCGGCTGTTAACCGAAAAGTTTGAGGTTCGAGCCCTCCCGAGAGTGGTGTGTTGCTTTTTTCCTTGCGTTTAGAAGCTTTCAAGATATATTCTAATGGTGGTGAGTGTTGAGATGACTGTCTCCGTGGCGAAATTGGCTAGCGCGAACGGCTGTTAACCGAAAGGTTGGAAGTTCGAGCCCACCCGGTGGTGGTGCGGCGCTTTTTTTTTCTTTGGGCTGATAGCTTTGAAGATATGTTCTGATGGTGGTGAGAGTGGAGAAGGACTGTCTCCGTGGCGCAATTGGCTAGCGCGATCGGCTGTTAACGGAAAGGTTGGAGTTTCGAGCCCACCCGGTGGTAGTGCGGCGCTTATTTTTCTTTGGGCTGATAGCTTTGAAGATATGTTCTGATGGTGGTGAGAACGGAGCAGGACTGTCTCCGTGCCGCAAATGGCTAGCGAGATCGGCTGTTAAACGAAAAATTGGAGGTTCGAGCCCACCCGGTGGCGGTGCGGCGCTTTTTTTTTCTTTGGGCTGATAGCTTTGAAGATATGTTCTGATGGTGGTGAAAGTGGGGCACGACTGTCTCCGTGGCGCAATTGGCTAGCGCGATCGGCTGTTAACCGAAAGGTTGGAGTTCCGAGCCCACCCGGTGGTAGTGCGGTGCTTTTTTTTCTTTGGGCTGGTAGCTTTGAAGTTATGTTCTGATGGTGGTGAGAATGGAGCAGGACTGTCTCCGTGCCGCAAATGGCTAGCGCGATCGGCTCTTAACCAAAAATTGGAGGTTCGAGCCCACAAGGTGGTGGTGCGGTGCTTTTTTTTTCGGCTGATAGCTTTGAAGATATGTTCTGATAGTGGTGAGAGAGGAGCAGGACTGTCTCCGTGGCGCAATTGGCTAGCGCGATCGGCTGTTAACCTAAAGGTTGGAGGTTCGAGCCCACCCGGTGGTAGTGTGGCGCTTTTTTTTCTTTGGGCTGATAGCTTTGAAGTTATGTTCTGATGGCAGTGAGAGTGGAGCAGGACTGTCTCCGTTGGGCAATTGGCTAGCGCGATCGGCTGTTAACCGAAAAGTTGAAGGTTCGAGCCCTCCCGAGAGTGGTGTGTTGCCTTTTTCTTTGAGCTGATAGCTTTGAAGATATGTTGTGGCGCGAGGTGAGTGTGGAGCACGACTGTCTCTGTGGCGCGATTGGCTTGCGCGATCGGCTGTTAACCGAAAGGTTGGAGGTTCGAGCCCACCCGGTGGTGGTGCGGCTTTTTTTTCTTTGGGCTGATAGCTTTGAAGATATGTTCTGATGGTGGTGAAAGTGGAGCACGACTGTCTCTGTGGCGCAATTGGCTAGCGCGATCGGATTTTAACCGAAATGTTTGAGGTTCGAGCTTTCCCGGGAGTGGTGTGTTGCTTTTATTTCTTTGGGCTGATAGCTTTGAAGATATGTTCTGATGGTGGTGAGAGTGGAGCAAGACTGTCTCTGTTGCGCAATTGACTAGCTGAATCGGCTGTTAACCGAAAGGTTGGAGTTTCGAGCCCACCCGGTGGTGGTGCGGCGCTTTTTTTTCTTTGAGCTGACAGCTTTGAAGATATGTTCTGATGGTGGTGAGAGCGGAGCACGACTGTCTCCGTGGCGCAACTGGGTAGCGCGATCGGTTGTTAACCGAAAAGTTGGAGGTTCGAGCCCACACGGTGGTGGTGCGGCGCTTTTTTTTTCTTTGGGCTGATAGCTTTGAAGATATGTTCTGATGGTGGTGAAAGTGGGGCACGACTGTCTCCGTGGCGCAATTGGCTAGCGCGATCGGCTGTTAACCGAAAGGTAGGAGGTTCGAGCCCACCCGGTGGTGGTGCGGCGCTTTTTTTTTCTTTGGGCTGATAGCTTTGAAGATATGTTCTGATGGTGGTGAGAGTGGAGCAAGACTGTCTCTGTTGCGCAATTGACTTGCTGAATCGGCTGTTAACCGAAAGGTTGGAGTTTCGAGCCCACCCGGTGGTGGTGCGGCGCTTTTTTTTCTTTGAGCTGACAGCTTTGAAGATATGTTCTGATGGTGGTGAGAGCGGAGCACGACTGTCTCCGTGGCGCAACTGGGTAGCGCGATCGGTTGTTAACCGAAAAGTTGGAGGTTCGAGCCCACACGGTGGTGGTGCGGCGCTTTTTTTTTCTTTGGGCTGATAGCTTTGAAGATATGTTCTGATGGTGGTGAAAGTGGGGCACGACTGTCTCCGTGGCGCAATTGGCTAGCGCGATCGGCTGTTAACCGAAAGGTTGGAGGTTCGAGCCCACCCGGTGGTGGTGCGGCGCTTTTTTTTTCTTTGGGCTGATAGCTTTGAAGATATGTTCTGATGGTGGTGAGAGTGGAGCAGGACTGTCTCCGTGGCGCAATTGGCTAGCGCGATCGGCTGTTAACCGAAAGGTTGGAGTTTCGAGCCCACCCGGTGGTAGTGCGGCGCTTTTTTTTCTTTGGGCTGATAGCTTTGAAGATATGTTCTGATGGTGGTGAAAGTGGGGCACGACTGTCTCCGTGGCGCAATTGGCTAGCGCGATCGGCTGTTAACCGTAAGGTTGGAGGTTCGAGCCCATCCGGTGGTGGTGCGGCGCTTTTTTTTTCTTTGGGCTGATAGCTTTGAAGATATGTTCTGATGGTGGTGAGAGTGGAGCAGGACTGTCTCCGTGGCGCAATTGGCTAGCGCGATCGGCTGTTAACCGAAAGGTTGGAGTTTCGAGCCCACCCGGTGGTAGTGCGGTGCTTTTTTTTCTTTGGGCTGGTAGCTTTGAAGTTATGTTCTGATGGTGGTGAGTGTGGAGCACGACTGTCTCCGTGGCGCAATTGGCTAGCGCGATCGGCTGTTAACCGAAAGGTTGGAGTTTCGAGACCTCCAGGGAATGGTTTGCTGCTTTTTTCTTTGCACTGATAGCTTTGAAGATATGTTTTGATGGTGGGGAGAGTGTAGCAGGACTGTCTCCGTGGCGCAATTGGCTAGCTCGATCGGCTGTTAACTGGAAGGTTGCATGTTCGAGCCCACCCGCTGGTGGTGCGGCGCTTTTTTTTCTTTGGGCTGATAGCTTTGAAGATATGTTCTGATGGTGGTGAGAGTGGAGCAGGACTGTCTCCGTGGCGCAATCGGCTAGCGCGATGGGCTGTTAACCGAAAAATTGGAGGTTCGAGCCCACCCGGTGGTGGTGCGGCGCTTTTTTTTTCTTTGGGCTGATAGCTTTGAAGATATGTTCTGATGGTGGTGAGAGTGGAGCAAGACTGTCTCTGTTGCGCAATTGACTAGCTGAATCGGCTGTTAACCGAAAGGTTGGAGTTTCGAGCCCACCCGGTGGTGGTGCGGCGCTTTTTTTTCTTTGAGCTGACAGCTCTGAAGATATGTTCTGATGGTGGTGAGAGCGGAGCACGACTGTCTCCGTGGCGCAACCGGGTAGCGCGATCGGTTGTTAACCGAAAAGTTGGAGGTTCGAGCCCACACGGTGGTGGTGCGGCGCTTTTTTTTTCTTTGGGCTGATAGCTTTGAAGATATGTTCTGATGGTGGTGAAAGTGGGGCACGACTGTCTCCGTGGCGCATTTGGCTAGCGCGATCGGCTGTTAACCGAAAGGTAGGAGGTTCGAGCCCACCCGGTGGTGGTGCGGCGCTTTTTTTTTCTTTGGGCTGATAGCTTTGAAGATATGTTCTGATGGTGGTGAGAGTGGAGCAGGACTGTCTCCGTGGCGCAATTGGCTAGCGCGATCGGCTGTTAACCGAAAGGTTGGAGTTTCGAGCCCACCCGGTGGTAGTGCGGCGCTTTTTTTTCTTTGGGCTGATAGCTTTGAAGATATGTTCTGATGGTGGTGAAAGTGGGGCACGACTGTCTCCGTGGCGCAATTGGCTAGCGCGATCGGCTGTTAACCGTAAGGTTGGAGGTTCGAGCCCATCCGGTGGTGGTGCGGCGCTTTTTTTTTCTTTGGGCTGATAGCTTTGAAGATATGTTCTGATGGTGGTGAGAGTGGAGCAGGACTGTCTCCGTGGCGCAATTGGCTAGCGCGATCGGCTGTTAACCGAAAGGTTGGAGTTTCGAGCCCACCCGGTGGTAGTGCGGTGCTTTTTTTTCTTTGGGCTGGTAGCTTTGAAGTTATGTTCTGATGGTGGTGAGTGTGGAGCACGACTGTCTCCGTGGCGCAATTGGCTAGCGCGATCGGCTGTTAACCGAAAGGTTGGAGTTTCGAGACCTCCAGGGAATGGTTTGCTGCTTTTTTCTTTGCACTGATAGCTTTGAAGATATGTTTTGATGGTGGGGAGAGTGTAGCAGGACTGTCTCCGTGGCGCAATTGGCTAGCTCGATCGGCTGTTAACTGGAAGGTTGCATGTTCGAGCCCACCCGCTGGTGGTGCGGCGCTTTTTTTTCTTTGGGCTGATAGCTTTGAAGATATGTTCTGATGGTGGTGAGAGTGGAGCAGGACTGTCTCCGTGGCGCAATCGGCTAGCGCGATGGGCTGTTAACCGAAAAATTGGAGGTTCGAGCCCACCCGGTGGTGGTGCGGCGCTTTTTTTTTCTTTGGGCTGATAGCTTTGAAGATATGTTCTGATGGTGGTGAGAGTGGAGCAAGACTGTCTCTGTTGCGCAATTGACTAGCTGAATCGGCTGTTAACCGAAAGGTTGGAGTTTCGAGCCCACCCGGTGGTGGTGCGGCGCTTTTTTTTCTTTGAGCTGACAGCTCTGAAGATATGTTCTGATGGTGGTGAGAGCGGAGCACGACTGTCTCCGTGGCGCAACCGGGTAGCGCGATCGGTTGTTAACCGAAAAGTTGGAGGTTCGAGCCCACACGGTGGTGGTGCGGCGCTTTTTTTTTCTTTGGGCTGATAGCTTTGAAGATATGTTCTGATGGTGGTGAAAGTGGGGCACGACTGTCTCCGTGGCGCATTTGGCTAGCGCGATCGGCTGTTAACCGAAAGGTAGGAGGTTCGAGCCCACCCGGTGGTGGTGCGGCGCTTTTTTTTTCTTTGGGCTGATAGCTTTGAAGATATGTTCTGATGGTGGTGAGAGTGGAGCAAGACTGTCTCTGTTGCGCAATTGACTAGCTGAATCGGCTGTTAACCGAAAGGTTGGAGTTTCGAGCCCACCCGGTGGTGGTGCGGCTCTTTTTTTTCTTTGAGCTGACAGCTTTGAAGATATGTTCTGATGGTGGTGAGAGCGGAGCACGACTGTCTCCGTGGCGCAACTGGGTAGCGCGATCGGTTGTTAACCGAAAAGTTGGAGAATCGAGCCCACACGGTGGTGGTGCGGCGCTTTTTTTTTTCTTTGGGCTGATAGCTTTGAAGATATGTTCTGATGGTGGTGAAAGTGGGGCACGATTGTCTCCGTGGCGCAATTGGCTAGCGCGATCGGCTGTTAACCGAAAGGTTGGAGGTTCGAGCCCACCCGGTGGTGGAGCGGCGCTTTTTTTTTCTTTGGGCTGATAGCTTTGAAGATATGTTCTGATGGTGGTGAGAGTGGAGCAGGACTGTCTCCGTGGCGCAATTGGCTAGCGCGATCGGCTGTTAACCGAAAGGTTGGAGTTTCGAGCCCACCCGGTGGTAGTGCGGTGCTTTTTTTTCTTTGGGCTGGTAGCTTTGAAGTTATGTTCTGATGGTGGTGAGAATGGAGCAGGACTGTCTCCGTGCCGCAAATGGCTAGCGCGATCGGCTCTTAACCAAAAAATTGGAGGTTCGAGCCCACAAGGTGGTGGTGCGGTGCTTTTTTTTTCGGCTGATAGCTTTGAAGATATGTTCTGATAGTGGTGAGAGAGGAGCAGGACCGTCTCCGTGGCGCAATTGGCTAGCGTGATCGGCTGTTAACCGAAAGGTCGGAGTTTCCAGCCCACCCAGTGGTGCGGCGCTTTTTTTTGGGGGGGCTGATAGCTTTGAAGCTATGTCCTAATGGGGGTGAGAGTGGAGCAGGACTGTCTCGGTGGCGCAATGGGCTAGCGCGATCGGCGTTTAACCGAAAGGTTGGAGTTTCGAGACCTCCAGGGAGTGGTTTGCTGCTTTTTTCTTTGCACTGATAGCTTTGAAGATAAGTTTTGATGGTGGGGAGAGTGGACACGACTGTCTCCGTGGCGCAATTGGCTAGCGCGATCGGCTGTTAACCAAAAGGTTGGAGGTTCGATCCCACCCGGTGGTGGTGCGGCGATTTTGTTTTCTTTAGGCTGATAGCTTTGAAGATATGTTCTGATGGTGGTTAGAGTGGAGAAGGACTGTCTCCGTGGCGCAACTGGCTAGCGCGATCGGCTGTTAACCGAAAAATTGGAGGTTCGAGCCCACCCGGTGGTAGTGCGGCGTTTTTTTTTCTTTGCGCTGATAGCTTTGAAGATATGTTCTGATGGTGGTGAGAGTGGAGCACGACTGTCTCCGTGGCGCAATTGGGTAGCGCGATCGGTTGTTAACCGAAAAGTTGGAGGTTTGAGCCCACACGGTGGTGGTGCGGCGCTTTTTTTTTCTTTGGGCTGATAGCTTTGAAGATATGTTCTGATGGTGGTGAAAGTGGGGCACGACTGTCTCCGTGGCGCAATTGGCTAGCGCGATCGGCTGTTAACCGAAAGGTTGGAGGTTCGAGCCCATCCGGTGGTGGTGCGGCGCTTTTTTTTTTCTTTGGGCTGATAGCTTTGAAGATATGTTCTGATGGTGGTGAGAGTGGAGCAGGACTGTCTCCGTGGCGCAATTGGCTAGCGCGATCGGCTGTTAACCGAAAGGTTGGAGTTTCGAGCCCACCCGGTGGTAGTGCGGTGCTTTTTTTTCTTTGGGCTGGTAGCTTTGAAGTTATGTTCTGATGGTGGTGAGAATGGAGCAGGACTGTCTCCGTGCCGCAAATGGCTAGCGCGATCGGCTCTTAACCAAAAAATTGGAGGTTCGAGCCCACAAGGTGGTGGTGCGGTGCTTTTTTTTTCGGCTGATAGCTTTGAAGATATGTTCTGATAGTGGTGAGAGAGGAGCAGGACTGTCTCCGTGGCGCAATTGGCTAGCGCGATGGGCTGTTAACCTAAAGGTTGGAGGTTCGAGCCCACCCGGTGGTAGTGTGGCGCTTTTTTTTTCTTTGGGCTGATAGCTTTGAAGTTATGTTCTGATGGCAGTGAGAGTGGAGCAGGACTGTCTCCGTTGGGCAATTGGCTAGCGCGATCGGCTGTTAACCGAAAAATTGAAGGTTCGAGCCCTCCCGAGAGTGGTGTGTTGCTTTTTTCTTTGAGCTGATAGCTTTGAAGATATGTTGTGGCGCGAGGTGAGTGTGGAGCACGACTGTCTCTGTGGCGCGATTGGCTAGCGCGATCGGCTGTTAACCGAAAGGTTGGAGGTTCGAGCCCACCCGGTGGTGGTGCGGCTTTTTTTTCTTTGGGCTGATAGCTTTGAAGATATGTTCTGATGGTGGTGAAAGTGGAGCACGACTGTCTCCGTGGCGCAATTGGCTAGCGCGATCGGATTTTAACCGAAATGTTTGAGGTTCGAGCTTTCCCGGGAGTGGTGTGTTGCTTTTATTTCTTTGGGCTGATAGCTTTGAAGATATGTTCTGATGGTGGTGAGAGTGGAGCAAGACTGTCTCTGTTGCGCAATTGACTAGCTGAATCGGCTGTTAACCGAAAGGTTGGAGTTTCGAGCCCACCCGGTGGTGGTGCGGCGCTTTTTTTTCTTTGAGCTGACAGCTTTGAAGATATGTTCTGATGGTGGTTAGAGCGGAGCACGACTGTCTCCGTGGCGCAACTGGGTAGCGCGATTGGTTGTTAACCGAAAAGTTGGAGGTTCGAGCCCACACGGTGGTGGTGCGGCGCTTTTTTTTTCTTTGGGCTGATAGCTTTGAAGATATGTTCTGATGGTGGTGAAAGTGGGGCACGACTGTCTCCGTGGCGCAATTGGCTAGCGCGATCGGCTGTTAACCGAAAGGTAGGAGGTTCGAGCCCACCCGGTGGTGGTGCGGCGCTTTTTTTTTTCTTTGGGCTGATAGCTTTGAAGATATGTTCTGATGGTGGTGAGAGTGGAGCAAGACTGTCTCTGTTGCGCAATTGACTAGCTGAATCGGCTGTTAACCGAAAGGTTGGAGTTTCGAGCCCACCCGGTGGTGGTGCGGCGCTTTTTTTTCTTTGAGCTGACAGCTTTGAAGATATGTTCTGATGGTGGTGAGAGCGGAGCACGACTGTCTCCGTGGCGCAACTGGGTAGCGCGATCGGTTGTTAACCGAAAAGTTGGAGGTTCCAGCCCACACGGTGATGGTGCGGCGTTTTTTTTTTCTTTGGGCTGATAGCTTTGAAGATATGTTCTGATGGTGGTGAAAGTGGGGCACGACTGTCTCCGTGGCGCAATTGGCTAGCGCGATCGGCTGTTCACCGAAAGGTTGGAGGTTCGAGCCCACCCGGTGGTGGTGCGGCGCTTTTTTTCTTGGCGCTGATAGCTTTGAAGATATGTTCTGATGGTGGTGAGAGTGGAGCACGACTGTCTCCGTGGCGCAAATGGCTAGCGCGATCGGCTGTTAACCGAAAGGTTGGACGTTCGAGCCCACCCGGTGGTCGGGCGGCGCTTTTTTTTCTTTGGGCTGATAGCTTTGAAGATATGTTCTTATGGGAGTGAGAGTGGAGCAGGACTGTCTCTGTTGGGCAATTGGCTAGCGCGATCGGCTGTTAACCGAAAAGTTTGAGGTTCGAGCCCTCCCGAGAGTGGTGTGTTGCTTTTTTCTTTGCGTTTATAGCTTTCAAGATATATTCTAATGGTGGTGAGTGTTGAGCATGACTGTCTCCGTGGCGAAATTGGCTAGCGCGAACGGCTGTTAACCGAAAGGTTGGAAGTTCGAGCCCACCCGGTGGTGGTGCGGCGCTTTTTTCTTTGAGCTGATAGCTTTGAAGATATGTTGTGGCGCGATGTGAGTGTGGAGCACGACTGTCTCTGTGGCGCGATTGGCTTGCGCGATCGGCTGTTAACCGAAAGGTTGGAGGTTCGAGCCCACCCGGTGGTGGTGCGGCTTTTTTTTCTTTGGGCTGATAGCTTTGAAGATATGTTCTGATGGTGGTGAAAGTGGAGCACGACTGTCTCCGTGGCGCAATTGGCTAGCGCGATCGGATTTTAACCGAAATGTTTGAGGTTCGAGCTTTCCCGGGAGTGGTGTGTTGCTTTTATTTCTTTGGGCTGATAGCTTTGAAGATATGTTCTGATGGTGGTGAGAGTGGAGCAAGACTGTCTCTGTTGCGCAATTGACTAGCTGAATCGGCTGTTAACCGAAAGGTTGGAGTTTCGAGCCCACCCGGTGGTGGTGCGGCGCTTTTTTTTCTTTGAGCTGACAGCTTTGAAGATATGTTCTGATGGTGGTGAGAGCGGAGCACGACTGTCTCCGTGGCGCAACTGGGTAGCGCGATTGGTTGTTAACCGAAAAGTTGGAGGTTCGAGCCCACACGGTGGTGGTGCGGCGCTTTTTTTTTCTTTGGGCTGATAGCTTTGAAGATATGTTCTGATGGTGGTGAAAGTGGGGCACGACTGTCTCCGTGGCGCAATTTGCTAGCGCGATCGGCTGTTAACCGAAAGGTAGGAGGTTCGAGCGCACACGGTGGTGGTGCGGCGCTTTTTTTTTCTTTGGGCTGATAGCTTTGAAGATATGTTCTGATGGTGGTGAGAGTGGAGCAAGACTGTCTCTGTTGCGCAATTGACTAGCTGAATCGGCTGTTAACCGAAAGGTTGGAGTTTCGAGCCCACCCGGTGGTGGTGCGGCGCTTTTTTTTCTTTGAGCTGACAGCTTTGAAGATATGTTCTGATGGTGGTGAGAGCGGAGCACGACTGTCTCCGTGGCGCAACTGGGTAGCGCGATCGGTTGTTAACCGAAAAGTTGGAGGTTCGAGCCCACACGGTGGTGGTGCGGCGTTTTTTTTTTCTTTGGGCTGATAGCTTTGAAGATATGTTCTGATGGTGGTGAAAGTGGGGCACGACTGTCTCCGTGGCGCAATTGGCTAGCGCGATCGGCTGTTAACCAAAAGGTTGGAGGTTCGAGCCCACCCGGTGGTGGTGCGGCGCTTTTTTTTTCTTTGGGCTGATAGCTTTGAAGATATGTTCTGATGGTGGTGAGAGTGGAGCAGGACTGTCTCCGTCGCGCAATTGGCTAGCGCGATCGGCTGTTAACCGAAAGGCGGAGGTTCGAGCCCACCAGGTGGTGGTGCGGCGCTTTTTTTCTTGGCGCTGATAGCTTTGAAGATATGTTCTGATGGTGGTGAGAGTGGAGCACGACTGTCTCCGTGGCGCAAATGGCTAGCGCGATCGGCTGTTAACCGAAAGGTTGGACGTTCGAGCCCACCCGGTGGTCGGGCGGCACTTTTTTTTCTTTGGGCTGATAGCTTTGAAGATATGTTCTTATGGGAGTGAGAGTGGAGCAGGACAGTCTCTGTTGGGCAATTGGCTAGCGCGATCGGCTGTTAACCGAAAAGTTTGAGGTTCGAGCCCTCCCGAGAGTGGTGTGTTGCTTTTTTCCTTGCGTTTAGAAGCTTTCAAGATATATTCTAATGGTGGTGAGTGTTGAGATGACTGTCTCCGTGGCGAAATTGGCTAGCGCGAACGGCTGTTAACCGAAAGGTTGGAAGTTCGAGCCCACCCGGTGGTGGTGCGGCGCTTTTTTTTTCTTTGGGCTGATAGCTTTGAAGATATGTTCTGATGGTGGTGAGAGTGGAGCAGGACTGTCTCCGTGGCGCAATTGGCTAGCGCGATCGGCTGTTAACGGAAAGGTTGGAGTTTCGAGCCCACCCGGTGGTAGTGCGGCGCTTATTTTTCTTTGGGCTGATAGCTTTGAAGATATGTTCTGATGGTGGTGAGAACGGAGCAGGACTGTCTCCGTGCCGCAAATGGCTAGCGAGATCGGCTGTTAAACGAAAAATTGGAGGTTCGAGCCCACCCGGTGGCGGTGCGGCGCTTTTTTTGGGCTGATAGCTTTGAAGATATGTTCTGATGGTGGTCAGAGAGGAGCAGGACTGTCTCCGTGGCGCAATTGGCTAGCGCGATCGGCTGTTAACCGAAAGGTTGGAGGTTCGAGCCCACCCGGTCGTGGTGCGGCGCTTTTTTTTCTTTGCGCTGATAGCTTTGAAGATATGTTCTGATGGTGGTGAGAGTGAAGCACGACTGTCTCCGTGGCGCAATTGGCTAGCGCGATTGTTTGTTAACCGAAAGGTTGGAGTTTCGATCCCACCCGGTGGTAGTGCGGCGCTTTTTTTTCTTTGGGCTGATAGCTTTGATGTTATGTTCTGATGGTGGTGAGAATGGAGCAGGACTGTCTCCGTGCCGCAAATGGCTAGCGCAATCGGCTGTTAGCCAAAAAATTGGAGGTTCGAGCCCACAAGGTGGTGGTGCGGCGCTTTTTTTGGCTGATAGCTTTGAAGATATGTTCTGATGGTGGTGAGAGAGGAGCAGGACTGTCTCCGTGGCGCAATTGGCTAGCGCGATCAGTTGTTAACCGAAAAGTTGGAGGTTCGAGCCTACCCGGTGGTGGTGCGGCTCTTTTTTTTTCTTTGGGCTGAAAGCTTTGAAGATATGTTCTGATGGTGGTGAAAGTGGGGCATGACTGTCTCCGTTGCGCAATTGGCTTGCATGATCGGCTGTTAACCGAACGGTTGGAGATTCGAGCCCACCCGGTGGTGGTGTGTTGCTTTTTTCTGTGCCCTGATAGCTTTGAAGTTATGTTCTGATGGCAGTGAGAGTGGAGCAGGACTGTCTGCGTGGCGCAATTGGCTAGGGCGATCGGCTGTTAACCGAAAAGTTGGAGGTTCGAGCCCTCCCGAGAGTGGTGTGTTGCTTTTTTCTTTCAGCTGATAGCTTTGAAGATATGTTGTGGCGCGGGGTGAGTGTGGAGCATGACTGTCTCTGTGGCGCGATTGGCTTGCGCGATCGGCTGTTAACCGAAAGGTTGGAGGTTCGAGCCCACCCGGTGGAGGTGCGGCTTTTTTTTTCTTTGGGCTGATAGCTTTGAAGATATGTTCTGATGGTGGTGAAAGTGGGGCACGACTGTCTCCGTGGCGAAATTGGCTAGCGCGATCGGCTGTTAACCGAAAGGTTGGAGGTTCGAGCCCATCCGGTGGTGGTGCGGCGCTTTTTTTTTTCTTTGGGCTGATAGCTTTGAAGATATGTTCTGATGGTGGTGAGAGTGGAGCAGGACTGTCTCCGTGGCGCAATTGGCTAGCGCGATCGGCTGTTAACCGAAAGGTTGGCGTTTCGAGCCCACCCGGTGGTAGTGCGGTGCTTTTTTTTCTTTGGGCTGGTAGCTTTGAAGTTATGTTCTGATGGTGGTGAGAATGGAGCAGGACTGTCTCCGTGCCGCAAATGGCCAGCGCGATCGGCTTTTAACCGAAAAATTGGAGGTTCGAGCCCACAAGGTGGTGGTGCGGCGCTTTTTTTTTGGGCTGATAGCTTTGAAGATATGTTGTGATGGTGGTTAGAGAGGAGCAGGACTGTCTCCGTGGCGCAATTGGCTAGCGCGATCGGCTGTTAACCGAAAGGTTGGAGGTTCGAGCCCACCCGGTGGTGGTGCGGCGCTTTTTTTCTTGGCGCTGATAGCTTTGAAGATATGTTCTGATGGTGGTGAGAGTGGAGCACGACAGTCTCCGTGGCGCACTTGGCTAGCGCGATCGGTTGTTAACCGAAAAGTTGGAGGTTCGAGCCCACCCGGTGGTGGTGCGGCTCTTTTTTTTCTTTGGGCTGATAGCTTTGAAGATATGTTCTGATGGTGGTGAAAGTGGGGCATGACTGTCTCCGTGGCGCAATTGGCTAGCACGATCGGCTGTTAACCGAAAGGTTGGAGGTTCGAGCCCACCCGGTGGTGGTGCGGCGCTTTTTTTTCTTTGGGCTGATAGCTCTGAAGAAATGTTCTGACGGTGGTGAGATTGGAGCACGATTGTCTCCGTGGCGCAAATGGCTAGCGCGATCGGCTGTTAACCGAAAAGTTGGACGTTCGAGCCCACCCGGTGGTCGGGCGGCGCTTTTTTTTCTTTGGGCTGATAGCTTTGAAGATATGTTCTGATGGCAGTGAGAGTGGAGCAGGACTGTCTCTGTTGGGCAATTGGCTAGCGCGATCGGCTGTTAACGGAAAGGTTGGAGTTTCGAGCCCACCCGGTGGTAGTGCGGCGCTTTTTTTTTCTTTGGGCTGATAGCTTTGAAGATATGTTCTGATGGTGGTGAGAATGGAGCAGGACTGTCTCCGTGCCGCAAATGGCTAGCGAGATCGGCTGTTAAACGAAAAATTGGAGGTTCGAGCCCACCCGGTGGCGGTGCGGCGCTTTTTTTGGGCTGATAGCTTTGAAGATATGTTCTGATGGTGGTGAGAGAGGAGCAGGACTGTCTCCGTTGCGCAATTGGCTAGCGCGATCGGCTGTTAACCGAAAGGTTGGAGGTTCGAGCCCACCCGGTCGTGGTGCGGCGCTTTTTTTTCTTTGCGCTGATAGCTTTGAAGATATGTTCTGATGGTGGTGAGAGTGGAGCACGACTGTCTCCGTGGCGCAATTGGCTAGCGCGATTGGATGTTAACCGAAAGGTTGGAGTTTCGAGCCCACCCGGTGGTAGTGCGGCGCTTTTTTTTCTTTGGGCTGATAGGTTTGATGTTATGTTCTGATGGTGGTGAGAATGGAGCAGGACTGTCTCCGTGCCGCAAATGGCTAGCGCAATCGGCTGTTAGCCAAAAAATTGGAGGTTCGAGCCCACAAGGTGGTGGTGCGTCGCTTTTTTTTTTTGGCTGATAGCTTTGAAGATATGTTCTGATGGTGGTGAAAGTGGGGCACGACTGTCTCCGTGGCGAAATTGGCTAGCGCGATCGGCTGTTAACCGAAAGGTTGGAGGTTCGAGCCCATCCGGTGGTGGTGCGGCGCTTTTTTTTTTCTTTGGGCTGATAGCTTTGAAGATATGTTCTGATGGGGGTGAGAGTGGAGCAGGACTGTCTCCGTGGCGCAATTGGCTAGCGCGATCGGCTGTTAACCAAAAGGTTGGAGTTTCGAGCCCACCCGGTGGTAGTGCGGTGCTTTTTTTTTTCTTTGGGCTGGTAGCTTTGAAGTTATGTTCTGATGGTGGTGAGAATGGAGCAGGACTGTCTCCGTGCCGCAAATGGCCAGCGCGATCGGCTTTTAACCGAAAAATTGGAGGTTCGAGCCCACAAGGTGGTGGTGCGGCGCTTTTTTTCTTGGCGCTGATAGCTTTGAAGATATGTTCTGATGGTGGTGAGAGTGGAGCACGACTGTCTCCGTGGCGCACTTTGCTAGCGCGATCGGTTGTTAACCGAAAAGTTGGAGGTTCGAGCCCACCCGGTGGTGGTGCGGCTCTTTTTTTTCTTTGGGCTGATAGCTTTGAAGATATGTTCTGATGGTGGTGAAAGTGGGGCATGACTGTCTCCGTGGCGCAATTGGCTAGCACGATCGGCTGTTAACCGAAAGGTTGGAGGTTCGAGCCCACCCGGTGGTGGTGCGGCGCTTTTTTTTCTTTGGGCTGATAGCTCTGAAGAAATGTTCTGACGGTGGTGAGATTGGAGCACGATTGTCTCCGTGGCGCAAATGGCTAGCGCGATCGGCTGTTAACCGAAAAGTGGGACGTTCGAGCCCACCCGGTGGTCGGGCGGCGCTTTTTTTTCTTTGGGCTGATAGCTTTGAAGATATGTTCTGATGGCAGTGAGAGTGGAGCAGGACTGTCTCTGTTGGGCAATTGGCTAGCGCGATCGGCTGTTAACGAAAAGGTTGGAGTTTCGAGCCCACCCGGTGGTAGTGCGGCGCTTTTTTTTTCTTTGGGCTGATAGCTTTGAAGATATGTTCTGATGGTGGTGAGAATGGAGCAGTACTGTCTCCGTGCCGCAAATGGCTAGCGAGATCGGCTGTTAAACGAAAAATTGGAGGTTCGAGCCTACCCGGTGGCGGTGCGGCGCTTTTTTTGGGCTGATAGCTTTGAAGATATGTTCTGATGGTGGTGAGAGAGGAGCAGGACTGTCTCCGTGGCGCAATTGGCTAGCGCGATCGGCTGTTAACCGAAAGGTTGGAGGTTCGAGCCCACCCGGTCGTGGTGCGGCGCTTTTTTTTCTTTGCGCTGATAGATTTGAAGATATGTTCTGATGGTGGTGAGAGTGGAGCAGGACTGTCTCCGTGGCACAATTGGCTAGCGCGATCGGCTGTTAACCGAAAGGTTGGAGTTTCGAGCCCACCCGGTGGTAGTGCGGCGCTTATTTTTTCTTTGGGCTGATAGCTTTGAAGATATGTTCTGATGGTGGTGAGAGCGGAGCACGACTGTCTCCGTGGCGCAACTGGGTAGCGCGATCGGCTGTTAACCGAAAGGTTGGAGTTTCGAGCCCACCCGGTGGTAGTGCGGTGCTTTTTTTTCTTTGGGCTGGTAGCTTTGAAGTTATGTTCTGATGGTGGTGAGAATGGAGCAGGACTGTCTCCGTGCCGCAAATGGCTAGCGCGATCGGCTCTTAACCAAAAATTGGAGGTTCGAGCCCACAAGGTGGTGGTGCGGTGCTTTTTTTTTCGGCTGATAGCTTTGAAGATATGTTCTGATAGTGGTGAGAGAGGAGCAGGACTGTCTCCGTGGCGCAATTGGCTAGCGCGATCGGCTGTTAACCTAAAGGTTGGAGGTTCGAGCCCACCCGGTGGTAGTGTGGCGCTTTTTTTTCTTTGGGCTGATAGCTTTGAAGTTATGTTCTGATGGCAGTGAGAGTGGAGCAGGACTGTCTCCGTTGGGCAATTGGCTAGCGCGATCGGCTGTTAACCGAAAAGTTGAAGATTCGAGCCCTCCCGAGAGTGGTGTGTTGCCTTTTTCTTTGAGCTGATAGCTTTGAAGATATGTTGTGGCGCGAGGTGAGTGTGGAGCACGACTGTCTCTGTGGCGCGATTGGCTTGCGCGATCGGCTGTTAACCGAAAGGTTGGAGGTTCGAGCCCACCCGGTGGTGGTGCGGCTTTTTTTTCTTTGGGCTGATAGCTTTGAAGATATGTTCTGATGGTGGTGAAAGTGGAGCACGACTGTCTCCGTGGCGCAATTGGCTAGCGCGATCGGATTTTAACCGAAATGTTTGAGGTTCGAGCTTTCCCGGGAGTGGTGTGTTGCTTTTATTTCTTTGGGCTGATAGCTTTGAAGATATGTTCTGATGGTGGTGAGAGTGGAGCAAGACTGTCTCTGTTGCGCAATTGACTAGCTGAATCGGCTGTTAACCGAAAGGTTGGAGTTTCGAGCCCACCCGGTGGTGGTGCGGCGCTTTTTTTTCTTTGAGCTGACAGCTTTGAAGATATGTTCTGATGGTGGTGAGAGCGGAGCACGACTGTCTCCGTGGCGCAACTGGGTAGCGCGATCGGTTGTTAACCGAAAAGTTGGAGGTTCGAGCCCACACGGTGGTGGTGCGGCGCTTTTTTTTTCTTTGGGCTGATAGCTTTGAAGATATGTTCTGATGGTGGTGAAAGTGGGGCACGACTGTCTCCGTGGCGCAAGTGGCTAGCGCGATCGGCTGTTAACCGAAAGGTAGGAGGTTCGAGCCCACCCGGTGGTGGTGCGGCGCTTTTTTTTTCTTTGGGCTGATAGCTTTGAAGATATGTTCTGATGGTGGTGAGAGTGGAGCAAGACTGTCTCTGTTGCGCAATTGACTAGCTGAATCGGCTGTTAACCGAAAGGTTGGAGTTTCGAGCCCACCCGGTGGTGGTGCGGCGCTTTTTTTTCTTTGAGCTGACAGCTTTGAAGATATGTTCTGATGGTGGTGAGAGCGGAGCACGACTGTCTCCGTGGCGCAACTGGGTAGCGCGATCGGTTGTTAACCGAAAAGTTGGAGGTTCGAGCCCACACGGTGGTGGTGCGGCGCTTTTTTTTTCTTTGGGCTGATAGCTTTGAAGATATGTTCTGATGGTGGTGAAAGTGGGGCACGACTGTCTCCGTGGCGCAATTGGCTAGCGCGATCGGCTGTTAACCGAAAGGTTGGAGGTTCGAGCCCACCCGGTGGTGGTGCGGCGCTTTTTTTTTCTTTGGGCTGATAGCTTTGAAGATATGTTCTGATGGTGGTGAGAGTGGAGCAGGACTGTCTCCGTGGCGCAATTGGCTAGCGCGATCGGCTGTTAACCGAAAGGTTGGAGTTTCGAGCCCACCCGGTGGTAGTGCGGCGCTTTTTTTTCTTTGGGCTGATAGCTTTGAAGATATGTTCTGATGGTGGTGAAAGTGGGGCACGACTGTCTCCGTGGCGCAATTGGCTAGCGCGATCGGCTGTTAACCGTAAGGTTGGAGGTTCGAGCCCATCCGGTGGTGGTGCGGCGCTTTTTTTTTCTTTGGGCTGATAGCTTTGAAGATATGTTCTGATGGTGGTGAGAGTGGAGCAGGACTGTCTCCGTGGCGCAATTGGCTAGCGCGATCGGCTGTTAACCGAAAGGTTGGAGTTTCGAGCCCACCCGGTGGTAGTGCGGTGCTTTTTTTTCTTTGGGCTGGTAGCTTTGAAGTTATGTTCTGATGGTGGTGAGTGTGGAGCACGACTGTCTCCGTGGCGCAATTGGCTAGCGCGATCGGCTGTTAACCGAAAGGTTGGAGTTTCGAGACCTCCAGGGAGTGGTTTGCGGCTTTTTTCTTTGCACTGATAGCTTTGAAGATATGTTTTGATGGTGGGGAGAGTGTAGCAGGACTGTCTCCGTGGCGCAATTGGCTAGCGCGATCGGCTGTTAACTGGAAGGTTGCATGTTCGAGCCCACCCGCTGGTGGTGCGGCGCTTTTTTTTCTTTGGGCTGATAGCTTTGAAGATATGTTCTGATGGTGGTGAGAGTGGAGCAGGACTGTCTCCGTGGCGCAATTGGCTAGCGCGATCGGCTGTTAACCGAAAAATTGGAGGTTCGAGCCCACCCGGTGGTGGTGCGGCGCTTTTTTTTTCTTTGGGCTGATAGCTTTGAAGATATGTTCTGATGGTGGTGAGAGTGGAGCAAGACTGTCTCTGTTGCGCAATTGACTAGCTGAATCGGCTGTTAACCGAAAGGTTGGAGTTTCGAGCCCACCCGGTGGTGGTGCGGCGCTTTTTTTTCTTTGAGCTGACAGCTCTGAAGATATGTTCTGATGGTGGTGAGAGCGGAGCACGACTGTCTCCGTGGCGCAACCGGGTAGCGCGATCGGTTGTTAACCGAAAAGTTGGAGGTTCGAGCCCACACGGTGGTGGTGCGGCGCTTTTTTTTTCTTTGGGCTGATAGCTTTGAAGATATGTTCTGATAGTGGTGAAAGTGGGGCACGACTGTCTCCGTGGCGCAATTGGCTAGCGCGATCGGCTGTTAACCGAAAGGTAGGAGGTTCGAGCCCACCCGGTGATGGTGCGGCGCTTTTTTTTTCTTTGGGCTGATAGCTTTGAAGATATGTTCTGATGGTGGTGAGAGTGGAGCAAGACTGTCTCCGTGGCGCAACTGGCTAGCGCGATCGGCTGTTAACCGAAAAATTGGAGGTTCGAGCCCACCCGGTGGTAGTGCGGCGTTTTTTTTTTCTTTGCGCTGATAGCTTTGAAGATATGTTCTGATGGTGGTGAGAGTGGAGCACGACTGTCTCCGTGGCGCAATTGGGTAGCGCGATCGGTTGTTAACCGAAAAGTTGGAGGTTTGAGCCCACACGGTGGTGGTGCGGCGCTTTTTTTTTCTTTGGGCTGATAGCTTTGAAGATATGTTCTGATGGTGGTGAAAGTGGGGCACGACTGTCTCCGTGGCGCAATTGGCTAGCGCGATCGGCTGTTAACCGAAAGGTTGGAGGTTCGAGCCCATCTGGTGGTGGTGCGGCGCTTTTTTTTTTCTTTGGGCTGATAGCTTTGAAGATATGTTCTGATGGTGGTGAGAGTGGAGCAGGACTGTCTCCGTGGCGCAATTGGCTAGCGCGATCGGCTGTTAACCGAAAGGTTGGAGTTTCGAGCCCACCCGGTGGTAGTGCGGTGCTTTTTTTTCTTTGGGCTGGTAGCTTTGAAGTTATGTTCTGATGGTGGTGAGAATGGAGCAGGACTGTCTCCGTGCCGCAAATGGCTAGCGCGATCGGCTCTTAACCAAAAAATTGGAGGTTCGAGCCCACAAGGTGGTGGTGCGGTGCTTTTTTTTTCGGCTGATAGCTTTGAAGATATGTTCTGATAGTGGTGAGAGAGGAGCAGGACTGTCTCCGTGGCGCAATTGGCTAGCGCGATGGGCTGTTAACCTAAAGGTTGGAGGTTCGAGCCCACCCGGTGGTAGTGTGGCGCTTTTTTTTTCTTTGGGCTGATAGCTTTGAAGTTATGTTCTGATGGCAGTGAGAGTGGAGCAGGACTGTCTCCGTTGGGCAATTGGCTAGCGCGATCGGCTGTTAACCGAAAAATTGAAGGTTCGAGCCCTCCCGAGAGTGGTGTGTTGCTTTTTTCTTTGAGCTGATAGCTTTGAAGATATGTTGTGGCGCGAGGTGAGTGTGGAGCACGACTGTCTCTGTGGCGCGATTGGCTTGCGCGATCGGCTGTTAACCGAAAGGTTGGAGGTTCGAGCCCACCCGGTGGTGGTGCGGCTTTTTTTTCTTTGGGCTGATAGCTTTGAAGATATGTTCTGATGGTGGTGAAAGTGGAGCACGACTGTCTCCGTGGCGCAATTGGCTAGCGCGATCGGATTTTAACCGAAATGTTTGAGGTTCGAGCTTTCCCGGGAGTGGTGTGTTGCTTTTATTTCTTTGGGCTGATAGCTTTGAAGATATGTTCTGATGGTGGTGAGAGTGGAGCAAGACTGTCTCTGTTGCGCAATTGACTAGCTGAATCGGCTGTTAACCGAAAGGTTGGAGTTTCGAGCCCACCCGGTGGTGGTGCGGCGCTTTTTTTTCTTTGAGCTGACAGCTTTGAAGATATGTTCTGATGGTGGTTAGAGCGGAGCACGACTGTCTCCGTGGCGCAACTGGGTAGCGCGATTGGTTGTTAACCGAAAAGTTGGAGGTTCGAGCCCACACGGTGGTGGTGCGGCGCTTTTTTTTTCTTTGGGCTGATAGCTTTGAAGATATGTTCTGATGGTGGTGAAAGTGGGGCACGACTGTCTCCGTGGCGCAATTGGCTAGCGCGATCGGCTGTTAACCGAAAGGTAGGAGGTTCGAGCCCACCCGGTGGTGGTGCGGCGCTTTTTTTTTTCTTTGGGCTGATAGCTTTGAAGATATGTTCTGATGGTGGTGAGAGTGGAGCAAGACTGTCTCTGTTGCGCAATTGACTAGCTGAATCGGCTGTTAACCGAAAGGTTGGAGTTTCGAGCCCACCCGGTGGTGGTGCGGCGCTTTTTTTTCTTTGAGCTGACAGCTTTGAAGATATGTTCTGATGGTGGTGAGAGCGGAGCACGACTGTCTCCGTGGCGCAACTGGGTAGCGCGATCGGTTGTTAACCGAAAAGTTGGAGGTTCCAGCCCACACGGTGGTGGTGCGGCGTTTTTTTTTTCTTTGGGCTGATAGCTTTGAAGATATGTTCTGATGGTGGTGAAAGTGGGGCACAACTGTCTCCGTGGCGCAATTGGCTAGCGCGATCGGCTGTTCACCGAAAGGTTGGAGGTTCGAGCCCACCCGGTGGTGGTGCGGCGCTTTTTTTTTCTTTGGGCTGATAGCTTTGAAGATATGTTCTGATGGTGGTGAGAGTGGAGCAGGACTGTCTCCGTGGCGCAATTGGCTAGCGCGATCGGCTGTTAACCGAAAGGCGGAGGTTCGAGCCCACCCGGTGGTGGTGCGGCGCTTTTTTTCTTGGCGCTGATAGCTTTGAAGATATGTTCTGATGGTGGTGAGAGTGGAGCACGACTGTCTCCGTGGCGCAAATGGCTAGCGCGATCGGCTGTTAACCGAAAGGTTGGACGTTCGAGCCCACCCGGTGGTCGGGCGGCGCTTTTTTTTCTTTGGGCTGATAGCTTTGAAGATATGTTCTTATGGGAGTGAGAGTGGAGCAGGACTGTCTCTGTTGGGCAATTGGCTAGCGCGATCGGCTGTTAACCGAAAAGTTTGAGGTTCGAGCCCTCCCGAGAGTGGTGTGTTGCTTTTTTCTTTGCGTTTATAGCTTTCAAGATATATTCTAATGGTGGTGAGTGTTGAGCATGACTGTCTCCGTGGCGAAATTGGCTAGCGCGAACGGCTGTTAACCGAAAGGTTGGAAGTTCGAGCCCACCCGGTGGTGGTGCGGCGCTTTTTTCTTTGAGCTGATAGCTTTGAAGATATGTTGTGGCGCGATGTGAGTGTGGAGCACGACTGTCTCTGTGGCGCGATTGGCTTGCGCGATCGGCTGTTAACCGAAAGGGTGGAGGTTCGAGCCCACCCGGTGGTGGTGCGGCTTTTTTTTCTTTGGGCTGATAGCTTTGAAGATATGTTCTGATGGTGGTGAAAGTGGAGCACGACTGTCTCCGTGGCGCAATTGGCTAGCGCGATCGGATTTTAACCGAAATGTTTGAGGTTCGAGCTTTCCCGGGAGTGGTGTGTTGCTTTTATTTCTTTGGGCTGATAGCTTTGAAGATATGTTCTGATGGTGGTGAGAGTGGAGCAAGACTGTCTCTGTTGCGCAATTGACTAGCTGAATCGGCTGTTAACCGAAAGGTTGGAGTTTCGAGCCCACCCGGTGGTGGTGCGGCGCTTTTTTTTCTTTGAGCTGACAGCTTTGAAGATATGTTCTGATGGTGGTGAGAGCGGAGCACGACTGTCTCCGTGGCGCAACTGGGTAGCGCGATTGGTTGTTAACCGAAAAGTTGGAGGTTCGAGCCCACACGGTGGTGGTGCGGCGCTTTTTTTTTCTTTGGGCTGATAGCTTTGAAGATATGTTCTGATGGTGGTGAAAGTGGGGCACGGCTGTCTCCGTGGCGCAATTTGCTAGCGCGATCGGCTGTTAACCGAAAGGTAGGAGGTTCGAGCCCACACGGTGGTGGTGCGGCGCTTTTTTTTTCTTTGGGCTGATAGCTTTGAAGATATGTTCTGATGGTGGTGAGAGTGGAGCAAGACTGTCTCTGATGCGCAATTGACTAGCTGAATCGGCTGTTAACCGAAAGGTTGGAGTTTCGAGCCCACCCGGTGGTGGTGCGGCGGTTTTTTTTCTTTGAGCTGACAGCTTTGAAGATATGTTCTGATGGTGGTGAGAGCGGAGCACGACTGTCTCCGTGGCGCAACTGGGTAGCGCGATCGGTTGTTAACCGAAAAGTTGGAGGTTCGAGCCCACACGGTGGTGGTGCGGCGTTTTTTTTTTCTTTGGGCTGATAGCTTTGAAGATATGTTCTGATGGTGGTGAAAGTGGGGCACGACTGTCTCCGTGGCGCAATTGGCTAGCGCGATCGGCTGTTAACCGAAAGGTTGGAGGTTCGAGCCCACCCGGTGGTGGTGCGGCGCTTTTTTTTTCTTTGGGCTGATAGCTTTGAAGATATGTTCTGATGGTGGTGAGAGTGGAGCAGGACTGTCTCCGTCGCGCAATTGGCTAGCGCGATCGGCTGTTAACCGAAAGGCGGAGGTTCGAGCCCACCCGGTGGTGGTGCGGCGCTTTTTTTCTTGGCGCTGATAGCTTTGAAGATATGTTCTGATGGTGGTGAGAGTGGAGCACGACTGTCTCCGTGGCGCAAATGGCTAGCGCGATCGGCTGTTAACCGAAAGGTTGGACGTTCGAGCCCACCCGGTGGTCGGGCGGCACTTTTTTTTCTTTGGGCTGATAGCTTTGAAGATATGTTCTTATGGGAGTGAGAGTGGAGCAGGACAGTCTCTGTTGGGCAATTGGCTAGCGCGATCGGCTGTTAACCGAAAAGTTTGAGGTTCGAGCCCTCCCGAGAGTGGTGTGTTGCTTTTTTCCTTGCGTTTAGAAGCTTTCAAGATATATTCTAATGGTGGTGAGTGTTGAGATGACTGTCTCCGTGGCGAAATTGGCTAGCGCGAACGGCTGTTAACCGAAAGGTTGGAAGTTCGAGCCCACCCGGTGGTGGTGCGGCGCTTTTTTTTTCTTTGGGCTGATAGCTTTGAAGATATGTCCTGATGGTGGTGAGAGTGGAGCAGGACTGTCTCCGTGGCGCAATTGGCTAGCGCGATCGGCTGTTAACGGAAAGGTTGGAGTTTCGAGCCCACCCGGTGGTAGTGCGGCGCTTATTTTTCTTTGGGCTGATAGCTTTGAAGATATGTTCTGATGGTGGTGAGAACGGAGCAGGACTGTCTCCGTGCCGCAAATGGCTAGCGAGATCGGCTGTTAAACGAAAAATTGGAGGTTCGAGCCCACCCGGTGGCGGTGCGGCGCTTTTTTTGGGCTGATAGCTTTGAAGATATGTTCTGATGGTGGTCAGAGAGGAGCAGGACTGTCTCCGTGGCGCAATTGGCTAGCGCGATCGGCTGTTAACCGAAAGGTTGGAGGTTCGAGCCCACCCGGTCGTGGTGCGGCGCTTTTTTTTCTTTGCGCTGATAGCTTTGAAGATATGTTCTGATGGTGGTGAGAGTGAAGCACGACTGTCTCCGTGGCGCAATTGGCTAGCGCGATTGTTTGTTAACCGAAAGGTTGGAGTTTCGATCCCACCCGGTGGTAGTGCGGCGCTTTTTTTTCTTTGGGCTGATAGCTTTGATGTTATGTTCTGATGGTGGTGAGAATGGAGCAGGACTGTCTCCGTGCCGCAAATGGCTAGCGCAATCGGCTGTTAGCCAAAAAATTGGAGGTTCGAGCCCACAAGGTGGTGGTGCGGCGCTTTTTTTGGCTGATAGCTTTGAAGATATGTTCTGATGGTGGTGAGAGAGGAGCAGGACTGTCTCCGTGGCGCAATTGGCTAGCGCGATCAGTTGTTAACCGAAAAGTTGGAGGTTCGAGCCTACCCGGTGGTGGTGCGGCTCTTTTTTTTTCTTTGGGCTGAAAGCTTTGAAGATATGTTCTGATGGTGGTGAAAGTGGGGCATGACTGTCTCCGTTGCGCAATTGGCTTGCATGATCGGCTGTTAACCGAACGGTTGGAGATTCGAGCCCACCCGGTGGTGGTGTGTTGCTTTTTTCTGTGCCCTGATAGCTTTGAAGTTATGTTCTGATGGCAGTGAGAGTGGAGCAGGACTGTCTGCGTGGCGCAATTGGCTAGGGCGATCGGCTGTTAACCGAAAAGTTGGAGGTTCGAGCCCTCCCGAGAGTGGTGTGTTGCTTTTTTCTTTCAGCTGATAGCTTTGAAGATATGTTGTGGCGCGAGGTGAGTGTGGAGCATGACTGTCTCTGTGGCGCGATTGGCTTGCGCGATCGGCTGTTAACCGAAAGGTTGGAGGTTCGTGCCCACAAGGTGGTGGTGCGGCGCTTTTTTTTTGGGCTGATAGCTTTGAAGATATGTTGTGATGGTGGTTAGAGAGGAGCAGGACTGTCTCCGTGGCGCAATTGGCTAGCGCGATCGGCTGTTAACCGAAAGGTTGGAGGTTCGAGCCCACCCGGTGGTGGTGCGGCGCTTTTTTTCTTGGCGCTGATAGCTTTGAAGATATGTTCTGATGGTGGTGAGAGTGGAGCACGACAGTCTCCGTGGCGCACTTGGCTAGCGCGATCGGTTGTTAACCGAAAAGTTGGAGGTTCGAGCCCACCCGGTGGTGGTGCGGCTCTTTTTTTTCTTTGGGCTGATAGCTTTGAAGATATGTTCTGATGGTGGTGAAAGTGGGGCATGACTGTCTCCGTGGCGCAATTGGCTAGCACGATCGGCTGTTAACCGAAAGGTTGGAGGTTCGAGCCCACCCGGTGGTGGTGCGGCGCTTTTTTTTCTTTGGGCTGATAGCTCTGAAGAAATGTTCTGACGGTGGTGAGATTGGAGCACGATTGTCTCCGTGGCGCAAATGGCTAGCGCGATCGGCTGTTAACCGAAAAGTTGGACGTTCGAGCCCACCCGGTGGTCGGGCGGCGCTTTTTTTTCTTTGGGCTGATAGCTTTGAAGATATGTTCTGATGGCAGTGAGAGTGGAGCAGGACTGTCTCTGTTGGGCAATTGGCTAGCGCGATCGGCTGTTAACGGAAAGGTTGGAGTTTCGAGCCCACCCGGTGGTAGTGCGGCGCTTTTTTTTTCTTTGGGCTGATAGCTTTGAAGATATGTTCTGATGGTGGTGAGAATGGAGCAGGACTGTCTCCGTGCCGCAAATGGCTAGCGAGATCGGCTGTTAAACGAAAAATTGGAGGTTCGAGCCCACCCGGTGGCGGTGCGGCGCTTTTTTTGGGCTGATAGCTTTGAAGATATGTTCTGATGGTGGTGAGAGAGGAGCAGGACTGTCTCCGTTGCGCAATTGGCTAGCGCGATCGACTGTTAACCGAAAGGTTGGAGGTTCGAGCCCACCCGGTCGTGGTGCGGCGCTTTTTTTTCTTTGCGCTGATAGCTTTGAAGATATGTTCTGATGGTGGTGAGAGTGGAGCACGACTGTCTCCGTGGCGCAATTGGCTAGCGCGATTGGATGTTAACCGAAAGGTTGGAGTTTCGAGCCCACCCGGTGGTAGTGCGGCGCTTTTTTTTCTTTGGGCTGATAGGTTTGATGTTATGTTCTGATGGTGGTGAGAATGGAGCAGGACTGTCTCCGTGCCGCAAATGGCTAGCGCAATCGGCTGTTAGCCAAAAAATTGGAGGTTCGAGCCCACAAGGTGGTGGTGCGTCGCTTTTTTTTTTGGCTGATAGCTTTGAAGATATGTTCTGATGGTGGTGAAAGTGGGGCACGACTGTCTCCGTGGCGAAATTGGCTAGCGCGATCGGCTGTTAACCGAAAGGTTGGAGGTTCGAGCCCATCCGGTGGTGGTGCGGCGCTTTTTTTTTTCTTTGGGCTGATAGCTTTGAAGATATGTTCTGATGGGGGTGAGAGTGGAGCAGGACTGTCTCCGTGGCGCAATTGGCTAGCGCGATCGGCTGTTAACCAAAAGGTTGGAGTTTCGAGCCCACCCGGTGGTAGTGCGGTGCTTTTTTTTTTCTTTGGGCTGGTAGCTTTGAAGTTATGTTCTGATGGTGGTGAGAATGGAGCAGGACTGTCTCCGTGCCGCAAATGGCCAGCGCGATCGGCTTTTAACCGAAAAATTGGAGGTTCGAGCCCACAAGGTGGTGGTGCGGCGCTTTTTTTCTTGGCGCTGATAGCTTTGAAGATATGTTCTGATGGTGGTGAGAGTGGAGCACGACTGTCTCCGTGGCGCACTTTGCTAGCGCGATCGGTTGTTAACCGAAAAGTTGGAGGTTCGAGCCCACCCGGTGGTGGTGCGGCTCTTTTTTTTCTTTGGGCTGATAGCTTTGAAGATATGTTCTGATGGTGGTGAAAGTGGGGCATGACTGTCTCCGTGGCGCAATTGGCTAGCACGATCGGCTGTTAACCGAAAGGTTGGAGGTTCGAGCCCACCCGGTGGTGGTGCGGCGCTTTTTTTTCTTTGGGCTGATAGCTCTGAAGAAATGTTCTGACGGTGGTGAGATTGGAGCACGATTGTCTCCGTGGCGCAAATGGCTAGCGCGATCGGCTGTTAACCGAAAAGTGGGACGTTCGAGCCCACCCGGTGGTCGGGCGGCGCTTTTTTTTCTTTGGGCTGATAGCTTTGAAGATATGTTCTGATGGCAGTGAGAGTGGAGCAGGACTGTCTCTGTTGGGCAATTGGCTAGCGCGATCGGCTGTTAACGGAAAGGTTGGAGTTTCGAGCCCACCCGGTGGTGGCGCGGCGCTTTTTTTTTCTTTGGGCTGATAGCTTTGAAGATATGTTCTGATGGTGGTGAGAATGGAGCAGTACTGTCTCCGTGCCGCAAATGGCTAGCGAGATCGGCTGTTAAACGAAAAATTGGAGGTTCGAGCCCACCCGGTGGCGGTGCGGCGCTTTTTTTGGGCTGATAGCTTTGAAGATATGTTCTGATGGTGGTGAGAGAGGAGCAGGACTGTCTCCGTGGCGCAATTGGCTAGCGCGATCGGCTGTTAACCGAAAGGTTGGAGGTTCGAGCCCACCCGGTCGTGGTGCGGCGCTTTTTTTTCTTTGCGCTGATAGATTTGAAGATATGTTCTGATGGTGGTGAGAGTGGAGCAGGACTGTCTCCGTGGCACAATTGGCTAGCGCGATCGGCTGTTAACCGAAAGGTTGGAGTTTCGAGCCCACCCGGTGGTAGTGCGGCGCTTATTTTTTCTTTGGGCTGATAGCTTTGAAGATATGTTCTGATGGTGGTGAGAGCGGAGCACGACTGTCTCCGTGGCGCAACTGGGTAGCGCGATCGGTTGTTAACCGAAACGTTGGAGGTTCGAGCCCACACGGTGGTGGTGCGGCGCTTTTTTGTTCTTTGGGCTGATAGCTTTGAAGATATGTTCTGATGGTGGTGAGAATGGAGCAGGACTGTCTCCGTGCCGCAAATGGCTAGCGAGATCGGCTGTTAAACGAAAAATTGGAGGTTCGAGCCCACCCGGTGGCGGTGCGGCGCTTTTTTTGGGCTGATAGCTTTGAAGATATGTTCTGATGGTGGTCAGAGAGGAGCAGGACTGTCTCCGTGGCGCAATTGGCTAGCGCGATCGGCTGTTAACCGAAAGGTTGGAGGTTCGAGCCCACCCGGTCGTGGTGCGGCGCTTTTTTTTCTTTGCGCTGATAGCTTTGAAGATATGTTCTGATGGTGGTGAGAGTGAAGCACGACTGTCTCCGTGGCGCAATTGGCTAGCGCGATTGTTTGTTAACCGAAAGGTTGGAGTTTCGATCCCACCCGGTGGTAGTGCGGCGCTTTTTTTTTCTTTGGGCTGATAGCTTTGATGTTATGTTCTGATGGTGGTGAGAATGGAGCAGGACTGTCTCCGTGCCGCAAATGGCTAGCGCAATCGGCTGTTAGCCAAAAAATTAGAGGTTCGAGCCCACAAGGTGGTGGTGCGGCGCTTTTTTTGGCTGATAGCTTTGAAGATATGTTCTGATGGTGGTGAGAGAGGAGCAGGACTGTCTCCGTGGCGCAATTGGCTAGCGCGATCAGTTGTTAACCGAAAGGTTGGAGGTTCGAGCCCACCCGGTGGAGGTGCGGCTTTTTTTTTCTTTGGGCTGATAGCTTTGAAGATATGTTCTGATGGTGGTGAAAGTGGGGCACGACTGTCTCCGTGGCGAAATTGGCTAGCGCGATCGGCTGTTAACCGAAAGGTTGGAGGTTCGAGCCCATCCGGTGGTGGTGCGGCGCTTTTTTTTTTCTTTGGGCTGATAGCTTTGAAGATATGTTCTGATGGTGGTGAGAGTGGAGCAGGACTGTCTCCGTGGCGCAATTGGCTAGCGCGATCGGCTGTTAACCGAAAGGTTGGCGTTTCGAGCCCACCCGGTGGTAGTGCGGTGCTTTTTTTTCTTTGGGCTGGTAGCTTTGAAGTTATGTTCTGATGGTGTTGAGAATGGAGCAGGACTGTCTCCGTGCCGCAAATGGCCAGCGCGATCGGCTTTTAACCGAAAAATTGGAGGTTCGAGCCCACAAGGTGGTGGTGCGGCGCTTTTTTTTTGGGCTGATAGCTTTGAAGATATGTTGTGATGGTGGTTAGAGAGGAGCAGGACTGTCTCCGTGGCGCAATTGGCTAGCGCGATCGGCTGTTAACCGAAAGGTTGGAGGTTCGAGCCCACCCGGTGGTGGTGCGGCGCTTTTTTTCTTGGCGCTGATAGCTTTGAAGATATGTTCTGATGGTGGTGAGAGTGGAGCACGACAGTCTCCGTGGCGCACTTGGCTAGCGCGATCGGTTGTTAACCGAAAAGTTGGAGGTTCGAGCCCACCCGGTGGTGGTGCGGCTCTTTTTTTTCTTTGGGCTGATAGCTTTGAAGATATGTTCTGATGGTGGTGAAAGTGGGGCATGACTGTCTCCGTGGCGCAATTGGCTAGCACGATCGGCTGTTAACCGAAAGGTTGGAGGTTCGAGCCCACCCGGTGGTGGTGCGGCGCTTTTTTTTCTTTGGGCTGATAGCTCTGAAGAAATGTTCTGACGGTGGTGAGATTGGAGCACGATTGTCTCCGTGGCGCAAATGGCTAGCGCGATCGGCTGTTAACCGAAAAGTTGGACGTTCGAGCCCACCCGGTGGTCGGGCGGCGCTTTTTTTTCTTTGGGCTGATAGCTTTGAAGATATGTTCTGATGGCAGTGAGAGTGGAGCAGGACTGTCTCTGTTGGGCAATTGGCTAGCGCGATCGGCTGTTAACGGAAAGGTTGGAGTTTCGAGCCCACCCGGTGGTAGTGCGGCGCTTTTTTTTTCTTTGGGCTGATAGCTTTGAAGATATGTTCTGATGGTGGTGAGAATGGAGCAGGAGTGTCTCCGTGCCGCAAATGGCTAGCGAGATCGGCTGTTAAACGAAAAATTGGAGGTTCGAGCCCACCCGGTGGCGGTGCGGCGCTTTTTTTGGGCTGATAGCTTTGAAGATATGTTCTGATGGTGGTGAGAGAGGAGCAGGACTGTCTCCGTTGCGCAATTGGCTAGCGCGATCGGCTGTTAACCGAAAGGTTGGAGGTTCGAGCCCACCCGGTCGTTGTGCGGCGCTTTTTTTTCTTTGCGCTGATAGCTTTGAAGATATGTTCTGATGGTGGTGAGAGTGAAGCACGACTGTCTCCGTGGCGCAATTGGCTAGCGCGATTGTTTGTTAACCGAAAGGTTGGAGTTTCGATCCCACCCGGTGGTAGTGCGGCGCTTTTTTTTTCTTTGGGCTGATAGCTTTGATGTTATGTTCTGATGGTGGTGAGAATGGAGCAGGACTGTCTCCGTGCCGCAAATGGCTAGCGCAATCGGCTGTTAGCCAAAAAATTAGAGGTTCGAGCCCACAAGGTGGTGGTGCGGCGCTTTTTTTGGCTGATAGCTTTGAAGATATGTTCTGATGGTGGTGAGAGAGGAGCAGGACTGTCTCCGTGGCGCAATTGGCTAGCGCGATCAGTTGTTAACGGAAAGGTTGGAGTTTCGAGCCCACCCGGTGGTAGTGCGGCGCTTTTTTTTTCTTTGGGCTGATAGCTTTGAAGATATGTTCTGATGGTGTTGAGAATGGAGCAGGACTGTCTCCGTGCCGCAAATGGCCAGCGCGATCGGCTTTTAACCGAAAAATTGGAGGTTTGAGCCCACAAGGTGGTGGTGCGGCGCTTTTTTTTTGGGCTGATAGCTTTGAAGATATGTTGTGATGGTGGTTAGAGAGGAGCAGGACTGTCTCCGTGGCGCAATTGGCTAGCGCGATCGGCTGTTAACCGAAAGGTTGGAGGTTCGAGCCCACCCGGTGGTGGTGCGGCGCTTTTTTTCTTGGCGCTGATAGCTTTGAAGATATGTTCTGATGGTGGTGAGAGTGGAGCACGACAGTCTCCGTGGCGCACTTGGCTAGCGCGATCGGTTGTTAACCGAAAAGTTGGAGGTTCGAGCCCACCCGGTGGTGGTGCGGCTCTTTTTTTTCTTTGGGCTGATAGCTTTGAAGATATGTTCTGATGGTGGTGAAAGTGGGGCATGACTGTCTCCGTGGCGCAATTGGCTAGCACGATCGGCTGTTAACCGAAAGGTTGGAGGTTCGAGCCCACCCGGTGGTGGTGCGGCGCTTTTTTTTCTTTGGGCTGATAGCTCTGAAGAAATGTTCTGACGGTGGTGAGATTGGAGCACGATTGTCTCCGTGGCGCAAATGGCTAGCGCGATCGGCTGTTAACCGAAAAGTTGGACGTTCGAGCCCACCCGGTGGTCGGGCGGCGCTTTTTTTTCTTTGGGCTGATAGCTTTGAAGATATGTTCTGATGGCAGTGAGAGTGGAGCAGGACTGTCTCTGTTGGGCAATTGGCTAGCGCGATCGGCTGTTAACGGAAAGGTTGGAGTTTCGAGCCCACCCGGTGGTAGTGCGGCGCTTTTTTTTTCTTTGGGCTGATAGCTTTGAAGATATGTTCTGATGGTGGTGAGAATGGAGCAGGAGTGTCTCCGTGCCGCAAATGGCTAGCGAGATCGGCTGTTAAACGAAAAATTGGAGGTTCGAGCCCACCCGGTGGCGGTGCGGCGCTTTTTTTGGGCTGATAGCTTTGAAGATATGTTCTGATGGTGGTGAGAGAGGAGCAGGACTGTCTCCGTTGCGCAATTGGCTAGCGCGATCGGCTGTTAACCGAAAGGTTGGAGGTTCGAGCCCACCCGGTCGTGGTGCGGCGCTTTTTTTTCTTTGCGCTGATAGCTTTGAAGATATGTTCTGATGGTGGTGAGAGTGGAGCACGACTGTCTCCGTGGCGCAATTGGCTAGCGCGATTGGATGTTAACCGAAAGGTTGGAGTTTCGAGCCCACCCGGTGGTAGTGCGGCGCTTTTTTTTCTTTGGGCTGATAGGTTTGATGTTATGTTCTGATGGTGGTGAGAATGGAGCAGGACTGTCTCCGTGCCGCAAATGGCTAGCGCAATCGGCTGTTAGCCAAAAAATTGGAGGTTCGAGCCCACAAGGTGGTGGTGCGTCGCTTTTTTTTTTTGGCTGATAGCTTTGAAGATATGTTCTGATGGTGGTGAAAGTGGGGCACGACTGTCTCCGTGGCGAAATTGGCTAGCGCGATCGGCTGTTAACCGAAAGGTTGGAGGTTCGAGCCCATCCGGTGGTAGTGCGGTGCTTTTTTTTTCTTTGGGCTGGTAGCTTTGAAGTTATGTTCTGATGGTGGTGAGAATGGAGCAGGACTGTCTCCGTGCCGCAAATGGCCAGCGCGATCGGCTTTTAACCGAAAAATTGGAGGTTCGAGCCCACAAGGTGGTGGTGCGGCTCTTTTTTTTCTTTGGGCTGAAAGCTTTGAAGATATGTTCTGATGGTGGTGAAAGTGGGGCATGACTGTCTCCGTTGCGCAATTGGCTTGCATGATCGGCTGTTAACCGAAAGGTTGGAGGTTCGAGCCCACCCGGTGGTGGTGCGTTGCTTTTTTCTGTGCCCTGATAGCTTTGAAGTTATGTTCTGATGGCAGTGAGAGTGGAGCAGGACTGTCTGCGTGGCGCAATTGGCTAGGGCGATCGGCTGTTAACCGAAAAGTTGGAGGTTCGAGCCCTCCCGAGAGTGGTGTGTTGCTTTTTCTTTGAGCTGATAGCTTTGAAGATATGTTAAGATATGTTGTGCGCGAGGTGAGTGTGGAGCACGACTGTCTCTGTGGCGCGATTGGCTTGCGCGATCGGCTGTTAACCGAAAGGTTGGATGTTCGAGCCCACCCGGTGGAGGTGCGGCTTTTTTTTTCTTTGGGCTGATAGCTTTGAAGATATGTTCTGATGGTGGTGAAAGTGGGGCCCGACTGTCTCCGTGGCGCAATTGGCTAGCGCGATCGGCTGTTAACCGAAAGGTTGGAGGTTCGAGCCCATCCGGTGGTGGTGCGGCGCTTTTTTTTTCTTTGGGCTGATAGCTTTGAAGATATGTTCTGATAGTGGTGAGAGAGGAGCAGGACTGTCTCCGTGGCGCGAGTGGCTAGCGCAATCGGCTGTTAACCTAAAGGTTGGAGGTTCGAGCCCACCCGGTGGTAGTGTGGCACTTTTTTTTCTTTGGGCTGATAGCTTTGAAGTTATGTTCTGATGGCAGTGAGAGTGGAGCAGGACTGTCTCCGTTGGGCAATTGGCTAGCGCGATCGGCTGTTAACCGAAAAGTTGGAGGTTCGAGCCCTCCCGAGAGTGGTGTGTTGCTTTTTTCTTTGAGCTGATAGCTTTGAAGATATGTTGTGGCGCGAGGTGAGTGCGGAGCACGACTGTCTTTGTGGCGCGATTGGCTTGCGCGATCGGCTGTTAACCGAAAGGTTGGAGGTTCGAGCCCACCCGGTGGTGGTGCGGCTTTTTTTTTCTTTGGGCTGATAGCTTTGAAGATATGTTCTAATGGTGGTGAAAGTGGAGCACGACTGTCTCCGTGGCGCAATTGGCTAGCGCGATCGGATTTTAACCGAAATGTTTGAGGTTCGAGCTTTCCCGGGAGTGGTGTGTTGCTTTTATTTCTTTGGGCTGATAGCTTTGAAGATATGTTCTGATGGTGGTGAGAGTGGAGCAAGACTGTCTCTGTTGCGCAATTGACTAGCTGAATCGGCTGTTAACCGAAAGGTTGGAGTTTCGAGCCCACCCGGTGGTGGTGCGGCGCTTTTTTTTCTTTGAGCTGATAGGTTTGAAGATATGTTCTGATGGTGGTGAGAGCGGAGCACGACTGTCTCCGTGGCGCAACTGGGTAGCGCGATCGGTTGTTAACCGAAAAGTTGGAGGTTCGAGCCCACACGGTGGTGGTGCGGCGCTTTTTTTTTTCTTTGGGCTGATAGCTTTGAAGATATGTTCTGATGTTGGTGAAAGTGGGGCACGACTGTCTCCGTGGCGCAATTGGCTAGCGCGATCGGCTGTTAACCGAAATGTTGGAGTTTCGAGCCCACCCGGTGGTAGTGCGGCGCTTTTTTTTTTCTTTGGGCTGATAGCTTTGAAGTTATGTTCTGATGGTGGTGAGAATGGAGCAGGACTGTCTCCGTGCCGCAAATGTCCAGCGCGATCGGCTCTTAACCGAAAAACTGGAGGTTCGAGCCCACAAGGTGGTGGTGCGGCGCTTTTTTTTGGGGCTGATAGCTTTGAAGATATGTTGTGATGGTGGTTAGAGAGGAGCAGGACTGTCTCCGTGGCGCAATTGGCTAGCGCGATCGGTTGTTAATCGAAAAGTTGGAGGTTCGAGCCCACCCGGTGGTGGTGGTGCGGCTCTTTTTTTCTTTGGGCTGATAGCTTTGAAGATATGTTCTGATGGTGGTGAGAGTGGGGCATGACTGTCTCCGTGGCGCAATTGGCTAGCACGATCGGCTGTTAACCGAAAGGTTGGAGGTTCGAGCCCACCCGGTGGTGGTGCGGCGCTTTTTTTTTCTTTGGGCTGATAGCTCTGAAGAAATGTTCTGACGGTGGTGAGATTAGAGCACGATTGTCTCCGTGGCGCAAATGGCTAGCGCGATCGGCTGTTAACCGAAAGGTTGGACGTTCGAGCCCACCCGGTGGTCGGGCGGCGCTTTTTTTTCTTTGGGCTGATAGCTTTGAAGATGTGTTCTGATGGCAGTGAGAGTGGAGCAGGGCTGTCTCCGTGGCGCAATTGACTAGCGCGATCGGCTGTTAACCAAAAAGCTGGAGTTTCGAGTCCTCCCGGAAGTGGTGTGTAGCTTTTTTCTTTGCGCTGATAGCTTTGAATATATGTCCTGATGGTGGTGAGTGTAGAGCACGACTGTCTCCGTGGCGCAATTGGCTAGCGCGAACGGCTGTTAACCGAAAGGTTGGAGGTTCGAGCCCACCCCGTGGTGGTGCGGCGCTTTTTTTTTCTTTGGGCTGATAGCTTTGAAGATATGTTCTGATGGTGGTGAAAGTGGGGCATGACTGTCTCCGTTGCGCAATTGGCTTGCATGATCGGCTGTTAACCGAAAGGTTGGAGGTTCGAGCCCACCCGGTGATGGTGTGTTGCTTTTTTCTGTGCCCTGATAGCTTTGAAGTTATGTTCTGATGGCAGTGAGAGTGGAGCACGACTGTCTCTGTGGCGCGATTGGCTTGCGCGATCGGCTCTTAACCGAAAGGTTGGAGGTTCGAGCCCACCCGGTGGAGGTGCGGCTTTTTTTTTCTTTGGGCTGATAGCTTTGAAGATATGTCCTGATGGTGGTGAAAGTGGAGCACGACTGTCTCCGTGGCGCAATTGGCTAGCGCGATCGGATTTTAACCGAAATGTTTGAGGTTCGAGGTTTCCCGGGAGTGGTGCGGCGCTTTTTTTTCTTTGAGCTGATAGCTTTGAAGATATGTTCTGATGGTGGTGAGAGCGGAGCACGACTGTCTCCGTGGCGCAACTGGGTAGCGCGATCGGTTGTTAACCGAAAAGTTGGAGGTTCGAGCCCACACGGTGGTGGTGCGGCGCTTTTTTGTTCTTTGGGCTGATAGCTTTGAAGATATGTTCTGATGGTGGTGAAAGTGGGGCATGACTGTCTCCGTGGCGCAATTGGCTAGCGCGATCGGCTGTTAACCGAAAGGTTGGAGGTTCGAGCCCACCCGGTGGTGGTGCGGCGCTTTTTTTTTCTTTGGGCTGATAGCTTTGAAGATATGTTCTGATGGTGGTGAGAGTGGAGCACGACTGTCTCCGTGGCGCAATTGGCTAGCGCGATTGGTTGTTAACCGAAAGGTTGGAGTTTTGAGCCCACCCGGTGGTAGTGCGGCGCTTTTTTTTTTCTTTGGGCTGATAGCTTTGAAGATATGTTCTGATGGTGGTGAGAGTGGAGCAGGACTGTCTCCGTGGCACAATTGGCTAGCGCGATCGGCTGTTAACCGAAAGGTTGGAGTTTCGAGCCCACCCGGTGGTAGTGCGGCGCTTTTTTTTTCTTTGGGCTGATAGCTTTGAAGTTATGTTCTGATGGTGGTGAGAATGGAGCAGGACTGTCTCCGTGCCGCAAATGTCCAGCGCGATCGGCTCTTAACCGAAAAATTGGAGGTTCGAGCCCACAAGGTGGTGGTGCGGCGCTTTTTATTCTTTGCGCTGATAGCTTTGAAGATATGTTCTGATGGTTGTGAGAGTGGAGCAGGACTGTCTCCGTGGCACAATTGGCTAGCGCGATCGGCTGTTAACTGAAAGGTTGGAGTTTCGAGCCCACCCGGTGGTAGTGCGGCGCTTATTTTTTCTTTGGGCTGATAGCTTTGAAGTCATGTTCTGATGGTGGTGAGAATGGAGCAGGACTGTCTCCGTGCCGCAAATGTCCAGCGTGATCGGCTCTTAACCGAAAAATTGGAGGTTCGAGCCCACAAGGTGGTTGTGCGGCGCTTTTTTTTTTGGGGGGGGCTGATAGCTTTGAAGATATGTTGTGATGGTGGTTAGAGAGGAGCAGGACTGTCTCCGTGGCGCAATTGGCTAGCGCGATCGGCTGTTAACCGAAAGGTTGGAGGTTCGAGCCCACCCGGTGGTGGTGCGGCGCTTTTTTTCTTGGCGCTGATAGCTTTGAAGATATGTTCTGGTGGTGGTGAGAGTGGAGCACGACTGTCTCCGTGGCGCAATTGGCTAGCGCGATCGGTTGTTAACCGAAAAGTTGGAGGTTCGAGCCCACCCGGTGGTGGTGGTGCGGCTCTTTTTTTCTTTGGGCTGATAGCTTTGAAGATATGTTCTGATGGTGGTGAAAGTGGGGCATGACTGTCTCCGTGGCGCAATTGGCTAGCACGATCGGCTGTTAACCGAAAGGTTGGAGGTTCGAGCCCACCCGGTGGTGGTGCGGCGCTTTTTTTTTCTTTGGGCTGATAGCTCTGAAGAAATGTTCTGACGGTGGTGAGATTAGAGCACGATTGTCTCCGTGGCGCAAATGGCTAGCGCGATCGGCTGTTAACCGAAAGGTTGGACGTTCGAGCCCACCCGGTGGTCGGGCGGCGCTTTTTTTTCTTTGGGCTGATAGCTTTGAAGATGTGTTCTGATGGCAGTGAGAGTGGAGCAGGGCTGTCTCCGTTGGGCAATTGGCTAGCGCGATCGGCTGTTAACCGAAAAGTTTGAGGTTCGAGCCCTCCCGAGAGTGGTGTGTTGCTTTTTTCTTTGCGTTGATAGCTTTGAAGATATATTCTAATGGTGGTGAGTGTGGTGCATGACTGTCTCCGTGGCGCAATTGGCTAGCGCGAACGGCTGTTAACCGAAAGGTTGGAAGTTCGAGCCCACCCGGTGGTGGTGCGGCGCTTTTTTTTTCTTTGGGCTGATAGCTTTGAAGATATGTTCTGATGGTGGTGAGAGTGGAGAAGTACTGTCTCCGTTGCGCAATTGGCTAGCGCGATCGGTTGTTAACCGAAAAGTTGGAGGTTCGAGCCCACCCGGTGGTGGTGCGGCTCTTTTTTTCTTTGGGCTGAAAGCTTTGAAGATATGTTCTGATGGTGGTGAAAGTGGGGCATGACTGTCTCCGTTGCGCAATTGGCTTCCATGATCGGCTGTTAACCGAAATGTTGGACGTTCGAGCCCACCCGGTGATGGTGTGTTGCTTTTTTCTGTGCCCTGATAGCTTTGAAGTTATGTTCTGATGGCAGTGAGAGTGGAGCAGGACTGTCTCCGTTGGACAATTGGCTAGGGCGATCGGCTGTTAACCGAAAAGTTGGAGGTTCGAGCCCTCCCGAGAGTGGTGTGTTGCTTTTTTCTTTGAGCTGATAGCTTTGAAGATATGTTGTGGCGCGAGGTGAGTGTGGAGCACGACTGTCTCTGTGGCGCGATTGGCTTGCGCGATCGGCTGTTAACCGAAAGGTTGGAGGTTCGAGCCCACCCGGTGGAGGTGCGGCTTTTTTTTCTTTGGGCTGATAGCTTTGAAGATATGTCCTGATGGTGGTGAAAGTGGAGCACGACTGTCTCCGTGGCGCAATTGGCTAGCGCGATCGGATTTTAACCGAAATGTTTGAGGTTCGAGCTTTCCCGGGAGTGGTGTGTTGCTTTTATTTCTTTGGGCTGATAGCTTTGAAGATATGTTCTGATGGTGGTGAGAGTGGAGCAAGACTGTCTCTGTTGCGCAATTGACTAGCTGAATCGGCTGTTAACCGAAAGGTTGGAGTTTCGAGCCCACCCGGTGGTGGTGCGGCGCTTTTTTTTCTTTGAGCTGATAGGTTTGAAGATATGTTCTGATGGTGGTGAGAGCGGAGCACGACTGTCTCCGTGGCGCAACTGGGTAGCGCGATCGGTTGTTAACCGAAAAGTTGGAGGTTCGAGCCCACACGGTGGTGGTGCGGCGCTTTTTTTTTCTTTGGGCTGATAGCTTTGAAGATATGTTCTGATGTTGGTGAAAGTGGGGTACGACTGTCTCCGTGGCGCAATTGGCTAGCGCGATCGGCTGTTAACCGAAAGGTTGGAGGTTCGAGCCCACCCGGTGGTGGTGCGGCGCTTTTTTTTTCTTTGGGCTGATAGCTTTGAAGATATGTTCTGATGGTGGTGAGAGTGGAGCAGGACTGTCTCCGTGCCGCAAATGTCCAGCGCGATCGGCTCTTAACCGAAAAACTGGAGGTTCGAGCCCACAAGGTGGTGGTGCGGCGCTTTTTTTTTGGGCTGATAGCTTTGAAGATATGTTGTGATGGTGGTTAGAGAGGAGCAGGACTGTCTCCGTTGCGCAATTGGCTAGCGCGATTGGTTGTTAACCGAAAGGTTGGAGGTTCGAGCCCACCCGGTGGTGGTGCGGCGCTTTTTTTCTTGGCGCTGATAGCTTTGAAGATATGTTCTGGTGGTGGTGAGAGTGGAGCACGACTGTCTCCGTGGCGCAATTGGCTAGCGCGATCGGTTGTTAACCGAAAAGTTGGAGGTTCGAGCCCACCCGGTGGTGGTGGTGCGGCTCTTTTTTTCTTTGGGCTGATAGCTTTGAAGATATGTTCTGATGGTGGTGAGAGTGGGGCATGACTGTCTCCGTGGCGCAATTGGCTAGCACGATCGGCTGTTAACCGAAAGGTTGGAGGTTCGAGCCCACCCGGTGGTGGTGCGGCGCTTTTTTTTTCTTTGGGCTGATAGCTCTGAAGAAATGTTCTGACGGTGGTGAGATTAGAGCACGATTGTCTCCGTGGCGCAAATGGCTAGCGCGATCGGCTGTTAACCGAAAGGTTGGACGTTCGAGCCCACCCGGTGGTCGGGCGGCGCTTTTTTTTCTTTGGGCTGATAGCTTTGAAGATGTGTTCTGATGGCAGTGAGAGTGGAGCAGGGCTGTCTCCGTGGCGCAATTGACTAGCGCGATCGGCTGTTAACCAAAAAGCTGGAGTTTCGAGTCCTCCCGGAAGTGGTGTGTAGCTTTTTTCTTTGCGCTGATAGCTTTGAATATATGTCCTGATGGTGGTGAGTGTAGAGCACGACTGTCTCCGTGGCGCAATTGGCTAGCGCGAACGGCTGTTAACCGAAAGGTTGGAGGTTCGAGCCCACCCCGTGGTGGTGCGGCGCTTTTTTTTTCTTTGGGCTGATAGCTTTGAAGATATGTTCTGATGGTGGTGAAAGTGGGGCATGACTGTCTCCGTTGCGCAATTGGCTTGCATGATCGGCTGTTAACCGAAAGGTTGGAGGTTCGAGCCCACCCGGTGATGGTGTGTTGCTTTTTTCTGTGCCCTGATAGCTTTGAAGTTATGTTCTGATGGCAGTGAGAGTGGAGCACGACTGTCTCTGTGGCGCGATTGGCTTGCGCGATCGGCTCTTAACCGAAAGGTTGGAGGTTCGAGCCCACCCGGTGGAGGTGCGGCTTTTTTTTTCTTTGGGCTGATAGCTTTGAAGATATGTCCTGATGGTGGTGAAAGTGGAGCACGACTGTCTCCGTGGCGCAATTGGCTAGCGCGATCGGATTTTAACCGAAATGTTTGAGGTTCGAGGTTTCCCGGGAGTGGTGCGGCGCTTTTTTTTCTTTGAGCTGATAGCTTTGAAGATATGTTCTGATGGTGGTGAGAGCGGAGCACGACTGTCTCCGTGGCGCAACTGGGTAGCGCGATCGGTTGTTAACCGAAAAGTTGGAGGTTCGAGCCCACACGGTGGTGGTGCGGCGCTTTTTTGTTCTTTGGGCTGATAGCTTTGAAGATATGTTCTGATGGTGGTGAAAGTGGGGCATGACTGTCTCCGTGGCGCAATTGGCTAGCGCGATCGGCTGTTAACCGAAAGGTTGGAGGTTCGAGCCCACCCGGTGGTGGTGCGGCGCTTTTTTTTTCTTTGGGCTGATAGCTTTGAAGATATGTTCTGATGGTGGTGAGAGTGGAGCACGACTGTCTCCGTGGCGCAATTGGCTAGCGCGATTGGTTGTTAACCGAAAGGTTGGAGTTTTGAGCCCACCCGGTGGTAGTGCGGCGCTTTTTTTTTTCTTTGGGCTGATAGCTTTGAAGATATGTTCTGATGGTGGTGAGAGTGGAGCAGGACTGTCTCCGTGGCACAATTGGCTAGCGCGATCGGCTGTTAACCGAAAGGTTGGAGTTTCGAGCCCACCCGGTGGTAGTGCGGCGCTTTTTTTTTCTTTGGGCTGATAGCTTTGAAGTTATGTTCTGATGGTGGTGAGAATGGAGCAGGACTGTCTCCGTGCCGCAAATGTCCAGCGCGATCGGCTCTTAACCGAAAAATTGGAGGTTCGAGCCCACAAGGTGGTGGTGCGGCGCTTTTTATTCTTTGCGCTGATAGCTTTGAAGATATGTTCTGATGGTTGTGAGAGTGGAGCAGGACTGTCTCCGTGGCACAATTGGCTAGCGCGATCGGCTGTTAACTGAAAGGTTGGAGTTTAGAGCCCACCCGGTGGTAGTGCGGCGCTTATTTTTTCTTTGGGCTGATAGCTTTGAAGTCATGTTCTGATGGTGGTGAGAATGGAGCAGGACTGTCTCCGTGCCGCAAATGTCCAGCGTGATCGGCTCTTAACCGAAAAATTGGAGGTTCGAGCCCACAAGGTGGTTGTGCGGCGCTTTTTTTTTTGGGGGGGGCTGATAGCTTTGAAGATATGTTGTGATGGTGGTTAGAGAGGAGCAGGACTGTCTCCGTGGCGCAATTGGCTAGCGCGATCGGCTGTTAACCGAAAGGTTGGAGGTTCGAGCCCACCCGGTGGTGGTGCGGCGCTTTTTTTCTTGGCGCTGATAGCTTTGAAGATATGTTCTGGTGGTGGTGAGAGTGGAGCACGACTGTCTCCGTGGCGCAATTGGCTAGCGCGATCGGTTGTTAACCGAAAAGTTGGAGGTTCGAGCCCACCCGGTGGTGGTGGTGCGGCTCTTTTTTTCTTTGGGCTGATAGCTTTGAAGATATGTTCTGGTGGTGGTGAGAGTGGAGCACGACTGTCTCCGTGGCGCAATTGGCTAGCGCGATCGGTTGTTAACCGAAAAGTTGGAGGTTCGAGCCCACCCGGTGGTGGTGGTGCGGCTCTTTTTTTCTTTGGGCTGATAGCTTTGAAGATATATTCTAATGGTGGTGAGTGTGGTGCATGACTGTCTCCGTGGCGCAATTGGCTAGCGCGAACGGCTGTTAACCGAAAGGTTGGAAGTTCGAGCCCACCCGGTGGTGGTGCGGCGCTTTTTTTTTCTTTGGGCTGATAGCTTTGAAGATATGTTCTGATGGTGGTGAGAGTGGAGAAGTACTGTCTCCGTTGCGCAATTGGCTAGCGCGATCGGTTGTTAACCGAAAAGTTGGAGGTTCGAGCCCACCCGGTGGTGGTGCGGCTCTTTTTTTCTTTGGGCTGAAAGCTTTGAAGATATGTTCTGATGGTGGTGAAAGTGGGGCATGACTGTCTCCGTTGCGCAATTGGCTTCCATGATCGGCTGTTAACCGAAATGTTGGACGTTCGAGCCCACCCGGTGATGGTGTGTTGCTTTTTTCTGTGCCCTGATAGCTTTGAAGTTATGTTCTGATGGCAGTGAGAGTGGAGCAGGACTGTCTCCGTTGGACAATTGGCTAGGGCGATCGGCTGTTAACCGAAAAGTTGGAGGTTCGAGCCCTCCCGAGAGTGGTGTGTTGCTTTTTTCTTTGAGCTGATAGCTTTGAAGATATGTTGTGGCGCGAGGTGAGTGTGGAGCACGACTGTCTCTGTGGCGCGATTGGCTTGCGCGATCGGCTGTTAACCGAAAGGTTGGAGGTTCGAGCCCACCCGGTGGAGGTGCGGCTTTTTTTTCTTTGGGCTGATAGCTTTGAAGATATGTCCTGATGGTGGTGAAAGTGGAGCACGACTGTCTCCGTGGCGCAATTGGCTAGCGCGATCGGATTTTAACCGAAATGTTTGAGGTTCGAGCTTTCCCGGGAGTGGTGTGTTGCTTTTATTTCTTTGGGCTGATAGCTTTGAAGATATGTTCTGATGGTGGTGAGAGTGGAGCAAGACTGTCTCTGTTGCGCAATTGACTAGCTGAATCGGCTGTTAACCGAAAGGTTGGAGTTTCGAGCCCACCCGGTGGTGGTGCGGCGCTTTTTTTTCTTTGAGCTGATAGGTTTGAAGATATGTTCTGATGGTGGTGAGAGCGGAGCACGACTGTCTCCGTGGCGCAACTGGGTAGCGCGATCGGTTGTTAACCGAAAAGTTGGAGGTTCGAGCCCACACGGTGGTGGTGCGGCGCTTTTTTTTTTCTTTGGGCTGATAGCTTTGAAGATATGTTCTGATGTTGGTGAAAGTGGGGTACGACTGTCTCCGTGGCGCAATTGGCTAGCGCGATCGGCTGTTAACCGAAAGGTTGGAGGTTCGAGCCCACCCGGTGGTGGTGCGGCGCTTTTTTTTTCTTTGGGCTGATAGCTTTGAAGATATGTTCTGATGGTGGTGAGAGTGGAGCAGGACTGTCTCCGTGGCACAATTGGCTAGCGCGATCGGCTGTTAACCGAAAGGTTGGAGTTTCGAGCCCACCCGGTGGTAGTGCGGCGCTTTTTTTTTCTTTGGGCTGATAGCTTTGAAGTTATGTTCTGATGGTGGTGAGAATGGAGCAGGACTGTCTCCGTGCCGCAAATGTCCAGCGCGATCGGCTCTTAACCGAAAAACTGGAGGTTCGAGCCCACAAGGTGGTGGTGCGGCGCTTTTTTTTTGGGCTGATAGCTTTGAAGATATGTTGTGATGGTGGTTAGAGAGGAGCAGGACTGTCTCCGTTGCGCAATTGGCTAGCGCGATTGGTTGTTAACCGAAAGGTTGGAGGTTCGAGCCCACCCGGTGGTGGTGCGGCGCTTTTTTTCTTGGCGCTGATAGCTTTGAAGATATGTTCTGGTGGTGGTGAGAGTGGAGCACGACTGTCTCCGTGGCGCAATTGGCTAGCGCGATCGGTTGTTAACCGAAAAGTTGGAGGTTCGAGCCCACCCGGTGGTGGTGGTGCGGCTCTTTTTTTCTTTGGGCTGATAGCTTTGAAGATATGTTCTGATGGTGGTGAAAGTGGGGCATGACTGTCTCCGTGGCGCAATTGGCTAGCACGATCAGCTGTTAACCGAAAGGTTGAAGGTTCGAGCCCACCCGGTGGTGGTGCGGCGCTTTTTTTTCTTTGGGCTGATAGCTCTGAAGAAATGTTCTGACGGTGGTGAGATTAGAGCACGATTGTCTCCGTGGCGCAAATGGCTAGCGCGATCGGCTGTTAACCGAAAGGTTGGACGTTCGAGCCCACCCGGTGGTCGGGCGGCGCTTTCTTTTCTTTGGGCTGATAGCTTTGAAGATGTGTTCTGATGGCAGTGAGAGTGGAGCAGGGCTGTCTCCGTTGGGCAATTGGCTAGCGCGATCGGCTGTTAACCGAAAAGTTTGAGGTTCGAGCCCTCCCGAGAGTGGTGTGTTGCTTTTTTCTTTGCGTTGATAGCTTTGAAGATATATTCTAATGGTGGTGAGTGTGGAGCATGACTGTCTCCGTGGCGCAATTGGCTAGCGCGAACGGCTGTTAACCGAAAGGTTGGAAGTTCGAGCCCACCCGGTGGTGGTGCGGCGCTTTTTTTTTCTTTGGGCTGATAGCTTTGAAGATATGTTCTGATGGTGGTGAGAGTGGAGCAGGACTGTCTCCGTGGCACAATTGGCTAGCGCGATCGGCTGTTAACCGAAAGGTTGGAGTTTCGAGCCCACCCGGTGGTAGTGCGGCGCTTTTTTTTTCTTTGGGCTGATAGCTTTGAAGTTATGTTCTGATGGTGGTGAGAATGGAGCAGGACTGTCTCCGTGCCGCAAATGTCCAGCGCGATCGGCTCTTAACCGAAAAACTGGAGGTTCGAGCCCACAAGGTGGTGGTGCGGCGCTTTTTTTTGGGCTGATAGCTTTGAAGATATGTTGTGATGGTGGTTAGAGAGGAGCAGGAATGTCTCCGTGGCGCAATTGGCTAGCGCGATCGGCTGTTAACCGAAAGGTTGGAGGTTCGAGCCCACCCGGTGGTGGTGCGGCGCTTTTTTTCTTGGCGCTGATAGCTTTGAAGATATGTTCTGATGGTGGTGAGAGTGGAGCACGACTGTCTCCGTGGCGCAATTGGCTAGCGCGATCGGTTGTTAATCGAAAAGTTGGAGGTTCGAGCCCACCCGGTGGTGGTGGTGCGGCTCTTTTTTTCTTTGGGCTGATAGCTTTGAAGATATGTTCTTATGGTGGTGAAAGTGGGGCATGACTGTCTCCGTGGCGCAATTGGCTAGCACGATCGGCTGTTAACCGAAAGGTTGGAGGTTCGAGCCCACCCGGTGGTGGTGCGGCGCTTTTTTTTTCTTTGGGCTGATAGCTCTGAAGAAATGTTCTGACGGTGGTGAGATTAGAGCACGATTGTCTCCGTGGCGCAAATGGCTAGCGCGATCGGCTGTTAACCGAATGGTTGGACGTTCGAGCCCACCCGGTGGTCGGGCGGCGCTTTTTTTTCTTTGGGCTGATAGCTTTGAAGATGTGTTTTGATGGCAGTGAGAGTGGAGCAGGGCTGTCTCCGTGGCGCAATTGACTAGCGCGATCGGCTGTTAACCAAAAAGCTGGAGTTTCGAGTCCTCCCGGAAGTGGTGTGTAGCTTTTTTCTTTGCGCTGATAGCTTTGAATATATGTCCTGATGGTGGTGAGTGCAGAGCACGACTGTCTCCGTGGCGCAATTGGCTAGCGCGAACGGCTGTTAACCGAAAGGTTGGAGGTTCGAGCCCACCCCGTGGTGGTGCGGCGCTTTTTTTTTCTTTGGGCTGATAGCTTTGAAGATATGTTCTGATGGTGGTGAAAGTGGGGCATGACTGTCTCCGTTGCGCAATTGGCTTGCATGATCGGCTGTTAACCGAAAGGTTGGAGGTTCGAGCCCACCCGGTGATGGTGTGTTGCTTTTTTCTGTGCCCTGATAGCTTTGAAGTTATGTTCTGATGGCAGTGAGAGTGGAGCACGACTGTCTCTGTGGCGCGATTGGCTTGCGCGATCGGCTGTTAACCGAAAGGTTGGAGGTTCGAGCCCACCCGGTGGAGGTGCGGCTTTTTTTTTCTTTGGGCTGATAGCTTTGAAGATATGTCCTGATGGTGGTGAAAGTGGAGCACGACTGTCTCCGTGGCGCAATTGGCTAGTGCGATCGGATTTTAACCGAAATGTTTGAGGTTCGAGCTTTCCCGGGAGTGGTGCGGCGCTTTTTTTTCTTTGAGCTGATAGCTTTGAAGATATGTTCTGATGGTGGTGAGAGCGGAGCACGACTGTCTCCGTGGCGCAACTGGGTAGCGCGATCGGTTGTTAACCGAAAAGTTGGAGGTTCGAGCCCACACGGTGGTGGTGCGGCGCTTTTTTGTTCTTTGGGCTGATAGCTTTGAAGTTATGTTCTGATGGTGGTGAGAATGGAGCAGGACTGTCTCCGTGTCGCAAATGTCCAGCGCGATCGGCTCTTAACCGAAAAATTGGAGGTTCGAGCCCACAAGGTGGTGGTGCGGCGCTTTTTATTCTTTGCGCTGATAGCTTTGAAGATATGTTCTGATGGTGGTGAGAGTGGAGCAGGACTGTCTCCGTGGCACAATTGGCTAGCGCGATCGGCTGTTAACCGAAAGGTTGGAGTTTCGAGCCCACCCGGTGGTAGTGCGGCGCTTATTTTTTCTTTGGGCTGATAGCTTTGAAGTCATGTTCTGATGGTGGTGAGAATGGAGCAGGACTGTCTCCGTGCCGCAAAGGTCCAGCGCGATCGGCTCTTAACCGAAAAATTGGAGGTTCGAGCCCACAAGGTGGTGGTGCGGCGCTTTTTTTTTGGGCTGATAGCTTTGAAGATATGTTGTGATGGTGGTTAGAGAGGAGCAGGACTGTCTCCGTGGCGCAATTGGCTAGCGCGATCGGCTGTTAACCGAAAGGTTGGAGGTTCGAGCCCACCCGGTGGTGGTGCGGCGCTTTTTTTCTTGGCGCTGATAGCTTTGAAGATATGTTCTGGTGGTGGTGAGAGTGGAGCACGACTGTCTCCGTGGCGCAATTGGCTAGCGCGATCGGTTGTTAACCGAAAAGTTGGAGGTTCGAGCCCACCCGGTGGTGGTGGTGCGGCTCTTTTTTTCTTTGGGCTGATAGCTTTGAAGATATGTTCTGATGGTGGTGAAAGTGGGGCATGACTGTCTCCGTGGCGCAATTGGCTAGCACGATCGGCTGTTAACCGAAAGGTTGGAGGTTCGAGCCCACCCGTTGGTGGTGCGGCGCTTTTTTTTCTTTGGGCTGATAGCTCTGAAGAAATGTTCTGACGGTGGTGAGATTAGAGCACGATTGTCTCCGTGGCGCAAATGGCTAGCGCGATCGGCTGTTAACCGAAAGGTTGGACGTTCGAGCCCACCCGGTGGTCGGGCGGCGCTTTTTTTTCTTTGGGCTGATAGCTTTGAAGATGTGTTCTGATGGCAGTGAGAGTGGAGCAGGGCTGTCTCCGTTGGGCAATTGGCTAGCGCGATCGGCTGTTAACCGAAAAGTTTGAGGTTCGAGCCCTCCCGAGAGTGGTGTGTTGCTTTTTTCTTTGGGCTGATAGCTCTGAAGAAATGTTCTGACGGTGGTGAGATTGGAGCACGATTGTCTCCGTGGCGCAAATGGCTAGCGCGATCGGCTGTTAACCGAAAAGTTGGACGTTCGAGCCCACCCGGTGGTCGGGCGGCGCTTTTTTTTCTTTGGGCTGATAGCTTTGAAGATATGTTCTGATGGCAGTGAGAGTGGAGCAGGACTGTCTCTGTTGGGCAATTGGCTAGCGCGATCGGCTGTTAACGGAAAGGTTGGAGTTTCGAGCCCACCCGGTGGTAGTGCGGCGCTTTTTTTTTCTTTGGGCTGATAGCTTTGAAGATATGTTCTGATGGTGGTGAGAATGGAGCAGTACTGTCTCCGTGCCGCAAATGGCTAGCGAGATCGGCTGTTAAACGAAAAATTGGAGGTTCGAGCCCACCCGGTGGCGGTGCGGCGCTTTTTTGGGCTGATAGCTTTGAAGATATGTTCTGATGGTGGTGAGAGAGGAGCAGGACTGTCTCCGTGGCGCAATTGGCTAGCGCGATCGGCTGTTAACCGAAAGGTTGGAGGTTCGAGCCCACCCGGTCGTGGTGCGGCGCTTTTTTTTCTTTGCGCTGATAGCTTTGAAGATATGTTCTGATGGTGGTGAGAGTGGAGCACGACTGTCTCCGTGGCGCAATTGGCTAGCGCGATTGGTTGTTAACCGAAAGGTTGGAGTTTCGAGCCCACCCGGTGGTAGTGCGGCGCTTTTTTTTCTTTGGGCTGATAGGTTTGATGTTATGTTCTGATGGTGGTGAGAATGGAGCAGGACTGTCTCCGTGCCGCAAATGGCTAGCGCAATCGGCTGTTAGCCAAAAAATTGGAGGTTCGAGCCCACAAGGTGGTGGTGCGGCGCTTTTTTTTTGGCTGATAGCTTTGAAGATATGTTCTGATGGTGGTGAGAGAGGAGCAGGACTGTCTAAGTGGCGCAATTGGCTAGCGCTATTGGTTGTTAACCGAAAAGTTGGAGGTTCGAGCCCACCCGGTGGTGGTGCGGCTCTTTTTTTTCTTCGGGCTGAAAGCTTTGAAGATATGTTCTGATGGTTGTGAAAGTGGGGCATGACTGTCTCCGTTGCGCAATTGGCTTGCATGATCGGCTGTTAACCGAAAGGTTGGAGGTTCGAGCCCACCCGGTGGTGGTGTGTTGCTTTTTTCTGTGCCCTGATAGCTTTGAAGTTATGTTCTGATGGCAGTGAGAGTGGAGCAGGACTGTCTGCGTGGCGCAATTGGCTAGGGCGATCGGCTGTTAACCGAAAAGTCGGAGGTTCGAGCCCTCCCGAGAGTGGTGTGTTGCTTTTTCTTTGAGCTGATAGCTTTGAAGATATGTTGTGGCGCGAGGTGAGTGTGGAGCACGACTGTCTCTGTGGCGCGATTGGCTTGCACGATCGGCTGTTAACCGAAAGGTTGGATGTTCGAGCCCACCCGGTGGAGGTGCGGCTTTTTTTTTCTTTGGGCTGATAGCTTTGAAGATATGTTCTGATGGTGGTGAAAGTGGGGCCCGACTGTCTCCGTGGCGCAATTGGCTAGCGCGATCGGCTGTTAACCGAAAGGTTGGAGGTTCGAGCCCATCCGGTGGTGGTGCGGCGCTTTTTTTTTCTTTGGGCTGATAGCTTTGAAGATATGTTCTGATGGTGGTGAGAGTGGAGCAGGACTGTCTCCGTGGCGCAATTGGCTAGCGCGATCGGCTGTTAACCGAAAGGTTGGAGTTTCGAGCCCACCCGGTGGTAGTGCGGTGCTTTTTTTTCTTTGGGCTGGTAGCTTTGAAGTTATGTTCTGATGGTGGTGAGAATGGAGCAGGACTGTCTCCGTGCCGCAAATGGCTAGCGCGATCGGCTCTTAACCGAAAAATTGGAGGTTCGAGCCCACAAGGTGGTGGTGCGGCGCTTTTTTTTTGGCTGATAGCTTTGAAGATATGTTCTGATAGTGGTGAGAGAGGAGCAGGACTGTCTCCGTGGCGCAATTGGCTAGCGCGATCGGCTGTTAACCTAAAGGTTGGAGGTTCGAGCCCACCCGGTGGTAGTGTGGCACTTTTTTTTCTTTGGGCTGATAGCTTTGAAGTTATGTTCTGATGGCAGTGAGAGTGGAGCAGGACTGTCTCCGTTGGGCAATTGGCTAGCGCGATCGGCTGTTAACCGAAAAGTTGGAGGTTCGAGCCCTCCCGAGAGTGGTGTGTTGCTTTTTTCTTTGAGCTGATAGCTTTGAAGATATGTTGTGGCGCGAGGTGAGTGCGGAGCACGACTGTCTTTGTGGCGCGATTGGCTTGCGCGATCGGCTCTTAACCGAAAAACTGGAGGTTCGAGCCCACAAGGTGGTGGTGCGGCGCTTTTTTTGGGGGCTGATAGCTTTGAAGATATGTTGTGATGGTGGTTAGAGAGGAGCAGGACTGTCTCTGTGGCGCGATTGGCTTGCGCGATCGGCTGTTAACCGAAAGGTTGGAGGTTCGAGCCCACCCGGTGGAGGTGCGGCTTTTTTTTTCTTTGGGCTGATAGCTTTGAAGATATGTCCTGATGGTGGTGAAAGTGGAGCACGACTGTCTCCGTGGCGCAATTGGCTAGCGCGATCGGATTTTAACCGAAATGTTTGAGGTTCGAGCTTTCCCGGGAGTGGTGCGGCGCTTTTTTTTCTTTGAGCTGATAGCTTTGAAGATATATTCTGATGGTGGTGAGAGCGGAGCACGACTGTCTCCGTGGCGCAACTGGGTAGCGCGATCGGTTGTTAACCGAAAAGTTGGAGGTTCGAGCCCACACGGTGGTGGTGCGGCGCTTTTTTGTTCTTTGGGCTGATAGCTTTGAAGATATGTTCTGATGGTGGTGAAAGTGGGGCATGACTGTCTCCGTGGCGCAATTGGCTAGCGCGATCGGCAGTTAACCGAAAGGTTGGAGGTTCGAGCCCACCCGGTGGTGGTGCGGCGCTTTTTTTCTCTTTGGGCTGATAGCTTTGAAGATATGTTCTGATGGTGGTGAGAGTGGAGCACGACTGTCTCCGTGGCGCGATTGGCTAGCGCGATTGCTTGTTAACCGAAAGGTTGGAGTTTTGAGCCCACCCGGTGGTAGTGCGGCGCTTTTTTTTCTTTGGGCTGATAGCTTTGAAGATATGTTCTGATGGTGGTGAGAGTGGAGCAGGACTGTCTCCGTGGCACAATTGGCTAGCGCGATCGGCTGTTAACCGAAAGGTTGGAGTTTCGAGCCCACCCGGTGGTAGTGCGGCGCTTTTTTTTTTCTTTGGGCTGATAGCTTTGAAGTTATGTTCTGATGGTGGTGCGAATGGAGCAGGACTGTCTCCGTGCCGCAAATGTCCAGCGCGATCGGCTCTTAACCGAAAAATTGGAGGTTCGAGCCCACAAGGTGGTGGTGCGGCGCTTTTTATTCTTTGCGCTGATAGCTTTGAAGATATGTTCTGATGGTGGTGAGAGTGGAGCAGGACTGTCTCCGTGGCACAATTGGCTAGCGCGATCGGCTGTTAACCGAAAGGTTGGAGTTTCGAGCCCACCCGGTGGTAGTGCGGCGCTTATTTTTTCTTTGGGCTGATAGCTTTGAAGTCATGTTCTGATGGTGGTGAGAATGGAGCAGGACTGTCTCCGTGCCGCAAATGTCCAGCGCGATCGGCTCTTAACCGAAAAATTGGAGGTTCGAGCCCACAAGGTGGTGGTGCGGCGCTTTTTTTTTTGGGCTGATAGCTTTGAAGATATGTTGTGATGGTGGTTAGAGAGGAGCAGGACTGTCTCCGTGGCGCAATTGGCTAGCGCGATCGGCTGTTAACCGAAAGGTTGGAGGTTCGAGCCCACCCGGTGGTGGTGCGGCGCTTTTTTTCTTGGCGCTGATAGCTTTGAAGATATGTTCTGGTGGTGGTGAGAGTGGAGCATGACTGTCTCCGTGGCGCAATTGGCTAGCGCGATCGGTTGTTAACCGAAAAGTTGGAGGTTCGAGCCCACCCGGTGGTGGTGGTGCGGCTCTTTTTTTCTTTGGGCTGATAGCTTTGAAGATATGTTCTGATGGTGGTGAAAGTGGGGCATGACTGTCTCCGTGGCGCAATTGGCTAGCACGATCGGCTGTTAACCAAAAGGTTGGAGGTTCGAGCCCACCCGGTGGTGGTGCGGCGCTTTTTTTTCTTTGGGCTGATAGCTCTGAAGAAATGTTCTGACGGTGGTGAGATTAGAGCACGATTGTCTCCGTGGCGCAAATGGCTAGCGCGATCGGCTGTTAACCGAAAGGTTGGACGTTCGAGCCCACCCGGTGGTCGGGCGGCGCTTTTTTTTCTTTGGGCTGATAGCTTTGAAGATGTGTTCTGATGGCAGTGAGAGTGGAGCAGGGCTGTCTCCGTTGGGCAATTGGCTAGCGCGATCGGCTGTTAACCGAAAAGTTTGAGGTTCGAGCCCTCCCGAGAGTGGTGTGTTGCTTTTTTCTTTGCGTTGATAGCTTTGAAGATATATTCTAATGGTGGTGAGTGTGGAGCATGACTGTCTCCGTGGCGCAATTGGCTAGCGCGAACGGCTGTTAACCGAAAGGTTGGAAGTTCGAGCCCACCCGGTGGTGGTGCGGCGCTATTTTTTTCTTTGGGCTGATAGCTTTGAAGATATGTTCTGATGGTGGTGAGAGTGGAGCAGTACTGTCTCCGTGGCGCAATTGGCTAGCGCGATCGGCTGTTAACGGAAAGGTTGGAGTTTCGAGCCCACCCGGCGGTACTGCGGCGCTTTTTTTTCTTTGGGCTGATAGCTTTGAAGATATGTTCTGATGGTGGTGAGAATGGAGCAGGACTGTCTCCGTGCCGCAAATGGCTAGCGAGATCGGCTGTTAAACGAAAAATTGGAGGTTCGAGCTTTCCCGGGAGTGGTGCGGCGCTTTTTTTTCTTTGAGCTGATAGCTTTGAAGATATGTTGTGATGGTGGGGAGAGAGGAGCAGGACTGTCTCCGTGGCGCAATTGGCTAGCGCGATCGGCTGTTAACCGAAAGGTTGGAGGTTCGAGCCCACCCGGTCGTGGTGCGGCGCTTTTTATTCTTTGCGCTGATAGCTTTGAAGATATGTTCTGATGGTGGTGAGAGTGGAGCACGACTGTCTCCGTGGCGCAATTGGCTAGCGCGATTGGTTGTTAACCGAAAGGTTGGAGTTTCGAGCCCACCCGGTGGTAGTGCGGCGCTTTTTTTTCTTTGGGCTGATAGCTTTGAAGAAATGTTCTGACGGTGGTGAGATTAGAGCACGATTGTCTCCGTGGCGCAAATGGCTAGCGCGATCGGCTGTTAACCGAAAGGTTGGACGTTCGAGCCCACCCGGTGGTCGGGCGGCGCTTTTTTTTCTTTGGGCTGATAGCTTTGAAGTTGTGTTCTGATGGCAGTGAGAGTGGAGCAGGGCTGTCTCCGTTGGGCAATTGGCTAGCGCGATCGGCTGTTAACCGAAAAGTTTGAGGTTCGAGCCCTCCCGAGAGTGGTGTGTTGCTTTTTTCTTTGCGTTGATAGCTTTGAAGATATATTCTAATGGTGGTGAGTGTGGAGCATGACTGTCTCCGTGGCGCAATTGGCTAGCGCGAACGGCTGTTAACCGAAAGGTTGGAAGTTCGAGCCCACCCGGTGGTGGTGCGGCGCTATTTTTTTCTTTGGGCTGATAGCTTTGAAGATATGTTCTGATGGTGGTGAGAGTGGAGCACGACTGTCTCCGTGGCGCAATTGGCTAGCGCGATTGGTTGTTAACCGAAAGGTTGGAGTTTTGAGCCCACCCGGTGGTAGTGCGGCGCTTTTTTTTCTTTGGGCTGATAGCTTTGAAGATATGTTCTGATGGTGGTGAGAGTGGAGCAGGACTGTCTCCGTGGCACAATTGGCTAGCGCGATCGGCTGTTAACCGAAAGGTTGGAGTTTCGAGCCCACCCGGTGGTAGTGCGGCGCTTTTTTTTTCTTTGGGCTGATAGCTTTGAAGTTATGTTCTGATGGTGGTGAGAATGGAGCAGGACTGTCTCCGTGCCGCAAATGTCCAGCGCGATCGGCTCTTAACCGAAAAATTGGAGGTTCGAGCCCACAAGGTGGTGGTGCGGCGCTTTTTATTCTTTGCGCTGATAGCTTTGAAGATATGTTCTGATGGTGGTGAGAGTGGAGCAGGACTGTCTCCGTGGCACAATTGGCTAGCGCGATCGGCTGTTAACCGAAAGGTTGGAGTTTCGAGCCCACCCGGTGGTAGTGCGGCGCTTATTTTTCTTTGGGCTGATAGCTTTGAAGTCATGTTCTGATGGTGGTGAGAATGGAGCAGGACTGTCTCCGTGCCGCAAATGTCCAGCGCGATCGGCTCTTAACCGAAAAATTGGAGGTTCGAGCCCAAAGGTGGTGGTGCGGCGCTTTTTTTTGGGCTGATAGCTTTGAAGATATGTTGTGATGGTGGTTAGAGAGGAGCAGGACTGTCTCCGTGGCGCAATTGGCTAGCGCGATCGGCTGTTAACCGAAAGGTTGGAGGTTCGAGCCCACCCGGTGGTGGTGCGGCGCTTTTTTTCTTTGGGCTGATAGCTTTGAAGTCATGTTCTGATGGTGGTGAGAATGGAGCAGGACTGTCTCCGTGCCGCAAATGTCCAGCGCGATCGGCTCTTAACCGAAAAATTGGAGGTTCGAGCCCACAAGGTGGTGGTGCGGCGCTTTTTTTTTTGGGCTGATAGCTTTGAAGATATGTTGTGATGGTGGTTAGAGCGGAGCAGGACTGTCTCCGTGGCGCAATTGGCTAGCGCGATCGGCTGTTAACCGAAAGGTTGGAGGTTCGAGCCCACCCGGTGGTGGTGCGGCGCTTTTTTTCTTGGCGCTGATAGCTTTGAAGATATGTTCTGGTGGTGGTGAGAGTGGAGCACGACTGTCTCCGTGGCGCAATTGGCTAGCGCGATCGGTTGTTAACCGAAAAGTTGGAGGTTCGAGCCCACCCGGTGGTGGTGGTGCGGCTCTTTTTTTCTTTGGGCTGATAGCTTTGAAGATATGTTCTGATGGTGGTGAGAGTGGAGCACGACTGTCTCCGTGGCGCAATTGGCTAGCGCGATTGGTTGTTAACCGAAAAGTTGGAGGTTCGAGCCCACACGGTGGTGGTGCGGCGCTTTTTTGTTCTTTGGGCTGATAGCTTTGAAGATATGTTCTGATGGTGGTGAAAGTGGGGCATGACTGTCTCCGTGGCGCAATTGGCTAGCGCGATCGGCTGTTAACCGAAAGGTTGGACGTTCGAGCCCACCCGGTGGTCGGGCGGCGCTTTTTTTTCTTTGGGCTGATAGCTTTGAAGATGTGTTATGATGGCAGTGAGAGTGGAGCAGGGCTGTCTCCGTTGGGCAATTGGCTAGCGCGATCGGCTGTTAACCGAAAAGTTTGAGGTTCGAGCCCTCCCGAGAGTGGTGTGTTGCTTTTTTCTTTGCGTTGATAGCTTTGAAGATATATTCTAATGGTGGTGAGTGTGGAGCATGACTGTCTCCGTGGCGCAATTGGCTAGCGCGAACGGCTGTTAACCGAAAGGTTGGAAGTTCGAGCCCACCCGGTGGTGGTGCGGCGCTTTTTTTTTCTTTGGGCTGATAGCTTTGAAGATTTGTTCTGATGGTGGTGAGAGCGGAGCAGTGCTGTCACCGTGGCGCAATTGGCTAGCGCGATCGGCTGTTAACGGAAAGGTTGGAGTTTCGAGCCCACCCGGTGGTAGTGCGGCGCTTTTTTTTCTTTGGGCTGATAGCTTTGAAGATATGTTCTGATGGTGGTGAGAATGGAGCAGGACTGTCTCCGTGCCACAAATGGCTAGCGCGATCGGCTCTTAACCGAAAAATTGGAGGTTCGAGCCCACAAGGGGGTGGTGCGGCGCTTTTTTTTTCGGCTGATAGCTTTGAAGATATGTTCTGATAGTGGTGAGAGAGGAGCAGGACTGTCTCCGTGGCGCAATTGGCTAGCGCGATCGGCTGTTAATCTAAAGGTTGGAGGTTCGAGCCCACCCGGTGGTAGTGTGGCACTTTTTTTTCTTTGGGCTGATAGCTTTGAAGTTATGTTCTGATGGCAGTGAGAGTGGAGCAGGACTGTCTCCGTTGGGCAATTGGCTAGCGCGATCGGCTGTTAACCGAAAAGTTGGAGGTTCGAGCCCTCCCGAGAGTGGTGTGTTGCTTTTTTCTTTGAGCTGATAGCTTTGAAGATATGTTGTGGCGCGAGGTGAGTGCGGAGCACGACTGTCTTTGTGGCGCGATTGGCTTGCGCGATCGGCTGTTAACCGAAAGGTTGGAGGTTCGAGCCCACCCGGTGGTGGTGCGGCTTTTTTTTCTTTGGGCTGATAGCTTTGAAGATATGTTCTAATGGTGGTGAAAGTGGAGCACGACTGTCTCCGTGGCGCAATTGGCTAGCGCGATCGGATTTTAACCGAAATATTTGAGGTTCGAGCTTTCCCGGGAGTGGTGTGTTGCTTTTATTTCTTTGGGCTGATAGCTTTGAAGATATGTTCTGATGGTGGTGAGAGTGGAGCAAGACTGTCTCTGTTGCGCAATTGACTAGCTGAATCGGCTGTTAACCGAAAGGTTGGAGTTTCGAGCCCACCCGGTGGTGGTGCGGCGCTTTTTTTCTTTGAGCTGATAGGTTTGAAGATATGTTCTGATGGTGGTGAGAGCGGAGCACGACTGTCTCCGTGGCGCAACTGGGTAGCGCGATCGGTTGTTAACCGAAAAGTTGGAGGTTCGAGCCCACACGGTGGTGGTGCGGCGCTTTTTTTTTCTTTGGGCTGATAGCTTTGAAGATATGTTCTGATGGTGGTGAAAGTGGGGCATGACTGTCTCCGTTGCGCAATTGGCTTGCATGATCGGCTGTTAACCGAGAGGTTGGAGGTTCGAGCCCACCCGGTGATGGTGTGTTGCTTTTTTCTGTGCCCTGATAGCTTTGAAGTTATGTTCTGATGGCAGTGAGAGTGGAGCACGACTGTCTCTGTGGCGCGATTGGCTTGCGCGATCGGCTGTTAACCGAAAGGTTGGAGGTTCGAGCCCACCCGGTGGAGGTGCGGCTTTTTTTTTCTTTGGGCTGATAGCTTTGAAGATATGTCCTGATGGTGGTGAAAGTGGAGCACGACTGTCTCCGTGGCGCAATTGGCTAGCGCGATCGGATTTTAACCGAAATGTTTGAGGTTCGAGCTTTCCCGGGAGTGGTGCGGCGCTTTTTTTTCTTTGAGCTGATAGCTTTGAAGATATGTTCTGATGGTGGTGAGAGCGGAGCACGACTGTCTCCGTGGCGCAACTGGGTAGCGCGATCGGTTGTTAACCGAAAAGTTGGAGGTTCGAGCCCACACGGTGGTGGTGCGGCGCTTTTTTGTTCTTTGGGCTGATAGCTTTGAAGATATGTTCTGATGGTGGTGAAAGTGGGGCATGACTGTCTCCATGGCGCAATTGGCTAGCGCGATCGGCTGTTAACCGAAAGGTTGGAGGTTCGAGCCCACCCGGTGGTGGTGCGGCGCTTTTTTTTTCTTTGGGCTGATAGCTTTGAAGATATGTTCTGATGGTGGTGAGAGTGGAGCACGACTGTCTCCGTGGCGCAATTGGCTAGCGCGATTGGTTGTTAACCGAAAGGTTGGAGTTTTGAGCCCACCCGCTGGTAGTGCGGCGCTTTTTTTTCTTTGGGCTGATAGCTTTGAAGATATGTTCTGATGGTGGTGAGAGTGGAGCAGGACTGTCTCCGTGGCACAATTGGCTAGCCCGATCGGCTGTTAACCGAAAGGTTGGAGTTTCGAGCCCACCCGGTGGTAGTGCGGCGCTTTTTTTTTCTTTGGGCTGATAGCTTTGAAGTTATGTTCTGATGGTGGTGAGAATGGAGCAGGACTGTCTCCGTGCCGCAAATGTCCAGCGCGATCGGCTCTTAACCGAAAAATTGGAGGTTCGAGCCCACAAGGTGGTGGTGCGGCGCTTTTTATTCTTTGCGCTGATAGCTTTGAAGATATGTTCTGGTGGTGGTGAGAGTGGAGCACGACTGTCTCCGTGGCGCAATTGGCTAGCGCGATCGGTTGTTAACCGAAAAGTTGGAGGTTCGAGCCCACCCGGTGGTGGTGGTGCGGCTCTTTTTTTCTTTGGGCTGATAGCTCTGAAGAAATGTTCTGACGGTGGTGAGATTAGAGCACGATTGTCTCCGTGGCGCAAATGGCTAGCGCTATCGGCTGTTAACCGAAAGGTTGGACGTTCGAGCCCACCCGGTGGTCGGGCGGCGCTTTTTTTTCTTTGGGCTGATAGCTTTGAAGATGTGTTCTGATGGCAGTGAGAGTGGAGCAGGGCTGTCTCCGTTGGGCAATTGGCTAGCGCGATCGGCTGTTAACCGAAAAGTTTGAGGTTCGAGCCCTCCCGAGAGTGGTGTGTTGCTTTTTTCTTTGCGTTGATAGCTTTGAAGATATATTCTAATGGTGGTGAGTGTGGAGCATGACTGTCTCCGTGGCGCAATTGGCTAGCGCGAACTGCTGTTAACCGAAAGGTTGGAAGTTCGAGCCCACCCGGTGGTGGTGCGGCGCTTTTTTTTTCTTTGGGCTGATAGCTTTGAAGATTTGTTCTGATGGTGGTGAGAGTGGAGCAGTGCTGTCTCCGTGGCGCAATTGGCTAGCGAGATCGGCTGTTAAACGAAAAATTGGAGGTTCGAGCCCACCCGGTGGTGGTGCGGCGCTTTTTTTGGGCTGATAGCTTTGAAGATATGTTCTGATGGTGGTGAAAGTGGGGCATGACTGTCTCCGTTGCGCAATGGGCTTGCATGATCGGCTGTTAACCGAAAGGTTGGAGGTTCGGGCCCACCCGGTCGTGGTGCGGCGCTTTTTATTCTTTGCGCTGATAGCTTTGAAGATATGTTCTGATGGTGGTGAGAGTGGAGCACGACTGTCTCCGTGGCGCAATTGGCTAGCGCGATTGGTTGTTAACCGAAAGGTTGGAGTTTCGAGCCCACCCGGTGGTAGTGCGGCGCTTTTTTTTCTTTGGGCTGATAGCTTTGATGTTATGTTCTGATGGTGGTGAGAATGGAGCAGGACTGTCTCCGTGCCGCAAATGGCTAGCGCAATCGGCTGTTAGCCAAAAAATTGGAGGTTCGAGCCCACAAGGTGGTGGTGCGGCGCTTTTTTTTTGGCTGATAGCTTTGAAGATATGTTCTGATGGTGGTGAGAGAGGAGCAGGACTGTCTCCGCGGCGCAATTGGCTAGCGCGATCGGTTGTTACCGAAAAGTTGAAGGTTCGAGCCCACCCGGTGGTGGTGCGGCTCTTTTTTTCTTTGGGCTGAAAGCTTTGAAGATATGTTCTGATGGTGGTGAAAGTGGGGCATGACTGTCTCCGTTGCGCAATGGGCTTGCATGATCGGCTGTTAACCGAAAGGTTGGAGGTTCGAGCCCACCCGGTGATGGTGTGTTGCTTTTTTCTGTGCCCTGATAGCTTTGAAGTTATGTTCTGATGGCAGTGAGAGTGGAGCAGGACTGTCTCCGTTGGGCAATTGGCTAGGGCGATCGGCTGTTAACCGAAAAGTTGGAGGTTCGAGCCCTCCCGAGAGTGGTGTGTTGCTTTTTTCTTTGAGCTGATAGCTTTGAAGATATGTTGTGGCGCGAGGTGAGTGTGGAGCACGACTGTCTCTGTGGCGCGATTGGCTTGCGCGATCGGCTGTTAACCGAAAGGTTGGAGGTTCGAGCCCACCCGGTGGAGGTGCGGCTTTTTTTTCTTTGGGCTGATAGCTTTGAAGATATGTCCTGATGGTGGTGAAAGTGGAGCACGACTGTCTCCGTGGCGCAATTGGCTAGCGCGATCGGATTTTAACCGAAATGTTTGAGGTTCGAGCTTTCCCGGGAGTGGTGCGGCGCTTTTTTTTCTTTGAGCTGATAGCTTTGAAGATATGTTCTGATGGTGGTGAGAGCGGAGCACGACTGTCTCCGTGGCGCAACTGGGTAGCGCGATCGGTTGTTAACCGAAAAGTTGGAGGTTCGAGCCCACACGGTGGTGGTGCGGCGCTTTTTTGTTCTTTGGGCTGATAGCTTTGAAGATATGTTCTGATGGTGGTGAAAGTGGGGAACGACTGTCTCCGTGGCGCAATTGGCTAGCGCGATCGGCTGTTAGCCGAAAGGTTGGAGGTTCGAGCCCACCCGGTGGTGGTGCGGCGCTTTTTTTTTCTTTGGGCTGATAGCTTTGAAGAAATGTTCTGACGGTGGTGGGATTAGAGCACGATTGTCTCCGTGGCGCAAATGGCTAGCGCGATCGGCTGTTAACCGAAAGGTTGGACGTTCGAGCCCACCCGGTGGTCGGGCCGCGCTTTTTTTTCTTTGGGCTGATAGCTTTGAAGTTGTGTTCTGATGGCAGTGAGAGTGGAGCAGGGCTGTCTCCGTTGGGCAATTGGCTAGCGCGATCGGCTGTTAACCGAAAAGTTTGAGGTTCGAGCCCTCCCGAGAGTGGTGTGTTGCTTTTTTCTTTGCGTTGATAGCTTTGAAGATATATTCTAATGGTGGTGAGTGTGGAGCATGACTGTCTCCGTGGCGCAATTGGCTAGCGCGAACGGCTGTTAACCGAAAGGTTGGAAGTTCGAGCCCACCCGGTGGTGGTGCGGCGCTATTTTTTTCTTTGGGCTGATAGCTTTGAAGATATGTTCTGATGGTGGTGAGAGTGGAGCACGACAGTCTCCGTGGCGCAATTGGCTAGCGCGATGGGTTGTTAACCGAAAGGTTGGAGTTTTGAGCCCACCCGGTGGTAGTGCGGCGCTTTTTTTTCTTTGGGCTGATAGCTTTGAAGATATGTTCTGATGGTGGTGAGAGTGGAGCAGGACTGTCTCCGTGGCACAATTGGCTAGCGCGATCGGCTGTTAACCGAAAGGTTGGAGTTTCGAGCCCACCCGGTGGTAGTGCGGCGCTTATTTTTTCTTTGGGCTGATAGCTTTGAAGTCATGTTCTGATGGTGGTGAGAATGGAGCAGGACTGTCTCCGTGCCGCAAATGTCCAGCGCGATCGGCTCTTAACCGAAAAATTGGAGGTTCGAGCCCACAAGGTGGTGGTGCGGCGCTTTTTTTTGGGCTGATAGCTTTGAAGATATGTTGTGATGGTGGTTAGAGAGGAGCAGGACTGTCTCCTTGGCGCAATTGGCTAGCGCGATCGGCTGTTAACCGAAAGGTTGGAGGTTCGAGCCCACCCGGTGGCGGTGTGGCGCTTTTTTTCTTTGGGCTGATAGCTTTGAAGTCATGTTCTGATGGTGGTGAGAATGGAGCAGGACTGTCTCCGTGCCGCAAATGTCCAGCGCGATCGGCTCTTAACCGAAAAATTGGAGGTTCGAGCCCACAAGGTGGTGGTGCGGCGCTTTTTTTTGGGCTGATAGCTTTGAAGATATGTTGTGATGGTGGTTAGAGAGGAGCAGGACTGTCTCCGTGGCGCAATTGGCTAGCGCGATCGGCTGTTAACCGAAAGGTTGGAGGTTCGAGCCCACCCGGTGGTGGTGCGGCGCTTTTTTTCTTGGCGCTGATAGCTTTGAAGATATGTTCTGGTGGTGGTGAGAGTGGAGCACGACTGTCTCCGTGGCGCAATTGGCTAGCGCGATCGGTTGTTAACCGAAAGGTTGGAGGTTCGAGCCCACCCGGTGGTGGTGGTGCGGCTCTTTTTTTCTTTGGGCTGATAGCTTTGAAGATATGTTCTGATGGTGGTGAAAGTGGGGCATGACTGTCTCCGTGGCGCAATTGGCTAGCACGATCGGCTGTTAACCGAAAGGTTGGAGGTTCGAGCCCACCCGGTGGTGGTGCGGCGCTTTTTTTTCTTTGGGCTGATAGCTCTGAAGAAATGTTCTGACGGTGGTGAGATTAGAGCACGATTGTCTCCGTGGCGCAAATGGCTAGCGCGATCGGCTGTTAACCGAAAGGTTGGACGTTCGAGCCCACCCGGTGGTCGGGCGGCGCTTTTTTTTCTTTGGGATGATAGCTTTGAAGATGTGTTCTGATGGCAGTGAGAGTGGAGCAGGGCTGTCTCCGTTGGGCAATTGGCTAGCGCGATCGGCTGTTAACCGAAAAGTTTGAGGTTCGAGCCCTCCCGAGAGTGGTGTGTTGCTTTTTTCTTTGCGTTGATAGCTTTGAAGATATATTCTAATGGTGGTGAGTGTGGAGCATGACTGTCTCCGTGGCGCAATTGGCTAGCGCGAACGGCTGTTAACCGAAAGGTTGGAAGTTCGAGCCCACCCGGTGGTGGTGCGGCGCTTTTTTTTTCTTTGGGCTGATAGCTTTGAAGATTTGTTCTGATGGTGGTGAGAGTGGAGCAGTGCTGTCTCCGTGGCGCAATTGGCTAGCGCGATCGGCTGTTAACGGAAAGGTTGGAGTTTCGAGCCCACCCGGTGGTAGTGCGGCGCTTTTTTTTCTTTGGGCTGATAGCTTTGAAGATATGTTCTGATGGTGGTGAGAATGGAGCAGGACTGTCTCCGTGCCGCAAATGGCTAGCGATATCGGCTGTTAAACGAAAAATTGGAGGTTCGAGCCCACCCGGTGGTGGTGCGGCGCTTTTTTTGGGCTGATAGCTTTGAAGATATGTTGTGATGGTGGTGAGAGAGGAGCAGGACTGTCTCCGTGGCTCAATTGGCTAGCGCGATCGGCTGTTAACCGAAAGGTTGGAGGTTCGAGCCCACCCGGTCGTGGTGCGGCGCTTTTTATTCTTTGCGCTGATAGCTTTGAAGATATGTTCTGATGGTGGTGAGAGTGGAGCACGACTGTCTCCGTGGCGCAATTGGCTAGCGCGATTGGTTGTTAACCGAAAGGTTGGAGTTTCGAGCCCACCCGGTGGTAGTGCGGCGCTTTTTTTTCTTTGGGCTGATAGCTTTGATGTTATGTTCTGATGGTGGTGAGAATGGAGCAGGACTGTCTCCGTGCCGCAAATGGCTAGCGCAATCGGCTGTTAGCCAAAAAATTGGAGGTTCGAGCCCACAAGGTGGTGGTGCGGCGCTTTTTTTTTGGCTGATAGCTTTGAAGATATGTTCTGATGGTGGTGAGAGAGGAGCAGGACTGTCTCCGCGGCGCAATTGGCTAGCGCGATCGGTTGTTAACCGAAAAGTTGAAGGTTCGAGCCCACCCGGTGGTGGTGCGGCTCTTTTTTTCTTTGGGCTGAAAGCTTTGAAGATATGTTCTGATGGTGGTGAAAGTGGGGCATGACTGTCTCCGTTGCGCAATTGGCTTGCATGATCGGCTGTTAACCGAAAGGTTGGAGGTTCGAGCCCACCCGGTGATGGTGTGTTGCTTTTTTCTGTGCCCTGATAGCTTTGAAGTTATGTTCTGATTGCAGTGAGAGTGGAGCAGGACTGTCTCCGTTGGGCAATTGGCTAGGGCGATCGGCTGTTAACCGAAAAGTTGGAGGTTCGAGCCCTCCCGAGAGTGGTGTGTTGCTTTTTTCTTTGAGCTGATAGCTTTGAAGATATGTTGTGGCGCGAGGTGAGTGTGGAGCACGACTGTCTCTGTGGCGCGATTGGCTTGCGCGATCGGCTGTTAACCGAAAGGTTGGAGGTTCGAGCCCACCCGGTGGAGGTGCGGCTTTTTTTTCTTTGGGCTGATAGCTTTGAAGATATGTCCTGATGGTGGTGAAAGTGGAGCACGACTGTCTCCGTGGCGCAATTGGCTAGCGCGATCGGATTTTAACCGAAATGTTTGAGGTTCGAGCTTTCCCGGGAGTGGTGCGGCGCTTTTTTTTCTTTGAGCTGATAGCTTTGAAGATATGTTCTGATGGTGGTGAGAGCGGAGCACGACTGTCTCCGTGGCGCAACTGGGTAGCGCGATCGGTTGTTAACCGAAAAGTTGGAGGTTCGAGCCCACACGGTGGTGGTGCGGCGCTTTTTTGTTCTTTGGGCTGATAGCTTTGAAGATATGTTCTGATGGTGGTGAAAGTGGGGAACGACTGTCTCCGTGGCGCAATTGGCTAGCGCGATCGGCTGTTAACCGAAAGGTTGGAGGTTCGAGCCCACCCGGTGGTGGTGCGGCGCTTTTTTTTCTTTGGGCTGATAGCTTTGAAGAAATGTTCTGACGGTGGTGGGATTAGAGCACGATTGTCTCCGTGGCGCAAATGGCTAGCACGATCGGCTGTTAACCGAAAGGTTGGACGTTCGAGCCCACCCGGTGGTCGGGCGGCGCTTTTTTTTCTTTGGGCTGATAGCTTTGAAGTTGTGTTCTGATGGCAGTGAGAGTGCAGCAGGGCTGTCTCCGTTGGGCAATTGGCTAGCGCGATCGGCTGTTAACCGAAAAGTTTGAGGTTCGAGCCCTCCCGAGAGTGGTGTGTTGCTTTTTTCTTTGCGTTGATAGCTTTGAAGATATATTCTAATGGTGGTGAGTGTGGAGCATGACTGTCTCCGTGGCGCAATTGTCTAGCGCGAACGGCTGTTAACCGAAAGGTTGGAAGTTCGAGCCCACCCGGTGGTGGTGCGGCGCTATTTTTTTCTTTGGGCTGATAGCTTTGAAGATATGTTCTGATGGTGGTGAGAGTGGAGCAGGACTGTCTCCGTGCCGCAAATGGCTAGCGAGATCGGCTGTTAAACGAAAAATTAGAGGTTCGAGCCCACCCGGTGGTGGTGCGGCGCTTTTTTTGGGCTGATAGCTTTGAAGATATGTTCTGATGGTGGTGAGAGTGGAGCACGACTGTCTCCGTGGCGCAATTGGCTAGCGCGATTGGTTGTTAACCGAAAGGTTGGAGTTTCGAGCCCACCCGGTGGTAGTGCGGCGCTTTTTTTTCTTTGGGCTGATAGCTTTGATGTTATGTTCTGATGGTGGTGAGAATAGAGTAGGACTGTCTCCGTGCCGCAAATGGCTAGCGCAATCGGCTGTTAGCCAAAAAATTGGAGGTTCGAGCCCACAAGGTGGTGGTGCGGCGCTTTTTTTTGGCTGATAGCTTTGAAGATATGTTCTGATGGTGGTGAGAGAGGAGCAGGACTGTCTCCGCGGCGCAATTGGCTAGCGCGATCGGTTGTTAACCGAAAAGTTGGAGGTTCGAGCCCACCCGGTGGTGGTGCGGCTCTTTTTTTCTTTGGGCTGAAAGCTTTGAAGATATGTTCTGATGGTGGTGAAAGTGGGGCATGACTGTCTCCGTTGCGCAATTGGCTTGCATGATCGGCTGTTAGCCGAAAGGTAGGAGGTTCGAGCCCACCCGGTGATGGTGTGTTGCTTTTTTCTGTGCCCTGATAGCTTTGAAGTTATGTTCTGATGGCAGTGAGAGTGGAGCAGGACTGTCTCCGTTGGGCAATTGGCTAGGGCGATCGGCTGTTAACCGAAAAGTTGGAGGTTCGAGCCCTCCCGAGAGTGGTGTGTTGCTTTTTTCTTTGAGCTGATAGCTTTGAAGATATGTTGTGGCGCGAGGTGAGTGTGGAGCACGACTGTCTCTGTGGCGCGATTGGCTTGCGCGATCGGCTGTTAACCGAAAGGTTGGAGGTTCGAGCCCACCCGGTGGAGGTGCGGCTTTTTTTTCTTTGGGCTGATAGCTTTGAAGATATGTCCTGATGGTGGTGAAAGTGGAGCACGACTGTCTCCGTGGCGCAATTGGCTAGCGGGATCGGATTTTAACCGAAATGTTTGAGGTTCGAGCTTTCCCGGGAGTGGTGCGGCGCTTTTTTTTCTTTGAGCTGATAGCTTTGAAGATATGTTCTGATGGTGGTGAGAGCGGAGCACGACTGTCTCCGTGGCGCAACTGGGTAGCGCGATCGGTTGTTAACCGAAAAGTTGGAGGTTCGAGCCCACACGGTGGTGGTGCGGCGCTTTTTTGTTCTTTGGGCTGATAGCTTTGAAGATATGTTCTGATGGTGGTGAAAGTGGGGCACGACTGTCTCCGTGGCGCAATTGGCTAGCGCGATCGGCTGTTAACCGAAAGGTTGGAGGTTCGAGCCCACCCGGTGGTGGTGCGGCGCTTTTTTTTTCTTTGGGCTGATAGCTTTGAAGATATGTTCTGATGGTGGTGAGAGTGGAGCAGCACTGTCTCCGTGGCACAATTGGCTAGCGCGATCGGCTGTTAACCGAAAGGTTGGAGTTTCGAGCCCACCCGGTGGTAGTGCGGCGCTTTTTTTTCTTGGCGCTGATAGCTTTGAAGATATGTTCTGATGGTGGTGAGAGTGGAGCACGACTGCCTCCGTGGCGCAATTGGCTAGCGCGATCGGTTGTTAACCGAAAAGTTGGAGGTTCGAGCCCACCCGGTGGTGGTGCGGCTCTTTCTTTTCTTTGGGCTGATAGCTTTAAAGATAAGTTCTGATGGTGGTGAAAGTGGGGTATGACTGTCTCCGTGGCACAATTGGCTAGCACGATCGGCTGTTAACCGAAAGGTTGGAGGTTTGAGCCCACCCGGTGGTGGTGCGGCGCTTTTTTTTCTTTGGGCTGATAGCTCTGAAGAAATGTTCTGACGCTGGTGAGATTGGAGCACGATTGTCTCCGTGGCGCAAATGGCTAGCGCGATCGGCTGTCAACCGAAAGGTTGGACGTTCGAGCCCACCCGGTGGTCGGGCGGCGCTTTTTTTTCTTTGGGCTGATAGCTTTGAAGATATGTTCTGATGGCAGTGAGAGTGGAGCAGGACTGTCTCCGTTGGGCAATTGGCTAGCGCGATCGGCTGTTAACCGAAAAGTTTGAGGTTCGAGCCCTCCCGAGAGTGCTGTGTTGCTTTTTTCTTTGCGCTGATAGCTTTGAAGATATATTCTAATGGTGGTGAGTGTGGAGCATGACTGTCTCCGTGGCGCGATTGGCTGGCGCGATCGGCTGTTAACCGAAAGGTTGGAGGTTCGAGCCCACCCGGTGGTGGTGCGGCTTTTTTTTTTCTTTGGGCTGATAGCTTTGAAGATATGTTTTGATGGTGGTGAAAGTGGAGCACGACTGTCTCCGTGGCGCAATTTGCTAGCGCGATCGGCTTTTAACCGAAAAGTTTGAGGTTCGAGCTTTCCCGGGAGTGGTGTGTTGCTTTTTTTTCTTTAGGCTGATAGCTTTGAAGATATGTTCTCATGGTGGTGAGAGTGGAGCAAGACTGTCTCTGTTGCGCAATTGACAAGCTGAATCGGCTGTTAACCGAAAAGTTGGAGGTTCGAGCCCACCCGGTGGTGGTGCGGCGCTTTTTTTTTCTTTGGGCTGATAGCTTTGAAGATATGTTCTGATGGTGGTGAGAGTGGAGCAGCACTGTCTCCGTGGCACAATTGGCTTGCGCGATCGGCTGTTAACCGAAAGGTTGGAGTTTCGAGCCCACCCGGTGGTAGTGCGGCGCTTTTTTTCTTTGGGCTGATAGCTTTGAAGATATGTTGTGATGGTGGTCAGAGTGGAGCATGACTGTCTTTGTGGCGCAATTGGCTAGCGCGATCGGTTGTTAACCGAAAAGTTGGAGGTTCGAGCCCACCCGGTAGTGGTGCGGCTCTTTTTTTTCTTTGGGCTGAAAGCTTTGAAGATATCTTCTGATAGTGGTGAAAGTGGGGCATGACTGTCTCCGTTGCGCAATTGGCTTGCACGATCGGCTGTTAACCGAAAGGTTGGAGGTTCGAGCCCACCCGGTGGTGGTGCGGCGCTTTTTTTTCTTTGGACTGATAGCTCTGAGGAAATGTTCTGACGGTGGTGAGATTAGAGCACGATTGTCTCCGTGGCGCAAATGGCTAGCGCGATCGGCTGTTAACCGAAAGGTTGGACGTTCGAGCCCACCCGGTGGTCGGGCGGCGCTTTTTTTTCTTTGGGCTGATAGCTTTGAAGATATGTTCTGATGGCAGTGAGAGTGGAGCAGGACTGTCTCCGTTGGGCAATTGGCTAGCGCGATCGGCTGTTAACCGAAAAGTTTGAGGTTCGAGCCCTCCCGAGAGTGGTGTGTTGCTTTTTTCTTTGCGTTGATAGCTTTGAAGATATATTCTAATGGTGGAGAGTGTGGAGCATGACTGTCTCCGTGGCGCAATTGGCTAGCGCGAACGGCTGTTAACCGAAAGGTTGGAAGTTCGAGCCCACCCGGTGGTGGTGCGGCGCTTTTTTTTTCTTTGGGCTGATAGCTTTGAAGATATGTTCTGATGGTGGTGAGAGTGGAGCAGGACTGTCTCCGTGGCGCAATTGGCTAGCGCGATCGGCTGTTAACGGAAAGGTTGGAGTTTCGAGCCCACCCGGTGGTAGTGCGGCGCTTTTTTTTCTTTGGGCTGATAGCTTTGAAGATATGTTCTGATGGTGGTGAGAATGGAGCAGGACTGTCTCCGTGCCGCAAATGGCTAGCGAGATCGGCTGTTAAACGAAAAATTGGAGGTTCGAGCCCACCCGGTGGTGGTGCGGCGCTTTTTTTGGGCTGATATCTTTGAAGATATGTTGTGATGGTGGTGAGAGAGGAGCAGGACTGTCTCCGTCGCGCAATTGGCTAGCGCGATCGGATTTTAACCGAAGTGTTTGAGGTTCGAGCTTTCCCGGGAGTGGTGCGGCGCTTTTTTTTCTTTGAGCTGATAGCTTTGAAGATATGTTCTGATGGTGGTGAGAGCGGAGCACGACTGTCTCCGTGGCGCAACTGGGTAGCGCGATCGGTTGTTAACCGAAAAGTTGGAGGTTCGAGCCCACACGGTGGTGGTGCGGCGCTTTTTTGTTCTTTGGGCTTATAGCTTTGAAGATATGTTCTGATGGTGGTGAAAGTGGGGCACGACTGTCTCCGTGGCGCAATTGGCTAGCGCGATCGGCTGTTAACCGAAAGGTTGGAGGTTCGAGCCCACCCGGTGGTGGTGCGGCGCTTTTTTTTTCTTTGGGCTGATAGCTTTGAAGATATGTTCTGATGGTGGTGAGAGTGGAGCAGCACTGTCTCCGTGGCACAATTGGCTATCGCGATCGGCTGTTAACCGAAAGGTTGGAGTTTCGAGCCCACCCGGTGGTAGTGCGGCGCTTTTTTTTCTTGGCGCTGATAGCTTTGAAGATATGTTCTGATGGTGGTGAGAGTGGAGCACGACTGTCTCCGTGGCGCAATTGGCTAGCGCGATCGGTTGTTAACCGAAAAGTTGGAGGTTCGAGCCCACCCGGTGGTGGTGCGGCTCTTTCTTTTCTTTGGGCTGATATCTTTGAAGATAAGTTCTGATGGTGGTGAAAGTGGGGTATGACTGTCTCCGTGGCGCAATTGGCTAGCACGATGGGCTGTTAACCGAAAGGCTGGAGGTTCGAGCCCACCCGGTGGTGGTGCGGCGCTTTTTTTCTTTGGGCTGATAGCTCTGAAGAAATGTTCTGACGCTGGTGAGATTGGAGCACGATTGTCTCCGTGGCGCAAATGGCTAGCGCGATCGGCTGTTAACCGAAAGGTTGGACGTTCGAGCCCACCCGGTGGTCGGGCGGCGCTTTTTTTTCTTTGGGCTGATAGCTTTGAAGATATGTTCTGATGGCAGTGAGAGTGGAGCAGGACTGTCTCCGTTGGGCAATTGGCTAGCGCGATCGGCTGTTAACCGAAAAGTTTGAGGTTCGAGCCCTCCCGAGAGTGCTGTGTTGCTTTTTTCTTTGCGCTGATAGCTTTGAAGATATATTCTAATGGTGGTGAGTGTGGAGCATGACTGTCTCCGTGGCGCGATTGGCTTGCGCGATCGGCTGTTAACCGAAAGGTTGGAGGTTCGAGCCCACCCGGTGGTGGTGCGGCTTTTTTTTTTCTTTGGGCTGATAGCTTTGAAGATATGTTTTGATGGTGGTGAAAGTGGAGCACGACTGTCTACGTGGCGCAATTTGCTAGCGCGATCGGCTTTTAACCTAAAAGTTTGAGGTTCGAGCTTTCCCGGGAGTGGTGTGTTGCTTTTTTTTCTTTAGGCTGATAGCTTTGAAGATATGTTCTCATGGTGGTGAGAGTGGAGCAAGACTGTCTCTGTTGCGCAATTGACTAGCTGAATCGGCTGTTAACCGAAAAGTTGGAGGTTCGAGCCCACCCGGTGGTGGTGCGGCGCTTTTTTTTCTTTGGGCTGATAGCTTTGAAGATATGTTCTGATGGTGGTGAGAGTGGAGCAGGACTGTCTCCGTGGCGCAATTGGCTAGCGCGATCGGCTGTTAACGGAAACGTTGGAGTTTCGAGCCCACCCGGTGGTAGTGCGGCGCTTTTTTTCTTTGGGCTGATAGCTTTGAAGATATGTTGTGATGGTGGTCAGAGTGGAGCATGACTGTCTTCGTGGCGCAATTGGCTAGCGCGATCGGTTGTTAACCGAAAAGTTGGAGGTTCGAGCCCACCCGGTAGTGGTGCGGCTCTTTTTTTTCTTTGGGCTGAAAGCTTTGAAGATATGTTCTGATAGTGGTGAAAGTGGGGCATGACTGTCTCCGTTGCGCAATTGGCTTGCACGATCGGCTGTTAACCGAAAGGTTGGAGGTTCGAGCCCACCCGGTGGTGGTGCGGCGCTTTTTTTTCTTTGGACTGATAGCTCTGAAGAAATGTTCTGACGGTGGTGAGATTAGAGCACGATTGTCTCCGTGGCGCAAATGGCTAGCGCGATCGGCTGTTAACCGAAAGGTTGGACGTTCGAGCCCACCCGGTGGTCGGGCGGCGCTTTTTTTTCTTTGGGCTGATAGCTTTGAAGATATGTTCTGATGGCAGTGAGAGTGGAGCAGGACTGTCGCCGTTGGGCAATTGGCTAGCGCGATCGGCTGTTAACCGAAAAGTTTGAGGTTCGAGCCCTCCCGAGAGTGGTGTGTTGCTTTTTTCTTTGCGTTGATAGCTTTGAAGATATATTCTAATGGTGGAGAGTGTGGAGCATGACTGTCACGTGGCGCAATTGGCTAGCGCGAACGGCTGTTAACCGAAAGGTTGGAAGTTCGAGCCCACCCGGTGGTGGTGCGGCGCTTTTTTTTTCTTTGGGCTGATAGCTTTGAAGATATGTTCTGATGGTGGTGAGAGTGGAGCAGGACTGTCTCCGTGGCGCAATTGGCTAGCGAGATCGGCTGTTAAACGAAAAATTGGAGGTTCGAGCCCACCCGGTGGTGGTGCGGCGCTTTTTTTGGGCTGATATCTTTGAAGATATGTAGTGATGGTGGTGAGAGAGGAGCTGGACTGTCTCCGTGGCGCAATTGGCTAGCGCGATCGGCTGTTAACCGAAAGGTTGGAGGTTCGAGCCCACCCCGTCGTGGTACGGCGCTTTTTATTCTTTGCGCTGATAGCTTTGAAGATATGTTCTGATGGTGGTGAGAGTGGAGCAGGACTGTCGCCGTTGGGCAATTGGCTAGCGCGATCGGCTGTTAACCGAAAAGTTTGAGGTTCGAGCCCTCCCGAGAGTGGTGTGTTGCTTTTTTCTTTGCGTTGATAGCTTTGAAGATATATTCTAATGGTGGAGAGTGTGGAGCATGACTGTCACGTGGCGCAATTGGCTAGCGCGAACGGCTGTTAACCGAAAGGTTGGAAGTTCGAGCCCACCCGGTGGTGGTGCGGCGCTTTTTTTTTCTTTGGGCTGATAGCTTTGAAGATATGTTCTGATGGTGGTGAGAGTGGAGCAGGACTGTCTCCGTGGCGCAATTGGCTAGCGCGATCGGTTGTTAACCGAAAAGTTGGAGGTTCGAGCCCACCCGGTGGTGGTGCGGCTCTTTTTTTCTTTGGGCTGAAAGCTTTGAAGATATGTTCTGATGGTGGTGAAAGTGGGGCATGACTGTCTCCGTTGCGCAATTGGCTTGCATGATCGGCTGTTAACCGAAAGGTTGGAGGTTCGAGCCCACCCGGTGATGGTGTGTTGCTTTTTTCTGTGCCCTGATAGCTTTGAAGTTATGTTCTGATGGCAGTGAGAGTGGAGCAGGACTGTCTCCGTTGGGCAATTGGCTAGGGCGATCGGCTGTTAACCGAAAAGTTGGAGGTTCGAGCCCTCCCGAGAGTGGTGTGTTGCTTTTTTCTTTGAGCTGATAGCTTTGAAGATATGTTGTGGCGCGAGGTGAGTGTGGAGCACGACTGTCTCTGTGGCGCGATTGGCTTGCGCGATCGGCTGTTAACCGAAAGGTTGGAGGTTCGAGCCCACCCGGTGGAGGTGCGGCTTTTTTTTCTTTGGGCTGATAGCTTTGAAGATATGTCCTGATGGTGGTGAAAGTGGAGCACGACTGTCTCCGTGGCGCAATTGGCTAGCGGGATCGGATTTTAACCGAAATGTTTGAGGTTCGAGCTTTCCCGGGAGTGGTGCGGCGCTTTTTTTTCTTTGAGCTGATAGCTTTGAAGATATGTTCTGATGGTGGTGAGAGCGGAGCACGACTGTCTCCGTGGCGCAACTGGGTAGCGCGATCGGTTGTTAACCGAAAAGTTGGAGGTTCGAGCCCACACGGTGGTGGTGCGGCGCTTTTTTGTTCTTTGGGCTGATAGCTTTGAAGATATGTTCTGATGGTGGTGAAAGTGGGGCACGACTGTCTCCGTGGCGCAATTGGCTAGCGCGATCGGCTGTTAACCGAAAGGTTGGAGGTTCGAGCCCACCCGGTGGTGGTGCGGCGCTTTTTTTTTCTTTGGGCTGATAGCTTTGAAGATATGTTCTGATGGTGGTGAGAGTGGAGCAGCACTGTCTCCGTGGCACAATTGGCTAGCGCGATCGGCTGTTAACCGAAAGGTTGGAGTTTCGAGCCCACCCGGTGGTAGTGCGGCGCTTTTTTTTCTTGGCGCTGATAGCTTTGAAGATATGTTCTGATGGTGGTGAGAGTGGAGCACGACTGCCTCCGTGGCGCAATTGGCTAGCGTGATCGGTTGTTAACCGAAAAGTTGGAGGTTCGAGCCCACCCGGTGGTGGTGCGGCTCTTTCTTTTCTTTGGGCTGATAGCTTTAAAGATAAGTTCTGATGGTGGTGAAAGTGGGGTATGACTGTCTCCGTGGCACAATTGGCTAGCACGATCGGCTGTTAACCGAAAGGTTGGAGGTTTGAGCCCACCCGGTGGTGGTGCGGCGCTTTTTTTTCTTTGGGCTGATAGCTCTGAAGAAATGTTCTGACGCTGGTGAGATTGGAGCACGATTGTCTCCGTGGCGCAAATGGCTAGCGCGATCGGCTGTCAACCGAAAGGTTGGACGTTCGAGCCCACCCGGTGGTCGGGCGGCGCTTTTTTTTCTTTGGGCTGATAGCTTTGAAGATATGTTCTGATGGCAGTGAGAGTGGAGCAGGACTGTCTCCGTTGGGCAATTGGCTAGCGCGATCGGCTGTTAACCGAAAAGTTTGAGGTTCGAGCCCTCCCGAGAGTGCTGTGTTGCTTTTTTCTTTGCGCTGATAGCTTTGAAGATATATTCTAATGGTGGTGAGTGTGGAGCATGACTGTCTCCGTGGCGCGATTGGCTGGCGCGATCGGCTGTTAACCGAAAGGTTGGAGGTTCGAGCCCACCCGGTGGTGGTGCGGCTTTTTTTTTTCTTTGGGCTGATAGCTTTGAAGATATGTTTTGATGGTGGTGAAAGTGGAGCACGACTGTCTCCGTGGCGCAATTTGCTAGCGCGATCGGCTTTTAACCGAAAAGTTTGAGGTTCGAGCTTTCCCGGGAGTGGTGTGTTGCTTTTTTTTCTTTAGGCTGATAGCTTTGAAGATATGTTCTCATGGTGGTGAGAGTGGAGCAAGACTGTCTCTGTTGCGCAATTGACAAGCTGAATCGGCTGTTAACCGAAAAGTTGGAGGTTCGAGCCCACCCGGTGGTGGTGCGGCGCTTTTTTTTTCTTTGGGCTGATAGCTTTGAAGATATGTTCTGATGGTGGTGAGAGTGGAGCAGCACTGTCTCCGTGGCACAATTGGCTTGCGCGATCGGCTGTTAACCGAAAGGTTGGAGTTTCGAGCCCACCCGGTGGTAGTGCGGCGCTTTTTTTCTTTGGGCTGATAGCTTTGAAGATATGTTGTGATGGTGGTCAGAGTGGAGCATGACTGTCTTTGTGGCGCAATTGGCTAGCGCGATCGGTTGTTAACCGAAAAGTTGGAGGTTCGAGCCCACCCGGTAGTGGTGCGGCTCTTTTTTTTCTTTGGGCTGAAAGCTTTGAAGATATCTTCTGATAGTGGTGAAAGTGGGGCATGACTGTCTCCGTTGCGCAATTGGCTTGCACGATCGGCTGTTAACCGAAAGGTTGGAGGTTCGAGCCCACCCGGTGGTGGTGCGGCGCTTTTTTTTCTTTGGACTGATAGCTCTGAGGAAATGTTCTGACGGTGGTGAGATTAGAGCACGATTGTCTCCGTGGCGCAAATGGCTAGCGCGATCGGCTGTTAACCGAAAGGTTGGACGTTCGAGCCCACCCGGTGGTCGGGCGGCGCTTTTTTTTCTTTGGGCTGATAGCTTTGAAGATATGTTCTGATGGCAGTGAGAGTGGAGCAGGACTGTCTCCGTTGGGCAATTGGCTAGCGCGATCGGCTGTTAACCGAAAAGTTTGAGGTTCGAGCCCTCCCGAGAGTGGTGTGTTGCTTTTTTCTTTGCGTTGATAGCTTTGAAGATATATTCTAATGGTGGAGAGTGTGGAGCATGACTGTCTCCGTGGCGCAATTGGCTAGCGCGAACGGCTGTTAACCGAAAGGTTGGAAGTTCGAGCCCACCCGGTGGTGGTGCGGCGCTTTTTTTTTCTTTGGGCTGATAGCTTTGAAGATATGTTCTGATGGTGGTGAGAGTGGAGCAGGACTGTCTCCGTGGCGCAATTGGCTAGCGCGATCGGCTGTTAACGGAAAGGTTGGAGTTTCGAGCCCACCCGGTGGTAGTGCGGCGCTTTTTTTTCTTTGGGCTGATAGCTTTGAAGATATGTTCTGATGGTGGTGAGAATGGAGCAGGACTGTCTCCGTGCCGCAAATGGCTAGCGAGATCGGCTGTTAAACGAAAAATTGGAGGTTCGAGCCCACCCGGTGGTGGTGCGGCGCTTTTTTTGGGCTGATATCTTTGAAGATATGTTGTGATGGTGGTGAGAGAGGAGCAGGACTGTCTCCGTCGCGCAATTGGCTAGCGCGATCGGATTTTAACCGAAGTGTTTGAGGTTCGAGCTTTCCCGGGAGTGGTGCGGCGCTTTTTTTTCTTTGAGCTGATAGATTTGAAGATATGTTCTGATGGTGGTGAGAGCGGAGCACGACTGTCTCCGTGGCGCAACTGGGTAGCGCGATCGGTTGTTAACCGAAAAGTTGGAGGTTCGAGCCCACACGGTGGTGGTGCGGCGCTTTTTTGTTCTTTGGGCTGATAGCTTTGAAGATATGTTCTGATGGTGGTGAAAGTGGGGCACGACTGTCTCCGTGGCGCAATTGGCTAGCGCGATCGGCTGTTAACCGAAAGGTTGGAGGTTCGAGCCCACCCGGTGGTGGTGCGGCGCTTTTTTTTTCTTTGGGCTGATAGCTTTGAAGATATGTTCTGATGGTGGTGAGAGTGGAGCAGCACTGTCTCCGTGGCACAATTGGCTATCGCGATCGGCTGTTAACCGAAAGGTTGGAGTTTCGAGCCCACCCTGTGGTAGTGCGGCGCTTTTTTTTCTTGGCGCTGATAGCTTTGAAGATATGTTCTGATGGTGGTGAGAGTGGAGCACGACTGTCTCCGTGGCGCAATTGGCTAGCGCGATCGGTTGTTAACCGAAAAGTTGGAGGTTCGAGCCCACCCGGTGGTGGTGCGGCTCTTTCTTTTCTTTGGGCTGATAGCTTTGAAGATAAGTTCTGATGGTGGTGAAAGTGGGGTATGACTGTCTCCGTGGCGCAATTGGCTAGCACGATGGGCTGTTAACCGAAAGGCTGGAGGTTCGAGCCCACCCGGTGGTGGTGCGGCGCTCTTTTTTCTTTGGGCTGATAGCTCTGAAGAAATGTTCTGACGCTGGTGAGATTGGAGCACGATTGTCTCCGTGGCGCAAATGGCTAGCGCGATCGGCTGTTAACCGAAAGGTTGGACGTTCGAGCCCACCCGGTGGTCGGGCGGCGCTTTTTTTTCTTTGGGCTGATAGCTTTGAAGATATGTTCTGATGGCAGTGAGAGTGGAGCAGGACTGTCTCCGTTGGGCAATTGGCTAGCGCGATCGGCTGTTAACCGAAAAGTTTGAGGTTCGAGCCCTCCCGAGAGTGCTGTGTTGCTTTTTTCTTTGCGCTGATAGCTTTGAAGATATATTCTAATGGTGGTGAGTGTGGAGCATGACTGTCTCCGTGGCGCGATTGGCTTGCGCGATCGGCTGTTAACCGAAAGGTTGGAGGTTCGAGCCCACCCGGTGGTGGTGCGGCTTTTTTTTTCTTTGGGCTGATAGCTTTGAAGATATGTTTTGATGGTGGTGAAAGTGGAGCACGACTGTCTACGTGGCGCAATTTGCTAGCGCGATCGGCTTTTAACCTAAAAGTTTGAGGTTCGAGCTTTCCCGGGAGTGGTGTGTTGCTTTTTTTTCTTTAGGCTGATAGCTTTGAAGATATGTTCTCATGGTGGTGAGAGTGGAGCAAGACTGTCTCTGTTGCGCAATTGACTAGCTGAATCGGCTGTTAACCGAAAAGTTGGAGGTTCGAGCCCACCCGGTGGTGGTGCGGCGCTTTTTTTTCTTTGGGCTGATAGCTTTGAAGATATGTTCTGATGGTGGTGAGAGTGGAGCAGGACTGTCTCCGTGGCGCAATTGGCTAGCGCGATCGGCTGTTAACGGAAACGTTGGAGTTTCGAGCCCACCCGGTGGTAGTGCGGCGCTTTTTTTCTTTGGGCTGATAGCTTTGAAGATATGTTGTGATGGTGGTCAGAGTGGAGCATGACTGTCTTCGTGGCGCAATTGGCTAGCGCGATCGGTTGTTAACCGAAAAGTTGGAGGTTCGAGCCCACCCGGTAGTGGTGCGGCTCTTTTTTTTCTTTGGGCTGAAAGCTTTGAAGATATGTTCTGATAGTGGTGAAAGTGGGGCATGACTGTCTCCGTTGCGCAATTGGCTTGCACGATCGGCTGTTAACCGAAAGGTTGGAGGTTCGAGCCCACCCGGTGGTGGTGCGGCGCTTTTTTTTCTTTGGACTGATAGCTCTGAAGAAATGTTCTGACGGTGGTGAGATTAGAGCACGATTGTCTCCGTGGCGCAAATGGCTAGCGCGATCGGCTGTTAACCGAAAGGTTGGACGTTCGAGCCCACCCGGTGGTCGGGCGGCGCTTTTTTTTCTTTGGGCTGATAGCTTTGAAGATATGTTCTGATGGCAGTGAGAGTGGAGCAGGACTGTCGCCGTTGGGCAATTGGCTAGCGCGGTCGGCTGTTAACCGAAAAGTTTGAGGTTCGAGCCCTCCCGAGAGTGGTGTGTTGCTTTTTTCTTTGCGTTGATAGCTTTGAAGATATATTCTAATGGTGGAGAGTGTGGAGCATGACTGTCACGTGGCGCAATTGGCTAGCGCGAACGGCTGTTAACCGAAAGGTTGGAAGTTCGAGCCCACCCGGTGGTGGTGCGGCGCTTTTTTTTTCTTTGGGCTGATAGCTTTGAAGATATGTTCTGATGGTGGTGAGAGTGGAGCAGGACTGTCTCCGTGGCGCAATTGGCTAGCGAGATCGGCTGTTAAACGAAAAATTGGAGGTTCGAGCCCACCCGGTGGTGGTGCGGCGCTTTTTTTGGGCTGATATCTTTGAAGATATGTAGTGATGGTGGTGAGAGAGGAGCTGGACTGTCTCCGTGGCGCAATTGGCTAGCGCGATCGGCTGTTAACCGAAAGGTTGGAGGTTCGAGCCCACCCCGTCGTGATACGGCGCTTTTTATTCTTTGCGCTGATAGCTTTGAAGATATGTTCTGATGGTGGTGAGTGTGGAGCACGACTGTCTCTGTGGCGCGATTGGCTTGCGCGATCGGCTGTTAACCGAAAGGTTGGAAGTTCGATCCCACCCGGTGGAGGTGCGGCTTTTTTTTCTTTGGGCTGATAGCTTTGAAGATATGCCCTGATGGTGGTGAAAGTGGAGCACGACTGTCTCCGTGGCGCAATTGGCTAGCGCGATCGGATTTTAACCGAAATGTTTGAGGTTCGAGCTTTCCCGGGAGTGGTGCGGCGCTTTTTTTTCTTTGAGCTGATAGCTTTGAAGATATGTTCTGATGGTGGTGAGAGCGGAGCACGACTGTCTCCGTGGCGCAACTGGGTAGCGCGATCGGTTGTTAACCGAAAAGTTGGAGGTTCGAGCCCACACGGTGGTGGTGCGGCGCTTTTTTGTTCTTTGGGCTGATAGCTTTGAAGATATGTTCTGATGGTGGTGAAAGTGGGGCACGACTGTCTCCGTGGCGCAATTGGCTAGCGCGATCGGCTGTTAACCGAAAGGTTGGAGTTTCGAGCCCACCCGGTGGTAGATCGGCGCTTTTTTTTCTTTGGGCTGATAGCTTTGAAGTTATGTTCTGATGGTGGTGAGAATGGAGCAGGACTGTCTCCGTGCCGCAAATGGCCAGCGCGATCGGCTCTTAACCGAATCATTGGAGGTTCGAGCCCACAAGGTGGTGATGCGGCGCCTTTTTTTTGGGCTGATAGCTTTGAAGATATGTTGTGATGGTGGTTAGAGAGGAGCAGGACTGTCTCCGTGGCGCAATTGGCTAGCGCGATCGGCTGTTAACCGAACGGTTGGAGGTTCGAGCCCACCCGGTGGTGGTGCGGCGCTTTTTTTCTTGGCGCTGATAGCTTTGAAGATATGTTCTGATGGTGGTGAGAGTGGAGCACGACTGTCTCCGTGGCGCAATTGGCTAGCGCGATCGGTTGTTAACCGAAAAGTTGGAGGTTCGAGCCCACCCGGTGGTGGTGCGGCTCTTTTTTTTCTTTGGGCTGATAGCTTTGAAGATAAGTTCTGATGGTGGTGAAAGTGGGGTATGACTGTCTCCGTGGCGCAATTGGCTTGCACGATCGGCTGTTAACCGAAAGGTTGGACGTTCGAGCCCACCCGGTGGTCGGGCGGCGCTTTTTTTTCTTTGGGCTGATAGCTTTGAAGATATGTTCTGATAGCAGTGAGAGTGGAGCAGGACTGTCTCCGTTGGGCAATTGGCTAGCGCGATCGGCTGTTAACCGAAAAGTTTGAGGTTCGAGCGCTCCCGAGAGTGCTGTGTTGCTTTTTTCTTTGCGCTGATAGCTTTGAAGATATATTCTAATGGTGGTGAGTGTGGAGCATGACTGTCTCCGTGGCGCGATTGGCTCTCGCGATTGGCTGTTAACCGAAAGGTTGGAGGTTCGAGCCCACCCGGTGGTGGTGCGGCTTTTTGGCTTTTTTTTTCTTTGGGCTGATAGCTTTGAAGATATGTTTTGATGGTGGTGAAAGTGGAGCACGACTGTCTCCGTGGCGCAATTTGCTAGCGCGATCGGCTTTTAACCGAAAAGTTTGAGGTTCGAGCTTTCCCGGGAGTGGTGTGTTGCTTTTTTTTCTTTAGGCTGATAGCTTTGAAGATATGTTCTCATGGTGGTGAGAGTGGAGCAAGACTGTCTCTGTTGCGCAATTGACTAGCTGAATCGGCTGTTAAACGAAAGGTTGGAGTTTCGAGCCCTCCCGGGAGTGGTGTGTTGCTTTTTTCTTTGCGCTGATAGCTTTGAAGATATGTTCTGATGGTGGTGAGTGTTGAGCACGACTGTCTCCGTGGCGCAATTGGCTAGCGCGATCGGCTGTTGACCGGAGGCTTGGAGGTTCGAGCCCACCCGGTGGTGGTGCGACGCTTTTTTTCTTTGGGCTGATAGCTTTGAAGATATGTTCTGATGGTGGTGAGAGTGGAACAGGGCTGTCTCCGTGGCGCAATTGGCTAGCGCGATCGGCTGTTAACCGAAAGGTTGGAGGTTCAAGCTCACCCGGGGGTGGTGCGGCGCTTTTTTTTCTTTGGGCTGATAGCTTTGAAGATATGTTCTGATGGTGGTGAGAGTGGAGCAGGACTGTCTCCGTGGCGCAATTGGCTAGCGTGATCGGCTGTTAACCGAAAGGTTGGAGTTTTGAGCGCACCCGGTGGTGGTGCGGCGCTTTTTTTTTCTTTGGGCTGATAGCTTTGAAGCTATGTTCAGATGGTGGTGAGAGTGGAGCAGGACTCTTTCCGTGGCGCCATTGGCTAGCGCGATCGGCTGTTAACCGAAAGGTTGGAGTTTCGAGACCTCCCGGGAGTGGCTTGTTGCTTTTTTCTTTGCACTGATAGCTTTGAAGATATGTTTTGATTGTGGTGAGAGTGGAGCACGACTGTCTCCGTGGCACAATTGGCTAGCGCGAACGGCTGTTAACCGAAAGGTTGGAGTTTCGAGCCCACCCGATGGTGGTGCGGCGCTTTTTTTTTTCTTTGGGCTGATAGCTTTGAAGATATGTTCTGATGGTGGTGAGAGTGGAGCAGGACTGTCTCCGTGGCACAATTGGCTAGCGCGATCAGCTGTTAACGCAAACGTTGGAGTTTCGAGCCCACCCGGTGGTAGTGCAGCGCTTTGTTTCTTTGGGCTGATAGCTTTGAAGATATGTTTTGATGGTGGTGAGAATGGAGCAGGACTGTCTCCGTGCCACAAATGGCTAGCGAGATCGGCTGTTAAACGAAAAATTGGAGGTTCGAGCCCACCCGGTGGTGGTGCGGCGCTTTTTTTGGGCTGATAGCTTTGAAGATATGTTCTGATGGTGGTGAGAGAGGAGCAGGACCGTCTCCGTGGCGCAATTGGCTAGCGCAATCGGCTGTTAACCGAAAGGTTGGAGGTTCGAGCCCACCCGGTCGTGGCGCGCCGCTTTTTTTTTGCGCTGATAGCTTTGTAGATATGTTCTGATGGTGGTGAGAGTGGAGCACGACTGTCTCTGTGGCGCAATTGGCTAGCGCGATTGGTTGTTAACCGAAAGGTTGGAGTTTCGAGCCCACCCGGTGGTAGTGCGGCGCTTTTTTTTCTTTGGGCTAATAGCTTGATTGATTGATTGATTGATTTGTGGGGTTTAACGTCCCAAAACCACCATATGATTATGGGAGACGCCGTAGTGGAGGGCTCCGGAAATTTCGATCTCCTGGGGTGGGGCTGATAGCTTTGATGTTATGTTCTGATGGTGGTGAGAATGGAGCAAAACTGTCTCCGTGCCGCAAATGGCTAGCGCAATCGGCTGTTAGCCAAAAAATTGGAGGTTGGAGCCCACAAGGTGGTGGTGCGGCGCTTTTTTTTGGCTGATAGCTTTGAAGATATGTTCTGTTGGTGGTGAGAGAGGAGCAGGACTGTCTCCGTGGCGCAATTGGCTAGCGCGATCGGCTGTTAACCGAAAGGTTGGAGGGTCGAGCCCACCCAGTGGTGGCGCGGCGCTTTTTTTCTTTGCGCTGATAGCTTTGAAGATATGTTCTGATGGTGGTCAGAGTGGAGCACGACTGTCTTCGTGGCGCAATTGGTTAGCGCGATCGGTTGTTAACCGAAAAGTTGGAGGTTCGAGCCCACCCGGTGGTGGTGCGGCTCTTTTTTTTCTTTGGGCTGAAAGCTTTGAAGATATGTTCTGATGGTGGTGAAAGTGGGGCATGACTGTCTCCGTTGCGCAATTGGCTTGCACGATCGGCTGTTAACCGAAAGGTTGGAGGTTCGAGCCCACCCGGTGGTGGTGTGTTGCTTTTTTCTGTGCGCTGATAGCTTTGAAGATATGTTCTGATGGTGGTGAGAGAGGAGCAGGACTGTCTCCGTGGCGCAATTGGCTAGCGCGATCGGCTGTTAACCAAAAGGTTGGAGGTTCGAGCCCACCCGGTGGTGGTGCGGCTCTTTTTTTTCTTGGGGCTGATAGCTTTGAAGGTATGTTCTGAAGGTGGTGAAAGTGGGGCATTACTGTTTTCGTGGCGCAATTGGCTTGCACGATCGGCTGTTAACCGAAAAGTTGGAGGTTCCAGCCCACGTGGTGGTGGTGCGGCGCTTTTTTTTCTTTGCGCTGATAGCTTTGAAGATATGTTCTGATGGTTGTCAGAGTGGAGCACGACTGTCTTCGTGGCGCAATTGGCTAGCGCGATCGGTTGTTAACCGAAAAGTTGGAGGTTCGAGCCCAACCGGTGGTGGTCCGGCTCTTTTTTTTCTTTAGGCTGATAGCTTTGAAGATATGTTCTGATGGTGGTGAGAGTGGAGCAGGACTGTCTCCGTGGCGCAATTGGGTAGCGCGATCGGCTGTTAACGGAAAGGTTGGAGTTTCGAGCGCACCCGGTGGTAGTGCGGCGCTTTTTTTTCTTTGAGCTGATAGCTTTGAAGATATGTTCTGATGGTGGTGAGAGCGGAGCACGACTGTCTCCGTGGCGCAATTGGCTAGCGCGATCGGCTGTTAACCGAAAGGTTGGAGTTTCGAGCCCACCCGGTGGTAGATCGGCGCTTTTTTTTCTTTGGGCTGATAGCTTTGAAGTTATGTTCTGATGGTGGTGAGAATGGAGCAGGACTGTCTCCGTGCCGCAAATGGCCAGCGCGATCGGCTCTTAACCGAATCATTGGAGGTTCGAGCCCACAAGGTGGTGATGCGGCGCCTTTTTTTTGGGCTGATAGCTTTGAAGATATGTTGTGATGGTGGTTAGAGAGGAGCAGGACTGTCTCCGTGGCGCAATTGGCTAGCGCGATCGGCTGTTAACCGAACGGTTGGAGGTTCGAGCCCACCCGGTGGTGGTGCGGCGCTTTTTTTCTTGGCGCTGATAGCTTTGAAGATATGTTCTGATGGTGGTGAGAGTGGAGCACGACTGTCTCCGTGGCGCAATTGGCTAGCGCGATCGGTTGTTAACCGAAAAGTTGGAGGTTCGAGCCCACCCGGTGGTGGTGCGGCTCTTTTTTTTCTTTGGGCTGATAGCTTTGAAGATAAGTTCTGATGGTGGTGAAAGTGGGGTATGACTGTCTCCGTGGCGCAATTGGCTTGCACGATCGGCTGTTAACCGAAAGGTTGGACGTTCGAGCCCACCCGGTGGTCGGGCGGCGCTTTTTTTTCTTTGGGCTGATAGCTTTGAAGATATGTTCTGATAGCAGTGAGAGTGGAGCAGGACTGTCTCCGTTGGGCAATTGGCTAGCGCGATCGGCTGTTAACCGAAAAGTTTGAGGTTCGAGCGCTCCCGAGAGTGCTGTGTTGCTTTTTTCTTTGCGCTGATAGCTTTGAAGATATATTCTAATGGTGGTGAGTGTGGAGCATGACTGTCTCCGTGGCGCGATTGGCTCTCGCGATTGGCTGTTAACCGAAAGGTTGGAGGTTCGAGCCCACCCGGTGGTGGTGCGGCTTTTTGGCTTTTTTTTTCTTTGGGCTGATAGCTTTGAAGATATGTTTTGATGGTGGTGAAAGTGGAGCACGACTGTCTCCGTGGCGCAATTTGCTAGCGCGATCGGCTTTTAACCGAAAAGTTTGAGGTTCGAGCTTTCCCGGGAGTAGTGTGTTGCTTTTTTTTCTTTAGGCTGATAGCTTTGAAGATATGTTCTCATGGTGGTGAGAGTGGAGCAAGACTGTCTCTGTTGCGCAATTGACTAGCTGAATCGGCTGTTAAACGAAAGGTTGGAGTTTCGAGCCCTCCCGGGAGTGGTGTGTTGCTTTTTTCTTTGCGCTGATAGCTTTGAAGATATGTTCTGATGGTGGTGAGTGTTGAGCACGACTGTCTCCGTGGCGCAATTGGCTAGCGCGATCGGCTGTTGACCGGAGGCTTGGAGGTTCGAGCCCACCCGGTGGTGGTGCGACGCTTTTTTTCTTTGGGCTGATAGCTTTGAAGATATGTTCTGATGGTGGTGAGAGTGGAACAGGGCTGTCTCCGTGGCGCAATTGGCTAGCGCGATCGGCTGTTAACCGAAAGGTTGGAGGTTCAAGCTCACCCGGGGGTGGTGCGGCGCTTTTTTTTCTTTGGGCTGATAGCTTTGAAGATATGTTCTGATGGTGGTGAGAGTGGAGCAGGACTGTCTCCGTGGCGCAATTGGCTAGCGTGATCGGCTGTTAACCGAAAGGTTGGAGTTTTGAGCGCACCCGGTGGTGGTGCGGCGCTTTTTTTTTCTTTGGGCTGATAGCTTTGAAGCTATGTTCAGATGGTGGTGAGAGTGGAGCAGGACTCTTTCCGTGGCGCCATTGGCTAGCGCGATCGGCTGTTAACCGAAAGGTTGGAGTTTCGAGACCTCCCGGGAGTGGCTTGTTGCTTTTTTCTTTGCACTGATAGCTTTGAAGATATGTTTTGATTGTGGTGAGAGTGGAGCACGACTGTCTCCGTGGCACAATTGGCTAGCGCGAACGGCTGTTAACCGAAAGGTTGGAGTTTCGAGCCCACCCGATGGTGGTGCGGCGCTTTTTTTTTTCTTTGGGCTGATAGCTTTGAAGATATGTTCTGATGGTGGTGAGAGTGGAGCAGGACTGTCTCCGTGGCGCAATTGGCTAGCGCGATCGGCTGTTAACGCAAACGTTGGAGTTTCGAGCCCACCCGGTGGTAGTGCAGCGCTTTGTTTCTTTGGGCTGATAGCTTTGAAGATATGTTTTGATGGTGGTGAGAATGGAGCAGGACTGTCTCCGTGCCACAAATGGCTAGCGAGATCGGCTGTTAAACGAAAAATTGGAGGTTCGAGCCCACCCGGTGGTGGTGCGGCGCTTTTTTTGGGCTGATAGCTTTGAAGATATGTTCTGATGGTGGTGAGAGAGGAGCAGGACCGTCTCCGTGGCGCAATTGGCTAGCGCAATCGGCTGTTAACCGAAAGGTTGGAGGTTCGAGCCCACCCGGTCGTGGCGCGCCGCTTTTTTTTTGCGCTGATAGCTTTGTAGATATGTTCTGATGGTGGTGAGAGTGGAGCACGACTGTCTCTGTGGCGCAATTGGCTAGCGCGATTGGTTGTTAACCGAAAGGTTGGAGTTTCGAGCCCACCCGGTGGTAGTGCGGCGCTTTTTTTTCTTTGGGCTAATAGCTTGATTGATTGATTGATTGATTGATTTGTGGGGTTTAACGTCCCAAAACCACCATATGATTATGGGAGACGCCGTAGTGGAGGGCTCCGGAAATTTCGATCTCCTGGGGTGGGGCTGATAGCTTTGAAGTTATGTTCTGATGGTGGTGAGAATGGAGCAGGACTGTCTCCGTGCCGCAAATGGCCAGCGCGATCGGCTCTTAACCGAAAAATTGGAGGTTCGAGCCCACAAGGTGGTGATGCGGCGCTTTTTTTTGGGCTGATAGCTTTGAAGATATGTTGTGATGGTGGTTAGAGAGGAGCAGGACTGTCTCCGTGGCGCAATTGGCTAGCGCGATCGGCTGTTAACCGAAAGGTTGGAGGTTCGAGCCCACGCGGTGGTGGCGCGGCGCTTTTTTTCTTTGCGCTGATAGCTTTGAAGATATGTTCTGATGGTGGTCAGAGTGGAGCACGACTGTCTTCGTGGCGCATTTGGCTAGCGCGATCGGTTGTTAACCGAAAAGTTGGAGGTTCGAGCCCACCCAGTGGTGGTGCGGCTCTTTTTCTTCTTTGGGCTGATAGCTTTGAAGATATGTTCTGATGGTGGTGAAAGTGGGGCATGACTGTCTCCGTTGCGCAATTGGCTTGCACGATCGGCTGTTAACCGAAAGGTTGGAGGTTCGAGCTTTCCCGGGAGTTGTGCGGCGCTTTTTTTTCTTTGAGCTGATAGCTTTGAAGATATGTTCTGATGGTGGTGAGAGCGGAGCACGACTGTCTCCGTGGCGCAACTGGGTAGCGCGATCGGTTGTTAACCGAAAAGTTGGAGGTTCGAGCCCTCCCGAGAGTGGTGTGTTGCTTTTTTCTTTGAGCTGATAGCTTTGAAGATATGTTGTGGCGCGAGGTGAGTGTGGAGCACGACTGTCTCTGTGGCGCGATTGGCTTGCGCGATCGGCTGTTAACCGAAAGGTTGGAGGTTCGAGCCCACCCGGTGGAGGTGCTGCTTTTTTTTCTTTGGGCTGATAGCTTTGAAGATATGTCCTGATGGTGGTGAAAGTGGAGCATGACTGTCTCCGTGGCTAATTGGCTAGCGCGATCGGATTTTAACCGAAATGTTTGAGGTTCGAGCTCCCGGGAGTGGTGCGGTGCTTTTTTTTCTTTGAGCTGATAGCTTTGAAGATATGTTCTGATGGTGGTGAGAGCGGAGCACGACTGTCTCCGTGGCGCAACTGGGTAGCGCGATCGGTTGTTAACCGAAAAGTTGGAGGTTCGAGCCCACACGGTGGTGGTGCGGCGCTTTTTTGTTCTTTGGGCTGATAGCTTTGAAGATATGTTCTGATGGTGGTGAAAGTGGGGCACGACTGTCTCCGTGGCGCAATTGGCTAGCGCGATCGGCTGTTAACCGAAAGGTTGGAGTTTCGAGCCCACCCGGTGGTAGTGCGGCGCTTTTTTTTCTTTGGGCTGATAGCTTTGAAGTTATGTTCTGATGGTGGTGAGAATGGAGCAGGACTGTCTCCGTGCCGCAAATGGCCAGCGCGATCGGCTCTTAACCGAAAAATTGGAGGTTCGAGCCCACAAGGTGGTGATGCGGCGCTTTTTTTTTGGGCTGATAGCTTTGAAGATATGTTGTGATGGTGGTTAGAGAGGAGCAGGACTGTCTCCGTGGCGCAATTGGCTAGCGCGATCGGCTGTTAACCGAAAGGTTGGAGGTTCGAGCCCACCCGGTGGTGGTGCGGCGCTTTTTTTCTTGGCGCTGATAGCTTTGAAGTTATGTTCTGATGGTGGTGAGAATGGAGCAGGACTGTCTCCGTGCCGCAAATGGCCAGCGCGATCGGCTCTTAATCGAAAAATTGGAGGTTCGAGCCCACAAGGTGGTGGTGCGGCTCTTTTTTTTCTTTGGGCTGAGAGCTTTGAAGATATGTTCTGATGGTGGTGAAAGTGGGGCATGACTGTCTCCGTTGCGCAATTGGCTTGCACAATCGGCTGTTAACCGAAAGGTTGGAGGTTCGAGCTTTCCCGGGTGTGGTGCGGCGCTTTTTTTTCTTTGAGCTGATAGCTTTGAAAATATGTTCTGATGGTGGTGAAAGTGGGGCACGACTGTCTCCGTGGCGCAATTGGCTAGCGCGATCGGCTGTTAACCGAAAGGTTGGAGTTTCGAGCCCACCCAATGGTAGTGCGGCGCTTTTTTTTCTTTGGGCTGATAGCTTTGAAGTTATGTTCTGATGGTGGTGAGAATGGAGCAGGACTGTCTCCGTGGCGCAATTGGCTAGCGCGATCGGTTGTTAACCAAAAAGTTGGAGGTTCGAGCCCACCCGGTGGTGGTGCGGCTCTTTTTTTTCTTTGGGCTGATAGCTTTGAAGATAAGTTCTGATGGTGGTGAAAGTGGGGTATGACTGTCTCCGTGGCGCAATTGGCTAGCACGATCGGCTGTTAACCGAAAGGTTGGACGTTCGAGCCCACCCGGTGGTCGGGCGGCGCTTTTTCTTCTTTGGGCTGATAGCTTTGAAGATATGTTCTGATGGCAGTGAGAGTGGAGCAGGACTGTCTCCGTTGGGCAATTGGCTAGCGCGATCGGCTGTTAACCGAAAAGTTTGAGGTTCGAGCCCTCCCGAGAGTGCTGTGTTGCTTTTTTCTTTGCGCTGATAGCTTTGAAGATATATTCTAATGGTGGTGAGTGTGGAGCATGACTGTCTCCGTGGCGCGATTGGCTTGCGCGATCGGCTGTTAACCGAAAGGTTGGAGGTTCGAGCCCACCCGGTGGTGGTGCGGCTTTTTTTTTCTTTGGGCTGATAGCTTTGAAGATATGTTCTGATGGTGGTGAGAGTGGAACAGGGCTGTCTCCGTGGCGCAATTGGCTAGCGCGATCGGCTGTTAACCGAAAGGTTGGAGGTTCAAGCTCACCCGGGGGTGGTGCGGCGCTTTTTTTTCTTTGGGCTGATAGCTTTGAAGATATGTTCTGATGGTGGTGAGAGTGGAGCAGGACTGTCTCCGTGGCGCAATTGGCTAGCGTGATCGGCTGTTAACCGAAAGGTTGGAGTTTTGAGCGCACCCGGTGGTGGTGCGGCGCTTTTTTTTTCTTTGGGCTGATAGCTTTGAAGCTATGTTCAGATGGTGGTGAGAGTGGAGCAGGACTCTTTCCGTGGCGCCATTGGCTAGCGCGATCGGCTGTTAACCGAAAGGTTGGAGTTTCGAGACCTCCCGGGAGTGGCTTGTTGCTTTTTTCTTTGCACTGATAGCTTTGAAGATATGTTTTGATTGTGGTGAGAGTGGAGCACGACTGTCTCCGTGGCACAATTGGCTAGCGCGAACGGCTGTTAACCGAAAGGTTGGAGTTTCGAGCCCACCCGATGGTGGTGCGGCGCTTTTTTTTTTCTTTGGGCTGATAGCTTTGAAGATATGTTCTGATGGTGGTGAGAGTGGAGCAGGACTGTCTCCGTGGCGCAATTGGCTAGCGCGATCGGCTGTTAACGCAAACGTTGGAGTTTCGAGCCCACCCGGTGGTAGTGCAGCGCTTTGTTTCTTTGGGCTGATAGCTTTGAAGATATGTTTTGATGGTGGTGAGAATGGAGCAGGACTGTCTCCGTGCCACAAATGGCTAGCGAGATCGGCTGTTAAACGAAAAATTGGAGGTTCGAGCCCACCCGGTGGTGGTGCGGCGCTTTTTTTGGGCTGATAGCTTTGAAGATATGTTCTGATGGTGGTGAGAGAGGAGCAGGACCGTCTCCGTGGCGCAATTGGCTAGCGCAATCGGCTGTTAACCGAAAGGTTGGAGGTTCGAGCCCACCCGGTCGTGGCGCGCCGCTTTTTTTTTTGCGCTGATAGCTTTGTAGATATGTTCTGATGGTGGTGAGAGTGGAGCACGACTGTCTCTGTGGCGCAATTGGCTAGCGCGATTGGTTGTTAACCGAAAGGTTGGAGTTTCGAGCCCACCCGGTGGTAGTGCGGCGCTTTTTTTTCTTTGGGCTAATAGCTTGATTGATTGATTGATTGATTGATTTGTGGGGTTTAACGTCCCAAAACCACCATATGATTATGGGAGACGCCGTAGTGGAGGGCTCCGGAAATTTCGATCTCCTGGGGTGGGGCTGATAGCTTTGAAGTTATGTTCTGATGGTGGTGAGAATGGAGCAGGACTGTCTCCGTGCCGCAAATGGCCAGCGCGATCGGCTCTTAACCGAAAAATTGGAGGTTCGAGCCCACAAGGTGGTGATGCGGCGCTTTTTTTTGGGCTGATAGCTTTGAAGATATGTTGTGATGGTGGTTAGAGAGGAGCAGGACTGTCTCCGTGGCGCAATTGGCTAGCGCGATCGGCTGTTAACCGAAAGGTTGGAGGTTCGAGCCCACGCGGTGGTGGCGCGGCGCTTTTTTTCTTTGCGCTGATAGCTTTGAAGATATGTTCTGATGGTGGTCAGAGTGGAGCACGACTGTCTTCGTGGCGCATTTGGCTAGCGCGATCGGTTGTTAACCGAAAAGTTGGAGGTTCGAGCCCACCCAGTGGTGGTGCGGCTCTTTTTCTTCTTTGGGCTGATAGCTTTGAAGATATGTTCTGATGGTGGTGAAAGTGGGGCATGACTGTCTCCGTTGCGCAATTGGCTTGCACGATCGGCTGTTAACCGAAAGGTTGGAGGTTCGAGCTTTCCCGGGAGTTGTGCGGCGCTTTTTTTTCTTTGAGCTGATAGCTTTGAAGATATGTTCTGATGGTGGTGAGAGCGGAGCACGACTGTCTCCGTGGCGCAACTGGGTAGCGCGATCGGTTGTTAACCGAAAAGTTGGAGGTTCGAGCCCTCCCGAGAGTGGTGTGTTGCTTTTTTCTTTGAGCTGATAGCTTTGAAGATATGTTGTGGCGCGAGGTGAGTGTGGAGCACGACTGTCTCTGTGGCGCGATTGGCTTGCGCGATCGGCTGTTAACCGAAAGGTTGGAGGTTCGAGCCCACCCGGTGGAGGTGCTGCTTTTTTTTCTTTGGGCTGATAGCTTTGAAGATATGTCCTGATGGTGGTGAAAGTGGAGCATGACTGTCTCCGTGGCTAATTGGCTAGCGCGATCGGATTTTAACCGAAATGTTTGAGGTTCGAGCTCCCGGGAGTGGTGCGGTGCTTTTTTTTCTTTGAGCTGATAGCTTTGAAGATATGTTCTGATGGTGGTGAGAGCGGAGCACGACTGTCTCCGTGGCGCAACTGGGTAGCGCGATCGGTTGTTAACCGAAAAGTTGGAGGTTCGAGCCCACACGGTGGTGGTGCGGCGCTTTTTTGTTCTTTGGGCTGATAGCTTTGAAGATATGTTCTGATGGTGGTGAAAGTGGGGCACGACTGTCTCCCTGGCGCAATTGGCTAGCGCGATCGGCTGTTAACCGAAAGGTTGGAGTTTCGAGCCCACCCGGTGGTAGTGCGGCGCTTTTTTTTCTTTGGGCTGATAGCTTTGAAGTTATGTTCTGATGGTGGTGAGAATGGAGCAGGACTGTCTCCGTGCCGCAAATGGCCAGCGCGATCGGCTCTTAACCGAAAAATTGGAGGTTCGAGCCCACAAGGTGGTGATGCGGCGCTTTTTTTTTGGGCTGATAGCTTTGAAGATATGTTGTGATGGTGGTTAGAGAGGAGCAGGACTGTCTCCGTGGCGCAATTGGCTAGCGCGATCGGCTGTTAACCGAAAGGTTGGAGGTTCGAGCCCACCCGGTGGTGGTGCGGCGCTTTTTTTCTTGGCGCTGATAGCTTTGAAGTTATGTTCTGATGGTGGTGAGAATGGAGCAGGACTGTCTCCGTGCCGCAAATGGCCAGCGCGATCGGCTCTTAATCGAAAAATTGGAGGTTCGAGCCCACAAGGTGGTGGTGCGGCTCTTTTTTTTCTTTGGGCTGAGAGCTTTGAAGATATGTTCTGATGGTGGTGAAAGTGGGGCATGACTGTCTCCGTTGCGCAATTGGCTTGCACAATCGGCTGTTAACCGAAAGGTTGGAGGTTCGAGCTTTCCCGGGTGTGGTGCGGCGCTTTTTTTTCTTTGAGCTGATAGCTTTGAAAATATGTTCTGATGGTGGTGAAAGTGGGGCACGACTGTCTCCGTGGCGCAATTGGCTAGCGCGATCGGCTGTTAACCGAAAGGTTGGAGTTTCGAGCCCACCCAATGGTAGTGCGGCGCTTTTTTTTCTTTGGGCTGATAGCTTTGAAGTTATGTTCTGATGGTGGTGAGAATGGAGCAGGACTGTCTCCGTGGCGCAATTGGCTAGCGCGATCGGTTGTTAACCAAAAAGTTGGAGGTTCGAGCCCACCCGGTGGTGGTGCGGCTCTTTTTTTTCTTTGGGCTGATAGCTTTGAAGATAAGTTCTGATGGTGGTGAAAGTGGGGTATGACTGTCTCCGTGGCGCAATTGGCTAGCACGATCGGCTGTTAACCGAAAGGTTGGACGTTCGAGCCCACCCGGTGGTCGGGCGGCGCTTTTTCTTCTTTGGGCTGATAGCTTTGAAGATATGTTCTGATGGCAGTGAGAGTGGAGCAGGACTGTCTCCGTTGGGCAATTGGCTAGCGCGATCGGCTGTTAACCGAAAAGTTTGAGGTTCGAGCCCTCCCGAGAGTGCTGTGTTGCTTTTTTCTTTGCGCTGATAGCTTTGAAGATATATTCTAATGGTGGTGAGTGTGGAGCATGACTGTCTCCGTGGCGCGATTGGCTTGCGCGATCGGCTGTTAACCGAAAGGTTGGAGGTTCGAGCCCACCCGGTGGTGGTGCGGCTTTTTTTTTCTTTGGGCTGATAGCTTTGAAGATATGTTCTGATGGTGGTGAGAGTGGAACAGGGCTGTCTCCGTGGCGCAATTGGCTAGCGCGATCGGCTGTTAACCGAAAGGTTGGAGGTTCAAGCTCACCCGGGGGTGGTGCGGCGCTTTTTTTTCTTTGGGCTGATAGCTTTGAAGATATGTTCTGATGGTGGTGAGAGTGGAGCAGGACTGTCTCCGTGGCGCAATTGGCTAGCGTGATCGGCTGTTAACCGAAAGGTTGGAGTTTTGAGCGCACCCGGTGGTGGTGCGGCGCTTTTTTTTTCTTTGGGCTGATAGCTTTGAAGCTATGTTCAGATGGTGGTGAGAGTGGAGCAGGACTCTTTCCGTGGCGCCATTGGCTAGCGCGATCGGCTGTTAACCGAAAGGTTGGAGTTTCGAGACCTCCCGGGAGTGGCTTGTTGCTTTTTTCTTTGCACTGATAGCTTTGAAGATATGTTTTGATTGTGGTGAGAGTGGAGCACGACTGTCTCCGTGGCACAATTGGCTAGCGCGAACGGCTGTTAACCGAAAGGTTGGAGTTTCGAGCCCACCCGATGGTGGTGCGGCGCTTTTTTTTTTCTTTGGGCTGATAGCTTTGAAGATATGTTCTGATGGTGGTGAGAGTGGAGCAGGACTGTCTCCGTGGCGCAATTGGCTAGCGCGATCGGCTGTTAACGCAAACGTTGGAGTTTCGAGCCCACCCGGTGGTAGTGCAGCGCTTTGTTTCTTTGGGCTGATAGCTTTGAAGATATGTTTTGATGGTGGTGAGAATGGAGCAGGACTGTCTCCGTGCCACAAATGGCTAGCGAGATCGGCTGTTAAACGAAAAATTGGAGGTTCGAGCCCACCCGGTGGTGGTGCGGCGCTTTTTTTGGGCTGATAGCTTTGAAGATATGTTCTGATGGTGGTGAGAGAGGAGCAGGACCGTCTCCGTGGCGCAATTGGCTAGCGCAATCGGCTGTTAACCGAAAGGTTGGAGGTTCGAGCCCACCCGGTCGTGGCGCGCCGCTTTTTTTTTGCGCTGATAGCTTTGTAGATATGTTCTGATGGTGGTGAGAGTGGAGCACGACTGTCTCTGTGGCGCAATTGGCTAGCGCGATTGGTTGTTAACCGAAAGGTTGGAGTTTCGAGCCCACCCGGTGGTAGTGCGGCGCTTTTTTTTCTTTGGGCTAATAGCTTGATTGATTGATTGATTGATTGATTTGTGGGGTTTAACGTCCCAAAACCACCATATGATTATGGGAGACGCCGTAGTGGAGGGCTCCGGAAATTTCGATCTCCTGGGGTGGGGCTGATAGCTTTGATGTTATGTTCTGATGGTGGTGAGAATGGAGCAAAACTGTCTCCGTGCCGCAAATGGCTAGCGCAATCGGCTGTTAGCCAAAAAATTGGAGGTTGGAGCCCACAAGGTGGTGGTGCGGCGCTTTTTTTTGGCTGATAGCTTTGAAGATATGTTCTGTTGGTGGTGAGAGAGGAGCAGGACTGTCTCCGTGGCGCAATTGGCTAGCGCGATCGGCTGTTAACCGAAAGGTTGGAGGGTCGAGCCCACCCAGTGGTGGCGCGGCGCTTTTTTTCTTTGCGCTGATAGCTTTGAAGATATGTTCTGATGGTGGTCAGAGTGGAGCACGACTGTCTTCGTGGCGCAATTGGTTAGCGCGATCGGTTGTTAACCGAAAAGTTGGAGGTTCGAGCCCACCCGGTGGTGGTGCGGCTCTTTTTTTTCTTTGGGCTGAAAGCTTTGAAGATATGTTCTGATGGTGGTGAAAGTGGGGCATGACTGTCTCCGTTGCGCAATTGGCTTGCACGATCGGCTGTTAACCGAAAGGTTGGAGGTTCGAGCCCACCCGGTGGTGGTGTGTTGCTTTTTTCTGTGCGCTGATAGCTTTGAAGATATGTTCTGATGGTGGTGAGAGAGGAGCAGGACTGTCTCCGTGGCGCAATTGGCTAGCGCGATCGGCTGTTAACCAAAAGGTTGGAGGTTCGAGCCCACCCGGTGGTGGTGCGGCTCTTTTTTTTCTTGGGGCTGATAGCTTTGAAGGTATGTTCTGAAGGTGGTGAAAGTGGGGCATTACTGTTTTCGTGGCGCAATTGGCTTGCACGATCGGCTGTTAACCGAAAAGTTGGAGGTTCCAGCCCACGTGGTGGTGGTGCGGCGCTTTTTTTTCTTTGCGCTGATAGCTTTGAAGATATGTTCTGATGGTTGTCAGAGTGGAGCACGACTGTCTTCGTGGCGCAATTGGCTAGCGCGATCGGTTGTTAACCGAAAAGTTGGAGGTTCGAGCCCAACCGGTGGTGGTCCGGCTCTTTTTTTTCTTTAGGCTGATAGCTTTGAAGATATGTTCTGATGGTGGTGAGAGTGGAGCAGGACTGTCTCCGTGGCGCAATTGGGTAGCGCGATCGGCTGTTAACGGAAAGGTTGGAGTTTCGAGCGCACCCGGTGGTAGTGCGGCGCTTTTTTTTCTTTGAGCTGATAGCTTTGAAGATATGTTCTGATGGTGGTGAGAGCGGAGCACGACTGTCTCCGTGGCGCAACTGGGTAGCGCGATCGGTTGTTAACCGAAAAGTTGGAGGTTCGAGCCCACACGGTGGTGGTGCGGCGCTTTTTTGTTCTTTGGGCTGATAGCTTTGAAGATATGTTCTGATGGTGGTGAAAGTGGGGCACGACTGTCTCCGTGGCGCAATTGGCTAGCGCGACCGGCTGTTAACCGAAAGGTTGGAGTTTCGAGCCCACCCGGTGGTAGTGCGGCGCTTTTTTTTCTTTGGGCTGATAGCTTTGAAGTTATGTTCTGATGGTGGTGAGAATGGAGCAGGACTGTCTCCGTGCCGCAAATGGCCAGCGCGATCGGCTCTTAACCGAAAAATTGGAGGTTCGAGCCCACAAGGTGGTGATGCGGCGCTTTTTTTTGGGCTGATAGCTTTGAAGATATGTTGTGATGGTGGTTAGAGAGGAGCAGGACTGTCTCCGTGGCGCAATTGGCTAGCGCGATCGGCTGTTAACCGAAAGGTTGGAGGTTCGAGCCCACGCGGTGGTGGCGCGGCGCTTTTTTTCTTTGCGCTGATAGCTTTGAAGATATGTTCTGATGGTGGTCAGAGTGGAGCACGACTGTCTTCGTGGCGCATTTGGCTAGCGCGATCGGTTGTTAACCGAAAAGTTGGAGGTTCGAGCCCACCCAGTGGTGGTGCGGCTCTTTTTCTTCTTTGGGCTGATAGCTTTGAAGATATGTTCTGATGGTGGTGAAAGTGGGGCATGACTGTCTCCGTTGCGCAATTGGCTTGCACGATCGGCTGTTAACCGAAAGGTTGGAGGTTCGAGCTTTCCCGGGAGTTGTGCGGCGCTTTTTTTTCTTTGAGCTGATAGCTTTGAAGATATGTTCTGATGGTGGTGAGAGCGGAGCACGACTGTCTCCGTGGCGCAACTGGGTAGCGCGATCGGTTGTTAACCGAAAAGTTGGAGGTTCGAGCCCTCCCGAGAGTGGTGTGTTGCTTTTTTCTTTGAGCTGATAGCTTTGAAGATATGTTGTGGCGCGAGGTGAGTGTGGAGCACGACTGTCTCTGTGGCGCGATTGGCTTGCGCGATCGGCTGTTAACCGAAAGGTTGGAGGTTCGAGCCCACCCGGTGGAGGTGCTGCTTTTTTTTCTTTGGGCTGATAGCTTTGAAGATATGTCCTGATGGTGGTGAAAGTGGAGCATGACTGTCTCCGTGGCTAATTGGCTAGCGCGATCGGATTTTAACCGAAATGTTTGAGGTTCGAGCTTTCCCGGGAGTGGTGCGGTGCTTTTTTTTCTTTGAGCTGATAGCTTTGAAGATATGTTCTGATGGTGGTGAGAGCGGAGCACGACTGTCTCCGTGGCGCAACTGGGTAGCGCGATCGGTTGTTAACCGAAAAGTTGGAGGTTCGAGCCCACACGGTGGTGGTGCGGCGCTTTTTTGTTCTTTGGGCTGATAGCTTTGAAGATATGTTCTGATGGTGGTGAAAGTGGGGCACGACTGTCTCCGTGGCGCAATTGGCTAGCGCGATCGGCTGTTAACCGAAAGGTTGGAGTTTCGAGCCCACCCGGTGGTAGTGCGGCGCTTTTTTTTCTTTGGGCTGATAGCTTTGAAGTTATGTTCTGATGGTGGTGAGAATGGAGCAGGACTGTCTCCGTGCCGCAAATGGCCAGCGCGATCGGCTCTTAACCGAAAAATTGGAGGTTCGAGCCCACAAGGTGGTGATGCAGCGCTTTTTTTTTGGGCTGATAGCTTTGAAGATATGTTGTGATGGTGGTTAGAGAGGAGCAGGACTGTCTCCGTGGCGCAATTGGCTAGCGCGATCGGCTGTTAACCGAAAGGTTGGAGGTTCGAGCCCACCCGGTGGTGGTGCGGCGCTTTTTTTCTTGGCGCTGATAGCTTTGAAGTTATGTTCTGATGGTGGTGAGAATGGAGCAGGACTGTCTCCGTGCCGCAAATGGCCAGCGCGATCGGCTCTTAATCGAAAAATTGGAGGTTCGAGCCCACAAGGTGGTGGTGCGGCTCTTTTTTTTCTTTGGGCTGAGAGCTTTGAAGATATGTTCTGATGGTGGTGAAAGTGGGGCATGACTGTCTCCGTTGCGCAATTGGCTTGCACAATCGGCTGTTAACCGAAAGGTTGGAGGTTCGAGCTTTCCCGGGTGTGGTGCGGCGCTTTTTTTTCTTTGAGCTGATAGCTTTGAAAATATGTTCTGATGGTGGTGAAAGTGGGGCACGACTGTCTCCGTGGCGCAATTGGCTAGCGCGATCGGCTGTTAACCGAAAGGTTGGAGTTTCGAGCCCACCCAATGGTAGTGCGGCGCTTTTTTTTCTTTGGGCTGATAGCTTTGAAGTTATGTTCTGATGGTGGTGAGAATGGAGCAGGACTGTCTCCGTGGCGCAATTGGCTAGCGCGATCGGTTGTTAACCAAAAAGTTGGAGGTTCGAGCCCACCCGGTGGTGGTGCGGCTCTTTTTTTTCTTTGGGCTGATAGCTTTGAAGATAAGTTCTGATGGTGGTGAAAGTGGGGTATGACTGTCTCCGTGGCGCAATTGGCTAGCACGATCGGCTGTTAACCGAAAGGTTGGACGTTCGAGCCCACCCGGTGGTCGGGCGGCGCTTTTTCTTCTTTGGGCTTATAGCTTTGAAGATATGTTCTGATGGCAGTGAGAGTGGAGCAGGACTGTCTCCGTTGGGCAATTGGCTAGCGCGATCGGCTGTTAACCGAAAAGTTTGAGGTTCGAGCCCTCCCGAGAGTGCTGTGTTGCTTTTTTCTTTGCGCTGATAGCTTTGAAGATATATTCTAATGGTGGTGAGTGTGGAGCATGACTGTCTCCGTGGCGCGATTGGCTTGCGCGATCGGCTGTTAACCGAAAGGTTGGAGGTTCGAGCCCACCCGGTGGTGGTGCGGCTTTTTTTTTTCTTTGGGCTGATAGCTTTCAAGATATGTTTTGATGGTGGTGAAAGTGGAGCAGGACTGTCTCCGTTGGGCAATTGGCTAGCGCGATCGGCTGTTAACCGAAAAGTTTGAGGTTCGAGCCCTCCCGAGAGTGCTGTGTTGCTTTTTTCTTTGCGCTGATAGCTTTGAAGATATATTCTAATGGTGGTGAGTGTGGAGCATGACTGTCTCCGTGGCGCGATTGGCTTGCGCGATCGGCTGTTAACCGAAAGGTTGGACGTTCGAGCCCACCCGGTGGTCGGGCGGCGCTTTTTCTTCTTTGGGCTGATAGCTTTGAAGATATGTTCTGATGGCAGTGAGAGTGGAGCAGGACTGTCTCCGTTGGGCAATTGGCTAGCGCGATCGGCTGTTAACCGAAAAGTTTGAGGTTCGAGCCCTCCCGAGAGTGCTGTGTTGCTTTTTTCTTTGCGCTGATAGCTTTGAAGATATATTCTAATGGTGGTGAGTGTGGAGCATGACTGTCTCCGTGGCGCGATTGGCTTGCGCGATCGGCTGTTAACCGAAAGGTTGGAGGTTCGAGCCCACCCGGTGGTGGTGCGGCTTTTTTTTTCTTTGGGCTGATAGCTTTCAAGATATGTTTTGATGGTGGTGAAAGTGGAGCACGACTGTCTCCGTGGCGCAATTTGCTAGCGCGATCGGCTTTTAACCGAAAAGTTTGAGGTTCGAGCTTTCCCGGGAGTGTTGTGTTGCTTTTTTTTCTTTAGGCTGATAGCTTTGAAGATATGTTCTCATGGTGGTGAGAGTGGAGCAAGACTGTCTCTGTTGCGCAATTGACTAGCTGAATCGGCTGTTAACCGAAAGGTTGGAGTTTCGAGCCCTCCCGGGAGTGGTGTGTTGCTTTTTTCTTTGCGCTGATAGCTTTGATGTTATGTTCTGATGGTGGTGAGAATGGAGCAGGACTGTCTCCGTGCCGCAAATGGCTAGCGCAATCGGCTGTTAGCCGAAAAATTGGAGGTTGGAGCCCACAAGGTGGTGGTGCGGCGCTTTTTTGGCTGATAGCTTTGCAGATATGTTCTGATGGTGGTGAGAGAGGAGCAGGACTGTCTCCGTGGCGCAATTGGCTAGCGCGATCGGCTGTTAACCGAAAAGTTTGAGGTTCGAGCCCTCCCGAGAGTGCTGTGTTCCTTTTTTCTTTGCGGTGATAGCTTTGAAGATATATTCTAATGGTGGTGAGTGTGGAGCATGACTGTCTCTGTGGCGCGATTGGCTTGCGCGATCGGCTGTTAACCGAAAGGTTGGAGGTTCGAGCCCACCCGGTGGTGGTGCGGCTTTTTTTTTTTCTTTGGGCTGATAGCTTTGAAGATATGTTTTGATGGTGGTGAAAGTGGAGCACGACTGTCTCCGTGGCGCAATTTGCTAGCGCGATCGGCTTTTAACCGAAAAGTTTGAGGTTCGAGCTTTCCCGGGAGTGGTGTGTTGCTTTTTTTTCTTTAGGCTGATAGCTTTGAAGATATGTTCTCATGGTGGTGAGAGTGGAGCAAGACTGTCTCTGTTGCGCAATTGACTAGCTGAATCGGCTGTTAACCGAAAGGTTGGAGTTTCGAGCCCACCCGGTGGTAGTGCGGCGCTTTTTTTTCTTTGGGCTGATAGCTTTGATGTTATGTTCTGATGGTGGTGAGAATGGAGCAGGACTGTCTCCGTGCCGCAAATGGCTAGCGCAATCGGCTGTTAGCCTAAAAATTGGAGGTTCGAGCCCAGAAGGTGGTGGTGCGGCACTTTTTTTTGGCTGATAGCTTTGAAGATATGTTCTGATGGTGGTGAGAGAGGAGCAGGACTGTCTTCGTGGCGCAATTGGCTAGCGCCATCGGTTGTTAACCGAAAAGATGGAGGTTCGAGCCCACCCGGTGGTGGTGCGGCTCTTTTTTTTCTTTGGGCTGATAGCTTTGAAGATATGTTCTGATGGTGGTGAAAGTGGGGCATGACTGTCTCCGTGGCGCAACTGGGTAGCGCTATCGGTTGTTAACCGAAAAGTTGGAGGTTCGAGCCCTCCCGAGAGTGGTGTGTTGCTTTTTTCTTTGAGCTGATAGCTTTGAAGATATGTTGTGGCGCGAGGTGAGTGTGGAGCACGACTGCCTCTGTGGCGCGATTGGCTTGCGCGATCGGCTGTTAACCGAAAGGTTGGAGGTTCGAGCCCACCCGGTGGAGGTGCGGCTTTTTTTTCTTTGGGCTGATAGCTTTGAAGATATGTCCTGATGGTGGTGAAAGTGGAGCACGACTGTCTCCGTGGCGCAATTGGCTAGCGCGATCGGATTTTAACCGAAATGTTTGAGGTTCGAGCTTTCCCGGGAGTGGTGCGGCGCTTTTTTTTCTTTGAGCTGATAGCTTTCAAGATATGTTCTGATGGTGGTGAGAGCGGAGCACGACTGTCTCCGTGGCGCAACTGGGTAGCGCGATCGGTAGTTAACCGAAAAGTTGGAGGTTCGAGCCCACACGGTGGTGGTGCGGCGCTTTTTTGTTCTTTGGGCTGATAGCTTTGAAGATATGTTCTGATGGTGGTGAAAGTGGGGCACGGCTGTCTCCGTGGCGCAATTGGCTAGCGCGATCGGCTGTTAACCGAAAGGTTGGAGTTTCGAGCCTACCCGGTGGTAGTGCGGCGCTTTTTTTTCTTTGGGCTGATAGCTTTGAAGTTATGTTCTGATGGTGGTGAGAATGGAGCAGGACTGTCTCCGTGCCGCAAATGGCCAGCGCGATCGGCTCTTAACCGAAAAATTAGAGGTTCGAGCCCACAAGGTGGTGATGCGGCGCTTTTTCTTTGCGCTGATAGCTTTGAAGATATATTCTAATGGTGGTGAGTGTGGAGCATGACTGTCTCCGTGGCGCGATTGGCTTGCGCGATCGGCTGTTAACCGAAAGGTTGGAGGTTCGAGCCCACCCGTCGGTGGTGCGGCTTTTTTTTTTTCTTTGGGCTGATAGCTTTGAAGATATGTTTTGATGGTGGTGAAAGTGGAGCACGACTGTCTCCGTGGCGCAATATGCTAGCGTGATCGGCTTTTAACCGAAAAGTTTGAGGTTCGAGCTTTCCCGGGAGTGGTGTGTTGCTTTTTTTTCTTTAGGCTGATAGCTTTGAAGATATGTTCTCATGGTGGTGAGAGTGGAGCAAGACTGTCTCTGTTGCGCAATTGACTAGCTGAATCGGCTGTTAACCGAAAGGTTGGAGTTTCGAGCCCTCCCGGGAGTGGTGTGTTGCTTTTTTTTCTTTGCGCTGATAGCTTTGATGTTATGTTCTGATGGTGGTGAGAATGGAGCAGGACTGTCTCCGTGCCGCAAATGGCTAGCGCAATCGGCTGTTAGCCAAAAAATTGGAGGTTGGAGCCCACAAGGTGGTGGTGCGGCGCTTTTTTTGGCTGATAGCTTTGAAGATATGTTCTGATGGTGGTGAGAGTGGAGCAGGACTGTCTCCGTGGCGCAATTGGCTAGCGCGATCGGCTGTTAACCGAAAGGTTGGAGGGTCGAGCCCACCCGGTGGTGGCGCCGCGCTTTTTTTCTTTGCGCTGATAGCTTTGAAGATATGTTCTGATGGTGGTCAGAGTGGAGCACGACTGTCTTCGTGGCGCAATTGGCTAGCGCGATCGGTTGTTAACCGAAAAGTTGGAGGTTCGAGCCCACCCGCTGGTGGTGCGGCTCTTTTTTTTCTTTGGGCTGAAAGCTTTGAAGATATGTTCTGATGGTGGTGAAAGTGGGGCATGACTGTCTCCGTTGCGCAATTGGCTTGCACGATCGGCTGTTAACCGAAAGGTTGGAGGTTCGAGCCCACCCGGTGGTGGTATGTTGCTTTTTTCTGTGCGCTGATAGCTTTGAAGATATGTTCTGATGGTGGTGAGAGAGGAGCAAGACTGTCTCCGTGGCGCAATTGGCTAGCGCGATCGGCTGTTAACCAAAAGGTTGGAGGTTCGAGCCCACCCGGTGGTGGTGCGGCTCTTTTTTTTCTTTGGGCTGATAGCTTTGAAGATATGTTCTGATGGTGGTGAAAGTGGGGCATGACTGTCTCCGTTGCGCAATTGGCTTTCACGATCGGCTGTTAACCGAAAGGTTGGAGGTTCGAGCTTTCCCGGGAGTGGTGCGGCGCTTTTTTTTCTTTGAGCTGATAGCTTTGAAGATATGTTCTGATGGTGGTGAGAGCGGAGCACGACTGTCTCCGTGGCGCAACTGGGTAGCGCGATCGGTTGTTAACCGAAAAGTTGGAGGTTCGAGCCCTCCCGAGAGTGGCGCGGCGCTTTTTTTCTTTGCGCTGATAGCTTTGAAGATATGTTCTGATGGTGGTGAGAATGGAGCAGGACTGTCTCCGTGCCGCAAATGGCTAGCGAGATCGGCTGTTAACCGAAAAATTGGAGGTTCGAGCCAACCCGGTGGTGGTGCGGCGCTTTTTTTGGGCTGATAGCTTTGAAGATATGTTCTGATGGTGGTGAGAGTGGAGCACGACTGTCTCCGTGGCGCAATTGGCTAGCGCGATCGGTTGTTAACCGAATGGTTGGAGTTTCGAGCCCACCCGGTGGTAGTGCGGCGCTTTTTTTTCTTTGGGCTGATAGCTTTGATGTTATGTTCTGATGGTGGTGAGAATGGAGCAGGACTGTCTCCGTGCCGCAAATGGCTAGCGCAATCGGCTGTTAGCCAAAAAATTGGAGGTTCGAGCCCACAAGGTGGTGGTGCGGCGCTTTTTTTTGGCTGATAGCTTTGAAGATATGTTCTGATGGTGGTGAGAGAGGAGCAGGACTGTCTCCGTGGCGCAATTGGCTAGCGCGATCGGCTGTTAACCGAAAGGTTGGAGGGTCGAGCCCAGAAGGTGGTGGTGCGGCGCTTTTTTTGGCTGATAGCTTTGAAGATATGTTCTGATGGTGGTGAGAGAGGAGCAGGACTGTCTCCGTGGCGCAATTGGCTAGCGCGATCGGCTGTTAACCGAAAGGTTGGAGGGTCGAGCCCACCCGTTGGTGGCGCGGCGCTTTTTTTCTTTGCGCTGATAGCTTTGAAGATATGTTCTGATGGTGGTCAGAGTGGAGCACGACTGTCTTCGTGGCGCAATTGGCTAGCGCCATCGGTTGTTAACCGAAAAGATGGAGGTTCGAGCCCACCCGGTGGTGGTGCGGCTCTTTTTTTTCTTTGGGCTGATAGCTTTGAAGATATGTTCTGATGGTGGTGAAAGTGGGGCATGACTGTCTCCGTGGCGCAACTGGGTAGCGCGATCGGTTGTTAACCGAAAAGTTGGAGGTTCGAGCCCTCCCGAGAGTGGTGTGTTGCTTTTTTCTTTGAGCTGATAGCTTTGAAGATATGTTGTGGCGCGAGGTGAGTGTGGAGCACGACTGCCTCTGTGGCGCGATTGGCTTGCGCGATCGGCTGTTAACCGAAAGGTTGGAGGTTCGAGCCCACCCGGTGGAGGTGCGGCTTTTTTTTCTTTGGGCTGATAGCTTTGAAGATATGTCCTGATGGTGGTGAAAGTGGAGCACGACTGTCTCCGTGGCGCAATTGGCTAGCGCGATCGGATTTTAACCGAAATGTTTGAGGTTCGAGCTTTCCCGGGAGTGGTGCGGCGCTTTTTTTTCTTTGAGCTGATAGCTTTCAAGATATGTTCTGATGGTGGTGAGAGCGGAGCACGACTGTCTCCGTGGCGCAACTGGGTAGCGCGATCGGTAGTTAACCGAAAAGTTGGAGGTTCGAGCCCACACGGTGGTGGTGCGGCGCTTTTTTGTTCTTTGGGCTGATAGCTTTGAAGATATGTTCTGATGGTGGTGAAAGTGGGGCACGGCTGTCTCCGTGGCGCAATTGGCTAGCGCGATCGGCTGTTAACCGAAAGGTTGGAGTTTCGAGCCCACCCGGTGGTAGTGCGGCGCTTTTTTTTCTTTGGGCTGATAGCTTTGAAGTTATGTTCTGATGGTGGTGAGAATGGAGCAGGACTGTCTCCGTGCCGCAAATGGCCAGCGCGATCGGCTCTTAACCGAAAAATTAGAGGTTCGAGCCCACAAGGTGGTGATGCGGCGCTTTTTCTTTGCGCTGATAGCTTTGAAGATATATTCTAATGGTGGTGAGTGTGGAGCATGACTGTCTCCGTGGCGCGATTGGCTTGCGCGATCGGCTGTTAACCGAAAGGTTCGAGCCCACCCGTCGGTGGTGCGGCTTTTTTTTTTCTTTGGGCTGATAGCTTTGAAGATATGTTTTGATGGTGGTGAAAGTGGAGCACGACTGTCTCCGTGGCGCAATATGCTAGCGTGATCGGCTTTTAACCGAAAAGTTTGAGGTTCGAGCTTTCCCGGGAGTGGTGTGTTGCTTTTTTTTCTTTAGGCTGATAGCTTTGAAGATATGTTCTCATGGTGGTGAGAGTGGAGCAAGACTGTCTCTGTTGCGCAATTGACTAGCTGAATCGGCTGTTAACCGAAAGGTTGGAGTTTCGAGCCCTCCCGGGAGTGGTGTGTTGCTTTTTTTTCTTTGCGCTGATAGCTTTGATGTTATGTTCTGATGGTGGTGAGAATGGAGCAGGACTGTCTCCGTGCCGCAAATGGCTAGCGCAATCGGCTGTTAGCCAAAAAATTGGAGGTTGGAGCCCACAAGGTGGTGGTGCGGCGCTTTTTTTGGCTGATAGCTTTGAAGATATGTTCTGATGGTGGTGAGAGTGGAGCAGGACTGTCTCCGTGGCGCAATTGGCTAGCGCGATCGGCTGTTAACCGAAAGGTTGGAGGGTCGAGCCCACCCGGTGGTGGCGCCGCGCTTTTTTTCTTTGCGCTGATAGCTTTGAAGATATGTTCTGATGGTGGTCAGAGTGGAGCACGACTGTCTTCGTGGCGCAATTGGCTAGCGCGATCGGTTGTTAACCGAAAAGTTGGAGGTTCGAGCCCACCCGGTGGTGGTGCGGCTCTTTTTTTTCTTTGGGCTGAAAGCTTTGAAGATATGTTCTGATGGTGGTGAAAGTGGGGCATGACTGTCTCCGTTGCGCAATTGCCTTGCACGATCGGCTGTTAACCGAAAGGTTGGAGGTTCGAGCCCACCCGGTGGTGGTATGTTGCTTTTTTCTGTGCGCTGATAGCTTTGAAGATATGTCCTGATGGTGGTGAGAGAGGAGCAAGACTGTCTCCGTGGCGCAATTGGCTAGCGCGATCGGCTGTTAACTAAAAGGTTGGAGGTTCGAGCCCACCCGGTGGTGGTGCGGCTCTTTTTTTTCTTTGGGCTGATAGCTTTGAAGATATGTTCTGATGGTGGTGAAAGTGGGGCATGACTGTCTCCGTTGCGCAATTGGCTTTCACGATCGGCTGTTAACCGAAAGGTTGGAGGTTCGAGCTTTCCCGGGAGTGGTGCGGCGCTTTTTTTTCTTTGAGCTGATAGCTTTGAAGATATGTTCTGATGGTGGTGAGAGCGGAGCACGACTGTCTCCGTGGCGCAACTGGGTAGCGCGATCGGTTGTTAACCGAAAAGTTGGAGGTTCGAGCCCTCCCGAGAGTGGCGCGGCGCTTTTTTTCTTTGCGCTGATAGCTTTGAAGATATGTTCTGATGGTGGTGAGAATGGAGCAGGACTGTCTCCGTGCCGCAAATGGCTAGCGAGATCGGCTGTTAACCGAAAAATTGGAGGTTCGAGCCAACCCGGTGGTGGTGCGGCGCTTTTTTTGGGCTGATAGCTTTGAAGATATGTTCTGATGGTGGTGAGAGTGGAGCACGACTGTCTCCGTGGCGCAATTGGCTAGCGCGATCGGTTGTTAACCGAATGGTTGGAGTTTCGAGCCCACCCGGTGGTAGTGCGGCGCTTTTTTTTCTTTGGGCTGATAGCTTTGATGTTATGTTCTGATGGTGGTGAGAATGGAGCAGGACTGTCTCCGTGCCGCAAATGGCCAGCGCAATCGGCTGTTAGCCAAAAAATTGGAGGTTCGAGCCCACAAGGTGGTGGTGCGGCGCTTTTTTTTGGCTGATAGCTTTGAAGATATGTTCTGATGGTGGTGAGAGAGGAGCAGGACTGTCTCCGTGGCGCAATTGGCTAGCGCGATCGGCTGTTAACCGAAAGGTTGGAGGGTCGAGCCCACCCGTTGGTGGCGCGGCGCTTTTTTTCTTTGCGCTGATAGCTTTGAAGATATGTTCTGATGGTGGTCAGAGTGGAGCACGACTGTCTTCGTGGCGCATTTGGCTAGCGCGATCGGTTGTTAACCGAAAAGTTGGAGGTTCGAGCCCACCCAGTGGTGGTGCGGCTCTTTTTTTTCTTTGGGCTGATAGCTTTGAAGATATGTTCTGATGGTGGTGAAAGTGGGGCATGACTGTCTCCGTTTCGCAATTGGCTTGCACGATCGGCTGTTAACCGAAAGGTTGGAGGTTCGAGCTTTCCCGGGAGTTGTGCGGCGCTTTTTTTTCTTTGAGCTGATAGCTTTGAAGATATGTTCTGATGGTGGTGAGAGCGGAGCACGACTGTCTCCGTGGCGCAACTGGGTAGCGCGATCGGTTGTTAACCGAAAAGTTGGAGGTTCGAGCCCTCCCGAGAGTGGTGTGTTGCTTTTTTCTTTGAGCTGATAGCTTTGAAGATATGTTATGGCGCGAGGTGAGTGTGGAGCACGACTGTCTCTGTGGCGCGATTGGCTTGCGCGATCGGCTGTTAACCGAAAGGTTGGAGGTTCGAGCCCACCCGGTGGAGGTGCGGCTTTTTTTTCTTTGGGCTGATAGCTTTGAAGATATGTCCTGATGGTGGTGAAAGTGGAGCATGACTGTCTCCGTGGCTAATTGGCAGGCGCGATCGGATTTTAACCGAAATGTTTGAGGTTCGAGCTTTCCCGGGAGTGGTGCGGTGCTTTTTTTTCTTTGAGCTGATAGCTTTGAAGATATGTTCTGATGGTGGTGAGAGCGGAGCACGACTGTCTCCGTGGCGCAACTGGGTAGCGCGATCGGTTGTTAACCGAAAAGTTGGAGGTTCGAGCCCACACGGTGGTGGTGCGGCGCTTTTTTGTTCTTTGGGCTGATAGCTTTGAAGATATGTTCTGATGGTGGTGAAACTGGGGCACGACTGTCTCCGTGGCGCAATTGGCTAGCGCGATCGGCTGTTAACCGAAAGGTTGGAGTTTCGAGCCCACCTGGTGGTAGTGCGGCGCTTTTTTTTCTTTGGGCTGATAGCTTTGAAGTTATGTTCTGATGGTGGTGAGAATGGAGCAGGACTGTCTCCGTGCCGCAAATGGCCAGCGCGATCGGCTCTTAACCGAAAAATTGGAGGTTCGAGCCCACAAGGTGGTGATGCGGCGCTTTTTTTTTTGGGCTGATAGCTTTGAAGATATGTTGTGATGGTGGTTAGAGAGGAGCAGGACTGTCTCCGTGGCGCAATTGGCTAGCGCGATCGGCTGTTAACCGAAAGGTTGGAGGTTCGAGCCCACCCGGTGGTGGTGCGGCGCTTTTTTTCTTGGCGCTGATAGCTTTGAAGTTATGTTCTGATGGTGGTGAGAATGGAGCAGGACTGTCTCCGTGCCGCAAATGGCCAGCGCGATCGGCTCTTAACCGAAAAATTGGAGGTTCGAGCCCACAAGGTGGTGGTGCGGCTCTTTTTTTTCTTTGGGCTGATAGCTTTGAAGATATGTTCTGATGGTGGTGAAAGTGGGGCATGACTGTCTCCGTTGCGCAATTGGCTTGCACAATCGGCTGTTAACCGAAAGGTTGGAGGTTCGAGCTTTCCCGGGTGTGGTGCGGCGCTTTTTTTTCTTTGAGCTGATAGCTTTGAAAATATGTTCTGATGGTGGTGAAAGTGGGGCACGACTGTCTCCGTGGCGCAATTGGCTAGCGCGATCGGCTGTTAACCGAAAGGTTGGAGTTTCGAGCCCACCCGGTGGTAGTGCGGCGCTTTTTTTTCTTTGGGCTGATAGCTTTGAAGTTATGTTCTGATGGTGGTGAGAATGGAGCAGGACTGTCTCCGTGGCGCAATTGGCTAGCGCGATCGGTTGTTAACCAAAAAGTTGGAGGTTCGAGCCCACCCGGTGGTGGTGCGGCTCTTTTTTTTCTTTGGGCTGATAGCTTTGAAGATAAGTTCTGATGGTGGTGAAAGTGGGGTATGACTGTCTCCGTGGCGCAATTGGCTAGCACGATTGGCTGTTAACCGAAAGGTTGGACGTTCGAGCCCACAAGTGGTCGGGCGGCGCTTTTTCTTCTTTGGGCTGATAGCTTTGAAGATATGTTCTGATGGCAGTGAGAGTAGAGCAGGACTGTCTCCGTTGGGCAATTGGCTAGCGCGATCGGCTGTTAACCGAAAAGTTTGAGGTTCGAGCCCTCCCGAGAGTGCTGTGTTGCTTTTTTCTTTGCGCTGATAGCTTTGAAGATATATTCTAATGGTGGTGAGTGTGGAGCATGACTGTCTCCGTGGCGCGATTGGCTTGCGCGATCGGCTGTTAACCGAAAGGTTGGAGGTTCGAGCCCACCCGGTGGTGGTGCGGCTTTTTTTTTCTTTGGGCTTATAGCTTTCAAGATATGTTTTGATGGTGGTGAAAGTGGAGCACGACTGTCTCCGTGGCGCAATTTGCTAGCGCGATCGGCTTTTAACCGAAAAGTTTGAGGTTCGAGCTTTCCCGGGAGTGGTGTGTTGCTTTTTTTTCTTTAGGCTGATAGCTTTGAAGATATGTTCTCATGGTGGTGAGAGTGGAGCAAGACTGTCTCTGTTGCGCAATTGACTAGCTGAATCGGCTGTTAACCGAAAGGTTGGAGTTTCGAGCCCACCCGGTGGTGGTGCGGCTCTTTTTTTTTCTTTGGGCTGATAGCTTTGAAGATAAGTTCTGATGGTGGTGAAAGTGGGGTATGAGTGTCTCCGTGGCGCAATTGGCTAGCGCAATCGGCTGTTAGCCTAAAAATTGGAGGTTCGAGCCCAGAAGGTGGTGGTGCGGCGCTTTTTTTTGGCTGATAGCTTTGAAGATATGTTCTGATGGTGGTGAGAGAGGAGCAGGACTGTCTCCGTGGCGCAATTGGCTAGCGCGATCGGCTGTTAACCGAAAGGTTGGAGGGTCGAGCCCACCCGTTGGTGGCGCGGCGCTTTTTTTCTTTGCGCTGATAGCTTTGAAGATATGTTCTGATGGTGGTCAGAGTGGAGCACGACTGTCTTCGTGGCGCAATTGGCTAGCGCCATCGGTTGTTAACCGAAAAGATGGAGGTTCGAGCCCACCCGGTGGTGGTGCGGCTCTTTTTTTTCTTTGGGCTGATAGCTTTGAAGATATGTTCTGATGGTGGTGAAAGTGGGGCATGACTGTCTCCGTGGCGCAACTGGGTAGCGCGATCGGTTGTTAACCGAAAAGTTGGAGGTTCGAGCCCTCCCGAGAGTGGTGTGTTGCTTTTTTCTTTGAGCTGATAGCTTTGAAGATATGTTGTGGCGCGAGGTGAGTGTGGAGCACGACTGCCTCTGTGGCGCGATTGGCTTGCGCGATCGGCTGTTAACCGAAAGGTTGGAGGTTCGAGCCCACCCGGTGGAGGTGCGGCTTTTTTTTCTTTGGGCTGATAGCTTTGAAGATATGTCCTGATGGTGGTGAAAGTGGAGCACGACTGTCTCCGTGGCGCAATTGGCTAGCGCGATCGGATTTTAACCGAAATGTTTGAGGTTCGAGCTTTCCCGGGAGTGGTGCGGCGCTTTTTTTTCTTTGAGCTGATAGCTTTCAAGATATGTTCTGATGGTGGTGAGAGCGGAGCACGACTGTCTCCGTGGCGCAACTGGGTAGCGCGATCGGTAGTTAACCGAAAAGTTGGAGGTTCGAGCCCACACGGTGGTGGTGCGGCGCTTTTTTGTTCTTTGGGCTGATAGCTTTGAAGATATGTTCTGATGGTGGTGAAAGTGGGGCACGACTGTCTCTGTGGCGCAATTGGCTAGCGCGATCGGCTGTTAACCGAAAGGTTGGAGTTTCGAGCCCACCCGGTGGTAGTGCGGCGCTTTTTTTTCTTTGGGCTGATAGCTTTGAAGTTATGTTCTGATGGTGGTGAGAATGGAGCAGGACTGTCTCCGTGCCGCAAATGGCCAGCGCGATCGGCTCTTAACCGAAAAATTAGAGGTTCGAGCCCACAAGGTGGTGATGCGGCGCTTTTTTTTTTGGGCTGATAGCTTTGAAGATATGTTGTGATGGTGGTTAGAGAGGAGCAGGACTGTCTCCGTGGCGCAATTGGCTAGCGCGATCGGCTGTTAACCGAAAGGTTGGAGGTTCGAGCCCACCCGGTGGTGGTGCGGCGCTTTTTTTCTTGGCGCTGATAGCTTTGAAGATATGTTCTGATGGTGGTGAGAGTGGAGCACGACTGTCTCCGTGGCGCAATTGGCTAGCGCGATCGGTTGTTAACCGAAAAGTTGGAGGTTCGAGCCCACCCGGTGGTGGTGCCGCTCTTTTTTTTCTTTGGGCTGATAGCTTTGAAGATAAGTTCTGATGGTGGTGAAAGTGGGGTATGAGTGTCTCCGTGGCGCAATGGGCTAGCACGATCGGCTGTTAACCGAAAGGTTGGACGTTCGAGCCCACCCGGTGGTCGGGCGGCGCTTTTTTTTCTTTGGGCTGATAGCTTTGAAGATATGTTCTGATGGCAGTGAGAGTGGAGCAGGACAGTCTCCGTTGGGCAATTGGCTAGCGCGATCGGCTGTTAACCGAAAAGTTTGAGGTTCGAGCCCTCCCGAGAGTGCTGTGTTGCTTTTTTCTTTGCGCTGATAGCTTCGAAGATATATTCTAATGGTGGTGAGTGTGGAGCATGACTGTCTCCGTGGCGCGATTGGCTTGCGCGATCGGCTGTTAACCGAAAGGTTGGAGGTTCGAGCCCACCCGTCGGTGGTGCGGCTTTTTTTTTTCTTTGGGCTGATAGCTTTGAAGATATGTTTTGATGGTGGTGAAAGTGGAGCACGACTGTCTCCGTGGCGCAATATGCTAGCGTGATCGGCTTTTAACCGAAAAGTTTGAGGTTCGAGCTTTCCCGGGAGTGGTGTGTTGCTTTTTTTTCTTTAGGCTGATAGCTTTGAAGATATGTTCTCATGGTGGTGAGAGTGGAGCAAGACTGTCTCTGTTGCGCAATTGACTAGCTGAATCGGCTGTTAACCGAAAGGTTGGAGTTTCGAGCCCTCCCGGGAGTGGTGTGTTGCTTTTTTCTTTGCGCTGATAGCTTTGATGTTATGTTCTGATGGTGGTGAGAATGGAGCAGGACTGTCTCCGTGCCGCAAATGGCTAGCGCAATCGGCTGTTAGCCGAAAAATTGGAGGTTGGAGCCCACAAGGTGGTGGTGCGGCGCTTTTTTTGGCTGATAGCTTTGAAGATATGTTCTGATGGTGGTGAGAGAGGAGCAGGACTGTCTCCGTGGCGCAATTGGCTAGCGCGATCGGCTGTTAACCGAAAGGTTGGAGGGTCGAGCCCACCCGGTGGTGGCGCCGCGCTTTTTTTCTTTGCGCTGATAGCTTTGAAGATATGTTCTGATGGTGGTCAGAGTGGAGCACGACTGTCTTCGTGGCGCAATTGGCTAGCGCGATCGGTTGTTAACCGAAAAGTTGGAGGTTCGAGCCCACCCGGTGGTGGTGCGGCTCTTTTTTTTCTTTGGGCTGAAAGCTTTGAAGATATGTTCTGATGGTGGTGAAAGTGGGGCATGACTGTCTCCGTTGCGCAATTGGCTTGCACGATCGGCTGTTAACCGAAAGGTTGGAGGTTCGAGCCCACCCGGTGGTGGTATGTTGCTTTTTTCTGTGCGCTGATAGCTTTGAAGATATGTTCTGATGGTGGTGAGAGAGGAGCAGGACTGTCTCCGTGGCGCAATTGGCTAGCGCGATCGGCTGTTAACCAAAAGGTTGGAGGTTCGAGCCCACCCGGTGGTGGTGCGGCTCTTTTTTTTCTTGGGGCTGATAGCTTTGAAGATATGTTCTGAAGGTGGTGAAAGTGGGGCATACTGTCTCCGTGGCGCAATTGGCTTGCACGATCGGCTGTTAACCGAAAAGTTGGAGGTTCCAGCCCACGTGGTGGTGGTGCGGCGCTTTTTTTCTTTGCGCTGATAGCTTTGAAGATATGTTCTGATGGTGGTCAGAGTGGAGCATGACTGTCTTCGTGGCGCAATTGGCTAGCGCGATCGGTTGTTAACCGAAAAGTTGGAGGTTCGAGCCCACCCGGTGGTGGTGCGGCTCTTTTTTTTCTTTGGGCTGAAAGCTTTGAAGATATGTTCTGATGGTGGTGAAAGTGGGGCATGACTGTCTCCGTTGCGCAATTGGCTTGCACGATCGGCTGTTAACCGAAAGGTTGGAGGTTCGAGCCCACCCGGTGGTGGTATGTTGCTTTTTTCTGTGCGCTGATAGCTTTGAAGATATGTTCTGATGGTGGTGAGAGAGGAACAGGACTGTCTCCGTGGCGCAATTGGCTAGCGCGATCGGCTGTTAACCAAAAGGTTGGAGGTTCGAGCCCACCCGGTGGTGGTGCGGCTCTTTTTTTTCTTTGCGCTGATAGCTTTGAAGATATGTTCTGATGGTGGTGAAAGTGGGGCATGACTGTCTCCGTTGCGCAATTGGCTTGCACGATCGGCTGTTAACCGAAAGGTTGGAGGTTCGAGCTTTCCCGGGAGTGGTGCGGCGCTTTTTTTTCTTTGAGCTGATAGCTTTGAAAATATGTTCTGATGGTGATGAGAGCGGAGCACGACTGTCTCCGTGGCGCAACTGGGTAGCGCGATCGGTTGTTAACCGAAAAGTTGGAGGTTCGAGCCCTCCCGAGAGTGGTGTGTTGCTTTTTTCTTTGAGCTGATAGCTTTGAAGATATGTTGTGGCGCGAGGTGAGTGTGGAGCACGACTGTCTCTGTGGCGCGATTGGCTTGCGCGATCGGCTGTTAACCGAAAGGTTGGAGGTTCGAGCCCACCCGGTGGAGGTGCGGCTTTTTTTTCTTTGGGCTGATAGCTTTGAAGATATGTCCTGATGGTGGTGAAAGTGGAGCACGACTGTCTCCGTGGCGCAATTGGCTAGCGCGATCGGATTTTAACCGAAATGTTTGAGGTTCGAGCTTTCCCGGGAGTGGTGCGGCGCTTTTTTTTCTTTGAGCTGATAGCTTTGAAGATATGTTCTGATGGCAGTGAGAGTGGAGCAGGACTGTCTCCGTTGGGCAATTGGCTAGTGCGATCGGCTGTTAACCGAAAAGTTTGAGGTTCGAGCCCTCCCGAGAGTGCTGTGTTGCTTTTTTCTTTGCGCTGATAGCTTTGAAGATATATTCTAATGGTGGCGAGTGTGGAGCATGACTGTCTCCGTGGCGCGATTGGCTTGCGCGATCGGCTGTTAACTGAAAGGTTGGAGGTTCGAGCCCACCCGGTGGTGGTGCGGCTTTTTTTTTCTTTGGGCTGATAGCTTTGAAGATATGTTTTGATGGTGGTGAAAGTGGAGCACGACTGTCTCTGTGGCGCAATTTGCTAGCGCGATCGGCTTTTAACCGAAAAGTTTGAGGTTCGAGCTTTCCCGGGAGTGGTGTGTTGCTTTTTTTTCTTTAGGCTGATAGCTTTGAAGATATGTTCTCATGGTGGTTAGAGTGGAGCAAGACTGTCTCTGTTGCGCAATTGACTAGCTGAATCGGCTGTTAACCGAAAGGTTGGAGTTTCGAGCCCTCCCGGGAGTGGTGTGTTGCTTTTTTCTTTGCGCTGACAGCTTTGATGTTATGTTCTGATGGTGGTGAGAATGGAGCAGGACTGTCTCCGTGCCGCAAATGGCTAGCGCAATCGGCTGTTAGCCAAAAAATTGGAGGTTGGAGCCCACAAGGTGGTGGTGCGGCGCTTTTTTTTGGCTGATAGCTTTGAAGATATGTTCTGATGGTGGTGAGAGAGGAGCAGGACTGTCTCCGTGGCGCAATTGGCTAGCGCGATCGGCTGTTAACCGAAAAGTTTGAGGTTCGAGCCCTCCCGAGAGTGCTGTGTTCCTTTTTTCTTTGCGCTGATAGCTTTGAAGATATACTCTAATGGTGGTGATTGTGGAGCATGACTGTCTCTGTGGCGCGATTGGCTTGCGCAATCGGCTGTTAATTGAAAGGTTGGAGGTTCGAGCCCACCCGGTGGTGGTGCGGCTTTTTTTTTTCTTTGGGCTGATAGCTTTGAAGATATGTTTTGATGGTGGTGAAAGTGGAGCATGACTGTCTCCGTGGCGCAATTTGCTAGCGCGATCGGCTTTTAACCGAAAAGTTTGAGGTTCGAGCTTTCCCGGGAGTGGTGTGTTGCTTTTTTTTCTTTAGGCTGATAGCTTTGAAGATATGTTCTCATGGTGGTGAGAGTGGAGCAAGACTGTCTCTGTTGCGCAATTGACTAGCTGAATCGGCTGTTAACCGAAAGGTTGGAGTTTCGAGCCCACCCGGTGGTAGTGCGGCGCTTTTTTTTCTTTGGGCTGATAGCTTTGATGTTATGTTCTGATGGTGGTGAGAATGGAGCAGGACTGTCTCCGTGCCGCAAAAGGCTAGCGCAATCGGCTGTTAGCCAAAAAATTGGAGGTTGGAGCCCAAGGGGTGGTGGTGCGGCGCTTTTTTTTGGCTGATAGCTTTGAAGATATGTTCTGATGGTGGTGAAAGTGGGGCATGACTGTCTCCGTTGCGCAATTGGCTTTCACGATCGGCTGTTAACCGAAAGGTTGGAGGTTCGAGCTTTCCCGGGAGTGGTGCGGCGCTTTTTTTTCTTTGAGCTGATAGCTTTGAAGATATGTTCTGATGGTGGTGAGAGCGGAGCACGACTGTCTCCGTGGCGCAACTGGGTAGCGCGATCAGTTGTTAACCGAAAAGTTGGAGGTTCGAGCCCTCCCGAGAGTGGCGCGGCGCTTTTTTTCTTTGCGCTGATAGCTTTGAAGATATGTTCTGATGGTGGTCAGAGTGGAGCACGACTGTCTTCGTGGCGCAATTGGCTAGCGCCATCGGTTGTTAACCGAAAAGTTGGAGGTTCGAGCCCACCCGGTGGTGGTGCGGCTCTTTTTTTTCTTTGCGCTGATAGCTTTGAAGATATGTTCTGATGGTGGTGAAAGTGGGGCATGACTGTCTCCGTTGCGCAATTGGCTTGCACGATCGGCTGTTAACCGAAAGGTTGGAGGTTCGAGCTTTCCCGGGAGTGGTGCGGCGCTTTTTTTTCTTTGAGCTGATAGCTTTGAAAATATGTTCTGATGGTGGTGAGAGCGGAGCACGACTGTCTCCGTGGCGCAACTGGGTAGCGCGATCGGTTGTTAACCGAAAAGTTGGAGGTTCGAGCCCTCCCGAGAGTGGTGTGTTGCTTTTTTCTTTGAGCTGATAGCTTTGAAGATATGTTGTGGCGCGAGGTGAGTGTGGAGCACGACTGTCTCTGTGGCGCGATTGGCTTGCGCGATCGGCTGTTAACCGAAAGGTTGGAGGTTCGAGCCCACCCGGTGGAGGTGCGGCTTTTTTTTCTTTGGGCTGATAGCTTTGAAGATATGTCCTGATGGTGGTGAAAGTGGAGCACGACTGTCTCCGTGGCGCAATTAGCTAGCGCGATCGGATTTTAACCGAAATGTTTGAGGTTCGAGCTTTCCCGGGAGTGGTGCGGCGCTTTTTTTTCTTTGAGCTGATAGCTTTGAAGATATGTTCTGATGGCAGTGAGAGTGGAGCAGGACTGTCTCCGTTGGGCAATTGGCTAGCGCGATCGGCTGTTAACCGAAAAGTTTGAGGTTCGAGCCCTCCCGAGAGTGCTGTGTTGCTTTTTTCTTTGCGCTGATAGCTTTGAAGATATATTCTAATGGTGGCGAGTGTGGAGCATGACTGTCTCCGTGGCGCGATTGGCTTGCGCGATCGGCTGTTAACTGAAAGGTTGGAGGTTCGAGCCCACCCGGTGGTGGTGCGGCTTTTTTTTTCTTTGGGCTGATAGCTTTGAAGATATGTTTTGATGGTGGTGAAAGTGGAGCACGACTGTCTCCGTGGCGCAATTTGCTAGCGCGATCGGCTTTTAACCGAAAAGTTTGAGGTTCGAGCTTTCCCGGGAGTGGTGTGTTGCTTTTTTTTCTTTAGGCTGATAGCTTTGAAGATATGTTCTCATGGTGGTGAGAGTGGAGCAAGACTGTCTCTGTTGCGCAATTGACTAGCTGAATCGGCTGTTAACCGAAAGGTTGGAGTTTCGAGCCCTCCCGGGAGTGGTGTGTTGCTTTTTTCTTTGCGCTGACAGCTTTGATGTTATGTTCTGATGGTGGTGAGAATGGAGCAGGACTGTCTCCGTGCCGCAAATGGCTAGCGCAATCGGCTGTTAGCCAAAAAATTGGACGTTGGAGCCCACAAGGTGGTGGTGCGGCGCTTTTTTTTGGCTGATAGCTTTGAAGATATGTTCTGATGGTGGTGAGAGAGGAGCAGGACTGTCTCCGTGGCGCAATTGGCTAGCGCGATCGGCTGTTAACCGAAAAGTTTGAGGTTCGAGCCCTCCCGAGAGTGCTGTGTTCCTTTTTTCTTTGCGCTGATAGCTTTGAAGATATATTCTAATGGTGGTGATTGTGGAGCATGACTGTCTCTGTGGCGCGATTGGCTTGCGCGATCGGCTGTTAATTGAAAGGTTGGAGGTTCGAGCCCACCCGGTGGTGGTGCGGCTTTTTTTTTTCTTTGGGCTGATAGCTTTGAAGATATGTTTTGATGGTGGTGAAAGTGGAGCACGACTGTCTCCGTGGCGCAATTTGCTAGCGCGATCGGCTTTTAACCGAAAAGTTTGAGGTTCGAGCTTTCCCGGGAGTGGTGTGTTGCTTTTTTTTCTTTAGGCTGATAGCTTTGAAGATATGTTCTCATGGTGGTGAGAGTGGAGCAAGACTGTCTCTGTTGCGCAATTGACTAGCTGAATCGGCTGTTAACCGAAAGGTTGGAGTTTCGAGCCCACCCGGTGGTAGTGCGGCGCTTTTTTTTCTTTGGGCTGATAGCTTTGATGTTATGTTCTGATGGTGGTGAGAATGGAGCAGGACTGTCTCCGTGCCGCAAAAGGCTAGCGCAATCGGCTGTTAGCCAAAAAATTGGAGGTTGGAGCCCACAAGGTGGTGGTGCGGCGCTTTTTTTTGGCTGATAGCTTTGAAGATATGTTCTGATGGTGGTGAGAGAGGAGCAGGACTGTCTCCGTGGCGCAATTGGCTAGCGCGATCGGCTGTTAACCGAAAGGTTGGAGGGTCGAGCCCACCCGTTGGTGGCGCGGCGCTTTTTTTCTTTGCGCTGATAGCTTTGAAGATATGTTCTCATGGTGGTCAGAGTGGAGCACGACTGTCTTCGTGGCGCAATTGGCTAGCGCCATCGGTTGTTAACCGAAAAGTTGGAGGTTCGAGCCCACCCGGTGGTGGTGCGGCTCTTTTTTTTCTTTGGGCTGATAGCTTTGAAGATATGTTCTGATGGTGGTGAAAGTGGGGCATGACTGTCTCCGTTGCGCAATTGGCTTTCACGATCGGCTGTTAACCGAAAGGTTGGAGGTTCGAGCTTTCCCGGGAGTGGTGCGGCGCTTTTTTTTCTTTGAGCTGATAGCTTTGAAGATATGTTCTGATGGTGGTGAGAGCGGAGCACGACTGTCTCCGTGGCGCAACTGGGTAGCGCGATCGGTTGTTAACCGAAAAGTTGGAGGTTCGAGCCCTCCCGAGAGTGGTGTGTTGCTTTTTTCTTTGAGCTGATAGCTTTGAAGATATGTTGTGGCGCGAGGTGAGTGTGGAGCACGACTGTCTCTGTGGCGCGATTGGCTTGCGCGATCGGCTGTTAACCGAAAGGTTGGAGGTTCGAGCCCACCCGGTGGAGGTGCGGCTTTTTTTTCTTTGGGCTGATAGCTTTGAAGATATGTCCTGATGGTGGTGAAAGTGGAGCACGACTGTCTCCGTGGCGCAATTGGCTAGCGCGATCGGATTTTAACCGAAATGTTTGAGGTTCGAGCTTTCCCGGGAGTGGTGCGGCGCTTTTTTTTCTTTGAGCTGATAGCTTTGAAGATATGTTCTGATGGTGGTGAGAGCGGAGCACGACTGTCTCCGTGGCGCAACTGGGTAGCGCGATCGGTTGTTAACCGAAAAGTTGGAGGTTCGAGCCCACGCGGTGGTGGTGCGGCGCTTTTTTGTTCTTTGGGCTGATAGCTTTGAAGATATGTTCTGATGGTGGTGAAAGTGGGGCACGACTGTCTCCGTGGCGCAATTGGCTAGCGCGATCGGCTGTTAACCGAAAGGTTGGAGTTTCGAGCCCACCCGGTGGTAGTGCGGCGCTTTTTTTTCTTTGGGCTGATAGCTTTGAAGATAAGTTCTGATGGTGGTGAAAGTGGGGTATGACTGTCTCCGTGGCGCAATTGGCTAGCACGATCGGCTGTTAACCGAAAGGTTGGACGTTCGAGCCCACCCGGTGGTCGGGCGGCGCTTTTTTTTCTTTGGGCTGATAGCTTTGAAGATATGTTCTGATGGCAGTGAGAGTGGAGCAGGACTGTCTCCGTTGGGCAATTGGCTAGCGCGATCGGCTGTTAACCGAAAAGTTTGAGGTTCGAGCCCTCCCGAGAGTGCTGTGTTGCTTTTTTCTTTGCGCTGATAGCTTTGAAGATATATTCTAATGGTGGCGAGTGTGGAGCATGACTGTCTCCGTGGCGCGATTGGCTTGCGCGATCGGCTGTTAACCGAAAGGTTGGAGGTTCGAGCCCACCCGGTGGTGGTGCGGCTTTTTTTTTCTTTGGGCTGATAGCTTTGAAGATATGTTTTGATGGTGGTGAAAGTGGAGCACGACTGTCTCCGTGGCGCAATTTGCTAGCGCGATCGGCTTTTAACCGAAAAGTTTGAGGTTCGAGCTTTCCCGGGAGTGGTGTGTTGCTTTCTTTTCTTTAGGCTGATAGCTTTGAAGATATGTTCTCATGGTGGTGAGAGTGGAGCAAGACTGTCTCTGTTGCGCAATTGACTAGCTGAATCGGCTGTTAACCGAAAGGTTGGAGTTTCGAGCCCTCCCGGGAGTGGTGTGTTGCTTTTTTCTTTGCGCTGACAGCTTTGATGTTATGTTCTGATGGTGGTGAGAATGGAGCAGGACTGTCTCCGTGCCGCAAATGGCTAGCGCAATCGGCTGTTAGCCAAAAAATTGGAGGTTGGAGCCCACAAGGTGGTGGTGCGGCGCTTTTTTTTGGCTGATAGCTTTGAAGATATGTTCTGATGGTGGTGAGAGAGGAGCAGGACTGTCTCTGTGGCGCAATTGGCTAGCGCGATCGGCTGTTAACCGAAAATTTTGAGGTTCGAGCCCTCCCGAGAGTGCTGTGTTCCTTTTTTCTTTGCGCTGATAGCTTTGAAGATATATTCTAATGGTGGTGATTGTGGAGCATGACTGTCTCTGTGGCGCGATTGGCTTGCGCGATCGGCTGTTAATTGAAAGGTTGGAGGTTCGAGCCCACCCGGTGGTGGTGCGGCTTTTTTTTTTCTTTGGGCTGATAGCTTTGAAGATATGTTTTGATGGTGGTTAAAGTGGAGCACGACTGTCTCCGTGGCGCAATTTGCTAGCGCGATCGGCTTTTAACCGAAAAGTTTGAGGTTCGAGCTTTCCCGGGAGTGGTGTGTTGCTTTTTTTTCTTTGAGCTGATAGCTTTGAAGATATGTTCTGATGGTGGTGAGAGCGGAGCACGACTGTCTCCGTGGCGCAACTGGGTAGCGCGATCGGTTCTTAACCGAAAAGTTGGAGGTTCGAGCCCTCCCGAGAGTGGTGTGTTGCTTTTTTCTTTGAGCTGATAGCTTTGAAGATATGTTGTGGCGCGAGGTGAGTGTGGAGCACGACTGTCTCTGTGGCGCGATTGGCTTGCGCGATCGGCTGTTAACCGAAAGGTTGGAGGTTCGAGCCCACCCGGTGGAGGTGCGGCTTTTTTTTTTGGGGCTGATAGCTTTGAAGATATGTCCTGATGGTGGTGAAAGTGGAGCACGACTGTCTCCGTGGCGCAATTGGCTAGCGCGATCGGATTTTAACCGAAATGTTTGAGATTCGAGCTTTCCCGGGAGTGGTGCGGCGCTTTTTTTTCTTTGAGCTGATAGCTTTGAAGATATGTTCTGATGGTGGTGAGAGCGGAGCACGACTGTCTCCGTGGCGCAACTGGGTAGCGCGATCGGTTGTTAACCGAAAAGTTGGAGGTTCGAGCCCACACGGTGGTGGTGCGGCGCTTTTTTGTTCTTTGGGCTGATAGCTTTGAAGATATGTTCTGATGGTGGTGAAAGTGGGGCACGACTGTCTCCGTGGCGCAATTGGCTAGCGCGATCGGCTGTTAACCGAAAGGTTGGAGTTTCGAGCCCACCCGGTGGTAGTGCGGCGCTTTTTTTTCTTTGGGCTGATAGCTTTGAAGTTATGTTCTGATGATGGTGAGAATGGAGCAGGACTGTCTCCGTGCCGCAAAAGGCCAGCGCGATCGGATCTTAACCGAAAAATTAGAGGTTCGAGCCCACAAGGTGGTGATGCGGCGCTTTTTTTTTGGGCTGATAGCTTTGAAGATATGTTCTGATGGTGGTGAGAGTGGAGCACGACTGTCTCCGTGGCGCAATTGGCTAGCGCGATCGGTTGTTAACCGAAAAGTTGGAGGTTCGAGCCCACCCGGTGGTGGTGCGGCTCTTTTTTTTCTTTGGGCTGATAGCTTTGAAGATAAGTTCTGATGGTGGTGAAAGTGGGGTATGAGTGTCTCCATGGCGCAATTGGCTAGCACGATCGGCTGTTAACCGAAAGGTTGGACGTTCGAGCCCACCCGGTGGTCGGGCGGCGCTTTTCTTTCTTTGGGCTGATAGCTTTGAAGATATGTTCTCATGGCAGTGAGAGTGGAGCAGGACTGTCTCCGTTGGGCAATTGGCTAGCGTGATCGGCTGTTAACCGAAAAGTTTGAGGTTCGAGCCCTCCCGAGAGTGCTGTGTTGCTTTTTTCTTTGCGCTGATAGCTTTGAAGATATATTCTAATGGTGGTGAGTGTGGAGCATGACTGTCTCCGTGGCGCGATTGGCTTGCGCGATCGGCTGTTAACCGAAAGGTTCGAGGTTCGAGCCCACCCGGTGGTGGTGCGGCTTTTTTTTTCTTTGGGCTGATAGCTTTGAAGATATGTTTTGATGGTGGTGAAAGTGGAGCACGACTGTCTCCGTGGCGCAATTTGCTAGCGCGATCGGCTTTTAACCGAAAAGTTTGAGGTTCGAGCTTTCCCGGGAGTGGTGTGTTGCTTTTTTTTTCTTTAGGCTGATAGCTTTGAAGATATGTTCTCATGGTGGTGAGAGTGGAGCAAGACTGTCTCTGTTGCGCAATTGACTAGCTGAATCGGCTGTTAACCGAAAGGTTGGAGTTTCGAGCCCTCCCGGGAGTGGTGTGTTGCTTTTTTCTTTGCGCTGATAGCTTTGATGTTATGTTCTGATGGTGGTGAGAATGGAGCAGGACTGTCTCCGTGCCGCAAATGGCTAGCGCAATCGGCTGTTAGCCAAAAAATTGGAGGTTGGAGCCCACAAGGTGGTGGTGCGGCGCTTTTTTTGGCTGATAGCTTTGAAGATATGTTCTGATGGTGGTGAGAGAGGAGCAGGACTGTCTCCGTGGCGCAATTGGCTAGCGCGAGTGGCTGTTAACCGAAAAGTTTGAGGTTCGAGCCCTCCCGAGAGTGCTGTGTTCCTTTTTTCTTTGCGCTGATAGCTTTGAAGATATATTCTAATGGTGGTGATTGTGGAGCATGACTGTCTCTGTGGCGCGATTGGCTTGCGCGATCGGCTGTTAACCGAAAGGTTGGAGGTTCGAGCCCACCCGGTGGTGGTGCGGCTTTTTTTTTTCTTTGGGCTGATAGCTTTGAAGATATGTTTTGATGGTGGTGAAAGTGGAGCACGACTGTCTCCGTGGCGCAATTTGCTAGTGCGATCGGCTTTTAACCGAAAAGTTTGAGGTTCGAGCTTTCCCGGGAGTGGTGTGTTGCTTTTTTTTCTTTAGGCTGATAGCTTTGAAGATATGTTCTCATGGTGGTGAGAGTGGAGCAAGACTGTCTCTGTTGCGCAATTGACTAGCTGAATCGGCTGTTAACCGAAAGGTTGGAGTTTCGAGCCCACCCGGTGGTAGTGCGGCGCTTTTTTTTCTTTGGGCTGATAGCTTTGATGTTATGTTCTGATGGTGGTGAGAATGGAGCAGGACTGTCTCCGTGCCGCAAATGGCTAGCGCAATCGGCTGTTAGCCAAAAAATTGGAGGTTGGAGCCCACAAGGTGGTGGTGCGGCGCTTTTTTTTTGGCTGATAGCTTTGAAGATATGTTCTGATGGTGGTGAAAGTGGGGCACGACTGTCTCCGTGGCGCAATTGGCTAGCGCGATCGGCTGTTAACCGAAAGGTTGGAGTTTCGAGCCCACCCGGTGGTAGTGCGGCGCTTTTTTTTCTTTGGGCTGATAGCTTTGAAGTTATGTTCTGATGATGGTGAGAATGGAGCAGGACTGTCTCCGTGCCGCAAAAGGCCAGCGCGATCGGATCTTAACCGAAAAATTAGAGGTTCGAGCCCACAAGGTGGTGATGCGGCGCTTTTTTTTTGGGCTGATAGCTTTGAAGATATGTTCTGATGGTGGTGAGAGTGGAGCACGACTGTCTCCGTGGCGCAATTGGCTAGCGCGATCGGTTGTTAACCGAAAAGTTGGAGGTTCGAGCCCACCCGGTGGTGGTGCGGCTCTTTTTTTTCTTTGGGCTGATAGCTTTGAAGATAAGTTCTGATGGTGGTGAAAGTGGGGTATGAGTGTCTCCATGGCGCAATTGGCTAGCACGATCGGCTGTTAACCGAAAGGTTGGACGTTCGAGCCCACCCGGTGGTCGGGCGGCGCTTTTCTTTCTTTGGGCTGATAGCTTTGAAGATATGTTCTCATGGCAGTGAGAGTGGAGCAGGACTGTCTCCGTTGGGCAATTGGCTAGCGTGATCGGCTGTTAACCGAAAAGTTTGAGGTTCGAGCCCTCCCGAGAGTGCTGTGTTGCTTTTTTCTTTGCGCTGATAGCTTTGAAGATATATTCTAATGGTGGTGAGTGTGGAGCATGACTGTCTCCGTGGCGCGATTGGCTTGCGCGATCGGCTGTTAACCGAAAGGTTGGAGGTTCGAGCCCACCCGGTGGTGGTGCGGCTTTTTTTTTCTTTGGGCTGATAGCTTTGAAGATATGTTTTGATGGTGGTGAAAGTGGAGCACGACTGTCTCCGTGGCGCAATTTGCTAGCGCGATCGGCTTTTAACCGAAAAGTTTGAGGTTCGAGCTTTCCCGGGAGTGGTGTGTTGCTTTTTTTTTCTTTAGGCTGATAGCTTTGAAGATATGTTCTCATGGTGGTGAGAGTGGAGCAAGACTGTCTCTGTTGCGCAATTGACTAGCTGAATCGGCTGTTAACCGAAAGGTTGGAGTTTCGAGCCCTCCCGGGAGTGGTGTGTTGCTTTTTTCTTTGCGCTGATAGCTTTGATGTTATGTTCTGATGGTGGTGAGAATGGAGCAGGACTGTCTCCGTGCCGCAAATGGCTAGCGCAATCGGCTGTTAGCCAAAAAATTGGAGGTTGGAGCCCACAAGGTGGTGGTGCGGCGCTTTTTTTGGCTGATAGCTTTGAAGATATGTTCTGATGGTGGTGAGAGAGGAGCAGGACTGTCTCCGTGGCGCAATTGGCTAGCGCGAGTGGCTGTTAACCGAAAAGTTTGAGGTTCGAGCCCTCCCGAGAGTGCTGTGTTCCTTTTTTCTTTGCGCTGATAGCTTTGAAGATATATTCTAATGGTGGTGATTGTGGAGCATGACTGTCTCTGTGGCGCGATTGGCTTGCGCGATCGGCTGTTAACCGAAAGGTTGGAGGTTCGAGCCCACCCGGTGGTGGTGCGGCTTTTTTTTTTCTTTGGGCTGATAGCTTTGAAGATATGTTTTGATGGTGGTGAAAGTGGAGCACGACTGTCTCCGTGGCGCAATTTGCTAGTGCGATCGGCTTTTAACCGAAAAGTTTGAGGTTCGAGCTTTCCCGGGAGTGGTGTGTTGCTTTTTTTTCTTTAGGCTGATAGCTTTGAAGATATGTTCTCATGGTGGTGAGAGTGGAGCAAGACTGTCTCTGTTGCGCAATTGACTAGCTGAATCGGCTGTTAACCGAAAGGTTGGAGTTTCGAGCCCACCCGGTGGTAGTGCGGCGCTTTTTTTTCTTTGGGCTGATAGCTTTGATGTTATGTTCTGATGGTGGTGAGAATGGAGCAGGACTGTCTCCGTGCCGCAAATGGCTAGCGCAATCGGCTGTTAGCCAAAAAATTGGAGGTTGGAGCCCACAAGGTGGTGGTGCGGCGCTTTTTTTTTGGCTGATAGCTTTGAAGATATGTTCTGATGGTGGTGAAAGTGGGGCACGACTGTCTCCGTGGCGCAATTGGCTAGCGCGATCGGCTGTTAACCGAAAGGTTGGAGTTTCGAGCCCACCCGGTGGTAGTGCGGCGCTTTTTTTTCTTTGGGCTGATAGCTTTGAAGTTATGTTCTGATGATGGTGAGAATGGAGCAGGACTGTCTCCGTGCCGCAAAAGGCCAGCGCGATCGGATCTTAACCGAAAAATTAGAGGTTCGAGCCCACAAGGTGGTGATGCGGCGCTTTTTTTTTGGGCTGATAGCTTTGAAGATATGTTCTGATGGTGGTGAGAGTGGAGCACGACTGTCTCCGTGGCGCAATTGGCTAGCGCGATCGGTTGTTAACCGAAAAGTTGGAGGTTCGAGCCCACCCGGTGGTGGTGCGGCTCTTTTTTTTCTTTGGGCTGATAGCTTTGAAGATAAGTTCTGATGGTGGTGAAAGTGGGGTATGAGTGTCTCCATGGCGCAATTGGCTAGCACGATCGGCTGTTAACCGAAAGGTTGGACGTTCGAGCCCACCCGGTGGTCGGGCGGCGCTTTTCTTTCTTTGGGCTGATAGCTTTGAAGATATGTTCTCATGGCAGTGAGAGTGGAGCAGGACTGTCTCCGTTGGGCAATTGGCTAGCGTGATCGGCTGTTAACCGAAAAGTTTGAGGTTCGAGCCCTCCCGAGAGTGCTGTGTTGCTTTTTTCTTTGCGCTGATAGCTTTGAAGATATATTCTAATGGTGGTGAGTGTGGAGCATGACTGTCTCCGTGGCGCGATTGGCTTGCGCGATCGGCTGTTAACCGAAAGGTTGGAGGTTCGAGCCCACCCGGTGGTGGTGCGGCTTTTTTTTTCTTTGGGCTGATAGCTTTGAAGATATGTTTTGATGGTGGTGAAAGTGGAGCACGACTGTCTCCGTGGCGCAATTTGCTAGCGCGATCGGCTTTTAACCGAAAAGTTTGAGGTTCGAGCTTTCCCGGGAGTGGTGTGTTGCTTTTTTTTTCTTTAGGCTGATAGCTTTGAAGATATGTTCTCATGGTGGTGAGAGTGGAGCAAGACTGTCTCTGTTGCGCAATTGACTAGCTGAATCGGCTGTTAACCGAAAGGTTGGAGTTTCGAGCCCTCCCGGGAGTGGTGTGTTGCTTTTTTCTTTGCGCTGATAGCTTTGATGTTATGTTCTGATGGTGGTGAGAATGGAGCAGGACTGTCTCCGTGCCGCAAATGGCTAGCGCAATCGGCTGTTAGCCAAAAAATTGGAGGTTGGAGCCCACAAGGTGGTGGTGCGGCGCTTTTTTTGGCTGATAGCTTTGAAGATATGTTCTGATGGTGGTGAGAGAGGAGCAGGACTGTCTCCGTGGCGCAATTGGCTAGCGCGAGTGGCTGTTAACCGAAAAGTTTGAGGTTCGAGCCCTCCCGAGAGTGCTGTGTTCCTTTTTTCTTTGCGCTGATAGCTTTGAAGATATATTCTAATGGTGGTGATTGTGGAGCATGACTGTCTCTGTGGCGCGATTGGCTTGCGCGATCGGCTGTTAACCGAAAGGTTGGAGGTTCGAGCCCACCCGGTGGTGGTGCGGCTTTTTTTTTTCTTTGGGCTGATAGCTTTGAAGATATGTTTTGATGGTGGTGAAAGTGGAGCACGACTGTCTCCGTGGCGCAATTTGCTAGTGCGATCGGCTTTTAACCGAAAAGTTTGAGGTTCGAGCTTTCCCGGGAGTGGTGTGTTGCTTTTTTTTCTTTAGGCTGATAGCTTTGAAGATATGTTCTCATGGTGGTGAGAGTGGAGCAAGACTGTCTCTGTTGCGCAATTGACTAGCTGAATCGGCTGTTAACCGAAAGGTTGGAGTTTCGAGCCCACCCGGTGGTAGTGCGGCGCTTTTTTTTCTTTGGGCTGATAGCTTTGATGTTATGTTCTGATGGTGGTGAGAATGGAGCAGGACTGTCTCCGTGCCGCAAATGGCTAGCGCAATCGGCTGTTAGCCAAAAAATTGGAGGTTGGAGCCCACAAGGTGGTGGTGCGGCGCTTTTTTTTTGGCTGATAGCTTTGAAGATATGTTCTGATGGTGGTGAGAGAGGAGCAGGACTGTCTCCGTGGCGCAATTGGCTAGCGCGATCGGCTGTTAACCGAAAGGTTGGAGGGTCGAGCCCACCCGTTGGTGGCGCGGCGCTTTTTTTCTTTGCGCTGATAGCTTTGAAGATATGTTCTGATGGTGGTCAGAGTGGAGCACGACAGTCTTCGTGGCGCAATTGGCTACTCTGTAAACAGAAATATGCCGAAATGGGAGTAAATGACCTTGTCCTCTAGCGCACACCCAGATGGGAGTTTTAAAAAACCCGTCTCTGGGAGTAAAAAATTTACTCCCCATCAGAAGGGGGTTTTCGCATGGTGTCAGGGGGGTTTTTATTTACATTTATAGGGGAACTTTTTCAGGTCAGTATGGGAGTAAATTTTTTGCATCGACCGAGAAAAAAAATTACGTCAGCAGCCGTACCATGCGCAAGCGTAACTTTAATTACATTACATTTAATACGCACAACAATGATTACAGTACACAAACATTATCACAACGTTCACGTAATATCACAACACTCGCACTCACCACAGCTTGCCACACGCAGTACACACCTACCATATAGTCACCGAGTATATATAGGCACCACATTCTGACCTCCTGTAGCCCAGGTTAAAGCCTTTTCGTTTCTAATAATTAAGCAATAAATACGCACGGCGTAAGTATGAACTTGCGGTGGTCTGATGTAAGCACTTCAGCACACATGCCTTTTATCCTAATCCTGCCTAATATTTAATATTTTTTTACTACAACGAAAAAGTTTTATCAGTTGACGCTCTGTCGTACAGGCTGAATTCGCATCAGCAGTGCTGTTTGTGGACCCGTAAAATGCACTGAATCATACACAAAGTGCGCGCGGCCTTGAATGAACACATTAACGAGGCACATTCAGCAGCTCCAGCGATGAACCGAGGTAGACCGCCGCTACCGCGTTCGACGACTAGGCCTCACTCACGAGTACGGCACGGTGATTCGATGAATGAGAGCTGGCGATCACAAAATGCTTGATGATGTGCAGTTTACGTCTCGTTTTTCCCATGCACAGAAATAGGTGTCCGTTATCCACGCGGTTTAAGCTACGGAGCGATAGACTTAAACGAATGAGACGGTTCGCAGTCGCTGTTCCCGTTGCTCGCATGCATTGCATGTATAGCTCGCAGAGCTCGCCACGGCGGCCGGTGCGCAGTGCGAGCTCGATACGGTGCCGGCTTGATACCGACGCCATAGCGAGGCCTTCCTACCGCTTAGATGTTGCAGCCGGTGAAATACCGGTGACACTCCGAGAAGCTACTATCGGCGGAGACGGGGCGAGCGCGTCGCCGGCGCAACTCTCAGACTGGTTGCCGGCCAGCCTGCCGTAGTCGAGCGAAGCCTACTTCGAACCGCTTCGAAGTTTTACGGTGCAATCGCTGACGATCGTACTCCGCCCCGTTCGGCGCTCGCCTTGTAGTTAGTCATTGACAGCTGCGGTCGCAAGGCGCAGAAGACTGTTATACATCCCAGCAGCCTTCATTTTTTGTGAAACACATTCTTTGCATCGCCGGTGGTCGGTGCTAGCTCGTAGCGCTTGCCGCGGTGGCTAGCGCACAGTGCGAGTTCGATACGATGCCGGCTTGATACCGACGGCATAGCGAGGCTTTCTTACCACTTAGATGTTACAGCCGGTGAAATACCGGTGACACTCCGAGAAGCCACTATCGGCGGAGACGGGGCGAGCGCGTCGCCGGCGCAACTCTCAGACCGGTTGCCGGCCAGCCTGCCGTAGTCGAGCGAAGCCTACTTCAGACAACTTCGAAGTTTCTGATGGTGAAACTCCAGGAGCAGCCGCTGACGATCGTAACAGCTTACTTTTGCAACCATTAATTTATTCTTCGAAGTTTTTTGTTACTCGGCCCTTTGAAGCGTGGCATTCAGGACGTTTCGTTGAGGAATCGGACCGATGTGCAGCGTGGTTTAAGGTGCGAAATATATTGAAATGTTCCCAGTAAATACCAACCGGTCGTTGCTATTCTTCGCTGCACTTATAATTTCGTTGCTTGTTGACAGATGCTTGCACGGTTAGCCACACAAATCACATGTGTTTCACACCGACGTGCAAACATATGCCCGTACAGACACACACACACACACACACGCACACACACACACACACACACGTCACGCCCAAAGAGGGTTTTTAAAGCTCCTATAGGGAGTTTGTAACCACGTGACCTGAAACTCCCTGGGGAGTTTAAGAAGGTCATGTCGTTCATAAACTCTGTGATTAAGGAGGGGGCGTTTTACGATGACATGTGCCGAGTGCACTCCCTACCAGGGAGTAAATAATTGGGGCAGGGGAGTTTTGTGGGCTCATGTGCTGGAGAAACTCCCATTTCGGCTAACTTTTGTTTACAGTGTAGCGCCATCGGTTGTTAACCGAAAAGTTGGAGGTTCGAGCCCACCCGGTGGTGGTGCGGCTCTTTTTTTTCTTTGGGCTGATAGCTTTGAAGATATGTTCTGATGGTGGTGAAAGTGGGGCATGACTGTCTCCGTTGCGCAATTGGCTTGCACGATCGGCTGTTAACCGAAAGGTTGGAGGTTCGAGCTTTCCCGGGAGTGGTGCGGCGCTTTTTTTTCTTTGAGCTGATAGCTTTGAAGATATGTTCTGATGGTGGTGAGAGCGGAGCACGACTGTCTCCGTTGCGCAACTGGGTAGCGCGATCGGTTGTTAACCGAAAAGTTGGAGGTTCGAGCCCTCCCAAGAGTGGTGTGTTGCTTTTTTCTTTGAGCTGATAGCTTTGAAGATATGTTGTGGCGCGAGGTGAGTGTGGAGCACGACTGTCTCTGTGGCGCGATTGGCTTGCGCGATCTGCTGTTAACCGAAAGGTTGGAGGTTCGAGCCCACCCGGTGGAGTTGCGGCTTTTTTTTCTTTGGGCTGATAGCTTTGAAGATATGTCCTGATGGTGGTGAAAGTGGAGCACGACTGTCTCCGTGGCGCAATTGGCTAGCGCGATCGGACTTTAACCGAAAGGTTGGAGGGTCGAGCCCACCCGTTGGTGGCGCGGCGCTTTTTTTCTTTGCGCTGATAGCTTTGAAGATATGTTCTGATGGTGGTCAGAGTGGAGCACGACTGTCTTCGTGGCGCAATTGGCTAGCGCCATCGGTTGTTAACCGAAAAGTTGGAGGTTCGAGCCCACCCGGTGGTGGTGCGGCTCTTTTTTTTCTTTGGGCTGATAGCTTTGAAGATATGTTCTGATGGTGGTGAAAGTGGGGCATGACTGTCTCCGTTGCGCAATTGGCTTGCACGATCGGCTGTTAACCGAAAGGTTGGAGGTTCGAGCTTTCCCGGGAGTGGTGCGGCGCTTTTTTTTCTTTGAGCTGATAGCTTTGAAGATATGTTCTGATGGTGGTGAGAGCGGAGCACGACTGTCTCCGTGGCGCAACTGGGTAGCGCGATCGGTTGTTAACCGAAAAGTTGGAGGTTCGAGCCCTCCCGAGAGTGGTGTGTTGCTTTTTTCTTTGAGCTGATAGCTTTGAAGATATGTTGTGGCGCGAGGTGAGTGTAGAGCACGACTGTCTCTGTGGCGCGATTGGCTTGCGCGATCGGCTGTTAACCGAAAGGTTGGAGGTTCGAGCCCACCCGGTGGAGGTGCGGCTTTTTTTGGGGGGGGGGGCTGATAGCTTTGAAGATATGTCCTGATGGTGGTGAAAGTGGAGCACGACTGTCTCCGTGGCGCAATTGGCTAGCGCGATCGGATTTTAACCGAAATGTTTGAGGTTCGAGCTTTCCCGGGAGTGGTGCGGCGCTTTTTTTTCTTTGAGCTGATAGCTTTGAAGATATGTTCTGATGGTGGTGAGAGCGGAGCACGACTGTCTCCGTGGCGCAACTGGGTAGCGCGATCGGTTGTTAACCGAAAAGTTGGAGGTTCGAGCCCACACGGTGGTGGTGCGGCGCTTTTTTGTTCTTTGGGCTGATAGCTTTGAAGATATGTTCTGATGGTGGTGAAAGTGGGGCACGACTGTCTCCGTGGCGCAATTGGCTAGCGCGATCGGCTGTTAACCGAAAGGTTGGAGTTTCGAGCCCACCCGGTGGTAGTGCGGCGCTTTTTTTTCTTTGGGCTGATAGCTTTGAAGTTATGTTCTGATGATGGTGAGAATGGAGCAGGACTGTCTCCGTGCCGCAAAAGGCCAGCGCGATCGGATCTTAACCGAAAAATTAGAGGTTCGAGCCCACAAGGTGGTGATGCGGCGCTTTTTTTTTGGGCTGATAGCTTTGAAGATATGTTGTGATGGTGGTTAGAGAGGAGCAGGACTGTCTCTGTGGCGCAATTGGCTAGCGCGATCGGCTGTTAACCGAAAGGTTGGAGGTTCGAGCCCACCCGGTGGTGGTGCGGCGCTTTTTTTCTTGGCGCTGATAGCTTTGAAGATATGTTCTGATGGTGGTGAGAGTGGAGCACGACTGTCTCCGTGGCGCAATTGGCTAGCGCGATCGGTTGTTAACCGAAAAGTTGGAGGTTCGAGCCCACCCGGTGGTGGTGCGGCTCTTTTTTTTTCTTTGGGCTGATAGCTTTGAAGATAAGTTCTGATGGTGGTGAAAGTGGGGTATGAGTGTCTCCATGGCGCAATTGGCTAGCACGATCGGCTGTTAACCGAAAGGTTGGACGTTCGAGCCCACCCGGTGGTCGGGCGGCGCTTTTTTTTCTTTGGGCTGATAGCTTTGAAGATATGTTCTGATGGCAGTGAGAGTGGAGCAGGACTGTCTCCGTTGGGCAATTGGCTAGCGTGATCGGCTGTTAACCGAAAAGTTTGAGGTTCGAGCCCTCCCGAGAGTGCTGTGTTGCTTTTTTCTTTGCGCTGATAGCTTTGAAGATATATTCTAATGGTGGTGAGTGTGGAGCATGACTGTCTCCGTGGCGCGATTGGCTTGCGCGATCGGCGGTTAACCGAAAGGTTGGAGGTTCGAGCCCACCCGGTGGTGGTGCGGCTTTTTTTTCTTTGGGCTGATAGCTTTGAAGATATGTTTTGATGGTGGTGAAAGTGGAGCACGACTGTCTCCGTGGCGCAATTTGCTAGCGCGATCGGCTTTTAACCGAAAAGTTTGAGGTTCGAGCTTTCCCGGGAGTGGTGTGTTGCTTTTTTTTCTTTAGGCTGATAGCTTTGAAGATATGTTCTCATGGTGGTGAAAGTGGAGCAAGACTGTCTCTGTTGCGCAATTGACTAGCTGAATCGGCTGTTAACCGAAAGGTTGGAGTTTCGAGCCCTCCCGGGAGTGGTGTGTTGCTTTTTTCTTTGCGCTGATAGCTTTGATGTTATGTTCTGATGGTGGTGAGAATGGAGCAGGACTGTCTCCGTGCCGCAAATGGCTAGCGCAATCGGCTGTTAGCCAAAAAATTGGAGGTTGGAGCCCACAAGGTGGTGGTGCGGCGCTTTTTTTGGCTGATAGCTTTGAAGATATGTTCTGATGGTGGTGAGAGAGGAGCAGGACTGTCTCCGTGGCGCAATTGGCTAGCGCGATTGGCTGTTAACCGAAAAGTTTGAGGTTCGAGCCCTCCCGAGAGTGCTGTGTTCCTTTTTTCTTTGCGCTGATAGCTTTGAAGATATATTCTAATGGTGGTGATTGTGGAGCATGACTGTCTCTGTGGCGCGATTGGCTTGCGCGATCGGCTGTTAACCGAAAGGTTGGAGGTTCGAGCCCACCCGGTGGTGGTGCGGCTTTTTTTTTTCTTTGGGCTGATAGCTTTGAAGATATGTTTTGATGGTGGTGAAAGTGGAGCACGACTGTCTCCGTGGCGCAATTTGCTAGTGCGATCGGCTTTTAACCGAAAAGTTTGAGGTTCGAGCTTTCCCGGGAGTGGTGTGTTGCTTTTTTTTCTTTAGGCTGATAGCTTTGAAGATATGTTCTCATGGTGGTGAGAATGGAGCAAGACTGTCTCTGTTGCGCAATTGACTAGCTGAATCGGCTGTTAACCGAAAGGTTGGAGTTTCGAGCCCACCCGGTGGTAGTGCGGCGCTTTTTTTTCTTTGGGCTGATAGCTTTGATGTTATGTTCTGATGGTGGTGAGAATGGAGCAGGACTGTCTCCGTGCCGCAAATGGCTAGCGCAATCGGCTGTTAGCCAAAAAATTGGAGGTTGGAGCCCACAAGGTGGTGGTGCGGCGCTTTTTTTTTGGCTGATAGCTTTGAAGATATGTTCTGATGGTGGTGAGAGAGGAGCAGGACTGTCTCCGTGGCGCAATTGGCTAGCGCGATCGGCTGTTAACCGAAAGGTTGGAGGGTCGAGCCCACCCGTTGGTGGCGCGGCGCTTTTTTTCTTTGCGCTGATAGCTTTGAAGATATGTTCTGATGGTGGTCAGAGTGGAGCACGACTGTCTTCGTGGCGCAATTGGCTAGCGCCATCGGTTCTTAACCGAAAAGTTGGAGGTTCGAGCCCACCCGGTGGTGGTGCGGCTCTTTTTTTTCTTTGGGCTGATAGCTTTGAAGATATGTTCTGATGGTGGTGAAAGTGGGGCATGACTGTCTCCGTTGCGCAATTGGCTTGCACGATCGGCTGTTAACCGAAAGGTTGGAGGTTCGAGCTTTCCCGGGAGTGGTGCGGCGCTTTTTTTTCTTTGAGCTGATAGCTTTGAAGATATGTTCTGATGGTGGTGAGAGCGGAGCACGACTGTCTCCGTTGCGCAACTGGGTAGCGCGATCGGTTGTTAACCGAAAAGTTGGAGGTTCGAGCCCTCCCGAGAGTGGTGTGTTGCTTTTTTCTTTGAGCTGATAGCTTTGAAGATATGTTGTGGCGCGAGGTGAGTGTGGAGCACGACTGTCTCTGTGGCGCGATTGGCTTGCGCGATCGGCTGTTAACCGAAAGGTTGGAGGTTCGAGCCCACCCGGTGGAGGTGCGGCTTTTTTTTCTTTGGGCTGATAGCTTTGAAGATATGTCCTGATGGTGGTGAAAGTGGAGCACGACTGTCTCCGTGGCGCAATTGGCTAGCGCGATCGGACTTTAACCGAAATGTTTGAGGTTCGAGCTTTCCCGGGAGTGGTGCGGCGCTTTTTTTTCTTTGAGCTGATAGCTTTGAAGATATGTTCTGATGGTGGTGAGAGCGGAGCACGACTGTCTCCGTGGCGCAACTGGGTAGCGCGATCGGTTGTTAACCGAAAAGTTGGAGGTTCGAGCCGACACGGTGGTGGTGCGGCGCTTTTTTGTTCTTTGGGCTGATAGCTTTGAAGATATGTTCTGATGGTGGTGAAAGTGGGGCACGACTGTCTCCGTGGCGCAATTGGCTAGCACGATCGGCTGTTAACCGAAAGGTTGGAGTTTCGAGCCCACCCGGTGGTAGTGCGGCGCTTTTTTTCTTTGGGCTGATAGCTTTGAAGTTATGTTCTGATGATGGTGAGAATGGAGCAGGACTGTCTCCGTGCCGCAAATGGCCAGCGCGATCGGCTCTTAACCGAAAAATTAGAGGTTCGAGCCTACAAGGTGGTGATGCGGCGCTTTTTTTTTGGGCTGATAGCTTAGAAGATATGTTGTGATGGTGGTTAGAGAGGAGCAGGACGGTCTCCGTGGCGCAATTGGCTAGCGCGATCGGCTGTTAACCGAAAGGTTGGAGGTTCGAGCCCACCCGGTGGTGGTGCGGCGCTTTTATCTTGGCGCTGATAGCTTTGAAGATATGTTCTGATGGTGGTGAAAGTGGAGCACGACTGTCTCCGTGGCGCAATTGGCTAGCGCGATCGGATTTTAACCGAAATGTTTGAGGTTCGAGCTTTCCCGGGAGTGGTGCGGCGCTTTTTTTTCTTTGAGCTGATAGCTTTGAAGATATGTTCTGATGGTGGTGAGAGCGGAGCACGACTGTCTCCGTGGCGCAACTGGGTAGCGCGATCGGTTGTTAACCGAAAAGTTGGAGGTTCGAGCCCACACGGTGGTGGTGCGGCGCTTTTTTGTTCTTTGGGCTGATAGCTTTGAAGATATGTTCTGATGGTGGTGAGAGAGGAGCAGGACTGTCTCCGTGGCGCAATTGGCTAGCGCGATCGGCTGTTAACCGAAAGGTTGGAGGGTCGAGCCCACCCGTTGGTGGCGCGGCGCTTTTTTTCTTTGCGCTGATAGCTTTGAAGATATGTTGTGATGGTGGTCAGAGTGGAGCACGACTGTCTTCGTGGCGCAATTGGCTAGCGCCATCGGTTGTTAACCGAAAAGTTGGAGGTTCGAGCCCACCCGGTGGTGGTGCGGCTCTTTTTTTTCTTTGGGCTGATAGCTTTGAAGATATGTTCTGATGGTGGTGAAAGTGGGGCATGACTGTCTCCGTTGCGCAATTGGCTTTCACGATCGGCTGTTAACCGAAAGGTTGGAGGTTCGAGCTTTCCCGGGAGTGGTGCGGCGCTTTTTTTTCTTTGAGCTGATAGCTTTGAAGATATGTTCTGATGGTGGTGAGAGCGGAGCACGACTGTCTCCGTGGCGCAACTGGGTAGCGCGATCGGTTGTTAACCGAAAAGTTGGAGGTTCGAGCCCTCCCGAGAGTGGTGTGTTGCTTTTTTCTTTGAGCTGATAGCTTTGAAGATATGTTGTGGCGCGAGGTGAGTGTGGAGCACGACTGTCTCTGTGGCGCGATTGGCTTGCGCGATCGGCTGTTAACCGAAAGGTTGGAGGTTCGAGCCCACCCGGTGGAGGTGCGGCTTTTTTTTCTTTGGGCTGATAGCTTTGAAGATATGTCCTGATGGTGGTGAAAGTGGAGCACGACTGTCTCCGTGGCGCAATTGGCTAGCGCGATCGGATTTTAACCGAAATGTTTGAGGTTCGAGCTTTCCCGGGAGTGGTGCGGCGCTTTTTTTTCTTTGAGCTGATAGCTTTGAAGATATGTTCTGATGGTGGTGAGAGCGGAGCACGACTGTCTCCGTGGCGCAACTGGGTAGCGCGATCGGTTGTTAACCGAAAAGTTGGAGGTTCGAGCCCACGCGGTGGTGGTGCGGCGCTTTTTTGTTCTTTGGGCTGATAGCTTTGAAGATATGTTCTGATGGTGGTGAAAGTGGGGCACGACTGTCTCCGTGGCGCAATTGGCTAGCGCGATCGGCTGTTAACCGAAAGGTTGGAGTTTCGAGCCCACCCGGTGGTAGTGCGGCGCTTTTTTTTCTTTGGGCTGATAGCTTTGAAGATAAGTTCTGATGGTGGTGAAAGTGGGGTATGACTGTCTCCGTGGCGCAATTGGCTAGCACGATCGGCTGTTAACCGAAAGGTTGGACGTTCGAGCCCACCCGGTGGTCGGGCGGCGCTTTTTTTTCTTTGGGCTGATAGCTTTGAAGATATGTTCTGATGGCAGTGAGAGTGGAGCAGGACTGTCTCCGTTGGGCAATTGGCTAGCGCGATCGGCTGTTAACCGAAAAGTTTGAGGTTCGAGCCCTCCCGAGAGTGCTGTGTTGCTTTTTTCTTTGCGCTGATAGCTTTGAAGATATATTCTAATGGTGGCGAGTGTGGAGCATGACTGTCTCCGTGGCGCGATTGGCTTGCGCGATCGGCTGTTAACCGAAAGGTTGGAGGTTCGAGCCCACCCGGTGGTGGTGCGGCTTTTTTTTTCTTTGGGCTGATAGCTTTGAAGATATGTTTTGATGGTGGTGAAAGTGGAGCACGACTGTCTCCGTGGCGCAATTTGCTAGCGCGATCGGCTTTTAACCGAAAAGTTTGAGGTTCGAGCTTTCCCGGGAGTGGTGTGTTGCTTTTTTTTCTTTAGGCTGATAGCTTTGAAGATATGTTCTCATGGTGGTGAGAGTGGAGCAAGACTGTCTCTGTTGCGCAATTGACTAGCTGAATCGGCTGTTAACCGAAAGGTTGGAGTTTCGAGCCCTCCCGGGAGTTGTGTGTTGCTTTTTTCTTTGCGCTGACAGCTTTGATGTTATGTTCTGATGGTGGTGAGAATGGAGCAGGACTGTCTCCGTGCCGCAAATGGCTAGCGCAATCGGCTGTTAGCCAAAAAATTGGAGGTTGGAGCCCACAAGGTGGTGGTGCGGCGCTTTTTTTTGGCTGATAGCTTTGAAGATATGTTCTGATGGTGGTGAGAGAGGAGCAGGACTGTCTCCGTGGTGCAATTGGCTAGCGCGATCGGTTGTTAACCGAAAAGTTGGAGGTTCGAGCCGACACGGTGGTGGTGCGGCGCTTTTTTGTTCTTTGGGCTGATAGCTTTGAAGATATGTTCTGATGGTGGTGAAAGTGGGGCACGACTGTCTCCGTGGCGCAATTGGCTAGCACGATCGGCTGTTAACCGAAAGGTTGGAGTTTCGAGCCCACCCGGTGGTAGTGCGGCGCTTTTTTTCTTTGGGATGATAGCTTTGAAGTTATGTTCTGATGATGGTGAGAATGGAGCAGGACTGTCTCCGTGCCGCAAATGGCCAGCGCGATCGGCTCTTAACCGAAAAATTAGAGGTTCGAGCCTACAAGGTGGTGATGCGGCGCTTTTTTTTTGGGCTGATAGCTTAGAAGATATGTTGTGATGGTGGTTAGAGAGGAGCAGGACGGTCTCCGTGGCGCAATTGGCTAGCGCGATCGGCTGTTAACCGAAAGGTTGGAGGTTCGAGCCCACCCGGTGGTGGTGCGGCGCTTTTATCTTGGCGCTGATAGCTTTGAAGATATGTTCTGATGGTGGTGAAAGTGGAGCACGACTGTCTCCGTGGCGCAATTGGCTAGCGCGATCGGATTTTAACCGAAATGTTTGAGGTTCGAGCTTTCCCGGGAGTGGTGCGGCGCTTTTTTTTCTTTGAGCTGATAGCTTTGAAGATATGTTCTGATGGTGGTGAGAGCGGAGCACGACTGTCTCCGTGGCGCAACTGGGTAGCGCGATCGGTTGTTAACCGAAAAGTTGGAGGTTCGAGCCCACACGGTGGTGGTGCGGCGCTTTTTTGTTCTTTGGGCTGATAGCTTTGAAGATATGTTCTGATGGTGGTGAGAATGGAGCAGGACTGTCTCCGTGCCGCAAATGGCTAGCGCAATCGGCTGTTAGCCAAAAAATTGGAGGTTGGAGCCCACAAGGTGGTGGTGCGGCGCTTTTTTTTGGCTGATAGCTTTGAAGATATGTTCTGATGGTGGTGAGAGAGGAGCAGGACTGTCTCCGTGGCGCAATTGGCTAGCGCGATCGGCTGTTAACCGAAAGGTTGGAGGGTCGAGCCCACCCGTTGGTGGCGCGGCGCTTTTTTTCTTTGCGCTGATAGCTTTGAAGATATGTTCTGATGGTGGTCAGAGTGGAGCACGACTGTCTTCGTGGCGCAATTGGCTAGCGCCATCGGTTGTTAACCGAAAAGTTGGAGGTTCGAGCCCACCCGGTGGTGGTGCGGCTCTTTTTTTTCTTTGGGCTGATAGCTTTGAAGATATGTTCTGATGGTGGTGAAAGTGGGGCATGACTGTCTCCGTTGCGCAATTGGCTTGCACGATCGGCTGTTAACCGAAAGGTTGGAGGTTCGAGCTTTCCCGGGAGTGGTGCGGCGCTTTTTTTTCTTTGAGCTGATAGCTTTGAAGATATGTTCTGATGGTGGTGAGAGCGGAGCACGACTGTCTCCGTTGCGCAACTGGGTAGCGCGATCGGTTGTTAACCGAAAAGTTGGAGGTTCGAGCCCTCCCGAGAGTGGTGTGTTGCTTTTTTCTTTGAGCTGATAGCTTTGAAGATATGTTGTGGCGCGAGGTGAGTGTGGAGCACGACTGTCTCTGTGGCGCGATTGGCTTGCGCGATCGGCTGTTAACCGAAAGGTTGGAGGTTCGAGCCCACCCGGTGGAGGTGCGGCTTTTTTTTCTTTGGGCTGATAGCTTTGAAGATATGTCCTGATGGTGGTGAAAGTGGAGCACGACTGTCTCCGTGGCGCAATTGGCTAGCGCGATCGGACTTTAACCGAAATGTTTGAGGTTCGAGCTTTCCCGGGAGTGGTGCGGCGCTTTTTTTTCTTTGAGCTGATAGCTTTGAAGATATGTTCTGATGGTGGTGAGAGCGGAGCACGACTGTCTCCGTGGCGCAACTGGGTAGCGCGATCGGTTGTTAACCGAAAAGTTGGAGGTTCGAGCCGACACGGTGGTGGTGCGGCGCTTTTTTGTTCTTTGGGCTGATAGCTTTGAAGATATGTTCTGATGGTGGTGAAAGTGGGGCACGACTGTCTCCGTGGCGCAATTGGCTAGCACGATCGGCTGTTAACCGAAAGGTTGGAGTTTCGAGCCCACCCGGTGGTAGTGCGGCGCTTTTTTTCTTTGGGCTGATAGCTTTGAAGTTATGTTCTGATGATGGTGAGAATGGAGCAGGACTGTCTCCGTGCCGCAAATGGCCAGCGCGATCGGCTCTTAACCGAAAAATTAGAGGTTCGAGCCTACAAGGTGGTGATGCGGCGCTTTTTTTTTGGGCTGATAGCTTAGAAGATATGTTGTGATGGTGGTTAGAGAGGAGCAGGACGGTCTCCGTGGCGCAATTGGCTAGCGCGATCGGCTGTTAACCGAAAGGTTGGAGGTTCGAGCCCACCCGGTGGTGGTGCGGCGCTTTTATCTTGGCGCTGATAGCTTTGAAGATATGTTCTGATGGTGGTGAAAGTGGAGCACGACTGTCTCCGTGGCGCAATTGGCTAGCGCGATCGGATTTTAACCGAAATGTTTGAGGTTCGAGCTTTCCCGGGAGTGGTGCGGCGCTTTTTTTTCTTTGAGCTGATAGCTTTGAAGATATGTTCTGATGGTGGTGAGAGCGGAGCACGACTGTCTCCGTGGCGCAACTGGGTAGCGCGATCGGTTGTTAACCGAAAAGTTGGAGGTTCGAGCCCACACGGTGGTGGTGCGGCGCTTTTTTGTTCTTTGGGCTGATAGCTTTGAAGATATGTTCTGATGGTGGTGAGAGAGGAGCAGGACTGTCTCCGTGGCGCAATTGGCTAGCGCGATCGGCTGTTAACCGAAAGGTTGGAGGGTCGAGCCCACCCGTTGGTGGCGCGGCGCTTTTTTTCTTTGCGCTGATAGCTTTGAAGATATGTTGTGATGGTGGTCAGAGTGGAGCACGACTGTCTTCGTGGCGCAATTGGCTAGCGCCATCGGTTGTTAACCGAAAAGTTGGAGGTTCGAGCCCACCCGGTGGTGGTGCGGCTCTTTTTTTTCTTTGGGCTGATAGCTTTGAAGATATGTTCTGATGGTGGTGAAAGTGGGGCATGACTGTCTCCGTTGCGCAATTGGCTTTCACGATCGGCTGTTAACCGAAAGGTTGGAGGTTCGAGCTTTCCCGGGAGTGGTGCGGCGCTTTTTTTTCTTTGAGCTGATAGCTTTGAAGATATGTTCTGATGGTGGTGAGAGCGGAGCACGACTGTCTCCGTGGCGCAACTGGGTAGCGCGATCGGTTGTTAACCGAAAAGTTGGAGGTTCGAGCCCTCCCGAGAGTGGTGTGTTGCTTTTTTCTTTGAGCTGATAGCTTTGAAGATATGTTGTGGCGCGAGGTGAGTGTGGAGCACGACTGTCTCTGTGGCGCGATTGGCTTGCGCGATCGGCTGTTAACCGAAAGGTTGGAGGTTCGAGCCCACCCGGTGGAGGTGCGGCTTTTTTTTCTTTGGGCTGATAGCTTTGAAGATATGTCCTGATGGTGGTGAAAGTGGAGCACGACTGTCTCCGTGGCGCAATTGGCTAGCGCGATCGGATTTTAACCGAAATGTTTGAGGTTCGAGCTTTCCCGGGAGTGGTGCGGCGCTTTTTTTTCTTTGAGCTGATAGCTTTGAAGATATGTTCTGATGGTGGTGAGAGCGGAGCACGACTGTCTCCGTGGCGCAACTGGGTAGCGCGATCGGTTGTTAACCGAAAAGTTGGAGGTTCGAGCCCACGCGGTGGTGGTGCGGCGCTTTTTTGTTCTTTGGGCTGATAGCTTTGAAGATATGTTCTGATGGTGGTGAAAGTGGGGCACGACTGTCTCCGTGGCGCAATTGGCTAGCGCGATCGGCTGTTAACCGAAAGGTTGGAGTTTCGAGCCCACCCGGTGGTAGTGCGGCGCTTTTTTTTCTTTGGGCTGATAGCTTTGAAGATAAGTTCTGATGGTGGTGAAAGTGGGATATGACTGTCTCCGTGGCGCAATTGGCTAGCACGATCGGCTGTTAACCGAAAGGTTGGACGTTCGAGCCCACCCGGTGGTCGGGCGGCGCTTTTTTTTCTTTGGGCTGATAGCTTTGAAGATATGTTCTGATGGCAGTGAGAGTGGAGCAGGACTGTCTCCGTTGGGCAATTGGCTAGCGCGATCGGCTGTTAACCGAAAAGTTTGAGGTTCGAGCCCTCCCGAGAGTGCTGTGTTGCTTTTTTCTTTGCGCTGATAGCTTTGAAGATATATTCTAATGGTGGCGAGTGTGGAGCATGACTGTCTCCGTGGCGCGATTGGCTTGCGCGATCGGCTGTTAACCGAAAGGTTGGAGGTTCGAGCCCACCCGGTGGTGGTGCGGCTTTTTTTTTCTTTGGGCTGATAGCTTTGAAGATATGTTTTGATGGTGGTGAAAGTGGAGCACGACTGTCTCCGTGGCGCAATTTGCTAGCGCGATCGGCTTTTAACCGAAAAGTTTGAGGTTCGAGCTTTCCCGGGAGTGGTGTGTTGCTTTTTTTTCTTTAGGCTGATAGCTTTGAAGATATGTTCTCATGGTGGTGAGAGTGGAGCAAGACTGTCTCTGTTGCGCAATTGACTAGCTGAATCGGCTGTTAACCGAAAGGTTGGAGTTTCGAGCCCTCCCGGGAGTTGTGTGTTGCTTTTTTCTTTGCGCTGACAGCTTTGATGTTATGTTCTGATGGTGGTGAGAATGGAGCAGGACTGTCTCCGTGCCGCAAATGGCTAGCGCAATCGGCTGTTAGCCAAAAAATTGGAGGTTGGAGCCCACAAGGTGGTGGTGCGGCGCTTTTTTTTGGCTGATAGCTTTGAAGATATGTTCTGATGGTGGTGAGAGAGGAGCAGGACTGTCTCCGTGGTGCAATTGGCTAGCGCGATCGGTTGTTAACCGAAAAGTTGGAGGTTCGAGCCGACACGGTGGTGGTGCGGCGCTTTTTTGTTCTTTGGGCTGATAGCTTTGAAGATATGTTCTGATGGTGGTGAAAGTGGGGCACGACTGTCTCCGTGGCGCAATTGGCTAGCACGATCGGCTGTTAACCGAAAGGTTGGAGTTTCGAGCCCACCCGGTGGTAGTGCGGCGCTTTTTTTCTTTGGGATGATAGCTTTGAAGTTATGTTCTGATGATGGTGAGAATGGAGCAGGACTGTCTCCGTGCCGCAAATGGCCAGCGCGATCGGCTCTTAACCGAAAAATTAGAGGTTCGAGCCTACAAGGTGGTGATGCGGCGCTTTTTTTTTGGGCTGATAGCTTAGAAGATATGTTGTGATGGTGGTTAGAGAGGAGCAGGACGGTCTCCGTGGCGCAATTGGCTAGCGCGATCGGCTGTTAACCGAAAGGTTGGAGGTTCGAGCCCACCCGGTGGTGGTGCGGCGCTTTTATCTTGGCGCTGATAGCTTTGAAGATATGTTCTGATGGTGGTGAAAGTGGAGCACGACTGTCTCCGTGGCGCAATTGGCTAGCGCGATCGGATTTTAACCGAAATGTTTGAGGTTCGAGCTTTCCCGGGAGTGGTGCGGCGCTTTTTTTTCTTTGAGCTGATAGCTTTGAAGATATGTTCTGATGGTGGTGAGAGCGGAGCACGACTGTCTCCGTGGCGCAACTGGGTAGCGCGATCGGTTGTTAACCGAAAAGTTGGAGGTTCGAGCCCACACGGTGGTGGTGCGGCGCTTTTTTGTTCTTTGGGCTGATAGCTTTGAAGATATGTTCTGATGGTGGTGAGAGAGGAGCAGGACTGTCTCCGTGGCGCAATTGGCTAGCGCGATCGGCTGTTAACCGAAAGGTTGGAGGGTCGAGCCCACCCGTTGGTGGCGCGGCGCTTTTTTTCTTTGCGCTGATAGCTTTGAAGATATGTTCTGATGGTGGTCAGAGTGGAGCACGACTGTCTTCGTGGCGCAATTGGCTAGCGCCATCGGTTGTTAACCGAAAAGGTGGAGGTTCGAGCCCACCCGGTGGTGGTGCGGCTCTTTTTTTTCTTTGGGCTGATAGCTTTGAAGATATGTTCTGATGGTGGTGAAAGTGGGGCATGACTGTCTCCGTTGCGCAATTGGCTTTCACGATCGGCTGTTAACCGAAAGGTTGGAGGTTCGAGCTTTCCCGGGAGTGGTGCGGCGCTTTTTTTTCTTTGAGCTGATAGCTTTGAAGATATGTTCTGATGGTGGTGAGAGCGGAGCACGACTGTCTCCGTGGCGCAACTGGGTAGCGTGATCGGTTGTTAACCGAAAAGTTGGAGGTTCGAGCCCTCCCGAGAGTGGTGTGTTGCTTTTTTCTTTGAGCTGATAGCTTTGAAGATATGTTGTGGCGCGAGGTGAGTGTGGAGCACGACTGTCTCTGTGGCGCGATTGGCTTGCGCGATCGGCTGTTAACCGAAAGGTTGGAGGTTCGAGCCCACCCGGTGGAGGTGCGGCTTTTTTTTCTTTGGGCTGATAGCTTTGAAGATATGTCCTGATGGTGGTGAAAGTGGAGCACGACTGTCTCCGTGGCGCAATTGGCTAGCGCGATCGGATTTTAACCGAAATGTTTGAGGTTCGAGCTTTCCCGGGAGTGGTGCGGCGCTTTTTTTTCTTTGAGCTGATAGCTTTGAAGATATGTTCTGATGGTGGTGAGAGCGGAGCACGACTGTCTCCGTGGCGCAACTGGGTAGCGCGATCGGTTGTTAACCGAAAAGTTGGAGGTTCGAGCCCACGCGGTGGTGGTGCGGCGCTTTTTTGTTCTTTGGGCTGATAGCTTTGAAGATATGTTCTGATGGTGGTGAAAGTGGGGCACGACTGTCTCCGTGGCGCAATTGGCTAGCGCGATCGGCTGTTAACCGAAAGGTTGGAGTTTCGAGCCCACCCGGTGGTAGTGCGGCGCTTTTTTTTTCTTTGGGCTGATAGCTTTGAAGATAAGTTCTGATGGTGGTGAAAGTGGGGTATGACTGTCTCCGTGGCGCAATTGGCTAGCACGATCGGCTGTTAACCGAAAGGTTGGACGTTCGAGCCCACCCGGTGGTCGGGCGGCGCTTTTTTTTCTTTGGGCTGATAGCTTTGAAGATATGTTCTGATGGCAGTGAGAGTGGAGCAGGACTGTCTCCGTTGGGCAATTGGCTAGCGCGATCGGCTGTTAACCGAAAAGTTTGAGGTTCGAGCCCTCCCGAGAGTGCTGTGTTGCTTTTTTCTTTGCGCTGATAGCTTTGAAGATATATTCTAACGGTGGCGAGTGTGGAGCATGACTGTCTCCGTGGCGCGATTGGCTTGCGCGATCGGCTGTTAACCGAAAGGTTGGAGGTTCGAGCCCACCCGGTGGTGGTGCGGCTTTTTTTTTTCTTTGGGCTGATAGCTTTGAAGATATGTTTTGATGGTGGTGAAAGTGGAGCACGACTGTCTCCGTGGCGCAATTTGCTAGCGCGATCGGCTTTTAACCGAAAAGTTTGAGGTTCGAGCTTTCCCGGGAGTGGTGTGTTGCTTTTTTTTCTTTAGGCTGATAGCTTTGAAGATATGTTCTCATGGTGGTGAGAGTGGAGCAAGACTGTCTCTGTTGCGCAATTGACTAGCTGAATCGGCTGTTAACCGAAAGGTTGGAGTTTCGAGCCCTCCCGGGAGTTGTGTGTTGCTTTTTTCTTTGCGCTGACAGCTTTGATGTTATGTTCTGATGGTGGTGAGAATGGAGCAGGACTGTCTCCGTGCCGCAAATGGCTAGCGCAATCGGCTGTTAGCCAAAAAATTGGAGGTTGGAGCCCACAAGGTGGTGGTGCGGCGCTTTTTTTTGGCTGATAGCTTTGAAGATATGTTCTGATGGTGGTGAGAGAGGAGCAGGACTGTCTCCGTGGTGCAATTGGCTAGCGCGATCGGCTGTTAACCGAAAGGTTGGAGGGTCGAGCCCACCCGTTGGTGGCGCGGCGCTTTTTTTCTTTGCGCTGATAGCTTTGAAGATATGTTCTGATGGTGGTCAGAGTGGAGCACGACTGTCTTCGTGGCGCAATTGGCTAGCGCCATCGGTTGTTAACCGAAAAGTTGGAGGTTCGAGCCCACCCGGTGGTGGTGCGGCTCTTTTTTTTCTTTGGGCTGATAGCTTTGAAGATATGTTCTGATGGTGGTGAAAGTGGGGCATGACTGTCTCCGTTGCGCAATTGGCTTGCACGATCGGCTGTTAACCGAAAGGTTGGAGGTTCGAGCTTTCCCGGGAGTGGTGCGGCGCTTTTTTTTCTTTGAGCTGATAGCTTTGAAGATATGTTCTGATGGTGGTGAGAGCGGAGCACGACTGTCTCCGTGGCGCAACTGGGTAGCGCGATCGGTTGTTAACCGAAAAGTTGGAGGTTCGAGCCCTCCCGAGAGTGGTGTGTTGCTTTTTTCTTTGAGCTGATAGCTTTGAAGATATGTTGTGGCGCGAGGTGAGTGTGGAGCACGACTGTCTCTGTGGCGCGATTGGCTTGCGCGATCGGCTGTTAACCGAAAGGTTGGAGGTTCGAGCCCACCCGGTGGAGGTGCGGCTTTTTTTTTTGGGGCTGATAGCTTTGAAGATATGTCCTGATGGTGGTGAAAGTGGAGCACGACTGTCTCCGTGGCGCAATTGGCTAGCGCGATCGGATTTTAACCGAAATGTTTGAGGTTCGAGCTTTCCCGGGAGTGGTGCGGCGCTTTTTTTTCTTTGAGCTGATAGCTTTGAAGATATGTTCTGATGGTGGTGAGAGCGGAGCACGACTGTCTCCGTGGCGCAACTGGGTAGCGCGATCGGTTGTTAACCGAAAAGTTGGAGGTTCGAGCCCACACGGTGGCGGTGCGGCGCTTTTTTGTTCTTTGGGCTGATAGCTTTGAAGATATGTTCTGATGGTGGTGAAAGTGGGGCACGACTGTCTCCGTGGCGCAATTGGCTAGCGCGATCGGCTGTTAACCGAAAGGTTGGAGTTTCGAGCCCACCCGGTGGTAGTGCGGCGCTTTTTTTTCTTTGGGCTGATAGCTTTGAAGTTATGTTCTGATGATGGTGAGAATGGAGCAGGACTGTCTCCGTGCCGCAAAAGGCCAGCGCGATCGGATCTTAACCGAAAAATTAGAGGTTCGAGCCCACAAGGTGGTGATGCGGCGCTTTTTTTTTGGGCTGATAGCTTTGAAGATATGTTGTGATGGTGGTTAGAGAGGAGCAGGACTGTCTCTGTGGCGCAATTGGCTAGCGCGATCGGCTGTTAACCGAAAGGTTGGAGGTTCGAGCCCACCCGGTGGTGGTGCGGCGCTTTTTTTCTTGGCGCTGATAGCTTTGAAGATATGTTCTGATGGTGGTGAGAGTGGAGCACGACTGTCTCCGTGGCGCAATTGGCTAGCGCGATCGGTTGTTAACCGAAAAGTTGGAGGTTCGAGCCCACCCGGTGGTGGTGCGGCTCTTTTTTTTCTTTGGGCTGATAGCTTTGAAGATAAGTTCTGATGGTGGTGAAAGTGGGGTATGAGTGTCTCCATGGCGCAATTGGCTAGCACGATCGGCTGTTAACCGAAAGGTTGGACGTTCGAGCCCACCCGGTGGTCGGGCGGCGCTTTTTTTTCTTTGGGCTGATAGCTTTGAAGATATGTTCTGATGGCAGTGAGAGTGGAGCAGGACTGTCTCCGTTGGGCAATTGGCTAGCGTGATCGGCTGTTAACCGAAAAGTTTGAGGTTCGAGCCCTCCCGAGAGTGCTGTGTTGCTTTTTTCTTTGCGCTGATAGCTTTGAAGATATATTCTAATGGTGGTGAGTGTGGAGCATGACTGTCTCCGTGGCGCGATTGGCTTGCGCGATCGGCTGTTAACCGAAAGGTTGGAGGTTCGAGCCCACCCGGTGGTGGTGCGGCTTTTTTTTTTCTTTGGGCTGATAGCTTTGAAGATATGTTTTGATGGTGGTGAAAGTGGAGCACGACTGTCTCCGTGGCGCAATTTGCTAGCGCGATCGGCTTTTAACCGAAAAGTTTGAGGTTCGAGCTTTCCCGGGAGTGGTGTGTTGCTTTTTTTTCTTTAGGCTGATAGCTTTGAAGATATGTTCTCATGGTGGTGAGAGTGGAGCAAGACTGTCTCTGTTGCGCAATTGACTAGCTGAATCGGCTGTTAACCGAAAGGTTGGAGTTTCGAGCCCTCCCGGGAGTGGTGTGTTGCTTTTTTCTTTGCGCTGATAGCTTTGATGTTATGTTCTGATGGTGGTGAGAATGGAGCAGGACTGTCTCCGTGCCGCAAATGGCTAGCGCAATCGGCTGTTAGCCAAAAAATTGGAGGTTGGAGCCCACAAGGTGGTGGTGCGGCGCTTTTTTTGGCTGATAGCTTTGAAGATATGTTCTGATGGTGGTGAGAGAGGAGCAGGACTGTCTCCGTGGCGCAATTGGCTAGCGCGAGTGGCTGTTAACCGAAAAGTTTGAGGTTCGAGCCCTCCCGAGAGTACTGTGTTCCTTTTTTCTTTGCGCTGATAGCTTTGAAGATATATTCTAATAATGGTGATTGTGGAGCATGACTGTCTCTGTGGCGCGATTGGCTTGCGCGATCGGCTGTTAACCGAAAGGTTGGAGGTGCGAGCCCACCCGGTGGTGGTGCGGCTTTTTTTTTTCTTTGGGCTGATAGCTTTGAAGATATGTTTTGATGGTGGTGAAAGTGGAGCACGACTGTCTCCGTGGCGCAATTTGCTAGTGCGATCGGCTTTTAACCGAAAAGTTTGAGGTTCGAGCTTTCCCGGGAGTGGTGTGTTGCTTTTTTTTCTTTAGGCTGATAGCTTTGAAGATATGTTCTCATGGTGGTGAGAGTGGAGCAAGACTGTCTCTGTTGCGCAATTGACTAGCTGAATCGGCTGTTAACCGAAAGGTTGGAGTTTCGAGCCCACCCGGTGGTAGTGCGGCGCTTTTTTTTCTTTGGGCTGATAGCTTTGATGTTATGTTCTGATGGTGGTGAGAATGGAGCAGGACTGTCTCCGTGCCGCAAATGGCTAGCGCAATCGGCTGTTAGCCAAAAAATTGGAGGTTGGAGCCCACAAGGTGGTGGTGCGGCGCTTTTTTTTTGGCTGATAGCTTTGAAGATATGTTCTGATGGTGGTGAGAGAGGAGCAGGACTGTCTCCGTGGCGCAACTGGCTAGCGCGATCGGCTGTTAACCGAAAGGTTGGAGGGTCGAGCCCACCCGTTGGTGGCGCGGCGCTTTTTTTCTTTGCGCTGATAGCTTTGAAGATATGTTCTGATGGTGGTCAGAGTGGAGCACGACTGTCTTCGTGGCGCAATTGGCTAGCGCCATCGGTTGTTAACCGAAAAGTTGGAGGTTCGAGCCCACCCGGTGGTGGTGCGGCTCTTTTTTTTCTTTGGGCTGATAGCTTTGAAGATATGTTCTGATGGTGGTGAAAGTGGGGCATGACTGTCTCCGTTGCGCAATTGGCTTGCACGATCGGCTGTTAACCGAAAGGTTGGAGGTTCGAGCTTTCCCGGGAGTGGTGCGGCGCTTTTTTTTCTTTGAGCTGATAGCTTTGAAGATATGTTCTGATGGTGGTGAGAGCGGAGCACGACTGTCTCCGTTGCGCAACTGGGTAGCGCGATCGGTTGTTAACCGAAAAGTTGGAGGTTCGAGCCCTCCCAAGAGTGGTGTGTTGCTTTTTTCTTTGAGCTGATAGCTTTGAAGATATGTTGTGGCGCGAGGTGAGTGTGGAGCACGACTGTCTCTGTGGCGCGATTGGCTTGCGCGATCGGCTGTTAACCGGAAGGGTGGAGGTTCGAGCCCACCCGGTGGAGGTGCGGCTTTTTTTTCTTTGGGCTGATAGCTTTGAAGATATGTCCTGATGGTGGTGAAAGTGGAGCACGACTGTCTCCGTGGCGCAATTGGCTAGCGCGATCGGACTTTAACCGAAAGGTTGGAGGGTCGAGCCCACCCGTTGGTGGCGCGGCGCTTTTTTTCTTTGCGCTGATAGCTTTGAAGATATGTTCTGATGGTGGTCAGAGTGGAGCACGACTGTCTTCGTGGCGCAATTGGCTAGCGCCATCGGTTGTTAACCGAAAAGTTGGAGGTTCGAGCCCACCCGGTGGTGGTGCGGCTCTTTTTTTTCTTTGGGCTGATAGCTTTGAAGATATGTTCTGATGGTGGTGAAAGTGGGGCATGACTGTCTCCGTTGCGCAATTGGCTTGCACGATCGGCTGTTAACCGAAAGGTTGGAGGTTCGAGCTTTCCCGGGAGTGGTGCGGCGCTTTTTTTTCTTTGAGCTGATAGCTTTGAAGATATGTTCTGATGGTGGTGAGAGCGGAGCACGACTGTCTCCGTGGCGCAACTGGGTAGCGCGATCGGTTGTTAACCGAAAAGTTGGAGGTTCGAGCCCTCCCGAGAGTGGTGTGTTGCTTTTTTCTTTGAGCTGATAGCTTTGAAGATATGTTGTGGCGCGAGGTGAGTGTGGAGCACGACTGTCTCTGTGGCGCGATTGGCTTGCGCGATCGGCTGTTAACCGAAAGGTTGGAGGTTCGAGCCCACCCGGTGGAGGTGCGGCTTTTTTTTTTTTGGGGCTGATAGCTTTGAAGATATGTCCTGATGGTGGTGAAAGTGGAGCACAACTGTCTCCGTGGCGCAATTGGCTAGCGCGATCGGATTTTAACCGAAATGTTTGAGGTTCGAGCTTTCCCGGGAGTGGTGCGGCGCTTTTTTTTCTTTGAGCTGATAGCTTTGAAGATATGTTCTGATGGTGGTGAGAGCGGAGCACGACTGTCTCCGTGGCGCAACTGGGTAGCGCGATCGGTTGTTAACCGAAAAGATGGAGGTTCGAGCCCACACGGTGGTGGTGCGGCGCTTTTTTGTTCTTTGGGCTGATAGCTTTGAAGATATGTTCTGATGGTGGTGAAAGTGGGGCACGACTGTCTCCGTGGCGCAATTGGCTAGCGCGATCGGCTGTTAACCGAAAGGTTGGAGTTTCGAGCCCACCCGGTGGTAGTGCGGCGCTTTTTTTTCTTTGGGCTGATAGCTTTGAAGTTATGTTCTTATGATGGTGAGAATGGAGCAGGACTGTCTCCGTGCCGCAAAAGGCCAGCGCGATCGGATCTTAACCGAAAAATTAGAGGTTCGAGCCCACAAGGTGGTGATGCGGCGCTTTTTTTTTGGGCTGATAGCTTTGAAGATATGTTGTGATGGTGGTTAGAGAGGAGCAGGACTGTCTCTGTGGCGCAATTGGCTAGCGCGATCGGCTGTTAACCGAAAGGTTGGAGGTTCGAGCCCACCCGGTGGTGGTGCGGCGCTTTTTTTCTTGGCGCTGATAGCTTTGAAGATATGTTCTGATGGTGGTGAGAGTGGAGCACGACTGTCTCCGTGGCGCAATTGGCTAGCGCGATCGGTTGTTAACCGAAAAGTTGGAGGTTCGAGCCCACCCGGTGGTGGTGCGGCTCTTTTTTTTCTTTGGGCTGATAGCTTTGAAGATAAGTTCTGATGGTGGTGAAAGTGGGGTATGAGTGTCTCCATGGCGCAATTGGCTAGCACGATCGGCTGTTAACCGAAAGGTTGGACGTTCGAGCCCACCCGGTGGTCGGGCGGCGCTTTTTTTTCTTTGGGCTGATAGCTTTGAAGATATGTTCTGATGGCAGTGAGAGTGGAGCAGGACTGTCTCCGTTGGGCAATTGGCTAGCGTGATCGGCTGTTAACCCAAAAGTTTGAGGTTCGAGCCCTCCCGAGAGTGCTGTGTTGCTTTTTTCTTTGCGCTGATAGCTTTGAAGATATATTCTAATGGTGGTGAGTGTGGAGCATGACTGTCTCCGTGGCGCGATTGGCTTGCGCGATCGGCTGTTAACCGAAAGGTTGGAGGTTCGAGCCCACCCGGTGGTGGTGCGGCTTTTTTTTTCTTTGGGCTGATAGCTTTGAAGATATGTTTTGATGGTGGTGAAAGTGGAGCACGACTGTCTCCGTGGCGCAATTTGCTAGCGCGATCGGCTTTTAACCGAAAAGTTTGAGGTTCGAGCTTTCCCGGGAGTGGTGTGTTGCTTTTTTTTCTTTAGGCTGATAGCTTTGAAGATATGTTCTCATGGTGGTGAGAGTGGAGCAAGACTGTCTCTGTTGCGCAATTGACTAGCTGAATCGGCTGTTAACCGAAAGGTTGGAGTTTCGAGCCCTCCCGGGAGTGGTGTGTTGCTTTTTTCTTTGCGCTGATAGCTTTGATGTTATGTTCTGATGGTGGTGAGAATGGAGCAGGACTGTCTCCGTGCCGCAAATGGCTAGCGCAATCGGCTGTTAGCCAAAAAATTGGAGGTTGGAGCCCACAAGGTGGTGGTGCGGCGCTTTTTTTGGCTGATAGCTTTGAAGATATGTTCTGATGGTGGTGAGAGAGGAGCAGGACTGTCTCCGTGGCGCAATTGGCTAGCGCGATTGGCTGTTAACCGAAAAGTTTGAGGTTCGAGCCCTCCCGAGAGTGCTGTGTTCCTTTTTTCTTTGCGCTGATAGCTTTGAAGATATATTCTAATGGTGGTGATTGTGGAGCATGACTGTCTCTGTGGCGCGATTGGCTTGCGCGATCGGCTGTTAACCGAAAGGTTGGAGGTTCGAGCCCACCCGGTGGTGGTGCGGCTTTTTTTTTTCTTTGGGCTGATAGCTTTGAAGATATGTTTTGATGGTGGTGAAAGTGGAGCACGACTGTCTCCGTGGCGCAATTTGCTAGTGCGATCGGCTTTTAACCGAAAAGTTTGAGGTTCGAGCTTTCCCGGGAGTGGTGTGTTGCTTTTTTTTCTTTAGGCTGATAGCTTTGAAGATATGTTCTCAAGGTGGTGAGAATGGAGCAAGACTGTCTCTGTTGCGCAATTGACTAGCTGAATCGGCTGTTAACCGAAAGGTTGGAGTTTCGAGCCCACCCGGTGGTAGTGCGGCGCTTTTTTTTCTTTGGGCTGATAGCTTTGATGTTATGTTCTGATGGTGGTGAGAATGGAGCAGGACTGTCTCCGTGCCGCAAATGGCTAGCGCAATCGGCTGTTAGCCAAAAAATTGGAGGTTGGAGCCCACAAGGTGGTGGTGCGGCGCTTTTTTTTTTGGCTGATAGCTTTGAAGATATGTTCTGATGGTGGTGAGAGAGGAGCAGGACTGTCTCCGTGGCGCAATTGGCTAGCGCGATCGGCTGTTAACCGAAAGGTTGGAGGGTCGAGCCCACCCGTTGGTGGCGCGGCGCTTTTTTTCTTTGCGCTGATAGCTTTGAAGATATGTTCTGATGGTGGTCAGAGTGGAGCACGACTGTCTTCGTGGCGCAATTGGCTAGCGCCATCGGTTGTTAACCGAAAAGTTGGAGGTTCGAGCCCACCCGGTGGTGGTGCGGCTCTTTTTTTTCTTTGGGCTGATAGCTTTGAAGATATGTTCTGATGGTGGTGAAAGTGGGGCATGACTGTCTCCGTTGCGCAATTGGCTTGCACGATCGGCTGTTAACCGAAAGGTTGGAGGTTCGAGCTTTCCCGGGAGTGGTGCGGCGCTTTTTTTTCTTTGAGCTGATAGCTTTGAAGATATTTTCTGATGGTGGTGAGAGCGGAGCACGACTGTCTCCGTTGCGCAACTGGGTAGCGCGATCGGTTGTTAACCGAAAAGTTGGAGGTTCGAGCCCTCCCGAGAGTGGTGTGTTGCTTTTTTCTTTGAGCTGATAGCTTTGAAGATATGTTGTGGCGCGAGGTGAGTGTGGAGCACGACTGTCTCTGTGGCATGATTGGCTTGCGCGATCGGCTGTTAACCGAAAGGTTGGAGGTTCGAGCCCACCCGGTGGAGGTGCGGCTTTTTTTTCTTTGGGCTGATAGCTTTGAAGATATGTCCTGATGGTGGTGAAAGTGGAGCACGACTGTCTCCGTGGCGCAATTGGCTAGCGCGATCGGACTTTAACCGAAATGTTTGAGGTTCGAGCTTTCCCGGGAGTGGTGCGGCGCTTTTTTTCTTTGAGCTGATAGCTTTGAAGATATGTTCTGATGGTGGTGAGAGCGGAGCACGACTGTCTCCGTGGCGCAACTGGGTAGCGCGATCGGTTTTTAACCGAAAAGTTGGAGGTTCGAGCCGACACGGTGGTGGTGCGGCGCTTTTTTGTTCTTTGGGCTGATAGCTTTGAAGATATGTTCTGATGGTGGTGAAAGTGGGGCACGACTGTCTCCGTGGCGCAATTGGCTAGCACGATCGGCTGTTAACCGAAAGGTTGGAGTTTCGAGCCCACCCGGTGGTAGTGCGGCGCTTTTTTTTCTTTGGGCTGATAACTTTGAAGTTATGTTCTGATGATGGTGAGAATGGAGCAGGACTGTCTCCGTGCCGCAAATGGCCAGCGCGATCGGCTCTTAACCGAAAAATTAGAGGTTCGAGCCTACAAGGTGGTGATGCGGCGCTTTTTTTTGGGCTGATAGCTTAGAAGATATGTTGTGATGGTGGTTAGAGAGGAGCAGGACGGTCTCCGTGGCGCAATTGGCTAGCGCGATCGGCTGTTAACCGAAAGGTTGGAGGTTCGAGCCCACCCGGTGGTGGTGCGGCGCTTTTATCTTGGCGCTGATAGCTTTGAAGATATGTTCTGATGGTGGTGAGAGTGGAGCACGACTGTCTCCGTGGCGCAATTGGCTAGCGCGATCGGTTGTTAACCGAAAAGTTGGAGGTTCGAGCCCACCCGGTGGTGGTGCGGCTCTTTTTTTTTCTTTGGGCTGATAGCTTTGAAGATAAGTTCTGATGGTGGTGAAAGTGGGGTATGAGTGTCTCCGTGGCGCAATTGGCTAGCACGATCGGCTGTTAACCGAAAGGTTGGACGTTCGAGCCCACCCGGTGGTCGGGCGGCGCTTTTTTTTCTTTGGGCTGATAGCTTTGAAGATATGTTCTGATGGCAGTGAGAGTGGAGCAGGACTGTCTCCGTTGGGCAATTGGCTAGCGCGATCGGCTGTTAACCGAAAAGTTTGAGGTTCGAGCCCTCCCGAGAGTGCTGTGTTGCTTTTTTCTTTGCGCTGATAGCTTTGAAGATATATTCTAATGGTGGTGAGTGTGGAGCATGACTGTCTCCGTGGCGCGATCGGCTGTTAACCGAAAGGTTGGAGGTTCGAGCCCACCCGGTGGTGGTGCGGCTTTTTTTTTTCTTTGGGCTGATAGCTTTGAAGATATGTTTTGATGGTGGTGAAAGTGGAGCACGACTGTCTCCGTGGCGCAATTTGCTAGTGCGATCGGCTTTTAACCGAAAAGTTTGAGGTTCGAGCTTTCCCGGGAGTGGTGTGTTGCTTTTTTTTCTTTAGGCTGATAGCTTTGGAGATATGTTCTCATGGTGGTGAGAATGGAGCAAGACTGTCTCTGTTGCGCAATTGACTAGCTGAATCGGCTGTTAACCGAAAGGTTGGAGTTTCGAGCCCACCCGGTGGTAGTGCGGCGCTTTTTTTTCTTTGGGCTGATAGCTTTGATGTTATGTTCTGATGGTGGTGAGAATGGAGCAGGACTGTCTCCGTGCCGCAAATGGCTAGCGCAATCGGCTGTTAGCCAAAAAATTGGAGGTTGGAGCCCACAAGGTGGTGGTGCGGCGCTTTTTTTTGGCTGATAGCTTTGAAGATATGTTCTGATGGTGGTGAGAGAGGAGCAGGACTGTCTCCGTGGCGCAATTGGCTAGCGCGATCGGCTGTTAACCGAAAGGTTGGAGGGTCGAGCCCACCCGTTGGTGGCGCGGCGCTTTTTTTCTTTGCGCTGATAGCTTTGAAGATATGTTCTGATGGTGGTCAGAGTGGAGCACGACTGTCTTCGTGGCGCAATTGGCTAGCGCCATCGGTTGTTAACCGAAAAGTTGGAGGTTCGAGCCCACCCGGTGGTGGTGCGGCTCTTTTTTTTCTTTGGGCTGATAGCTTTGAAGATATGTTCTGATGGTGGTGAAAGTGGGGCATGACTGTCTCCGTTGCGCAATTGGCTTGCACGATCGGCTGTTAACCGAAAGGTTGGAGGTTCGAGCTTTCCCGGGAGTGGTGCGGCGCTTTTTTTTCTTTGAGCTGATAGCTTTGAAGATATTTTCTGATGGTGGTGAGAGCGGAGCACGACTGTCTCCGTTGCGCAACTGGGTAGCGCGATCGGTTGTTAACCGAAAAGTTGGAGGTTCGAGCCCTCCCGAGAGTGGTGTGTTGCTTTTTTCTTTGAGCTGATAGCTTTGAAGATATGTTGTGGCGCGAGGTGAGTGTGGAGCACGACTGTCTCTGTGGCGCGATTGGCTTGCGCGATCGGCTGTTAACCGAAAGGTTGGAGGTTCGAGCCCACCCGGTGGAGGTGCGGCTTTTTTTTCTTTGGGCTGATAGCTTTGAAGATATGTCCTGATGGTGGTGAAAGTGGAGCACGACTGTCTCCGTGGCGCAATTGGCTAGCGCGATCGGACTTTAACCGAAATGTTTGAGGTTCGAGCTTTCCCGGGAGTGGTGCGGCGCTTTTTTTCTTTGAGCTGATAGCTTTGAAGATATGTTCTGATGGTGGTGAGAGCGGAGCACGACTGTCTCCGTGGCGCAACTGGGTAGCGCGATCGGTTGTTAACCGAAAAGTTGGAGGTTCGAGCCGACACGGTGGTGGTGCGGCGCTTTTTTGTTCTTTGGGCTGATAGCTTTGAAGATATGTTCTGATGGTGGTGAAAGTGGGGCACGACTGTCTCCGTGGCGCAATTGGCTAGCACGATCGGCTGTTAACCGAAAGGTTGGAGTTTCGAGCCCACCCGGTGGTAGTGCGGCGCTTTTTTTTCTTTGGGCTGATAACTTTGAAGTTATGTTCTGATGATGATGAGAATGGAGCAGGACTGTCTCCGTGCCGCAAATGGCCAGCGCGATCGGCTCTTAACCGAAAAATTAGAGGTTCGAGCCTACAAGGTGGTGATGCGGCGCTTTTTTTTGGGCTGATAGCTTAGAAGATATGTTGTGATGGTGGTTAGAGAGGAGCAGGACGGTCTCCGTGGCGCAATTGGCTAGCGCGATCGGCTGTTAACCGAAAGGTTGGAGGTTCGAGCCCACCCGGTGGTGGTGCGGCGCTTTTATCTTGGCGCTGATAGCTTTGAAGATATGTTCTGATGGTGGTGAGAGTGGAGCACGACTGTCTCCGTGGCGCAATTGGCTAGCGCGATCGGTTGTTAACCGAAAAGTTGGAGGTTCGAGCCCACCCGGTGGTGGTGCGGCTCTTTTTTTTTCTTTGGGCTGATAGCTTTGAAGATAAGTTCTGATGGTGGTGAAAGTGGGGTATGAGTGTCTCCGTGGCGCAATTGGCTAGCACGATCGGCTGTTAACCGAAAGGTTGGACGTTCGAGCCCACCCGGTGGTCGGGCGGCGCTTTTTTTTCTTTGGGCTGATAGCTTTGAAGATATGTTCTGATGGCAGTGAGAGTGGAGCAGGACTGTCTCCGTTGGGCAATTGGCTAGCGCGATCGGCTGTTAACCGAAAAGTTTGAGGTTCGAGCCCTCCCGAGAGTGCTGTGTTGCTTTTTTCTTTGCGCTGATAGCTTTGAAGATATATTCTAATGGTGGTGAGTGTGGAGCATGACTGTCTCCGTGGCGCGATCGGCTGTTAACCGAAAGGTTGGAGGTTCGAGCCCACCCGGTGGTGGTGCGGCTTTTTTTTTTCTTTGGGCTGATAGCTTTGAAGATATGTTTTGATGGTGGTGAAAGTGGAGCACGACTGTCTCCGTGGCGCAATTTGCTAGCGCGATCGGCTTTTAACCGAAAAGTTTGAGGTTCGAGCTTTCCCGGGAGTGGTGTGTTGCTTTTTTTTCTTTAGGCTGATAGCTTTGAAGATATGTTCTCATGGTGGTGAGAGTGGAGCAAGACTGTCTCTGTTACGCAATTGACTAGCTGAATCGGCTGTTAACCGAAAGGTTGGAGTTTCGAGCCCTCCCGGGAGTGGTGTGTTGCTTTTTTCTTTGCGCTGATAGCTTTGATGTTATGTTCTGATGGTGGTGAGAATGAAGCAGGACTGTCTCCGTGCCGCAAATGGCTAGCGCAATCGGCTGTTAGCCAAAAAATTGGAGGTTGGAGCCCACAAGGTGGTGGTGCGGCGCTTTTTTTTGGCTGATAGCTTTGAAGATATGTTCTGATGGTGGTGAGAGAGGAGCAGGACTGTCTCCGTGGCGCAATTGGCTAGCGCGATCGGCTGTTAACCGAAAGGTTGGAGGGTCGAGCCCACCCGGTGGTGGCGCGGCGCTTTTTTTCTTTGCGCTGATAGCTTTGAAGATATGTTCTGATGGTGGTCAGAGTGGAGCACGACTGTCTTCGTGGCGCAATTGGCTAGCGCGATCGGTTGTTAACCGAAAAGTTGGAGGTTCGAGCCCACCCGGTGGTGGTGCGGCTCTTTTTTTTCTTTGGGCTGAAAGCTTTGAAGATATGTTCTGATGGTGGTGAAAGTGGGGCATGACTGTCTCCGTTGCGCAATTGGCTTGCACGATCGGCTGTTAACCGAAAGGTTGGAGGTTCGAGCCCACCCGGTGGTGGTATGTTGCTTTTTTCTGTGCGCTGATAGCTTTGAAGATATGTTCTGATGGTGGTGAGAGAGGAGCAGGACTGTCTCCGTGGCGCAATTGGCTAGCGCGATCGGCTGTTAACCAAAAGGTTGGAGGTTCGAGCCCACCCGGTGGTGGTGCGGCTCTTTTTTTTCTTGAGGCTGATAGCTTTGAAGATATGTTCTGAAGGTGGTGAAAGTGGGGCATTACTGTCTCCGTGGCGCAATTGGCTTGCACGATCGGCTGTTAACCGAAAAGTTGGAGGTTCCAGCCCACGTGGTGGTGGTGCGGCGCTTTTTTTTCTTTGCGCTGATAGCTTTGAAGATATGTTCTGATGGTGGTCAGAGTGGAGCACGACTGTCTTCGTGGCGCAATTGGCTAGCGCGATCGGTTGTTAACCGAAAAGTTGGAGGTTCGAGCCCACCCGGTGGTGGTCCGGCTATTTTTTTTCTTTAGGCTGATAGCTTTGAAGATATGTTCTGATGGTGGTGAGAGTGGAGCAGGACTGTCTCCGTGGCGCAATTGGCTAGCGCGATCGGCTGTTAACGGAAAGGTTGGAGTTTCGAGCCCACCCGGTGGTAGTGCGGCGCTTTTTTTTTTCTTTGGGCTGATAGCTTTGAAGATATGTTCTGATGGTGGTGAGAATGGAGCAGGACTGTCTCCGTGTCGCAAATGGCTAGCGAGATCGGCTGTTAACTGAAAAATTGGAGGTTCGAGCCCACCCGGTGGTAGTGCGGCGCTTTTTTTTCTTTGGGCTGATAGCTTTGATGTTATGTTCTGATGGTGGTGAGAATGGAGCAGGACTGTCTCCGTGGCGCAATTGGCTAGCGCGATCGGCTGTTAACGGAAAGGTTGGAGTTTCGAGCCCACCCGGTGGAGGTGCGGCTTTTTTTTCTTTGGGCTGATAGCTTTGAAGATATGTCCTGATGGTGGTGAAAGTGGAGCACGACTGTCTCCGTTGCGCAATTGGCTAGCGCGATCGGCTATTAACCGAAAGGTTGGAGGTTCGAGCCCACCCGGTGGTGGTGTGTTGCTTTTTTCTGTGCGCTGATAGCTTTGAAGATATGTTCTGATGGTGGTGAGAGAGGAGCAGGACTGTCTCCGTGGCGCAATTGGCTAGCGCGATCGGCTGTTAACCAAAAGGTTGGAGGTTCGAGCCCACCCGGTGGTGGTGCGGCTCTTTTTTTTCTTGGGGCTGATAGCTTTGAAGATATGTTCTGAAGGTGGTGAAAGTGGGGCATTACTGTCTTCGTGGCGCAATTGGCTTGCACGATCGGCTGTTAACCGAAAAGTTGGAGGTTCCAGCCCACGTGGTGGTGGTGCGGCGCTTTTTTTTCTTTGCGCTGATAGCTTTGAAGATATGTTCTGATGGTGGTCAGAGTGGAGCACGACTGTCTTCGTGGCGCAATTGGCTAGCGCGATCGGTTGTTAACCGAAAAGTTGGAGGTTCGAGCCCACCCGGTGGTGGTCCAACTCTTTTTTTTCTTTAGGCTGATAGCTTTGAAGATATGTTCTGATGGTGGTGAGAGTGGAGCAGGACTGTCTCCGTGGCGCAATTGGCTAGCGCGATCGGCTGTTAACGGAAAGGTTGGAGTTTCGAGCCCACCCGGTGGTAGTGCGGCGCTTTTTTTTCTTTGGGCTGATAGCTTTGAAGATATGTTCTGATGGTGGTGAGAATGGAGCAGGACTGTCTCCGTGCCGCAAATGGCTAGCGAGATCGGCTGTTAACCGAAAAATTGGAGGTTCGAGCCCACCCGGTGGTGGTGCGGCGCTTTTTTTGGGCTGATAGCTTTGAAGATATGTTCTGATGGTGGTGAGAGTGGAGCACGACTGTCTCCGTGGCGCAATTGGCTAGCGCGATCGGTTGTTAACCGAATGGTTGGAGTTTCGAGCCCACCCGGTGGTAGTGCGGCGCTTTTTTTTCTTTGGGCTGATAGCTTTGATGTTATGTTCTGATGGTGGTGAGAATGGAGCAGGACTGTCTCCGTGCCGCAAATGGCTAGCGCAATCGGCTGTTAGCCAAAAAATTGGAGGTTGGAGCCCACAAGGTGGTGGTGCGGCGCTTTTTTTTGGCTGATAGCTTTGAAGATATGTTCTGATGGTGGTGAGAGAGGAGCAGGACTGTCTCCGTGGCGCAATTGGCTAGCGCGATCGGCTGTTAACCGAAAGGTTGGAGGGTTGAGCCCACCCGGTGGTGGCGCGGCGCTTTTTTTTTGCGCTGATAGCTTTGAAGATATGTCCTGATGGTGGTCAGAGTGGAGCACGACTGTCTTCGTGGCGCAATTGGCTAGCGCGATCGGTTGTTAACCGAAAAGTTGGAGGTTCGAGCCCACCCGGTGGTGGTGCGGCTCTTTTTTTTCTTTCGGCTGAAAGCTTTGAAGATATGTTCTGATGGTGGTGAAAGTGGGGCAAGACTGTCTCCGTTGCGCAATTGGCTTGCACGATCGGCTGTTAACCGAAAGGTTGGAGGTTCGAGCCCACCCGGTGGTGGTGTGTTGCTTTTTTCTGTGCGCTGATAGCTTTGAAGATATGTTCTGATGGTGGTGAGAGAGGAGCAGGACTGTCTCCGTGGCGCAATTGGCTAGCGCGATCGGCTGTTAACCAAAAGGTTGGAGGTTCGAGCCCACCCGGTGGTGGTGCGGCTCTTTTTTTTCTTGGGGCTGATAGCTTTGAAGATATGTTCTGAAGGTGGTGAAAGTGGGGCATTACTGTCTCCGTGGCGCAATTGGCTTGCACGATCGGCTGTTAACCGAAAAGTTGGAGGTTCCAGCCCACGTGGTGGTGGTGCGGCGCTTTTTTTCTTTGCGCTGATAGCTTTGAAGATATGTTCTGATGGTGGTCAGAGTGGAACACGACTGTCTTCGTGGCGCAATTGGCTAGCGCGATCGGTTGTTAACCGAAAAGTTGGAGGTTCGAGCCCACCCGGTGGTGGTCCGGCTCTTTTTTTTCTTTAGGCTGATAGCTTTGAAGATATGTTCTGATGGTGGTGAGAGTGGAGCAGGACTGTCTCCGTGGCGCAATTGGCTAGCGCGATCGGCTGTTAACGGAAAGGTTGGAGTTTCGAGCCCACCCGGTGGTAGGGCGGCGCTTTTTTTTCTTTGGGCTGATAGCTTTGAAGATATGTTCTGATGGTGGTGAGAATGGAGCAGGACTGTCTCCGTGCCGCAAATGGCTAGCGAGATCGGCTGTTAACCGAAAAATTGGAGGTTCGAGCCCTCCCGGGAGTGGTGTGTTGCTTTTTTCTTTGCGCTGATAGCTTTGATGTTATGTTCTGATGGTGGTGAGAATGGAGCGGGACTGTCTCCGTGCCGCAAATGGCTAGCGCAATCGGCTGTTAGCCAAAAAATTGGAGGTTGGAGCCCACAAGGTGGTGGTGCGGCGCTTTTTTTGGGCTGATAGCTTTGAAGATATGTTTTGATGGTGGTGAGAGTGGAGCACGACTGTCTCCGTGGCGCAATTGGCTAGCGCGATCGGTTGTTAACCGAATGGTTGGAGTTTCGAGCCCACCCGGTGGTAGTGCGGCGCTTTTTTTTCTTTGGGCTGATAGCTTTGATGTTATGTTCTGATGGTGGTGAGAATGGAGCAGGACTGTCTCCGTGCCGCAAATGGCTAGCGCAATCGGCTGTTAGCCAAAAAATTGGAGGTTCGAGCCCACAAGGTGGTGGTGCGGCGCTTTTTTTTTGGCTGATAGCTTTGAAGATATGTTCTGATGGTGGTGAGAGAGGAGCAGGACTGTCTCCGTGGCGCAATTGGCTAGCGCGATCGGCTGTTAACCGAAAGGTTGGAGGGTCGAGCACACCCGTTGGTGGCGCGGCGCTTTTTTTCTTTGCGCTGATAGCTTTGAAGATATGTTCTGACGGTGGTCAGAGTGGAGCACGACTGTCTTCGTGGCGCAATTGCCTAGCGCGATCGGTTGTTAACCGAAAAGTGAGGTTCGAGCCCACCCGGTGGTGGTGCGGCTCTTTTTTTTCTTTGGGCTGATAGCTTTGAAGATATGTTCTGATGGTGGTGAAAGTGGGGCATGACTGTCTCCGTTGCGCAATTGGCTTCCACGATCGGCTGTTAACCGAAAGGTTGGAGGTTCGAGCTTTCCCGGGAGTGGTGCGGCGCTTTTTTTTCTTTGAGCTGATAGCTTTGAAGATATGTTCTGATGGTGGTGAGAGTGGAGCAGGACTGTCTCCGTTGGGCAATTGGCTAGCGCGATCGGCTGTTAACCGAAAAGTTTGAGGTTCGAGCCCTCCCGAGAGTGCTGTGTTGCTTTTTTCTTTGCGCTGATAGCTTTCAAGATATGTTTTGATGGTGGTGAAAGTGGAGCACGACTGTCTCCGTGGCGCAATTTGCTAGCGCGATCGGCTTTTAACCGAAAAGTTTGAGGTTCGAGCTTTCCCGGGAGTGGTGTGTTGCTTTTTTTTCTTTAGGCTGATAGCTTTGAAGATATGTTCTCATGGTGGTGAGAGTGGAGCAAGACTGTCTCTGTTGCGCAATTGACTAGCTGAATCGGCTGTTAACCGAAAGGCTGGAGTTTCGAGCCCTCCCGGGAGTGGTGTGTTGCTTTTTTTTGCGCTGATAGCTTTGAAGATATGTTCTGATGGTGGTCAGAGTGGAGCACGACTGTCTTCGTGGCGCAATTGGCTAGCGCGATCGGTTGTTAACCGAAAAGTTGGAGGTTCGAGCCCACCCGGTGGTGGTCCGGCTATTTTTTTTCTTTAGGCTGATAGCTTTGAAGATATGTTCTGATGGTGGTGAGAGTGGAGCAGGACTGTCTCCGTGGCGCAATTGGCTAGCGCGATCGGCTGTTAACGGAAAGGTTGGAGTTTCGAGCCCACCCGGTGGTAGTGCGGCGCTTTTTTTTTCTTTGGGCTGATAGCTTTGAAGATATGTTCTGATGGTGGTGAGAATGGAGCAGGACTGTCTCCGTGTCGCAAATGGCTAGCGAGATCGGCTGTTAACCGAAAAATTGGAGGTTCGAGCCCACCCGGTGGTGGTGCGGCGCTTTTTTTGGGCTGATAGCTTTGAAGATATGTTCTGATGGTGGTGAGAGTGGAGCACGACTGTCTCCGTGGCGCAATTGGCTAGCGCGATCGGTTGTTAACCGAATGGTTGGAGTTTCGAGCCCACCCGGTGGTAGTGCGGCGCTTTTTTTTCTTTGGGCTGATAGCTTTGATGTTATGTTCTGATGGTGGTGAGAATGGAGCAGGACTGTCTCCGTGGCGCAATTGGCTAGCGCGATCGGCTGTTAACGGAAAGGTTGGAGTTTCGAGCCCACCCGGTGGAGGTGCGGCTTTTTTTTCTTTGGGCTGATAGCTTTGAAGATATGTCCTGATGGTGGTGAAAGTGGAGCACGACTGTCTCCGTTGCGCAATTGGCTAGCGCGATCGGATTTTAACCGAAATGTTTGAGGTTCGAGCTTTCCCGGGAGTGGTGCGGCGCTTTTTTTTCTTTGAGCTGATAGCTTTGAAGATATGTTCTGATGGTGGTGAGAGCGGAGCACGACTGTCTCCGTGGCGCAACTGGGTAGCGCGATCGGTTGTTAACCGAAAAGTTGGAGGTTCGAGCCCACACGGTGGTGGTGCGGCGCTTTTTTGTTCTTTGGGCTGATAGCTTTGAAGATATGTTCTGATGGTGGTGAAAGTGGGGCACGACTGTCTCCGTGGCGCAATTGGCTAGCGCGATCGGCTGTTAACCGAAAGGTTGGAGTTTCGAGCCCACCCGGTGGTAGTGCGGCGCTTTTTTTTCTTTGGGCTGATAGCTTTGAAGTTATGTTCTGATGGTGGTGAGAATGGAGCAGGACTGTCTCCGTGCCGCAAATGGCCAGCGCGATCGGCTCTTAACCGAAAAATTGGAGGTTCGAGCCCACAAGGTGGTGATGCGGCGCTTTTTTTTTTGGCCTGATAGCTTTGAAGATATGTTGTGATGGTGGTTAGAGAGGAGCAGGACTGTCTCCGTGGCGCAATTGGCTAGCGCGATCGGTTGTTGACCGAAAGGTTGGAGGTTCGAGCCCACCCGGTGGTGGTGCGGCGCTTTTTTTCTTGGCGCTGATAGCTTTGAAGATATGTTCTGACGGTGGTGAGAGTGGAGCACGACAGTCTCCGTGGTGCAATTGGCTAGCGCGATCGGTTGTTAACCGAAAAGTTGGAGGTTCGAGCCCACCCGGTGGTGGTGCGGCTCTTTTTTTTCTTCGGGCTGATAGCTTTGAAGATAAGTTCTGATGGTGGCGAAAGTGGGGTATGACTGTCTCCGTGGCGCAATTGGCTAGCACGATCGGCTGTTAACCGAAAGGTTGTACGTTCGAGCCCACCCGGTGGTCGGGCGGCGCTTTTTTTTCTTTGGGCTGATAGCTTTGAAGATATGTTCTGATGGCAGTGAGAGTGGAGCAGGACTGTCTCCGTTGGGCAATTGGCTAGCGCGATCGGCTGTTAACCGAAAAGTTTGAGGTTCGAGCCCTCCCGAGAGTGCTGTGTTGCTTTTTTCTTTGCGCGGATAGCTTTGAAGATATATTCTAATGGTGGTGAGTGTGGAGCATGACTGTCTCCGTGGCGCGATTGGCTTGCGCGATCGGCTGTTAACCGAAAGGTTCGAGGTTCGAGCCCACCCGGTGGTGGTGCGGCTTTTTTTTTTCTTTGAGCTGATAGCTTTGAAGATATGTTTTGATGGTGGTGAAAGTGGAGCACGACTGTCTCCGTGGCGCAATTTGCTAGCGCGATCGGCTTTTAACCGAAAAGTTTGAGGTTCGAGCTTTCCCGGGAGTGGTGTGTTGCTTTTTTTTTGTTTAGGCTGATAGCTTTGAAGATATGTTCTGATGGTGGTGAGAGTGGAGCACGACAGTCTCCGTGGCGCAATTGGCTAGCGCGATCGGTTGTTAACCGAAAAGTTGGAGGTTCGAGCCCACCCGGTGGTGGTGCGGCTCTTTTTTTTCTTTGGGCTGATAGCTTTGAAGATAAGTTCTGATGGTGGTGAAAGTGGGGTATGACTGTCCGTGGCGCAATTGGCTAGCACGATCGGCTGTTAACCGAAAGGTTGGACGTTCGAGCCCACCCGGTGGTCGGGCGGCGCTTTTTTTTCTTTGGGCTGATAGCTTTGAAGATATGTTCTGATGGCAGTGAGAGTGGAGCAGGACTGTCTCCGTTGCGCAATTGACTAGCTGAATCGGCTGTTAACCGAAAGGTTGGAGTTTCGAGCCCTCCCGGGAGTGGTGTGTTGCTTTTTTCTTTGCGCTGATAGCTTTGATGTTATGTTCTGATGGTGGTGAGAATGGAGCGGGACTGTCTCCGTGCCGCAAATGGCTAGCGCAATCGGCTGTTAGCCAAAAAAATTGGAGGTTGGAGCCCACAAGGTGGTGGTGCGGCGCTTTTTTTTGGCTGATAGCTTTGAAGATATGTTCTGATGGTGGTGAGAAAGGAGCAGGACTGTCTCCGTGGCGCAATTGGCTAGCGCGATCGGCTGTTAACCGAAAGGTTTGAGGGTCGAGCCCACCCGGTGGTGGCGCGGCGCTTTTTTTTTTGCGCTGATAGCTTTGAAGATATGTTCTGATGGTGGTCAGAGTGGAGCACGACTGTCTTCGTGGCGCAATTGGCTAGCGCGATTGGTCGTTAACCGAAAAGTTGGAGGTTCGAGCCCACCCGGTGGTGGTGCGGCTCTTTTTTTTCTTTGGGCTGAAAGCTTTGAAGATATGTTCTGATGGTGGTAAAAGTGGGGCAAGACTGTCTCCGTTGCGCAATTGGCTTGCACGATCGGCTGTTAACCGAAAGGTTGGAGGTTCGAGCCCACCCGGTGGTGGTGTGTTGCTTTTTTCTGTGCGCTGATAGCTTTGAAGATATGTTCTGATGGTGGTGAGAGAGGAGCAGGACTATCTCCGTGGCGCAATTGGCTAGCGCGATCGGCTGTTAACCAAAAGGTTGGAGGTTCGAGCCCACCCGGTGGTGGTGCGGCTCTTGTTTTTCTTGGGGCTGATAGCTTTGAAGATATGTTCTGAAGGTGGTGAAAGTGGGGCATTACTGTCTCCGTGGCGCAATTGGCTTGCACGATCGGCTGTTAACCGAAAAGTTGGAGGTTCCAGCCCACGTGGTGGTGGTGCGGCGCTTTTTTTTCTTTGCGCTGATAGCTTTGAAGATATGTTCTGATGGTGGTCAGAGTGGAGCACGACTGTCTTCGTGGCGCAATTGGCTAGCGCGATCGGTTGTTAACCGAAAAGTTGGAGGTTCGAGCCCACCCGGTGGTGGTCCGGCTCTTTTTTTTCTTTAGGCTGATAGCTTTGAAGATATGTTCTGATGGTGGTGAGAGTGGAGCAGGACTGTCTCCGTGGCGCAATTGGCTAGCGCGATCGGCTGTTAACGGAAAGGTTGGAGTTTCGAGCCCACCCGGTGGTAGTGCGGCGCTTTTTTTTCTTTGGGCTGATAGCTTTGAAGATATGTTCTGATGGTGGTGAGAATGGAGCAGGACTGTCTCCGTGCCGCAAATGGCTAGCGAGATCGGCTGTTAACCGAAAAATTGGAGGTTCGAGCCCACCCGGTGGTGGTGCGGCGCTTTTTTTGGGCTGATAGCTTTGAAGATATGTTCTGATGGTGGTGAGAGTGGAGCACGACTGTCTCCGTGGCGCAATTGGCTAGCGCGATCGGTTGTTAACCGAATGGTTGGAGTTTCGAGCCCACCCGGTGGTAGTGCGGCGCTTTTTTTTCTTTGGGCTGATAGCTTTGATGTTATGTTCTGATGGTGGTGAGAATGGAGCAGGACTGTCTCCGTGCCGCAAATGGCTAGCGCGATCGGCTGTTAGCCAAAAAATTGGAGGTTCGAGCCCACAAGGTGGTGGTGCGGCGCTTTTTTTTTGGCTGATAGCTTTGAAGATATGTTCTGATGGTGGTGAGAGAGGAGCAGGACTGTCTCCGTGGCGCAATTGGCTAGCGCGATCGGCTGTTAACCGAAAGGTTGGAGGGTCGAGCCCACCCATTGGTGGCGCGGCGCTTTTTTTCTTTGCGCTGATAGCTTTGAAGATATGTTCTGACGGTGGTCAGAGTGGAGCACGACTGTCTTCGTGGCGCAAATGCCTAGCGCGATCGGTTGTTAACCGAAAAGTGAGGTTCGAGCCCACCCGGTGGTGGTGCGGCTCTTTTTTTTCTTTGGGCTGATAGCTTTGAAGATATGTTCTGATGGTGGTGAAAGTGGGGCATGACTGTCTCCGTTGCGCAATTGGCTTGCACGATCGGCTGTTAACCGAAAGGTTGGAGGTTCGAGCTTTCCCGGGAGTGGTGCGGCGCTTTTTTTTCTTTGAGCTGATAGCTTTGAAGATATGTTCTGATGGTGGTGAGAGCGGAGCACGACTGTCTCCGTGGCGCAACTGGGTAGCGCGACCGGTTGTTAACCGAAAAGTTGGAGGTTCGAGCCCTCCCGAGAGTGGTGTGTTGCTTTTTTCTTTGAGCTGATAGCTTTGAAGATATGTTGTGGCGCGAGGTGAGTGTGGAGCACGACTGTCTCTGTGGCGCGATTGGCTTGCGCGATCGGATTTTAACCGAAATGTTTGAGGTTCGAGCTTTCCCGGGAGTGGTGCGGCGCTTTTTTTCTTTGAGCTGATAGCTTTGAAGATATGTTCTGATGGTGGTGAGAGCGGAGCACGACTGTCTCCGTGGCGCAACTGGGTAGCGCGATCGGTTGTTAACCGAAAAGTTCGAGGTTCGAGCCCACACGGTGGTGGTGCGGCGCTTTTTTGTTCTTTGGGCTGATAGCTTTGAAGATATGTTCTGATGGTGGTGAAAGTGGGGCACGACTGTCTCCGTGGCGCAATTGGCTAGCGCGATCGGCTGTTAACCGAAACGGTGGAGTTTCGAGCCCACCCGGTGGTAGTGCGGCGCTTTTTTTTCTTTGGGCTGATAGCTTTGAAGTTATGTTCTGATGGTGGTGAGAATGGAGCAGGACTGTCTCCGTGCCGCAAATGACCAGCGCGATCGGCTCTTAACCGAAAAATTGGAGGTTCGAGCCCACAAGGTGGTGATGCGGCGCTTTTTTTTTTGGGCTGATAGCTTTGAGGATATGTTGTGATGGTGGTTAGAGAGGAGCAGGACTGTCTCCGTGGCGCAATTGGCTAGCGCGATCGGCTGTTAACCGAAAGGTTGGAGGTTCGAGCCCACCCGGTGGTGGTGCGGCGCTTTTTTTCTTGGCGCTGATAGCATTGAAGATATGTTCTGATGGTGGTGAGAGTGGAGCACGACTGTCTCCGTGGCGCAATTGGCTAGCACGATCGGCTGTTAACCGAAAGGTTCGACGTTCGAGCCCACCCGGTGGTCGGGCGGCGCTTTTTTTTTCTTTGGGCTGAGAGCTTTGAAGATATGTTCTGATGGCAGTGAGAGTGGAGCAGGACTGTCTCCGTTGGGCAATTGGCTAGCGCGATCGGCTGTTAACCGAAAAGTTTGAGGTTCGAGCCCTCCCGAGAGTGCTGTGTTGCTTTTTTCTTTGCGCTGATAGCTTTCAAGATATGTTTTGATGGTGGTGAAAGTGGAGCACGACTGTCTCCGTGGCGCAATTTGCTAGCGCGATCGGCTTTTAACCGAAAAGTTTGAGGTTCGAGCTTTCCCGGGAGTGGTGTGTTGCTTTTTTTTCTTTAGGCTGATAGCTTTGAAGATATGTTCTCATGGTGGTGAGAGTGGAGCAAGACTGTCTCTGTTGCGCAATTGACTAGCTGAATCGGCTGTTAACCGAAAGGTTGGAGTTTCGAGCCCTCCCGGGAGTGGTGTGTTGCTTTTTTTTGCGCTGATAGCTTTGAAGATATGTTCTGATGGTGGTGAGTGTTGAGCACGACTGTCTCCGTGGCGCAATTGGCTAGCGCGATTGGCTGTTAACTGGAGGCTTGGAGGTTCGAGCCCACCCGGTGGTGGTGCGGCGCTTTTTTTCTTTGGGCTGATAGCTTTGAAGATATGTTCTGATGGTGGCGAGAGTGGAACAGGGCTGTCTCCGTGGCGCAAGTGGCTAGCGCGATCGGCTGTTAACCGAAAGGTTGGAGGTTCAAGCTCACCCGGGGGAGGTGCGGCGCTTTTTTTTCTTTGGGCTGATAGCTTTGAAGATATGTTCTGATGGTGGTGAGAGTGGAGCAGGACTGTCTCCGTGGCGCAATTGGCTAGCGTGATCGGCTGTTAACCGAAAGGTTGTTGTTTTGAGGGCACCCGGTGGTGGTGCGGCGCTTTTTTTTTCTTTGGGCTGATAGCTTTGAAGCTATGTTCAGATGGTGGTGAGAGAGGAGCAGGACTGTCTCCGTGGCGCAATTGGCTAGCGCGATCGGCTGTTAACCGAAAGGTTGGAGTTTCGAGACCTCCCGGGAGTGGCTTGTTGCTTTTTTCTTTGCACTGATAGCTTTGAAGATATGTTTTGATTGTGGTGAGAGTGGAGCACGACTGTCTCCGTGGCGCAATTGGCTAGCGCGATCGGTTGTTAACCGAAAAGTTGGAGGTTCGAGCCCACCCGGTGGTGGTGCGGCTCTTTTTTTTCTTTGGGCTGAAAGCTTTGAAGATATGTTCTGATGGTGGTGAAAGTGGGGCAAGACTGCCTCCGTTGCGCAATTGGCTTGCACGATCGGCTGTTAACCGAAAGGTTGGAGGTTCGAGCCCACCCGGTGGTGGTGTGTTGCTTTTTTCTGTGCGCTGATAGCTTTGAAGATATGTTCTGATGGTGGTGAGAGAGGAGCAGGACTGTCTCCGTGGCGCAATTGGCTAGCGCGATCGGCTGTTAACCAAAAGGTTGGAGGTTCGAGCCCACCCGGTGGTGGTGCGGCTCTTTTTTTTCTTGGGGCTGATAGCTTTGAAGATATGTTCTGAAGGTGGTGAAAGTGGGGCATTACTGTCTCCGTGGCGCAATTGGCTTGCACGATCGGCTGTTAACCGAAAAGTTGGAGGTTCCAGCCCACGTGGTGGTGGTGCGGCGCTTTTTTTTCTTTGCGCTGATAGCTTTGAAGATATGTTCTGATGGTGGTCAGAGTGGAGCACGACTGTCTTCGTGGCGCAATTGGCTAGCGCGATCGGTTGTTAACCGAAAAGTTGGAGGTTCGAGCCCACCCGGTGGTGGTCCGGCTCTTTTTTTTCTTTAGGCTGATAGCTTTGAAGATATGTTCTGATGGTGGTGAGAGTGGAGCAGGACTGTCTCCGTGGCGCAATTGGCTAGCGCAATCGGCTTTTAACGGAAAGGTTGGAGTTTCGAGCCCACCCGGTGGTAGTGCGGCGCTTTTTTTCTTTGGGCTGATAGCTTTGAAGATATGTTCTGATGATGGTGAGAATGGAGCAGGACTGTCTCCGTGCCGCAAATGGCTAGCGAGATCGGCTGTTAACCGAAAAATTGGAGGTTCGAGCCCACCCGGTGGTGGTGCGGCGCTTTTTTTGGGCTGATAGCTTTGAAGATATGTTCTGATGGTGGTGAGAGTGGAGCACGACTGTCTCCGTGGCGCAATTGGCTAGCGCGATCGGTTGTTAACCGAATGGTTGGAGTTTCGAGCCCACCCGGTGGTAGTGCGGCGCTTTTTTTTCTTTGGGCTGATAGCTTTGAAGTTATGTTCTGATTCTGGTGAGAATGGAGCAGGACTGTCTCCGTGCCGCAAATGACCAGCGCGATCGGCTCTTAACCGAAAAATTGGAGGTTCGAGCCCACAAGGTGGTGATGCGGCGCTTTTTTTTTGGGCTGATAGCTTTGAAGATATGTTGTGATGGTGGTTAGAGAGGAGCAGGACTGTCTCCGTGGCGCAATTGGCTAGCGCGATCGGCTTTTAACCGAAAGGTTGGAGGTTCGAGCCCACCCGGTGGTGGTGCGGCGCTTTTTTTCTTGGCGCTGATAGCTTTGAAGATATGTTCTGATGGTGGTGAGAGTGGAGCACGACTGTCTCCGTGGCGCAATTGGCTAGCACGATCGGCTGTTAACCGAAAGGTTGGACGTTCGAGCCCACCCGGTGGTCGGGCGGCGCTTTTTTTTCTTTGGGCTGATAGCTTTGAAGATATGTTCTGATGGCAGTGAGAGTGGAGCAGGACTGTCTCCGTTGGGCAATTGGCTAGCGCGATCGGCTGTTAACCGAAAAGTTTGAGGTTCGAGCCCTCCCGAGAGTGCTGTGTTGCTTTTTTCTTTGCGCTGATAGCTTTGAAGATATGTTTTGATGGTGGTGAAAGTGGAGCACGACTGTCTCCGTGGCGCAATTTGCTAGCGCGATCGGCTTTTAACCGAAAAGTTTGAGGTTCGAGCATTCCCGGGAGTGGTGTGTTGCTTTTTTTTCTTTAGGCTGATAGCTTTGAAGATATGTTCTCATGGTGGTGAGAGTGGAGCAAGACTGTCTCTGTTGCGCAATTGACTAGCTGAATCGGCTGTTAACCGAAAGGTTGGAGTTTCGAGCCCTCCCGGGAGTGGTGTGTTGCTTTTTTTTGCGCTGATAGCTTTGAAGATATGTTCTGATGGTGGTGAGTGTTGAGCACGACTGTCTCCGTGGCGCAATTGGCTAGCGCGATCGGCTGTTAACTGGAGGCTTGGAGGTTCGAGCCCACCCGGTGGTGGTGCGGCGCTTTTTTTCTTTGGGCTGATAGCTTTGAAGATATGTTCTGATGGTGGTGAGAGTGGAACAGGGCTGTCTCCGTGGCGCAAGTGGCTAGCGCGATCGGCTGTTAACCGAAAGGTTGGAGGTTCAAGCTCACCCGGGGGAGGTGCGGCGCTTTTTTTTCTTTGGGCTGATAGCTTTGAAGATATGTTCTGATGGTGGTGAGAGAGGAGCAGGACTGTCTCCGTGGCGCAATTGGCTAGCGTGATCGGCTGTTAACCGAAAGGTTGTTGTTTTGAGGGCACCCGGTGGTGGTGCGGCGCTTTTTTTTTCTTTGGGCTGATAGCTTTGAAGCTATGTTCAGATGGTGGTGAGAGAGGAGCAGGACTGTCTCCGTGGCGCAATTGGCTAGCGCGATCGGCTGTTAACCGAAAGGTTGGAGTTTCGAGACCTCCCGGGAGTGGCTTGTTGCTTTTTTCTTTGCACTGATAGCTTTGAAGATATGTTTTGATTGTGGTGAGAGTGGAGCACGACTGTCTCCGTGGCGCAATTGGCTAGCGCGAACGGCTGTTAACCGAAAGGTTCGAGTTTCGAGCCCACCGGTGGTGGTGCGGCGCTTTTTTTTCTTTGGGCTGATAGCTTTGAAGATATGTTCTGATGGTGGTGAGAGTGGAGCAGGACTGTCTCCGTGGCGCAATTGGCTAGCGCGATCGGCTGTTAACGGAAACTTTGGAGTTTCGAGCCCACCCGGTGGTAGTGCGGCGCTTTTTTTCTTTGGGCTGATAGCTTTGAAGATATGTTCTGATGGTGGTGAGAATGGAGCAGGACTGTCTCCGTGCCGCAAATGGCTAGCGAGATCGGCTGCTAAACGAAAAATTGGAGGTTCGAGCCCACCCGGTGGTGGTGCGGCGCTTTTTTTGGGCTGATAGCTTTGAAGATATGTTCTGATGGTGGTGAGAGAGAAGCAGGACTGTCTCCGTGGCGCAATTGGCTAGCGCGATCGGCTGTTAACCGAAAGGTTGGAGGTTCGAGCCCACCCGGTCGTGGCGCGCCGCTTTTTTTTCTTTGCGCTGATAGCTTTGAAGATATGTTCTGATGGTGGTGAAAGTGGGGCATGACTGTCTCCGTGGCGCAATTGGCTTGCACGATCGGCTGTTAACCGAAAGGTTGGAGGTTCGAGCCCACCCGGTGGTGGTGCGGCGCTTTTTTTTCTTTGGGCTGATAGCTCTGAAGAAATGTTCTGACTGTGGTGAGAGTGGAGCACGACTGTCTCCGTGGCGCAAATGGCTAGCGCGATCGGCTGTTAACCGAAAGGTTGGAGGTTCGAGCCCACACGGTGGTCGGGCGGCGCTTTTTTTTCTTTGGGTTGATAGCTTTGAAGATTTGTTCTTATGGCAGTGAGAATGGAGCAGGACTGTCGCCGTGGGGCAATTGGCTAGCGCGATCGGCTGTTAACCGTAAAGTTGGAGGTTGGAGCCCTCCCGAGAGTGGTGTGTTGCTTTTTGCTTTGCGCTGATAGCTTTGAAGATATGTTCTAATGGTGGTGAGTGTGGAGCACGACTGTCTCCGTGGCGCGATTGGCTTGCGCGATCGGCTGTTAACCGAAAGGTTCGAGGTTCGAGCCCACCCAGTGGTTGTGCGGCTTTTTTTTTCTTTGGGCTGATAGCTTTGAAAATATGTTCTGATGGTGGTTAAAGTGGAGCACGACTGTCTCCGTGGCGCAATTAGCTAGCGCGATCGGCTTTTAACCGAAACGTTTGAGGTTCGAGCGTTCCCGGGAGTGGTGTGTTGCTTTTCTTTCTTTGGGCTGATAGCTTTGAAGATATGTTCTGATGGTGGTGAGAGTGGAGCAAGACTGTCTCTGTTGCGCAATTGACTAGCTGAATCGGCTGTCAACCGAAAGGTTGGAGTTTCGAGCCCACCCGGTGGTGGTGCGGCGCTTTTTTTTCTTTGGGCTGATAGCTTTAAAGATATGTTCTGATGGTGGTGAGTGTGGAGCACGACTGTCTCCATGGCGCATTTAGCTAGCGCGATCGGTTGTTAACCGAAAAGTTGGAGGTTCGAGCCCACCCGAGGGTGGGGCGGCTCTTTTTTTTCTATGGGCTGATAGCTTTGAAGATATGTTCTGATGGTGGTCAAAGTGGGGCATGACTGTCTCCGTGGCGCAATTGGCTTGCACGATCGGCTGTTAACCGAAAGGTTGGAGGTTCGAGCCCACCCGGTGGTGGTGCGGCATTTTTTTTCGTTGGGCTGATAGCTCTGAAGAAATGTTCTGACGGTGGTGAGAGTGGAGCACGACTGTCTCCGTGGCGCAATTGGCTAGCGCGATCGGCTGTTAACCGAAAGGTTGGAGGTTCGAGCCCACCCGGTCGTGGCGCGCCGCTTTTTTTTCTTTGCGCTGATAGCTTTGAAGATATGTTCTTATGGCAGTGAGAGTGGAGCAGGACTGTCTCCGTGGGGCAATTGGCTAGCGCGATCGGCTGTTAATCGTAAAGTTGGAGGTTGGAGCCCTCCCGAGAGTGGTGTGCTGCTTTTTTCTTTGCGCTGATAGCTTTGTAGATATGTTCTAATGGTGGTGAGTGTGGAGCATGACTGTCTCCGTGGCGCAATTGGCTAGCGCGATCGGCTCTTAACCGAAAAATTGGAGGTTCGAGCCCACAAGGTGTTGGTGCGGCGCTTTTTTTTGGGCTGATAGCTTTGAAGATATGTTCTGATAGTGGTGAGAGAGGAGCAGGACTGTCTCCGTGGCGCAATTGGCTAGCGCGATCGGCTGTTAACCGAAAGGTTGGAGGTTCGAGCCACCCCGATGGTGGTGCGGCGCTTTTTTTCTTTGCGCTGATAGCTTTGAAGATATGTTCTGATGGTGGTGAGAGTGAAGCACGACTGTCTCCGTGGTGCAATTGGCTAGCGCGATCGGTTGTTAACCGAAAAGTTGGAGGTTCGAGCCCACCCGGTGGTGGTGCGGCTCTTTTTTTTCTTTGGGCTGATAGCTTTGAAGATACGTTCTGATGGTGGTGAAAGAGGAGCAGGACTGTCTCCGTGGCGCAATGCTAGCGTGATCGGCTGTTAACCGAAAGGTCGGAGTTTCGAGCCCACGCGGTGGTGGTGCGGCGCTTTTTTTTTCTTTGGGCTGATAGCTTTGAAGCTATGTCCTAATGGTGGTGAGAGTGGAGCAGGACTGTCTCCGTGGCGCAATTGGCTAGCGCGATCGGCTGTTAACCGAAATGTTGCAGTTTCGAGCCCACCCGGTGGTATTGCGGCGCTTTTTTTTCTTTGGGCTGATAGCTTTGAAGTTATGTTCTGATGGTGGTGAGAATGGAGCAGGACTGTCTCCGTGCCGCAAATGGCTAGCGCGATCGGCTCTTAACCGAAAAATTGGAGGTTCGAGCCCACAAGGTGTTGGTGCGGCGCTTTTTTTTGGGCTGATAGCTTTGAAGATATGTTCTGATAGTGGTGAGAGAGGAGCAGGACTGTCTCCGTGGCGCAATTGGCTAGCGTGAGCGGCTGTTAACCGAAAGGTTGGAGTTTCGAGACCTCCAGAGAGTGGTTTGTTGCTTTTTTCTTTGCACTGATAGCTTTGAAGATATGTTCTGATGGTGGTGAGAGTGGAGCACGACTGTCTCCGTGGCGCAATTGGCTAGCGCGATCGGCTGTTAACCGAAAGGTTGGAGGTTCGAGCCCACAAGGTGGTGGTGCGGCGCTTTTTTTGGGCTGATAGCTTTGAAGATATGTTCTGATAGTGGTGAGAGAGGAGCAGGACTGTCTCCGTGGCGCAATTGGCTAGCGCGATCGGTTGTTAACCGAAAGTTGGAGGTTAGAGCCCACCCGGTGGTGGTGCGGCTCTTTTTTTTCTTTGGGCTGATAGCTTTGAAGATATGTTCTGATGGTGGTGAAAGTGGGGCATGACTGTCTCCGTGGTGCAATTGGCTTGCACGATCGGCTGTTAACCGAAAGGTTGGAGGTTCGAGCCCACCCGGTGGTGGTGCGGCGCTTTTTTTCCTTTGGGCTGATAGCTCTGAAGAAATGTTCTGACAGTGGTGAGAGTGGCGCTCGACTGTCTCCGTGGCGCAATTGGCTTGCACGATCGGCTGTTAACCGAAAGGTTGGAGGTTCGAGCCCACCCGGTGGTGGTGCGGCGCTTTTTTTCCTTTGGGCTGATAGCTCTGAAGAAATGTTCTGACGGTGGTGAGAGTGGAGCAGGACTGTCTCCGTGGGGCAATTGGCTAGCGCGATCGGCTGTTAACCGAAAAGTTGGAGGTTCGAGCCCTCCCGAGAGTGGTGTGTTGCTTTTTTCTTTGAGCTGATAGCTTTGAAGATATGTTGTGGCGCGAGGTGAGTGTGGAGCACGACTGTCTCCGTGGCGCAATTGGCTAGCGCGATCGGTTGTTAACCGAAAGTTGGAGGTTAGAGCCCACCCGGTGGTGGTGCGGCTCTTTTTTTTCTTTGGGCTGATAGCTTTGAAGATATGTTCTGATGGTGGTGAAAGTGGAGCAGGACTGTCTCCGTGGCGCAATTGGCTAGCGCGATCGGCTTTTAACCGAAAGGTTGGAGGTTCGAGCTCACCCGGTGGTGGTGCGGCGCTTTTTTTTCTTTAGGCTGATAGCTTTGAAGATATGTTCTGATGGTGGTGAGAGTGGAGCAGGACTGTCTCCGTGGCGCAATTGGCTAGCGTGATCGGCTGTTAACCGAAAGGTTGGAGGTTCGAGCTCACCCGGTGGTGGTGCGGCGCTTTTTTTTCTTTGGGCTGATAGCTTTGAAGATATGTTCTGATGGTGGTGAGAGTGGAGCAGGACTGTCTCCGTGGCGCAATTGGCTAGCGTGATCGGCTTTTAACCGAAAGGTTGGAGGTTCGAGCCCACAAGGTGGTGGTGCGGCGCTTTTTTTGGGCTGATAGCTTTGAAGATATGTTCTGATAGTGGTGAGAGAGGAGCAGGACTGTCTCCGTGGCGCAATTGGCTAGCGCGATCGGTTGTTAACCGAAAGTTGGAGGTTAGAGCCCACCCGGTGGTGGTGCGGCTCTTTTTTTTCTTTGGGCTGATAGCTTTGAAGATATGTTCTGATGGTGGTGAAAGTGGGGCATGACTGTCTCCGTGGTGCAATTGGCTTTCACGATCGGCTGTTAACCGAAAGGTTGGAGTTTCGAGCCCACCCGGTGGTGGTGCGGCGCTTTTTTTTCTTTGGGCTGATAGCTTTGAAGATATGTTCTGATGGTGGTGAGAGTGGAGCAGGACTGTCTCCGTGGCGCAATTGGCTAGCGCGATCGGCTGTTAACGGAAACGTTGGAGTTTCGAGCCCACCCGGTGGTAGTGCGGCGCTTTTTTTCTTTGGGCAGATAGCTTTGAAGATATGTTCTGATGGTGGTGAGAATGGAGCAGGACTGTCTCCGTGCCGCAAATGGCTAGCGAGATCGGCTGCTAAACGAAAAATTGGAGGTTCGAGCCCACCCGGTGGTGGTGCGGCGCTTTTTTTGGGCTGATAGCTTTGAAGATATGTTCTGATGGTGGTGAGAGAGAAGCAGGACTGTCTCCGTGGCGCAATTGGCTAGCGCGATCGGCTGTTAACCGAAAGGTTGGAGGTTCGAGCCCACCCGGTCGTGGCGCGCCGCTTTTTTTCTTTGCGCTGATAGCTTTGAAGATATGTTCTGATGGTGGTGAAAGTGGGGCATGACTGTCTCCGTGGCGCAATTGGCTTGCACGATCGGCTGTTAACCGAAAGGTTGGAGGTTCGAGCCCACCCGGTGGTGGTGCGGCGCTTTTTTTTCTTTGGGCTGATAGCTCTGAAGAAATGTTCTGACTGTGGTGAGAGTGGAGCACGACTGTCTCCGTGGCGCAATTGGCTAGCGCGATCGGCTGTTAACCGAAAGGTTGGAGGTTCGAGCCCACACGGTGGTCGGGCGGCGCTTTTTTTTCTTTGGGCTGATAGCTTTGAAAATATGTTCTGATGGTGGTTAAAGTGGAGCACGACTGTCTCCGTGGCGCAATTAGCTAGCGCGATCGGCTTTTAACCGAAACGTTTGAGGTTCGAGCGTTCCCGGGAGTGGTGTGTTGCTTTTCTTTCTTTGGGCTGATAGCTTTGAAGATATGTTCTGATGGTGGTGAGAGTGGAGCAAGACTGTCTCTGTTGCGCAATTGACTAGCTGAATCGGCTGTCAACCGAAAGGTTGGAGTTTCGAGCCCACCCGGTGGTGGTGCGGCGCTTTTTTTTCTTTGGGCTGATAGCTTTAAAGATATGTTCTGATGGTGGTGAGTGTGGAGCACGACTGTCTCCATGGCGCATTTAGCTAGCGCGATCGGTTGTTAACCGAAAAGTTGGAGGTTCGAGCCCACCCGAGGGTGGGGCGGCTCTTTTTTTTCTATGGGCTGATAGCTTTGAAGATATGTTCTGATGGTGGTCAAAGTGGGGCATGACTGTCTCCGTGGCGCAATTGGCTTGCACGATCGGCTGTTAACCGAAAGGTTGGAGGTTCGAGCCCACCCGGTGGTGGTGCGGCATTTTTTTTCGTTGGGCTGATAGCTCTGAAGAAATGTTCTGACGGTGGTGAGAGTGGAGCACGACTGTCTCCGTGGCGCAATTGGCTAGCGCGATCGGCTGTTAACCGAAAGGTTGGAGGTTCGAGCCCACCCGGTCGTGGCGCGCCGCTTTTTTTTCTTTGCGCTGATAGCTTTGAAGATATGTTCTTATGGCAGTGAGAGTGGAGCAGGACTGTCTCCGTGGGGCAATTGGCTAGCGCGATCGGCTGTTAATCGTAAAGTTGGAGGTTGGAGCCCTCCCGAGAGTGGTGTGCTGCTTTTTTCTTTGCGCTGATAGCTTTGTAGATATGTTCTAATGGTGGTGAGTGTGGAGCATGACTGTCTCCGTGGCGCAATTGGCTAGCGCGATCGGCTCTTAACCGAAAAATTGGAGGTTCGAGCCCACAAGGTGTTGGTGCGGCGCTTTTTTTTGGGCTGATAGCTTTGAAGATATGTTCTGATAGTGGTGAGAGAGGAGCAGGACTGTCTCCGTGGCGCAATTGGCTAGCGCGATCGGCTGTTAACCGAAAGGTTGGAGGTTCGAGCCACCCCGATGGTGGTGCGGCGCTTTTTTTCTTTGCGCTGATAGCTTTGAAGATATGTTCTGATGGTGGTGAGAGTGAAGCACGACTGTCTCCGTGGTGCAATTGGCTAGCGCGATCGGTTGTTAACCGAAAAGTTGGAGGTTCGAGCCCACCCGGTGGTGGTGCGGCTCTTTTTTTTCTTTGGGCTGATAGCTTTGAAGATACGTTCTGATGGTGGTGAAAGAGGAGCAGGACTGTCTCCGTGGCGCAATGCTAGCGTGATCGGCTGTTAACCGAAAGGTCGGAGTTTCGAGCCCACGCGGTGGTGGTGCGGCGCTTTTTTTTTCTTTGGGCTGATAGCTTTGAAGCTATGTCCTAATGGTGGTGAGAGTGGAGCAGGACTGTCTCCGTGGCGCAATTGGCTAGCGCGATCGGCTGTTAACCGAAATGTTGCAGTTTCGAGCCCACCCGGTGGTATTGCGGCGCTTTTTTTTCTTTGGGCTGATAGCTTTGAAGTTATGTTCTGATGGTGGTGAGAATGGAGCAGGACTGTCTCCGTGCCGCAAATGGCTAGCGCGATCGGCTCTTAACCGAAAAATTGGAGGTTCGAGCCCACAAGGTGTTGGTGCGGCGCTTTTTTTTGGGCTGATAGCTTTGAAGATATGTTCTGATAGTGGTGAGAGAGGAGCAGGACTGTCTCCGTGGCGCAATTGGCTAGCGTGAGCGGCTGTTAACCGAAAGGTTGGAGTTTCGAGACCTCCAGAGAGTGGTTTGTTGCTTTTTTCTTTGCACTGATAGCTTTGAAGATATGTTCTGATGGTGGTGAGAGTGGAGCACGACTGTCTCCGTGGCGCAATTGGCTAGCGCGATCGGCTGTTAACCGAAAGGTTGGAGGTTCGAGCCCACAAGGTGGTGGTGCGGCGCTTTTTTTGGGCTGATAGCTTTGAAGATATGTTCTGATAGTGGTGAGAGAGGAGCAGGACTGTCTCCGTGGCGCAATTGGCTAGCGCGATCGGTTGTTAACCGAAAGTTGGAGGTTAGAGCCCACCCGGTGGTGGTGCGGCTCTTTTTTTTCTTTGGGCTGATAGCTTTGAAGATATGTTCTGATGGTGGTGAAAGTGGGGCATGACTGTCTCCGTGGTGCAATTGGCTTGCACGATCGGCTGTTAACCGAAAGGTTGGAGGTTCGAGCCCACCCGGTGGTGGTGCGGCGCTTTTTTTCCTTTGGGCTGATAGCTCTGAAGAAATGTTCTGACAGTGGTGAGAGTGGCGCTCGACTGTCTCCGTGGCGCAATTGGCTTGCACGATCGGCTGTTAACCGAAAGGTTGGAGGTTCGAGCCCACCCGGTGGTGGTGCGGCGCTTTTTTTCCTTTGGGCTGATAGCTCTGAAGAAATGTTCTGACGGTGGTGAGAGTGGAGCAGGACTGTCTCCGTGGGGCAATTGGCTAGCGCGATCGGCTGTTAACCGAAAAGTTGGAGGTTCGAGCCCTCCCGAGAGTGGTGTGTTGCTTTTTTCTTTGAGCTGATAGCTTTGAAGATATGTTGTGGCGCGAGGTGAGTGTGGAGCACGACTGTCTCCGTGGCGCAATTGGCTAGCGCGATCGGTTGTTAACCGAAAGTTGGAGGTTAGAGCCCACCCGGTGGTGGTGCGGCTCTTTTTTTTCTTTGGGCTGATAGCTTTGAAGATATGTTCTGATGGTGGTGAAAGTGGAGCAGGACTGTCTCCGTGGCGCAATTGGCTAGCGCGATCGGCTTTTAACCGAAAGGTTGGAGGTTCGAGCTCACCCGGTGGTGGTGCGGCGCTTTTTTTTCTTTAGGCTGATAGCTTTGAAGATATGTTCTGATGGTGGTGAGAGTGGAGCAGGACTGTCTCCGTGGCGCAATTGGCTAGCGTGATCGGCTGTTAACCGAAAGGTTGGAGGTTCGAGCTCACCCGGTGGTGGTGCGGCGCTTTTTTTTCTTTGGGCTGATAGCTTTGAAGATATGTTCTGATGGTGGTGAGAGTGGAGCAGGACTGTCTCCGTGGCGCAATTGGCTAGCGTGATCGGCTTTTAACCGAAAGGTTGGAGGTTCGAGCCCACAAGGTGGTGGTGCGGCGCTTTTTTTGGGCTGATAGCTTTGAAGATATGTTCTGATAGTGGTGAGAGAGGAGCAGGACTGTCTCCGTGGCGCAATTGGCTAGCGCGATCGGTTGTTAACCGAAAGTTGGAGGTTAGAGCCCACCCGGTGGTGGTGCGGCTCTTTTTTTTCTTTGGGCTGATAGCTTTGAAGATATGTTCTGATGGTGGTGAAAGTGGGGCATGACTGTCTCCGTGGTGCAATTGGCTTTCACGATCGGCTGTTAACCGAAAGGTTGGAGTTTCGAGCCCACCCGGTGGTGGTGCGGCGCTTTTTTTTCTTTGGGCTGATAGCTTTGAAGATATGTTCTGATGGTGGTGAGAGTGGAGCAGGACTGTCTCCGTGGCGCAATTGGCTAGCGCGATCGGCTGTTAACGGAAACGTTGGAGTTTCGAGCCCACCCGGTGGTAGTGCGGCGCTTTTTTTCTTTGGGCAGATAGCTTTGAAGATATGTTCTGATGGTGGTGAGAATGGAGCAGGACTGTCTCCGTGCCGCAAATGGCTAGCGAGATCGGCTGCTAAACGAAAAATTGGAGGTTCGAGCCCACCCGGTGGTGGTGCGGCGCTTTTTTTGGGCTGATAGCTTTGAAGATATGTTCTGATGGTGGTGAGAGAGAAGCAGGACTGTCTCCGTGGCGCAATTGGCTAGCGCGATCGGCTGTTAACCGAAAGGTTGGAGGTTCGAGCCCACCCGGTCGTGGCGCGCCGCTTTTTTTCTTTGCGCTGATAGCTTTGAAGATATGTTCTGATGGTGGTGAAAGTGGGGCATGACTGTCTCCGTGGCGCAATTGGCTTGCACGATCGGCTGTTAACCGAAAGGTTGGAGGTTCGAGCCCACCCGGTGGTGGTGCGGCGCTTTTTTTTCTTTGGGCTGATAGCTCTGAAGAAATGTTCTGACTGTGGTGAGAGTGGAGCACGACTGTCTCCGTGGCGCAATTGGCTAGCGCGATCGGCTGTTAACCGAAAGGTTGGAGGTTCGAGCCCACACGGTGGTCGGGCGGCGCTTTTTTTTCTTTGGGTTGATAGCTTTGAAGATATGTTCTTATGGCAGTGAGAATGGAGCAGGACTGTCTCCGTGGGGCAATTGGCTAGCGCGATCGGCTGTTAACGGAAACGTTGGAGTTTCGAGCCCACCCGGTGGTAGTGCGGCGCTTTTTTTCTTTGGGCTGATAGCTTTGAAGATATGTTCTGATGGTGGTGAGAATGGAGCAGGACTGTCTCCGTGCCGCAAATGGCTAGCGAGATCGGCTGCTAAACGAAAAATTGGAGGTTCGAGCCCACCCGGTGGTGGTGCGGCGCTTTTTTTGGGCTGATAGCTTTGAAGATATGTTCTGATGGTGGTGAGAGTGAAGCACGACTGTCTCCGTGGTGCAATTGGCTAGCGCGATCGGTTGTTAACCGAAAAGTTGGAGGTTCGAGCCCACCCGGTGGTGGTGCGGCTCTTTTTTTTCTTTGGGCTGATAGCTTTGAAGATACGTTCTGATGGTGGTGAAAGAGGAGCAGGACTGTCTCCGTGGCGCAATGCTAGCGTGATCGGCTGTTAACCGAAAGGTTGGAGTTTCGAGCCCACCCGGTGGTGGTGCGGCGCTTTTTTTTCTTTGGGCTGATAGCTTTGAAGATATGTTCTGATGGTGGTGAGAGTGGAGCAGGACTGTCTCCGTGGCGCAATTGGCTAGCGCGATCGGCTGTTAACGGAAACGTTGGAGTTTCGAGCCCACCCGGTGGTAGTGCGGCGCTTTTTTTCTTTGGGCTGATAGCTTTGAAGATATGTTCTGATGGTGGTGAGAATGGAGCAGGACTGTCTCCGTGCCGCAAATGGCTAGCGAGATCGGCTGCTAAACGAAAAATTGGAGGTTCGAGCCCACCCGGTGGTGGTGCGGCGCTTTTTTTGGGCTGATAGCTTTGAAGATATGTTCTGATGGTGGTGAGAGAGAAGCAGGACTGTCTCCGTGGCGCAATTGGCTAGCGCGATCGGCTGTTAACCGAAAGGTTGGAGGTTCGAGCCCACCCGGTCGTGGCGCGCCGCTTTTTTTTCTTTGCGCTGATAGCTTTGAAGATATGTTCTGATGGTGGTGAAAGTGGGGCATGACTGTCTCCGTGGCGCAATTGGCTTGCACGATCGGCTGTTAACCGAAAGGTTGGAGTTTCGAGACCTCCAGGGAGTGGTTTGTTGCTTTTTTCTTTGCACTGATAGCTTTGAAGATATGTTCTGATGGTGGTGAGAGTGGAGCACGACTGTCTCCGTGGCGCAATTGGCTAGCGCGATCGGCTGTTAACCGAAAGGTTGGAGGTTCGAGCCCACAAGGTGGTGGTGCGGCGCTTTTTTTGGGCTGATAGCTTTGAAGATATGTTCTGATAGTGGTGAGAGAGGAGCAGGACTGTCTCCGTGGCGCAATTGGCTAGCGCGATCGGTTGTTAACCGAAAGTTGGAGGTTAGAGCCCACCCGGTGGTGGTGCGGCTCTTTTTTTTCTTTGGGCTGATAGCTTTGAAGATATGTTCTGATGGTGGTGAAAGTGGGGCATGACTGTCTCCGTGGTGCAATTGGCTTTCACGATCGGCTGTTAACCGAAAGGTTGGAGTTTCGAGCCCACCCGGTGGTGGTGCGGCGCTTTTTTTTCTTTGGGCTGATAGCTTTGAAGATATGTTCTGATGGTGGTGAGAGTGGAGCAGGACTGTCTCCGTGGCGCAATTGGCTAGCGCGATCGGCTGTTAACGGAAACGTTGGAGTTTCGAGCCCACCCGGTGGTAGTGCGGCGCTTTTTTTCTTTGGGCTGATAGCTTTGAAGATATGTTCTGATGGTGGTGAGAATGGAGCAGGACTGTCTCCGTGCCGCAAATGGCTAGCGAGATCGGCTGCTAAACGAAAAATTGGAGGTTCGAGCCCACCCGGTGGTGGTGCGGCGCTTTTTTTGGGCTGATAGCTTTGAAGATATGTTCTGATGGTGGTGAGAGTGAAGCACGACTGTCTCCGTGGTGCAATTGGCTAGCGCGATCGGTTGTTAACCGAAAAGTTGGAGGTTCGAGCCCACCCGGTGGTGGTGCGGCTCTTTTTTTTCTTTGGGCTGATAGCTTTGAAGATACGTTCTGATGGTGGTGAAAGAGGAGCAGGACTGTCTCCGTGGCGCAATGCTAGCGTGATCGGCTGTTAACCGAAAGGTCGGAGTTTCGAGCCCACGCGGTGGTGGTGCGGCGCTTTTTTTTTTCTTTGGGCTGATAGCTTTGAAGCTATGTCCTAATGGTGGTGAGAGTGGAGCAGGACTGTCTCCGTGGCGCAATTGGCTAGCGCGATCGGCTGTTAACCGAAATGTTGCAGTTCCGAGCCCACCCGGTGGTATTGCGGCGCTTTTTTTTCTTTGGGCTGATAGCTTTGAAGTTATGTTCTGATGGTGGTGAGAATGGAGCAGGACTGTCTCCGTGCCGCAAATGGCTAGCGCGATCGGCTCTTAACCGAAAAATTGGAGGTTCGAGCCCACAAGGTGTTGGTGCGGCGCTTTTTTTTGGGCTGATAGCTTTGAAGATATGTTCTGATAGTGGTGAGAGAGGAGCAGGACTGTCTCCGTGGCGCAATTGGCTAGCGTGATCGGCTGTTAACCGAAAGGTTGGAGGTTCGAGCCCACAAGGTGGTAGTGCGGCGCTTTTTTTCTTTGGGCTGATAGCTTTGAAGATATGTTCTGATGGTGGTGAGAATGGAGCAGGACTGTCTCCGTGCCGCAAATGGCTAGCGAGATCGGCTGCTAAACGAAAAATTGGAGGTTCGAGCCCACCCGGTGGTGGTGCGGCGCTTTTTTTGGGCTGATAGCTTTGAAGATATGTTCTGATGGTGGTGAGAGAGAAGCAGGACTGTCTCCGTGGCGCAATTGGCTAGCGCGATCGGCTGTTAACCGAAAGGTTGGAGGTTCGAGCCCACCCGGTGGTAGTGCGGCGCTTTTTATTTTTTGGGCTGATAGTTTTGAAGATATGTTCTGATGGTGGTGAGAGTGGAGCAGGACTGTATCCGTGGCGCAATTGGCTAGCGCGATCGGCTGTTAACCGAAAGGTTGGAGTTTCGAGACCTCCAGGGAGTGGTTTGTTGCTTTTTTCTTTGCACTGATAGCTTTGAAGATATGTTCTGATGGTGGTGAGAGTGGAGCACGACTGTCTCCGTGGCGCAATTGGCTAGCGCGATCGGCTGTTAACCGAAAGGTTGGAGGTTCGAGCCCACAAGGTGGTGGTGCGGCGCTTTTTTTGGGCTGATAGCTTTGAAGATATGTTCTGATAGTGGTGAGAGAGGAGCAGGACTGTCTCCGTGGCGCAATTGGCTAGCGCGATCGGTTGTTAACCGAAAGTTGGAGGTTAGAGCCCACCCGGTGGTGGTGCGGCTCTTTTTTTTCTTTGGGCTGATAGCTTTGAAGATATGTTCTGATGGTGGTGAAAGTGGGGCATGACTGTCTCCGTGGTGCAATTGGCTTTCACGATCGGCTGTTAACCGAAAGGTTGGAGTTTCGAGCCCACCCGGTGGTGGTGCGGCGCTTTTTTTTCTTTGGGCTGATAGCTTTGAAGATATGTTCTGATGGTGGTGAGAGTGGAGCAGGACTGTCTCCGTGGCGCAATTGGCTAGCGCGATCGGCTGTTAACGGAAACGTTGGAGTTTCGAGCCCACCCGGTGGTAGTGCGGCGCTTTTTATTTTTTGGGCTGATAGTTTTGAAGATATGTTCTGATGGTGGTGAGAGTGGAGCAGGACTGTATCCGTGGCGCAATTGGCTAGCGCGATCGGCTGTTAACCGAAAGGTTGGAGTTTCGAGCCCACCCGGTGGTAGTGTGGCACTTTTTTTTCTTTGGGCTGATAGCTTTGAAGATATGTTCTGATGGTGGTGAGAGTGGAGCAGGACTGTCTCCGTGGCGCAATTGGCTAGCGTGATCGGTTGTTAACCGAAAGTTGGAGGTTAGAGCCCACCCGGTGGTGGTGCGGCTCTTTTTTTTCTTTGGGCTGATAGCTTTGAAGATATGTTCTGATGGTGGTGAAAGTGGGGCATGACTGTCTCCGTGGTGCAATTGGCTTTCACGATCGGCTGTTAACCGAAAGGTTGGAGTTTCGAGCCCACCCGGTGGTGGTGCGGCGCTTTTTTTTCTTTGGGCTGATAGCTTTGAAGATATGTTCTGATGGTGGTGAGAGTGGAGCAGGACTGTCTCCGTGGCGCAATTGGCTAGCGCGATCGGCTGTTAACGGAAACGTTGGAGTTTCGAGCCCACCCGGTGGTAGTGCGGCGCTTTTTATTTTTTGGGCTGATAGCTTTGAAGATATGTTCTGATGGTGGTGAGAGTGGAGCAGGACTGTCTCCGTGGCGCAATTGGCTAGCGTGATCGGCTGTTAACCGAAAGGTTGGAGGTTCGAGCCCACAAGGTGGTGGTGCGGCGCTTTTTTTGGGCTGATAGCTTTGAAGATATGTTCTGATAGTGGTGAGAGAGGAGCAGGACTGTCTCCGTGGCGCAATTGGCTAGCGCGATCGGTTGTTAACCGAAAGTTGGAGGTTAGAGCCCACCCGGTGGTGGTGCGGCTCTTTTTTTTCTTTGGGCTGATAGCTTTGAAGATATGTTCTGATGGTGGTGAAAGTGGGGCATGACTGTCTCCGTGGTGCAATTGGCTTTCACGATCGGCTGTTAACCGAAAGGTTGGAGTTTCGAGCCCACCCGGTGGTGGTGCGGCGCTTTTTTTTCTTTGGGCTGATAGCTTTAAAGATATGTTCTGATGGTGGTGAGTGTGGAGCACGACTGTCTCCATGGCGCATTTAGCTAGCGCGATCGGCTGTTAACTGAAAGGTTAGAGGTTTGAGCCCACCCGGTGGTGGTGCGGCGCTTTTTATTTTTTGGGCTGATAGCTTTGAAGATATGTTCTGATGGTGGTGAGAGTGGAGCAGGACTGTATCCGTGGCGCAATTGGCTAGCGCGATCGGCTGTTAACCGAAAGGTTGGAGTTTCGAGCCCACCCGGTGGTAGTGTGGCACTTTTTTTTCTTTGGGCTGATAGCTTTGAAGATATGTTCTGATGGTGGTAAGAGTGGAGCACGACTGTTTCCGTGGCGCAATTGGCTAGCGCGATCGGTTGTTAACCGAAAAGTTGGAGGTTCGAGCCCACCCGAGGGTGGGGCGGCTCTTTTTTTTCTATGGGCTGATAGCTTTGAAGATATGTTCTGATGGTGGTCAAAGTGGGGCATGACTGTCTCCGTGGCGCAATTGGCTTGCACGATCGGCTGTTAACCGAAAGGTTGGAGGTTCGAGCCCACCCGGTGGTGGTGCGGCGCTTTTTTTCGTTGGGCTGATAGCTCTGAAGAAATGTTCTGACGGTGGTGAGAGTGGAGCACGACTGTCTCCGTGGCGCAAATGGCTAGCGCGATCGGCTGTTAACCGAAAGGTTGGAGGTTCCAGCCCACACGGTGGTCGGGCGGCGCTTTTTTTTCTTTGGGCTGATAGCTTTGAAGATATGTTCTGATGGTGGTGAAAGTGGGGCATGACTGTCTCCGTGGCGCAATTGGCTTGCACGATCGGCTGTTAACCGAAAGGTTGGAGGTTCGAGCCCACCCGGTGGTGGTGCGGCGCTTTTTTTTCTTTGGGCTGATAGCTCTGAAGAAATGTTCTGACTGTGGTGAGAGTGGAGCACGACTGTCTCCGTGGCGCAAATGGCTAGCGCGATCGGCTGTTAACCGAAAGGTTGGAGGTTCGAGCCCACACGGTGGTCGGGCGGCGCTTTTTTTTCTTTGGGTTGATAGCTTTGAAGATATGTTCTTATGGCAGTGAGAATGGAGCAGGACTGTCTCCGTGGGGCAATTGGCTAGCGCGATCGGCTGTTAACCGTAAAGTTGGAGGTTGGAGCCCTCCCGAGAGTGGTGTGTTGCTTTTTGCTTTGCGCTGATAGCTTTGAAGATATGTACTAATGGTGGTGAGTGTGGAGCACGACTGTCTCCGTGGCGCGATTGGCTTGCGCGATCGGCTGTTAACCGAAAGGTTCGAGGTTCGAGCCCACCCAGTGGTTGTGCGGCTTTTTTTTTCTTTGGGCTGATAGCTTTGAAAATATGTTCTGATGGTGGTTAAAGTGGAGCACGACTGTCTCCGTGGCGCAATTAGCTAGCGCGATCGGCTTTTAACCGAAACGTTTGAGGTTCGAGCGTTCCCGGGAGTGGTGTGTTGCTTTTCTTTCTTTGGGCTTATAGCTTTGAAGATATGTTCTGATGGTGGTGAGAGTGGAGCAAGACTGTCTCTGTTGCGCAATTGACTAGCTGAATCGGCTGTCAACCGAAAGGTTGGAGTTTCGAGCCCTCCCTGGAGTGGTGTGTTGCTTTTTTCTTTGCGCTGATAGCTTTAAAGATATGTTCTGATGGTGGTGAGTGTGGAGCACGACTGTCTCCATGGCGCATTTAGCTAGCGCGATCGGCTGTTAACTGAAAGGTTAGAGGTTTGAGCCCACCCGGTGGTGGTGCGGCGCTTTTTATTTTTTGGGCTGATAGCTTTGAAGATATGTTCTGATGGTGGTGAGAGTGGAGCAGGACTGTATCCGTGGCGCAATTGGCTAGCGCGATCGGCTGTTAACCGAAAGGTTGGAGTTTCGAGCCCACCCGGTGGTAGTGTGGCACTTTTTTTTCTTTGGGCTGATAGCTTTGAAGATATGTTCTGATGGTGGTAAGAGTGGAGCACGACTGTTTCCGTGGCGCAATTGGCTAGCGCGATCGGTTGTTAACCGAAAAGTTGGAGGTTCGAGCCCACCCGAGGGTGGGGCGGCTCTTTTTTTTCTATGGGCTGATAGCTTTGAAGATATGTTCTGATGGTGGTCAAAGTGGGGCATGACTGTCTCCGTGGCGCAATTGGCTTGCACGATCGGCTGTTAACCGAAAGGTTGGAGGTTCGAGCCCACCCGGTGGTGGTGCGGCGCTTTTTTTCGTTGGGCTGATAGCTCTGAAGAAATGTTCTGACGGTGGTGAGAGTGGAGCACGACTGTCTCCGTGGCGCAAATGGCTAGCGCGATCGGCTGTTAACCGAAAGGTTGGAGGTTCCAGCCCACACGGTGGTCGGGCGGCGCTTTTTTTTCTTTGGGCTGATAGCTTTGAAGATATGTTCTTATGGCAGTGAGAGTGGAGCAGGACTGTCTCCGTGGGGCAATTGGCTAGCGCGATCGGCTGTTAATCGTAAAGTTGGAGGTTGGAGCCCTCCCGAGAGTGGTGTGCTGCTTTTTTCTTTGCGCTGATAGCTTTGTAGATATGTTCTAATGGTGGTGAGTGTGGAGCATGACTGTCTCCGTGGCGCAATTGGCTAGCGCGATCGGCTCTTAACCGAAAAATTGGAGGTTCGAGCCCACAAGGTGTTGGTGCGGCGCTTTTTTTGGGCTGATAGCTTTGAAGATATGTTCTGATAGTGGTGAGAGAGGAGCAGGACTGTCTCCGTGGCGCAATTGGCTAGCGCGATCGGCTGTTAACCGAAAGGTTGGAGGTTCGAGCCACCCCGATGGTGGTGCGGCGCCTTTTTTCTTTGCGCTGATAGCTTTGAAGATATGTTCTGATGGTGGTGAGAGTGAAGCACGACTGTCTCCGTGGTGCAATTGGCTAGCGCGATCGGTTGTTAACCGAAAAGTTGGAGGTTCGAGCCCACCCGGTGGTGGTGCGGCTCTTTTTTTTCTTTGGGCTGATAGCTTTGAAGATACGTTCTGATGGTGGTGAAAGAGGAGCAGGACTGTCTCCGTGGCGCAATGCTAGCGTGATCGGCTGTTAACCGAAAGGTCGGAGTTTCGAGCCCACGCGGTGGTGGTGCGGCGCTTTTTTTTTCTTTGGGCTGATAGCTTTGAAGCTATGTCCTAATGGTGGTGAGAGTGGAGCAGGACTGTCTCCGTGGCGCAATTGGCTAGCGCGATCGGCTGTTAACCGAAATGTTGCAGTTTCGAGCCCACCCGGTGGTATTGCGGCGCTTTTTTTTCTTTGGGCTGATAGCTTTGAAGTTATGTTCTGATGGTGGTGAGAATGGAGCAGGACTGTCTCCGTGCCGCAAATGGCTAGCGCGATCGGCTCTTAACCGAAAAATTGGAGGTTCGAGCCCACAAGGTGTTGGTGCGGCGCTTTTTTTTGGGCTGATAGCTTTGAAGATATGTTCTGATAGTGGTGAGAGAGGAGCAGGACTGTCTCCGTGGCGCAATTGGCTAGCGTGATCGGCTGTTAACCGAAAGGTTGGAGTTTCGAGACCTCCAGGGAGTGGTTTGTTGCTTTTTTCTTTGCACTGATAGCTTTGAAGATATGTTCTGATGGTGGTGAGAGTGGAGCACGACTGTCTCCGTGGCGCAATTGGCTAGCGCGATCGGCTGTTAACCGAAAGGTTGGAGGTTCGAGCCCACAAGGTGGTGGTGCGGCGCTTTTTTTGGGCTGATAGCTTTGAAGATATGTTCTGATAGTGGTGAGAGAGGAGCAGGACTGTCTCCGTGGCGCAATTGGCTAGCGCGATCGGTTGTTAACCGAAAGTTGGAGGTTAGAGCCCACCCGGTGGTGGTGCGGCTCTTTTTTTTCTTTGGGCTGATAGCTTTGAAGATATGTTCTGATGGTGGTGAAAGTGGGGCATGACTGTCTCCGTGGTGCAATTGGCTTTCACGATCGGCTGTTAACCGAAAGGTTGGAGTTTCGAGCCCACCCGGTGGTGGTGCGGCGCTTTTTTTTCTTTGGGCTGATAGCTTTGAAGATATGTTCTGATGGTGGTGAGAGTGGAGCAGGACTGTCTCCGTGGCGCAATTGGCTAGCGCGATCGGCTGTTAACGGAAACGTTGGAGTTTCGAGCCCACCCGGTGGTAGTGCGGCGCTTTTTTTCTTTGGGCTGATAGCTTTGAAGATATGTTCTGATGGTGGTGAGAATGGAGCAGGACTGTCTCCGTGCCGCAAATGGCTAGCGAGATCGGCTGCTAAACGAAAAATTGGAGGTTCGAGCCCACCCGGTGGTGGTGCGGCGCTTTTTTTTGGGCTGATAGCTTTGAAGATATGTTCTGATCATGATTTGATTTATTTCAGCTTCAAAGACATTCAGTGGAGCTTGGTGGGTACGGACAAAAAGCCATAGATGAGGCTTGACAGGGTCCGTACCCCCGGGCTTGGCAAACGTGGCGTACAGAGTGGCGTACAATCGTGGCGTACAAAGGCAAAAACGGGCACATAACAGTTATCTTCATTGCAACAACATAAGCGAGCTAGTGGAACTGAAAAATGTACACAATAAAGAGACAAGAAAAAAAAAAAAAAAGGCACTGGTACAGTATACAGAGATGCACTCGTTCAAAATGAAGGGGGAGAGAGAGATTCACAGGTACATTTTATCATCATACACATGCGAATTGAGTACGCGGAAGTGTTACTTATGTTTTTCGGATATGTTAAGTAGTAGCGGTAGCTGATATTTCAACATCTGTGTTGCGTAATTGGTTCGTGGTCTTGGTAATCTCCAGACTTCACGAGTCCTCAAAATTCGCACATGTTCAGCGCGAGTTAGCGCCGACAATTCTGTGAAAAATGTGTCGTTATTTTTTATAGCCGACTTATAGCGATTGTTTAAAATTGTGTGATATAGCTCATGTACTGGGAATAAGTGCAGAGCCTTGAAAATCGGTTCCGTGTGGGCATCGTATGCGGCACTAACGATGTTACGAATGGCTTTCTTTTGAAGTTTGTGTAATTTCTGAACGTTGGTTGATGGTGGTGAGAGAGAAGCAGGACTGTCTCCGTGGCGCAATTGGCTAGCGCGATCGGCTGTTAACCGAAAGGTTGGAGGTTCGAGCCCACCCGGTCGTGGCGCGCCGCTTTTTTTTCTTTGCGCTGATAGCTTTGAAGATATGTTCTGATGGTGGTGAAAGTGGGGCATGACTGTCTCCGTGGCGCAATTGGCTTGCACGATCGGCTGTTAACCGAAAGGTTGGAGGTTCGAGCCCACCCGGTGGTGGTGCGGCGCTTTTTTTTCTTTGGGCTGATAGCTCTGAAGAAATGTTCTGACTGTGGTGAGAGTGGAGCACGACTGTCTCCGTGGCGCAAATGGCTAGCGCGATCGGCTGTTAACCGAAAGGTTGGAGGTTCGAGCCCACACGGTGGTCGGGCGGCGCTTTTTTTTCTTTGGGTTGATAGCTTTGAAGATATGTTCTTATGGCAGTGAGAATGGAGCAGGACTGTCTCCGTGGGGCAATTGGCTAGCGCGATCGGCTGTTAACCGTAAAGTTGGAGGTTGGAGCCCTCCCGAGAGTGGTGTGTTGCTTTTTGCTTTGCGCTGATAGCTTTGAAGATATGTTCTAATGGTGGTGAGTGTGGAGCACGACTGTCTCCGTGGCGCGATTGGCTTGCGCGATCGGCTGTTAACCGAAAGGTTCGAGGTTCGAGCCCACCCAGTGGTTGTGCGGCTTTTTTTTTCTTTGGGCTGATAGCTTTGAAAATATGTTCTGATGGTGGTTAAAGTGGAGCACGACTGTCTCCGTGGCGCAATTAGCTAGCGCGATCGGCTTTTAACCGAAACGTTTGAGGTTCGAGCGTTCCCGGGAGTGGTGTGTTGCTTTTCTTTCTTTGGGCTGATAGCTTTGAAGATATGTTCTGATGGTGGTGAGAGTGGAGCAAGACTGTCTCTGTTGCGCAATTGACTAGCTGAATCGGCTGTCAACCGAAAGGTTGGAGTTTCGAGACCTCCCTGGAGTGGTGTGTTGCTTTTTTCTTTGCGCTGATAGCTTTAAAGATATGTTCTGATGGTGGTGAGTGTGGAGCACGACTGTCTCCATGGCGCATTTAGCTAGCGCGATCGGCTGTTAACTGAAAGGTTAGAGGTTTGAGCCCACCCGGTGGTGGTGCGGCGCTTTTTATTTTTTGGGCTGATAGCTTTGAAGATATGTTCTGATGGTGGTGAGAGTGGAGCAGGACTGTATCCGTGGCGCAATTGGCTAGCGCGATCGGCTGTTAACCGAAAGGTTGGAGTTTCGAGCCCACCCGGTGGTAGTGTGGCACTTTTTTTTCTTTGGGCTGATAGCTTTGAAGATATGTTCTGATGGTGGTAAGAGTGGAGCACGACTGTTTCCGTGGCGCAATTGGCTAGCGCGATCGGTTGTTAACCGAAAAGTTGGAGGTTCGAGCCCACCCGAGGGTGGGGCGGCTCTTTTTTTTCTATGGGCTGATAGCTTTGAAGATATGTTCTGATGGTGGTCAAAGTGGGGCATGACTGTCTCCGTGGCGCAATTGGCTTGCACGATCGGCTGTTAACCGAAAGGTTGGAGGTTCGAGCCCACCCGGTGGTGGTGCGGCGCTTTTTTTCGTTGGGCTGATAGCTCTGAAGAAATGTTCTGACGGTGGTGAGAGTGGAGCACGACTGTCTCCGTGGCGCAAATGGCTAGCGCGATCGGCTGTTAACCGAAAGGTTGGAGGTTCCAGCCCACACGGTGGTCGGGCGGCGCTTTTTTTTCTTTGGGCTGATAGCTTTGAAGATATGTTCTTATGGCAGTGAGAGTGGAGCAGGACTGTCTCCGTGGGGCAATTGGCTAGCGCGATCGGCTGTTAATCGTAAAGTTGGAGGTTGGAGCCCTCCCGAGAGTGGTGTGCTGCTTTTTTCTTTGCGCTGATAGCTTTGTAGATATGTTCTAATGGTGGTGAGTGTGGAGCATGACTGTCTCCGTGGCGCAATTGGCTAGCGCGATCGGCTCTTAACCGAAAAATTGGAGGTTCGAGCCCACAAGGTGTTGGTGCGGCGCTTTTTTTTGGGCTGATAGCTTTGAAGATATGTTCTGATAGTGGTGAGAGAGGAGCAGGACTGTCTCCGTGGCGCAATTGGCTAGCGCGATCGGCTGTTAACCGAAAGGTTGGAGGTTCGAGCCACCCCGATGGTGGTGCGGCGCTTTTTTTCTTTGCGCTGATAGCTTTGAAGATATGTTCTGATGGTGGTGAGAGTGAAGCACGACTGTCTCCGTGGTGCAATTGGCTAGCGCGATCGGTTGTTAACCGAAAAGTTGGAGGTTCGAGCCCACCCGGTGGTGGTGCGGCTCTTTTTTTTCTTTGGGCTGATAGCTTTGAAGATACGTTCTGATGGTGGTGAAAGAGGAGCAGGACTGTCTCCGTGGCGCAATGCTAGCGTGATCGGCTGTTAACCGAAAGGTCGGAGTTTCGAGCCCACGCGGTGGTGGTGCGGCGCTTTTTTTTTCTTTGGGCTGATAGCTTTGAAGCTATGTCCTAATGGTGGTGAGAGTGGAGCAGGACTGTCTCCGTGGCGCAATTGGCTAGCGCGATCGGCTGTTAACCGAAATGTTGCAGTTTCGAGCCCACCCGGTGGTATTGCGGCGCTTTTTTTTCTTTGGGCTGATAGCTTTGAAGTTATGTTCTGATGGTGGTGAGAATGGAGCAGGACTGTCTCCGTGCCGCAAATGGCTAGCGCGATCGGCTCTTAACCGAAAAATTGGAGGTTCGAGCCCACAAGGTGTTGGTGCGGCGCTTTTTTTTGGGCTGATAGCTTTGAAGATATGTTCTGATAGTGGTGAGAGAGGAGCAGGACTGTCTCCGTGGCGCAATTGGCTAGCGTGATCGGCTGTTAACCGAAAGGTTGGAGTTTCGAGACCTCCAGGGAGTGGTTTGTTGCTTTTTTCTTTGCACTGATAGCTTTGAAGATATGTTCTGATGGTGGTGAGAGTGGAGCACGACTGTCTCCGTGGCGCAATTGGCTAGCGCGATCGGCTGTTAACCGAAAGGTTGGAGGTTCGAGCCCACAAGGTGGTGGTGCGGCGCTTTTTTTGGGCTGATAGCTTTGAAGATATGTTCTGATAGTGGTGAGAGAGGAGCAGGACTGTCTCCGTGGCGCAATTGGCTAGCGCGATCGGTTGTTAACCGAAAGTTGGAGGTTAGAGCCCACCCGGTGGTGGTGCGGCTCTTTTTTTTCTTTGGGCTGATAGCTTTGAAGATATGTTCTGATGGTGGTGAAAGTGGGGCATGACTGTCTCCGTGGTGCAATTGGCTTGCACGATCGGCTGTTAACCGAAAGGTTGGAGGTTCGAGCCCACCCGGTGGTGGTGCGGCGCTTTTTTTCCTTTGGGCTGATAGCTCTGAAGAAATGTTCTGACAGTGGTGAGAGTGGCGCTCGACTGTCTCCGTGGCGCAATTGGCTTGCACGATCGGCTGTTAACCGAAAGGTTGGAGGTTCGAGCCCACCCGGTGGTGGTGCGGCGCTTTTTTTCCTTTGGGCTGATAGCTCTGAAGAAATGTTCTGACGGTGGTGAGAGTGGAGCAGGACTGTCTCCGTGGGGCAATTGGCTAGCGCGATCGGCTGTTAACCGAAAAGTTGGAGGTTCGAGCCCTCCCGAGAGTGGTGTGTTGCTTTTTTCTTTGAGCTGATAGCTTTGAAGATATGTTGTGGCGCGAGGTGAGTGTGGAGCACGACTGTCTCCGTGGCGCAATTGGCTAGCGCGATCGGTTGTTAACCGAAAGTTGGAGGTTAGAGCCCACCCGGTGGTGGTGCGGCTCTTTTTTTTCTTTGGGCTGATAGCTTTGAAGATATGTTCTGATGGTGGTGAAAGTGGAGCAGGACTGTCTCCGTGGCGCAATTGGCTAGCGCGATCGGCTTTTAACCGAAAGGTTGGAGGTTCGAGCTCACCCGCTGGTGGTGCGGCGCTTTTTTTTCTTTAGGCTGATAGCTTTGAAGATATGTTCTGATGGTGGTGAGAGTGGAGCAGGACTGTCTCCGTGGCGCAATTGGCTAGCGTGATCGGCTGTTAACCGAAAGGTTGGAGGTTCGAGCTCACCCGGTGGTGGTGCGGCGCTTTTTTTTCTTTGGGCTGATAGCTTTGAAGATATGTTCTGATGGTGGTGAGAGTGGAGCAGGACTGTCTCCGTGGCGCAATTGGCTAGCGTGATCGGCTTTTAACCGAAAGGTCGGAGTTTCGAGCCCACCCAGTGGTGCGGCGCTTTTTTTTTTGGGCTGATAGCTTTGAAGCTATGTCCTAATGGTGGTGAGAGTGGAGCAGGACTGTCTCGGTGGCGCAATTGGCTAGCGCGATCGGCTGTTAACCGAAAGGTTGGAGTTTCGAGACCTCCAGGAAGTGGTTTATTGCGTTTTTCTTTGCACTGATAGCTTTGAAGATATGTTTTGATGATGGGGAGAGTGGAGCACGACTGTCTCCGTGGCGCAATTGGCTAGCGCGATCGGCTGTTAACCAAAAGGTTGGAGGTTCGAGCCCACCCGGTGGTGGTGCGGTGCTTTTATTTTCTTTAGGCTGATAGCTTTGAAGATATGTTCTGATGGTGGTGAGAGTGGAGCAGGACTGTCTCCGTGGCGCAATTGGCTAGCGCAATGGGCTGTTAACCGAAAAATTGGAGGTTCGAGCCAACCCGGTGGTGGTGCGGCGCTTTTTTTTCTTTGCGCTGATAGCTTTGAAGATATGTTCTGATGGTGGTGAGAGTGGAGCACGACTGTCTCCGTGGCGCAATTGGGTAGCGCGATCGGTTGTTAACCGAAAAGTTGGAGGTTCGAGCCCACACGGTGGTGGTGCGGCGCTTTTTTTTTCTTTGGGCTGATAGCTTTGAAGATATGTTCTGATGGTGGTGAAAGTGGGGCACGACTGTCTCCGTGGCGCAATTTGCTAGCGCGATCGGCTCTTAACCGAAAAATTGGAGGTTCGAGCCCACAAGGTGGTGGTGCGGCGCTTTTTTTTTCGGCTGATAGCTTTGAAGATATGTTCTTATAGTAGTGAGAGAGGAGCAGGACTGTCTCCGTGGCGCAATTGGCTAGCGCGATCGGCTGTTAACCTAAAGGTTGGAGGTTCGAGCCCACCCGATGGTAGTGCGGCGTTTTTTTTTCTTTGGGCTGACAGCTTTGAAGTTATGTTCTGATGGCAGTGAGAGTGGAGCAGGACTGTCTCCGTTGGGCAATTGGCTAGCGCGATCGGCTGTTAACCGAAAAGTTGGAGGTTTGAGCCCTCCCGACAGTGGTGTGTTGCTTTTTTCTTTGAGCTGATAGCTTTGAAGATATGTTCTAATGGTGGTGAGTGTGGAGCACGACTGTCTCCGTGGCGCGATTGGCTTGCGCGATCGGCTGTTAACGGAAAGGTTGGAGGTTCGAACCCACCCGGTGGTGGTGCGGCTTTTTTTTTCTTTGGGATGATAGCTTTGAAGATATGTTCTGATGGTGGTGAAAGTGGAGCACGACTGTCTCCGTGGCGCAATTGGCTAGCGCGATCGGATTTTAACCGAAAAGTTTGAGGTTCGAGCTTTCCCCGGAGTGGTGTGTTGCTTTTATTTCTTTGGGCTGATAGCTTTGAAGATATGTTCTGATGGTGGTGAGAGTGGAGCAAGACTGTCTCTGTTGCGCAATTGACTAGCTGAATCGGCTGTTAACCGAAAGGTTGGAGTTTTGAGCCCTCCCGGGAGTGGTGTGTTGCTTTTTTCTTTGCGCTGATGGCTTTGAAGATATGTTCAGATGGTGGTGAGAGAGAAGCAGGACTGTCTCCATGGCGCAAGTAGCAAGCGCGATCGGCTGTTAACCGAAAGGTTGCAGGTTCGAGCCCACCCGGTGGTGGTGCGGCGCTTTTTTTTCTTTGAGCTGATAGCTTTGAAGATATGTTCTGATGGTGGTGAGAGCGGAGCACGACTGTCTCCGAGGCGCAACTGGGTAGCGCGATCGGTTGTTAACCGAAAAGTTGGAGGTTCGAGCCCACACGGTGGTGGTGCGGCGCTTTTTTTTTCTTTGGGCTGATAGCTTTGAAGATATGTTCTGATGGTGGTGAAAGTAGGGCACGATTGTCTCCGTGGCGCAATTGGCTAGCGCGATCGGCTGTTAACCGAAAGGTTGGAGTTTCGAGCCCACAAGGTGGTGGTGCGGCGCTTTTTTTGGGCTGATAGCTTTGAAGATATGTTCTGATGGTGGTGAGAGAGGAGCAGGACTGTCTCCGTGGCGCAATTGGCTAGCGCGATCGGCTGTTAACCGAAAGGTTGGAGGTTCGAGCCCACCCGGTGGTGGTGCGGCGCTTTTTTTCTTTGCGCTGATAGCTTTGAAGATATGTTCTGATGGTGGTGAGAGTGGAGCAAGACTGTCTCTTTGGCGCAATTGACTAGCTGAATCGGCTGTCAAGCGAAAGGTTGGAGTTTCGAGCCCTCCCTGGAGTGGTGTGTTGCTTTTTTCTTTGCGCTGATAGCTTTAAAGATATGTTCTGATGGTGTTGAGTGTGGAGCACGACTGTCTCCGTGGCGCAATTAGCTAGCGTGATCGGCTGTTAACTGAAAGGTTGGAGGTTCGAGCCCACCCGGTGGTGGTGCGGCGCTTTTTTTTCTTTGGGCTGATAGCTTTGAAGATATGTTCTGATGGTGGTGAGAGTGGAGCAGGACTGTCTCCGTGGCGCAATTGGCTAGCGCGATCGGCTGTTAACCGAAAGGTTGGAGGTTCGAGCTCACCCGGTGGTGGTGGGGCGCTTTTTTTTCTTTGGGCTGATAGCTTTGAAGATATGTTCTGATGGTGGTGAGAGTGCAGCAGGACTGTCTCCGTGGCGCAATTAGCTAGCGTGATCGGCTGTTAACCGAAAGGTCGGAGTTTCGAGCCCACCCAGTGGTGCGGCGCTTTTTTTCTTTGGGCTGATAGCTTTGAAGCTATGTCCTAATGGTGGTGAGAGTGGAGCAGGACTGTCTCGGTGGCGCAATTGGCTAGCGCGATCGGCTGTTAACCGAAAGGTTGGAGTTTCGAGACCTCCAGGGAATGGTTTGTTGCTTTTTTCTTTGCACTGATAGCTTTGAAGATATGTTTTGATGGTGGGGAGAGTGGAGCACGACTGTCTCCGTGGCGCAATTGGCTAGCGCGATCGGCTGTTAACCAAAAGGTTGGAGGTTCGAGCCCACCGGTGGTGGTGCGGCGCTTTTATTTTCTTTAGGCTGATAGCTTTGAAGATATGTTCTGATGGTGGTGAGAGTGAAGCAGGACTGTCTCCGTGGCGCAATTGGCTAGCGCGATCGGCTGTTAACCGAAAAATTGGAGGTTCGAGCCCACCCGGTGGTGGTGCGGCGCTTTTTTTTCTTTGCGCTGATGGCTTTGAAGATATGTTCTGATGGTGGTGAGAGTGGAGCACGACTGTCTCCGTGTCGCAATTGGGTAGCGCGATCGGTTGTTAACCGAAAAGTTGGAGGTTCGAGCCCACACGTTGGTGGTGCGGCGCTTTTTTTTTCTTTGGGCTGATAGCTTTGAAGATATGTTCTGATGGTGGTGAAAGTGGGGCACGACTGTCTCCGTGGCGCAATTGGCTAGCGCGATCGGCTGTTAACCGAAAGGTTGGAGGTTCGAACCCATCCGGTGGTGGTGCGGCGCTTTTTTTTTCTTTGGGCTGATAGCTTTGAAGATATGTTCTGATGGTGGTGAGAGTGGAGCAGGACTGTCTCCGTGGCGCAATTGGCTAGCGCGATCGGCTGTTAACCGAAAGGTTGGAGTTTCGAGCCCACCCGGTGGTAGTGCGGTGCTTTTTTTTCTTTGGGCTGATAGCTTTGAAGTTATGTTCTGATGGTGGTGAGAATGGAGCAGGACTGTCTTCGTGCCACAAATGGCTAGCGCGATCGGCTCTTAACCGAAAAATTGGAGTTTCGAGACCTCCAGGGAGTGGTGTGTTGCTTTTATTTCTTTGGGCTGATAGCTTTGAAGATATGTTCTGATGGTGGTGAGAGTGGAGCAAGACTGTCTCTGTTGCGCAATTGACTAGCTGAATCGGCTGTTAACCGAAAGGTTGGAGTTTTGAGCCCTCCCGGGAGTGGTGTGTTGCTTTTTTCTTTGCGCTGATGGCTTTGAAGATATGTTCAGATGGTGGTGAGAGAGAAGCAGGACTGTCTCCATGGCGCAAGTAGCAAGCGCGATCGGCTGTTAACCGAAAGGTTGCAGGTTCGAGCCCACCCGGTGGTGGTGCGGCGCTTTTTTTTCTTTGAGCTGATAGCTTTGAAGATATGTTCTGATGGTGGTGAGAGCGGAGCACGACTGTCTCCGTGGCGCAACTGGCTAGCGCGATCGGCTCTTAACCGAAAAATTGGAGGTTCGAGCCCACAAGGTGGTGGTGTGGCGCTTTTTTTTCGGCTGATAGCTTTGAAGATATGTTCTGATAGTGGTGAGAGAGGAGCAGGACTGTCTCCGTGGCGCAATTGGCTTGCGTGATCGGCTGTCAACCGAAAGGTCGGAGTTTCGAGCCCACCCAGTGGTGCGGCGCTTTTTTTTCTTTGGGCTGATAGCTTTGAAACTATGTCCTAATGGTGGTGAGAGTGGAGCAGGACTGTCTCGGTGGCGCAATTGGCTAGCGCGATCGGCTGTTAACCGAAAGGTTGGAGTTTCGAGACCTCCAGGGAGTGGTTTGTTGCTTTTTTCTTTGCACTGATAGCTTTGAAGATATGTTTTGATGGTGGGGAGAGTGGAGCACGACTGTCTCCGTGGCGCAATTGGCTAGCGCGATCGGCTGTTAACCAAAAGGTTGGAGGTTCGAGCCAACCCGGTGGTGGTTCGGCGCTTTTATTTTCTTTAGGCTGATAGCTTTGAAGATATGTTCTGATGGTGGTGAGAGTGGAGCACGACTGTCTCCGTGGCGCAACTGGGTAGCGCGATCGGGTGTTAACCGAAAAGTTGGAGGTTCGAGCCCACACGGTGGTGGTGCGGCGCTTTTTTTTTCTTTGGGCTGATAGCTTTGAAGATATGTTCTGATGGTGGTGAAAGTAGGGCACGACTGTCTCCGTGGTGCAATTGGCTAGCGCGATCGGCTGTTAACCGAAAGGTTGGAGGTTCGAGCCCACCTTGGTGGTGCGGCGCTTTTTTTTCTTTGGGCTGATAGCTTTGAAGATATGTTCTGATGGTGGTGAGAGAGGAGCAGGACTGTCTACGTGGCACAATTGGCTAGCGCGATCGGCTGTTAACCGAAAGGTTGGAGTTTCGAGCCCACCCGGTGGTAGTGCGGCGCTTTTTTTTCTTTGGGCTGATAGCTTTGAAGTTATGTTCTGATGGTGGTGAGAATGGAGCAGGACTGTCTCCGTGCCGCAAATGGCCAGCGCGATCGGCTCTTAACCGAAAAATTGGAGGTTCGAGCCCACAAGGTGGTGGTGCGGCGCTTTTTTTGGGCTGATAGCTTTGAAGATATGTTCTGATGGTGGTGAGAGAGGAGCAGGACTGTCTCCGTGGCGCAATTGGCTAGCGCGATCGGCTGTTAACCGAAAGGTTGGAGGTTCGAGCCCACCCGGTGGTGGTGCGGCGCTTTTTTTCTTTGCGCTGATAGCTTTGAAGATATGTTCTGATGGTGGTGAGAGTGGAGCAAGACTGTCTCTTTGGCGCAATTGACTAGCCGAATCGGCTGTCAAGCGAAAGGTTGGAGTTTCGAGCCCTCCCTGGAGTGGTGTGTTGCTTTTTTCTTTGCGCTGATAGCTTTAAAGATATGTTCTGATGGTGGTGAGTGTGGAGCACGACTGTCTCCGTGGCGCAATTAGCTAGCGTGATCGGCTGTTAACTGAAAGGTTGGAGGTTCGAGCCCACAAGGTGGTGGTGCGGCGCTTTTTTTGGGCTGATAGCTTTGAAGATATGTTCTGATGGTGGTGAGAGAGGAGCAGGACTGTCTCCGTGGCGCAATTGGCTAGCGCGATCGGCTGTTAACCGAAAGGTTGGAGGTTCGAGCCCACCCAGTGGTGCGGCGCTTTTTTTTCTTTGGGCTGATAGCTTTGAAGCTATGTCCTAATGGTGGTGAGAGTGGAGCAGGACTGTCTCGGTGGCGCGATTGGCTAGCGCGATCGGCTGTTAACCGAAAGGTTGGAGTTTCGAGACCTCCAGGGAATGGTTTGTTGCTTTTTTCTTTGCACTGATAGCTTTGAAGATATGTTTTGATGGTGGGGAGAGTGGAGCACGACTGTCTCCGTGGCGCAATTGGCTAGCGCGATCGGCTGTTAACCAAAAGGTTGGAGTTTCGAGCCCACCCGGTGGTAGTGCGGTGCTTTTTTTTCTTTGGGCTGATAGCTTTGAAGTTATGTTCTGATGGTGGTGAGAATGGAGCAGGACTGTCTTCGTGCCACAAATGGCTAGCGCGATCGGCTCTTAACCGAAAAATTCGAGTTTCGAGACCTCCAGGGAGTGGTTTGTTGCTTTTTTCTTTGCACTGATAGCTTTGAAGATATGTTTTGATGGTGGGGAGAGTGGAGCACGACTGTCTCCGTGGCGCAATTGGCTAGCGCTATCGGCTGTTAACCAAAAGGTTGGAGGTTCGAGCCCACCCGGTGGTGGTGCGGCGCTTTTATTTTATTTAGGCTGATAGCTTTGAAGATATGTTCTGATGGTGGTGAGAGTGGAGCCGGACTGCCTCTGTGGCGCAATTGGCTAGCGCGATCGGCTGTTAACCGAAAAATTGGAGGTTCGAGCCCACCCGGTGGTGGTGCGGCGCTTTTTTTTCTTTGCGCTGATAGCTTTGAAGATATGTTCTGATGGTGGTGAGAGTGGAGCACGACTGTCTCCGTGGCGCAATTGGGTAGCGCGATCGGTTGTTAACCGAAAAGTTGGAGGTTCGAGCCCACACGGTGGTGGTGCGGCGCTTTTTTTTTCTTTGGGCTGATAGCTTTGAAGATGTGATCTGGTGGTGGTGAAAGTGGGGTACGACTGTCTCCGTGGCGCAATTGGCTAGCGCGATTGGCTCTTAACCGAAAAATTGGAGGTTCGAGCCCACAAGGTGGTGGTGCGGCGCTTTTTTTTCGGCTGATAGCTTTGAAGATACGTTCTGATAGTGGTGAGAGAGGAGCAGGACTGTCTCCGTGGCGCAATTGGCTAGCGCGATCGGCTGTTAACCGAAAGGTTGGAGTTTCGAGCCCACCCGGTGGTACTGTGGTGCTTTTTTTTCTTTGGGCTGATAGCTTTGAAGTTATGTTCTGATGGTGGTGAGAATGGAGCAGGACTGTCTTCGTGCCACAAATGGCTAGCGCGATCGGCTCTTAACCGAAAAATTGGAGGTTCGAGCCCACAAGGTGGTGGTGTGGCGCTTTTTTTTTCGGCTGATAGCTTTGAAGATATGTTCTGATAGTGGTGAGAGAGGAGCAGGACTGTCTCCGTGGCGCAATTGGCTTGCGTGATCGGCTGTCAACCGAAAGGTCGGAGTTTCGAGCCCACCCAGTGGTGCGGCGCGTTTTTTTCTTTGGGCTGATAGCTTTCAAACTATGTCCTAATGGTGGTGAGAGTGGAGCAGGACTGTCTCGGTGGCGCAATTGGCTAGCGCGATCGGCTGTTAACCGAAAGGTTGGAGTTTCGAGACCTCCAGGGAGTGGTTTGTTGCTTTTTTTTTGCACTGATACCTTTGAAGATATGTTTTGATGGTGGGGAGAGTGGAGCACGACTGTCTCCGTGGCGCAATTGGCTAGCGCGATCGGCTGTTAACCAAAAGGTTGGAGGTTCGAGCCAACCCGGTGGTGGTGCGGCGCTTTTATTTTCTTTAGGCTGATAGCTTTGAAGATATGGTCTGATGGTGGTGAGAGTGGAGCACGACTGTCTCCGTGGCGCAACTTGGTAGCGCGATCGGTTGTTAACCGAAAAGTTGGAGGTTCGAGCCCACACGGTGGTGGTGCGGCGCTTTTTTTTTCTTTGGGCTGATAGCTTTGAAGATATGTTCTGATGGTGGTGAAAGTAGGGCACGACTGTCTCCGTGGCGCAATTGGCTAGCGCGATCGGCTGTTAACTGAAAGGTTGGAGGTTCGAGCCCACCTTGGTGGTGCGGCGCTTTTTTTTCTTTGGGCTGATAGCTTTGAAGATATGTTCTGATGGTGGTGAGAGAGGAGCAGGACTGTCTACGTGGCACAATTGGCTAGCGCGATCGGCTGTTAACCGAAAGGTTGGAGTTTCGAGCCCACCCGGTGGTAGTGCGGCGCTTTTTTTTCTTTGGGCTGATAGCTTTGAAGTTATGTTCTGATGGTGGTGAGAATGGAGCAGGACTGTCTCCGTGCCGCAAATGGCCAGCGCGATCGGCTCTTAACCGAAAAATTGGAGGTTCGAGCCCACAAGGTGGTGGTGCGGCGCTTTTTTTGGGCTGATAGCTTTGAAGATATGTTCTGATGGTGGTGAGAGAGGAGCAGGACTGTCTCCGTGGCGCAATTGGCTAGCGCGATCGGCTGTTAACCGAAAGGTTGGAGGTTCGAGCCCACCCGGTGGTGGTGCGGCGCTTTTTTTCTTTGCGCTGATAGCTTTGAAGATATGTTCTGATGGTGGTGAGAGTGGAGCAAGACTGTCTCTTTGGCGCAATTGACTAGCTGAATCGGCTGTCAAGCGAAAGGTTGGAGTTTCGAGCCCTCCCTGGAGTGGTGTGTTGCTTTTTTCTTTGCGCTGATAGCTTTAAAGATATGTTCTGATGGTGTTGAGTGTGGAGCACGACTGTCTACGTGGCGCAATTAGCTAGCGTGATCGGCTGTTAACTGAAAGGTTGGAGGTTCGAGCCCACCCGGTGGTGGTGCGGCGCTTTTTTTTCTTTGGGCTGATAGCTTTGAAGATATGTTCTGATGGTGGTGAGAGTGGAGCACGACTGTCTCCGTGGCGCAACTGGGTAGCGCGATCGGGTGTTAACCGAAAAGTTGGAGGTTCGAGCCCAGACGGTGGTGGTGCGGCGCTTTTTTTTTCTTTGGGCTGATAGCTTTGAAGATATGATCTGGTGGTGGTGAAAGTGGGGTACGACTGTCTCCGTGGCGCAATTGGCTAGCGCGATTGGCTCTTAACCGAAAAATTGGAGGTTCGAGCCCACAAGGTGGTGGTGCGGCGCTTTTTTTTTCGGCTGATAGCTTGGAAGATATGTTCTGATAGTGGTGAGAGAGGAGCAGGACTGTCTCCGTGGCGCAATTGGCTAGCGCGATCGGCTGTTAACCGAAAGGTTGGAGTTTCGAGCCCACCCGGTGGTACTGCGGTGCTTTTTTTTTCTTTGGGCTGATAGCTTTGAAGTTATGTTCTGATGGTGGTGAGAATGGAGCAGGACTGTCTTTGTGCCACAAATGGCTAGCGCGATCGGCTCTTAACCGAAAAATTGGAGGTTCGAGCCCACAAGGTGGTGGTGTGGCGCTTTTTTTTCGGCTGATAGCTTTGAAGATATGTTCTGATGGTGGTGAGAGAGGAGCAGGACTGTCTCCGTGGCGCAATTGGCTAGCGCGATCGGCTGTTAACCGAAAGGTTGGAGGTTCGAGCCCACCCGGTGGTGGTGCGGCGCTTTTTTTCTTTGCGCTGATAGCTTTGAAGATATGTTCTGATGGTGGTGAGAGTGGAGCAAGACTGTCTCTTTGGCGCAATTGACTAGCCGAATCGGCTGTCAAGCGAAAGGTTGGAGTTTCGAGCCCTCCCTGGAGTGGTGTGTTGCTTTTTTCTTTGCGCTGATAGCTTTAAAGATATGTTCTGATGGTGGTGAGTGTGGAGCACGACTGTCTCCGTGGCGCAATTGGGTAGCGCGATCGGTTGTTAACCGAAAAGTTGGAGGTTCGAGCCCACACGGTGGTGGTGCGGCGCTTTTTTTTTCTTTGGGCTGATAGCTTTGAAGATGTGATCTGGTGGTGGTGAAAGTGGGGTACGACTGTCTCCGTGGCGCAATTGGCTAGCGCGATTGGCTCTTAACCGAAAAATTGGAGGTTCGAGCCCACAAGGTGGTGGTGCGGCGCTTTTTTTTTCGGCTGATAGCTTTGAAGATATGTTCTGATAGTGGTGAGAGAGGAGCAGGACTGTCTCCGTGGCGCAATTGGCTAGCGCGATCGGCTGTTAACCGAAAGGTTGGAGTTTCGAGCCCACCCGGTGGTACTGTGGTGCTTTTTTTTCTTTGGGCTGATAGCTTTGAAGTTATGTTCTGATGGTGGTGAGAATGGAGCAGGACTGTCTTCGTGCCACAAATGGCTAGCGCGATCGGCTCTTAACCGAAAAATTGGAGTTTCGAGACCTCCAGGGAGTGGTTTGCTGCTTTTTTCTTTGCACTGATAGCTTTGAAGATATGTTTTGATGGTGGGGAGAGTGGAGCACGACTGTCTCCGTGGCGCAATTGGCTAGCGCGATCGGCTGTTAACCAAAAGGTTGGAGGTTCGAGCCCACCCGGTGGTGGTGCGGCGCTTTTATTTTCTTTAGGCTGATAGCTTTGAAGATATGTTCTGACGGTGGTGAGAGTGGAGCCGGACTGTCTCTGTGGCGCAATTGGCTAGCGCGATCGGCTGTTAACCGAAAGGTTGGAGTTTCGAGACCTCCAGGGAGTGGTTTGTTGCTTTTTTTTGCACTGATACCTTTGAAGATATGTTTTGATGGTGGGGAGAGTGGAGCACGACTGTCTCCGTGGCGCAATTGGCTAGCGCGATCGGCTGTTAACCAAAAGGTTGGAGGTTCGAGCCAACCCGGTGGTGGTGCGGCGCTTTTATTTTCTTTAGGCTGATAGCTTTGAAGATATGGTCTGATGGTGGTGAGAGTGGAGCACGACTGTCTCCGTGGCGCAACTTGGTAGCGCGATCGGTTGTTAACCGAAAAGTTGGAGGTTCGAGCCCACACGGTGGTGGTGCGGCGCTTTTTTTTTCTTTGGGCTGATAGCTTTGAAGATATGTTCTGATGGTGGTGAAAGTAGGGCACGACTGTCTCCGTGGCGCAATTGGCTAGCGCGATCGGCTGTTAACTGAAAGGTTGGAGGTTCGAGCCCACCTTGGTGGTGCGGCGCTTTTTTTTCTTTGGGCTGATAGCTTTGAAGATATGTTCTGATGGTGGTGAGAGAGGAGCAGGACTGTCTACGTGGCACAATTGGCTAGCGCGATCGGCTGTTAACCGAAAGGTTGGAGTTTCGAGCCCACCCGGTGGTAGTGCGGCGCTTTTTTTTCTTTGGGCTGATAGCTTTGAAGTTATGTTCTGATGGTGGTGAGAATGGAGCAGGACTGTCTCCGTGCCGCAAATGGCCAGCGCGATCGGCTCTTAACCGAAAAATTGGAGGTTCGAGCCCACAAGGTGGTGGTGCGGCGCTTTTTTTGGGCTGATAGCTTTGAAGATATGTTCTGATGGTGGTGAGAGAGGAGCAGGACTGTCTCCGTGGCGCAATTGGCTAGCGCGATCGGCTGTTAACCGAAAGGTTGGAGGTTCGAGCCCACCCGGTGGTGGTGCGGCGCTTTTTTTCTTTGCGCTGATAGCTTTGAAGATATGTTCTGATGGTGGTGAGAGTGGAGCAAGACTGTCTCTTTGGCGCAATTGACTAGCCGAATCGGCTGTCAAGCGAAAGGTTGGAGTTTCGAGCCCTCCCTGGAGTGGTGTGTTGCTTTTTTCTTTGCGCTGATAGCTTTAAAGATATGTTCTGATGGTGGTGAGTGTGGAGCACGACTGTCTCCGTGGCGCAAGTAGCTAGAGTGATCGGCTGTTAACTGAAAGGTTGGAGGTTCGAGCCCACAAGGTGGTGGTGCGGCGCTTTTTTTGGGCTGATAGCTTTGAAGATATTTTCTGATGGTGGTGAGAGAGGAGCAGGACTGTCTCCGTGGCGCAATTGGCTAGCGCGATCGGCTGTTAACCGAAAGGTTGGAGGTTCGAGCCCACCCAGTGGTGCGGCGCTTTTTTTTCTTTGGGCTGATAGCTTTGAAGCTATGTCCTAATGGTGGTGAGAGTGGAGCAGGACTGTCTCGGTGGCGCGATTGGCTAGCGCGATCGGCTGTTAACCGAAAGGTTGGAGTTTCGAGACCTCCAGGGAATGGTTTGTTGCTTTTTTCTTTGCACTGATAGCTTTGAAGATATGTTTTGATGGTGGGGAGAGTGGAGCACGACTGTCTCCGTGGCGCAATTGGCTAGCGCGATCGGCTGTTAACCAAAAGGTTGGAGTTTCGAGCCCACCCGGTGGTAGTGCGGTGCTTTTTTTTCTTTGGGCTGATAGCTTTGAAGTTATGTTCTGATGGTGGTGAGAATGGAGCAGGACTGTCTTCGTGCCACAAATGGCTAGCGCGATCGGCTCTTAACCGAAAAATTGGAGTTTCGAGACCTCCAGGGAGTGGTTTGTTGCTTTTTTCTTTGCACTGATAGCTTTGAAGATATGTTTTGATGGTGGGGAGAGTGGAGCACGACTGTCTCCGTGGCGCAATTGGCTAGCGCTATCGGCTGTTAACCAAAAGGTTGGAGGTTCGAGCCCACCCGGTGGTGGTGCGGCGCTTTTATTTTATTTAGGCTGATAGCTTTGAAGATATGTTCTGATGGTGGTGAGAGTGGAGCCGGACTGCCTCTGTGGCGCAATTGGCTAGCGCGATCGGCTGTTAACCGAAAAATTGGAGGTTCGAGCCCACCCGGTGGTGGTGCGGCGCTTTTTTTTCTTTGCGCTGATAGCTTTGAAGATATGTTCTGATGGTGGTGAGAGTGGAGCACGACTGTCTCCGTGGCGCAATTGGGTAGCGCGATCGGTTGTTAACCGAAAAGTTGGAGGTTCGAGCCCACACGGTGGTGGTGCGGCGCTTTTTTTTTCTTTGGGCTGATAGCTTTGAAGATGTGATCTGGTGGTGGTGAAAGTGGGGTACGACTGTCTCCGTGGCGCAATTGGCTAGCGCGATTGGCTCTTAACCGAAAAATTGGAGGTTCGAGCCCACAAGGTGGTGGTGCGGCGCTTTTTTTTTCGGCTGATAGCTTTGAAGATATGTTCTGATAGTGGTGAGAGAGGAGCAGGACTGTCTCCGTGGCGCAATTGGCTAGCGCGATCGGCTGTTAACCGAAAGGTTGGAGTTTCGAGCCCACCCGGTGGTACTGTGGTGCTTTTTTTTCTTTGGGCTGATAGCTTTGAAGTTATGTTCTGATGGTGGTGAGAATGGAGCAGGACTGTCTTCGTGCCACAAATGGCTAGCGCGATCGGCTCTTAACCGAAAAATTGGAGTTTCGAGACCTCCAGGGAGTGGTTTGCTGCTTTTTTCTTTGCACTGATAGCTTTGAAGATATGTTTTGATGGTGGGGAGAGTGGAGCACGACTGTCTCCGTGGCGCAATTGGCTAGCGCGATCGGCTGTTAACCAAAAGGTTGGAGGTTCGAGCCCACCCGGTGGTGGTGCGGCGCTTTTATTTTCTTTAGGCTGATAGCTTTGAAGATATGTTCTGACGGTGGTGAGAGTGGAGCCGGACTGTCTCTGTGGCGCAATTGGCTAGCGCGATCGGCTGTTAACCGAAAAATTGGAGGTTCGAGCCCACCCGGTGGTGGTGCGGCGCTTTTTTTTCTTTGCGGTGATAGCTTTGAAGATACGTTCTGATGGTGGTGAGAGTGGAGCACGACTGTCTCCGTGGCGCAATTGGGTAGCGCGATCGGTTGTTAACCGAAAAGTTGGAGGTTCGAGCCCACACGGTGGTGGTGCGGCGCTTTTTTTTTTTGGGCTGATAGCTTTGAAGATATGATCTGGTGGTGGTGAAAGTGGGGTACGACTGTCTCCGTGGCGCAATTGGCTAGCGCGATTGGCTCTTAACCGAAAAATTGGAGGTTCGAGCCCACAAGGTGGTGGTGCGGCGCTTTTTTTTCGGCTGATAGCTTTGAAGATATGTTCTGATAGTGGTGAGAGAGGAGCAGGACTGTCTCCGTGGCGCAATTGGCTAGCGCGATCGGCTGTTAACCGAAAGGTTGGAGTTTCGAGCCCACCCGGTGTTACTGCGGTGCTTTTTTTTCTTTGGGCTGATAGCTTTGAAGTTATGTTCTGATGGTGGTGAGAATGGAGCAGGACTGTCTTCGTGCCACAAATGGCTAGCGCGATCGGCTCTTAACCGAAAAATTGGAGGTTCGAGCCCACAAGGTGGTGGTGTGGCGCTTTTTTTTCGGCTGATAGCTTTGAAGATATGTTCTGATAGTGGTGAGAGAGGAGCACGACTGTCTCCGTGGCGCAATTGGCTTGCGTGATCGGCTGTCAACCGAAAGGTCGGAGTTTCGAGCCCACCCAGTGGTGCGGCGCTTTTTTTTCTTTGGGCTGATAGCTTTGAAACTATGTCCTAATGGTGGTGAGAGTGGAGCAGGACTGTCTCGGTGGCGCAATTGGCTAGCGCGATCGGCTGTTAACCGAAAGGTTGGAGTTTCGAGACCTCCAGGGAATGGTTTGTTGCTTTTTTCTTTGCACTGATAGCTTTGAAGATATGTTTTGATGGTGGGGAGAGTGGAGCACGACTGTCTCCGTGGCGCAATTGGCTAGCGCGATCGGCTGTTAACCAAAAGGTTGGAGTTTCGAGCCCACCCGGTGGTAGTGCGGTGCTTTTTTTTCTTTGGGCTGATAGCTTTGAAGTTATGTTCTGATGGTGGTGAGAATGGAGCAGGACTGTCTTCGTGCCACAAATGGCTAGCGCGATCGGCTCTTAACCGAAAAATTGGAGTTTCGAGACCTCCAGGGAGTGGTTTGTTGCTTTTTTCTTTGCACTGATAGCTTTGAAGATATGTTTTGATGGTGGGGAGAGTGGAGCACGACTGTCTCCGTGGCGCAATTGGCTAGCGCTATCGGCTGTTAACCAAAAGGTTGGAGGTTCGAGCCCACCCGGTGGTGGTGCGGCGCTTTTATTTTATTTAGGCTGATAGCTTTGAAGATATGTTCTGATGGTGGTGAGAGTGGAGCCGGACTGCCTCTGTGGCGCAATTGGCTAGCGCGATCGGCTGTTAACCGAAAAATTGGAGGTTCGAGCCCACCCGGTGGTGGTGCGGCGCTTTTTTTTCTTTGCGCTGATAGCTTTGAAGATATGTTCTGATGGTGGTGAGAGTGGAGCACGACTGTCTCCGTGGCGCAATTGGGTAGCGCGATCGGTTGTTAACCGAAAAGTTGGAGGTTCGAGCCCACACGGTGGTGGTGCGGCGCTTTTTTTTTCTTTGGGCTGATAGCTTTGAAGATGTGATCTGGTGGTGGTGAAAGTGGGGTACGACTGTCTCCGTGGCGCAATTGGCTAGCGCGATTGGCTCTTAACCGAAAAATTGGAGGTTCGAGCCCACAAGGTGGTGGTGCGGCGCTTTTTTTTTCGGCTGATAGCTTTGAAGATATGTTCTGATAGTGGTGAGAGAGGAGCAGGACTGTCTCCGTGGCGCAATTGGCTAGCGCGATCGGCTGTTAACCGAAAGGTTGGAGTTTCGAGCCCACCCGGTGGTACTGTGGTGCTTTTTTTTCTTTGGGCTGATAGCTTTGAAGTTATGTTCTGATGGTGGTGAGAATGGAGCAGGACTGTCTTCGTGCCACAAATGGCTAGCGCGATCGGCTCTTAACCGAAAAATTGGAGTTTCAAGACCTCCAGGGAGTGGTTTGCTGCTTTTTTCTTTGCACTGATAGCTTTGAAGATATGTTTTGATGGTGGGGAGAGTGGAGCACGACTGTCTCCGTGGCGCAATTGGCTAGCGCGATCGGCTGTTAACCAAAAGGTTGGAGGTTCGAGCCCACCCGGTGGTGGTGCGGCGCTTTTATTTTCTTTAGGCTGATAGCTTTGAAGATATGTTCTGACGGTGGTGAGAGTGGAGCCGGACTGTCTCTGTGGCACAATTGGCTAGCGCGATCGGCTGTTAACCGAAAAATTGGAGGTTCGAGCCCACCCGGTGGTGGTGCGGCGCTTTTTTTTCTTTGCGGTGATAGCTTTGAAGATACGTTCTGATGGTGGTGAGAGTGGAGCACGACTGTCTCCGTGGCGCAATTGGGTAGCGCGATCGGTTGTTAACCGAAAAGTTGGAGGTTCGAGCCCACACGGTGGTGGTGCGGCGCTTTTTTTTTCTTTGGGCTGATAGCTTTGAAGATATGATCTGGTGGTGGTGAAAGTGGGGTACGACTGTCTCCGTGGCGCAATTGGCTAGCGCGATTGGCTCTTAACCGAAAAATTGGAGGTTCGAGCCCACAAGGTGGTGGTGCGGCGCTTTTTTTTTCGGCTGATAGCTTTGAAGATATGTTCTGATAGTGGTGAGAGAGGAGCAGGACTGTCTCCGTGGCGCAATTGGCTAGCGCGATCGGCTGTTAACCGAAAGGTTGGAGTTTCGAGCCCACCCGGTGTTACTGCGGTGCTTTTTTTTCTTTGGGCTGATAGCTTTGAAGTTATGTTCTGATGGTGGTGAGAATGGAGCAGGACTGTCTTCGTGCCACAAATGGCTAGCGCGATCGGCTCTTAACCGAAAAATTGGAGGTTCGAGCCCACAAGGTGGTGGTGTGGCGCTTTTTTTTCGGCTGATAGCTTTGAAGATATGTTCTGATAGTGGTGAGAGAGGAGCAGGACTGTCTCCGTGGCGCAATTGGCTTGCGTGATCGGCTGTCAACCGAAAGGTCGGAGTTTCGAGCCCACCCAGTGGTGCGGCGCTTTTTTTTCTTTGGGCTGATAGCTTTGAAACTATGTCCTAATGGTGGTGAGAGTGGAGCAGGACTGTCTCGGTGGCGCAATTGGCTAGCGCGATCGGCTGTTAACCGAAAGGTTGGAGTTTCGAGACCTCCAGGGAGTGGTTTGTTGCTTTTTTCTTTGCACTGATAGCTTTGAAGATATGTTTTGATGGTGGGGAGAGTGGAGCACGACTGTCTCCGTGGCGCAATTGGCTAGCGCGATCGGCTGTTAACCAAAAGGTTGGAGGTTCGAGCCAACCCGGTGGTGGTTCGGCGCTTTTATTTTCTTTAGGCTGATAGCTTTGAAGATATGTTCTGATGGTGGTGAGAGTGGAGCACGACTGTCTCCGTGGCGCAACTGGGTAGCGCGATCGGGTGTTAACCGAAAAGTTGGAGGTTCGAGCCCACACGGTGGTGGTGCGGCGCTTTTTTTTTCTTTGGGCTGATAGCTTTGAAGATATGTTCTGATGGTGGTGAAAGTAGGGCACGACTGTCTCCGTGGTGCAATTGGCTAGCGCGATCGGCTGTTAACCGAAAGGTTGGAGGTTCGAGCCCACCTTGGTGGTGCGGCGCTTTTTTTTCTTTGGGCTGATAGCTTTGAAGATATGTTCTGATGGTGGTGAGAGAGGAGCAGGACTGTCTACGTGGCACAATTGGCTAGCGCGATCGGCTGTTAACCGAAAGGTTGGAGTTTCGAGCCCACCCGGTGGTAGTGCGGCGCTTTTTTTTCTTTGGGCTGATAGCTTTGAAGTTATGTTCTGATGGTGGTGAGAATGGAGCAGGACTGTCTCCGTGCCGCAAATGGCCAGCGCGATCGGCTCTTAACCGAAAAATTGGAGGTTCGAGCCCACAAGGTGGTGGTGCGGCGCTTTTTTTGGGCTGATAGCTTTGAAGATATGTTCTGATGGTGGTGAGAGAGGAGCAGGACTGTCTCCGTGGCGCAATTGGCTAGCGCGATCGGCTGTTAACCGAAAGGTTGGAGGTTCGAGCCCACCCGGTGGTGGTGCGGCGCTTTTTTTTTCTTTGGGCTGATAGCTTTGAAGATGTGATCTGGTGGTGGTGAAAGTGGGGTACGACTGTCTCCGTGGCGCAATTGGCTAGCGCGATTGGCTCTTAACCGAAAAATTGGAGGTTCGAGCCCACAAGGTGGTGGTGCGGCGCTTTTTTTTTCGGCTGATAGCTTTGAAGATATGTTCTGATAGTGGTGAGAGAGGAGCAGGACTGTCTCCGTGGCGCAATTGGCTAGCGCGATCGGCTGTTAACCGAAAGGTTGGAGTTTCGAGCCCACCCGGTGGTACTGTGGTGCTTTTTTTTCTTTGGGCTGATAGCTTTGAAGTTATGTTCTGATGGTGGTGAGAATGGAGCAGGACTGTCTTCGTGCCACAAATGGCTAGCGCGATCGGCTCTTAACCGAAAAATTGGAGTTTCGAGACCTCCAGGGAGTGGTTTGCTGCTTTTTTCTTTGCACTGATAGCTTTGAAGATATGTTTTGATGGTGGGGAGAGTGGAGCACGACTGTCTCCGTGGCGCAATTGGCTAGCGCGATCGGCTGTTAACCAAAAGGTTGGAGGTTCGAGCCCACCCGGTGGTGGTGCGGCGCTTTTATTTTCTTTAGGCTGATAGCTTTGAAGATATGTTCTGACGGTGGTGAGAGTGGAGCCGGACTGTCTCTGTGGCACAATTGGCTAGCGCGATCGGCTGTTAACCGAAAAATTGGAGGTTCGAGCCCACCCGGTGGTGGTGCGGCGCTTTTTTTTCTTTGCGGTGATAGCTTTGAAGATACGTTCTGATGGTGGTGAGAGTGGAGCACGACTGTCTCCGTGGCGCAATTGGGTAGCGCGATCGGTTGTTAACCGAAAAGTTGGAGGTTCGAGCCCACACGGTGGTGGTGCGGCGCTTTTTTTTTCTTTGGGCTGATAGCTTTGAAGATATGATCTGGTGGTGGTGAAAGTGGGGTACGACTGTCTCCGTGGCGCAATTGGCTAGCGCGATTGGCTCTTAACCGAAAAATTGGAGGTTCGAGCCCACAAGGTGGTGGTGCGGCGCTTTTTTTTTCGGCTGATAGCTTTGAAGATATGTTCTGATAGTGGTGAGAGAGGAGCAGGACTGTCTCCGTGGCGCAATTGGCTAGCGCGATCGGCTGTTAACCGAAAGGTTGGAGTTTCGAGCCCACCCGGTGTTACTGCGGTGCTTTTTTTTCTTTGGGCTGATAGCTTTGAAGTTATGTTCTGATGGTGGTGAGAATGGAGCAGGACTGTCTTCGTGCCACAAATGGCTAGCGCGATCGGCTCTTAACCGAAAAATTGGAGGTTCGAGCCCACAAGGTGGTGGTGTGGCGCTTTTTTTTCGGCTGATAGCTTTGAAGATATGTTCTGATAGTGGTGAGAGAGGAGCAGGACTGTCTCCGTGGCGCAATTGGCTTGCGTGATCGGCTGTCAACCGAAAGGTCGGAGTTTCGAGCCCACCCAGTGGTGCGGCGCTTTTTTTTCTTTGGGCTGATAGCTTTGAAACTATGTCCTAATGGTGGTGAGAGTGGAGCAGGACTGTCTCGGTGGCGCAATTGGCTAGCGCGATCGGCTGTTAACCGAAAGGTTGGAGTTTCGAGACCTCCAGGGAGTGGTTTGTTGCTTTTTTCTTTGCACTGATAGCTTTGAAGATATGTTTTGATGGTGGGGAGAGTGGAGCACGACTGTCTCCGTGGCGCAATTGGCTAGCGCGATCGGCTGTTAACCAAAAGGTTGGAGGTTCGAGCCAACCCGGTGGTGGTTCGGCGCTTTTATTTTCTTTAGGCTGATAGCTTTGAAGATATGTTCTGATGGTGGTGAGAGTGGAGCACGACTGTCTCCGTGGCGCAACTGGGTAGCGCGATCGGGTGTTAACCGAAAAGTTGGAGGTTCGAGCCCACACGGTGGTGGTGCGGCGCTTTTTTTTTCTTTGGGCTGATAGCTTTGAAGATATGTTCTGATGGTGGTGAAAGTAGGGCACGACTGTCTCCGTGGTGCAATTGGCTAGCGCGATCGGCTGTTAACCGAAAGGTTGGAGGTTCGAGCCCACCTTGGTGGTGCGGCGCTTTTTTTTCTTTGGGCTGATAGCTTTGAAGATATGTTCTGATGGTGGTGAGAGAGGAGCAGGACTGTCTACGTGGCACAATTGGCTAGCGCGATCGGCTGTTAACCGAAAGGTTGGAGTTTCGAGCCCACCCGGTGGTAGTGCGGCGCTTTTTTTTCTTTGGGCTGATAGCTTTGAAGTTATGTTCTGATGGTGGTGAGAATGGAGCAGGACTGTCTCCGTGCCGCAAATGGCCAGCGCGATCGGCTCTTAACCGAAAAATTGGAGGTTCGAGCCCACAAGGTGGTGGTGCGGCGCTTTTTTTGGGCTGATAGCTTTGAAGATATGTTCTGATGGTGGTGAGAGAGGAGCAGGACTGTCTCCGTGGCGCAATTGGCTAGCGCGATCGGCTGTTAACCGAAAGGTTGGAGGTTCGAGCCCACCCGGTGGTGGTGCGGCGCTTTTTTTCTTTGCGCTGATAGCTTTGAAGATATGTTCTGATGGTGGTGAGAGTGGAGCAAGACTGTCTCTTTGGCGCAATTGACTAGCCGAATCGGCTGTCAAGCGAAAGGTTGGAATTTCGAGCCCTCCCTGGAGTGGTGTGTTGCTTTTTTCTTTGCGCTGATAGCTTTAAAGATATGTTCTGATGGTGGTGAGTGTGGAGCACGACTGTCTCCGTGGCGCAATTAGCTAGCGTGATCGGCTGTTAACTGAAAGGTTGGAGGTTCGAGCCCACAAGGTGGTGGTGCGGCGCTTTTTTTGGGCTGATAGCTTTGAAGATATGTTCTGATGGTGGTGAGAGAGGAGCAGGACTGTCTCCGTGGCGCAATTGGCTAGCGCGATCGGCTGTTAACCGAAAGGTTGGAGGTTCGAGCCCACCCAGTGGTGCGGCGCTTTTTTTTCTTTGGGCTGATAGCTTTGAAGCTATGTCCTAATGGTGGTGAGAGTGGAGCAGGACTGTCTCGGTGGCGCGATTGGCTAGCGCGATCGGCTGTTAACCGAAAGGTTGGAGTTTCGAGACCTCCAGGGAATGGTTTGTTGCTTTTTTCTTTGCACTGATAGCTTTGAAGATATGTTTTGATGGTGGGGAGAGTGGAGCACGACTGTCTCCGTGGCGCAATTGGCTAGCGCGATCGGCTGTTAACCAAAAGGTTGGAGTTTCGAGCCCACCCGGTGGTAGTGCGGTGCTTTTTTTTCTTTGGGCTGATAGCTTTGAAGTTATGTTCTGATGGTGGTGAGAATGGAGCAGGACTGTCTTCGTGCCACAAATGGCTAGCGCGATCGGCTCTTAACCGAAAAATTGGAGTTTCGAGACCTCCAGGGAGTGGTTTGTTGCTTTTTTCTTTGCACTGATAGCTTTGAAGATATGTTTTGATGGTGGGGAGAGTGGAGCACGACTGTCTCCGTGGCGCAATTGGCTAGCGCTATCGGCTGTTAACCAAAAGGTTGGAGGTTCGAGCCCACCCGGTGGTGGTGCGGCGCTTTTATTTTATTTAGGCTGATAGCTTTGAAGATATGTTCTGATGGTGGTGAGAGTGGAGCCGGACTGCCTCTGTGGCGCAATTGGCTAGCGCGATCGGCTGTTAACCGAAAAATTGGAGGTTCGAGCCCACCCGGTGGTGGTGCGGCGCTTTTTTTTCTTTGCGCTGATAGCTTTGAAGATATGTTCTGATGGTGGTGAGAGTGGAGCACGACTGTCTCCGTGGCGCAATTGGGTAGCGCGATCGGTTGTTAACCGAAAAGTTGGAGGTTCGAGCCCACACGGTGGTGGTGCGGCGCTTTTTTTTTCTTTGGGCTGATAGCTTTGAAGATGTGATCTGGTGGTGGTGAAAGTGGGGTACGACTGTCTCCGTGGCGCAATTGGCTAGCGCGATTGGCTCTTAACCGAAAAATTGTAGGTTCGAGCCCACAAGGTGGTGGTGCGGCGCTTTTTTTTTCGGCTGATAGCTTTGAAGATATGTTCTGATAGTGGTGAGAGAGGAGCAGGACTGTCTCCGTGGCGCAATTGGCTAGCGCGATCGGCTGTTAACCGAAAGGTTGGAGTTTCGAGCCCACCCGGTGGTACTGTGGTGCTTTTTTTTCTTTGGGCTGATAGCTTTGAAGTTATGTTCTGATGGTGGTGAGAATGGAGCAGGACTGTCTTCGTGCCACAAATGGCTAGCGCGATCGGCTCTTAACCGAAAAATTGGAGGTTCGAGCCCACAAGGTGGTGGTGTGGCGCTTTTTTTTTCGGCTGATAGCTTTGAAGATATGTTCTGATAGTGGTGAGAGAGGAGCAGGACTGTCTCCGTGGCGCAATTGGCTTGCGTGATCGGCTGTCAACCGAAAGGTCGGAGTTTCGAGCCCACCCAGTGGTGCGGCGCGTTTTTTTCCTTGGGCTGATAGCTTTCAAACTATGTCCTAATGGTGGTGAGAGTGGAGCAGGACTGTCTCGGTGGCGCAATTGGCTAGCGCGATCGGCTGTTAACCGAAAGGTTGGAGTTTCGAGACCTCCAGGGAGTGGTTTGTTGCTTTTTTTTGCACTGATACCTTTGAAGATATGTTTTGATGGTGGGGAGAGTGGAGCACGACTGTCTCCGTGGCGCAATTGGCTAGCGCGATCGGCTGTTAACCAAAAGGTTGGAGGTTCGAGCCAACCCGGTGGTGGTGCGGCGCTTTTATTTTCTTTAGGCTGATAGCTTTGAAGATATGGTCTGATGGTGGTGAGAGTGGAGCACGACTGTCTCCGTGGCGCAACTTGGTAGCGCGATCGGTTGTTAACCGAAAAGTTGGAGGTTCGAGCCCACACGGTGGTGGTGCGGCGCTTTTTTTTTCTTTGGGCTGATAGCTTTGAAGATATGTTCTGATGGTGGTGAAAGTAGGGCACGACTGTCTCCGTGGCGCAATTGGCTAGCGCGATCGGCTGTTAACTGAAAGGTTGGAGGTTCGAGCCCACCTTGGTGGTGCGGCGCTTTTTTTTCTTTGGGCTGATAGCTTTGAAGATATGTTCTGATGGTGGTGAGAGAGGAGCAGGACTGTCTACGTGGCACAATTGGCTAGCGCGATCGGCTGTTAACCGAAAGGTTGGAGTTTCGAGCCCACCCGGTGGTAGTGCGGCGCTTTTTTTTCTTTGGGCTGATAGCTTTGAAGTTATGTTCTGATGGTAGTGAGAATGGAGCAGGACTGTCTCCGTGCCGCAAATGGCCAGCGCGATCGGCTCTTAACCGAAAAATTGGAGGTTCGAGCCCACAAGGTGGTGGTGCGGCGCTTTTTTTGGGCTGATAGCTTTGAAGATATGTTCTGATGGTGGTGAGAGAGGAGCAGGACTGTCTCCGTGGCGCAATTGGCTAGCGCGATCGGCTGTTAACCGAAAGGTTGGAGGTTCGAGCCCACCCGGTGGTGGTGCGGCGCTTTTTTTCTTTGCGCTGATAGCTTTGAAGATATGTTCTGATGGTGGTGAGAGTGGAGCAAGACTGTCTCTTTGGCGCAATTGACTAGCTGAATCGGCTGTCAAGCGAAAGGTTGGAGTTTCGAGCCCTCCCTGGAGTGGTGTGTTGCTTTTTTCTTTGCGCTGATAGCTTTAAAGATATTTTCTGATGGTGGTGAGTGTGGAGCACGACTGTCTACGTGGCGCAATTAGCTAGCGTGATCGGCTGTTAACTGAAAGGTTGGAGGTTCGAGCCCACCCGGTGGTGGTGCGGCGCTTTTTTTTCTTTGGGCTGATAGCTTTGAAGATATGTTCTGATGGTGGTGAGAGTGGAGCACGACTGTCTCCGTGGCGCAATTGGGTAGCGCGATCGGTTGTTAACCGAAAAGTTGGAGGTTCGAGCCCACACGGTGGTGGTGCGGCGCTTTTTTTTTCTTTGGGCTGATAGCTTTGAAGATATGATCTGGTGGTGGTGAAAGTGGGGTACGACTGTCTCCGTGGCGCAATTGGCTAGCGCGATTGGCTCTTAACCGAAAAATTGGAGGTTCGAGCCCACAAGGTGGTGGTGCGGCGCTTTTTTTTTCGGCTGATAGCTTTGAAGATATGTTCTGATAGTGGTGAGAGAGGAGCAGGACTGTCTCCGTGGCGCAATTGGCTAGCGCGATCGGCTGTTAACCGAAAGGTTGGAGTTTCGAGCCCACCCGGTGGTACTGCGGTGCTTTTTTTTCTTTGGGCTGATAGCTTTGAAGTTATGTTCTGATGGTGGTGAGAATGGAGCAGGACTGTCTTTGTGCCACAAATGGCTAGCGCGATCGGCTCTTAACCGAAAAATTGGAGGTTCGAGCCCACAAGGTGGTGGTGTGGCGCTTTTTTTTCGGCTGATAGCTTTGAAGATATGTTCTGATAGTGGTGAGAGAGGAGCAGGACTGTCTCCGTGGCGCAATTGGCTTGCGTGATCGGCTGTCAACCGAAAGGTCGGAGTTTCGTGCCCACCCAGTGGTGCGGCGCTTTTTTTTCTTTGGGCTGATAGCTTTGAAACTATGTCCTAATGGTGGTGAGAGTGGAGCAGGACTGTCTCGGTGGCGCAATTGGCTAGCGCGATCGGCTGTTAACCGAAAGGTTGGAGTTTCGAGACCTCCAGGGAGTGGTTTGTTGCTTTTTTCTTTGCACTGATAGCTTTGAAGATATGTTTTGACGGTGGGGAGAGTGGAGCACGACTGTCTCCGTGGCGCAATTGGCTAGCGCGATCGGCTGTTAACCAAAAGGTTGGAGGTTCGAGCCAACCCGGTGGTGGTGCGGCGCTTTTATTTTCTTTAGGCTGATAGCTTTGAAGATATGGTCTGATGGTGGTGAGAGTGGAGCACGACTGTCTCCGTGGCGCAACTTGGTAGCGCGATCGGTTGTTAACCGAAAAGTTGGAGGTTCGAGCCCACACGGTGGTGGTGCGGCGCTTTTTTTTTTTCTTTGGGCTGATAGCTTTGAAGATATGTTCTGATGGTGGTGAAAGTAGGGCACGACTGTCTCCGTGGCGCAATTGGCTAGCGCGATCGGCTGTTAACTGAAAAGTTGGAGGTTCGAGCCCACCTTGGTGGTGCGGCGCTTTTTTTTCTTTGGGCTGATAGCTTTGAAGATATGTTCTGATGGTGGTGAGAGAGGAGCAGGACTGTCTACGTGGCACAATTGGCTAGCGCGATCGGCTGTTAACCGAAAGGTTGGAGTTTCGAGCCCACCCGGTGGTAGTGCGGCGCTTTTTTTTCTTTGGGCTGATAGCTTTGAAGTTATGTTCTGATGTTGGTGAGAATGGAGCAGGACTGTCTCCGTGCCGCAAATGGCCAGCGCGATCGGCTCTTAACCGAAAAATTGGAGGTTCGAGCCCACAAGGTGGTGGTGCGGCGCTTTTTTTGGGCTGATAGCTTTGAAGATATGTTCTGATGGTGGTGAGAGAGGAGCAGGACTGTCTCCGTGGCGCAATTGGCTAGCGCGATCGGCTGTTAACCGAAAGGTTGGAGGTTCGAGCCCACCCGGTGGTGGTGCGGCGCTTTTTTTCTTTGCGCTGATAGCTTTGAAGATATGTTCTGATGGTGGTGAGAGTGGAGCAAGACTGTCTCTTTGGCGCAATTGACTAGCTGAATCGGCTGTCAAGCGAAAGGTTGGAGTTTCGAGCCCTCCCTGGAGTGGTGTGTTGCTTTTTTCTTTGCGCTGATAGCTTTAAAGATATGTTCTGATGGTGGTGAGTGTGGAGCACGACTGTCTACGTGGCGCAATTAGCTAGCGTGATCGGCTGTTAACTGAAAGGTTGGAGGTTCGAGCCCACCCGGTGGTGGTGCGGCGCTTTTTTTTCTTTGGGCTGATAGCTTTGAAGATATGTTCTGATGGTGGTGAGAGTGGAGCACGACTGTCTCCGTGGCGCAATTGGGTAGCGCGATCGGTTGTTAACCGAAAAGTTGGAGGTTCGAGCCCACACGGTGGTGGTGCGGCGCTTTTTTTTTCTTTGGGCTGATAGCTTTGAAGATATGATCTGGTGGTGGTGAAAGTGGGGTACGACTGTCTCCGTGGCGCAATTGGCTAGCGCGATTGGCTCTTAACCGAAAAATTGGAGGTTCGAGCCCACAAGGTGGTGGTGCGGCGCTTTTTTTTTCGGCTGATAGCTTTGAAGATATGTTCTGATAGTGGTGAGAGAGGAGCAGGACTGTCTCCGTGGCGCAATTGGCTAGCGCGATCGGCTGTTAACCGAAAGGTTGGAGTTTCGAGCCCACCCGGTGGTACTGCGGTGCTTTTTTTTCTTTGGGCTGATAGCTTTGAAGTTATGTTCTGATGGTGGTGAGAATGGAGCAGGACTGTCTTTGTGCCACAAATGGCTAGCGCGATCGGCTCTTAACCGAAAAATTGGAGGTTCGAGCCCACAAGGTGGTGGTGTGGCGCTTTTTTTTCGGCTGATAGCTTTGAAGATATGTTCTGATAGTGGTGAGAGAGGAGCAGGACTGTCTCCGTGGCGCAATTGGCTTGCGTGATCGGCTGTCAACCGAAAGGTCGGAGTTTCGAGCCCACCCAGTGGTGCGGCGCTTTTTTTTCTTTGGGCTGATAGCTTTGAAACTATGTCCTAATGGTGGTGAGAGTGGAGCAGGACTGTCTCGGTGGCGCAATTGGCTAGCGCGATCGGCTGTTAACCGAAAGGTTGGAGTTTCGAGACCTCCAGGGAGTGGTTTGTTGCTTTTTTCTTTGCACTGATAGCTTTGAAGATATGTTTTGACGGTGGGGAGAGTGGAGCACGACTGTCTCCGTGGCGCAATTGGCTAGCGCGATCGGCTGTTAACCAAAAGGTTGGAGGTTCGAGCCAACCCGTTGGTGGTGCGGCGCTTTTATTTTCTTTAGGCTGATAGCTTTGAAGATATGTTCTGATGGTGGTGAGAGTGGAGCACGACTGTCTCCGTGGCGCAACTGGGTAGCGCGATCGGGTGTTAACCGAAAAGTTGGAGGTTCGAGCCCACACGGTGGTGGTGCGGCGCTTTTTTTTTCTTTGGGCTGATAGCTTTGAAGATATGTTCTGATGGTGGGGAAAGTAGGGCACGACTGTCTCCGTGGTGCAATTGGCTAGCGCGATCGGCTGTTAACCGAAAGGTTGGAGGTTCGAGCCCACCTTGGTGGTGCGGCGCTTTTTTTTTTCTTTGGGCTGATAGCTTTGAAGATATGTTCTGATGGTGGTGAGAGAGGAGCGGGACTGTCTACGTGGCACAATTGGCTAGCGCGATCGGCTGTTAACCGAAAGGTTGGAGTTTCGAGCCCACCCGGTGGTAGTGCGGCGCTTTTTTTTCTTTGGGCTGATAGCTTTGAAGTTATGTTCTGATGGTGGTGAGAATGGAGCAGGACTGTCTCCGTGCCGCAAATGGCCAGCGCGATCGGCTCTTAACCGAAAAATTGGAGGTTCGAGCCCACAAGGTGGTGGTGAGGCGCTTTTTTTGGGCTGATAGCTTTGAAGATATGTTCTGATGGTGGTGAGAGAGGAGCAGGACTGTCTCCGTGGCGCAATTGGCTAGCGCGATCGGCTGTTAACCGAAAGGTTGGAGGTTCGAGCCCACCCGGTGGTGGTGCGGCGCTTTTTTTCTTTGCGCTGATAGCTTTGAAGATATGTTCTGATGGTGGTGAGAGTGGAGCAAGACTGTCTCTTTGGCGCAATTGACTAGCTGAATCGGCTGTCAAGCGAAAGGTTGGAGTTTCGAGCCCTCCCTGGAGTGGTGTGTTGCTTTTTTCTTTGCGCTGATAGCTTTAAAGATATGTTCTGATGGTGGTGAGTGTGGAGCACGACTGTCTCCGTGGCGCAATTAGCTAGCGTGATCGGCTGTTAACTGAAAGGTTGGAGGTTCGAGCCCACCCGGTGGTGGTGCGGCGCTTTTTTTTCTTTGGGCTGATAGCTTTGAAGATATGTTCTGATGGTGGTGAGAGTGGAGCAGGACTGTCTCCATGGCGCAATTGGCTAGCGCGATCGGCTGTTAACCGAAAGGTTGGAGGTTCGAGCTCACCCGGTGGTGGTGGTGGTGCTTTTTTTTCTTTGGGCTGATAGCTTTGAAGATATGTTCTGATGGTGGTGAGAGTGGAGCAGGACTGTCTCCGTGGCGCAATTGGCTAGCGTGATCGGCTGTTAACCGAAAGGTCGGAGTTTCGAGCCCACCCAGTGGTGCGGCGCTTTTTTTTCTTTGGGCTGATAGCTTTGAAGCTATGTCCTAATGGTGGTGAGAGTGGAGCAGGACTGTCTCGGTGGCGCAATTGGCTAGCGCGATCGGCTGTTAACCGAAAGGTTGGAGTTTCGAGACCTCCAGGGAATGGTTTGTTGCTTTTTTCTTTGCACTGATAGCTTTGAAGATATGTTTTGATGGTGGGGAGAGTGGAGCACGACTGTCTCCGTGGCGCAATTGGCTAGCGCGATCGGCTGTTAACCAAAAGGTTGGAGTTTCGAGCCCACCCGGTGGTAGTGCGGTGCTTTTTTTTCTTTGGGCTGATAGCTTTGAAGTTATGTTCTGATGGTGGTGAGAATGGAGCAGGACTGTCTTCGTGCCACAAATGGCTAGCGCGATCGGCTCTTAACCGAAAAATTGGAGTTTCGAGACCTCCAGGGAGTGGTTTGTTGCTTTTTTCTTTGCACTGATAGCTTTGAAGATATGTTTTGATGGTGGGGAGAGTGGAGCACGACTGTCTCCGTGGCGCAATTGGCTAGCGCTATCGGCTGTTAACCAAAAGGTTGGAGGTTCGAGCCCACCCGGTGGTGGTGCGGCGCTTTTATTTTCTTTAGGCTGATAGCTTTGAAGATATGTTCTGATGGTGGTGAGAGTGGAGCCGGACTGCCTCTGTGGCGCAATTGGCTAGCGCGATCGGCTGTTAATCGAAAAATTGGAGGTTCGAGCCCACCCGGTGGTGGTGCGGCGCTTTTTTTTCTTTGCGCTGATAGCTTTGAAGATATGTTCTGATGGTGGTGAGAGTGGAGCACGACTGTCTCCGTGGCGCAATTGGGTAGCGCGATCGGTTGTTAACCGAAAAGTTGGAGGTTCGAGCCCACACGGTGGTGGTGCGGCGCTTTTTTTTTCTTTGGGCTGATAGCTTTGAAGATATGATCTGGTGGTGGTGAAAGTGGGGTACGACTGTCTCCGTGGCGCAATTGGCTAGCGCGATTGGCTCTTAACCGAAAAATTGGAGGTTCGAGCCCACAAGGTGGTGGTGCGGCGCTTTTTTTTTCGGCTGATAGCTTTGAAGATATGTTCTGATAGTGGTGAGAGAGGAGCAGGACTGTCTCTTTGGCGCATTTGACTAGCTGAATCGGCTGTCAAGCGAAAGGTTGGAGTTTCGAGCCCTCCCTGGAGTGGTGTGTTGCTTTTTTCTTTGCGCTGATAGCTTTAAAGATATGTTCTGATGGTGGTGAGTGTGGAGCACGACTGTCTACGTGGCGCCTATAGCTAGCGTGATCGGCTGTTAACTGAAAAATTGGAGGTTCGAGCCCACCTGGTGGTGGTGCGGCGCTTTTTTTTCTTTGGGCTGATAGCTTTGAAGATATGTTCTGATGGTGGTGAGAGTGGAGCACGACTGTCTCCGTGGCGCAATTGGGTAGCGCGATCGGTTGTTAACCGAAAAGTTGGAGGTTCGAGCCCACACGGTGGTGGTGCGGCGCTTTTTTTTTCTTTGGGCTGATAGCTTTGAAGATATGATCTGGTGGTGGTGAAAGTGGGGTACGACTGTCTCCGTGGCGCAATTGGCTAGCGCGATTGGCTCTTAACCGAAAAATTGGAGGTTCGAGCCCACAAGGTGGTGGTGCGGCGCTTTTTTTTTCGGCTGATAGCTTTGAAGATATGTTCTGATAGTGGTGAGAGAGGAGCAGGACTGTCTCCGTGGCGCAATTGGCTAGCGCGATCGGCTGTTAACCGAAAGGTTGGAGTTTCGAGCCCACCCGGTGGTACTGCGGTGCTTTTTTTTCTTTGGGCTGATAGCTTTGAAGTTATGTTCTGATGGTGGTGAGAATGGAGCAGGACTGTCTTCGTGCCACAAATGGATAGCGCGATCGGCTCTTAACCGAAAAATTGGAGGTTCGAGCCCACAAGGTGGTGGTGTGGCGCTTTTTTTTCGGCTGATAGCTTTGAAGATATGTTCTGATAGTGGTGAGAGAGGAGCAGGACTGTCTCCGTGGCGCAATTGGCTTGCGTGATCGGCTGTCAACCGAAAGGTCAGAGTTTCGAGCCCACCCAGTGGTGCGGCGCTTTTTTTTCTTTGGGCTGATAGCTTTGAAACTATGTCCTAATGGTGGTGAGAGTGGAGCAGGACTGTCTCGGTGGCGCAATTGGCTAGCGCGATCGGCTGTTAACCGAAAGGTTGGAGTTTCGAGACCTCCAGGGAGTGGTTTGTTGCTTTTTTCTTTGCACTGATAGCTTTGAAGATATGTTTTGACGGTGGGGAGAGTGGAGCACGACTGTCTCCGTGGCGCAATTGGCTAGCGCGATCGGCTGTTAACCAAAAGGTTGGAGGTTCGAGCCAACCCGTTGGTGGTGCGGCGCTTTTATTTTCTTTAGGCTGATAGCTTTGAAGATATGTTCTGATGGTGGTGAGAGTGGAGCACGACTGTCTCCGTGGCGCAACTGGGTAGCGCGATCGGGTGTTAACCGAAAAGTTTGAGGTTCGAGCCCACACGGTGGTGGTGCGGCGCTTTTTTTTTCTTTGGGCTGATAGCTTTGAAGATATGTTCTGATGGTGGTGAAAGTAGGGCACGACTGTCTCCGTGGTGCAGTTGGCTAGCGCGATCGGCTGTTAACCGAAAGGTTGGAGGTTCGAGCCCACCTTGGTGGTGCGGCGCTTTTTTTTCTTTGGGCTGATAGCTTTGAAGATATGTTCTGATGGTGGTGAGAGAGGAGCAGGACTGTCTACGTGGCACAATTGGCTAGCGCGATCGGCTGTTAACCGAAAGGTTGGAGTTTCGAGCCCACCCGGTGGTAGTGCGGCGCTTTTTTTTCTTTGGGCTGATAGCTTTGAAGTTATGTTCTGATGGTGGTGAGAATGGAGCAGGACTGTCTCCGTGCTGCAAATGGCCAGCGCGATCGGCTCTTAACCGAAAAATTGGAGGTTCGAGCCCACAAGGTGGTGGTGAGGCGCTTTTTTTGGGCTGATAGCTTTGAAGATATGTTCTGATGGTGGTGAGAGAGGAGCAGGACTGTCTCCGTGGCGCAATTGGCTAGCGCGATCGGCTGTTAACCGAAAGGTTGGAGGTTCGAGCCCACCCGGTGGTGGTGCGGCGCTTTTTTTCTTTGCGCTGATAGCTTTGAAGGTATGTTCTGATGGTGGTGAGAGTGGAGCAAGACTGTCTCTTTGGCGCAATTGACTAGCTGAATCGGCTGTCAAGCGAAAGGTTGGAGTTTCGAGCCCTCCCTGGAGTGGTGTGTTGCTTTTTTCTTTGCGCTGATAGCTTTAAAGATATGTTCTGATGGTGGTGAGTGTGGAGCACGACTGTCTCCGTGGCGCAATTAGCTAGCGTGATCGGCTGTTAACTGAAAGGTTGGAGGTTCGAGCCCACCCGGTGGTGGTGCGGCGCTTTTTTTTCTTTGGGCTGATAGCTTTGAAGATATGTTCTGATGGTGGTGAGAGTGGAGCAGGACTGTCTCCGTGGCGCAATTGGCTAGCGCGATCGGCTGTTAACCGAAAGGTTGGAGGTTCGAGCTCACCCGGTGGTAGTGGGGTGCTTTTTTTTCTTTGGGCTGATAGCTTTGAAGATATGTTCTGATGGTGGTGAGAGTGGAGCAGGACTGTCTCCGTGGCGCAATTGGCTAGCGTGATCGGCTGTTAACCGAAAGGTCGGAGTTTCGAGCCCACCCAGTGGTGCGGCGCTTTTTTTTCTTTGGGCTGATAGCTTTGAAGCTATGTCCTAATGGTGGTGAGAGTGGAGCAGAACTGTCTCGGTGGCGCAATTGGCTAGCGCGATCGGCTGTTAACCGAAAGGTTGGAGTTTCGAGACCTCCAGGGAATGGTTTGTTGCTTTTTTTTTGCACTGATAGCTTTGAAGATATGTTTTGATGGTGGGGAGAGTGGAGCACGACTGTCTCCGTGGCGCAATTGGCTAGCGCGATCGGCTGTTAACCAAAAGGTTGGAGTTTCGAGCCCACCCGGTGGTAGTGCGGTGCTTTTTTTTCTTTGGGCTGATAGCTTTGAAGTTATGTTCTGATGGTGGTGAGAATGGAGCAGGACTGTCTTCGTGCCACAAATGGCTAGCGCGATCGGCTCTTAACCGAAAAATTGGAGTTTCGAGACCTCCAGGGAGTGGTTTGTTGCTTTTTTCTTTGCACTGATAGCTTTGAAGATATGTTTTGATGGTGGGGAGAGTGGAGCACGACTGTCTCCGTGGCGCAATCGGCTAGCGCTATCGGCTGTTAACCAAAAGGTTGGAGGTTCGAGCCCACCCGGTGGTGGTGCGGCGCTTTTATTTTCTTTAGGCTGATAGCTTTGAAGATATGTTCTGATGGTGGTGAGAGTGGAGCCGGACTGCCTCTGTGGCGCAATTGGCTAGCGCGATCGGCTGTTAACCGAAAAATTGGAGGTTCGAGCCCACCCGGTGGTGGTGCGGCGCTTTTTTTTCTTTGCGCTGATAGCTTTGAAGATATGTTCTGATGGTGGTGAGAGTGGAGCACGACTGTCTCCGTGGCGCAATTGGGTAGCGCGATCGGTTGTTAACCGAAAAGTTGGAGGTTCGAGCCCACACGGTGGTGGTGCGGCGCTTTTTTTTTTCTTTGGGCTGATAGCTTTGAAGATATGATCTGGTGGTGGTGAAAGTGGGGTACGACTGTCTCCGTGGCGCAATTGGCTAGCGCGATTGGCTCTTAACCGAAAAATTGGAGGTTCGAGCCCACAAGGTGGTGGTGCGGCGCTTTTTTTTTCGGCTGATAGCTTTGAAGATATGTTCTGATAGTGGTGAGAGAGGAGCAGGACTGTCTCCGTGGCGCAATTGGCTAGCGCGATCGGCTGTTAACCGAAAGGTTGGAGTTTCGAGCCCACCCGGTGGTACTGTGGTGCTTTTTTTTCTTTGGGCTGATAGCTTTGAAGTTATGTTCTGATGGTGGTGAGAATGGAGCAGGACTGTCTTCGTGCCACAAATGGCTAGCGCGATCGGCTCTTAACCGAAAAATTGGAGGTTCGAGCCCACAAGGTGGTGGTGTGGCGCTTTTTTTTTCGGCTGATAGCTTTGAAGATATGTTCTGATAGTGGTGAGAGAGGAGCAGGACTGTCTCCGTGGCGCAATTGGCTTGCGTGATCGGCTGTCAACCGAAAGGTCGGAGTTTCGAGCCCACCCAGTGGTGCGGCGCTTTTTTTTCTTTGGGCTGATAGCTTTGAAACTATGTCCTAATGGTGGTGAGAGTGGAGCAGGACTGTCTCGGTGGCGCAATTGGCTAGCGCGATCGGCTGTTAACCGAAAGGTTGGAGTTTCGAGACCTCCAGGGAGTGGTTTGTTGCTTTTTTTTGCACTGATAGCTTTGAAGATATGTTTTGATGGTGGGGAGAGTGGAGCACGACTGTCTCCGTGGCGCAATTGGCTAGCGCGATCGGCTGTTAACCAAAAGGTTGGAGGTTCGAGCCAACCCGGTGGTGGTGCGCCGCTTTTATTTTCTTTAGGCTGATAGCTTTGAAGATATGGTCTGATGGTGGTGAGAGTGGAGCACGACTGTCTCCGTGGCGCAACTGGGTAGCGCGATCGGTTGTTAACCGAAAAGTTGGAGGTTCGAGCCCACACGGTGGTGGTGCGGCGCTTTTTTTTTCTTTGGGCTGATAGCTTTGAAGATATGTTCTGATGGTGGTGAGAGAGGAGCAGGACTGTCTACGTGGCACAATTGGCTAGCGCGATCGGCTGTTAACCGAAAGGTTGGAGTTTCGAGCCCACCCGGTGGTAGTGCGGCGCTTTTTTTTCTTTGGGCTGATAGCTTTGAAGTTATGTTCTGATGGTGGTGAGAATGGAGCAGGAAAGTCTCCGTGCCGCAAATGGCCAGCACGATCGGCTCTTAACCGAAAAATTGGAGGTTCGAGCCCACAAGGTGGTGGTGCGGCGCTTTTTTTGGGCTGATAGCTTTGAAGATATGTTCTGATGGTGGTGAGAGAGGAGCAGGACTGTCTCCGTGGCGCAATTGGCTAGCGCGATCGGCTGTTAACCGAAAGGTTGGAGGTTCGAGCTCACCCGGTGGTGGTGGGGCGCTTTTTTTTCTTTGGGCTGATAGCTTTGAAGATATGTTCTGATGGTGGTGAGAGTGGAGCAGGACTGTCTCCGTGGCGCAATTGGCTAGCGTGATCGGCTGTTAACCGAAAGGTCGGAGTTTCGAGCCCACCCAGTGGTGCGGCGCTTTTTTTTCTTTGGGCTGATAGCTTTGAAGCTATGTCCTAATGGTGGTGAGAGTGGAGCAGGACTGTCTCGGTGGCGCAATTGGCTTGCGCGATCGGCTGTTAACCGAAAGGTTGGAGTTTCGAGACCTCCAGGGAATGGTTTGTTGCTTTTTTCTTTGCACTGATAGCTTTGAAGATATGTTTTGATGGTGGGGAGAGTGGAGCACGACTGTCTCCGTGGCGCAATTGGCTAGCGCGATCGGCTGTTAACCAAAAGGTTGGAGGTTCGAGCCCACCGGTGGTGGTGCGGCGCTTTTATTTTCTTTAGGCTGATAGCTTTGAAGATATGTTCTGATGATGGTGAGAGTGGAGCCGGACTGCCTCTGTGGCGCAATTGGCTAGCGCGATCGGCTGTTAACCGAAAAATTAGAGGTTCGAGCCCACCCGGTGGTGGTGCGGCGCTTTTTTTTCTTTGCGCTGATAGCTTTGAAGATATGTTCTGATGGTGGTGAGAGTGGAGCACGACTGTCTCCGTGGCGCAATTGGGTAGCACGATCGGTTGTTAACCGAAAAGTTGGAGGTTCGAGCCCACACAGTGGTGGTGCGGCGCTTTTTTTTTCTTAGGGCTGATAGCTTTGAAGATATGATCTGGTGGTGGTGAAAGTGGGGTACGACTGTCTCCGTGGCGCAATTGGCTAGCGCGATTGGCTCTTAACCGAAAAATTGGAGGTTCGAGCCCACAAGGTGGTGGTGCGGCGCTTTTTTTTTTCGGCTGATAGCTTTGAAGATATGTTCTGATAGTGGTGAGAGAGGAGCAGGACTGTCTCCGTGGCGCAATTGGCTAGCGCGATCGGCTGTTAACCGAAAGGTTGGAGTTTCGAGCCCACCCGGTGGTACTGTGGTGCTTTTTTTTCTTTGGGCTGATAGCTTTGAAGTTATGTTCTGATGGTGGTGAGAATGGAGCAGGACTGTCTTCGTGCCACAAATGGCTAGCGCGATCGGCTCTTAACCGAAAAATTGGAGGTTCGAGCCCACAAGGTGGTGGTGTGGCGCTTTTTTTTCGGCTGATAGCTTTGAAGATATGTTCTGATAGTGGTGAGAGAGGAGCAGGACTGTCTCCGTGGCGCAATTGGCTTGCGTGATCGGCTGTCAACCGAAAGGTCGGAGTTTCGAGCCCACCCAGTGGTGCGGCGCTTTTTTTTCTTTGGGCTGATAGCTTTGAAACTATGTCCTAATGGTGGTGAGAGTGGAGCAGGACTGTCTCGGTGGCGCTATTGGCTAGCGCGATCGGCTGTTAACCGAAAGGTTGGAGTTTCGAGACCTCCAGGGAGTGGTTTGTTGCTTTTTTTTGCACTGATAGCTTTGAAGATATGATTTGATGGTGGGGAGAGTGGAGCACGACTGTCTCCGTGGCGCAATTGGCTAGCGCGATCGGCTGTTAACCAAAAGGTTGGAGGTTCGAGCCAACCCGGTGGTGGTGCGGCGCTTTTATTTTCTTTAGGCTGATAGCTTTGAAGATATGGTCTGATGGTGGTGAGAGTGGAGCACGACTGTCTCCGTGGCGCAACTGGGTAGCGCGATCGGTTGTTAACCGAAAAGTTGGAGGTTCGAGCCCACACGGTGGTGGTGCGGCGCTTTTTTTTTCTTTGGGCTGATAGCTTTGAAGATATGTTCTGATGGTGGTGAAAGTAGGGCACGACTGTCTCCGTGGCGCAATTGGCTAGCGCGATCGGCTGTTAACCGAAAGGTTGGAGGTTCGAGCCCACCTTGGTGGTGCGGCGCTTTTTTTTCTTTGGGCTGATAGCTTTGAAGATATGTTCTGATGGTGGTGAGAGAGGAGCAGGACTGTCTACGTGGCACAATTGGCTAGCGCAATCGGCTGTTAACCGAAAGGTTGGAGTTTCGAGCCCACCCGGTGGTAGTGCGGCGCTTTTTTTTCTTTGGGCTGATAGCTTTGAAGTTATGTTCTGATGGTGGTGAGAATGGAGCAGGACTGTCTCCGTGCCGCAAATGGCCAGCGCGATCGGCTCTTAACCGAAAAATTGGAGGTTCGAGCCCACAAGGTGGTGGTGCGGCGCTTTTTTTGGGCTGATAGCTTTGAAGATATGTTCTGATGGTGGTGAGAGAGGAGCAGGACTGTCTCCGTGGCGCAATTGGCTAGCGCGATCGGCTGTTAACCGAAAGGTTGGAGGTTCGAGCCCACCCGGTGGTGGTGCGGCGCTTTTTTTCTTTGGGCTGATAGCTTTGAAGATATGTTCTGATGGTGGTGAGAGTGGAGCAAGACTGTCTCTTTGGCGCAATTGACTAGCTGAATCGGCTGTCAAGCGAAAGGTTGGAGTTTCGAGCCCTCCCTGGAGTGGTGTGTTGCTTTTTTCTTTGCGCTGATAGCTTTAAAGATATGTTCTGATGGTGGTGAGTGTGGAGCACGACTGTCTACGTGGCGCAATTAGCTAGCGTGATCGGCTGTTAACTGAAAGGTTGGAGGTTCGAGCCCACCCGGTGGAGGTGCGGCGCTTTTTTTTCTTTGGGCTGATAGCTTTGAAGATATGTTCTGATGGTGGTGAGAGTGGAGCACGACTGTCTCCGTGGCGCAATTGGCTAGCGCGATCGGCTGTTAACCGAAAGGTTGGAGGTTCGAGCTCACCCGGTGGTGGTGGGGCGCTTTTTTTTCTTTGGGCTGATAGCTTTGAAGATATGTTCTGATGGTGGTGAGAGTGGAGCAGGACTGTCTCCGTGGCGCAATTGGCTAGCGTGATCGGCTGTTAACCGAAAGGTCGGAGTTTCGAGCCCACCCAGTGGTGCGGCGCTTTTTTTTCTTTGGGCTGATAGCTTTGAAGCTATGTCCTAATGGTGGTGAGAGTGGAGCAGGACTGTCTCGGTGGCGCAATTGGCTAGCGCGATCGGCTGTTAACCGAAAGGTTGGAGTTTCGAGACCTCCAGGGAATGGTTTGTTGCTTTTTTCTTTGCACTGATAGCTTTGAAGATATGTTTTGATGGTGGGGAGAGTGGAGCACGACTGTCTCCGTGGCGCAATTGGCTAGCGCGATCGGCTGTTAACCAAAAGGTTGGAGGTTCGAGCCCACCGTGGTGGTGCGGCGCTTTTATTTTCTTTAGGCTGATAGCTTTGAAGATATGTTAGCTTTGAAGATATGTTCTGAGGATGGTGAGAGTGAAGCAGGACTGTCTCCGTGGCGCAATTGGCTAGCGCGATCGGCTGTTAACCGAAAAATTGGAGGTTCGAGCCCACCCGGTGGTGGTGCGGCGCTTTTTTTTCTTTGCGCTGATGGCTTTGAAGATATGTTCTGATGGTGGTGAGAGTGGAGCACGACTGTCTCCGTGTCGCAATTGGGTAGCGCGATCGGTTGTTAACCGAAAAGTTGGAGGTTCGAGCCCACACGGTGGTGGTGCGGCGCTTTTTTTTTCTTTGGGCTGATAGCTTTGAAGATATGATCTGGTGGTGGTGAAAGTGGGGTACGACTGTCTCCGTGGCGCAATTGGCTAGCGCGATTGGCTCTTAACCGAAAAATTGGAGGTTCGAGCCCACAAGGTGGTGGTGCGGCGCTTTTTTTTTCGGCTGATAGCTTTGAAGATATGTTCTGATAGTGGTGAGAGAGGAGCAGGACTGTCTCCGTGGCGCAATTGGCTAGCGCGATCGGCTGTTAACCGAAAGGTTGGAGTTTCGAGCCCACCCGGTGGTACTGTGGTGCTTTTTTTTCTTTGGGCTGATAGCTTTGAAGTTATGTTCTGATGGTGGTGAGAATGGAGCAGGACTGTCTTCGTGCCACAAATGGCTAGCGCGATCGGCTCTTAACCGAAAAATTGGAGGTTCGAGCCCACAAGGTGGTGGTGTGGCGCTTTTTTTTTCGGCTGATAGCTTTGAAGATATGTTCTGATAGTGGTGAGAGAGGAGCAGGACTGTCTCCGTGGCGCAATTGGCTTGCGTGATCGGCTGTCAACCGAAAGGTCGGAGTTTCGAGCCCACCCAGTGGTGCGGCGCTTTTTTTTCTTTGGGCTGATAGCTTTGAAACTATGTCCTAATGGTGGTGAGAGTGGAGCAGGACTGTCTCGGTGGCGCAATTGGCTAGCGCGATCGGCTGTTAACCGAAAGGTTGGAGTTTCGAGACCTCCAGGGAGTGGTTTGTTGCTTTTTTTTGCACTGATAGCTTTGAAGATATGTTTTGATGGTGGGGAGAGTGGAGCACGACTGTCTCCGTGGCGCAATTGGCTAGCGCGATCGGCTGTTAACCAAAAGGTTGGAGGTTCGAGCCAACCCGGTGGTGGTGCGCCGCTTTTATTTTCTTTAGGCTGATAGCTTTGAAGATATGGTCTGATGGTGGTGAGAGTGGAGCACGACTGTCTCCGTGGCGCAACTGGGTAGCGCGATCGGTTGTTAACCGAAAAGTTGGAGGTTCGAGCCCACACGGTGGTGGTGCGGCGCTTTTTTTTTCTTTGGGCTGATAGCTTTGAAGATATGTTCTGATGGTGGTGAGAGAGGAGCAGGACTGTCTACGTGGCACAATTGGCTAGCGCGATCGGCTGTTAACCGAAAGGTTGGAGTTTCGAGCCCACCCGGTGGTAGTGCGGCGCTTTTTTTTCTTTGGGCTGATAGCTTTGAAGTTATGTTCTGATGGTGGTGAGAATGGAGCAGGAAAGTCTCCGTGCCGCAAATGGCCAGCACGATCGGCTCTTAACCGAAAAATTGGAGGTTCGAGCCCACAAGGTGGTGGTGCGGCGCTTTTTTTGGGCTGATAGCTTTGAAGATATGTTCTGATGGTGGTGAGAGAGGAGCAGGACTGTCTCCGTGGCGCAATTGGCTAGCGCGATCGGCTGTTAACCGAAAGGTTGGAGGTTCGAGCTCACCCGGTGGTGGTGGGGCGCTTTTTTTTCTTTGGGCTGATAGCTTTGAAGATATGTTCTGATGGTGGTGAGAGTGGAGCAGGACTGTCTCCGTGGCGCAATTGGCTAGCGTGATCGGCTGTTAACCGAAAGGTCGGAGTTTCGAGCCCACCCAGTGGTGCGGCGCTTTTTTTTCTTTGGGCTGATAGCTTTGAAGCTATGTCCTAATGGTGGTGAGAGTGGAGCAGGACTGTCTCGGTGGCGCAATTGGCTTGCGCGATCGGCTGTTAACCGAAAGGTTGGAGTTTCGAGACCTCCAGGGAATGGTTTGTTGCTTTTTTCTTTGCACTGATAGCTTTGAAGATATGTTTTGATGGTGGGGAGAGTGGAGCACGACTGTCTCCGTGGCGCAATTGGCTAGCGCGATCGGCTGTTAACCAAAAGGTTGGAGGTTCGAGCCCACCGGTGGTGGTGCGGCGCTTTTATTTTCTTTAGGCTGATAGCTTTGAAGATATGTTCTGATGATGGTGAGAGTGGAGCCGGACTGCCTCTGTGGCGCAATTGGCTAGCGCGATCGGCTGTTAACCGAAAAATTAGAGGTTCGAGCCCACCCGGTGGTGGTGCGGCGCTTTTTTTTCTTTGCGCTGATAGCTTTGAAGATATGTTCTGATGGTGGTGAGAGTGGAGCACGACTGTCTCCGTGGCGCAATTGGGTAGCACGATCGGTTGTTAACCGAAAAGTTGGAGGTTCGAGCCCACACAGTGGTGGTGCGGCGCTTTTTTTTTCTTAGGGCTGATAGCTTTGAAGATATGATCTGGTGGTGGTGAAAGTGGGGTACGACTGTCTCCGTGGCGCAATTGGCTAGCGCGATTGGCTCTTAACCGAAAAATTGGAGGTTCGAGCCCACAAGGTGGTGGTGCGGCGCTTTTTTTTTTCGGCTGATAGCTTTGAAGATATGTTCTGATAGTGGTGAGAGAGGAGCAGGACTGTCTCCGTGGCGCAATTGGCTAGCGCGATCGGCTGTTAACCGAAAGGTTGGAGTTTCGAGCCCACCCGGTGGTACTGTGGTGCTTTTTTTTCTTTGGGCTGATAGCTTTGAAGTTATGTTCTGATGGTGGTGAGAATGGAGCAGGACTGTCTTCGTGCCACAAATGGCTAGCGCGATCGGCTCTTAACCGAAAAATTGGAGGTTCGAGCCCACAAGGTGGTGGTGTGGCGCTTTTTTTTCGGCTGATAGCTTTGAAGATATGTTCTGATAGTGGTGAGAGAGGAGCAGGACTGTCTCCGTGGCGCAATTGGCTTGCGTGATCGGCTGTCAACCGAAAGGTCGGAGTTTCGAGCCCACCCAGTGGTGCGGCGCTTTTTTTTCTTTGGGCTGATAGCTTTGAAACTATGTCCTAATGGTGGTGAGAGTGGAGCAGGACTGTCTCGGTGGCGCTATTGGCTAGCGCGATCGGCTGTTAACCGAAAGGTTGGAGTTTCGAGACCTCCAGGGAGTGGTTTGTTGCTTTTTTTTGCACTGATAGCTTTGAAGATATGATTTGATGGTGGGGAGAGTGGAGCACGACTGTCTCCGTGGCGCAATTGGCTAGCGCGATCGGCTGTTAACCAAAAGGTTGGAGGTTCGAGCCAACCCGGTGGTGGTGCGGCGCTTTTATTTTCTTTAGGCTGATAGCTTTGAAGATATGGTCTGATGGTGGTGAGAGTGGAGCACGACTGTCTCCGTGGCGCAACTGGGTAGCGCGATCGGTTGTTAACCGAAAAGTTGGAGGTTCGAGCCCACACGGTGGTGGTGCGGCGCTTTTTTTTTCTTTGGGCTGATAGCTTTGAAGATATGTTCTGATGGTGGTGAAAGTAGGGCACGACTGTCTCCGTGGCGCAATTGGCTAGCGCGATCGGCTGTTAACCGAAAGGTTGGAGGTTCGAGCCCACCTTGGTGGTGCGGCGCTTTTTTTTCTTTGGGCTGATAGCTTTGAAGATATGTTCTGATGGTGGTGAGAGAGGAGCAGGACTGTCTACGTGGCACAATTGGCTAGCGCAATCGGCTGTTAACCGAAAGGTTGGAGTTTCGAGCCCACCCGGTGGTAGTGCGGCGCTTTTTTTTCTTTGGGCTGATAGCTTTGAAGTTATGTTCTGATGGTGGTGAGAATGGAGCAGGACTGTCTCCGTGCCGCAAATGGCCAGCGCGATCGGCTCTTAACCGAAAAATTGGAGGTTCGAGCCCACAAGGTGGTGGTGCGGCGCTTTTTTTGGGCTGATAGCTTTGAAGATATGTTCTGATGGTGGTGAGAGAGGAGCAGGACTGTCTCCGTGGCGCAATTGGCTAGCGCGATCGGCTGTTAACCGAAAGGTTGGAGGTTCGAGCCCACCCGGTGGTGGTGCGGCGCTTTTTTTCTTTGGGCTGATAGCTTTGAAGATATGTTCTGATGGTGGTGAGAGTGGAGCAAGACTGTCTCTTTGGCGCAATTGACTAGCTGAATCGGCTGTCAAGCGAAAGGTTGGAGTTTCGAGCCCTCCCTGGAGTGGTGTGTTGCTTTTTTCTTTGCGCTGATAGCTTTAAAGATATGTTCTGATGGTGGTGAGTGTGGAGCACGACTGTCTACGTGGCGCAATTAGCTAGCGTGATCGGCTGTTAACTGAAAGGTTGGAGGTTCGAGCCCACCCGGTGGAGGTGCGGCGCTTTTTTTTCTTTGGGCTGATAGCTTTGAAGATATGTTCTGATGGTGGTGAGAGTGGAGCACGACTGTCTCCGTGGCGCAATTGGCTAGCGCGATCGGCTGTTAACCGAAAGGTTGGAGGTTCGAGCTCACCCGGTGGTGGTGGGGCGCTTTTTTTTCTTTGGGCTGATAGCTTTGAAGATATGTTCTGATGGTGGTGAGAGTGGAGCAGGACTGTCTCCGTGGCGCAATTGGCTAGCGTGATCGGCTGTTAACCGAAAGGTCGGAGTTTCGAGCCCACCCAGTGGTGCGGCGCTTTTTTTTCTTTGGGCTGATAGCTTTGAAGCTATGTCCTAATGGTGGTGAGAGTGGAGCAGGACTGTCTCGGTGGCGCAATTGGCTAGCGCGATCGGCTGTTAACCGAAAGGTTGGAGTTTCGAGACCTCCAGGGAATGGTTTGTTGCTTTTTTCTTTGCACTGATAGCTTTGAAGATATGTTTTGATGGTGGGGAGAGTGGAGCACGACTGTCTCCGTGGCGCAATTGGCTAGCGCGATCGGCTGTTAACCAAAAGGTTGGAGGTTCGAGCCCACCGTGGTGGTGCGGCGCTTTTATTTTCTTTAGGCTGATAGCTTTGAAGATATGTTAGCTTTGAAGATATGTTCTGAGGATGGTGAGAGTGAAGCAGGACTGTCTCCGTGGCGCAATTGGCTAGCGCGATCGGCTGTTAACCGAAAAATTGGAGGTTCGAGCCCACCCGGTGGTGGTGCGGCGCTTTTTTTTCTTTGCGCTGATGGCTTTGAAGATATGTTCTGATGGTGGTGAGAGTGGAGCACGACTGTCTCCGTGTCGCAATTGGGTAGCGCGATCGGTTGTTAACCGAAAAGTTGGAGGTTCGAGCCCACACGGTGGTGGTGCGGCGCTTTTTTTTTCTTTGGGCTGATAGCTTTGAAGATATGTTCTGACGGTGGTGAAAGTGGGGCACGACTGTCTCCGTGGCGCAATTGGCTAGCGCGATCGGCTGTTAACCGAAAGGTTGGAGGTTCGAACCCATCCGATGGTGGTGCGGCGCTTTTTTTTTCTTTGGGCTGATAGCTTTGAAGATATGTTCTGATGGTGGTGAGAGTGGAGCAGGACTGTCTCCGTGGCGCAATTGGCTAGCGCGATCGGCTGTTAACCGAAAGGTTGGAGTTTCGAGCCCACCCGGTGGTAGTGCGGTGCTTTTTTTTCTTTGGGCTGATAGCTTTGAAGTTATGTTCTGATGGTGGTGAGAATGGAGCAGGACTGTCTTCGTGCCACAAATGGCTAGCGCGATCGGCTCTTAACCGAAAAAATTGAGTTTCGAGACCTCCAGGGAGTGGTTTGTTGCTTTTTTCTTTGCACTGATAGCTTTAAAGATATGTTTTGATGGTGGGGAGAGTGGAGCACGACTGTCTCCGTGGCGCAATTGGCTAGCGCGATCGGCTGTTAACCAAAAGGTTGGAGGTTCGAGCCCACCCGGTGGTGGTGCGGCGCTTTTATTTTCTTTAGGCTGATAGCTTTGAAGATATGTTCTGATGGTGGTGAGAGTGGAGCCGGACTGTCTCTGTGGCGCAATTGGCTAGCGCGATCGGCTGTTAACCGAAAAATTGGAGGTTCGAGCCCACCCGGTGGTGGTGCGGCGCTTTTTTTTCTTTGCGCTGATAGCTTTGAAGATATGTTCTGATAGTGGTGAGAGAGGAGCAGGACTGTCTCCGTGGCGCAATTGGCTAGCGCGATCGGCTGTTAACCGAAAGGTTGGAGTTTCGAGCCCACGCGGTGGTACTGCGGTGCATTTTTTTCTTTGGGCTGATAGCTTTGAAGTTATGTTCTGATGGTGGTGAGAATGGAGCAGGACTGTCTTCGTGCCACAAATGGCTAGCGCGATCGGCTCTTAACCAAAAAATTGGAGGTTCGAGCCCACAAGGTGGTGGTGTGGCGCTTTTTTTTTCGGCTGATATCTTTGAAGATATGTTCTGATAGTGGTGAGAGAGGAGCAGGACTGTCTCCGTGGCGCAATTGGCTTGCGTGATCGGCTGTCAACCGAAAGGTCGGAGTTTCGAGCCCACCCAGTGGTGCGGCGCTTTTTTTTCTTTGGGCTGATAGCTTTGAAACTATGTCCTAATGGTGGTGAGAGTGGAGCAGGACTGTCTCGGTGGCGCAATTGGCTAGCGCGATCGGCTGTTAACCGAAAGGTTGGAGTTTCGAGACCTCCAGGGAGTGCTTTGTTGCTTTTTTCTTTGCACTGATAGCTTTGAAGATATGTTTTGATGGTGGGGAGAGTGGAGCACGACTGTCTCCGTGGCGCAATTGGCTAGCGCGATCGGCTGTTAACCAAAAGGTTGGAGGTTCGAGCCAACCCGGTGGTGGTGCGGCGCTTTTATTTTCTTTAGGCTGATAGCTTTGAAGATATGTTCTGATGGTGGTGAGAGTGGAGCCGGACTGTCTCTGTGGCGCAATTGGCTAGCGCGATCGGCTGTTAACCGAAAAATTGGAGGTTCGAGCCCACCCGGTGGTGGTGCGGCGCTTTTTTTTCTTTGCGCTGATAGCTTTGAAGATATGTTCTGATGGTGGTGAGAGTGGAGCACGACTGTCTCCGTGGCGCAATTGGGTAGCGCGATCGGTTGTTAACCGAAAAGTTGGAGGTTCGAGCCCACACGGTGGTGGTGCGGCGCTTTTTTTTTCTTTGAGCTGATAGCTTTGAAGATATGATCTGGTGGTGGTGAAAGTGGGGTACGACTGTCTCCGTGGCGCAATTGGCTAGCGCGATTGGCTCTTGACCAAAAAATTGGATGTTCGAGCCCACAAGGTGGTGGTGCGGCGCTTTTTTTTTTGGCTGATAGCTTTGAAGATATGTTCTGATAGTGGTGAGAGTGGAGCAGGACTGTCTCCGTGGCGCGATTGGCTAGCGCGATCGGCTGTTAACCTAAAGGTTGGAGGTTAGAGCCCAGCCGGTGGTAGTGCAGCGCTTTTTTTCTTTGGGCTGATAGCTTTGAAGTTATGTTCTGATGGCAGTGAGAGTGGAGCAGGACTGTCTCCGTTGGGCAATTGGCTAGCGCGATCGGCTGTTAACCGAAAAGTTGGAGGTTCGAGCCCTCCCGAGAGTGGTGTGTTGCTTTTTTCTTTGAGCTGATAGCTTTGAAGATATGTTCTAATGGTGGTGAGTGTGGAGCACGACTGTCTCTGTGGCTCGATTGGCTTGCGCGATCGGCTGTTAACCGAAAGGTTGGAGGTTCAAGCCCACCCGGTGGTGGTGCGGCTTTTTTTTTCTTTGGGATGATAGCTTTGAAGATATGTTCTGATGGTGGTGAAAGTGGAGCACGACTGTCTCCGTGGCGCAATTGGCTAGCGCGATCGGATTTTAACCGAAAAGTTTGAGGTTCGAGCTTTCCCGGGAGTGGTGTGTTACTTTTATTTCTTCGGGCTGACAGCTTTGAAGATATGTTCTGATGGTGGTGAGAGTGGAGCAAGACTGTCTCTGTTGCGCAATTGACTAGCTGAATCGGCTGTTAACCGAAAGGTTGGAGTTTTGAGCCCTCCCGGGAGTGGTGCGGCGCTTTTTTTCTTTGAGCTGATAGCTTTGAAGATATGTTCTGATGGTGGTGAGAGCGGAGCACTACTGCCTCCGTGGCGCAACTGGGTAGCGCGATCGGCTTTTAACCGAAAAGTTTGAGGTTCGAGCTTTCCCGGGAGTGGTGTGTTGCTTTTTTTTCTTTGGGCTGATAGCTTTGAAGATATGTTCTGATGGTGGTGAGAGTGGAGCAAGACTGTCTCTGTTGCGCAATTGACTAGCTGAATCGGCTGTTAACCGAAAGGTTGGAGTTTCGAGCCCTCCCGGGAGTGGTGTGTTGCTTTTTTCTTTGCGCTGATAGCTTTGAAGATATGTTCTGATGGTGGTGAGTGTGGAGCACGACTGTCTCCGTGGCGCAATTGGCTAGCGTGATCGGCTGTTAACTGGAAGGTTGGAGGTTCGAGCCCACCCGTTGGTGGTGCGGCGCTTTTTTTTCTTTGGGCTGATAGCTTTGAAGATATGTTCTGATGGTGGTGAGAGTGGAACAGGCCTGTCTCCGTGGCGCAATTGGCTAGCTCGATCGGCTGTTAACCGAAAGGTTGGAGGTTCGAACTCACCCGGTGGTGGTGCGGCGCTTTTTTTTCTTTGGGCTGATAGCTTTGAAGATATGTTCTGATGGTGGTGAAAGTGGAGCAGGACTGTCTCCGTGGGGCAATTGGCTAGCGCGATCGGCAGTTAGCCGAAAAGTTGGAGGTTCGAGCCCTCCCGAGAGTGGTGTGTTGCTTTTTTCTTTGCGCTGATAGCTTTGAAGATATGTTCTAATGGAGGTGAGTGTGGAGCACGACTGTCTCCGTGGCGCGATTGGCTTGCGCGATCGGCTGTTAACCGAAAAGTTGGAGGTTCGAGCTTTCTTGGGAGTGGTGTGTTGCTTTTTTTTCTTCGGGCTGATAGCCTTGAAGCTATGTTCTGATGGTGGTGAGTGTGGAGCAAGACTGTCTCTGTTGCGCAATTGACTAGCTGAATCGGCTGTCAACCGAAAGGTTGGAGTTTTGAGCCCTCCCGGGAGTGGTGTGTTGCTTTTTATTTGCGCTAATAGCTTTGAAGATATGTTCTGATGGTGGTGAGAGTGGAGCAAGACTGTCTCTTTGGCGCAATTGACTAGCTGAATCGGCTGTCAAGCGAAAGGTTGGAGTTTCGAGCCCTCCCTGGAGTGGTGTGTTGCTTTTTTCTTTGCGCTGATAGCTTTAAAGATATGTTCTGATGGTGGTGAGTGTGGAGCACGACTGTCTCCGTGGCGCAATTAGCTAGCGTGATCGGCTGTTAACTGAAAGGTTGGAGGTTCGAGCCCACCCGGTGGTGGTGCGGCGCTTTTTTTTCTTTGGGCTGATAGCTTTGAAGATATGTTCTGATGGTGGTGAGAGTGGATCAGGACTGTCTCCGTGGCGCAATTGGCTAGCGCGATCGGCTGTTAACCGAAAGGTTGGAGGTTCGGGCTCACCCGGTGGTGGTGGGGTGCTTTTTTTTCTTTGGGCTGAAAGCTTTGAAGATATGTCCTAATGGTGGTGAGAGTGGTGCAGGACTGTCTCGGTGGCGCAATTGGCTAGCGCGATCGGCTGTTATTCGAAAGGTTGGAGTTTCGAGACCTCCAGGGAATGGTTTGTTGCTTTTTTCTTTGCACTGATAGCTTTGAAGATATGTTTTGATGGTGGGGAGAGTGGAGCACGACTGTCTCCGTGGCGCAATTGGCTAGCGCGATCGGCTGTTAACCAAAAGGTTGGAGTTTCGAGCCCACCCGGTGGTAGTGCGGTGCTTTTTTTTCTTTGGGCTGATAGCTTTGAAGTTATGTTCTGATGGTGGTGAGAATGGAGCAGGACTGTCTTCGTGCCACAATTGGCTAGCGCGATCGGCTCTTAACCGAAAAATTGGAGTTTCGAGACCTCCAGGGAGTGGTTTGTTGCTTTTTTCTTTGCACTGATAGCTTTGAAGATATGTTTGATGGTGGGGAGAGTGGAGCACGACTGTCTCCGTGGCGCAATTGGCTAGCGCGATCGGCTGTTAACCAAAAGGTTGGAGGTTCGAGCCCACCCGGTGGTGGTGCGGCGCTTTTATTTTCTTTAGGCTGATAGCTTTGAAGATATGTTCTGATGGTGGTGAGAGTGGAGCCGGACTGCCTCTGTGGCGCAATTGGCTAGCGCGATCGGCTGTTAACCGAAAAATTGGAGGTTCGAGCCCACCCGGTGGTGGTGCGGCGCTTTTTTTTCTTTGCGCTGATAGCTTTGAAGATATGTTCTGATGGTGGTGAGAGTGGAGCACGACTGTCTCCGTGGCGCAATTGGGTAGCGCGATCGGTTGTTAACCGAAAAGTTGGAGGTTCGAGCCCACACGGTGGTGGTGCGGCGCTTTTTTTTTCTTTGGGCTGATAGCTTTGAAGATATGATCTGGTGGTGGTGAAAGTGGGGTACGACTGTCTCCGTGGCGCAATTGGCTAGCGCGATTGGCTCTTAACCGAAAAATTGGAGGTTCGAGCCCACAAGGTGGTGGTGCGGCGCTTTTTTTTCGGCTGATAGCTTTGAAGATATGTTCTGATAGTGGTGAGAGAGGAGCAGGACTGTCTCCGTGGCGCAATTGGCTAGCGCGATCGGCTGTTAACCGAAAGGTTGCAGTTTCGAGCCCACCCGGTGGTGCGGCGCTTTTTTTTCTTTGGGCTGATAGCTTTGAAACTATGTCCTAATGGTGGTGAGAGTGGAGCAGGACTGTCTCGGTGGCGCAATTGGCTAGCGCGATCGGCTGTTAACCGAAAGGTTGGAGTTTCGAGACCTCCAGGGAGTGGTTTGTTGCTTTTTTTTTGCACTGATAGCTTTGAAGATATGTTTTGATGGTGGGGAGAGTGGAGCACGACTGTCTCCGTGGCGCAATTGGCTAGCGCGATCGCCTGTTAACCAAAAGGTTGGAGGTTCGAGCCAACCCGGTGGTGGTGCGGCGCTTTTATTTTCTTTAGGCTGATAGCTTTGAAGATATGGTCTGATGGTGGTGAGAGTGGAGCACGACTGTCTCCGTGGCGCAACTGGCCAGCGCGATCGGCTCTTAACCGAAAAATTGGAGGTTCGAGCCCACAAGGTGGTGGTGCGGCGCTTTTTTTGGGTTGATAGCTTTGAAGATATGTTCTGATGGTGGTGAGAGAGGAGCAGGACTGTCTCCGTGGCGCAATTGGCTAGCGCGATCGGCTGTTAACCGAAAGGTTGGAGGTTCGAGCCCACCCGGTGGTGGTGCGGCGCTTTTTTTCTTTGCGCTGATAGCTTTGAAGATATGTTCTGATGGTGGTGAGAGTGGAGCAAGACTGTCTCTTTGGCGCAATTGACTAGCTGAATCGGCTGTCAAGCGAAAGGTTGGAGTTTCGAGCCCTCCCTGGAGTGGTGTGTTGCTTTTTTCTTTGCGCTGATAGCTTTAAAGATATGTTCTGATGGTGGTGAGTGTGGAGCACGACTGTCTACGTGGCGCAATTAGCTAGCGTGATCGGCTGTCAACTGAAAGGTTGTAGGTTCGAGCCCACCCGGTGGTGGTGCGGCGCTTTTTTTTTCTTTGGGCTGATAGCTTTGAAGATATGTTCTGATGGTGGTGAGAGTGGAGCACGACTGTCTCCGTGGCGCAATTGGCTAGCGCGATCGGCTGTTAACCGAAAGGTTGCAGTTTCGAGCCCACCCGGTGGTGCGGCGCTTTTTTTTCTTTGAGCTGATAGCTTTGAAACTATGTCCTAATGGTGGTGAGAGTGGAGCAGGACTGTCTCGGTGGCGCAATTGGCTAGCGCGATCGGCTGTTAACCGAAAGGTTGGAGTTTCGAGACCTCCAGGGAGTGGTTTGTTGCTTTTTTTTGCACTGATAGCTTTGAAGATATGTTTTGATGGTGGGGAGAGTGGAGCACGACTGTCTCCGTGGCGCAATTGGCTAGCGCGATCGGCTGTTAACCAAAAGGTTGGAGGTTCGAGCCAACCCGGTGGTGGTGCGGCGCTTTTATTTTCTTTAGGCTGATAGCTTTGAAGATATGGTCTGATGGTGGTGAGAGTGGAGCACGACTGTCTCCGTGGCGCAACTGGCCAGCGCGATCGGCTCTTAACCGAAAAATTGGAGGTTCGAGCCCACAAGGTGGTGGTGCGGCGCTTTTTTTGGGCTGATAGCTTTGAAGATATGTTCTGATGGTGGTGAGAGAGGAGCAGGACTGTCTCCGTGGCGCAATTGGCTAGCGCGATCGGCTGTTAACCGAAAGGTTGGAGGTTCGAGCCCACCCGGTGGTGGTGCGGCGCTTTTTTTCTTTGCGCTGATAGCTTTGAAGATATGTTCTGATGGTGGTGAGAGTGGAGCAAGACTGTCTCTTTGGCGCAATTGACTAGCTGAATCGGCTGTCAAGCGAAAGGTTGGAGTTTCGAGCCCTCCCTGGAGTGGTGTGTTGCTTTTTTCTTTGCGCTGATAGCTTTAAAGATATGTTCTGATGGTGGTGAGTGTGGAGCACGACTGTCTACGTGGCGCAATTAGCTAGCGTGATCGGCTGTTAACTGAAAGGTTGGAGGTTCGAGCCCACCCGGTGGTGGTGCGGCGCTTTTTTTTTCTTTGGGCTGATAGCTTTGAAGATATGTTCTGATGGTGGTGAGAGTGGAGCACGACTGTCTCCGTGGCGCAATTGGCTAGCGCGATCGGCTGTTAACCGAAAGGTTGGAGGTTCGAGCTCACCCGGTGGTGGTGGGGCGCTTTTTTTTCTTTGGGCTGATAGCTTTGAAGATATGTTCTGATGGTGGTGAGAGTGGAGCAGGACTGTCTCCGTGGCGCAATTGGCTAGCGTGATCGGCTGTTAACCGAAAGGTCGGAGTTTCGAGCCCACCCAGTGGTGCGGCGCTTTTTTTTCTTTGGGCTGATAGCTTTGAAGCTATGTCCTAATGGTGGTGAGAGTGGAGCAGGACTGTCTCGGTGGCGCAATTGGCTAGCGCGATCGGCTGTTAACCGAAAGGTTGGAGTTTCGAGACCTCCAGGGAATGGTTTGTTGCTTTTTTCTTTGCACTGATAGCTTTGAAGATATGTTTTGATGGTGGGGAGAGTGGAGCACGACTGTCTCCGTGGCGCAATTGGCTAGCGCGATCGGCTGTTAACCAAAAGGTTGGAGGTTCGAGCCCACCCGGTGGTGGTGCGGCGCTTTTATTTTCTTGAGGCTGATAGCTTTGAAGATATGTTCTGATGGTGGTGAGAGTGGAGCCGGACTGTCTCTGTGGCGCAATTGGCTAGCGCGATCGGCTGTTAACCGAAAAATTGGAGGTTCGAGCCCACCCGGTGGTGGTGCGGCGCTTTTTTTTCTTTGCGCTGATAGCTTTGAAGATATGTTCTGATGGTGGTGAGAGTGGAGCACGACTGTCTCCGTGGCGCAATTGGGTAGCGCGATCGGTTGTTAACCGAAAAGTTGGAGGTTCGAGCCCACACGGTGGTGGTGCGGCGCTTTTTTTTTCTTTGGGCTGATAGCTTTGAAGATATGATCTGGTGGTGGTGAAAGTGGGGTACGACTGTCTCCGTGGCGCAATTGGCTAGCGCGATTGGCTCTTAACCGAAAAATTGGAGGTTCGAGCCCACAAGGTGGTGGTGCGGCGCTTTTTTTTTCGGCTGATAGCTTTGAAGATATGTTCTGATAGTGGTGAGAGAGGAGCAGGACTGTCTCCGTGGCGCAATTGGCTAGCGCGATCGGCTGTTAACCGAAAGGTTGGAGTTTCGAGCCCACCCGGTGGTACTGCGGTGCTTTTTTTTCTTTGGGCTGATAGCTTTGAAGTTATGTTCTGATGGTGGTGAGACTGGAGCAGGACTGTCTTCGTGCCACAAATGGCTAGCGCGATCGGCTCTTAACCGAAAAATTGGAGGTTCGAGCCCACAAGGTGGTGGTGTGGCGCTTTTTTTTTCGGCTGATAGCTTTGAAGATATGTTCTGATAGTGGTGAGAGAGGAGCAGGACTGTCTCCGTGGCGCAATTGGCTAGCGCGATCGGCTGTTAACCGAAAGGTTGGAGGTTCGAGCTCACCCGGTGGTGGTGGGGTGCTTTTTTTCTTTGGGCTGATAGCTTTGAAGATATGTTCTGATGGTGGTGAGAGTGGAGCAGGACTGTCTCCGTGGCGCAATTGGCTAGCGTGATCGGCTGTTAACCGAAAGGTCGGAGTTTCGAGCCCACCCAGTGGTGCGGCGCTTTTTTTTCTATGGGCTGATAGCTTTGAAGCTATGTCCTAATGGTGGTGAGAGTGGAGCAGGACTGTCTCGGTGGCGCAATTGGCTAGCGCGATCGGCTGTTAACCGAAAGGTTGGAGTTTCGAGACCTCCAGGGAATGGTTTGTTGCTTTTTTCTTTGCACTGATAGCTTTGAAGATATGTTTTGATGGTGGGGAGAGTGGAGCACGACTGTCTCCGTGGCGCAATTGGCTAGCGCGATCGGCTGTTAACCAAAAGGTTGGAGTTTCGAGCCCACCCGGTGGTAGTGCGGTGCTTTTTTTTCTTTGGGCTGATAGCTTTGAAGTTATGTTCTGATGGTGGTGAGAATGGAGCAGGACTGTCTTCGTGCCACAAATGGCTAGCGCGATCGGCTCTTAACCGAAAAATTGGAGTTTCGAGACCTCCAGGGAGTGGTTTGTTGCTTTTTTCTTTGCACTGATAGCTTTGAAGATATGTTTTGATGGTGGGGAGAGTGGAACACGACTGTCTCCGTGGCGCAATTGGCTAGCGCGATCGGCTGTTAACCAAAAGGTTGGAGGTTCGAGCCCACCCGGTGGTGGTGCGGCGCTTTTATTTTCTTTAGGCTGATAGCTTTGAAGATATGTTCTGATGGTGGTGAGAGTGGAGCCGGACTGCCTCTGTGGCGCAATTGGCTAGCGCGATCGGCTGTTAACCGAAAAATTGGAGGTTCGAGCCCACCCGGTGGTGGTGCGGCGCTTTTTTTTCTTTGCGCTGATAGCTTTGAAGATATGTTCTGATGGTGGTGAGAGTGGAGCACGACTGTCTCCGTGGCGCAATTGGGTAGCGCGATCGGTTGTTAACCAAAAAGTTGGAGGTTCGAGCCCACACGGTGGTGGTGCGGCGCTTTTTTTTTCTTTGGGCTGATAGCTTTGAAGATATGATCTGGTGGTGGTGAAAGTGGGGTACGACTGTCTCCGTGGCGCAATTGGCTAGCGCGATTGGCTCTTAACCGAAAAATTGGAGGTTCGAGCCCACAAGGTGGTGGTGCGGCGCTTTTTTTTCGGCTGATAGCTTTGAAGATATGTTCTGATAGTGGTGAGATAGGAGCAGGACTGTCTCCGTGGCGCAATTGGCTAGCGCGATCGGCTGTTAACCGAAAGGTTGCAGTTTTGAGCCCACCCGGTGGTGCGGCGCTTTTTTTTCTTTGGGCTGATAGCTTTGAAACTATGTCCTAATGGTGGTGAGAGTGGAGCAGGACTGTCTCGGTGGCGCAATTGGCTAGCGCGATCGGCTGTTAACCGAAAGGTTGGAGTTTCGAGACCTCCAGGGAGTGGTTTGTTGCTTTTTTTTTGCACTGATAGCTTTGAAGATATGTTTTGATGGTGGGGAGAGTGGAGCACGACTGTCTCCGTGGCGCAATTGGCTAGCGCGATCGGCTGTTAACCAAAAGGTTGGAGGTTCGAGCCAACCCGGTGGTGGTGCGGCGCTTTTATTTTCTTTAGGCTGATAGCTTTGAAGATATGGTCTGATGGTGGTGAGAGTGGAGCACGACTGTCTCCGTGGCGCAACTGGGTAGCGCGATCGGTTGTTAACCGAAAATTTGGAGGTTCGAGCCCACACGGTGGTGGTGCGGCGCTTTTTTTTTCTTTGGGCTGATAGCTTTGAAGATATGTTCTGATGGTGGTGAAAGTAGGGCACGACTGTCTCCGTGGCGCAATTGGCTAGCGCGATCGGCTGTTAACCGAAAGGTTGGAGGTTCGAGCCCACCTTGGTGGTGCGGCGCTTTTTTTTCTTTGGGCTGATAGCTTTGAAGTTATGTTCTGATGGTGGTGAGAATGGCGCAGGACTGTCTCCGTGCCGCAAATGGCCAGCGCGATCGGCTCTTAACCGAAAAATTGGAGGTTCGAGCCCACAAGGTGGTGGTGCGGCGCTTTTTTTGGGCTGATAGCTTTGAAGATATGTTCTGATGGTGGTGAGAGAGGAGCAGGACTGTCTCCGTGGCGCAATTGGCTAGCGCGATCGGCTGTTAACCGAAAGGTTGGAGGTTCGAGCCCACCCGGTGGTGGTGCGGCGCTTTTTTTCTTTGCGCTGATAGCTTTGAAGATATGTTCTGATGGTGGTGAGAGTGGAGCAAGACTGTCTCTTTGGCGCAATTGACTAGCTGAATCGGCTGTCAAGCGAAAGGTTGGAGTTTCGAGCCCTCCCTGGAGTGGTGTGTTGCTTTTTTCTTTGCGCTGATAGCTTTAAAGATATGTTCTGATGGTGGTGAGTGTGGAGCACGACTGTCTACGTGGCGCAATTAGCTAGCGTGATCGGCTGTTAACTATAAATGGAGGTTCGAGCCCACCCGGTGGTGGTGCGGCGCTTTTTTTTCTTTGGGCTGATAGCTTTGAAGATATGTTCTGATGGTGGTGAGAGTGGAGCACGACTGTCTCCGTGGCGCAATTGGCTAGCGCGATCGGCTGTTAACCGAAAGGTTGGAGGTTCGAGCTCACCCGGTGGTGGTGGGGCGCTTTTTTTTCTTTGGGCTGATAGCTTTGAAGATATGTTCTGATGGTGGTGAGAGTGGAGCAGGACTGTCTCCGTGGCGCAATTGGCTAGCGTGATCGGCTGTTAACCGAAAGGTCGGAGTTTCGAGCCCACCCAGTGGTGCGGCGCTTTTTTTTCTTTGGGCTGATAGCTTTGAAGCTATGTCCTAATGGTGGTGAGAGTGGAGCAGGACTGTCTCGGTGGCGCAATTGGCTAGCGCGATCGGCTGTTAACCGAAAGGTTGGAGTTTCGAGACCTCCAGGGAATGGTTTGTTGCTTTTTTCTTTGCACTGATAGCTTTGAAGATATGTTTTGATGGTGGGGAGAGTGGAGCACGACTGTCTCCGTGGCGCAATTGGCTAGCGCGATCGGCTGTTAACCAAAAGGTTGGAGGTTCGAGCCCACCCGGTGGTGGTGCGGCGCTTTTATTTTCTTTAGGCTGATAGCTTTGAAGATATGTTCTGATGGTGCTGAGAGTGGAGCCGGACTGTCTCTGTGGCGCAATTGGCTAGCGCGATCGGCTGTTAACCGAAAAATTGGAGGTTCGAGCCCACCCGGTGGTGGTGCGGCGCTTTTTTTTCTTTGCGCTGATAGCTTTGAAGATATGTTCTGATGGTGGTGAGAGTGGAGCACGACTGTCTCCGTGGCGCAATTGGGTAGCGCGATCGGTTGTTAACCGAAAAGTTGGAGGTTCGAGCCCACACGGTGGTGGTGCGGCGCTTTTTTTTTCTTTGGGCTGATAGCTTTGAAGATATGATCTGGTGGTGGTGAAAGTGGGGTACGACTGTCTCCGTGGCGCAATTAGCTAGCGCGATTGGCTCTTAACCGAAAAATTGGAGGTTCGAGCCTACAAGGTGGTGGTGCGGCGCTTTTTTTTTCGGCTGATAGCTTTGAAGATATGTTCTGATAGTGGTGAGAGAGGAGCAGGACTGTCTCCGTGGCACAATTGGCTAGCGCGATCGGCATTTAACCGAAAGGTTGGAGTTTCGAGCCCACCCGGTGGTACTGCGGTGCTTTTTTTTCTTTGGGCTGATAGCTTTGAAGTTATGTTCTGATGGTGGTGAGAATGGAGCAGGACTGTCTTCGTGCCACAAATGGCTAGCGCGATCGGCTCTTAACCGAAAAATTGGAGGTTCGAGCCCACAAGGTGGTGGTGTGGCGCTTTTTTTTTCGGCTGATAGCTTTGAAGATATGTTCTGATAGTGGTGAGAGAGGAGCAGGACTGTCTCCGTGGCGCAATTGGCTTGCGTGATCGGCTGTCAACCGAAAGGTCGGAGTTTCGAGCCCACCCAGTGGTGCGGCGCTTTTTTTTCTTTGGGCTGATAGCTTTGAAACTATGTCCTAATGGTGGTGAGAGTGGAGCAGGACTGTCTCGGTGGCGCAATTGGCTAGCGCGATCGGCTGTTAACCGAAAGGTTGGAGTTTCGAGACCTCCAGGGAGTGGTTTGTTGCTTTTTTCTTTGCACTGATAGCTTTGAAGATATGTTTTGATGGTGGTGAGATTGGAACAGGCCTGTCTCCATGGCGCAATTGGCTAGCTCGATCGGCTGTTAACCGAAAGTTTGGAGGTTCGAGCTCACCCGGTGGTGGTGCGGCGCTTTTTTTTCTTTGGGCTGATAGCTTTGAAGATATGTTCTGATGGTGGTGAAAGTGGAGCAGGACTGTCTCCATGGCGCAATTGGCTAGCGTGATCGGCTGTTATCCGAAAGGTTGGAGTTTCGAGCCCACCCGGTGGTGGTGTGGCGCTTTTTTTTCTTTGGGCTGATAGCTTTGAAGATATGTTCTGATGGCAGTGAGAGTGGAGCAGGACTGTCTCCGTGGGGCAATTGGCTAGCGCGATCGGCAGTTAGCCGAAAAGTTGGAGGTTCGAGCCCTCCCGAGAGTGGTGTGTTGCTTTTTTCTTTGCGCTGATAGCTTTGAAGATATGTTCTAATTGAGGTGAGTGTGGAGCACGACTGTCTCCGTGGCGCGATTGGCTTGCGCGATCGGCTGTTAACCGAAAAGTTGGAGGTTCGAGCTTTCTTGGGAGTGGTGTGTTGCTTTTTTTTCTTTGGGCTGATAGCCTTGAAGCTATGTTCTGATGGTGGTGAGTGTGGAGCAAGACTGTCTCTGTTGCGCAATTGACTAGCTGAATCGGCTGTCAACCGAAAGGTTGGAGTTTTGAGCCCTCCCGGGAGTGGTGTGTTGCTTTTTATTTGCGCTGATAGCTTTGAAGATATGTTCTGATGGTGGTGAGTGTGGAGCACGACTGTCTCTGTGGCGCAATTGGCTAGCGCGATCGGCTGTTAACTGAAAGGTTGGAGGTTCGAGCCTTCCCGGTGGTGGTGCGGCGCTTTTTTTTTCTTTGGGCTGATAGCTTTGAAGATATGTTCGGATGGTGGTGAGAGTGGAGCAGGACTGTCTCCGTGGCGCAATTGGCTAGCGCGATCGGCTGTTAACCCAAAGGTTGGAGGTTCGAGGTCACCCGGTGGTGGTGCGGCACTTTTTTTTCTTTGGGCTAATAGCTTTGAAGATATGTTCTGATGGTGGTGAGAGTGGAGGAGGACTGTCTCCGTGGCGCAATTGGCTAGCGTGATCGGCTGTTAACCGAAAGGTTGGAGTTTCGAGCCCACCCGGTGGTGGTGCGGCGCTTTTTTTTCTTTGGACTGATAGCTTTGAAGCTATGTTCAGATGGTGGTGAGAGTGGAGCAGGACTGTCTCCGTGGCGCAATTGGCTAGCGCGATCGGCTGTTAACCGAAAGGTTGGAGTTTCGAGACCTCCCGGGAGTGGTTTGTTGCTTTTTTCTTTGCACTGATAGCTTTGAAGATATGTTTTGATGGTGGTGAGAGTGGAGCACGACTGTCTCCGTGGCGCAATTGGCTAGCGCGACCGGCTGTTAACCCAAAGGTTGGAGGTTCGAGCTCACCCGGTGGTGGTGCGGCACTTTTTTTTCTTTGTGCTGATAGCTTTGAAGATATGTTCTGATGGCAGTGAGAGTGGAGCAGGACTGCCTCCGTGGCGCAATTGGCTAGCGCGATCGGCTATTGACCGAAAAGTTGGAGGTTCGAGCCCTCCCGGGAGTGGTGTGTTGTTTTTTTCTTTGCGCTGATAGCTTTGAAGATATGTTCTGATGGTGGTGAAAGTGGAGCACGACTGTCTCCGTGGCGCAATTGGCTAGCGCGATCGGCTTTTAACCGAAAAGTTTGAGACTCGAGCTTTCCCGGGAGTGGGGTGTTGCTTTTTTTTCTTTGGGCTGATAGCTTTGAAGATATGTTCTGATGGTGGTGAGAGTGGAGCAAGACTGCCTCTGTTGCGCAATTGACTAGCTGAATTGGCTGTCAACCGAAAGGTTGGAGTTTCGAGCCCTCCCTGGAGTGGTGGGTTGCTTTTTTCTTTGCGCTGATAGCTTTGAAGATACGTTCTGATGGTGGTGAGAGTGGAGCACGACTGTCTTCGTGGCGCAATTGGCTAGCGCGATCGGTTGTCAACCGAAAAGTTGGAGTTTCGAGCCCACCCGGTGGTGGTGTGGCTCTTTTTTTTCTTTGGGCTGATAGCTTTGAAGATATGTTCTGATGGTGGTGAAAGTGGGGCATGACTGTCTCCGTGGCGCAATTGGCTAGCACGATCGGCTGTTACCCGAAAGGTTGGAGGTTCGAGCCCACCTGGTGGTGGTGCGGCGCCTTTTTTTCTTTGGGCTGATAGCTCTGAAGAAATGTTCTGAAGGTGGGGAGAGTGGAGCACGACTGTCTCCGTGGCGCAAATGGCTAGCGTGATCGGCTGTTAACCGAAAAGTTGGAGGTTCGAGCCCTCCCGAGAGTGGTGTGTTGCTTTTTTGTTTGCGCTGATAGCTTTGAAGATATCTTCTAATGGTGGTGAGTGTGGAGCACGACTGTCTCCGTGGCGCGATTGGCTTGCGCGATCAGCTGTTAACCGAAAGGTTGGAGGTTCGAGCCCACCCGGTGGTGGTGCGGCTTTTTTTTTTGGGCTGATAGCTTTGAAGATATGTTCTGATGGTGGTGAAAGTGGAGCACGACTGTCTCCGTGGCGCAATTGGCTAGCGCGATCGGCTTTTAACCGAAAAGTTTGAGACTCGAGCTTTCCCGGGAGTGGTGTGTTGCTTTTTTTTCTTTGGGCTGATAGCTTTGAAGATATGTTCTGATGGTGGTGAGAGTGGAGCAAGACTGCCTCTGTTGCGCAATTGACTAGCTGAATTGGCTGTCAACCGAAAGGTTGGAGTTTCGAGCCCTCCCTGGAGTGGTGGGTCTTTTTCCTTTGCGCTGATAGCTTTGAAGATATGTTTTGGTGGTGGTGAGAGTGGAGCACGACTGTCTCCAAGGCGCAATTGGCTAGCGCGATCGGCTGTTAACCAAAAGGTTGGAGGTTCGAGCCCACCCGGTGGTGGTGCGGCGCTTTTTTTTCTTTGCGCTGATAGCTTTGAAGATATGTTCTGATGGTGGTGAGAGTGGAGCACGACTGTCTCTGTGGCGCAATTGCGTAGCGCGATCGGTTGTTAACCGAAAAGTTGGAGGTTCGAGCCCACACGGTGGTGGTGCGGCGCTTTTTTTTTCTTTGGGCTGATAGCTTTGAAGATATAATCTGATGGTGGTGAAAGTGAAGCACGACTGTCTCTGTGGCACAATTGGCTTGCACGATCGACTTTTAACCAAAAGGTTGGAGGTTCGAGCCCACCCGGTGGTGGTGCGGCGCTTTTTAGGGGCGAAGCTCCTTAGGGCGTGGGCTGTGCGTCCCCTGTAGCCTGTATGTAGCCACCTCTAGTTTAGTTCTTGCAGTGTTCACTAGATGGTGGTACTTGTAGCTGATGATGAAAAGATGCAAGATGTTATAAACTAGAAAGCGGTACTTGTAGTTGATGAAAGACGCGAGATCTTATAAAATAGGAATGATGTCACATATGGCAAGTGTCATTGGTTGAAGACAATCGTTCGATTTAGTGCGGAGAATATGCAGCCATCAAACTCTTTGACTCTGGAATCGTCCTCATGACCATATACGTCGCACACAACCTGTCGACCGGGAACATCAAGACATTCATAGACACTGCATTACGAAATTATGAGAACAAATACAAGAATGGACCATTTGTACTACTTGGAGACTTTAACGTGGCTATCATAGACAATAATTGGCTTATCCAACATATGGCTTCTAGATATGCACTCAGACGTATTTTGTTTGACCAAATGAAACCTACCACGATCCGAGGGACATGCATAGACCTAGTATTTGCAAATTGCCCACTGCAACTCATACAGGAACCGCTCTCCCTTCATTTCACAGACCATAAAGCCGTCCTAATGAAGGGACATCGCAAGCCATCCATCGTCTAAGAACAAATAAAAGTTGATTTGTGTATATACACACACAGCGTTTCTCACGTCTTTACATGATGATCGACTGGGCGAATTAAACGGAAGATTCACAGTTTACCGATGAATCCCTCCGGAGCTTCGCCCATTCATCATCATTCACCCCGTGAATATGCCGTAATTTTTTTTTCCTTTGGGCTGATAGCTCTGAAGAAATGTTCTGACGGTGGTGAGAGTGGAGCACGACTGTATCCGTGGCGCAATTGGCTAGCGTGATCGGCTGTTAACCGAAAGGTTGGAGGTTCGAGCCCACCAGGTGGTGGTGCGGCGCTTTTTTTTCTTTGGGCTGATAGCTTTGAAGATATGTTCTGATGGTGGTGAGAGTGAAGCAGGACTGTCTCCGTGGCGCAATTGGCTAGCACGATCGGCTGTTAACCGAAAAGTTGGAGGTTCGAGCCCACCCGGTGGTGGTGCGGCTTTTTTTTTCTTTAAGCAGATAGCTTTGAAGATATGTTCTGATGGTGGTGAAAGTGGAGCACGACTGTCTCCGTGGCGCAATTGGCTAGCGCAATTGGCTTTAAACCGAAAAGTTTGAGGTTCGGGCTTTCCCGGGAGTGGTGTGTTGCTTTTTTTTCTTTGGGCTGATAGCTTTGAAGATATGTTCTGATGGTGGTGAGAGTGAAGCAAGACTGTCTCTGTTGCGCAATTGACTAGCTGAATTGGCTGTCAACCGAAAGGTTGGAGTTTCGAGCCCTCCCTGGAGTGGTGTGTTGCTTTTTTCTTTGCGCTGATAGCTTTGAGGATACGTTGTGATGGTGGTGAGAGTGGAGCACGACTGTCTCCATGGCGAAATTGGCTAGCGCGATCGGCTGTAACAGAAAAGTTAGAGGTTCGAGCCCACCCGGTGGTGGTGCGGCGCTTTTTTTTTCTTTAGGCTGATAGCTTTGAAGATATGTTCTGATGGTGGTGAGAGTGGAGCAGGACTGTCTCCGTGGCGCCATTGGCTTGCGCGATCGGCTGTTAACGGAAAGGTTCGAGCCCAATGGGCGGTGGTTCGGCGCTTTTTTTCTTTGCGCTGATAGCTTTGAAGATATGTTCTGATGGTGGTGCGAGTGGAGCACGACTGTCTCCGTGGCGCAATTGGCTAGCACGATCGGTTGTTAACCGAAAAGTTAGAGGTTCGAGCCCACCCGGTGGTGGTGCGGCGCTTTTTTTCTTTGGGCTGATAGCTTTGAAGATATGTTCTGATGGCAGTGAGAGTGGAGCAGGACTGCCTCCGTGGCGCAATTGGCTAGCGCGATCGGCTATTGACCGAAACGTTGGAGGTTCGAGCCCTCCCGGGAGTGGTGTGTTGCTTTTTTCTTTGCGCTGATAGCTTTGAAGATATGTTCTGATGGTGTTGAGAGTGGACCACGACTGTCTCCGTGGCGCAATTGGCTAGCACGATCGGCTGTTAACCGAAAGGTTGGAGATTCGAGCCCACCCGGTGGTGGTGCGGCGCCTTTTTTGCTTTGGGCTGATAGCTCTGAAGAAATGTTCTGACGGTGGTGAGAGTGGAGCACGACTGTCTCTGTGGCGCAATTGGCTAGCGCGATCAGCTGTTAACCGAAAGGTTGGAGGTTCGAGCCCACCCGGTGGTGGTGCGGCGCTTTTTTTTCTTTGTGCTGATAGCTTTGAACATACGTTCTGATGGTGGTGAGAGTGGAGCAGGACTGTCTCCGTGCCGCAAATGGATAGCGCGATCGGCTGTTAACCGAAAAATTGGAGGTTCGAGCCCACAAGGTGGTGGTGCGGCGCTTTTTTTGGGCTGATAGCTTTGAAGATATGTTCTGATGGTGGTGAGAGAGGAGCAGGACTGTCTCCGTGGCGCAATTGGCTAGCGCGATCGGCTGTTAACTGAAAGGTTGGAGGTTCGAGCTCACCCGGTGGTGGTGCGGCGCTTTTTTTTCTTTGGGCTGATAGCTTTGAAGATATGTTCTGATGGTGGTGAGAATGGAGCAAGACTGTCTCCGTGCCGCAAATGGCTAGCGAGATCGGCTGTTAACCGAAAAATTGTAAGTTCGAGCCCACCCGGTGGTGGTGCGGCGCTTTTTTTTGGGCTGATAGCTTTGAAGATATGTTCTGATGGTGGTGAGAGAGGAGCAGGATTGTCTCCGTGGCGCAATTGGCTAGCGCGATCGGCTGTTAACCGAAAGGTTGGAGGTTCGAGCCCACCCGGTGGTGGTGTGGCGCTTTTTTTTCTTTGCGCTGTTAGCTTTGAAGATATGTACTGATGGTGGTGAGAGTGGAGCACGACTGTCTCCGTGGCGCAATTGGCTAGCGCGATCGGTTGTTAACCGAAAGGTTGGAGTTTCGAGCACACCCGGTGGTAGTGCGGCGCTTTTTTTTCTTTGGGCTGATAGCTTTGAAGTTATGTTCTGAAGGTGGTGAGAATGGAGCAGGACTGTCTCCGTGCCGCAAATGGCTAGCGCAATCGGCTGTTAACAGAAAAATTGGAGGTTCGAGCCCACAAGGTGGTGGTGCGGCCCTTTTTTTGGGCTGATAGCTTTGAAGATATGTTCTGATGGTGGTGAGAGAGGAGAAGGACTGTCTCCGTGGCGCAATTGGCTAGCGCAATCGGCTGTTAACCGAAAGGTTGGAGGGTCGAGCCCACCCGGTGGTGGCGCGGCGCTTTTTTTCTTTGCACTGATAGCTTTGAAGATATGTTCTGATGGTGGTGAGAGTGGAGCACGACTGTCTCCGTGGCGCAATTGGCTAGCGCGATCGGTTGTTAACCGAAAAGTTGGAGTTTCGAGCCCACCCGGTGGTGGTGCTTTTTTTTTTTTTTCTTTGGGCTGATAGCTTTGAAGATATGTTCTGATGGTGGTGAGAGTGGAGCAAGACTGTCTCTGTTGCGCAATTGACTAGCTGAATTGGCTGTCAACCGAAAGGTTGGAGTTTCGAGCCCTCCCTGGAGTGGTGTGTTGCTTTTTTCTTTGCGCTGATAGCTTTGAGGATACGTTGTGATGGTGGTGAGAGTGGAGCACGAATGTCTCCATGGCGAAATTGGCTAGCGCGATCGGCTGTAACAGAAAAGTTAGAGGTTCGAGCCCACCCGGTGGTGGTGCGGCGCTTTTTTTTTCTTTGGGCTGATAGCTTTGAAGATATGTTCTGATGGTGGTGAGAGTGGAGCAGGACTGTCTCCGTTGCGCCATTGGCTTGCGCGATCGGCTGTTAACGGAAAGGTTCGAGCCCAATGGGTGGTGGTTCGGCGCTTTTTTTCTTTGCGCTGATAGCTTTGAAGATATGTTCTGATGGTGGTGAGAGTGGAGCACGACTGTCTCCGTGGCGCAATTGGCTAGCACGATCGGTTGTTAACCGAAAAGTTAGAGGTTCGAGCCCACCCGGTGGTGGTGCGGCGCTTTTTTTTTTTGGGCTGATAGCTTTGAAGATATGTTCTGATGGCAGTGAGAGTGGAGCAGGACTGCCTCCGTGGCGCAATTGGCTAGCGCGATCGGCTATTCACCGAAACGTTGGAGGTTCGAGCCCTCCCGGGAGTGGTGTGTTGCTTTTTTCTTTGCGCTGATAGCTTTGAAGATATGTTCTGATGGTGGTGAGAGTGGACCACGACTGTCTCCGTGGCGCAATTGGCTAGCACGATCGGCTGTTAACCGAAAGGTTGGAGGTTCGAGGCCACCCGGTGGTGGTGCGGCGCCTTTTTTGCTTTGGGCTGATAGCTCTGAAGAAATGTTCTGACGGTGGTGAGAGTGGAGCACGACTGTCTCTGTGGCGCAATTGGCTAGCGCGATCAGCTGTTAACCGAAAGGTTGGAGGTTCGAGCCCACGCGGTGGTGGTGCGGCGCTTTTTTTTCTTTGTGCTGATAGCTTTGAACATACGTTCGGATGGTGGTGAGAGTGGAGCAGGACTGTCTCCGTGCCGCAAATGGCTAGCGCGATCGGCTGTTAACCGAAAAATTGGAGGTTCGAGCCCACAAGGTGGTGGTGCCGCGCTTTTTTTGGGCTGATAGCTTTGAAGATATGTTCTGATAGTGGTGAGAGAGGAGCAGGACTGTCTCCGTGGCGCAATTGGCTAGCGCGATCGGCTGTTAACTGAAAGGTTGGAGGTTCGAGCTCACCCGGTGGTGGTGCGGCGCTTTTTTTTCTTTGGGCTGATAGCTTTGAAGATATGTTCTGATGGTGGTGAGAATGGAGCAGGACTGTCTCCGTGCCGCAAATGGCTAGCGAGATTGGCTGTTAACCGAAAAATTGTAGGTTCGAGCCCACCCGGTGGTGGTGCGGCGCTTTTTTTTGGGCTGATAGCTTTGAAGATATGTTCTGATGGTGGTGAGAGAGGAGCAGGATTGTCTCCGTGGCGCAATCGGCTAGCGCGATCGGCTGTTAACCGAAAGGTTGGAGGTTCGAGCCCACCCGGTGGTGGTGCGGCGCTTTTTTTTCTTTGCGCTGTTAGCTTTGAAGATATGTACTGATGGTGGTGAGAGTGGAGCACGACTGTCTCCATGGCGCATTTGGCTAGCGCGATCGGTTGTTAACCGAAAGGTTGGAGTTTCGAGCACACCCGGTGGTAGTGCGGCGCTTTTTTTTCTTTGGGCTGATAGCTTTGAAGTTATGTTCTGATGGTGGTGAGAATGGAGCAGGACTGTCTCCGTGCCGCAAATGGCTAGCGCGATCGGCTGTTAACAGAAAAATTGGAGGTTCGAGCCCACAAGGTGGTGGTGCGGCCCTTTTTTTGGGCTGATAGCTTTGAAGATATGTTCTGATGGTGGTGAGAGAGGAGAAGGACTGTCTCCGTGGCGCAATTGGCTAGCGCAATCGGCTGTTAACCGAAAGGTTGGAGGGTCGAGCCCACCCGGTGGTGGCGCGGCGCTTTTTTTCTTTGCACTGATAGCATTGAAGATATGTTCTGATGGTGGTGAGAGTGGAGCACGACTGTCTCCGTGGCGCAATTGGCTAGCGCGATCGGTTGTTAACCGAAAAGTTGGAGTTTCGAGCCCACCCGGTGGTGGTGCGGCTCTTTTTTTTCTTTGGGCTGATAGCTTTGAAGATATGTTCCTATGGTGGTGAAAGTGGGGCATGGCTGTCTCCGTGGCGCAATTGGCTAGCACGATCGGCTGTTAACCGAAAAGTTGGAGGTTCGAGCCCACCCGGTGGTGGTGCGGCTTTTTTTTTTCTTTAAGCTGATAGCTTTGAAGATATGTTCTGATGGTGGTGAAAGTGGAGCACGACTGTCTCCGTGGCGCAATTGGCTAGCGCGATTGGCTTTAAACCGAAAAGTTTGAGGTTCGGGCTTTCCCGGGAGTGGTGTGTTGCTTTTTTTTTCTTTGGGCTGATAGCTTTGAAGATATGTTCTGATGGTGGTGAGAGTGGAGCAAGACTGTCTCTGTTGCGCAATTGACTAGCTGAATTGGCTGTCAACCGAAAGGTTGGAGTTTCGAGCCCTCCCTGGAGTGGTGTGTTGCTTTTTTCTTTGCGCTGATAGCTTTGAGGATACGTTGTGATGGTGGTGAGAGTGGAGCACGACTGTCTCCATGGCGCAATTGGCTAGCGCGATCGGCTGTTGACCGAAAATTTGGAGGTTCGAGCCCTCCCGGGAGTGGTGTGTTGCTTTTTTCTTTGCGCTGATAGCTTTGAAGATATGTTCTGATGGTGGTGAGAGTGGACCACGACTGTCTCCGTGGCGCAATTGGCTAGCACGATCGGCTGTTAACCGAAAGGTTGGAGGTTCGAGCCCACCCGGTGGTGGTGCGGCGCCTTTTTTGCTTTGGGCTAATAGCTCTGAAGAAATGTTCTGACGGTGGTGAGAGTGGAGCACGACTGTCTCTGTGGCGCAATTGGCTAGCGCGATCAGCTGTTAACCGAAAGGTTGGAGGTTCGAGCCCACCCGGTGGTGGTGCGGCGCTTTTTTTTCTTTGTGCTGATAGCTTTGAACATACGTTCTGATGGTGGTGAGAGTGGAGCAGGACTGTCTCCGTGCCGCAAATGGATAGCGCGATCGGCTGTTAACCGAAAAATTGGAGGTTCGAGCCCACAAGGTGGTGGTGCGGCGCTTTTTTTGGGCTGATAGCTTTGAAGATATGTTCTGATGGTGGTGAGAGAGGAGCAGGACTGTCTCCGTGGCGCAATTGGCTAGCGCGATCGGCTGTTAACTGAAAGGTTGGAGGTTCGAGCTCACCCGGTGGTGGTGCGGCGCTTTTTTTTCTTTGGGCTGATAGCTTTGAAGATATGTTCTGATGGTGGTGAGAATGGAGCAAGACTGTCTCCGTGCCGCAAATGGCTAGCGAGATCGGCTGTTAACCGAAAAATTGTAAGTTCGAGCCCACCCGGTGGTGGTGCGGCGCTTTTTTTTGGGCTGATAGCTTTGAAGATATGTTCTGATGGTGGTGAGAGAGGAGCAGGATTGTCTCCGTGGCGCAATTGGCTAGCGCGATCGGCTGTTAACCGAAAGGTTGGAGGTTCGAGCCCACCCGGTGGTGGTGTGGCGCTTTTTTTTCTTTGCGCTGTTAGCTTTGAAGATATGTACTGATGGTGGTGAGAGTGGAGCACGACTGTCTCCGTGGCGCAATTGGCTAGCGCGATCGGTTGTTAACCGAAAGGTTGGAGTTTCGAGCACACCCGGTGGTAGTGCGGCGCTTTTTTTTCTTTGGGCTGATAGCTTTGAAGTTATGTTCTGAAGGTGGTGAGAATGGAGCAGGACTGTCTCCGTGCCGCAAATGGCTAGCGCAATCGGCTGTTAACAGAAAAATTGGAGGTTCGAGCCCACAAGGTGGTGGTGCGGCCCTTTTTTTGGGCTGATAGCTTTGAAGATATGTTCTGATGGTGGTGAGAGAGGAGAAGGACTGTCTCCGTGGCGCAATTGGCTAGCGCAATCGGCTGTTAACCGAAAGGTTGGAGGGTCGAGCCCACCCGGTGGTGGCGCGGCGCTTTTTTTCTTTGCACTGATAGCTTTGAAGATATGTTCTGATGGTGGTGAGAGTGGAGCACGACTGTCTCCGTGGCGCAATTGGCTAGCGCGATCGGTTGTTAACCGAAAAGTTGGAGTTTCGAGCCCACCCGGTGGTGGTGCGGCTCTTTTTTTTTCTTTGGGCTGATAGCTTTGAAGATATGTTCTGATGGTGGTGAGAGTGGAGCAAGACTGTCTCTGTTGCGCAATTGACTAGCTGAATTGGCTGTCAACCGAAAGGTTGGAGTTTCGAGCCCTCCCTGGAGTGGTGTGTTGCTTTTTTCTTTGCGCTGATAGCTTTGAGGATACGTTGTGATGGTGGTGAGAGTGGAGCACGACTGTCTCCATGGCGAAATTGGCTAGCGCGATCGGCTGTAACAGAAAAGTTAGAGGTTCGAGCCCACCCGGTGGTGGTGCGGCGCTTTTTTTTTCTTTGGGCTGATAGCTTTGAAGATATGTTCTGATGGTGGTGAGAGTGGAGCAGGACTGTCTCCGTTGCGCCATTGGCTTGCGCGATCGGCTGTTAACGGAAAGGTTCGAGCCCAATGGGTGGTGGTTCGGCGCTTTTTTTCTTTGCGCTGATAGCTTTGAAGATATGTTCTGATGGTGGTGAGAGTGGAGCACGACTGTCTCCGTGGCGCAATTGGCTAGCACGATCGGTTGTTAACCGAAAAGTTAGAGGTTCGAGCCCACCCGGTGGTGGTGCGGCGCTTTTTTTTTTTTGGGCTGATAGCTTTGAAGATATGTTCTGATGGCAGTGAGAGTGGAGCAGGACTGCCTCCGTGGCGCAATTGGCTAGCGCGATCGGCTATTCACCGAAACGTTGGAGGTTCGAGCCCTCCCGGGAGTGGTGTGTTGCTTTTTTCTTTGCGCTGATAGCTTTGAAGATATGTTCTGATGGTGGTGAGAGTGGACCACGACTGTCTCCGTGGCGCAATTGGCTAGCACGATCGGCTGTTAACCGAAAGGTTGGAGGTTCGAGGCCACCCGGTAGTGGTGCGGCGCCTTTTTTGCTTTGGGCTGATAGCTCTGAAGAAATGTTCTGACGGTGGTGAGAGTGGAGCACGACTGTCTCTGTGGCGCAATTGGCTAGCGCGATCAGCTGTTAACCGAAAGGTTGGAGGTTCGAGCCCACGCGGTGGTGGTGCGGCGCTTTTTTTTCTTTGTGCTGATAGCTTTGAAAATACGTTCGGATGGTGGTGAGAGTGGAGCAGGACTGTCTCCGTGCCGCAAATGGCTAGCGCGATCGGCTGTTAACCGAAAAATTGGAGGTTCGAGCCCACAAGGTGGTGGTGCGGCGCTTTTTTTGGGCTGATAGCTTTGAAGATATGTTCTGATGGTGGTGAGAGAGGAGCAGGACTGTCTCCGTGGCGCAATTGGCTAGCGCGATCGGCTGTTAACTGAAAGGTTGGAGGTTCGAGCTCACCCGGTGGTGGTGCGGCGCTTTTTTTTCTTTGGGCTGATAGCTTTGAAGATATGTTCTGATGGTGGTGAGAATGGAGCAGGACTGTCTCCGTGCCGCAAATGGCTAGCGAGATTGGCTGTTAACCGAAAAATTGTAGGTTCGAGCCCACCCGGTGGTGGTGCGGCGCTTTTTTTTGGGCTGATAGCTTTGAAGATATGTTCTGATGGTGGTGAGAGAGGAGCAGGATTGTCTCCGTGGCGCAATCGGCTAGCGCGATCGGCTGTTAACCGAAAGGTTGGAGGTTCGAGCCCACCCGGTGGTGGTGCGGCGCTTTTTTTTCTTTGCGCTGTTAGCTTTGAAGATATGTACTGATGGTGGTGAGAGTGGAGCACGACTGTCTCCATGGCGCATTTGGCTAGCGCGATCGGTTGTTAACCGAAAGGTTGGAGTTTCGAGCACACCCGGTGGTAGTGCGGCGCTTTTTTTTCTTTGGGCTGATAGCTTTGAAGTTATGTTCTGATGGTGGTGAGAATGGAGCAGGACTGTCTCCGTGCCGCAAATGGCTAGCGCGATCGGCTGTTAACAGAAAAATTGGAGGTTCGAGCCCACAAGGTGGTGGTGCGGCCCTTTTTTTGGGCTGATAGCTTTGAAGATATGTTCTGATGGTGGTGAGAGAGGAGAAGGACTGTCTCCGTGGCGCAATTGGCTAGCGCAATCGGCTGTTAACCGAAAGGTTGGAGGGTCGAGCCCACCCGGTGGTGGCGCGGCGCTTTTTTTCTTTGCACTGATAGCTTTGAAGATATGTTCTGATGGTGGTGAGAGTGGAGCACGACTGTCTCCGTGGCGCAATTGGCTAGCGCGATCGGTTGTTAACCGAAAAGTTGGAGTTTCGAGCCCACCCGGTGGTGGTGCGGCTCTTTTTTTTCTTTGGGCTGATAGCTTTGAAGATATGTTCCTATGGTGGTGAAAGTGGGGCATGATTGTCTCCGTGGCGCAATTGGCTAGCACGATCGGCTGTTAACCGAAAAGTTGGAGGTTCGAGCCCACCCGGTGGTGGTGCGGCTTTTTTTTTCTTTAAGCTGATAGCTTTGAAGATATGTTCTGATGGTGGTGAAAGTGGAGCACGACTGTCTCCGTGGCGCAATTGGCTAGCGCGATTGGCTTTAAACCGAAAAGTTTGAGGTTCGGGCTTTCCCGGGAGTGGTGTGTTGCTTTTTTTTTCTTTGGGCTGATAGCTTTGAAGATATGTTCTGATGGTGGTGAGAGTGGAGCAAGACTGTCTCTGTTGCGCAATTGACTAGCTGAATTGGCTGTCAACCGAAAGGTTGGAGTTTCGAGCCCTCCCTGGAGTGGTGTGTTGCTTTTTTCTTTGCGCTGATAGCTTTGAGGATACGTTGTGATGGTGGTGAGAGTGGAGCACGACTGTCTCCATGGCGCAATTGGCTAGCGCGATCGGCTGTTGACCGAAAATTTGGAGGTTCGAGCCCTCCCGGGAGTGGTGTGTTGCTTTTTTCTTTGCGCTGATAGCTTTGAAGATATGTTCTGATGGTGGTGAGAGTGGACCACGACTGTCTCCGTGGCGCAATTGGCTAGCACGATCGGCTGTTAACCGAAAGGTTGGAGGTTCGAGCCCACCCGGTGGTGGTGCGGCGCCTTTTTTGCTTTGGGCTAATAGCTCTGAAGAAATGTTCTGACGGTGGTGAGAGTGGAGCACGACTGTCTCTGTGGCGCAATTGGCTAGCGCGATCAGCTGTTAACCGAAAGGTTGGAGGTTCGAGCCCACCCGGTGGTGGTGCGGCGCTTTTTTTTCTTTGCGCTGATAGCTTTGAACATACGTTCTGATGGTGGTGAGAGTGGAGCAATACTCTCTCTGTGGCGCAATTGGCTAGCGCGATCGGCTGTGACGGGAAAGTTAGAGGTTCGAGTCCACCCGTTGGTGGTGCGGCGCTTTTTTTATCTTTGCGCTGATAGCTTTGAGGATATGTTCTGATGGTGGTGAGAGTGGAGCAGGACTGTCTCCGTGGCGCAATTGGCTAGCGCGATCGGCTGTTAACGGAAAGGTTGGAGTTTCGAGCCCACCCGGTGGTAGTGCGGCGCTTTTTTTTCTTTGGGCTGATAGATTTGACGATATGTTCTGATGGTGGTGAGAATGGAGCAGGACTGTCTCCGTGCCGCAAATGGCTAGCGAGATCGGCTGTTAACCGAAAAATTGGAGGTTCGAGCCCACCCGGTGGTGGTGCGGCGCTTTTTTTTGGGCTGATAGCTTTGAAGATATGTTCTGATGGTGTTGAGAATGGAGCAGGAATGTCTCCGTGGCGCAATTGGCTAGCGCGGTCGGCTGTTAACCGAAAGGTTGGAGGTTCGAGCCCACCCGGTGGTGGTGCGGCGCTTTTTTTTCTTTGCGCTGATAGCTTTGAAGATATGTTCTGATCGTGGTGAGAGTGGAGCACGACTGTCTCCGTGGCGTATTGGCTAGCGCGATCGGTTGTTAACCGAAAAGTTGGAGGTTCGAGCCCTCCCGGTGGTGGTGCGGCGCTTTTTTTTTCTTTGGGCTGATAGCTTTGAAGATATGTTCTGATGGTGGTGAAAGTGGGGCATGACTGTCTCCGTGGCGCAATTGGCTAGCACGATCGGCTGTTAACCGAAAGTTTGGAGGTTCGAGCCCACCCGGTGGTGGTGCGGCGCTTTTTTTGGGCTGATAGCTCTGAAGAAATGTTCTGACGGTGGTGAGAGTGGAGAACGAATGTCTCCGTGGCGCAAATGGCTAGCGCGATCGTCTGTTAACCGAAATGTTGGAGGTTCGAGCCCACCCGGTGGTCGTGCGGCGCGTTTTTTTTTCTTTGGGCTGATAGCTTTGAAGATATGTTCTGATGGCAGTGAGAGTGGAGCAGGACTGCCTCCGTGGCGCAATTGGCTAGCGCGATCGGCTGTTAACCGTAAAGTTGGAGGTTCGAGCCCTCCCGGGAGTGGTGTGTTGCTTTTTTCTTTGCGCTGATAGCTTTGAAGATATGTTCTGATGGTGGTGAGAATGAAGCAGGACTGTCTCCGTGCCGCAAATGGCTAGCGAGATCGGCTGTTAACCGAAAAATTGGAGGTTCGAGCCTACCCGGTGGTGGTGCGGCACTTTTTTTTGGGCTGATAGCTTTGAAGATATGTTCTGATGGTGGTGAGAGAGGAGCACGACTGTCTCCGTGGCGCAATTGGCTAGCGCGATCGGCTGTTAACTGAAAGGTTGAAGGTTCGAGCCCATTCGGTGGTGGTGCGGCACTTTTTTTCTTTGGGCTGATAGCCTTGAAGATATGTTCTGATGGTAGTGAGAGTGGAGCAGGACTGTCTCCGTGGCGCAATTGGCTAGCGCGATCGGCTGTTAACCGAAAGGTTGGAGGTTCGAGCTCACCCGGTGGTGGTGCGGCGCTTTTTTTTTCTTTGGGCTGATAGCTTTGAAGATATGTTCTGATGGTGGTGAGAGTGGAGCAGAACTGTCTCCGTGGCGCAATTGGCTAGCGTGATCGGCTGTAACGGGAAAGTTAGAGGTTCGAGTCCACCCGTTGGTTGTGCGGCGCTTTTTTTATCTTTGCGCTGATAGCTTTGAGGATATGTTCTGATGGCGGTGAGAGTGGAGCAGGACTGTCTCCGTGGCGCAATTGGCTAGCGCGATCGGCTGTTAACGGAAAGGTTGGAGTTTCGAGCCCACCCGGTGGTAGTGCGGCGCTTTTTTTTCTTTGGGCTGATAGCTTTGACGATATGTTCTGATGGTGGTGAGAATGAAGCAGGACTGTCTCCGTGCCGCAAATGGCTAGCGAGATCGGCTGTTAACCGAAAGGTTGGAGGTTCGAGCTCACCCGGTGGTGGTGCGGCGCTTTTTTTTTCTTTGGGCTGATAGCTTTGAAGATATGTACTGATGGTGGTGAGAATGGAGCACGACTGTCTCCGTGGCGCAATTGGCTAGCGCGATCGGTTGTTAACCGAAAGGTTGGAGTTTCGAGCACACCCGGTGGTAGTGCGGCGCTTTTTTTTCTTTGGGCTGATAGCTTTGAAGTTATGTTCTGATGGTGGTGAGAATGGAGCAGGACTGTCTCCGTGCCGCAAATGGCTAGCGCGATCGGCTGTTAACAGAAAAATTGGAGGTTCGAGCCCACAAGGTGGTGGTGCGGCCCTTTTTTTTTGGGCTGATAGCTTTGAAGATATGTTCTGATGGTGGTGAGAGAGGAGAAGGACTGTCTCCGTGGCGCAATTGGCTAGCGCAATCGGCTGTTAACCGAAAGGTTGGAGGGTCGAGCCCACCCGGTGGTGGCGCGGCGCTTTTTTTCTTTGCACTGATAGCTTTGAAGATATGTTCTGATGGTGGTGAGAGTGGAGCACGACTGTCTCCGTGGCGCAATTGGCTAGCGCGATCGGTTGTTAACCGAAAAGTTGGAGTTTCGAGCCCACCCGGTGGTGGTGCGGCTCTTTTTTTTTCTTTGGGCTGATAGCTTTGAAGATATGTTCTGATGGTGGTGAGAGTGGAGCAAGACTGTCTCTGTTGCGCAATTGACTAGCTGAATTGGCTGTCAACCGAAAGGTTGGAGTTTCGAGCCCTCCCTGGAGTGGTGTGTTGCTTTTTTCTTTGCGCTGATAGCTTTGAGGATACGTTGTGATGGTGGTGAGAGTGGAGCACGACTGTCTCCATGGCGAAATTGGCTAGCGCGATCGGCTGTAACAGAAAAGTTAGAGGTTCGAGCCCACCCGGTGGTGGTGCGGCGCTTTTTTTTTCTTTGGGCTGATAGCTTTGAAGCTATGTTCTGATGGTGGTGAGAGTGGAGCAGGACTGTCTCCGTTGCGCCATTGGCTTGCGCGATCGGCTGTTAACGGAAAGGTTCGAGCCCAATGGGTGGTGGTTCGGCGCTTTTTTTCTTTGCGCTGATAGCTTTGAAGATATGTTCTGATGGTGGTGAGAGTGGAGCACGACTGTCTCCGTGGCGCAATTGGCTAGCATGATCGGTTGTTAACCGAAAAGTTAGAGGTTCGAGCCCACCCGGTGGTGGTGCGGCGCTTTTTTTTTGGGCTGATAGCTTTGAAGATATGTTCTGATGGCAGTGAGAGTGGAGCAGGACTGCCTCCGTGGCGCAATTGGCTAGCGCGAACGGCTATTCACCGAAACGTTGGAGGTTCGAGCCCTCCCGGGAGTGGTGTGTTGCTTTTTTCTTTGCGCTGATAGCTTTGAAGATATGTTCTGATGGTGGTGAGAGTGGACCACGACTGTCTCCGTGGCGCAATTGGCTAGCACGATCGGCTGTTAACCGAAAGGTTGGAGGTTCGAGGCCACCCGGTGGTGGTGCGGCGCCTTTTTTGCTTTGGGCTGATAGCTCTGAAGAAATGTTCTGACGGTGGTGAGAGTGGAGCACGACTGTCTCTGTGGCGCAATTGGCTAGCGCGATCAGCTGTTAACCGAAAGGTTGGAGGTTCGAGCCCACGCGGTGGTGGTGCGGCGCTTTTTTTTCTTTGTGCTGATAGCTTTGAACATACGTTCGGATGGTGGTGAGAGTGGAGCAGGACTGTCTCCGTGCCGCAAATGGCTAGCGCGATCGGCTGTTAACCGAAAAATTGGAGGTTCGAGCCCACAAGGTGGTGGTGCGGCGCTTTTTTTGGGCTGATAGCTTTGAAGATATGTTCTGATGGTGGTGAGAGAGGAGCAGGACTGTCTCCGTGGCGCAATTGGCTAGCGCGATCGGCTGTTAACTGAAAGGTTGGAGGTTCGAGCTCACCCGGTGGTGGTGCGGCGCTTTTTTTTTCTTTGGGCTGATAGCTTTGAAGATATGTTCTGATGGTGGTGAGAATGGAGCAGGACTGTCTCCGTGCCGCAAATGGCTAGCGAGATTGGCTGTTAACCGAAAAATTGTAGGTTCGAGCCCACCCGGTGGTGGTGCGGCGCTTTATTTTGGGCTGATAGCTTTGAAGATATGTTCTGATAGTGGTGAGAGAGGAGCAGGATTGTCTCCGTGGCGCAATTGGCTAGCGCGATCGGCTGTTAACCGAAAGGTTGGAGGTTCGAGCCCACCCGGTGGTGGTGCGGCGCTTTTTTTTCTTTGCGCTGTTAGCTTTGAAGATATGTACTGATGGTGGTGAGAGTGGAGCACGACTGTCTCCGTGGCGCATTTGGCTAGCGCGATCGGTTGTTAACCGAAAGGTTGGAGTTTCGAGCACACCCGGTGGTAGTGCGGCGCTTTTTTTTCTTTGGGCTGATAGCTTTGAAGTTATGTTCTGATGGTGGCGAGAATGGAGCAGGACTGTCTCCGTGCCGCAAATGGCTAGCGCGATCGGCTGTTAACAGAAAAATTGGAGGTTCGAGCCCACAAGGTGGTGGTGCGGCCCTTTTTTTGGGCTGATAGCTTTGAAGATATGTTCTGATGGTGGTGAGAGAGGAGAAGGACTGTCTCCGTGGCGCAATTGGCTAGCGCAATCGGCTGTTAACCGAAAGGTTGGAGGGTCGAGCCCACCCGGTGGTGGCGCGGCGCTTTTTTTCTTTGCACTGATAGCTTTGAAGATATGTTCTGATGGTGGTGAGAGTGGAGCACGACTGTCTCCGTGGCGCAATTGGCTTGCGCGATCGGTTGTTAACCGCAAAGTTAGAGTTTCGAGCCCACCCGGTGGTGGTGCGGCTCTTTTTTTTCTTTGGGCTGATAGCTTTGAAGATATGTTCCTATGGTGGTGAAAGTGGGGCATGACTGTCTCCGTGGCGCAATTGGCTAGCACGATCGGCTGTTAACCGAAAAGTTGGAGGTTCGAGCCCACCCGGTGGTGGTGCGGCTTTTTTTTTTCTTTAAGCTGATAGCTTTGAAGATATGTTCTGATGGTGGTGAAAGTGGAGCACGACTGTCTCCGTGGCGCAATTGGCTAGCGCGATTGGCTTTAAACCGAAAAGTTTGAGGTTCGGGCTTTCCCGGGAGTGGTGTGTTGCTTTTTTTTTCTTTGGGCTGATAGCTTTGAATATATGTTCTGATGGTGGTGAGAGTGGAGCAAGACTGTCTCTGTTGCGCAATTGACTAGCTGAATTGGCTGTCAACCGAAAGGTTGGAGTTTCGAGCCCTCCCTGGAGTGGTGTGTTGCTTTTTTCTTTGCGCTGATAGCTTTGAGGATACGTTGTGATGGTGGTGAGAGTGGAGCACGACTGTCTCCATGGCGCAATTGGCTAGCGCGATCGGCTGTTGACCGAAAATTTGGAGGTTCGAGCCCTCCCGGGAGTGGTGTGTTGCTTTTTTCTTTGCGCTGATAGCTTTGAAGATATGTTCTGATGGTGGTGAGAGTGGACCACGACTGTCTCCGTGGCGCAATTGGCTAGCACGATCGGCTGTTAACCGAAAGGTTGGAGGTTCGAGCCCACCCGGTGGTGGTGCGGCGCCTTTTTTGCTTTGGGCTAATAGCTCTGAAGAAATGTTCTGACGGTGGTGAGAGTGGAGCACGACTGTCTCTGTGGCGCAATTGGCTAGCGCGATCAGCTGTTAACCGAAAGGTTGGAGGTTCGAGCCCACCCGGTGGTGGTGCGGCGCTTTTTTTTGTTTGCGCTGATAGCTTTGAACATACGTTCTGATGGTGGTGAGAGTGGAGCAATACTCTCTCTGTGGCGCAATTGGCTAGCGCGATCGGCTGTGACGGGAAAGTTAGAGGTTCGAGTCCACCCGTTGGTGGTGCGGCGCTTTTTTTATCTTTGCGCTGATAGCTTTGAGGATATGTTCTGATGGTGGTGAGAGTGGAGCAGGACTGTCTCCGTGGCGCAATTGGCTAGCGCGATCGGCTGTTAACGGAAAGGTTGGAGTTTCGAGCCCACCCGGTGGTAGTGCGGCGCTTTTTTTTCTTTGGGCTGATAGATTTGACGATATGTTCTGATGGTGGTGAGAATGGAGCAGGACTGTCTCCGTGCCGCAAATGGCTAGCGAGATCGGCTGTTAACCGAAAAATTGGAGGTTCGAGCCCACCCGGTGGTGGTGCGGCGCTTTTTTTTGGGCTGATAGCTTTGAAGATATGTTCTGATGGTGTTGAGAATGGAGCAGGAATGTCTCCGTGGCGCAATTGGCTAGCGCGGTCGGCTGTTAACCGAAAGGTTGGAGGTTCGAGCCCACCCGGTGGTGGTGCGGCGCTTTTTTTTCTTTGCGCTGATAGCTTTGAAGATATGTTCTGATCGTGGTGAGAGTGGAGCACGACTGTCTCCGTGGCGCAATTGGCTAGCATGATCGGTTGTTAACCGAAAAGTTAGAGGTTCGAGCCCACCCGGTGGTGGTGCGGCGCTTTTTTTTTGGGCTGATAGCTTTGAAGATATGTTCTGATGGCAGTGAGAGTGGAGCAGGACTGCCTCCGTGGCGCAATTGGCTAGCGCGAACGGCTATTCACCGAAACGTTGGAGGTTCGAGCCCTCCCGGGAGTGGTGTGTTGCTTTTTTCTTTGCGCTGATAGCTTTGAAGATATGTTCTGATGGTGGTGAGAGTGGACCACGACTGTCTCCGTGGCGCAATTGGCTAGCACGATCGGCTGTTAACCGAAAGGTTGGAGGTTCGAGGCCACCCGGTGGTGGTGCGGCGCCTTTTTTGCTTTGGGCTGATAGCTCTGAAGAAATGTTCTGACGGTGGTGAGAGTGGAGCACGACTGTCTCTGTGGCGCAATTGGCTAGCGCGATCAGCTGTTAACCGAAAGGTTGGAGGTTCGAGCCCACGCGGTGGTGGTGCGGCGCTTTTTTTTCTTTGTGCTGATAGCTTTGAACATACGTTCGGATGGTGGTGAGAGTGGAGCAGGACTGTCTCCGTGCCGCAAATGGCTAGCGCGATCGGCTGTTAACCGAAAAATTGGAGGTTCGAGCCCACAAGGTGGTGGTGCGGCGCTTTTTTTGGGCTGATAGCTTTGAAGATATGTTCTGATGGTGGTGAGAGAGGAGCAGGACTGTCTCCGTGGCGCAATTGGCTAGCGCGATCGGCTGTTAACTGAAAGGTTGGAGGTTCGAGCTCACCCGGTGGTGGTGCGGCGCTTTTTTTTTCTTTGGGCTGATAGCTTTGAAGATATGTTCTGATGGTGGTGAGAATGGAGCAGGACTGTCTCCGTGCCGCAAATGGCTAGCGAGATTGGCTGTTAACCGAAAAATTGTAGGTTCGAGCCCACCCGGTGGTGGTGCGGCGCTTTTTTTTGGGCTGATAGCTTTGAAGATATGTTCTGATAGTGGTGAGAGAGGAGCAGGATTGTCTCCGTGGCGCAATTGGCTAGCGCGATCGGCTGTTAACCGAAAGGTTGGAGGTTCGAGCCCACCCGGTGGTGGTGCGGCGCTTTTTTTTCTTTGCGCTGTTAGCTTTGAAGATATGTACTGATGGTGGTGAGAGTGGAGCACGACTGTCTCCGTGGCGCATTTGGCTAGCGCGATCGGTTGTTAACCGAAAGGTTGGAGTTTCGAGCACACCCGGTGGTAGTGCGGCGCTTTTTTTTCTTTGGGCTGATAGCTTTGAAGTTATGTTCTGATGGTGGCGAGAATGGAGCAGGACTGTCTCCGTGCCGCAAATGGCTAGCGCGATCGGCTGTTAACAGAAAAATTGGAGGTTCGAGCCCACAAGGTGGTGGTGCGGCCCTTTTTTTGGGCTGATAGCTTTGAAGATATGTTCTGATGGTGGTGAGAGAGGAGAAGGACTGTCTCCGTGGCGCAATTGGCTAGCGCAATCGGCTGTTAACCGAAAGGTTGGAGGGTCGAGCCCACCCGGTGGTGGCGCGGCGCTTTTTTTCTTTGCACTGATAGCTTTGAAGATATGTTCTGATGGTGGTGAGAGTGGAGCACGACTGTCTCCGTGGCGCAATTGGCTAGCGCGATCGGTTGTTAACCGCAAAGTTGGAGTTTCGAGCCCACCCGGTGGTGGTGCGGCTCTTTTTTTTCTTTGGGCTGATAGCTTTGAAGATATGTTCCTATGGTGGTGAAAGTGGGGCATGACTGTCTCCGTGGCGCAATTGGCTAGCACGATCGGCTGTTAACCGAAAAGTTGGAGGTTCGAGCCCACCCGGTGGTGGTGCGGCTTTTTTTTTTCTTTAAGCTGATAGCTTTGAAGATATGTTCTGATGGTGGTGAAAGTGGAGCACGACTGTCTCCGTGGCGCAATTGGCTAGCGCGATTGGCTTTAAACCGAAAAGTTTGAGGTTCGGGCTTTCCCGGGAGTGGTGTGTTGCTTTTTTTTTTCTTTGGGCTGATAGCTTTGAAGATATGTTCTGATGGTGGTGAGAGTGGAGCAAGACTGTCTCTGTTGCGCAATTGACTAGCTGAATTGGCTGTCAACCGAAAGGTTGGAGTTTCGAGCCCTCCCTGGAGTGGTGTGTTGCTTTTTTCTTTGCGCTGATAGCTTTGAGGATACGTTGTGATGGTGGTGAGAGTGGAGCACGACTGTCTCCATGGCGCAATTGGCTAGCGCGATCGGCTGTTGACCGAAAATTTGGAGGTTCGAGCCCTCCCGGGAGTGGTGTGTTGCTTTTTTCTTTGCGCTGATAGCTTTGAAGATATGTTCTGATGGTGGTGAGAGTGGACCACGACTGTCTCCGTGGCGCAATTGGCTAGCACGATCGGCTGTTAACCGAAAGGTTGGAGGTTCGAGCCCACCCGGTGGTGGTGCGGCGCCTTTTTTGCTTTGGGCTAATAGCTCTGAAGAAATGTTCTGACGGTGGTGAGAGTGGAGCACGACTGTCTCTGTGGCGCAATTGGCTAGCGCGATCAGCTGTTAACCGAAAGGTTGGAGGTTCGAGCCCACCCGGTGGTGGTGCGGCGCTTTTTTTTGTTTGCGCTGATAGCTTTGAACATACGTTCTGATGGTGGTGAGAGTGGAGCAATACTCTCTCTGTGGCGCAATTGGCTAGCGCGATCGGCTGTGACGGGAAAGTTAGAGGTTCGAGTCCACCCGTTGGTGGTGCGGCGCTTTTTTTATCTTTGCGCTGATAGCTTTGAGGATATGTTCTGATGGTGGTGAGAGTGGAGCAGGACTGTCTCCGTGGCGCAATTGGCTAGCGCGATCGGCTGTTAACGGAAAGGTTGGAGTTTCGAGCCCACCCGGTGGTAGTGCGGCGCTTTTTTTTCTTTGGGCTGATAGATTTGACGATATGTTCTGATGGTGGTGAGAATGGAGCAGGACTGTCTCCGTGCCGCAAATGGCTAGCGAGATCGGCTGTTAACCGAAAAATTGGAGGTTCGAGCCCACCCGGTGGTGGTGCGGCGCTTTTTTTTGGGCTGATAGCTTTGAAGATATGTTCTGATGGTGTTGAGAATGGAGCAGGAATGTCTCCGTGGCGCAATTGGCTAGCGCGGTCGGCTGTTAACCGAAAGGTTGGAGGTTCGAGCCCACCCGGTGGTGGTGCGGCGCTTTTTTTTCTTTGCGCTGATAGCTTTGAAGATATGTTCTGATCGTGGTGAGAGTGGAGCACGACTGTCTCCGTGGCGTATTGGCTAGCGCGATCGGTTGTTAACCGAAAAGTTGGAGGTTCGAGCCCACCCGGTGGTGGTGCGGCGCTTTTTTTTTCTTTGGGCTGATAGCTTTGAAGATATGTTCTGATGGTGGTGAAAGTGGGGCATGACTGTCTCCGTGGCGCAATTGGCTATCACGATCGGCTGTTAACCGAAAGTTTGGAGGTTCGAGCCCACCCGGTGGTGGTGCGGCGCTTTTTTTGGGCTGATAGCTCTGAAGAAATGTTCTGACGGTGGTGAGAGTGGAGAACGACTGTCTCCGTGGCGCAAATGGCTAGCGCGATCGTCTGTTAACCGAAATGTTGGAGGTTCGAGCCCACCCGGTGGTCGTGCGGCGCGTTTTTTTTTCTTTGGGCTGATAGCTTTGAAGATATGTTCTGATGGCAGTGAGAGTGGAGCAGGACTGCCTCCGTGGCGCAATTGGCTAGCGCGATCGGCTGTTAACCGTAAAGTTGGAGGTTCGAGCCCTCCCGGGAGTGGTGTGTTGCTTTTTTCTTTGCGCTGATAGCTTTGAAGATATGTTCTGATGGTGGTGAGAATGAAGCAGGACTGTCTCCGTGCCGCAAATGGCTAGCGAGATCGGCTGTTAACCGAAAAATTGGAGGTTCGAGCCTACCCGGTGGTGGTGCGGCACTTTTTTTTGGGCTGATAGCTTTGAAGATATGTTCTGATGGTGGTGAGAGAGGAGCACGACTGTCTCCGTGGCGCAATTGGCTAGCGCGATCGGCTGTTAACTGAAAGGTTGAAGGTTCGAGCCCATTCGGTGGTGGTGCGGCACTTTTTTTCTTTGGGCTGATAGCCTTGAAGATATGTTCTGATGGTAGTGAGAGTGGAGCAGGACTGTCTCCGTGGCGCAATTGGCTAGCGCGATCGGCTGTTAACCGAAAGGTTGGAGGTTCGAGCTCACCCGGTGGTGGTGCGGCGCTTTTTTTTTCTTTGGGCTGATAGCTTTGAAGATATGTTCTGATGGTGGTGAGAGTGGAGCAGAACTGTCTCCGTGGCGCAATTGGCTAGCGTGATCGGCTGTAACGGGAAAGTTAGAGGTTCGAGTCCACCCGTTGGTTGTGCGGCGCTTTTTTTATCTTTGCGCTGATAGCTTTGAGGATATGTTCTGATGGCGGTGAGAGTGGAGCAGGACTGTCTCCGTGGCGCAATTGGCTAGCGCGATCGGCTGTTAACGGAAAGGTTGGAGTTTCGAGCCCACCCGGTGGTAGTGCGGCGCTTTTTTTTCTTTGGGCTGATAGCTTTGACGATATGTTCTGATGGTGGTGAGAATGAAGCAGGACTGTCTCCGTGCCGCAAATGGCTAGCGAGATCGGCTGTTAACCGAAATGTTGGAGGTTCGAGCCCACCCGGTGGTCGTGCGGCGCTTTTTTTTTCTTTGGGCTGATAGCTTTGAAGATATGTTCTGATGGTGTTGAGAGTGGAGCAGGACTGTCTCCGTGGCGCAATTGGCTAGCGCGATCGGCTGTTAACCGAAAGGTTGGAGGTTCGAGCTCACCCGGTGGTGGTGCGGCGCTTTTTTTTTCTTTGGGCTGATAGCTTTGAAGATATGTACTGATGGTGGTGAGAGTGGAGCACGACTGTCTCCGTGGCGCAATTGGCTAGCGCGATCGGTTGTTAACCGAAAGGTTGGAGTTTCGAGCACACCCGGTGGTAGTGCGGCGCTTTTTTTTCTTTGGGCTGATAGCTTTGAAGTTATGTTCTGATGGTGGTGAGAATGGAGCAGGACTGTCTCCGTGCCGCAAATGGCTAGCGCGATCGGCTGTTAACAGAAAAATTGGAGGTTCGAGCCCACAAGGTGGTGGTGCGGCCCTTTTTTTTTTGGGCTGATAGCTTTGAAGATATGTTCTGATGGTGGTGAGAGAGGAGAAGGACTGTCTCCGTGGCGCAATTGGCTAGCGCAATCGGCTGTTAACCGAAAGGTTGGAGGGTCGAGCCCACCCGGTGGTGGCGCGGCGCTTTTTTTCTTTGCACTGATAGCTTTGAAGATATGTTCTGATGGTGGTGAGAGTGGAGCAGGACTGTCTCCGTTGCGCCATTGGCTTGCGCGATCGGCTGTTAACGGAAAGGTTCGAGCCCAATGGGTGGTGGTTCGGCGCTTTTTTTCTTTGCGCTGATAGCTTTGAAGATATGTTCTGATGGTGGTGAGAGTGGAGCACGACTGTCTCCGTGGCGCAATTGGCTAGCATGATCGGTTGTTAACCGAAAAGTTAGAGGTTCGAGCCCACCCGGTGGTGGTGCGGCGCTTTTTTTTTTGGGCTGATAGCTTTGAAGATATGTTCTGATGGCAGTGAGAGTGGAGCAGGACTGCCTCCGTGGCGCAATTGGCTAGCGCGATCGGCTATTCACCGAAACGTTGGAGGTTCGAGCCCTCCCGGGAGTGGTGTGTTGCTTTTTTCTTTGCGCTGATAGCTTTGAAGATATGTTCTGATGGTGGTGAGAGTGGACCACGACTGTCTCCGTGGCGCAATTGGCTAGCACGATCGGCTGTTAACCGAAAGGTTGGAGGTTCGAGGCCACCCGGTGGTGGTGCGGCGCCTTTTTTGCTTTGGGCTGATAGCTCTGAAGAAATGTTCTGACGGTGGTGAGAGTGGAGCACGACTGTCTCTGTGGCGCAATTGGCTAGCGCGATCAGCTGTTAACCGAAAGGTTGGAGGTTCGAGCCCACGCGGTGGTGGTGCGGCGCTTTTTTTTCTTTGTGCTGATAGCTTTGAACATACGTTCGGATGGTGGTGAGAGTGGAGCAGGACTGTCTCCGTGCCGCAAATGGCTAGCGCGATCGGCTGTTAACCGAAAAATTGGAGGTTCGAGCCCACAAGGTGGTGGTGCGGCGCTTTTTTTGGGCTGATAGCTTTGAAGATATGTTCTGATGGTGGTGAGAGAGGAGCAGGACTGTCTCCGTGGCGCAATTGGCTAGCGCGATCGGCTGTTAACTGAAAGGTTGGAGGTTCGAGCTCACCCGGTGGTGGTGCGGCGCTTTTTTTTCTTTGGGCTGATAGCTTTGAAGATATGTTCTGATGGTGGTGAGAATGGAGCAGGACTGTCTCCGTGCCGCAAATGGCTAGCGAGATTGGCTGTTAACCGAAAAATTGTAGGTTCGAGCCCACCCGGTGGTGGTGCGGCGCTTTTTTTTGGGCTGATAGCTTTGAAGATATGTTCTGATAGTGGTGAGAGAGGAGCAGGATTGTCTCCGTGGCGCAATTGGCTAGCGCGATCAGCTGTTAACCGAAAGGTTGGAGGTTCGAGCCCACCCGGTGGTGGTGCGGCGCTTTTTTTTCTTTGCGCTGTTAGCTTTGAAGATATGTACTGATGGTGGTGAGAGTGGAGCACGACTGTCTCCGTGGCGCATTTGGCTAGCGCGATCGGTTGTTAACCGAAAGGTTGGAGTTTCGAGCACACCCGGTGGTAGTGCGGCGCTTTTTTTTCTTTGGGCTGATAGCTTTGAAGTTATGTTCTGATGGTGGTGAGAATGGAGCAGGACTGTCTCCGTGCCGCAAATGGCTAGCGCGATCGGCTGTAACAGAAAAATTGGAGGTTCGAGCCCACAAGGTGGTGGTGCGGCCCTTTTTTTGGGCTGATAGCTTTGAAGATATGTTCTGATGGTGGTGAGAGAGGAGAAGGACTGTCTCCGTGGCGCAATTGGCTAGCGCAATCGGCTGTTAACCGAAAGGTTGGAGGGTCGAGCCCACCCGGTGGTGGCGCGGCGCTTTTTTTCTTTGCACTGATAGCTTTGAAGATATGTTCTGATGGTGGTGAGAGTGGAGCACGACTGTCTCCGTGGCGCAATTGGCTAGCGCGATCGGTTGTTAACCGAAATGTTGGAGTTTCGAGCCCACCCGGTGGTGGTGCGGCTCTTTTTTTTCTTTGGGCTGATAGCTTTGAAGATATGTTCCTATGGTGGTGAAAGTGGGGCATGACTGTCTCCGTGGCGCAATTGGCTAGCACGATCGGCTGTTAACCGAAAAGTTGGAGGTTCGAGCCCACACGGTGGTGGTGTGGCTTTTTTTTCTTTAAGCTGATAGCTTTGAAGATATGTTCTGATGGTGGTGAAAGTGGAGCACGACTGTCTCCGTGGCGCAATTGGCTAGCGCGATTGGCTTTAAACCGAAAAGTTTGAGGTTCGGGCTTTCCCGGGAGTGGTGTGTTGCTTTTTTTTTCTTTGGGCTGATAGCTTTGAAGATATGTTCTGATGGTGGTGAGAGTGGAGCAAGACTGTCTCTGTTGCGCAATTGACTAGCTGAATTGGCTGTCAACCGAAAGGTTGGAGTTTCGAGCCCTCCCTGGAGTGGTGTGTTGCTTTTTTCTTTGCGCTAATAGCTTTGAGGATACGTTGTGATGGTGGTGAGAGTGGAGCACGACTGTCTCCATGGCGCAATTGGCTAGCGCGATCGGCTGTTGACCGAAAATTTGGAGGTTCGAGCCCTCCCGGGAGTGGTGTGTTGCTTTTTTCTTTGCGCTGATAGCTTTGAAGATATGTTCTGATGGTGGTGAGAGTGGACCACGACTGTCTCCGTGGCGCAATTGGCTAGCACGATCGGCTGTTAACCGAAAGGTTGGAGGTTCGAGCCCACCCGGTGGTGGTGCGGCGCCTTTTTTGCTTTGGGCTAATAGCTCTGAAGAAATGTTCTGACGGTGGTGAGAGTGGAGCACGACTGTCTCTGTGGCGCAATTGGCTAGCGCGATCAGCTGTTAACCGAAAGGTTGGAGGTTCGAGCCCACCCGGTGGTGGTGCGGCGCTTTTTTTTGTTTGCGCTGATAGCTTTGAACATACGTTCTGATGGTGGTGAGAGTGGAGCAATACTCTCTCTGTGGCGCAATTGGCTAGCGCGATCGGCTGTGACGGGAAAGTTAGAGGTTCGAGTCCACCCGTTGGTGGTGCGGCGCTTTTTTTATCTTTGCGCTGATAGCTTTGAGGATATGTTCTGATGGTGGTGAGAGTGGAGCAGGACTGTCTCCGTGGCGCAATTGGCTAGCGCGATCGGCTGTTAACGGAAAGGTTGGAGTTTCGAGCCCACCCGGTGGTAGTGCGGCGCTTTTTTTTCTTTGGGCTGATAGATTTGACGATATGTTCTGATGGTGGTGAGAATGGAGCAGGACTGTCTCCGTGCCGCAAATGGCTAGCGAGATCGGCTGTTAACCGAAAAATTGGAGGTTCGAGCCCACCCGGTGGTGGTGCGGCGCTTTTTTTTGGGCTGATAGCTTTGAAGATATGTTCTGATGGTGTTGAGAATGGAGCAGGAATGTCTCCGTGGCGCAATTGGCTAGCGCGGTCGGCTGTTAACCGAAAGGTTGGAGGTTCGAGCCCACCCGGTGGTGGTGCGGCGCTTTTTTTTCTTTGCGCTGATAGCTTTGAAGATATGTTCTGATCGTGGTGAGAGTGGAGCACGACTGTCTCCGTGGCGTATTGGCTAGCGCGATCGGTTGTTAACCGAAAAGTTGGAGGTTCGAGCCCACCCGGTGGTGGTGCGGCGCTTTTTTTTTCTTTGGGCTGATAGCTTTGAAGATATGTTCTGATGGTGGTGAAAGTGGGGCATGACTGTCTCCGTGGCGCAATTGGCTAGCACGATCGGCTGTTAACCGAAAGTTTGGAGGTTCGAGCCCACCCGGTGGTGGTGCGGCGCTTTTTTTGGGCTGATAGCTCTGAAGAAATGTTCTGACGGTGGTGAGAGTGGAGAACGACTGTCTCCGTGGCGCAAATGGCTAGCGCGATCGTCTGTTAACCGAAATGTTGGAGGTTCGAGCCCACCCGGTGGTCGTGCGGCGCGTTTTTTTTTTCTTTGGGCTGATAGCTTTGAAGATATGTTCTGATGGCAGTGAGAGTGGAGCAGGACTGCCTCCGTGGCGCAATTGGCTAGCGCGATCGGCTGTTAACCGTAAAGTTGGAGGTTCGAGCCCTCCCGGGAGTGGTGTGTTGCTTTTTTCTTTGCGCTGATAGCTTTGAAGATATGTTCTGATGGTGGTGAGAATGAAGCAGGACTGTCTCCGTGCCGCAAATGGCTAGCGAGATCGGCTGTTAACCGAAAAATTGGAGGTTCGAGCCTACCCGGTGGTGGTGCGGCACTTTTTTTTGGGCTGATAGCTTTGAAGATATGTTCTGATGGTGGTGAGAGAGGAGCACGACTGTCTCCGTGGCGCAATTGGCTAGCGCGATCGGCTGTTAACTGAAAGGTTGAAGGTTCGAGCCCATTCGGTGGTGGTGCGGCACTTTTTTTCTTTGGGCTGATAGCCTTGAAGATATGTTCTGATGGTAGTGAGAGTGGAGCAGGACTGTCTCCGTGGCGCAATTGGCTAGCGCGATCGGCTGTTAACCGAAAGGTTGGAGGTTCGAGCTCACCCGGTGGTGGTGCGGCGCTTTTTTTTCTTTGGGCTGATAGCTTTGAAGATATGTACTGATGGTGGTGAGAGTGGAGCACGACTGTCTCCGTGGCGCAATTGGCTAGCGCGATCGGTTGTTAACCGAAAGGTTGGAGTTTCGAGCACACCCGGTGGTAGTGCGGCGCTTTTTTTTCTTTGGGCTGATAGCTTTGAAGTTATGTTCTGATGGTGGTGAGAATGGAGCAGGACTGTCTCCGTGCCGCAAATGGCTAGCGCGATCGGCTGTTAACAGAAAAATTGGAGGTTCGAGCCCACAAGGTGGTGGTGCGGCCCTTTTTTTTTGGGCTGATAGCTTTGAAGATATGTTCTGATGGTGGTGAGAGAGGAGAAGGACTGTCTCCGTGGCGCAATTGGCTAGCGCAATCGGCTGTTAACCGAAAGGTTGGAGGGTCGAGCCCACCCGGTGGTGGCGCGGCGCTTTTTTTCTTTGCACTGATAGCTTTGAAGATATGTTCTGATGGTGGTGAGAGTGGAGCACGACTGTCTCCGTGGCGCAATTGGCTAGCGCGATCGGTTGTTAACCGAAAAGTTGGAGTTTCGAGCCCACCCGGTGGTGGTGCGGCTCTTTTTTTTTCTTTGGGCTGATAGCTTTGAAGATATGTTCTGATGGTGGTGAGAGTGGAGCAAGACTGTCTCTGTTGCGCAATTGACTAGCTGAATTGGCTGTCAACCGAAAGGTTGGAGTTTCGAGCCCTCCCTGGAGTGGTGTGTTGCTTTTTTCTTTGCGCTGATAGCTTTGAGGATACGTTGTGATGGTGGTGAAAGTGGAGCACGACTGTCTCCATGGCGAAATTGGCTAGCGCGATCGGCTGTAACAGAAAAGTTAGAGGTTCGAGCCCACCCGGTGGTGGTGCGGCGCTTTTTTTTCTTTGGGCTGATAGCTTTGAAGCTATGTTCTGATGGTGGTGAGAGTGGAGCAGGACTGTCTCCGTTGCGCCATTGGCTTGCGCGATCGGCTGTTAACGGAAAGGTTCGAGCCCAATGGGTGGTGGTTCGGCGCTTTTTTTCTTTGCGCTGATAGCTTTGAAGATATGTTCTGATGGTGGTGAGAGTGGAGCACGACTGTCTCCGTGGCGCAATTGGCTAGCATGATCGGTTGTTAACCGAAAAGTTAGAGGTTCGAGCCCACCCGGTGGTGGTGCGGCGCTTTTTTTTTTGGGCTGATAGCTTTGAAGATATGTTCTGATGGCAGTGAGAGTGGAGCAGGACTGCCTCCGTGGCGCAATTGGCTAGCGCGATCGGCTATTCACCGAAACGTTGGAGGTTCGAGCCCTCCCGGGAGTGGTGTGTTGCTTTTTTCTTTGCGCTGATAGCTTTGAAGATATGTTCTGATGGTGGTGAGAGTGGACCACGACTGTCTCCGTGGCGCAATTGGCTAGCACGATCGGCTGTTAACCGAAAGGTTGGAGGTTCGAGGCCACCCGGTGGTGGTGCGGCGCCTTTTTTGCTTTGGGCTGATAGCTCTGAAGAAATGTTCTGACGGTGGTGAGAGTGGAGCACGACTGTCTCTGTGGCGCAATTGGCTAGCGCGATCAGCTGTTAACCGAAAGGTTGGAGGTTCGAGCCCACGCGGTGGTGGTGCGGCGCTTTTTTTTCTTTGTGCTGATAGCTTTGAACATACGTTCGGATGGTGGTGAGAGTGGAGCAGGACTGTCTCCGTGCCGCAAATGGCTAGCGCGATCGGCTGTTAACCGAAAAATTGGAGGTTCGAGCCCACAAGGTGGTGGTGCGGCGCTTTTTTTGGGCTGATAGCTTTGAAGATATGTTCTGATGGTGGTGAGAGAGGAGCAGGACTGTCTCCGTGGCGCAATTGGCTAGCGCGATCGGCTGTTAACTGAAAGGTTGGAGGTTCGAGCTCACCCGGTGGTGGTGCGGCGCTTTTTTTTCTTTGGGCTGATAGCTTTGAAGATATGTTCTGATGGTGGTGAGAATGGAGCAGGACTGTCTCCGTGCCGCAAATGGCTAGCGAGATTGGCTGTTAACCGAAAAATTGTAGGTTCGAGCCCACCCGGTGGTGGTGCGGCGCTTTTTTTTGGGCTGATAGCTTTGAAGATATGTTCTGATAGTGGTGAGAGAGGAGCAGGATTGTCTCCGTGGCGCAATTGGCTAGCGCGATCAGCTGTTAACCGAAAGGTTGGAGGTTCGAGCCCACCCGGTGGTGGTGCGGCGCTTTTTTTTCTTTGCGCTGTTAGCTTTGAAGATATGTACTGATGGTGGTGAGAGTGGAGCACGACTGTCTCCGTGGCGCATTTGGCTAGCGCGATCGGTTGTTAACCGAAAGGTTGGAGTTTCGAGCACACCCGGTGGTAGTGCGGCGCTTTTTTTTCTTTGGGCTGATAGCTTTGAAGTTATGTTCTGATGGTGGTGAGAATGGAGCAGGACTGTCTCCGTGCCGCAAATGGCTTGCGCGATCGGTTGTAACAGAAAAATTGGAGGTTCGAGCCCACAAGGTGGTGGTGCGGCCCTTTTTTTGGGCTGATAGCTTTGAAGATATGTTCTGATGGTGGTGAGAGAGGAGAAGGACTGTCTCCGTGGCGCAATTGGCTAGCGCAATCGGCTGTTAACCGAAAGGTTGGAGGGTCGAGCCCACCCGGTGGTGGCGCGGCGCTTTTTTTCTTTGCACTGATAGCTTTGAAGATATGTTCTGATGGTGGTGAGAGTGGAGCACGACTGTCTCCGTGGCGCAATTGGCTAGCGCGATCGGTTGTTAACCGAAAAGTTGGAGTTTCGAGCCCACCCGGTGGTGGTGCGGCTCTTTTTTTTCTTTGGGCTGATAGCTTTGAAGATATGTTCCTATGGTGGTGAAAGTGGGGCATGACTGTCTCCGTGGCGCAATTGGCTAGCACGATCGGCTGTTAACCGAAAAGTTGGAGGTTCGAGCCCACCCGGTGGTGGTGTGGCTTTTTTTTTCTTTAAGCTGATAGCTTTGAAGATATGTTCTGATGGTGGTGAAAGTGGAGCACGACTGTCTCCGTGGCGCAATTGGCTAGCGCGATTGGCTTTAAACCGAAAAGTTTGAGGTTCGGGCTTTCCCGGGAGTGGTGTGTTGCTTTTTTTTTCTTTGGGCTGATAGCTTTGAAGATATGTTCTGATGGTGGTGAGAGTGGAGCAAGACTGTCTCTGTTGCGCAATTGACTAGCTGAATTGGCTGTCAACCGAAAGGTTGGAGTTTCGAGCCCTCCCTGGAGTGGTGTGTTGCTTTTTTCTTTGCGCTGATAGCTTTGAGGATACGTTGTGATGGTGGTGAGAGTGGAGCACGACTGTCTCCATGGCGCAATTGGCTAGCGCGATCGGCTGTTGACCGAAAATTTGGAGGTTCGAGCCCTCCCGGGAGTGGTGTGTTGCTTTTTTCTTTGCGCTGATAGCTTTGAAGATATGTTCTGATGGTGGTGAGAGTGGACCACGACTGTCTCCGTGGCGCAATTGGCTAGCACGATCGGCTGTTAACCGAAAGGTTGGAGGTTCGAGCCCACCCGGTGGTGGTGCGGCGCCTTTTTTGCTTTGGGCTAATAGCTCTGAAGAAATGTTCTGACGGTGGTGAGAGTGGAGCACGACTGTCTCTGTGGCGCAATTGGCTAGCGCGATCAGCTGTTAACCGAAAGGTTGGAGGTTCGAGCCCACCCGGTGGTGGTGCGGCGCTTTTTTTTGTTTGCGCTGATAGCTTTGAACATACGTTCTGATGGTGGTGAGAGTGGAGCAATACTCTCTCTGTGGCGCAATTGGCTAGCGCGATCGGCTGTGACGGGAAAGTTAGAGGTTCGAGTCCACCCGTTGGTGGTGCGGCGCTTTTTTTATCTTTGCGCTGATTGCTTTGAGGATATGTTCTGATGGTGGTGAGAGTGGAGCAGGACTGTCTCCGTGGCGCAATTGGCTAGCTCGATCGGCTGTTAACGGAAAGGTTGGAGTTTCGAGCCCACCCGGTGGTAGTGCGGCGCTTTTTTTTCTTTGGGCTGATAGATTTGACGATATGTTCTGATGGTGGTGAGAATGGAGCAGGACTGTCTCCGTGCCGCAAATGGCTAGCGAGATCGGCTGTTAACCGAAAAATTGGAGGTTCGAGCCCACCCGGTGGTGGTGCGGCGCTTTTTTTTGGGCTGATAGCTTTGAAGATATGTTCTGATGGTGTTGAGAATGGAGCAGGAATGTCTCCGTGGCGCAATTGGCTAGCGCGGTCGGCTGTTAACCGAAAGGTTGGAGGTTCGAGCCCACCCGGTGGTGGTGCGGCGCTTTTTTTTCTTTGCGCTGATAGCTTTGAAGATATGTTCTGATCGTGGTGAGAGTGGAGCACGACTGTCTCCGTGGCGTATTGGCTAGCGCGATCGGTTGTTAACCGAAAAGTTGGAGGTTCGAGCCCACCCGGTGGTGGTGCGGCGCTTTTTTTTTCTTTGGGCTGATAGCTTTGAAGATATGTTCTGATGGTGGTGAAAGTGGGGCATGACTGTCTCCGTGGCGCAATTGGCTAGCACGATCGGCTGTTAACCGAAAGTTTGGAGGTTCGAGCCCACCCGGTGGTGGTGCGGCGCTTTTTTTTGGGCTGATAGCTCTGAAGAAATGTTCTGACGGTGGTGAGAGTGGAGAACGACTGTCTCCGTGGCGCAAATGGCTAGCGCGATCGGCTGTTAACCGAAATGTTGGAGGTTCGAGCCCACCCGGTGGTCGTGCGGCGCGTTTTTTTTTCTTTGGGCTGATAGCTTTGAAGATATGTTCTGATGGCAGTGAGAGTGGAGCAGGACTGCCTCCGTGGCGCTATTGGCTAGCGCGATCGGCTGTTAACCGTAAAGTTGGAGGTTCGAGCCCTCCCGGGAGTGGTGTGTTGCTTTTTTCTTTGCGCTGATAGCTTTGAAGATATGTTCTGATGGTGGTGAGAATGAAGCAGGACTGTCTCCGTGCCGCAAATGGCTAGCGAGATCGGCTGTTAACCGAAAAATTGGAGGTTCGAGCCTACGCGGTGGTGGTGCGGCACTTTTTTTTGGGCTGATAGCTTTGAAGATATGTTCTGATGGTGGTGAGAGAGGAGCACGACTGTCTCCGTGGCGCAATTGGCTAGCGCGATCGGCTGTTAACTGAAAGGTTGAAGGTTCGAGCCCATTCGGTGGTGGTGCGGCACTTTTTTTCTTTGGGCTGATAGCCTTGAAGATATGTTCTGATGGTAGTGAGAGTGGAGCAGGACTGTCTCCGTGGCGCAATTGGCTAGCGCGATCGGCTGTTAACCGAAAGGTTGGAGGTTCGAGCTCACCCGGTGGTGGTGCGGCGCTTTTTTTTTCTTTGGGCTGATAGCTTTGAAGATATGTTCTGATGGTGGTGAGAGTGGAGCAGAACTGTCTCCGTGGCGCAATTGGCTAGCGTGATCGGCTGTAACGGGAAAGTTAGAGGTTCGAGTCCACCCGTTGGTTGTGCGGCGCTTTTTTTATCTTTGCGCTGATAGCTTTGAGGATATGTTCTGATGGCGGTGAGAGTGGAGCAGGACTGTCTCCGTGGCGCAATTGGCTAGCGCGATCGGCTGTTAACGGAAAGGTTGGAGTTTCGAGCCCACCCGGTGGTAGTGCGGCGCTTTTTTTTCTTTGGGCTGATAGCTTTGACGATATGTTCTGATGGTGGTGAGAATGAAGCAGGACTGTCTCCGTGCCGCAAATGGCTAGCGAGATCGGCTGTTAACCGAAATGTTGGAGGTTCGAGCCCACCCGGTGGTCGTGCGGCGCTTTTTTTTTCTTTGGGCTGATAGCTTTGAAGATATGTTCTGATGGTGGTGAGAGTGGAGCAGGACTGTCTCCGTGGCGCAATTGGCTAGCGCGATCGGCTGTTAACCGAAAGGTTGGAGGTTCGAGCTCACCCGGTGGTGGTGTGGCGCTTTTTTTTTCTTTGGGCTGATAGCTTTGAAGATATGTTCTGATCGTGGTGAGAGTGGAGAACGACTGTCTCCGTGGCGCAAATGGCTAGCGCGATCGGCTGTTAACCGAAATGTTGGAGGTTCGAGCCCACCCGGTGGTCGTGCGGCGCTTTTTTTTCTTTGGGCTGATAGCTTTGAAGATATGTTCTGATGGCAGTGAGAGTGGAGCAGGACTGCCTCCGTGGCGCAATTGGCTAGCGCGATCGGGTGTTAACCGTAAAGTTGGAGGTTCGAGCCCTCCCGGGAGTGGTGTGTTGCTTTTTTCTTTGCGCTGATAGCTTTGAAGATATGTTCTGATGGTGGTGAGAGTGGAGCAAGACTGTCTCTGCTGCGCAATTGACTAGCTGAATCGGCTGTTAACCGAAAGGTTGGAGTTTCGAGCCCTCCCGGGAGTGGTGTGTTGCTTTTTCTTTGCGCTGAGAGCTTTGAAGATATGTTCTGATGGTGGTGAATGTGGAGCACGACTGTCTCCGTGGCGCAATTGGCTAGCGCGATTGGCTGTTAACCGTAAGTTTGGAGGTTCGAGCCCACCCGGTGGTGGGGCGGCGCTTTTTTTTCTTTGGGCTGATAGCTTTGAAGATATGTTCTGATGGTGGTGAGAGTGGAGCAAGAATGTCTCCGTGGCGCAATCAGCTAGCGCGATCGGCTGTAAAGTTAGAGGTTCGAGCTCCCCGGTGGTGGTGCGGCGCTTTTTTTTTCTTTGGGCTGATAGCTTTGAAGATATCTTCTGATGGAGGTGAGAGTGGAGCAAGACTGTCTCCCTGGCGCAATTGGCTAGCGCGATCGGCTGTTAATCGAAAGGTTGGAGGTTCAAGCCCTCCCGGGAGTGGTGTGTTGCTTTTTTTTCTTTGTGCTGATAGCTTTAAAGATATGTTCTGATGGTGGTGAGAGAGGACCAGGACTCTCTCTATGGCGCAATTCGCTAGCGCGATCGGCTGTTAACTGAAAAGTTGGAGGTTCGAGCCCTCCCGGGAGTGGTGTGTTGCTTTTTTCTTTGCGCTGATAGCTTTGAAGATATGTTCTGATGGTGGTGAAAGTGGGGCATGACTGTCTCCGTGGCGCCATTGGCTAGCACAATCGGCTGTTAACCGAAAGGTTGGAGGTTCGAGCCCATTCGGTGGTGGTGTGGCGCCTTTTTTGCTTTGGGCTGATAGCTCTGAAGAAATGTTCTGACGGTGGTGAGAGTGGAGAAGACTGTCTCCGTGGCGCAATTGGCTAGCGCGATCGGCTGTAACGGAAAACTTAGAGGTTCGAGCCCACCCGGTGGTGGTGCGGCGCTTTTTTTTTCTTTGGGCTGATAGCTTTGAAGATATGTTCTGACGGTGGTGAGAGTGGAGCAAGACTGTCTCCGTGGCGCAATTGGCTTGCAAGATCGGCTGTAACGGAAAAGTTAGAGGTTCGAGCCCACCCGGTGGCAGTGCGGCGCTTTCTTTTTCTTTGGGCTGATAGCTTTGAAGATATGTTCTGATGGTGGTGAGAATGGAGCAGGACTGTCTCCGTGCCGCAAATGGATAGCGAGATCGGCTGTTAACCGAAAAATTGGAGGTTCGAGCCTACCCGGTGGTGGTGCGGCGCTTTTTTTTGGGCTGATAGCTTTGAAGATATGTTCTGATGGTGGTGAGAGAGGAGCAGGACTGTCTCCGTGGCGCAATTGGCTTGCGCGATCGGCTGTTAACTGAAAGGTTGAAGGTTCGAGCCCATCCGGTGGTGGTGCGGCGCTTTTTTTTCTTTGGGCTGATAGCTTTGAAGCTATGTTCAGATGGTGGTGAGAGTGGAGCAGGACTGTCTCCGTGGCGCAATAGGCTAGCGCGATCGGCTGTTAACCGAAAGGTTGGAGTTTCGAGACCTTCCGAGAGTGGTTTGTTGCTTTTTCTTTGCACTGATAGCTTTGAAGATATGTTTTGGTGGTGGTGAGAGTAGAGCACGACTGTCTCCGTGGCGCAATTGGCTAGCGCGACCGGCTGTTAACCGAAAGGTTGGAGGTTGGAGCCCACCCGGTGGTGGTGCGGCGCTTTTTTTTGGGGCTGATAGCTTTGAAAGTATGTTCTGATGGTGGTGAGAGTGGAGCACGACTGTCTCCGTGGCGCAATTGGCTAGCGCAATCGGTTGTTAACCGAAAAGTTGGAGTTTCGAGCCCACCCGGTGGTAGTGCGGCTCTTTTTTTTCTTTTGGCTGATAGCTTTGAAGATATGTTCTGATGGTGGTGAAAGTGGGGCATGACTGTCTCCGTGGCGCAATTGGCTAGCACGATCGGCTGTTAACCGAAAGGTTGGAGGTTCGAGCCCACCCGGTGGTGGCGCGGCGCTTTTTTTTTTGCACTGATAGCTTTGAAGATATGTTCTGATGGTGGTGAGAGTGGAGCACGACTGTCTCCGTGGCGCAATTGGCTAGCGCGATCGGTTGTTAACCGAAAAGTTGGAGTTTCGAGCCCACCCGGTGGTGGTGCGGCTCTTTTTTTTTCTTTGGGCTGATAGCTTTGAAGATATGTTCCTATGGTGGTGAAAGTGGGGCATGACTGTCTCCGCGGCGCAATTGGCTAGCACGATCGGCTGTTAACCGAAAAGTTGGAGGTTCGAGCCCACCCGGTGGTGGTGCGGCTTTTTTTTTTCTTTAAGCTGATAGCTTTGAAGATATGTTCTGATGGTGGTGAAAGTGGAGCACGACTGTCTCCGTGGCGCAATTGGCTAGCGCGATTGGCTTTAAACCGAAAAGTTTGAGGTTCGGGCTTTCCCGGGAGTGGTGTGTTGCTTTTTTTTTCTTTGGGCTGATAGCTTTGAAGATATGTTCTGATGGTGGTGAGAGTGGAGCAAGACTGTCTTTGTTGCGCAATTGACTAGCTGAATTTGCTGTCAACCGAAAGGTTGGAGTTTCGAGCCCTCCCTGGAGTGGTGTGTTGCTTTTTTCTTTGCACTGATAGCTTTGAGGATACGTTGTGATGGTGGTGAGAGTGGAGCACGACTGTCTCCATGGCGCAATTGGCTAGCGCGATCGGCTGTTGACCGAAAAGTTGGAGGTTCGAGCCCTCCCGGGAGTGGTGTGTTGCTTTTTTCTTTGCGCTGATAGCTTTGAAGATATGTTCTGATGGTGGTGAGAGTGGACCACGACTGTCTCCGTGGCGCAATTGGCTAGCGCGATCGGCTGTTAACCGAAAGGTTGGAGGTTCGAGTTCACCCGGTGGTGGTGCGGCGCTTTGTTTTTCTTTGGGCTGATAACTTTGAAGATATGTTCTGATGGTGGTGAGAGTGGAGCAGAACTGTCTCCGTGGCGCAATGGCTAGCGTGATCGGCTGTAACGGGAAAGTTAGAGGTTCGAGTCCACCCGTTGGTGGTGCGGCGCTTTTTTTATCTTTGCGCTGATAGCTTTGAGGATATGTTCTGATGGTGGTGAGAGTGGAGCAGGACTGTCTCTGTGGCGCAATTGGCTAGCGCGATCGGCTGTTAACGGAAAGGTTGGAGTTTCGAGCCCACCCGGTGGTAGTGCGGCGCTTTTTTTTCTTTGGGCTGATAGATTTGACGATATGTTCTGATGGTGGTGAGAATGGAGCAGGACTGTCTCCGTGCCGCAAATGGCTAGCGAGATCGGCTGTTAACCGAAAAATTGGAGGTTCGAGCCCACCCGGTGGTGGTGCGGCGCTTTTTTTTGGGCTGATAGCTTTGAAGATATGTTCTGATGGTGTTGAGAATGGAGCAGGAATGTCTCCGTGGCGCAATTGGCTAGCGCGATCGGCTGTTAACCGAAAGGTTGGAGGTTCGAGCCCACCCGGTGGTGGTGCGGCGCTTTTTTTTCTTTGCGCTGATAGCTTTGAAGATATGTTCTGATCGTGGTGAGAGTGGAGCACGACTGTCTCCGTGGCGTATTGGCTAGCGCGATCGGTTGTTAACCGAAAAGTTGGAGGTTCGAGCCGCACCCGGTGGTGGTATGGCGCTTTTTTTTTCTTTGGGCTGATAGCTTTGAAGATATGTTCTGATGGTGGTGAAAGTGGGGCATGACTGTCTCCGTGGCGCAATTGGCTAGCACGATCGGCTGTTAACCGAAAGTTTGGAGGTTCGAGCCCACCCGGTGGTGGTGCCGCGCTTTTTTTTGGGCTGATAGCTCTGAAGAAATGTTCTGACGGTGGTGAGAGTGGAGAACGACTGTCTCCGTGGCGCAAATGGCTAGCGCGATCGGCTGTTAACCGAAATGTTGGAGGTTCGAGCCCACCCGGTGGTCGTGCGGCGCGTTTTTTTTTCTTTGGGCTGATAGCTTTGAAGATATGTTCTGATGGCAGTGAGAGTGGAGCAGGACTGCCTCCGTGGCGCAATTGGCTAGCGCGATCGGCTGTTAACCGTAAAGTTAGAGGTTCGAGCCCTCCCGGGAGTGGTGTGTTGCTTTTTTCTTTGCGCTGATAGCTTTGAAGATATGTTCTGATGGTGGTGAGAATGGAGCAGGACTGTCTCCGTGCCGCAAATGGCTAGCGAGATCGGCTGTTAACCGAAAAATTGGAGGTTCGAGCCTACCCGGTGGTGGTGCGGCACTTTTTTTGGGCTGATAGCTTTGAAGATATGTTCTGATGGTGGTGAGAGAGGAGCACGACTGTCTCCGTGGCGCAATTGGCTAGCGCGATCGGCTGTTAACTGAAAGGTTGAAGGTTCGAGCCCATCCGGTGGTGGTGCGGCACTTTTTTTTCTTTGGGCTGATAGCCTTGAAGATATGTTCTGATGGTGGTGAGAGTGGAGCAGGACTGTCTCCGTGGCGCAATTGGCTAGCGCGATCGGCTGTTAACCGAAAGGTTGGAGGTTCGAGCTCACCCGGTAGTGGTGCGGCGCTTTTTTTTTCTTTGGGCTGATAGCTTTGAAGATATGTTCTGATGGTGGTGAGAGTGGAGCAGAACTGTCTCCGTGGCGCAATTGGCTAGCGTGATCGGCTGTAACGGGAAAGTTAGAGGTTCGAGTCCACCCGTTGGTGGTGCGGCGCTTTTTTTATCTTTGCGCTGATAGCTTTGAGGATATGTTCTGATGGTGGTGAGAGTGGAGCAGGACTGTCTCCGTGGCGCAATTGGCTAGCGCGATCGGCTGTTAACGGAAAGGTTGGAGTTTCGAGCCCACCCGGTGGTAGTGCGGCGCTTTTTTTTCTTTGGGCTGATAGCTTTGACGATATGTTCTGATGGTGGTGAGAATGAAGCAGGACTGTCTCCGTGCCGCAAATGGCTAGCGAGATCGGCTGTTAACCGAAAAATTGGAGGTTCGAGCCTACCCGGTGGTGGTGCGGCGCTTTTTTTTTGGGCTGATAGCTTTGAAGATATGTTCTGATGGTGTTGAGAATGGAGCAGGACTGTCTCCGTGGCGCATTTGGCTAGCGCGATCGGCTGTTAACCGAAAGGTTGGAGGTTCGAGCCCACCCGGTGGTGGTGCGGCGCTTTTTTTTCTTTGCGCTGATAGCTTTGAAGATATGTTCTGATCGTGGTGAGAGTTGAGCACGACTGTCTCCGTGGCGCAATTGGCTAGCGCAATCGGTTGTTAACCGAAAAGTTGGAGGTTCGAGCCCACCCGGCGGTGGTGCGGCGCTTTTTTTTTTCTTTGGGCTGATAGCTTTGAAGATATGTTCTGATGGTGGTGAGAGAGGAGCAGGACTGTCTCCGTGGCGCAATTGGCTAGCGCGCTCGGCTGTTAACCGAAAGGTTGGAGGTTCGAGCCCACCCGGTGGTGGTGCGGCGCTTTTTTTTCTTTGCGCTGATAGCTTTGAAGATATGTTCTGATGGTGGTGAGAGTGGAGCACGACTGTCTCCTTGGCGCAATTGGCTAGCGCGATCAGTTGTTAACCGAAAGGTTGGAGTTTCGAGCCCACCCGGTGGTAGTGAGGCGCTTTTTTTTCTTTGGGCTGATAGCTTTGAAGTTATGTTCTGATGGTGGTGAGAATGGAGCAGGACTGTCTCCGTGCCGCAAATGGCTAGCGCGATCGGCTGTTAACCGAAAAATTGGAGGTTCGAGCCCACAAGGTGGTGGTGCGGCGCTTTTTTTGGGCTGATAGCTTTGAAGATATGTTCTGATGGTGTTGAGAGAGGAGCAGGACTGTCTCCGTGGCGCAATTGGCTAGCGCAATCGGCTGTTAACCGAAAGATTGGAGGGTCGAGCGCACCCGGTGGTGGCGCGGCGCTTTTTTTCTTTGCGCTGATAGCTTTGAAGGTATGTTCTGATGGTGGTGAGAGTGGAGCACGACTGTCTCCGTGGCGCAATTGGCTAGCGCAATCGGTTGTTAACCGAAAAGTTGGAGTTTCGAGCCCACTCGGTGGTGGTGCGGCTCTTTTTTTTCTTCTGGCTGATAGCTTTGAAGATATGTTCTGATGGTGGTGAAAGTGGGGCATGACTGTCTCCGTGGCGCAATTGGCTAGCATGATCGGCTGTTAACCGAAAGGTTGGAGGTTCGAGCCCACCCGGTGGTGGCGCGGCGCTTTTTTTCTTTGCACTGATAGCTTTGAAGATATGTTCTGATGGTGGTGAGAGTGGAGCACGACTGTCTCCGTGGCGCAATTGGCTAGCGCGATCTGTTGTTAACCGAAAACTTGGAGTTTCGAGCCCACCCGGTGGTGGTGCGGCTCTTTTTTTTTCTTTGGGCTGATAGCTTTGAAGATATGTTCCTATGATGGTGAAAGTGGGGCATGACTGTCTCCGTGGCGCAATTGGCTAGCACGATCGGCTGTTAACCGAAAAGTTGGAGGTTCGAGCCCACCCGGTGGTGGTGCGGCTTTTTTTTTTCTTTAAGCTGATAGCTTTGAAGATATGTTCTGATGGTGGTGAAAGTGGAGCACGACTGTATCCGTGGCGAAATTGGCTAGCGCGATTGGCTTTAAACCGAAAAGTTTGAGGTTCGGGCTTTCCCGGGAGTGGTGTGTTGCTTTTTTTTTCTTTGGGCTGATAGCTTTGAAGATATGTTCTGATGGTGGTGAGAGCGGAGCAAAACTGTCTCTGTTGCGCAATTGACTAGCTGAATTGGCTGTCAACCGAAAGGTTGGAGTTTCGAGCCCTCCCTGGAGTGGTGTGTTGCTTTTTTCTTTGCGCTGATAGCTTTGAGGATACGTTGTGATGGTGGTGAGAGTGGAGCACGACTGTCTCCATGGCGCAATTGGCTAGCGCGATCGGCTGTTGACCGAAAAGTTGGAGGTTCGAGCCCTCCCGGGAGTGGTGTGTTGCTTTTTTCTTTGCGCTGATAGCTTTGAAAATATGTTCTGATGGTGGTGAGAATGGAGCAGGACTGTCTCCGTGCCGCAAATGGCTAGCGAGATCGGCTGTTAACCGAAAAATTGGAGGTTCGAGCCCACCCGGTGGTGGTGCGGCGCTTTTTTTTGGGCTGATAGCTTTGAAGATATGTTCTGATGGTGTTGAGAATGGAGCAGGAATGTCTCCGTGGCGCAATTGGCTAGCGCGATCGGCTGTTAACCGAAAGGTTGGAGGTTCGAGCCCACCCGGTGGTGGTGCGGCGCTTTTTTTTCTTTGCGCTGATAGCTTTGAAGATATGTTCTGATCGTGGTGAGAGTGGAGCACGACTGTCTCCGTGGCGTATGGGCTAGCGCGATCGGTTGTTAACCGAAAAGTTGGAGGTTCGAGCCCACCCGGTGGTGGTGCGGCGCTTTTTTTTTCTTTGGGCTGATAGCTTTGAAGATATGTTCTGATGGTGGTGAAAGTGGGGCATGACTGTCTCCGTGGCGCAATTGGCTAGCACGATCGGCTGTTAACCGAAAGTTTGGAGGTTCGAGCCCACCCGGTGGTGGTGCGGCGCTTTTTTTGGGCTGATAGCTCTGAAGAAATGTTCTGACGGTGGTGAGAGTGGAGAACGACTGTCTCCGTGGCGCAAATGGCTAGCGCGATCGGCTGTTAACCGAAATGTTGGAGGTTCGAGCCCACCCGGTGGTCGTGCGGCGCGTTTTTTTTCTTTGCGCTGATAGCTTTGAAGATATGTTCTGATGGCAGTGAGAGTGGAGCAGGACTGCCTCCGTGGCGCAATTGGCTAGCGCGATCGGCTGTTAACCGTAAAGTTGGAGGTTCGAGCCCTCCCGGGAGTGGTGTGTTGCTTTTTTCTTTGCGCTGATAGCTTTGAAGATATGTTCTGATGGTGGTGAGAATGGAGCAGAACTGTCTCCGTGCCGCAAATGGCTAACGAGATCGGCTGTTAACCGAAAAATTGGAGGTTCGAGCCTACCCGGTGGTGGTGCGGCACTTTTTTTTGGGCTGATAGCTTTGAAGATATGTTCTGATGGTGGTGAGAGAGGAGCACGACTGTCTCCGTGGCGCAATTGGCTAGCGCGATCGGCTGTTAACTGAAAGGTTGAAGGTTCGAGCCCATCCGGTGGTGGTGCGGCACTTTTTTTTTCTTTGGGCTGATAGCCTTGAAGATATGTTCTGATGGTGGTGAGAGTGGAGCAGGACTGTCTCCGTGGCGCAATTGGCTAGCGCGATCGGCTGTTAACCGAAAGGTTGGAGGTTCGAGCTCACCCGGTGGTGGTGCGGCGCTTTTTTTTTCTTTGGGCTGATAGCTTTGAAGATATGTTCTGATGGTGGTGAGAGTGGAGCAGAACTGTCTCCGTGGCGCAATTGGCTAGCGTGATCGGCTGTAACGGGAAAGTTAGAGGTTCGAGTCCACCCGTTGGTGGTGCGGCGCATTTTTTATCTTTGCGCTGATAGCTTTGAGGATATGTTCTGATGGTGGTGAGAGTGGAGCAGGACTGTCTCCGTGGCGCAATTGGCTAGCGCGATCGGCTGTTAACGGAAAGGTTGGAGTTTCGAGCCCACCCGGTGGTAGTGCGGCGCTTTTTTTTCTTTGGGCTGACAGCTTTGACGATATGTTCTGATGGTGGTGAGAATGAAGCAGGGCTGTCTCCGTGCCGCAAATGGCTAGCGAGATCGGCTGTTAACCGAAAAATTGGAGGTTCGAGCCCACCCGGTAGTGGTGCGGCGCTTTTTTTTGGGCTGATAGCTTTGAAGATATGTTCTGATGGTGTTGAGAATGGAGCAGGACTGTCTCCGTGGCGCAATTGGCTAGCGCGATCGGCTGTTAACCGAAAGGTTGGAGGTTCGAGCCCACCCGGTGGTGGTGCGGCGCTTTTTTTTCTTTGCGCTGATAGCTTTGAAGATATGTTCTGATCGTGGTGAGAATGGAGCACGACTGTCTCCGTGGCGCAATTGGCTAGCGCGATCGGTTGTTAACCGAAAAGTTGGAGGTTCGAGCCCACCCGGTGGTGGTGCGGCGCTTTTTTTTTCTTTGGGCTGATAGCTTTGAAGATATGTTCTGATGGTGGTGAAAGTGGGGCATGACTGTCTCCGTGGCGCAATTGGCTAGCACGATCGGCTGTTAACCGGAAGTTTGGAGGTTAGAGCCCACCCGGTGGTGGTGCGTGCTTTTTTTTGGGCTGATAGCTCTGAAGTAATGTTCTGACGGTGGTGAGAGTGGAGAACGACTGTCTCCGTGGCGCAAATGGCTAGCGCGATCGGCTGTTACCCGAAATGTTGGAGGTTCGAGCCCACCCGGTGGTCGTGCGGCGCTTTTTTTTTCTTTGGGCTGATAGCTTTGAAGATATGTTCTGATGGCAGTGAGAGTGCAGCAGGACTGCCTCCGTGGCGCAATTGGCTAGCGCGATCGGCTGTTAACCGTAAAGTTGGAGGTTCGAGCCCTCCCGGGTGTGGTGTGTTGCTTTTTTCTTTGCGCTGATAGCTTTGAAGATATGTTCTGATGGTGGTGAGAGTGGAGCAAGACTGTCTCTGCTGCGCAATTGACTAGCTGAATCGGCTGTTAACCGAAAGGTTGGAGTTTCGAGCCCTCCCGGGAGTGGTGTGTTGCTTTTTCTTTGCGCTGAGAGCTTTGAAGATATGTTCTGATGGTGGTGAATGTGGAGCACGACTGTCTCCGTGGCGCAATTGCCTAGCGCGATTGGCTGTTAACCGTAAGTTTGGAGGTTCGAGTCCACCCGGTGGTGGGGCGGCGCTTTTTTTTCTTTGGGCTGATAGCTTTGAAGATATGTTCTGATGGTGGTGAGAGTGGAGCAAGAATGTCTCCGTGGCGCAATTAGCTAGCGCGATCGGCTGTAAAGTTAGAGGTTCGAGCTCCCCGGTGGTGGTGCGGCGCTTTTTTTTTCTTTAGGCTGATAGCTTTGAAGATATGTTCTGATGGAGGTGAGAGTGGAGCAAGACTGTCTCCCTGGCGCAATTGGCTAGCGCGTTCGGCTGTTAATCGAAAGGTTGGAGGTTCAAGCCCTCCCGGGAGTGGTGTGTTGCTTTTTTTTCTTTGTGCTGATAGCTTTAAAGATATGTTCTGATGGTGGTGAGAGAGGACCAGGACTCTCTCTATGGCGCAATTCGCTAGCGCGTTCGGCTGTTAACTGAAAAGTTGGAGGTTCGAGCACTCCCGGGAGTGGTGTGTTTCTTTTTTCTTTGCGCTGATAGCTTTGCAGATATGTTCTGATGGTGGTGAAAGTGGGGCATGACTGTCTCCGTGGCGCCATTGGCTAGCACGATCGGCTGTTAACCAAAAGGTTGGAGGTTCGAGCCCATTCGGTGGTGGTGTGGCGCCTTTTTTGCTTTGGGCTGATAGCTCTGAAGAAATGTTCTGACGGTGGTGAGAGTGGAGCAAGACTGTCTCCGTGGCGCAACTGGCTAGCGCGATCGGCTGTAACGGAAAAGTTAGAGGTTCGAGCCCACCCGGTGGTGGTGCGGCGCTTTTTTTTTCTTTGGGCTGATAGCTTTGAAGATATGTTCTGACGGTGGTGAGAGTGGAGCAAGACTGTCTCCGTGGCGCAATTGGCTAGCGCGATCGGCTGTAACGGAAAAGTTAGAGGTTCGAGCCCACCCGGTGGTGGTGCGGCGCTTTTTTTTTCTATGGGCTGATAGCTTTGAAGATATGTTCTGATGGTGGTGAGAGTGGAGCAGGACTGTCTCCGTGGCGCAATTGGCTAGCGTGATCGGCTGTTAACGGAAAGGTTGGAGTTTCGAGCCCACCCGGTGGTAGTGCGGCGCTATTTTTTCTTTGTGCTGATAGCTTTGAAGATATGTTCTGATGGTGGTGAGAATGGAGCAGGACTGTCTCCGTGCCGCAAATGGCTAGCGAGATCGGCTGTTAACCGAAAAATTGGAGGTTCGAGCCTACCCGGTGGTGGTACGGCGCTTTTTTTGGGCTGATAGCTTTGAACATATGTTCTGATGGTGGTGAGAGAGGAGCAGGACTGTCTCCGTGGCGCTATTGGCTAGCGCGATCAGCTGTTAACCGAAAAATTGGAGGTTCGAGCCCAGAAGGTGGTGGGGCGGCGCTTTTTTGGGCTGATAGCTTTGAAGATATGTTCTGATGGTGGTGAGAGAGGAGCAAGACTGTCTCCGTGGCGCAATTGGCTAGCGCGATCGGCTGTTAACTGAAAGGTTGGAGGTTCGAGCCCACCCGATGGTGGTGCGGCGCTTTTTTTTCTTTGGGCTGATAGCTTTGAAGATATGTTCTGATGGTGGTGAGAGTGGAACAGGACTGTCTCCGTGGCGCAATTGGCTAGCGCGATCGGCTTTTAACCGAAAGGTTGGAGGTTCGAGCTCACCCGGTGTTGGTGCGGCGCTTTTTTTTCTTTGGGCTGATAGCTTTGAAGCTATGTTCAGATGGTGGTGAGAGTGGAGCAGGACTGTCTCCGTGGCGAAATTGGCTAGCGCGATCGGCTGTTAACCGAAAGGTTGGAGTTTCGAGACCTCCCGGGAGTGGTTTGTTGCTTTTTTCTTTGCACTGATAGCTTTGAAGATATGTTTTGATGGTGGTGAGAGTGGAGCCCGACATTCTCCGTGGCGCAATTGGCTAGCGCGACCGGCTGTTAACCGAAAGGTTGGAGGTTCCAGCCCACCCGGTGGTGGTGCGGCGCTTTTTTTTCTTTGGGCTGATAGCTTTGAAGATATGTTCTGATGGTGGTGAGAATGGAGCAGGACTGTCTCCGTGCCGCAAATGGCTAGCGAGATCGGCTGTTAACCGAAAAATTGGAGGTTCGAGCCCACCCGGTGGTGGTGCGGCGCTTTTGTTTTTGGGCTGATAGCTTTGAAGATATGTTCAGATGGTGGTGAGAGAGGAGCAAGACTGTCTCCGTGGCGCAATTGGCTAGCGCGATCGGCTGTTAACTGAAAGGTTGGAGGTTCGAGCCCACCCGATGGTGGTGCGGCGCTTTTTTTTCTTTGGGCTGATAGCTTTGAAGATATGTTCTGATGGTGGTGAGAGTGGAGCAGGAGTGTCTCCGTGGCGCAATTGGCTAGCGCGATCGGCTTTTAACCGAAAGGTTGGAGGTTCGAGCTCACCCGGTGTTGGTGCGGCGCTTTTTTTTCTTTGGGCTGATAGCTTTGAAGCTATGTTCTGATGGTGGTGAGAGTGGAGCAGGACTGTCTCCGTGGCGCAATTGGCTAGCGCGATCGGCTGTTAACCGAAAGGTTGGAGTTTCGAGACCTCCCGGGAGTGGTTTGTTGCTTTTTTCTTTGCACTGATAGCTTTGAAGATATGTTTTGATGGTGGTGAGAGTGGAGCCCGACATTCTCCGTGGCGCAATTGGTTAGCGCGACCGGCTGTTAACCGAAAGGTTGGAGGTTCGAGCCCACCCGGTGGTGGTGCGGCGCTTTTTTTTCTTTGGGCTGATAGCTTTGAAGATATGTTCTGATGGTGGTGAGAATGGAGCAGGACTGTCTCCGTGCCGCAAATGGCTAGCGAGATCGGCTGTTAACCGAAAAATTGGAGGTTCGAGCCCACCCGGTGGTGGTGCGGCGCTTTTGTTTTTGGGCTGATAGCTTTGAAGATATGTTCAGATGGTGGTGAGAGAGGAGCAGGACTGTCTCCGTGGCGCAATTGGCTAGCGCGATCGGCTGTTAACCGAAAGGTTGGAGGGTCGAGACCACCCGGTGGTGGCGCGGCGCTTTTTTTTGCGCTGATAGCTTTGAAGATATGTTCTGATGGTGGTGAGAGTGGAGCACGATTGTCTCCGTGGCGCAATTGGCTAGCGCGATCGGTTGTTAACCGAAAAGTTGGAGTTTCGAGCCCACCCGGTGGTGGTGCGGCTCTTTTTTTTCTTTGGGCTGATAGCTTTGAAGATATGTTCTGATGGTGGTGAAAGTGGGGCATGACTGTCTCCGTGGCGCAATTGGCTAGCACGATCGGCTGTTAACCGAAAAGTTGGAGGTTCGAGCCCACCCGGTGGTGGTGCGGCTTTTTTTTTCTTTAAGCTGATAGCTTTGAAGATATGTTCTGATGGTGGTGAAAGTGGAGCACGACTGTCTCCGTGGCGCAATTGGCTAGCGCGATTGGCTTTAAACCGAAAAGTTTGAGGTTCGGGCTTTCCCAGGAGTGGTGTGTTGCTTTTTTTTCTTTGGGCTGATAGCTTTGAAGATATGTTTTGATGGTGGTGAGAGTGGAGCAAGACTGTCTCTGTTGCGCAATTGACTAGCTGAATTGGCTGTCAACCGAAAGGTTGGAGTTTCGAGCCCTCCCTGGAGTGGTGTGTTGCTTTTTTCTTTGCGCTGATAGCTTTGAAGATACGTTGTAATGGTGGTGAGAGTGAAGCACGACTGTCTCCATGGCGAAATTGGCTAGCGCGATCGGCTGTAACAGAATAGTTAGAGGTTCGAGCCCACCCGGTGGTGGTGTGGCGCTTTTTTTTCTTTGGGCTGATAGCTTTGAAGATATGTTCTGATGGTGGTGAGAGTGGAGCAGGACTGTCTCCGTGGCGCAATTGGCTTGCGCGATCGGCTGTTAACGGAAAGGTTCGAGCCCAACGGGTGGTGGTGCGGCGCTTTTTTTTTGGGCTGATAGCTTTGAAGATATGTTCTGATGGCAGTGAGAGTGGAGCAGGACTGCCTCCGTGGCGCAATTGGCTAGCGCGAACGGCTATTCACCGAAACGTTGGAGGTTCGAGCCCTCCCGGGAGTGGTGTGTTGCTTTTTTCTTTGCGCTGATAGCTTTGAAGATATGTTCTGATGGTGGTGAGAGTGGACCACGACTGTCTCCGTGGCGCAATTGGCTAGCACGATCGGCTGTTAACCGAAAGGTTGGAGGTTCGAGGCCACCCGGTGGTGGTGCGGCGCCTTTTTTGCTTTGGGCTGATAGCTCTGAAGAAATGTTCTGACGGTGGTGAGAGTGGAGCACGACTGTCTCTGTGGCGCAATTGGCTAGCGCGATCAGCTGTTAACCGAAAGGTTGGAGGTTCGAGCCCACGCGGTGGTGGTGCGGCGCTTTTTTTTCTTTGTGCTGATAGCTTTGAACATACGTTCGGATGGTGGTGAGAGTGGAGCAGGACTGTCTCCGTGCCGCAAATGGCTAGCGCGATCGGCTGTTAACCGAAAAATTGGAGGTTCGAGCCCACAAGGTGGTGGTGCGGCGCTTTTTTTGGGCTGATAGTTTTGAAGATATGTTCTGATGGTGGTGAGAGAGGAGCAGGACTGTCTCCGTGGCGCAATTGGCTAGCGCGATCGGCTGTTAACTGAAAGGTTGGAGGTTCGAGCTCACCCGGTGGTGGTGCGGCGCTTTTTTTTTCTTTGGGCTGATAGCTTTGAAGATATGTTCTGATGGTGGTGAGAATGGAGCAGGACTGTCTCCGTGCCGCAAATGGCTAGCGAGATTGGCTGTTAACCGAAAAATTGTAGGTTCGAGCCCACCCGGTGGTGGTGCGGCGCTTTTTTTTGGGCTGATAGCTTTGAAGATATGTTCTGATAGTGGTGAGAGAGGAGCAGGATTGTCTCCGTGGCGCAATTGGCTAGCGCGATCGGCTGTTAACCGAAAGGTTGGAGGTTCGAGCCCACCCGGTGGTGGTGCGGCGCTTTTTTTTCTTTGCGCTGTTAGCTTTGAAGATATGTACTGATGGTGGTGAGAGTGGAGCACGACTGTCTCCGTGGCGCATTTGGCTAGCGCGATCGGTTGTTAACCGAAAGGTTGGAGTTTCGAGCACACCCGGTGGTAGTGCGGCGCTTTTTTTTCTTTGGGCTGATAGCTTTGAAGTTATGTTCTGATGGTGGCGAGAATGGAGCAGGACTGTCTCCGTGCCGCAAATGGCTAGCGCGATCGGCTGTTAACAGAAAAATTGGAGGTTCGAGCCCACAAGGTGGTGGTGCGGCCCTTTTTTTGGGCTGATAGCTTTGAAGATATGTTCTGATGGTGGTGAGAGAGGAGAAGGACTGTCTCCGTGGCGCAATTGGCTAGCGCAATCGGCTGTTAACCGAAAGGTTGGAGGGTCGAGCCCACCCGGTGGTGGCGCGGCGCTTTTTTTCTTTGCACTGATAGCTTTGAAGATATGTTCTGATGGTGGTGAGAGTGGAGCACGACTGTCTCCGTGGCGCAATTGGCTTGCGCGATCGGTTGTTAACCGCAAAGTTAGAGTTTCGAGCCCACCCGGTGAAGGTGCGGCTCTTTTTTTTCTTTGGGCTGATAGCTTTGAAGATATGTTCCTATGGTGGTGAAAGTGGGGCATGACTGTCTCCGTGGCGCAATTGGCTAGCACGATCGGCTGTTAACCGAAAAGTTGGAGGTTCGAGCCCACCCGGTGGTGGTGCGGCTTTTTTTTTTTCTTTAAGCTGATAGCTTTGAAGATATGTTCTGATGGTGGTGAAAGTGGAGCACGACTGTCTCCGTGGCGCAATTGGCTAGCGCGATTGGCTTTAAACCGAAAAGTTTGAGGTTCGGGCTTTCCCGGGAGTGGTGTGTTGCTTTTTTTTTTCTTTGGGCTGATAGCTTTGAAGATATGTTCTGATGGTGGTGAGAGTGGAGCAAGACTGTCTCTGTTGCGCAATTGACTAGCTGAATTGGCTGTCAACCGAAAGGTTGGAGTTTCGAGCCCTCCCTGGAGTGGTGTGTTGCTTTTTTCTTTGCGCTGATAGCTTTGAGGATACGTTGTGATGGTGGTGAGAGTGGAGCACGACTGTCTCCATGGCGCAATTGGCTAGCGCGATCGGCTGTTGACCGAAAATTTGGAGGTTCGAGCCCTCCCGGGAGTGGTGTGTTGCTTTTTTCTTTGCGCTGATAGCTTTGAAGATATGTTCTGATGGTGGTGAGAGTGGACCACGACTGTCTCCGTGGCGCAATTGGCTAGCACGATCGGCTGTTAACCGAAAGGTTGGAGGTTCGAGCCCACCCGGTGGTGGTGCGGCGCCTTTTTTGCTTTGGGCTAATAGCTCTGAAGAAATGTTCTGACGGTGGTGAGAGTGGAGCACGACTGTCTCTGTGGCGCAATTGGCTAGCGCGATCAGCTGTTAACCGAAAGGTTGGAGGTTCGAGCCCACCCGGTGGTGGTGCGGCGCTTTTTTTTGTTTGCGCTGATAGCTTTGAACATACGTTCTGATGGTGGTGAGAGTGGAGCAATACTCTCTCTGTGGCGCAATTGGCTAGCGCGATCGGCTGTGACGGGAAAGTTAGAGGTTCGAGTCCACCCGTTGGTGGTGCGGCGCTTTTTTTATCTTTGCGCTGATAGCTTTGAGGATATGTTCTGATGGTGGTGAGAGTGGAGCAGGACTGTCTCCGTGGCGCAATTGGCTAGCGCGATCGGCTGTTAACGGAAAGGTTGGAGTTTCGAGCCCACCCGGTGGTAGTGCGGCGCTTTTTTTTCTTTGGGCTGATAGATTTGACGATATGTTCTGATGGTGGTGAGAATGGAGCAGGACTGTCTCCGTGCCGCAAATGGCTAGCGAGATCGGCTGTTAACCGAAAAATTGGAGGTTCGAGCCCACCCGGTGGTGGTGCGGCGCTTTTTTTTGGGCTGATAGCTTTGAAGATATGTTCTGATGGTGTTGAGAATGGAGCAGGAATGTCTCCGTGGCGCAATTGGCTAGCGCGGTCGGCTGTTAACCGAAAGGTTGGAGGTTCGAGCCCACCCGGTGGTGGTGCGGCGCTTTTTTTTCTTTGCGCTGATAGCTTTGAAGATATGTTCTGATCGTGGTGAGAGTGGAGCACGACTGTCTCCGTGGCGTATTGGCTAGCGCGATCGGTTGTTAACCGAAAAGTTGGAGGTTCGAGCCCACCCGGTGGTGGTGCGGCGCTTTTTTTTTCTTTGGGCTGATAGCTTTGAAGATATGTTCTGATGGTGGTGAAAGTGGGGCATGACTGTCTCCGTGGCGCAATTGGCTAGCACGATCGGCTGTTAACCGAAAGTTTGGAGGTTCGAGCCCACCCGGTGGTGGTGCGGCGCTTTTTTTGGGCTGATAGCTCTGAAGAAATGTTCTGACGGTGGTGAGAGTGGAGAACGACTGTCTCCGTGGCGCAAATGGCTAGCGCGATCGTCTGTTAACCGAAATGTTGGAGGTTCGAGCCCACCCGGTGGTCGTGCGGCGCGTTTTTTTTTCTTTGGGCTGATAGCTTTGAAGATATGTTCTGATGGCAGTGAGAGTGGAGCAGGACTGCCTCCGTGGCGCAATTGGCTAGCGCGATCGGCTGTTAACCGTAAAGTTGGAGGTTCGAGCCCTCCCGGGAGTGGTGTGTTGCTTTTTTCTTTGCGCTGATAGCTTTGAAGATATGTTCTGATGGTGGTGAGAATGAAGCAGGACTGTCTCCGTGCCGCAAATGGCTAGCGAGATCGGCTGTTAACCGAAAAATTGGAGGTTCGAGCCTACCCGGTGGTGGTGCGGCACTTTTTTTTGGGCTGATAGCTTTGAAGATATGTTCTGATGGTGGTGAGAGAGGAGCACGACTGTCTCCGTGGCGCAATTGGCTAGCGCGATCGGCTGTTAACTGAAAGGTTGAAGGTTCGAGCCCATTCGGTGGTGGTGCGGCACTTTTTTTCTTTGGGCTGATAGCCTTGAAGATATGTTCTGATGGTAGTGAGAGTGGAGCAGGACTGTCTCCGTGGCGCAATTGGCTAGCGCGATCGGCTGTTAACCGAAAGGTTGGAGGTTCGAGCTCACCCGGTGGTGGTGCGGCGCTTTTTTTTTCTTTGGGCTGATAGCTTTGAAGATATGTTCTGATGGTGGTGAGAGTGGAGCAGAACTGTCTCCGTGGCGCAATTGGCTAGCGTGATCGGCTGTAACGGGAAAGTTAGAGGTTCGAGTCCACCCGTTGGTTGTGCGGCGCTTTTTTTATCTTTGCGCTGATAGCTTTGAGGATATGTTCTGATGGCGGTGAGAGTGGAGCAGGACTGTCTCCGTGGCGCAATTGGCTAGCGCGATCGGCTGTTAACGGAAAGGTTGGAGTTTCGAGCCCACCCGGTGGTAGTGCGGCGCTTTTTTTTCTTTGGGCTGATAGCTTTGACGATATGTTCTGATGGTGGTGAGAATGAAGCAGGACTGTCTCCGTGCCGCAAATGGCTAGCGAGATCGGCTGTTAACCGAAATGTTGGAGGTTCGAGCCCACCCGGTGGTCGTGCGGCGCTTTTTTTTTCTTTGGGCTGATAGCTTTGAAGATATGTTCTGATGGTGTTGAGAGTGGAGCAGGACTGTCTCCGTGGCGCAATTGGCTAGCGCGATCGGCTGTTAACCGAAAGGTTGGAGGTTCGAGCTCACCCGGTGGTGGTGCGGCGCTTTTTTTTTCTTTGGGCTGATAGCTTTGAAGATATGTACTGATGGTGGTGAGAGTGGAGCACGACTGTCTCCGTGGCGCAATTGGCTAGCGCGATCGGTTGTTAACCGAAAGGTTGGAGTTTCGAGCACACCCGGTGGTAGTGCGGCGCTTTTTTTTCTTTGGGCTGATAGCTTTGAAGTTATGTTCTGATGGTGGTGAGAATGGAGCAGGACTGTCTCCGTGCCGCAAATGGCTAGCGCGATCGGCTGTTAACAGAAAAATTGGAGGTTCGAGCCCACAAGGTGGTGGTGCGGCCCTTTTTTTTTGGGCTGATAGCTTTGAAGATATGTTCTGATGGTGGTGAGAGAGGAGAAGGACTGTCTCCGTGGCGCAATTGGCTAGCGCAATCGGCTGTTAACCGAAAGGTTGGAGGGTCGAGCCCACCCGGTGGTGGCGCGGCGCTTTTTTTCTTTGCACTGATAGCTTTGAAGATATGTTCTGATGGTGGTGAGAGTGGAGCACGACTGTCTCCGTGGCGCAATTGGCTAGCGCGATCGGTTGTTAACCGAAAAGTTGGAGTTTCGAGCCCACCCGGTGGTGGTGCGGCTCTTTTTTTTTCTTTGGGCTGATAGCTTTGAAGATATGTTCTGATGGTGGTGAGAGTGGAGCAAGACTGTCTCTGTTGCGCAATTGACTAGCTGAATTGGCTGTCAACCGAAAGGTTGGAGTTTCGAGCCCTCCCTGGAGTGGTGTGTTGCTTTTTTCTTTGCGCTGATAGCTTTGAGGATACGTTGTGATGGTGGTGAAAGTGGAGCACGACTGTCTCCATGGCGAAATTGGCTAGCGCTATCGGCTGTAACAGAAAAGTTAGAGGTTCGAGCCCACCCGGTGGTGGTGCGGCGCTTTTTTTTTTCTTTGGGCTGATAGCTTTGAAGCTATGTTCTGATGGTGGTGAGAGTGGAGCAGGACTGTCTCCGTTGCGCCATTGGCTTGCGCGATCGGCTGTTAACGGAAAGGTTCGAGCCCAATGGGTGGTGGTTCGGCGCTTTTTTTCTTTGCGCTGATAGCTTTGAAGATATGTTCTGATGGTGGTGAGAGTGGAGCACGACTGTCTCCGTGGCGCAATTGGCTAGCATGATCGGTTGTTAACCGAAAAGTTAGAGGTTCGAGCCCACCCGGTGGTGGTGCGGCGCTTTTTTTTTTGGGCTGATAGCTTTGAAGATATGTTCTGATGGCAGTGAGAGTGGAGCAGGACTGCCTCCGTGGCGCAATTGGCTAGCGCGATCGGCTATTCACCGAAACGTTGGAGGTTCGAGCCCTCCCGGGAGTGGTGTGTTGCTTTTTTCTTTGCGCTGATAGCTTTGAAGATATGTTCTGATGGTGGTGAGAGTGGACCACGACTGTCTCCGTGGCGCAATTGGCTAGCACGATCGGCTGTTAACCGAAAGGTTGGAGGTTCGAGGCCATCCGGTGGTGGTGCGGCGCCTTTTTTGCTTTGGGCTGATAGCTCTGAAGAAATGTTCTGACGGTGGTGAGAGTGGAGCACGACTGTCTCTGTGGCGCAATTGGCTAGCGCGATCAGCTGTTAACCGAAAGGTTGGAGGTTCGAGCCCACGCGGTGGTGGTGCGGCGCTTTTTTTTCTTTGTGCTGATAGCTTTGAACATACGTTCGGATGGTGGTGAGAGTGGAGCAGGACTGTCTCCGTGCCGCAAATGGCTAGCGCGATCGGCTGTTAACCGAAAAATTGGAGGTTCGAGCCCACAAGGTGGTGGTGCGGCGCTTTTTTTGGGCTGATAGCTTTGAAGATATGTTCTGATGGTGGTGAGAGAGGAGCAGGACTGTCTCCGTGGCGCAATTGGCTAGCGCGATCGGCTGTTAACTGAAAGGTTGGAGGTTCGAGCTCACCCGGTGGTGGTGCGGCGCTTTTTTTTCTTTGGGCTGATAGCTTTGAAGATATGTTCTGATGGTGGTGAGAATGGAGCAGGACTGTCTCCGTGCCGCAAATGGCTAGCGAGATTGGCTGTTAACCGAAAAATTGTAGGTTCGAGCCCACCCGGTGGTGGTGCGGCGCTTTTTTTTGGGCTGATAGCTTTGAAGATATGTTCTGATAGTGGTGAGAGAGGAGCAGGATTGTCTCCGTGGCGCAATTGGCTAGCGCGATCAGCTGTTAACCGAAAGGTTGGAGGTTCGAGCCCACCCGGTGGTGGTGCGGCGCTTTTTTTTCTTTGCGCTGTTAGCTTTGAAGATATGTACTGATGGTGGTGAGAGTGGAGCACGACTGTCTCCGTGGCGCATTTGGCTAGCGCGATCGGTTGTTAACCGAAAGGTTGGAGTTTCGAGCACACCCGGTGGTAGTGCGGCGCTTTTTTTTCTTTGGGCTGATAGCTTTGAAGTTATGTTCTGATGGTGGTGAGAATGGAGCAGGACTGTCTCCGTGCCGCAAATGGCTAGCGCGATCGGCTGTAACAGAAAAATTGGAGGTTCGAGCCCACAAGGTGGTGGTGCGGCCCTTTTTTTGGGCTGATAGCTTTGAAGATATGTTCTGATGGTGGTGAGAGAGGAGAAGGACTGTCTCCGTGGCGCAATTGGCTAGCGCAATCGGCTGTTAACCGAAAGGTTGGAGGGTCGAGCCCACCCGGTGGTGGCGCGGCGCTTTTTTTCTTTGCACTGATAGCTTTGAAGATATGTTCTGATGGTGGTGAGAGTGGAGCACGACTGTCTCCGTGGCGCAATTGGCTAGCGCGATCGGTTGTTAACCGAAAAGTTGGAGTTTCGAGCCCACCCGGTGGTGGTGCGGCTCTTTTTTTTCTTTGGGCTGATAGCTTTGAAGATATGTTCCTATGGTGGTGAAAGTGGGGCATGACTGTCTCCGTGGCGCAATTGGCTAGCACGATCGGCTGTTAACCGAAAAGTTGGAGGTTCGAGCCCACACGGTGGTGGTGTGGCTTTTTTTTCTTTAAGCTGATAGCTTTGAAGATATGTTCTGATGGTGGTGAAAGTGGAGCACGACTGTCTCCGTGGCGCAATTGGCTAGCGCGATTGGCTTTAAACCGAAAAGTTTGAGGTTCGGGCTTTCCCGGGAGTGGTGTGTTGCTTTTTTTTTCTTTGGGCTGATAGCTTTGAAGATATGTTCTGATGGTGGTGAGAGTGGAGCAAGACTGTCTCTGTTGCGCAATTGACTAGCTGAATTGGCTGTCAACCGAAAGGTTGGAGTTTCGAGCCCTCCCTGGAGTGGTGTGTTGCTTTTTTCTTTGCGCTAATAGCTTTGAGGATACGTTGTGATGGTGGTGAGAGTGGAGCACGACTGTCTCCATGGCGCAATTGGCTAGCGCGATCGGCTGTTGACCGAAAATTTGGAGGTTCGAGCCCTCCCGGGAGTGGTGTGTTGCTTTTTTCTTTGCGCTGATAGCTTTGAAGATATGTTCTGATGGTGGTGAGAGTGGACCACGACTGTCTCCGTGGCGCAATTGGCTAGCACGATCGGCTGTTAACCGAAAGGTTGGAGGTTCGAGCCCACCCGGTGGTGGTGCGGCGCCTTTTTTGCTTTGGGCTAATAGCTCTGAAGAAATGTTCTGACGGTGGTGAGAGTGGAGCACGACTGTCTCTGTGGCGCAATTGGCTAGCGCGATCAGCTGTTAACCGAAAGGTTGGAGGTTCGAGCCCACCCGGTGGTGGTGCGGCGCTTTTTTTTGTTTGCGCTGATAGCTTTGAACATACGTTCTGATGGTGGTGAGAGTGGAGCAATACTCTCTCTGTGGCGCAATTGGCTAGCGCGATCGGCTGTGACGGGAAAGTTAGAGGTTCGAGTCCACCCGTTGGTGGTGCGGCGCTTTTTTTATCTTTGCGCTGATAGCTTTGAGGATATGTTCTGATGGTGGTGAGAGAGGAGCAGGACTGTCTCCGTGGCGCAATTGGCTAGCGCGATCGGCTGTTAACTGAAAGGTTGGAGGTTCGAGCTCACCCGGTGGTGGTGCGGCGCTTTTTTTTCTTTGGGCTGATAGCTTTGAAGATATGTTCTGATGGTGGTGAGAATGGAGCAGGACTGTCTCCGTGCCGCAAATGGCTAGCGAGATTGGCTGTTAACCGAAAAATTGTAGGTTCGAGCCCACCCGGTGGTGGTGCGGCGCTTTTTTTTGGGCTGATAGCTTTGAAGATATGTTCTGATAGTGGTGAGAGAGGAGCAGGATTGTCTCCGTGGCGCAATTGGCTAGCGCGATCAGCTGTTAACCGAAAGGTTGGAGGTTCGAGCCCACCCGGTGGTGGTGTGGCGCTTTTTTTTCTTTGCGCTGTTAGCTTTGAAGATATGTACTGATGGTGGTGAGAGTGGAGCACGACTGTCTCCGTGGCGCATTTGGCTAGCGCGATCGGTTGTTAACCGAAAGGTTGGAGTTTCGAGCACACCCGGTGGTAGTGCGGCGCTTTTTTTTCTTTGGGCTGATAGCTTTGAAGTTATGTTCTGATGGTGGTGAGAATGGAGCAGGACTGTCTCCGTGCCGCAAATGGCTAGCGCGATCGGCTGTAACAGAAAAATTGGAGGTTCGAGCCCACAAGGTGGTGGTGCGGCCCTTTTTTTGGGCTGATAGCTTTGAAGATATGTTCTGATGGTGGTGAGAGAGGAGAAGGACTGTCTCCGTGGCGCAATTGGCTAGCGCAATCGGCTGTTAACCGAAAGGTTGGAGGGTCGAGCCCACCCGGTGGTGGCGCGGCGCTTTTTTTCTTTGCACTGATAGCTTTGAAGATATGTTCTGATGGTGGTGAGAGTGGAGCACGACTGTCTCCGTGGCGCAATTGGCTAGCGCGATCGGTTGTTAACCGAAAAGTTGGAGTTTCGAGCCCACCCGGTGGTGGTGCGGCTCTTTTTTTTCTTTGGGCTGATAGCTTTGAAGATATGTTCCTATGGTGGTGAAAGTGGGGCATGACTGTCTCCGTGGCGCAATTGGCTAGCACGATCGGCTGTTAACCGAAAAGTTGGAGGTTCGAGCCCACACGGTGGTGGTGTGGCTTTTTTTTCTTTAAGCTGATAGCTTTGAAGATATGTTCTGATGGTGGTGAAAGTGGAGCACGACTGTCTCCGTGGCGCAATTGGCTAGCGCGATTGGCTTTAAACCGAAAAGTTTGAGGTTCGGGCTTTCCCGGGAGTGGTGTGTTGCTTTTTTTTTCTTTGGGCTGATAGCTTTGAAGATATGTTCTGATGGTGGTGAGAGTGGAGCAAGACTGTCTCTGTTGCGCAATTGACTAGCTGAATTGGCTGTCAACCGAAAGGTTGGAGTTTCGAGCCCTCCCTGGAGTGGTGTGTTGCTTTTTTCTTTGCGCTAATAGCTTTGAGGATACGTTGTGATGGTGGTGAGAGTGGAGCACGACTGTCTCCATGGCGCAATTGGCTAGCGCGATCGGCTGTTGACCGAAAATTTGGAGGTTCGAGCCCTCCCGGGAGTGGTGTGTTGCTTTTTTCTTTGCGCTGATAGCTTTGAAGATATGTTCTGATGGTGGTGAGAGTGGACCACGACTGTCTCCGTGGCGCAATTGGCTAGCACGATCGGCTGTTAACCGAAAGGTTGGAGGTTCGAGCCCACCCGGTGGTGGTGCGGCGCCTTTTTTGCTTTGGGCTAATAGCTCTGAAGAAATGTTCTGACGGTGGTGAGAGTGGAGCACGACTGTCTCTGTGGCGCAATTGGCTAGCGCGATCAGCTGTTAACCGAAAGGTTGGAGGTTCGAGCCCACCCGGTGGTGGTGCGGCGCTTTTTTTTGTTTGCGCTGATAGCTTTGAACATACGTTCTGATGGTGGTGAGAGTGGAGCAATACTCTCTCTGTGGCGCAATTGGCTAGCGCGATCGGCTGTGACGGGAAAGTTAGAGGTTCGAGTCCACCCGTTGGTGGTGCGGCGCTTTTTTTATCTTTGCGCTGATAGCTTTGAGGATATGTTCTGATGGTGGTGAGAGTGGAGCAGGACTGTCTCCGTGGCGCAATTGGCTAGCGCGATCGGCTGTTAACGGAAAGGTTGGAGTTTCGAGCCCACCCGGTGGTAGTGCGGCGCTTTTTTTTCTTTGGGCTGATAGATTTGACGATATGTTCTGATGGTGGTGAGAATGGAGCAGGACTGTCTCCGTGCCGCAAATGGCTAGCGAGATCGGCTGTTAACCGAAAAATTGGAGGTTCGAGCCCACCCGGTGGTGGTGCGGCGCTTTTTTTTGGGCTGATAGCTTTGAAGATATGTTCTGATGGTGTTGAGAATGGAGCAGGAATGTCTCCGTGGCGCAATTGGCTAGCGCGGTCGGCTGTTAACCGAAAGGTTGGAGGTTCGAGCCCACCCGGTGGTGGTGCGGCGCTTTTTTTTCTTTGCGCTGATAGCTTTGAAGATATGTTCTGATCGTGGTGAGAGTGGAGCACGACTGTCTCCGTGGCGTATTGGCTAGCGCGATCGGTTGTTAACCGAAAAGTTGGAGGTTCGAGCCCACCCGGTGGTGGTGCGGCGCTTTTTTTTTCTTTGGGCTGATAGCTTTGAAGATATGTTCTGATGGTGGTGAAAGTGGGGCATGACTGTCTCCGTGGCGCAATTGGCTAGCACGATCGGCTGTTAACCGAAAGTTTGGAGGTTCGAGCCCACCCGGTGGTGGTGCGGCGCTTTTTTTGGGCTGATAGCTCTGAAGAAATGTTCTGACGGTGGTGAGAGTGGAGAACGACTGTCTCCGTGGCGCAAATGGCTAGCGCGATCGTCTGTTAACCGAAATGTTGGAGGTTCGAGCCCACCCGGTGGTCGTGCGGCGCGTTTTTTTTTTCTTTGGGCTGATAGCTTTGAAGATATGTTCTGATGGCAGTGAGAGTGGAGCAGGACTGCCTCCGTGGCGCAATTGGCTAGCGCGATCGGCTGTTAACCGTAAAGTTGGAGGTTCGAGCCCTCCCGGGAGTGGTGTGTTGCTTTTTTCTTTGCGCTGATAGCTTTGAAGATATGTTCTGATGGTGGTGAGAATGAAGCAGGACTGTCTCCGTGCCGCAAATGGCTAGCGAGATCGGCTGTTAACCGAAAAATTGGAGGTTCGAGCCTACCCGGTGGTGGTGCGGCACTTTTTTTTGGGCTGATAGCTTTGAAGATATGTTCTGATGGTGGTGAGAGAGGAGCACGACTGTCTCCGTGGCGCAATTGGCTAGCGCGATCGGCTGTTAACTGAAAGGTTGAAGGTTCGAGCCCATTCGGTGGTGGTGCGGCACTTTTTTTCTTTGGGCTGATAGCCTTGAAGATATGTTCTGATGGTAGTGAGAGTGGAGCAGGACTGTCTCCGTGGCGCAATTGGCTAGCGCGATCGGCTGTTAACCGAAAGGTTGGAGGTTCGAGCTCACCCGGTGGTGGTGCGGCGCTTTTTTTTCTTTGGGCTGATAGCTTTGAAGATATGTACTGATGGTGGTGAGAGTGGAGCACGACTGTCTCCGTGGCGCAATTGGCTAGCGCGATCGGTTGTTAACCGAAAGGTTGGAGTTTCGAGCACACCCGGTGGTAGTGCGGCGCTTTTTTTTCTTTGGGCTGATAGCTTTGAAGTTATGTTCTGATGGTGGTGAGAATGGAGCAGGACTGTCTCCGTGCCGCAAATGGCTAGCGCGATCGGCTGTTAACAGAAAAATTGGAGGTTCGAGCCCACAAGGTGGTGGTGCGGCCCTTTTTTTTTGGGCTGATAGCTTTGAAGATATGTTCTGATGGTGGTGAGAGAGGAGAAGGACTGTCTCCGTGGCGCAATTGGCTAGCGCAATCGGCTGTTAACCGAAAGGTTGGAGGGTCGAGCCCACCCGGTGGTGGCGCGGCGCTTTTTTTCTTTGCACTGATAGCTTTGAAGATATGTTCTGATGGTGGTGAGAGTGGAGCACGACTGTCTCCGTGGCGCAATTGGCTAGCGCGATCGGTTGTTAACCGAAAAGTTGGAGTTTCGAGCCCACCCGGTGGTGGTGCGGCTCTTTTTTTTTCTTTGGGCTGATAGCTTTGAAGATATGTTCTGATGGTGGTGAGAGTGGAGCAAGACTGTCTCTGTTGCGCAATTGACTAGCTGAATTGGCTGTCAACCGAAAGGTTGGAGTTTCGAGCCCTCCCTGGAGTGGTGTGTTGCTTTTTTCTTTGCGCTGATAGCTTTGAGGATACGTTGTGATGGTGGTGAAAGTGGAGCACGACTGTCTCCATGGCGAAATTGGCTAGCGCGATCGGCTGTAACAGAAAAGTTAGAGGTTCGAGCCCACCCGGTGGTGGTGCGGCGCTTTTTTTTCTTTGGGCTGATAGCTTTGAAGCTATGTTCTGATGGTGGTGAGAGTGGAGCAGGACTGTCTCCGTTGCGCCATTGGCTTGCGCGATCGGCTGTTAACGGAAAGGTTCGAGCCCAATGGGTGGTGGTTCGGCGCTTTTTTTCTTTGCGCTGATAGCTTTGAAGATATGTTCTGATGGTGGTGAGAGTGGAGCACGACTGTCTCCGTGGCGCAATTGGCTAGCATGATCGGTTGTTAACCGAAAAGTTAGAGGTTCGAGCCCACCCGGTGGTGGTGCGGCGCTTTTTTTTTGGGCTGATAGCTTTGAAGATATGTTCTGATGGCAGTGAGAGTGGAGCAGGACTGCCTCCGTGGCGCAATTGGCTAGCGCGATCGGCTATTCACCGAAACGTTGGAGGTTCGAGCCCTCCCGGGAGTGGTGTGTTGCTTTTTTCTTTGCGCTGATAGCTTTGAAGATATGTTCTGATGGTGGTGAGAGTGGACCACGACTGTCTCCGTGGCGCAATTGGCTAGCACGATCGGCTGTTAACCGAAAGGTTGGAGGTTCGAGGCCACCCGGTGGTGGTGCGGCGCCTTTTTTGCTTTGGGCTGATAGCTCTGAAGAAATGTTCTGACGGTGGTGAGAGTGGAGCACGACTGTCTCTGTGGCGCAATTGGCTAGCGCGATCAGCTGTTAACCGAAAGGTTGGAGGTTCGAGCCCACGCGGTGGTGGTGCGGCGCTTTTTTTTCTTTGTGCTGATAGCTTTGAACATACGTTCGGATGGTGGTGAGAGTGGAGCAGGACTGTCTCCGTGCCGCAAATGGCTAGCGCGATCGGCTGTTAACCGAAAAATTGGAGGTTCGAGCCCACAAGGTGGTGGTGCGGCGCTTTTTTTGGGCTGATAGCTTTGAAGATATGTTCTGATGGTGGTGAGAGAGGAGCAGGACTGTCTCCGTGGCGCAATTGGCTAGCGCGATCGGCTGTTAACTGAAAGGTTGGAGGTTCGAGCTCACCCGGTGGTGGTGCGGCGCTTTTTTTTCTTTGGGCTGATAGCTTTGAAGATATGTTCTGATGGTGGTGAGAATGGAGCAGGACTGTCTCCGTGCCGCAAATGGCTAGCGAGATTGGCTGTTAACCGAAAAATTGTAGGTTCGAGCCCACCCGGTGGTGGTGCGGCGCTTTTTTTTGGGCTGATAGCTTTGAAGATATGTTCTGATAGTGGTGAGAGAGGAGCAGGATTGTCTCCGTGGCGCAATTGGCTAGCGCGATCAGCTGTTAACCGAAAGGTTGGAGGTTCGAGCCCACCCGGTGGTGGTGCGGCGCTTTTTTTTCTTTGCGCTGTTAGCTTTGAAGATATGTACTGATGGTGGTGAGAGTGGAGCACGACTGTCTCCGTGGCGCATTTGGCTAGCGCAATCGGTTGTTAACCGAAAGGTTGGAGTTTCGAGCACACCCGGTGGTAGTGCGGCGCTTTTTTTTCTTTGGGCTGATAGCTTTGAAGTTATGTTCTGATGGTGGTGAGAATGGAGCAGGACTGTCTCCGTGCCGCAAATGGCTTGCGCGATCGGCTGTAACAGAAAAATTGGAGGTTCGAGCCCACAAGGTGGTGGTGCGGCCCTTTTTTTGGGCTGATAGCTTTGAAGATATGTTCTGATGGTGGTGAGAGAGGAGAAGGACTGTCTCCGTGGCGCAATTGGCTAGCGCAATCGGCTGTTAACCGAAAGGTTGGAGGGTCGAGCCCACCCGGTGGTGGCGCGGCGCTTTTTTTCTTTGCACTGATAGCTTTGAAGATATGTTCTGATGGTGGTGAGAGTGGAGCACGACTGTCTCCGTGGCGCAATTGGCTAGCGCGATCGGTTGTTAACCGAAAAGTTGGAGTTTCGAGCCCACCCGGTGGTGGTGCGGCTCTTTTTTTTCTTTGGGCTGATAGCTTTGAAGATATGTTCCTATGGTGGTGAAAGTGGGGCATGACTGTCTCCGTGGCGCAATTGGCTAGCACGATCGGCTGTTAACCGAAAAGTTGGAGGTTCGAGCCCACCCGGTGGTGGTGTGGCTTTTTTTTTCTTTAAGCTGATAGCTTTGAAGATATGTTCTGATGGTGGTGAAAGTGGAGCACGACTGTCTCCGTGGCGCAATTGGCTAGCGCGATTGGCTTTAAACCGAAAAGTTTGAGGTTCGGGCTTTCCCGGGAGTGGTGTGTTGCTTTTTTTTTCTTTGGGCTGATAGCTTTGAAGATATGTTCTGATGGTGGTGAGAGTGGAGCAAGACTGTCTCTGTTGCGCAATTGACTAGCTGAATTGGCTGTCAACCGAAAGGTTGGAGTTTCGAGCCCTCCCTGGAGTGGTGTGTTGCTTTTTTCTTTGCGCTGATAGCTTTGAGGATACGTTGTGATGGTGGTGAGAGTGGAGCACGACTGTCTCCATGGCGCAATTGGCTAGCGCGATCGGCTGTTGACCGAAAATTTGGAGGTTCGAGCCCTCCCGGGAGTGGTGTGTTGCTTTTTTCTTTGCGCTGATAGCTTTGAAGATATGTTCTGATGGTGGTGAGAGTGGACCACGACTGTCTCCGTGGCGCAATTGGCTAGCACGATCGGCTGTTAACCGAAAGGTTGGAGGTTCGAGCCCACCCGGTGGTGGTGCGGCGCCTTTTTTGCTTTGGGCTAATAGCTCTGAAGAAATGTTCTGACGGTGGTGAGAGTGGAGCACGACTGTCTCTGTGGCGCAATTGGCTAGCGCGATCAGCTGTTAACCGAAAGGTTGGAGGTTCGAGCCCACCCGGTGGTGGTGCGGCGCTTTTTTTTGTTTGCGCTGATAGCTTTGAACATACGTTCTGATGGTGGTGAGAGTGGAGCAATACTCTCTCTGTGGCGCAATTGGCTAGCGCGATCGGCTGTGACGGGAAAGTTAGAGGTTCGAGTCCACCCGTTGGTGGTGCAGCGCTTTTTTTATCTTTGCGCTGATTGCTTTGAGGATATGTTCTGATGGTGGTGAGAGTGGAGCAGGACTGTCTCCGTGGCGCAATTGGCTAGCGCGATCGGCTGTTAACGGAAAGGTTGGAGTTTCGAGCCCACCCGGTGGTAGTGCGGCGCTTTTTTTTCTTTGGGCTGATAGATTTGACGATATGTTCTGATGGTGGTGAGAATGGAGCAGGACTGTCTCCGTGCCGCAAATGGCTAGCGAGATCGGCTGTTAACCGAAAAATTGGAGGTTCGAGCCCACCCGGTGGTGGTGCGGCGCTTTTTTTTGGGCTGATAGCTTTGAAGATATGTTCTGATGGTGTTGAGAATGGAGCAGGAATGTCTCCGTGGCGCAATTGGCTAGCGCGGTCGGCTGTTAACCGAAAGGTTGGAGGTTCGAGCCCACCCGGTGGTGGTGCGGCGCTTTTTTTTCTTTGCGCTGATAGCTTTGAAGATATGTTCTGATCGTGGTGAGAGTGGAGCACGACTGTCTCCGTGGCGTATTGGCTAGCGCGATCGGTTGTTAACCGAAAAGTTGGAGGTTCGAGCCCACCCGGTGGTGGTGCGGCGCTTTTTTTTTCTTTGGGCTGATAGCTTTGAAGATATGTTCTGATGGTGGTGAAAGTGGGGCATGACTGTCTCCGTGGCGCAATTGGCTAGCACGATCGGCTGTTAACCGAAAGTTTGGAGGTTCGAGCCCACCCGGTGGTGGTGCGGCGCTTTTTTTTGGGCTGATAGCTCTGAAGAAATGTTCTGACGGTGGTGAGAGTGGAGAACGACTGTCTCCGTGGCGCAAATGGCTAGCGCGATCGGCTGTTAACCGAAATGTTGGAGGTTCGAGCCCACCCGGTGGTCGTGCGGCGCGTTTTTTTTTCTTTGGGCTGATAGCTTTGAAGATATGTTCTGATGGCAGTGAGAGTGGAGCAGGACTGCCTCCGTGGCGCTATTGGCTAGCGCGATCGGCTGTTAACCGTAAAGTTGGAGGTTCGAGCCCTCCCGGGAGTGGTGTGTTGCTTTTTTCTTTGCGCTGATAGCTTTGAAGATATGTTCTGATGGTGGTGAGAATGAAGCAGGACTGTCTCCGTGCCGCAAATGGCTAGCGAGATCGGCTGTTAACCGAAAAATTGGAGGTTCGAGCCTACGCGGTGGTGGTGCGGCACTTTTTTTTGGGCTGATAGCTTTGAAGATATGTTCTGATGGTGGTGAGAGAGGAGCACGACTGTCTCCGTGGCGCAATTGGCTAGCGCGATCGGCTGTTAACTGAAAGGTTGAAGGTTCGAGCCCATTCGGTGGTGGTGCGGCACTTTTTTTCTTTGGGCTGATAGCCTTGAAGATATGTTCTGATGGTAGTGAGAGTGGAGCAGGACTGTCTCCGTGGCGCAATTGGCTAGCGCGATCGGCTGTTAACCGAAAGGTTGGAGGTTCGAGCTCACCCGGTGGTGGTGCGGCGCTTTTTTTTTCTTTGGGCTGATAGCTTTGAAGATATGTTCTGATGGTGGTGAGAGTGGAGCAGAACTGTCTCCGTGGCGCAATTGGCTAGCGTGATCGGCTGTAACGGGAAAGTTAGAGGTTCGAGTCCACCCGTTGGTTGTGCGGCGCTTTTTTTATCTTTGCGCTGATAGCTTTGAGGATATGTTCTGATGGCGGTGAGAGTGGAGCAGGACTGTCTCCGTGGCGCAATTGGCTAGCGCGATCGGCTGTTAACGGAAAGGTTGGAGTTTCGAGCCCACCCGGTGGTAGTGCGGCGCTTTTTTTTCTTTGGGCTGATAGCTTTGACGATATGTTCTGATGGTGGTGAGAATGAAGCAGGACTGTCTCCGTGCCGCAAATGGCTAGCGAGATCGGCTGTTAACCGAAAAATTGTAGGTTCGAGCCCACCCGGTGGTGGTGCGGCGCTTTTTTTTGGGCTGATAGCTTTGAAGATATGTTCTGATAGTGGTGAGAGAGGAGCAGGATTGTCTCCGTGGCGCAATTGGCTAGCGCGATCAGCTGTTAACCGAAAGGTTGGAGGTTCGAGCCCACCCGGTGGTGGTGCGGCGCTTTTTTTTCTTTGCGCTGTTAGCTTTGAAGATATGTACTGATGGTGGTGAGAGTGGAGCACGACTGTCTCCGTGGCGCATTTGGCTAGCGCAATCGGTTGTTAACCGAAAGGTTGGAGTTTCGAGCACACCCGGTGGTAGTGCGGCGCTTTTTTTTCTTTGGGCTGATAGCTTTGAAGTTATGTTCTGATGGTGGTGAGAATGGAGCAGGACTGTCTCCGTGCCGCAAATGGCTTGCGCGATCGGCTGTAACAGAAAAATTGGAGGTTCGAGCCCACAAGGTGGTGGTGCGGCCCTTTTTTTGGGCTGATAGCTTTGAAGATATGTTCTGATGGTGGTGAGAGAGGAGAAGGACTGTCTCCGTGGCGCAATTGGCTAGCGCAATCGGCTGTTAACCGAAAGGTTGGAGGGTCGAGCCCACCCGGTGGTGGCGCGGCGCTTTTTTTCTTTGCACTGATAGCTTTGAAGATATGTTCTGATGGTGGTGAGAGTGGAGCACGACTGTCTCCGTGGCGCAATTGGCTAGCGCGATCGGTTGTTAACCGAAAAGTTGGAGTTTCGAGCCCACCCGGTGGTGGTGCGGCTCTTTTTTTTCTTTGGGCTGATAGCTTTGAAGATATGTTCCTATGGTGGTGAAAGTGGGGCATGACTGTCTCCGTGGCGCAATTGGCTAGCACGATCGGCTGTTAACCGAAAAGTTGGAGGTTCGAGCCCACCCGGTGGTGGTGTGGCTTTTTTTTTCTTTAAGCTGATAGCTTTGAAGATATGTTCTGATGGTGGTGAAAGTGGAGCACGACTGTCTCCGTGGCGCAATTGGCTAGCGCGATTGGCTTTAAACCGAAAAGTTTGAGGTTCGGGCTTTCCCGGGAGTGGTGTGTTGCTTTTTTTTTCTTTGGGCTGATAGCTTTGAAGATATGTTCTGATGGTGGTGAGAGTGGAGCAAGACTGTCTCTGTTGCGCAATTGACTAGCTGAATTGGCTGTCAACCGAAAGGTTGGAGTTTCGAGCCCTCCCTGGAGTGGTGTGTTGCTTTTTTCTTTGCGCTGATAGCTTTGAGGATACGTTGTGATGGTGGTGAGAGTGGAGCACGACTGTCTCCATGGCGCAATTGGCTAGCGCGATCGGCTGTTGACCGAAAATTTGGAGGTTCGAGCCCTCCCGGGAGTGGTGTGTTGCTTTTTTCTTTGCGCTGATAGCTTTGAAGATATGTTCTGATGGTGGTGAGAGTGGACCACGACTGTCTCCGTGGCGCAATTGGCTAGCACGATCGGCTGTTAACCGAAAGGTTGGAGGTTCGAGCCCACCCGGTGGTGGTGCGGCGCCTTTTTTGCTTTGGGCTAATAGCTCTGAAGAAATGTTCTGACGGTGGTGAGAGTGGAGCACGACTGTCTCTGTGGCGCAATTGGCTAGCGCGATCAGCTGTTAACCGAAAGGTTGGAGGTTCGAGCCCACCCGGTGGTGGTGCGGCGCTTTTTTTTGTTTGCGCTGATAGCTTTGAACATACGTTCTGATGGTGGTGAGAGTGGAGCAATACTCTCTCTGTGGCGCAATTGGCTAGCGCGATCGGCTGTGACGGGAAAGTTAGAGGTTCGAGTCCACCCGTTGGTGGTGCAGCGCTTTTTTTATCTTTGCGCTGATTGCTTTGAGGATATGTTCTGATGGTGGTGAGAGTGGAGCAGGACTGTCTCCGTGGCGCAATTGGCTAGCGCGATCGGCTGTTAACGGAAAGGTTGGAGTTTCGAGCCCACCCGGTGGTAGTGCGGCGCTTTTTTTTCTTTGGGCTGATAGATTTGACGATATGTTCTGATGGTGGTGAGAATGGAGCAGGACTGTCTCCGTGCCGCAAATGGCTAGCGAGATCGGCTGTTAACCGAAAAATTGGAGGTTCGAGCCCACCCGGTGGTGGTGCGGCGCTTTTTTTTGGGCTGATAGCTTTGAAGATATGTTCTGATGGTGTTGAGAATGGAGCAGGAATGTCTCCGTGGCGCAATTGGCTAGCGCGGTCGGCTGTTAACCGAAAGGTTGGAGGTTCGAGCCCACCCGGTGGTGGTGCGGCGCTTTTTTTTCTTTGCGCTGATAGCTCTGAAGAAATGTTCTGACGGTGGTGAGAGTGGAGAACGACTGTCTCCGTGGCGCAAATGGCTAGCGCGATCGGCTGTTAACCGAAATGTTGGAGGTTCGAGCCCACCCGGTGGTCGTGCGGCGCGTTTTTTTTTCTTTGGGCTGATAGCTTTGAAGATATGTTCTGATGGCAGTGAGAGTGGAGCAGGACTGCCTCCGTGGCGCTATTGGCTAGCGCGATCGGCTGTTAACCGTAAAGTTGGAGGTTCGAGCCCTCCCGGGAGTGGTGTGTTGCTTTTTTCTTTGCGCTGATAGCTTTGAAGATATGTTCTGATGGTGGTGAGAATGAAGCAGGACTGTCTCCGTGCCGCAAATGGCTAGCGAGATCGGCTGTTAACCGAAAAATTGGAGGTTCGAGCCTACGCGGTGGTGGTGCGGCACTTTTTTTTGGGCTGATAGCTTTGAAGATATGTTCTGATGGTGGTGAGAGAGGAGCACGACTGTCTCCGTGGCGCAATTGGCTAGCGCGATCGGCTGTTAACTGAAAGGTTGAAGGTTCGAGCCCATTCGGTGGTGGTGCGGCACTTTTTTTCTTTGGGCTGATAGCCTTGAAGATATGTTCTGATGGTAGTGAGAGTGGAGCAGGACTGTCTCCGTGGCGCAATTGGCTAGCGCGATCGGCTGTTAACCGAAAGGTTGGAGGTTCGAGCTCACCCGGTGGTGGTGCGGCGCTTTTTTTTTCTTTGGGCTGATAGCTTTGAAGATATGTTCTGATGGTGGTGAGAGTGGAGCAGAACTGTCTCCGTGGCGCAATTGGCTAGCGTGATCGGCTGTAACGGGAAAGTTAGAGGTTCGAGTCCACCCGTTGGTTGTGCGGCGCTTTTTTTATCTTTGCGCTGATAGCTTTGAGGATATGTTCTGATGGCGGTGAGAGTGGAGCAGGACTGTCTCCGTGGCGCAATTGGCTAGCGCGATCGGCTGTTAACGGAAAGGTTGGAGTTTCGAGCCCACCCGGTGGTAGTGCGGCGCTTTTTTTTCTTTGGGCTGATAGCTTTGACGATATGTTCTGATGGTGGTGAGAATGAAGCAGGACTGTCTCTGTGCCGCAAATGGCTAGCGAGATCGGCTGTTAACCGAAATGTTGGAGGTTCGAGCCCACCCGGTGGTCGTGCGGCGCTTTTTTTTTCTTTGGGCTGATAGCTTTGAAGATATGTTCTGATGGTGGTGAGAGTGGAGCAGGACTGTCTCCGTGGCGCAATTGGCTAGCGCGATCGGCTGTTAACCGAAAGGTTGGAGGTTCGAGCTCACCCGGTGGTGGTGTGGCGCTTTTTTTTTCTTTGGGCTGATAGCTTTGAAGATATGTTCTGATCGTGGTGAGAGTGGAGAACGACTGTCTCCGTGGCGCAAATGGCTAGCGCGATCGGCTGTTAACCGAAATGTTGGAGGTTCGAGCCCACCCGGTGGTCGTGCGGCGCTTTTTTTTCTTTGGGCTGATAGCTTTGAAGATATGTTCTGATGGCAGTGAGAGTGGAGCAGGACTGCCTCCGTGGCGCAATTGGCTAGCGCGATCGGGTGTTAACCGTAAAGTTGGAGGTTCGAGCCCTCCCGGGAGTGGTGTGTTGCTTTTTTCTTTGCGCTGATAGCTTTGAAGATATGTTCTGATGGTGGTGAGAGTGGAGCAAGACTGTCTCTGCTGCGCAATTGACTAGCTGAATCGGCTGTTAACCGAAAGGTTGGAGTTTCGAGCCCTCCCGGGAGTGGTGTGTTGCTTTTTCTTTGCACTGAGAGCTTTGAAGATATGTTCTGATGGTGGTGAATGTGGAGCACGACTGTCTCCGTGGCGCAATTGGCTAGCGCGATTGGCTGTTAACCGTAAGTTTGGAGGTTCGAGCCCACCCGGTGGTGGGGCGGCGCTTTTTTTTCTTTGGGCTGATAGCTTTGAAGATATGTTCTGATGGTGGTGAGAGTGGAGCAAGAATGTCTCCGTGGCGCAATCAGCTAGCGCGATCGGCTGTAAAGTTAGAGGTTCGAGCTCCCCGGTGGTGGTGCGGCGCTTTTTTTTTCTTTGGGCTGATAGCTTTGAAGATATCTTCTGATGGAGGTGAGAGTGGAGCAAGACTGTCTCCCTGGCGCAATTGGCTAGCGCGATCGGCTGTTAATCGAAAGGTTGGAGGTTCAAGCCCTCCCGGGAGTGGTGTGTTGCTTTTTTTTCTTTGTGCTGATAGCTTTAAAGATATGTTCTGATGGTGGTGAGAGAGGACCAGGACTCTCTCTATGGCGCAATTCGCTAGCGCGATCGGCTGTTAACTGAAAAGTTGGAGGTTCGAGCCCTCCCGGGAGTGGTGTGTTGCTTTTTTCTTTGCGCTGATAGCTTTGAAGATATGTTCTGATGGTGGTGAAAGTGGGGCATGACTGTCTCCGTGGCGCCATTGGCTAGCACAATCGGCTGTTAACCGAAAGGTTGGAGGTTCGAGCCCATTCGGTGGTGGTGTGGCGCCTTTTTTGCTTTGGGCTGATAGCTCTGAAGAAATGTTCTGACGGTGGTGAGAGTGGAGAAGACTGTCTCCGTGGCGCAATTGGCTAGCGCGATCGGCTGTAACGGAAAACTTAGAGGTTCGAGCCCACCCGGTGGTGGTGCGGCGCTTTTTTTTTCTTTGGGCTGATAGCTTTGAAGATATGTTCTGACGGTGGTGAGAGTGGAGCAAGACTGTCTCCGTGGCGCAATTGGCTTGCAAGATCGGCTGTAACGGAAAAGTTAGAGGTTCGAGCCCACCCGGTGGCAGTGCGGCGCTTTCTTTTTCTTTGGGCTGATAGCTTTGAAGATATGTTCTGATGGTGGTGAGAATGGAGCAGGACTGTCTCCGTGCCGCAAATGGATAGCGAGATCGGCCGTTAACCGAAAAATTGGAGGTTCGAGCCTACCCGGTGGTGGTGCGGCGCTTTTTTTTGGGCTGATAGCTTTGAAGATATGTTCTGATGGTGGTGAGAGAGGAGCAGGACTGTCTCCGTGGCGCAATTGGCTAGCGCGATCGGCTGTTAACTGAAAGGTTGAAGGTTCGAGCCCATCCGGTGGTGGTGCGGCGCTTTTTTTTCTTTGGGCTGATAGCTTTGAAGCTATGTTCAGATGGTGGTGAGAGTGGAGCTGGACTGTCTCCGTGGCGCAATAGGCTAGCGCGATCGGCTGTTAACCGAAAGGTTGGAGTTTCGAGACCTCCCGAGAGTGGTTTGTTGCTTTTTCTTTGCACTGATAGCTTTGAAGATATGTTTTGGTGGTGGTGAGAGTAGAGCACGACTGTCTCCGTGGCGCAATTGGCTAGCGCGACCGGCTGTTAACCGAAAGGTTGGAGGTTGGAGCCCACCCGGTGGTGGTGCGGCGCTTTTTTTTGGGGCTGATAGCTTTGAAGGTATGTTCTGATGGTGGTGAGAGTGGAGCACGACTGTCTCCGTGGCGCAATTGGCTAGCGCAATCGGTTGTTAACCGAAAAGTTGGAGTTTCGAGCCCACCCGGTGGTAGTGCGGCTCTTTTTTTTCTTTTGGCTGATAGCTTTGAAGATATGTTCTGATGGTGGTGAAAGTGGGGCATGACTGTCTCCGTGGCGCAATTGGCTAGCACGATCGGCTGTTAACCGAAAGGTTGGAGGTTCGAGCCCACCCGGTGGTGGCGCGGCGCTTTTTTTTTTGCACTGATAGCTTTGAAGATATGTTCTGATGGTGGTGAGAGTGGAGCACGACTGTCTCCGTGGCGCAATTGGCTAGCGCGATCGGTTGTTAACCGAAAAGTTGGAGTTTCGAGCCCACCCGGTGGTGGTGCGGCTCTTTTTTTTTCTTTGGGCTGATAGCTTTGAAGATATGTTCCTATGGTGGTGAAAGTGGGGCATGACTGTCTCCGCGGCGCAATTGGCTAGCACGATCGGCTGTTAACCGAAAAGTTGGAGGTTCGAGCCCACCCGGTGGTGGTGCGGCTTTTTTTTTCTTTAAGCTGATAGCTTTGAAGATATGTTCTGATGGTGGTGAAAGTGGAGCACGACTGTCTCCGTGGCGCAATTGGCTAGCGCGATTGGCTTTAAACCGAAAAGTTTGAGGTTCGGGCTTTCCCGGGAGTGGTGTGTTGCTTTTTTTTTCTTTGGGCTGATAGCTTTGAAGATATGTTCTGATGGTGGTGAGAGTGGAGCAAGACTGTCTTTGTTGCGCAATTGACTAGCTGAATTTGCTGTCAACCGAAAGGTTGGAGTTTCGAGCCCTCCCTGGAGTGGTGTGTTGCTTTTTTCTTTGCACTGATAGCTTTGAGGATACGTTGTGATGGTGGTGAGAGTGGAGCACGACTGTCTCCATGGCGCAATTGGCTAGCGCGATCGGCTGTTGACCGAAAAGTTGGAGGTTCGAGCCCTCCCGGGAGTGGTGTGTTGCTTTTTTCTTTGCGCTGATAGCTTTGAAGATATGTTCTGATGGTGGTGAGAGTGGACCACGACTGTCTCCGTGGCGCAATTGGCTAGCGCGATCGGCTGTTAACCGAAAGGTTGGAGGTTCGAGTTCACCCGGTGGTGGTGCGGCGCTTTTTTTTTCTTTGGGCTGATAACTTTGAAGATATGTTCTGATGGTGGTGAGAGTGGAGCAGAACTGTCTCCGTGGCGCAATGGCTAGCGTGATCGGCTGTAACGGGAAAGTTAGAGGTTCGAGTCCACCCGTTGGTGGTGCGGCGCTTTTTTTATCTTTGCGCTGATAGCTTTGAGGATATGTTCTGATGGTGGTGAGAGTGGAGCAGGACTGTCTCTGTGGCGCAATTGGCTAGCGCGATCGGCTGTTAACGGAAAGGTTGGAGTTTCGAGCCCACCCGGTGGTAGTGCGGCGCTTTTTTTTCTTTGGGCTGATAGATTTGACGATATGTTCTGATGGTGGTGAGAATGGAGCAGGACTGTCTCCGTGCCGCAAATGGCTAGCGAGATCGGCTGTTAACCGAAAAATTGGAGGTTCGAGCCCACCCGGTGGTGGTGCGGCGCTTTTTTTTGGGCTGATAGCTTTGAAGATATGTTCTGATGGTGTTGAGAATGGAGCAGGAATGTCTCCGTGGCGCAATTGGCTAGCGCGATCGGCTGTTAACCGAAAGGTTGGAGGTTCGAGCCCACCCGGTGGTGGTGCGGCGCTTTTTTTTCTTTGCGCTGATAGCTTTGAAGATATGTTCTGATCGTGGTGAGAGTGGAGCACGACTGTCTCCGTGGCGTATTGGCTAGCGCGATCGGTTGTTAACCGAAAAGTTGGAGGTTCGAGCCGCACCCGGTGGTGGTATGGCGCTTTTTTTTTCTTTGGGCTGATAGCTTTGAAGATATGTTCTGATGGTGGTGAAAGTGGGGCATGACTGTCTCCGTGGCGCAATTGGCTAGCACGATCGGCTGTTAACCGAAAGTTTGGAGGTTCGAGCCCACCCGGTGGTGGTGCCGCGCTTTTTTTTGGGCTGATAGCTCTGAAGAAATGTTCTGACGGTGGTGAGAGTGGAGAACGACTGTCTCCGTGGCGCAAATGGCTAGCGCGATCGGCTGCTAACCGAAATGTTGGAGGTTCGAGCCCACCCGGTGGTCGTGCGGCGCGTTTTTTTTTCTTTGGGCTGATAGCTTTGAAGATATGTTCTGATGGCAGTGAGAGTGGAGCAGGACTGCCTCCGTGGCGCAATTGGCTAGCGCGATCGGCTGTTAACCGTAAAGTTGGAGGTTCGAGCCCTCCCGGGAGTGGTGTGTTGCTTTTTTCTTTGCGCTGATAGCTTTGAAGATATGTTCTGATGGTGGTGAGAATGGAGCAGGACTGTCTCCGTGCCGCAAATGGCTAGCGAGATCGGCTGTTAACCGAAAAATTGGAGGTTCGAGCCTACCCGGTGGTGGTGCGGCACTTTTTTTTGGGCTGATAGCTTTGAAGATATGTTCTGATGGTGGTGAGAGAGGAGCACGACTGTCTCCGTGGCGCAATTGGCTAGCGCGATCGGCTGTTAACTGAAAGGTTGAAGGTTCGAGCCCATCCGGTGGTGGTGCGGCACTTTTTTTTCTTTGGGCTGATAGCCTTGAAGATATGTTCTGATGGTGGTGAGAGTGGAGCAGGACTGTCTCCGTGGCGCAATTGGCTAGCGCGATCGGCTGTTAACCGAAAGGTTGGAGGTTCGAGCTCACCCGGTAGTGGTGCGGCGCTTTTTTTTTCTTTGGGCTGATAGCTTTGAAGATATGTTCTGATGGTGGTGAGAGTGGAGCAGAACTGTCTCCGTGGCGCAATTGGCTAGCGTGATCGGCTGTAACGGGAAAGTTAGAGGTTCGAGTCCACCCGTTGGTGGTGCGGCGCTTTTTTTATCTTTGCGCTGATAGCTTTGAGGATATGTTCTGATGGTGGTGAGAGTGGAGCAGGACTGTCTCCGTGGCGCAATTGGCTAGCGCGATCGGCTGTTAACGGAAAGGTTGGAGTTTCGAGCCCACCCGGTGGTAGTGCGGCGCTTTTTTTTCTTTGGGCTGATAGCTTTGACGATATGTTCTGATGGTGGTGAGAATGAAGCAGGACTGTCTCCGTGCCGCAAATGGCTAGCGAGATCGGCTGTTAACCGAAAAATTGGAGGTTCGAGCCTACCCGGTGGTGGTGCGGCGCTTTTTTTTTGGGCTGATAGCTTTGAAGATATGTTCTGATGGTGTTGAGAATGGAGCAGGACTGTCTCCGTGGCGCAATTGGCTAGCGCGATCGGCTGTTAACCGAAAGGTTGGAGGTTCGAGCCCACCCGGTGGTGGTGCGGCGCTTTTTTTTCTTTGCGCTGATAGCTTTGAAGATATGTTCTGATCGTGGTGAGAGTTGAGCACGACTGTCTCCGTGGCGCAATTGGCTAGCGCAATCGGTTGTTAACCGAAAAGTTGGAGGTTCGAGCCCACCCGGCGGTGGTGCGGCGCTTTTTTTTTTCTTTGGGCTGATAGCTTTGAAGATATGTTCTGATGGTGGTGAGAGAGGAGCAGGACTGTCTCCGTGGCGCAATTGGCTAGCGCGCTCGGCTGTTAACCGAAAGGTTGGAGGTTCGAGCCCACCCGGTGGTGGTGCGGCGCTTTTTTTTCTTTGCGCTGATAGCTTTGAAGATATGTTCTGATGGTGGTGAGAGTGGAGCACGACTGTCTCCTTGGCGCAATTGGCTAGCGCGATCAGTTGTTAACCGAAAGGTTGGAGTTTCGAGCCCACCCGGTGGTAGTGAGGCGCTTTTTTTTCTTTGGGCTGATAGCTTTGAAGTTATGTTCTGATGGTGGTGAGAATGGAGCAGGACTGTCTCCGTGCCGCAAATGGCTAGCGCGATCGGCTGTTAACCGAAAAATTGGAGGTTCGAGCCCACAAGGTGGTGGTGCGGCGCTTTTTTTGGGCTGATAGCTTTGAAGATATGTTCTGATGGTGTTGAGAGAGGAGCAGGACTGTCTCCGTGGCGCAATTGGCTAGCGCAATCGGCTGTTAACCGAAAGATTGGAGGGTCGAGCGCACCCGGTGGTGGCGCGGCGCTTTTTTTCTTTGCGCTGATAGCTTTGAAGGTATGTTCTGATGGTGGTGAGAGTGGAGCACGACTGTCTCCGTGGCGCAATTGGCTAGCGCAATCGGTTGTTAACCGAAAAGTTGGAGTTTCGAGCCCACTCGGTGGTGGTGCGGCTCTTTTTTTTCTTCTGGCTGATAGCTTTGAAGATATGTTCTGATGGTGGTGAAAGTGGGGCATGACTGTCTCCGTGGCGCAATTGGCTAGCATGATCGGCTGTTAACCGAAAGGTTGGAGGTTCGAGCCCACCCGGTGGTGGCGCGGCGCTTTTTTTCTTTGCACTGATAGCTTTGAAGATATGTTCTGATGGTGGTGAGAGTGGAGCACGACTGTCTCCGTGGCGAAATTGGCTAGCGCGATCTGTTGTTAACCGAAAACTTGGAGTTTCGAGCCCACCCGGTGGTGGTGCGGCTCTTTTTTTTTCTTTGGGCTGATAGCTTTGAAGATATGTTCCTATGGTGGTGAAAGTGGGGCATGACTGTCTCCGTGGCGCAATTGGCTAGCAGGATCGGCTGTTAACCGAAAAGTTGGAGGTTCGAGCCCACCCGGTGGTGGTGCGGCTTTTTTTTTTCTTTAAGCTGATAGCTTTGAAGATATGTTCTGATGGTGGTGAAAGTGGAGCACGACTGTATCCGTGGCGAAATTGGCTAGCGCGATTGGCTTTAAACCGAAAAGTTTGAGGTTCGGGCTTTCCCGGGAGTGGTGTGTTGCTTTTTTTTTCTTTGGGCTGATAGCTTTGAAGATATGTTCTGATGGTGGTGAGAGCGGAGCAAAACTGTCTCTGTTGCGCAATTGACTAGCTGAATTGGCTGTCAACCGAAAGGTTGGAGTTTCGAGCCCTCCCTGGAGTGGTGTGTTGCTTTTTTCTTTGCGCTGATAGCTTTGAGGATACGTTGTGATGGTGGTGAGAGTGGAGCACGACTGTCTCCATGGCGCAATTGGCTAGCGCGATCGGCTGTTGACCGAAAAGTTGGAGGTTCGAGCCCTCCCGGGAGTGGTGTGTTGCTTTTTTCTTTGCGCTGATAGCTTTGAAAATATGTTCTGATGGTGGTGAGAATGGAGCAGGACTGTCTCCGTGCCGCAAATGGCTAGCGAGATCGGCTGTTAACCGAAAAATTGGAGGTTCGAGCCCACCCGGTGGTGGTGCGGCGCTTTTTTTTGGGCTGATAGCTTTGAAGATATGTTCTGATGGTGTTGAGAATGGAGCAGGAATGTCTCCGTGGCGCAATTGGCTAGCGCGATCGGCTGTTAACCGAAAGGTTGGAGGTTCGAGCCCACCCGGTGGTGGTGCGGCGCTTTTTTTTCTTTGCGCTGATAGCTTTGAAGATATGTTCTGATCGTGGTGAGAGTGGAGCACGACTGTCTCCGTGGCGTATGGGCTAGCGCGATCGGTTGTTAACCGAAAAGTTGGAGGTTCGAGCCCACCCGGTGGTGGTGCGGCGCTTTTTTTTTCTTTGGGCTGATAGCTTTGAAGATATGTTCTGATGGTGGTGAAAGTGGGGCATGACTGTCTCCGTGGCGCAATTGGCTAGCACGATCGGCTGTTAACCGAAAGTTTGGAGGTTCGAGCCCACCCGGTGGTGGTGCGGCGCTTTTTTTGGGCTGATAGCTCTGAAGAAATGTTCTGACGGTGGTGAGAGTGGAGAACGACTGTCTCCGTGGCGCAAATGGCTAGCGCGATCGGCTGTTAACCGAAATGTTGGAGGTTCGAGCCCACCCGGTGGTCGTGCGGCGCGTTTTTTTTCTTTGGGCTGATAGCTTTGAAGATATGTTCTGATGGCAGTGAGAGTGGAGCAGGACTGCCTCCGTGGCGCAATTGGCTAGCGCGATCGGCTGTTAACCGTAAAGTTGGAGGTTCGAGCCCTCCCGGGAGTGGTGTGTTGCTTTTTTCTTTGCGCTGATAGCTTTGAAGATATGTTCTGATGGTGGTGAGAATGGAGCAGAACTGTCTCCGTGCCGCAAATGGCTAACGAGATCGGCTGTTAACCGAAAAATTGGAGGTTCGAGCCTACCCGGTGGTGGTGCGGCACTTTTTTTTGGGCTGATAGCTTTGAAGATATGTTCTGATGGTGGTGAGAGAGGAGCACGACTGTCTCCGTGGCGCAATTGGCTAGCGCGATCGGCTGTTAACTGAAAGGTTGAAGGTTCGAGCCCATCCGGTGGTGGTGCGGCACTTTTTTTTTCTTTGGGCTGATAGCCTTGAAGATATGTTCTGATGGTGGTGAGAGTGGAGCAGGACTGTCTCCGTGGCGCAATTGGCTAGCGCGATCGGCTGTTAACCGAAAGGTTGGAGGTTCGAGCTCACCCGGTGGTGGTGCGGCGCTTTTTTTTTCTTTGGGCTGATAGCTTTGAAGATATGTTCTGATGGTGGTGAGAGTGGAGCAGAACTGTCTCCGTGGCGCAATTGGCTAGCGTGATCGGCTGTAGCGGGAAAGTTAGAGGTTCGAGTCCACCCGTTGGTGGTGCGGCGCTTTTTTTATCTTTGCACTGATAGCTTTGAGGATATGTTCTGATGGTGGTGAGAGTGGAGCAGGACTGTCTCCGTGGCGCAATTGGCTAGCGCGATCGGCTGTTAACGGAAAGGTTGGAGTTTCGAGCCCACCCGGTGGTAGTGCGGCGCTTTTTTTTCTTTGGGCTGACAGCTTTGACGATATGTTCTGATGGTGGTGAGAATGAAGCAGGGCTGTCTCCGTGCCGCAAATGGCTAGCGAGATCGGCTGTTAACCGAAAAATTGGAGGTTCGAGCCCACCCGGTAGTGGTGCGGCGCTTTTTTTTTGGGCTGATAGCTTTGAAGATATGTTCTGATGGTGTTGAGAATGGAGCAGGACTGTCTCCGTGGCGCAATTGGCTAGCGCGATCGGCTGTTAACCGAAAGGTTGGAGGTTCGAGCCCACCCGGTGGTGGTGCGGCGCTTTTTTTTCTTTGCGCTGATAGCTTTGAAGATATGTTCTGATCGTGGTGAGAATGGAGCACGACTGTCTCCGTGGCGCAATTGGCTAGCGCGATCGGTTGTTAACCGAAAAGTTGGAGGTTCGAGCCCACCCGGTGGTGGTGCGGCGCTTTTTTTTTCTTTGGGCTGATAGCTTTGAAGATATGTTCTGATGGTGGTGAAAGTGGGGCATGACTGTCTCCGTGGCGCAATTGGCTAGCACGATCGGCTGTTAACCGGAAGTTTGGAGGTTAGAGCCCACCCGGTGGTGGTGCGTGCTTTTTTTTTGGGCTGATAGCTCTGAAGTAATGTTCTGACGGTGGTGAGAGTGGAGAACGACTGTCTCCGTGGCGCAAATGGCTAGCGCGATCGGCTGTTACCCGAAATGTTGGAGGTTCGAGCCCACCCGGTGGTCGTGCGGCGCTTTTTTTTTCTTTGGGCTGATAGCTTTGAAGATATGTTCTGATGGCAGTGAGAGTGCAGCAGGACTGCCTCCGTGGCGCAATTGGCTAGCGCGATCGGCTGTTAACCGTAAAGTTGGAGGTTCGAGCCCTCCCGGGAGTGGTGTGTTGCTTTTTTCTTTGCGCTGATAGCTTTGAAGATATGTTCTGATGGTGGTGAGAGTGGAGCAAGACTGTCTCTGCTGCGCAATTGACTAGCTGAATCGGCTGTTAACCGAAAGGTTGGAGTTTCGAGCCCTCCCGGGAGTGGTGTGTTGCTTTTTCTTTGCGCTGAGAGCTTTGAAGATATGTTCTGATGGTGGTGAATGTGGAGCACGACTGTCTCCGTGGCGCAATTGCCTAGCGCGATTGGCTGTTAACCGTAAGTTTGGAGGTTCGAGTCCACCCGGTGGTGGGGCGGCGCTTTTTTTTCTTTGGGCTGATAGCTTTGAAGATATGTTCTGATGGTGGTGAGAGTGGAGCAAGAATGTCTCCGTGGCGCAATTAGCTAGCGCGATCGGCTGTAAAGTTAGAGGTTCGAGCTCCCCGGTGGTGGTGCGGCGCTTTTTTTTTCTTTAGGCTGATAGCTTTGAAGATATGTTCTGATGGAGGTGAGAGTGGAGCAAGACTGTCTCCCTGGCGCAATTGGCTAGCGCGTTCGGCTGTTAATCGAAAGGTTGGAGGTTCAAGCCCTCCCGGGAGTGGTGTGTTGCTTTTTTTTCTTTGTGCTGATAGCTTTAAAGATATGTTCTGATGGTGGTGAGAGAGGACCAGGACTCTCTCTATGGCGCAATTCGCTAGCGCGTTCGGCTGTTAACTGAAAAGTTGGAGGTTCGAGCACTCCCGGGAGTGGTGTGTTTCTTTTTTCTTTGCGCTGATAGCTTTGCAGATATGTTCTGATGGTGGTGAAAGTGGGGCATGACTGTCTCCGTGGCGCCATTGGCTAGCACGATCGGCTGTTAACCGAAAGGTTGGAGGTTCGAGCCCATTCGGTGGTGGTGTGGCGCCTTTTTTGCTTTGGGCTGATAGCTCTGAAGAAATGTTCTGACGGTGGTGAGAGTGGAGCAAGACTGTCTCCGTGGCGCAACTGGCTAGCGCGATCGGCTGTAACGGAAAAGTTAGAGGTTCGAGCCCGCCCGGTGGTGGTGCGGCGCTTTTTTTTTCTTTGGGCTGATAGCTTTGAAGATATGTTCTGACGGTGGTGAGAGTGGAGCAAGACTGTCTCCGTGGCGCAATTGGCTAGCGCGATCGGCTGTAACGGAAAAGTTAGAGGTTCGAGCCCACCCGGTGGTGGTGCGGCGCTTTTTTTTTCTTTGGGCTGATAGCTTTGAAGATATGTTCTGATGGTGGTGAGAGTGGAGCAGGACTGTCTCCGTGGCGCAATTGGCTAGCGTGATCGGCTGTTAACGGAAAGGTTGGAGTTTCGAGCCCACCCGGTGGTAGTGCGGCGCTATTTTTTCTTTGTGCTGATAGCTTTGAAGATATGTTCTGATGGTGGTGAGAATGGAGCAGGACTGTCTCCGTGCCGCAAATGGCTAGCGAGATCGGCTGTTAACCGAAAAATTGGAGGTTCGAGCCTACCCGGTGGTGGTACGGCGCTTTTTTTGGGCTGATAGCTTTGAACATATGTTCTGATGGTGGTGAGAGAGGAGCAGGACTGTCTCCGTGGCGCTATTGGCTAGCGCGATCAGCTGTTAACCGAAAAATTGGAGGTTCGAGCCCAGAAGGTGGTGGGGCGGCGCTTTTTTGGGCTGATAGCTTTGAAGATATGTTCTGATGGTGGTGAGAGAGGAGCAAGACTGTCTCCGTGGCGCAATTGGCTAGCGCGATCGGCTGTTAACTGAAAGGTTGGAGGTTCGAGCCCACCCGATGGTGGTGCGGCGCTTTTTTTTCTTTGGGCTGATAGCTTTGAAGATATGTTCTGATGGTGGTGAGAGTGGAACAGGACTGTCTCCGTGGCGCAATTGGCTAGCGCGATCGGCTTTTAACCGAAAGGTTGGAGGTTCGAGCTCACCCGGTGTTGGTGCGGCGCTTTTTTTTCTTTGGGCTGATAGCTTTGAAGCTATGTTCAGATGGTGGTGAGAGTGGAGCAGGACTGTCTCCGTGGCGAAATTGGCTAGCGCGATCGGCTGTTAACCGAAAGGTTGGAGTTTCGAGACCTCCCGGGAGTGGTTTGTTGCTTTTTTCTTTGCACTGATAGCTTTGAAGATATGTTTTGATGGTGGTGAGAGTGGAGCCCGACATTCTCCGTGGCGCAATTGGCTAGCGCGACCGGCTGTTAACCGAAAGGTTGGAGGTTCCAGCCCACCCGGTGGTGGTGCGGCGCTTTTTTTTCTTTGGGCTGATAGCTTTGAAGATATGTTCTGATGGTGGTGAGAATGGAGCAGGACTGTCTCCGTGCCGCAAATGGCTAGCGAGATCGGCTGTTAACCGAAAAATTGGAGGTTCGAGCCCACCCGGTGGTGGTGCGGCGCTTTTGTTTTTGGGCTGATAGCTTTGAAGATATGTTCAGATGGTGGTGAGAGAGGAGCAAGACTGTCTCCGTGGCGCAATTGGCTAGCGCGATCGGCTGTTAACTGAAAGGTTGGAGGTTCGAGCCCACCCGATGGTGGTGCGGCGCTTTTTTTTCTTTGGGCTGATAGCTTTGAAGATATGTTCTGATGGTGGTGAGAGTGGAGCAGGAGTGTCTCCGTGGCGCAATTGGCTAGCGCGATCGGCTTTTAACCGAAAGGTTGGAGGTTCGAGCTCACCCGGTGTTGGTGCGGCGCTTTTTTTTCTTTGGGCTGATAGCTTTGAAGCTATGTTCTGATGGTGGTGAGAGTGGAGCAGGACTGTCTCCGTGGCGCAATTGGCTAGCGCGATCGGCTGTTAACCGAAAGGTTGGAGTTTCGAGACCTCCCGGGAGTGGTTTGTTGCTTTTTTCTTTGCACTGATAGCTTTGAAGATATGTTTTGATGGTGGTGAGAGTGGAGCCCGACATTCTCCGTGGCGCAATTGGTTAGCGCGACCGGCTGTTAACCGAAAGGTTGGAGGTTCGAGCCCACCCGGTGGTGGTGCGGCGCTTTTTTTTCTTTGGGCTGATAGCTTTGAAGATATGTTCTGATGGTGGTGAGAATGGAGCAGGACTGTCTCCGTGCCGCAAATGGCTAGCGAGATCGGCTGTTAACCGAAAAATTGGAGGTTCGAGCCCACCCGGTGGTGGTGCGGCGCTTTTGTTTTTGGGCTGATAGCTTTGAAGATATGTTCAGATGGTGGTGAGAGAGGAGCAGGACTGTCTCCGTGGCGCAATTGGCTAGCGCGATCGGCTGTTAACCGAAAGGTTGGAGGGTCGAGACCACCCGGTGGTGGCGCGGCGCTTTTTTTTGCGCTGATAGCTTTAAAGATATGTTCTGATGGTGGTGAGAGTGGAGCACGATTGTCTCCGTGGCGCAATTGGCTAGCGCGATCGGTTGTTAACCGAAAAGTTGGAGTTTCGAGCCCACCCGGTGGTGGTGCGGCTCTTTTTTTTCTTTGGGCTGATAGCTTTGAAGATATGTTCTGATGGTGGTGAAAGTGGGGCATGACTGTCTCCGTGGCGCAATTGGCTAGCACGATCGGCTGTTAACCGAAAAGTTGGAGGTTCGAGCCCACCCGGTGGTGGTGCGGCTTTTTTTTTTCTTTAAGCTGATAGCTTTGAAGATATGTTCTGATGGTGGTGAAAGTGGAGCACGACTGTCTCCGTGGCGCAATTGGCTAGCGCGATTGGCTTTAAACCGAAAAGTTTGAGGTTCGGGCTTTCCCAGGAGTGGTGTGTTGCTTTTTTTTCTTTGGGCTGATAGCTTTGAAGATATGTTCTGATGGTGGTGAGAGTGGAGCAAGACTGTCTCTGTTGCGCAATTGACTAGCTGAATTGGCTGTCAACCGAAAGGTTGGAGTTTCGAGCCCTCCCTGGAGTGGTGTGTTGCTTTTTTCTTTGCGCTGATAGCTTTGAAGATACGTTGTAATGGTGGTGAGAGTGAAGCACGACTGTCTCCATGGCGAAATTGGCTAGCGCGATCGGCTGTAACAGAATAGTTAGAGGTTCGAGCCCACCCGGTGGTGGTGTGGCGCTTTTTTTTCTTTGGGCTGATAGCTTTGAAGATATGTTCTGATGGTGGTGAGAGTGGAGCAGGACTGTCTCCGTGGCGCAATTGGCTTGCGCGATCGGCTGTTAACGGAAAGGTTCGAGCCCAACGGGTGGTGGTTCGGCGCTTTTTTTTCTTTGCGCTGATAGCTTTGAAGATATGTTCTGATGGTGGTGAGAGCGGAGCACGACTGTCTCCGTGGCGCAATTGGCTAGCGCGATCGGTTGTTAACCGAAAAGTTGGAGGTTCGAGCCCACCCGGTGGTGGTGCGGCGCTTTTTTTCTTTGGGCTGATAGCTTTGAAGATATGTTCTGATGGCAGTGAGAGTGGAGCAGGACTGCCTCCGTGGCGCACTTGGCTAGCGCGATCGGCTGTTGACCGAAAAGGTGGAGGTTCGAGCCCTCCCGGGAGTGGTGTGTTGCTTTTTTCTTTGCGCTGATAGCTTTGAAGATATGTTCTGATGGTGGTGAGAGTGGACCACGACTGTCTCCGTGGCGCAATTGGCTAGCACGATCGGCTGTTAACCGAAAGGTTGGAGGTTCGAGCCCACCCGGTGGTGTCGGCGCCTTTTTTGCTTTTGGGCTGATAGCTCTGAAGAAATGTTCTGACGGTAATGAGAGTGGAGCACGACTGTCTCTGTGGCGCAATTGGCTAGCGCGATCAGCTGTTAACCGAAAGGTTGGAGGTTCGAGCTCACCCGGTGGTGGTGCGGCGCTTTTTTTTCTTTGCGCTGATAGCTTTGAACATACGTTCTGATGGTGGTGAGAGTGGAGCAAGACTGTCTCCGTGGCGCAATTGGCTATCGCGATCGCCTGTAACGGTAAAATTAGAGGTTCGAGCCCACCCGGTGGTGGTGCGGCGCTTTTTTTCTTTTGGCTGATAGCTTTGAAGATATGTTCTGATGGTGGTGAGAGTGGAGCAGGACTGTCTCCGTGGCGCAATTGGCTAGCGCGATCGGCTGTTAACGGAAAGGTTGGAGTTTCGAGCCCACCCGGTGGTAGTACGGCGCTTTTTTTTCTTTGGGCTGATAGCTTTGAAGATATGTTCTGATGGCAGTGAGAGTGGAGCAGGACTGCCTCCGTGGCGCAATAGGCTAGCGCGATCGGCTGTTAACCGAAAGGTTGGAGTTTCGAGACCTCCCGAGAGTGGTTTGTTGCTTTTTCTTTGCACTGATAGCTTTGAAGATATGTTTTGGTGGTGGTGAGAGTAGAGCACGATTGTCTCCGTGGCGCAATTGGCTAGCGCGACCGGCTGTTGACCGAAAGGTTGGAGGTTGGAGCCCACCCGGTGGTGGTGCGGCGCTTTTTTTTTGGGCTGATAGCTTTGAAGATATGTTCTGACGGTGGTGAGAGAGGAGCAGGACTGTCTCCGTGGCGCAATTGGCTAGCGCGATCGGCTGTTAACCGAAAGGTTGGAGGTTCGAGCCCACCCGGTGGTGGTGCGGCGCTTTTTTTTTCTTTGCGCTGATAGCTTTGAAGATATGTTCTGATGGTGGTGAGAGTGGAGCACGACTGTCTCCTTGGCGCAATTGGCTAGCCCGATCAGTTGTTAACCGAAAGGTTGGAGTTTCGAGCCCACCCGGTGGTAGTGAGGCGCTTTTTTTTCTTTGGGCTGATAGCTTTGAAGTTATGCTCTGATGGTGGTGAGAATGAAGCAGGACTGTCTCCGTGCCGCAAATGGCTAGCGCGATCGGCTGTTAACCGAAAAATTGGAGGTTCGAGCCCACAAGGTGGTGGTGCGGCGCTTTTTTTGGGCTGATAGCTTTGAAGATATGTTCTGATGGTGTTGAGAGAGGAGCAGGACAGTCTCCGTGGCGCAATTGGCTAGCGCAATCGGCTGTTAACCGAAAGATTGGAGGGACGAGCGCACCCGGTGGTGGCGCGGCGCTTTTTTTCTTTGCGCTGATAGCTTTGAAGGTATGTTCTGATGGTGGTGAGAGTGGAGCACGACTGTCTCCTTGGCGCAATTGGCTAGCGCGATTGGTTGTTAACCGAAAAGTTGGAGTTTCGAGCCCACCCGGTGGTGGTGCGGCTCTTTTTTTTCTTTTGGCTGATAGCTTTGAAGATATGTTCTGATGGTGGTGAAAGTGGGGCATGACTGTCTCCGTGGCGCAATTGGCTAGCACGATCGGCTGCTAACCGAAAGGTTGGAGGTTCGAGCCCACCCGGTGGTGGTGCGGCGCTTTTTTTCTTTGGGCTGATAGCTCTGAAGAAATGTTCTGAAGGTGGTGAGAGTGGAGCACGACTGTCTCCGTGGCGCAAATGGTTAGCGCGATCGGCTGTTAACCGAAAAATTGGAGGTTCGAGCCCACCCGGTAGTGGTGCGGCGCTTTTTTTTTCTTTGGGCTGATAGCTTTGAAGATATGTTCTGATGGTTGTGAAAGTGGGGCACGACTGTCTCTGTGGCGCAATTGGCTAGCACGATCGGCTGTTAAGCGAAAGGGTGGAGGTTCGAGCCCACCCGGTGGTGGTGCGGCGCTTTTTTTGGGCTGATAGCTCTGAAGAAATGTTCTGACGGTGGTGAGAGTGGAGCACGACTGTCTCCGTGGCGCAAATGGCTAGCGCGATCGGCTGTTAACCGAAATGTTGGAGGTTCGAACCCACCCGGTGGTCGTGCGGCGCTTTTTTTTCTTTGGGCTGATAGCTTTGTATATATGTTCTGATGGCAGTGAGAGGGTTGCAGGACTGCCTCCGTGGCGCAGTTGGCTAGCGCGATCGGCTGTTAACCGAAAAGTTGGAGGTTCGAGCCCTCCCTGGAGTGGTGTGTTGCTTTTTTCTTTGCGCTGATAGCTTTGAAGATATGTTCTGATGGTGGTGAGAGTGGAGCAAGACTGTCTTGCTGCGCAATTGACTAGCTGAATTGGCTGTTAACCGAAAGGTTGGAGTTTCGAGCCCTCCTGCGAGTGGTGTGTTGCTTTTTTCTTTGCGCTGAGAGCTTTGAAGATATGTTCTGATGGTGGTGAATGTGGAGCACGACTGTCTCCGTGGCACAATTGGCTAGCGCGATCGGCTTTTAACCGAAAAGTTTGAGGTTCGAGCTTTCCCGGGAGTGGTGTGTTGCTTTTTTTTCTTTGGGCTGATAGCTTTGAAGATATGTTCTGATGGTGGTGAGAGTGGAGCAAGACTGTCTCTGTTGCGCAATTGGCTAGCGCGATCGCCTGATAATCGAAAGGTTGGAGGTTCAAGCCCTCCCGAGAGTGGTGTGTTGCTTTTTTTCTTTGTGCTGATAGCTTTGAAGATATGTTCTGATGGTGGTGAGAGTGGAGCACGACTGTCTCCGTGGCGCAATTGGCTAGCGCGATCGGTTGTTAACTGAAAGGTTGGAGTTTCGAGCCCACCCGGTGGTAGTGCGGCGCTTTTTTTTGGGCTGATAGCTTTGAAGTTATGTTCTGATGGTGGTGAGAATGGAGCAGGACTGTCTCCGTGCCGCAAATGGCTAGCGCGATCGGCTGTTAACCGAAAAATTGGAGGTTCGAGCCCACAAGGTGGTGGTGCGGCGATTTTTTTGGGCTGATAGCTTTGAAGATATGTTCTGATGGTGGTGAGAGAGGAGCAGGACTGTCTCCGTGGCGCAATTGGCTAGCGCGATCGGCTGTTAACTGAAAGGTTGGAGGTTCGAGCCCACCCGGTGGTGGTGCGGCGCTTTTTTTTCTTTGGGCTGATAGCTTTGAAGATGTGTTCTGATGGTGGTGAGAGTGGAGCAGGACTGTCTCCGTGGCGCAATTGGCTAGCGCGATCGGCTTTTAACCGAAAGGTTGGAGGTTCGAGCTCACCCGGTGGTGGTGCGGCGCTTTTTTTCCTTGCGCTGATAGCTTTGAAGATATGTTGTGATGGTGGTGAGAGTGGAGCACGACTGTCTCCGTGGCGCAATTGGCTAGCGCGATCGGTTGTTAACCGAAAGGTTGGAGTTTCGAGCCCACCCGGTGGTAGTGCGGCGCTTTTTTTTTGGGCTGATAGCTTTGAAGTTATGTTCTGATGGTGGTGAGAATGGAGCAGGACTGTCTACGTGCCGCAAATGGCTAGCGCGATCGGCTGTTAACCGAAAAATTGGAGGTTCGAGCCCACAAGGTGGTGGTGCGGCGCTTTTTTGGGCTGATAGCTTTGAAGATATGTTCTGATGGTGGTGAGAGAGGAGCAGGACTGTCTCCGTGGCGCAATTGGCTAGCGCGATCGGCTGTTAACTGAAAGGTTGGAGGTTCGAGCCCACCCGATGGTGGTGCGGCGCTTTTTTTTCTTTGGGCTGATAGCTTTGAAGATATGTTCTGATGGTGGTGAGAGTGGAGCAGGACTGTCTCCGTGGCGCAATTGGCTAGCGCGATCGGCTTTTAACCGAAAGGTTGGAGTTTCGAGCCCACCCGGTGGTGGTGCGGCGCTTTTGTTTTTGGGCTGATAGCTTTGAAGATATGTTCTGATGGTGGTGAGAGAGGAGCAGGACTGTCTCCGTGGCGCAATTGGCTAGCGCGATCGGCTGTTAACCGAAAGGTTGGAGGTTCGAGCCCACCCGGTGGTGGTGCGGCGCTTTTTTTTCTTTGCGCTGATTGCTTTGAAAATATGTACTGATGGTGGTGAGAGTGGAGCACGACTGTCTCCGTGGCGCAATTGGCTAGCTCGATCGGTTGTTAACCGAAAGGTTGGAGTTTCGAGCACACCCGGTGGTAGTGGGCGCTTTTTTTTCTTTGGGCTGATAGCTTTGAAGTTATGTTCTGATGGTGGTGAGAATGGAGCAGGACTGTCTCCGTGCCGCAAATGGCTAGCGCGATCGGCTGTTAACAGAAAAATTGGAGGTTCGAGCCCACAAGGTGGTAGTGCGGCCCTTTTTTTGGGCTGATAGCTTTGAAGATATGTTCTGATGGTGGTGAGAGAGGAGCAGGACTGTCTCCGTGGCGCAATTGGCTAGCGCAATCGGCTGTTAACCGAAAGGTTGGAGGGTCGAGCCCACCCGGTGGTGGCGCGGCGTTTTTTTTGCGCTGATAGCTTTGAAGATATGTTCTGATGGTGGTGAGAGTGGAGCACGACTGTCTCCGTGGCGCAATTGGCTAGCGCGATTGGTTGTTAACCGAAAAGTTGGAGTTTCGAGCCCACCCGGTGGTGGTGCGGCTCTTTTTTTTCTTTGGGCTGATAGCTTTGAAGATATGTTCTGATGGTGGTGAAAGTGGGGCATGACTGTCTACGTGGCGCAATTGGCTAGCACGATCGGCTTTAAACCGAAAAGTTTGAGGTTCGGGCTTTCCCGGGAGTGGTGTGTTGCTTTTTTTTCTTTGGGCTGATAGCTTTGAAGATATGTTCTGATGGTGGTGAGAGTGGAGCAAGACTGTCTCTGTTGCGCAATTGACTAGCTGAATTGGCTGTCAACCGAAAGGTTGGAGTTTCGAGCCCTCCCTGGAGTGGTGTGTTGCTTTTTTCTTTGCGCTGATAGCTTTGAAGATACGTTGTGATGGTGGTGAGAGTGGAGCACGACTGTCTCCATGGCGAAATTGGCTAGCGCGATCGGCTGTAACAGAAAAGTTAGAGGTTCGAGCCCACCCGTTGGTGATGCGGCGCTTTTTTTTCTTTGGGCTGATAGCTTTGAAGATATGTTCTGATGGTGGTGAGAGTGGAGCAGGACTGTCTCCGTGGCGCAATTGGCTTGCGCGATCGGCTGTTAACGGAAAGGTTCGAGCCCAACGGGTGGTGGTTCAGCGCATTTTTTCTTTGCGCTGATAGCTTTGAAGATATGTTCTGATGGTGGTGAGAGCGGAGCACGACTGTCTCCAGGGCGCAATTGGCTAGCGCGATCGGTTGTTAACCGAAAAGTTGGCGGTTGGAGCCCACCCGGTGGTGGTGCGGCGCTTTTTTTCTTTGGGCTGATAGCTTTGAAGATATGTTCTGATGGCAGTGAGAGTGGAGCAAGACTGCCTCCGTGGCGCAATTGGCTAGCGCGATCGGCTGTTGACCGAAACGTTGGAGGTTCGAGCCCTCCCGGGAGTGGTGTGTTGCTTTTTTCTTTGCGCTGATAGCTTTGAAGATATGTTCTGATGGTGGTGAGAGTGGACCACGACTGTCTCCGTGGCGCAATTGGCTAGCACGATCGGCTGTTAACCGAAAGGTTGGAGGTTCGAGCCCACCCGGTGGTGGTGCGGCGCCTTTTTTGCTTTGGGCTGATAGCTCTGAAGAAATGTTCTGACGGTAATGAGAGTGGAGCACGACTGTCTCTGTGGCGCAATTGGCTAGCGCGATCAGCTGTTAACCGAAAGGTTGGAGGTTCGAGCCCACCCGGTGGTGGTGCGGCGCTTTTTTTTCTTTGCGCTGATAGCTTTGAACATACGTTCTGATGGTGGTGAGAGTGGAGCAAGACTGTCTCCGTGGCGCAATTGGCTATCGCGATCGCCTGTAACGGTAAAATTAGAGGTTTGAGCCCACCCGGTGGTGGTGCGGCGCTTTTTTTTCTTTGGGCTGATAGCTTTGAAGATATGTTCTGATGGTGGTGAGAGTGGAGCAGGACTGTCTCCGTGGCGCAATTATCTAGCGCGATCGGCTGTTAACGGAAAGGTTGGAGTTTCGAGCCCACCCGGTGGTAGTGCGGCGCTTTTTTTTTGGGCTGATAGCTTTGAAGATATGTTTTGATGGCAGTGAGAGTGGAGCAGGACTGCCTCCGTTGCGCAATAGGCTAGCGCGATCGGCTGTTAACCGAAAGGTTGGAGTTTCGAGACCTCCCGAGAGTGGTTTGTTGCTTTTTCTTTGCACTGATAGCTTTAAAGATATGTTTTGGTGGTGGTGAGAGTAGAGCACGACTGTCTCCGTGGCGCAATTGGCTAGCGCGACCGGCTGTTAACCGAAAGGTTGGAGGTTGGAGCCCACCCGGTGGTGGTGGGGCGCTTTTTTTGGGCTGATAGCTTTGAAGATATGTTCTGATGGTGGTGAGAGAGGAGCAGGACTGTCTCCGTGGCGCAATTGGCTAGCGCGATCGGCTGTTAACCGAAAGGTTGGAGGTTCGAGCCCACCCGGTGGTGGTGCGGCGCTTTTTTTTCTTTGCGCTGATAGCTTTGAAGATATGTTCTGATGGTGGTGAGAGTGGAGCACGACTGTCTCCTTGGCGCAATTGGCTAGCGCGATCAGTTGTTAACCGAAAGGTTGGAGTTTCGAGCCCACCCGGTGGTAGTGAGGCGCTTTTTTTTCTTTGGGCTGATAGCTCTGAAGTTATGTTCTGATGGTGGTGAGAATGGAGCAGGACTGTCTCCGTGCCGCAAATGGCTAGCGCGATCGGCTGTTAACGAAAAAATTGGAGGTTCGAGCCCACAAGGTGGTGGTGCGGCGCTTTTTTTGGGCTGATAGCTTTGAAGATATGTTCTGATGGTGTTGAGAGAGGAGCAGGACTGTCTCCGTGGCGCAATTGGCTAGCGCAATCCGCTGTTAACCGAAAGATTGGAGGGTCGAGCGCACCCGGTGGTGGCGCGGCGCTTTTTTTCTTTGCGCTGATAGCTTTGAAGGTATGTTCTGATGGTGGTGAGAGTGGAGCACGACTGTCTCCGTGGCGCAATTGGCTAGCGCGATTGGTTGTTAACCGAAAAGTTGGAGTTTCGAGCCCACCCGGTGGTGGTGCGGCTCTTTTTTTTCTTTTGGCTGATAGCTTTGAAGATATGTTCTGATGGTGGTGAAAGTGGGGCATGACTGTCTCCGTGGCGCAATTGGCTAGCACGATCGGCTGTTAACCGAAAGGTTGGAGGTTCGAGCCCACCCGGTGGTGGTGCGGCGCTTTTTTTTCTTTGGGCTGATAGCTCTGAAGAAATGTTCTGAAGGTGGTGAGAGTGGAGCACGACTGTCTCCGTGGCGCAAATGGCTAGCGCGATCGGCTGTTAACCGAAAAATTGGAGGTTCGAGCCCACCCGGTGGTGGTGCGGCGCTTTTTTTTTTCATTGGGCTGATAGCTTTGAAGATATGTTCTGATGGTGGTGAAAGTGGGGCACGACTGTCTCTGTGGCGAAATTGGCTAGCACGATCGGCTGTTAACCGAAAGGGTGGAGGTTCGAGCGCACCCGGTGGTGGTACGGCGCTTTTTTTGGGCTGATAGCTCTGAAGAAATGTTCTGACGGTGGTGAGAGTGGAGCACGACTGTCTCCGTGGCGCAAATGGCTAGCGCGATCGGCTGTTAACCGAAATGTTGGAGGTTCGAACCCACCCGGTGGTCGTGCGGCGCTTTTTTTTCTTTGGGCTGATAGCTTTGAAGATATGTTCTGATGGCAGTGAGAGGGGAGCAGGACTGCCTCCGTGGCGCAGTTGGCTAGCGCGATCGGCTCTTAACCGAAAAGTTGGAGGTTCGAGCCCTCCCTGGAGTGGTGTGTTGCTTTTTTCTTTGCGCTGATAGCTTTGAAGATATGTTCTGATGGTGGTGAGAGTGGAGCAAGACTGTCTTGCTGCGCAATTGACTAGCTGAATTGGCTGTTAACCGAAAGGTTGGAGTTTCGAGCCCTCCCGGGAGTGGTGTGTTGCTTTTTTCTTTGCGCTAAGAGCTTTGAAGATATGTTCTGATGGTGGGGAATGTGGAGCACGACTGTCTCCGTGGCGCAATTGGCAAGCGCGATCGGCTTTTAACCGAAAAGTTTGAGGTTCGAGCTTTCCCGGGTGTGGTGTGTTGCTTTTTTTTCTTTGGGCTGATAGCTTTGAAGATATGTTCTGATGGTGGTGAGAGTGGAGCAAGACTGTCTTTGTTGCGCAATTGGCTAGCGCGATCGCCTGTTAATCGAAAGGTTGGAGGTTCAAGCCCTCCCGAGAGTGGTGTGTTGCTTTTTTTCTTTGTGCTGATAGCTTTGAAGATATGTTCTGATGGTGGTGAGACTGGAGCACGACTGTCTCCGTGGCGAAATTGGCTAGCGCGATCGGTTGTTAACTGAAAGGTCGGAGTTTCGAGCCCGCCCGGTGGTAGTGCGGCGCTTTTTTTTTGGGCTGATAGCTTTGAAGTTATGTTCTGATGGTGGTGAGAATGGAGCAGGACTGTCCTCGTGCCGCAAATGGCTAGCGCGATCGGCTGTTAACCGAAAAATTGGAGGTTCGAGCCCACAAGGTGGTGGTGCGGCGATTTTTTTGGGCTGATAGCTTTGAAGATATGTTCTGATGGTGGTGAGAGAGGAGCACGACTGTCTCCGTGGCGCAATTGGCTAGCGCGATCGGCTGTTAACTGAATGGTTGGAGGTTCGAGCCCACCCGGTGGTGGTGCGGCGCTTTTTTTCTTTGGGCTGATAGCTTTGAAGATGTGTTCTGATGGTGGTGAGAGTGGAGCAGGACTGTCTCCGTGGCGCAATTGGCTAGCGCGATCGGCTTTTAACCGAAAGGTTGGAGGTTCGAGCTCCCCCGGTGGTGGTGCGGCGCTTTTTTTTCTTTGGGCTGATAGCTTTGAAGATATGTTCTGATGGCAGTGAGAGGGGAGCAGGACTGCCTCCGTGGCGCAGTTGGCTAGCGCGATCGGCTCTTAACCGAAAAGTTGGAGGTTCGAGCCCTCCCTGGAGTGGTGTGTTGCTTTTTTCTTTGCGCTGATAGCTTTGAAGATATGTTCTGATGGTGGTGAGAGTGGAGCAAGACTGTCTTGCTGCGCAATTGACTAGCTGAATTGGCTGTTAACCGAAAGGTTGGAGTTTCGAGCCCTCCCGGGAGTGGTGTGTTGCTTTTTTCTTTGCGCTAAGAGCTTTGAAGATATGTTCTGATGGTGGTGAATGTGGAGCACGACTGTCTCCGTGGCGCAATTGGCTAGCGCGATCGGCTTTTAACCGAAAAGTTTGAGGTTCGAGCTTTCCCGGGTGTGGTGTGTTGCTTTTTTTTCTTTGGGCTGATAGCTTTGAAGATATGTTCTGATGGTGGTGAGAGTGGAGCAAGACTGTCTTTGTTGCGCAATTGGCTAGCGCGATCGGCTTTTAACCGAAAGGTTGGAGGTTCGAGCTCCCCCGGTGGTGGTGCGGCGCTTTTTTTTCTTTGGGCTGATAGCTTTGAAGATATGTTCTGAAGGTGGTGAGAATGGAGCAGGACTGTCCCCGTGCCGCAAATTGCTAGCGCGATCGGCTGTTAACCGAAAAATTGGAGGTTCGAGCCCACAAGGTGGTGGTGCGGCGATTTTTTGGGGCTGATAGCTTTGAAGATATGTTCTGATGGTGGTGAGAGAGGAGCACGACTGTCTCCGTGGCGCAATTGGCTAGCGCGATCGGCTGTTAACTGAATGGTTGGAGGTTCGAGCCCACCCGGTGGTGGTGCGGCGCTTTTTTTCTTTGGGCTGATAGCTTTGAAGATGTGTTCTGATGGTGGTGAGAGTGGAGCAGGACTGTCTCCGTGGCGCAATTGGCTAGCGCGATCGGCTTTTAACCGAAAGGTTGGAGGTTCGAGCTCCCCCGGTGGTGGTGCGGCGCTTTTTTTTCTTTGCGCTGATAGCTTTGAACATACGTTCTGATGGTGGTGAGAGTGGAGCAAGACTGTCTCCGTGGCGCAATTGGCTATCGCGATCGCCTGTAACGGTAAAATTAGAGGTTTGAGCCCACCCGGTGGTGGTGCGGCGCTTTTTTTTCTTTGGGCTGATAGCTTTGAAGATATGTTCTGATGGTGGTGAGAGTGGAGCAGGACTGTCTCCGTGGCGCAATTATCTAGCGCGATCGGCTGTTAACGGAAAGGTTGGAGTTTCGAGCCCACCCGGTGGTAGTGCGGCGCTTTTTTTTTGGGCTGATAGCTTTGAAGATATGTTTTGATGGCAGTGAGAGTGGAGCAGGACTGCCTCCGTTGCGCAATAGGCTAGCGCGATCGGCTGTTAACCGAAAGGTTGGAGTTTCGAGACCTCCCGAGAGTGGTTTGTTGCTTTTTCTTTGCACTGATAGCTTTAAAGATATGTTTTGGTGGTGGTGAGAGTAGAGCACGACTGTCTCCGTGGCGCAATTGGCTAGCGCGACCGGCTGTTAACCGAAAGGTTGGAGGTTGGAGCCCACCCGGTGGTGGTGGGGCGCTTTTTTTGGGCTGATAGCTTTGAAGATATGTTCTGATGGTGGTGAGAGAGGAGCAGGACTGTCTCCGTGGCGCAATTGGCTAGCGCGATCGGCTGTTAACCGAAAGGTTGGAGGTTCGAGCCCACCCGGTGGTGGTGCGGCGCTTTTTTTTCTTTGCGCTGATAGCTTTGAAGATATGTTCTGATGGTGGTGAGAGTGGAGCACGACTGTCTCCTTGGCGCAATTGGCTAGCGCGATCAGTTGTTAACCGAAAGGTTGGAGTTTCGAGCCCACCCGGTGGTAGTGAGGCGCTTTTTTTTCTTTGGGCTGATAGCTTTGAAGTTATGTTCTGATGGTGGTGAGAATGGAGCAGGACTGTCTCCGTGCCGCAAATGGCTAGCGCGATCGGCTGTTAACGAAAAAATTGGAGGTTCGAGCCCACAAGGTGGTGGTGCGGCGCTTTTTTTGGGCTGATAGCTTTGAAGATATGTTCTGATGGTGTTGAGAGAGGAGCAGGACTGTCTCCGTGGCGCAATTGGCTAGCGCAATCCGCTGTTAACCGAAAGATTGGAGGGTCGAGCGCACCCGGTGGTGGCGCGGCGCTTTTTTTCTTTGCGCTGATAGCTTTGAAGGTATGTTCTGATGGTGGTGAGAGTGGAGCACGACTGTCTCCGTGGCGCAATTGGCTAGCGCGATTGGTTGTTAACCGAAAAGTTGGAGTTTCGAGCCCACCCGGTGGTGGTGCGGCTCTTTTTTTTCTTTTGGCTGATAGCTTTGAAGATATGTTCTGATGGTGGTGAAAGTGGGGCATGACTGTCTCCGTGGCGCAATTGGCTAGCACGATCGGCTGTTAACCGAAAGGTTGGAGGTTCGAGCCCACCCGGTGGTGGTGCGGCGCTTTTTTTTCTTTGGGCTGATAGCTCTGAAGAAATGTTCTGAAGGTGGTGAGAGTGGAGCACGACTGTCTCCGTGGCGCAAATGGCTAGCGCGATCGGCTGTTAACCGAAAAATTGGAGGTTCGAGCCCACCCGGTGGTGGTGCGGCGCTTTTTTTTTCATTGGGCTGATAGCTTTGAAGATATGTTCTGATGGTGGTGAAAGTGGGGCACGACTGTCTCTGTGGCGAAATTGGCTAGCACGATCGGCTGTTAACCGAAAGGGTGGAGGTTCGAGCGCACCCGGTGGTGGTGCGGCGCTTTTTTTGGGCTGATAGCTCTGAAGAAATGTTCTGACGGTGGTGAGAGTGGAGCACGACTGTCTCCGTGGCGCAAATGGCTAGCGCGATCGGCTTTTAACCGAAAGGTTGGAGGTTCGAGCTCCCCCGGTGGTGGTGCGGCGCTTTTTTTTCTTTGGGCTGATAGCTTTGAAGATATGTTCTGATGGCAGTGAGAGGGGAGCAGGACTGCCTCCGTGGCGCAAATGGCTAGCGCGATCACCTGTTAATCGAAAGGTTGGAGGTTCAAGCCCTCCCGAGAGTGGTGTGTTGCTTTTTTTCTTTGTGCTGATAGCTTTGAAGATATGTTCTGATGGTGGTGAGAGTGGAGCACGACTGTCTCCGTGGCGAAATTGGCTAGCGCGATCGGTTGTTAACTGAAAGGTCGGAGTTTCGAGCCCGCCCGGTGGTAGTGCGGCGCTTTTTTTTGGGCTGATAGCTTTGAAGTTATGTTCTGATGGTGGTGAGAATGGAGCAGGACTGTCCTCGTGCCGCAAATGGCTAGCGCGATCGGCTGTTAACCGAAAAATTGGAGGTTCGAGCCCACAAGGTGGTGGTGCGGCGATTTTTTTGGGCTGATAGCTTTGAAGATATGTTCTGATGGTGGTGAGAGAGGAGCACGACTGTCTCCGTGGCGCAATTGGCTAGCGCGATCGGCTGTTAACTGAATGGTTGGAGGTTCGAGCCCACCCGGTGGTGGTGCGGCGCTTTTTTTCTTTGGGCTGATAGCTTTGAAGATGTGTTCTGATGGTGGTGAGAGTGGAGCAGGACTGTCTCCGTGGCGCAATTGGCTAGCGCGATCGGCTTTTAACCGAAAGGTTGGAGGTTCGAGCTCCCCCGGTGGTGGTGCGGCGCTTTTTTTTCTTTGGGCTGATAGCTTTGAAGATATGTTCTGATGGCAGTGAGAGGGGAGCAGGACTGCCTCCGTGGCGCAGTTGGCTAGCGCGATCGGCTCTTAACCGAAAAGTTGGAGGTTCGAGCCCTCCCTGGAGTGGTGTGTTGCTTTTTTCTTTGGGCTGATAGCTTTGAAGATATGTTCTGATGGTGGTGAGAGTGGAGCAAGACTGTCTTGCTGCGCAATTGACTAGCTGAATTGGCTGTTAACCGAAAGGTTGGAGTTTCGAGCCCTCCCGGGAGTGGTGTGTTGCTTTTTTCTTTGCGCTAAGAGCTTTGAAGATATGTTCTGATGGTGGTGAATGTGGAGCACGACTGTCTCCGTGGCGCAATTGGCTAGCGCGATCGGCTTTTAACCGAAAAGTTTGAGGTTCGAGCTTTCCCGGGTGTGGTGTGTTGCTTTTTTTTCTTTGGGCTGATAGCTTTGAAGATATGTTCTGATGGTGGTGAGAGTGGAGCAAGACTGTCTTTGTTGCGCAATTGGCTAGCGCGATCGGCTTTTAACCGAAAGGTTGGAGGTTCGAGCTCCCCCGGTGGTGGTGCGGCGCTTTTTTTTCTTTGGGCTGATAGCTTTGAAGATATGTTCTGAAGGTGGTGAGAATGGAGCAGGACTGTCCCCGTGCCGCAAATGGCTAGCGCGATCGGCTGTTAACCGAAAAATTGGAGGTTCGAGCCCACAAGGTGGTGGTGCGGCGATTTTTTTGGGCTGATAGCTTTGAAGATATGTTCTGATGGTGGTGAGAGAGGAGCACGACTGTCTCCGTGGCGCAATTGGCTAGCGCGATCGGCTGTTAACTGAATGGTTGGAGGTTCGAGCCCACCCGGTGGTGGTGCGGCGCTTTTTTTCTTTGGGCTGATAGCTTTGAAGATGTGTTCTGATGGTGGTGAGAGTGGAGCAGGACTGTCTCCGTGGCGCAATTGGCTAGCGCGATCGGCTTTTAACCGAAAGGTTGGAGGTTCGAGCTCCCCCGGTGGTGGTGCGGCGCTTTTTTTTCTTTGGGCTGATAGCTTTGAAGTTATGTTCTGATGGTGGTGAGAATGGAGCAGGACTGTCTCCGTGCCGCAAATGGCTAGCGCGATCGGCTGTTAACGAAAAAATTGGAGGTTCGAGCCCACAAGGTGGTGGTGCGGCGCTTTTTTTGGGCTGATAGCTTTGAAGATATGTTCTGATGGTGTTGAGAGAGGAGCAGGACTGTCTCCGTGGCGCAATTGGCTAGCGCAATCCGCTGTTAACCGAAAGATTGGAGGGTCGAGCGCACCCGGTGGTGGCGCGGCGCTTTTTTTCTTTGCGCTGATAGCTTTGAAGGTATGTTCTGATGGTGGTGAGAGTGGAGCACGACTGTCTCCGTGGCGCAATTGGCTAGCGCGATTGGTTGTTAACCGAAAAGTTGGAGTTTCGAGCCCACCCGGTGGTGGTGCGGCTCTTTTTTTTCTTTTGGCTGATAGCTTTGAAGATATGTTCTGATGGTGGTGAAAGTGGGGCATGACTGTCTCCGTGGCGCAATTGGCTAGCACGATCGGCTGTTAACCGAAAGGTTGGAGGTTCGAGCCCACCCGGTGGTGGTGCGGCGCTTTTTTTTCTTTGGGCTGATAGCTCTGAAGAAATGTTCTGAAGGTGGTGAGAGTGGAGCACGACTGTCTCCGTGGCGCAAATGGCTAGCGCGATCGGCTGTTAACCGAAAAATTGGAGGTTCGAGCCCACCCGGTGGTGGTGCGGCGCTTTTTTTTTTTCATTGGGCTGATAGCTTTGAAGATATGTTCTGATGGTGGTGAAAGTGGGGCACGACTGTCTCTGTGGCGAAATTGGCTAGCACGATCGGCTGTTAACCGAAAGGGTGGAGGTTCGAGCGCACCCGGTGGTGGTGCGGCGCTTTTTTTGGGCTGATAGCTCTGAAGAAATGTTCTGACGGTGGTGAGAGTGGAGCACGACTGTCTCCGTGGCGCAAATGGCTAGCGCGATCGGCTGTTAACCGAAATGTTGGAGGTTCGAACCCACCCGGTGGTCGTGCGGCGCTTTTTTTTCTTTGGGCTGATAGCTTTGAAGATATGTTCTGATGGCAGTGAGAGGGGAGCAGGACTGCCTCCGTGGCGCAGTTGGCTAGCGCGATCGGCTCTTAACCGAAAAGTTGGAGGTTCGAGCCCTCCCTGGAGTGGTGTGTTGCTTTTTTCTTTGCGCTGATAGCTTTGAAGATATGTTCTGATGGTGGTGAGAGTGGAGCAAGACTGTCTTGCTGCGCAATTGACTAGCTGAATTGGCTGTTAACCGAAAGGTTGGAGTTTCGAGCCCTCCCGGGAGTGGTGTGTTGCTTTTTTCTTTGCGCTAAGAGCTTTGAAGATATGTTCTGATGGTGGTGAATGTGGAGCACGACTGTCTCCGTGGCGCAATTGGCTAGCGCGATCGGCTTTTAACCGAAAAGTTTGAGGTTCGAGCTTTCCCGGGTGTGGTGTGTTGCTTTTTTTTCTTTGGGCTGATAGCTTTGAAGATATGTTCTGATGGTGGTGAGAGTGGAGCAAGACTGTCTTTGTTGCGCAATTGGCTAGCGCGATCGCCTGTTAATCGAAAGGTTGGAGGTTCAAGCCCTCCCGAGAGTGGTGTGTTGCTTTTTTTCTTTGTGCTGATAGCTTTGAAGATATGTTCTGATGGTGGTGAGAGTGGAGCACGACTGTCTCCGTGGCGAAATTGGCTAGCGCGATCGGTTGTTAACTGAAAGGTCGGAGTTTCGAGCCCGCCCGGTGGTAGTGCGGCGCTTTTTTTTTGGGCTGATAGCTTTGAAGTTATGTTCTGATGGTGGTGAGAATGGAGCAGGACTGTCCCCGTGCCGCAAATGGCTAGCGCGATCGGCTGTTAACCGAAAAATTGGAGGTTCGAGCCCACAAGGTGGTGGTGCGGCGATTTTTTTGGGCTGATAGCTTTGAAGATATGTTCTGATGGTGGTGAGAGAGGAGCACGACTGTCTCCGTGGCGCAATTGGCTAGCGCGATCGGCTGTTAACTGAATGGTTGGAGGTTCGAGCCCACCCGGTGGTGGTGCGGCGCTTTTTTTCTTTGGGCTGATAGCTTTGAAGATGTGTTCTGATGGTGGTGAGAGTGGAGCAGGACTGTCTCCGTGGCGCAATTGGCTAGCGCGATCGGCTTTTAACCGAAAGGTTGGAGGTTCGAGCTCCCCCGGTGGTGGTGCGGCGCTTTTTTTTCTTTGGGCTGATAGCTTTGAAGATATGTTCTGAAGGTGGTGAGAGTGGAGCAGGACAGTCTCCGTGGCGCAATTGGCTAGCGTGATCGGCTGTTAACCGAAAGGTTGGAGGTTCGAGACCTCCCGGGAGTGGTTTGTTGCTTTTTTCTTTGCACTGATAGCTTTGAAGATATGTTATGATGGTGGTGAGAGTGGAGCAAGACTGTCTCCCTGGCGCAATTGGCTAGCGCGACCGGCTGTTAACCGAAAAGTTGGAGGTTCGAGCCCACCCGGTGGTGGTGTGGCGCTTTTTTTTTCTTTGAACTGATAGCTTTGAAGATATGTTTTGATGGTGGTGAGAATAGAGCAGGACTGTCTCCGTGCCGCAAATGGCTAGCGAGATCGGCCGTTAACCGAAAAATTGGAGGTTTGAGCCCACGCGGTGGTGGTGCGGCGCTTTTTTTGGGCTGATAGCTTTCAAGATATGTTCTGATGGTGGTGAGAGAGGAGCAGGACTATCTCCGTGGCGCAATTGGCTAGCGCGATCGGCTGTTAACCGAAAGGTTGGAGGTTCGAGCTCACCCGGTGGTTGTGCGGCGCTTTTTTTCTATGCGCTGATAGCTTTGAAGATATGTTCTGATGGTGGTGAGAGTGGAGCACGACTGTCTCCGTGGCGCAATTGGCTAGCGCGATCGGTTGTTAACCGAAAGGTTGGAGTTTCGAGCCCACTCGGTGGTAGTGCGGCGCTTTTTTTTTGGGCTTATAGCTTTGAAGTTATGTTCTGATGGTGGTGAGAATGGAGCAGGACTGTCTCCGTGCCGCAAATGGCTAGCGCGGTCGGCTGTTAACCGAAAAATTGGAGGTTTGAGCCCACAAGGTGGTGGTGCGGCGGTTTTTCTGGGCTGATAGCTTTGAAGATATGTTCTGATGGTGGTGAGAGAGGAGCAGGACTGTCTCCGTGGCGCAATTGGCTAGCGCGATCGGCTATTAGCTGAAAGGTTGGAGGTTCGAGCCCACCCGATGGTGGTGCGGCTCTTTTTTTTCTTTGGGCTGATAGCTTTAAAGATATGTTCTGATGGTGGTGAGAGTGGAGCAGGACTGTCTCCGCTGCGCAATTGGCTAGCGCGATCGGCTTTTAACCGAAAGGTTGGAGGTTCGAGCTCACCCGGTGGTGGTGCGGCGCTTTTTTTTCTTTGGGCTGATAGCTTTGAAGATATGTTCTGATGGTGGTGAGAGTGGAGCAGGACTGTCTCCGTGGCGCAATTGGCTTGCGCGATCGGCTGTTAACGGAAAGGTTCGAGCCCAACGGGTGGTGGTTCGGCGCATTTTTTCTTTGCGCTGATAGCTTTGAAGATATGTTCTGATGGTGGTGAGAGTGGAGCACGACTGTCTCCAGGGCGCAATTGGCTAGCGCGATCGGTTGTTAACCGAAAAGTTGGCGGTTCGAGCCCACCCGGTGGTGGTGCGGCGCTTTTTTTCTTTGGGCTGATAGCTTTGAAGATATGTTCTGATGGCAGTGAGAGTGGAGCAAGACTGCCTCCGTGGCGCAATTGGCTAGCGCGATCGGCTGTTGACCGAAACGTTGGAGGTTCGAGCCCTCCCGGGAGTGGTGTGTTGCTTTTTTCTTTGCGCTGATAGCTTTGAAGATATGTTCTGATGGTGGTGAGAGTGGACCACGACTGTCTCCGTGGCGCAATTGGCTAGCACGATCGGCTGTTAACCGAAAGGTTGGAGGTTCGAGCCCACCCGGTGGTGGTGCGGCGCTTTTTTTTCTTTGCGCTGATTGCTTGGAAGATATGTACTGATGGTGGTGAGAGTGGAGCACGACTGTCTCCGTGGCGCAATTGGCTAGCGCGATCGGTTGTTAACCGAAAGGTTGGAGTTTCGAGCACACCCGGTGGTAGTGCGGCGCTTTTTTTTCTTTGGGCTGATAGCTTTGAAGTTATGTTCTGATGGTGGTGAGAATGGAGCAGGACTGTCTCCGTGCCGCAAATGGCTAGCGCGATCGGCTGTTAACAGAAAAATTGGAGGTTCGAGCCCACAAGGTGGTAGTGCGGCCCTTTTTTTAGGCTTATAGCTTTGAAGATATGTTCTGATGGTGGTGAGAGAGGAGCAGGACTGTCTCCGTGGCGCAATTGGCTAGCGCAATCGGCTGTTAACCGAAAGGTTGGAGGGTCGAGCCCACCCGGTGGTGGCGCGGCGCTTTTTTTTGCGCTGATAGCTTTAAAGATATGTTCTGATGGTGGTGAGAGTGGAGCACGACTGTCTCCGTGGCGCAATTGGCTAGCGCGATCGGTTGTTAACCGAAAAGTTGGAGTTTCGAGCCCACCCGGTGGTGGTGCGGCTCTTTTTTTTCTTTGGGCTGATAGCTTTGAAGATATGTTCTGATGGTGGTGAAAGTGGGGCATGACTGTCTCCGTGGCGCAATTGGCTAGCACGATCGGCTGTTAACCGAAAAGTTGGAGGTTCGAGCCCACCCGGTGGTGGTGCGGCTTTTTTTTTTCTTTAAGCTGATAGCTTTGAAGATATGTTCTGATGGTGGTGAAAGTGGAGCACGACTGTCTCCGTGGCGCAATTGGCTAGCGCGATTGGCTTTAAACCGAAAAGTTTGAGGTTCGGGCTTTCCCGGGAGTGGTGTGTTGCTTTTTTTTCTTTGGGCTGATAGCTTTGAAGATATGTTCTGATGGTGATGAGAGTGGAGCAAGACTGTCTCTGTTGCGCAATTGACTAGCTGAATTGGCTGTCAACCGAAAGGTTGGAGTTTCGAGCCCTCCCTGGAGTGGTGTGTTGCTTTTTTCTTTGCGCTGATAGCTTTGAAGATACGTTGTGATGGTGGTGAGAGTGGAGCACGACTGTCTCCATGGCGAAATTGGCTAGCGCGATCGGCTGTAACAGAAAAGTTAGAGTTTCGAGCCCACCCGGTGGTGGTGCGGCGCTTTTTTTTCTTTGGGCTGATAGCTTTGAAGATATGTTCTGATGGTGGTGAGAGTGGAGCAGGACTGTCTCCTTGGCGCAATTGGCTAGCGCGATCGGCTGTTAACCGAAAGGTTGGAGGTTCGAGCTCACCCGGTGGTGGTGCGGCGCTTTTTTTCTTTGCGCTGATAGTTTTGAAGATATGTTCTGATGGTGGTGAGAGTGGAGCACGACTGTCTCCGTGGCGCAATTGGCTAGCGCGATCGGTTGTTAACCGAAAGGTTGGAGTTTCGAGCCCACCCGGTGGTAGTGCGGCGCTTTTTTTTTGGGCTGATAGCTTTGAAGTTATGTTCTGATGGTGGTGAGAATGAAGCAGGACTGTCTCCGTGCCGCAAATGGCTAGCGCGGTCGGCTCTTAACCGAAAAATTGGAGGTTCGAGCCCACAAGGTGGTGGTGCGGCGCTTTTTTTTGGGCTGATAGCTTTGAAGATATGTTCTGATGGTGGTGAGAGAGGAGCAGGACTGTCTCCGTGGCGCAATTGGCTAGCGCGATCGGCTGTTAACTGAAAGGTTGGAGGTTCGAGCCCACCCGATTGTGGTGCTGCGCTTTTTTTCTTTGGGCTGATAGCTTTGAAGCTATGTTCAGATGGTGGTGAGAGTGGAGCCCGACTGTCTCCGTGGCGCAATTGGCTAGCGCGACCGGCTGTTAACCGAAAGGTTGGAGGTTCGAGCCCACCCGGTGGTGGTGCGGCGCTTTTTTTTCTTTGGGCTGATAGCTTTGAAGATATGTTTTGATGGTGGTGAGAATGGAGCAGGACTGTCTCCGTGCCACAAATGGCTAGCGAGATCGGCTGTTAACCGAAAAATTGGAGGTTCGAGCCCACCCGGTGGTGGTGCGGCGCTTTTGTTTTTGGGCTGATAGCTTTGAAGATATGTTCTGATGGTGGTGAGAGAGGAGCAGGACTGTCTCCGTGGCGCAATTGGCTAGCGCGATCGGCTGTTAACCGAAAGGTTGGAGGTCGAGCCCACCCGGTGGTGGTGCGGCGCTTTTTTTTCTTTGCGCTGATTGCTTGGAAGATATGTACTGATGGTGGTGAGAGTGGAGCACGACTGTCTCCGTGGCGCAATTGGCTAGCGCGATCGGTTGTTAACCGAAAGGTTGGAGTTTCGAGCACACCCGGTGGTAGTGCGGCGCTTTTTTTTCTTTGGGCTGATAGCTTTGAAGTTATATTCTGATGGTGGTGAGAATGGAGCAGGACTGTCTCCGTGCCGCAAATGGCTAGCGCGATCGGCTGTTAACAGAAAAATTGGAGGTTCGAGCCCACAAAGTGGTAGTGCGGCCCTTTTTTTAGGCTTATAGCTTTGAAGATATGTTCTGATGGTGGTGAGAGAGGAGCAGGACTGTCTCCGTGGCGCAATTGGCTAGCGCAATCGGCTGTTAACCGAAAGGTTGGAGGGTCGAGCCCACCCGGTGGTGGCGCGGCGCTTTTTTTTTTGCGCAGATAGCTTTAATGATATGTTCTGATGGTGGTGAGAGTGGAGCACGACTGTCTCCGTGGCGCAATTGGCTAGCGCGATCGGTTGTTAACCGAAAAGTTGGAGTTTCGAGCCCACCCGGTGGTGGTGCGGCTCTTTTTTTCTTTGGGCTGATAGCTTTGAAGATATGTTCTGATGGTGGTGAAAGTGGGGCATGACTGTCTCCGTGGCGCAATTGGCTAGCACGATCGGCTGTCAACCGAAAGGTTGGAGTTTCGAGCCCTCCCTGGAGTGGTGTGTTGCTTTTTTCTTTGCGCTGATAGCTTTGAAGATACGTTGTGATGGTGGTGAGAGTGGAGCACGACTGTCTCCATGGCGAAATTGGCTAGCGCGATCGGCTGTAACAGAAAAGTTAGAGTTTCGAGCCCACCCGGTGGTGGTGCGGCGCTTTTTTTTCTTTGGGCTGATAGCTTTGAAGATATGTTCTGATGGTGGTGAGAGTGGAGCAGGACTGTCTCCGTGGCGCAATTGGCTTGCGCGATCGGCTGTTAACGGAAAGGTTCGAGCCCAACGGGTGGTGGTTCGGCGCTTTTTTTCTTTGCGCTGATAGCTTTGAAGATATGTTCTGATGGTGGTGAGAGCGGAGCACGACTGTCTCTGTGGCGCAATTGGCTAGCGCGATCGGTTGTTAACCGAAAAGTTGGAGGTTCGAGCCCACCCGGTGGTGGTGCGGCGCTTTTTTTCTTTGGGCTGATAGCTTTGAAGATATGTTCTGATGGCAGTGAGAGTAGAGCAGGACTGCCTCCGTGGCGCAATTGGCTAGCGCGATCGGCTGTTAACCGAAAGGTTGGAGGTTCGAGCTCACCCGGTGGTGGTGCGGCGCTTTTTTTTCTTTGGGCTGATAGCTTTGAAGATATGTTGTGATGGTGGTGAGAGAGGAGCAGGACTGTCTCCGTGGCGCAATTGGCTAGCGCGATCGGCTGTTAACCGAAAGGTTGGAGGTTCGAGCTCACCCGGTGGTGGTGCGGCGCTTTTTTTCTTTGCGCTGATAGTTTTGAAGATATGTTCTGATGGTGGTGAGAGTGGAGCACGACTGTCTCCGTGGCGCAATTGGCTAGCGCGATCGGTTGTTAACCGAAAGGTTGGAGTTTCGAGCCCACCCGGTGGTAGTGCGGCGCTTTTTTTTTGGGCTGATAGCTTTGAAGTTATGTTCTGATGGTGGTGAGAATGGAGCAGGACTGTCTCCGTGCCGCAAATGGCTAGCGCGGTCGGCTGTTAACCGAAAAATTGGAGGTTCGAGCCCACAAGGTGGTGGTGCGGCGCTTTTTTTTGGGCTGATAGCTTTGAAGATATGTTCTGATGGTGGTGAGAGAGGAGCAGGACTGTCTCCGTGGCGCAATTGGCTAGCGCGATCGGCTGTTAACTGAAAGGTTGGAGGTTCGAGCCCACCCGATTGTGGTGCTGCGCTTTTTTTCTTTGGGCTGATAGCTTTGAAGATATGTTCTGATGGTGGTGAGAGTGGAGCAGGACTGTCTCCGTGGCGCAATTGGCTAGCGCGATCGGCTTTTAACCGAAAAGTTGGAGGTTCGAGCTCACCCGGTGGTGGTGCGGCGCTTTTTTTTCTTTGGGCTGATAGCTTTGAAGATATGATCTGATGGTGGTGAGAGTGGAGCAGGACTGTCTCCGTGGCGCAATTGGCTAGCGTGATCGGCTGTTAACCGAAAGGTTGGAGTTTCGAGCCCACCCGGTGGTGGTGCAGCGCTTTTTTTTCTTTGGGCTGATAGCTTTGAAGCTATGTTCAGGTAGTGGTGAGAGTGGAACAGGACTGTCTCCGTGGCGCAATTGGCTAGCGCGATCGGCTGTTACCGAAAGGTTGGAGTTTCGAGACCTCCCGCGAGTGGTTTGTTGCTTTTTTCTTTGCACTGATAGCTTTGAAGATATGTTTTGATGGTGGTGAGAGTGGAGCCCGACTGTCTCCGTGGCGCAATTGGCTAGCGCGACCGGCTGTTAACCGAAAGGTTGGAGGTTCGAGCCCACCCGGTGGTGGTGCGGCGCTTTTTTTTCTTTGGGCTGATAGCTTTGAAGTTATGTTCTGATGGTGGTGAGAATGGAGCAGGACTGTCTCCGTGCCGCAAATGGCTAGCGCGGTCGGCTGTTAACCGAAAAATTGGAGGTTCGAGCCCACAAGGTGGTGGTGCGGCGCTTTTTTTTGGGCTGATAGCTTTGAAGATATGTTCTGATGGTGGTGAGAGAGGAGCAGAACTGCCTCCGTGGCGCAATTGGCTAGCGCGATCGGCTGTTAACTGAAAGGTTGGAGTTTCGAGACCTCCCGCGAGTGGTTTGTTGCTTTTTTCTTTGCACTGATAGCTTTGAAGATATGTTTTGATGGTGGTGAGAGTGGAGCCCGACTGTCTCCGTGGCGCAATTGGCTAGCGCGACCGGCTGTTAACCGAAAGGTTGGAGGTTCGAGCCCACCCGGTGGAAGTGCGGCGCTTTTTTTTCTTTGGGCTGATAGCTTTGAAGATATGTTCTGATGGTGGTGAGAATGGAGCAGGACTGTCTCCGTGCCGCAAATGGCTAGCGAGATCGGCTGTTAACCGAAAAGTTGGAGTTTCGAGCCCACCCGGTGGTGGTGCGGCTCTTTTTTTTCTTTTGGCTGATAGCTTTGAAGATATGTTCTGATGGTGGTGAAAGTGGGGCATGACTGTCTCCGTGGCGCAATTGGCTAGCACGATCGGCTGTTAACCGAAAGGTTGGAGGTTCGAGCCCACCCGGTGGTGGTGCGGCGCTTTTTTTTCTTTGCGCTGATTGCTTTGAAGGTATGTACTGATGGTGGTGTGAGTGGAGCACGACTGTCTCCGTGGCGCAATTGGCTAGCGCGACCGGCTGTTAACCGAAAGGTTGGAGGTTGGAGCCCACCCGGTGGTGGTGCGGCGCTTTTTTTGGGCTGATAGCTTTGAAGATATGTTCTGATGGTGGTGAAAGAGGAGCAGGACTGTCTCCGTGGCGCAATTGGCTAGCGCGATCGGCTGTTAACCGAAAGGTTGGAGGTTCGAGCCCACCCGGTGGTGGTGCGGCGCTTTTTTTTCTTTGCGCTGATAGGTTTGAAGATATGTTCTGATGGTGGTGAGAGTGGAGCACGACTGTCTCCTTGGCGCAATTGGTTAGCGCGATCAGTTGTTAACCGAAAGGTTGGAGTTTCGAGCCCACCCGGTGGTAGTGAGGCGTAATAGAGCGGTTGACTGGGCTAGTTGGTATGGCATACTTGGGTTTTAGCAGCGCGAAAAATGCACAAAAGACAAGAAAGGGACGAGACAAGCACTGACTTCCAACTGAAATTTTATTGACGAGAAGACCATTAATATGCAATGGAGCACAAAGAGTGAAAAAATGACGTATTTTAAGATACAAATTATCAACTAACGCCATGCCTGCTGCGCCTACCCCCGCACCTCAAGAAACATATCTCTTTATCTGAAAGAGCAACTGAAGGCTTGCTTACGCATGCGCCGCTTTCAAGCTCCATTTGAGCAGCCTCATAAATTATACGCACATTTTCCTCTTTAATCTTGCATAGAACTGTTGTTTTTTCAAACAGCGGAGTGCACCCACACGTGCTCACGTGTTGCGCTAAGAAGCCATCTTTTCCGCCACGAACATTATTGGCATGTTCCCGTAAGCGATCGTTAAGGCATCTGCCCGTCTGGCCCACATAACATGCACCGCAAGAAAAAGGGGTCCTGTAAACGACGCCTAACGCGCAGTCCACAAACTGCGTTCTGTGCCTCACCATACACCGTTTTCTCATACTCTTTACGGGGCAGGTCCTGTTTGTCAACTGGGACAACTTATCAGGGGCACTGAAGACCACTTTCACATTGAGGCGCTGTCCTATTTTCTTTAGGCGGTGTGACACAGAATGCATGTACGGAATAACCGCAACCTTTTCCCTCGTCTCCGCTGTGGTGCCATCACCGTTGCAAACAGTGCCCAATCGTTTCCTTTTTCTGTGCATTGCCTCCGCCACGGAAATGAGCAAAGTGCGAGGGTACCCTTCTCTTTCTAGGCGCTCCGACTGTGCCAAGAGACTAGCTTCTAAGACGTGGTGACACGACCTCTCTAAGGCATTGTGAAAACATGATTGAACAATGCCTCTCTTTACTAATTTGCTATGCGCAGACGAGAACGGAAGAACAGGCTTCTGCGAGCGAGGCTCGTAACACCAGCACGTGTGGTTCTCCGAAAAAGAAATCTTTAGGTCAAGAAAGCGGATGCTATCCCTTTCCGGCATCTCGTGCGTCACCACTAGTGGAAAGAGGCATTCGCGAAAGATTTGCAACACCTGCATCACCTTGGAATGAAAGGTCTCTAAATCACACCTCAAAATTAACAGATAATCATCCACATACCGAAAGGTCTTTACTACAGATAGTTCCCCAAGCTTCACATTCAATGCCCTATCAAATTTGGCTAATAGCAAGTCACTTAGAAAAGGAGCTATGGACGATCCTATTGAGACACCTTCTTTCTGTATATATGTTTTTCCGTTCCATTCTACAAACGTTGATGTGATGTACAAAGATAAAAGTTCTAAGAAACCCTTGGACGAAATACCCGTGGTGTTCTGAAATGGCACCGCGCCGATACTGTCAATGCATTCATCAATGCATGCTAACAAACCTTCGTGCGGAAGGGAATAATAAAGGTCTTTTATGTCAAACGAAAAACTTCTAAAGCAGCATCCAGGCGCGAGGTTTAGAGCTTTTTCGATTGACATAAAAGACCTTTATTATTCCCTTCCGCACGAAGGTTTGTTAGCATGCATTGATGAATGCATTGACAGTATCGGCGCGGTGCCATTTCAGAACACCACGGGTATTTCGTCCAAGGGTTTCTTAGAACTTTTATCTTTGTACATCACATCAACGTTTGTAGAATGGAACGGAAAAACATATATACAGAAAGAAGGTGTCTCAATAGGATCGTCCATAGCTCCTTTTCTAAGTGACTTGCTATTAGCCAAATTTGATAGGGCATTGAATGTGAAGCTTGGGGAACTATCTGTAGTAAAGACCTTTCGGTATGTGGATGATTATCTGTTAATTTTGAGGTGTGATTTAGAGACCTTTCATTCCAAGGTGATGCAGGTGTTGCAAATCTTTCGCGAATGCCTCTTTCCACTAGTGGTGACGCACGAGATGCCGGAAAGGGATAGCATCCGCTTTCTTGACCTAAAGATTTCTTTTTCGGAGAACCACACGTGCTGGTGTTACGAGCCTCGCTCGCAGAAGCCTGTTCTTCCGTTCTCGTCTGCGCATAGCAAATTAGTAAAGAGAGGCATTGTTCAATCATGTTTTCACAATGCCTTAGAGAGGTCGTGTCACCACGTCTTAGAAGCTAGTCTCTTGGCACAGTCGGAGCGCCTAGAAAGAGAAGGGTACCCTCGCACTTTGCTCATTTCCGTGGCGGAGGCAATGCACAGAAAAAGGAAACGATTGGGCACTGTTTGCAACGGTGATGGCACCACAGCGGAGACGAGGGAAAAGGTAGCGGTTATTCCGTACATGCATTCTGTGTCACACCGCCTAAAGAAAATAGGACAGCGCCTCAATGTGAAAGTGGTCTTCAGTGCCCCTGATAAGTTGTCCCAGTTGACAAACAGGACCTGCCCCGTAAAGAGTATGAGAAAACGGTGTATGGTGAGGCACAGAACGCAGTTTGTGGACTGCGCGTTAGGCGTCGTTTACAGGACCCCTTTTTCTTGCGGTGCATGTTATGTGGGCCAGACGGGCAGATGCCTTAACGATCGCTTACGGGAACATGCCAATAATGTTCGTGGCGGAAAAGATGGCTTCTTAGCGCAACACGTGAGCACGTGTGGGTGCACTCCGCTGTTTGAAAAAACAACAGTTCTATGCAAGATTAAAGAGGAAAATGTGCGTATAATTTATGAGGCTGCTCAAATGGAGCTTGAAAGCGGCGCATGCGTAAGCAAGCCTTCAGTTGCTCTTTCAGATAAAGAGATATGTTTCTTGAGGTGCGGGGGTAGGCGCAGCAGGCATGGCGTTAGTTGATAATTTGTATCTTAAAATACGTCATTTTTTCACTCTTTGTGCTCCATTGCATATCAATGGTCTTCTCGTCAATAAAATTTCAGTTGGAAGTCAGTGCTTGTCTCGTCCCTTTCTTGTCTTTTGTGCATTTTTCGCGCTGCTAAAACCCAGGTAGTGAGGCGCTTTTTTTTCTTTGGGCTGATAGCTTTGAAGTTATGTTCTGATGGTGGTGAGAATGGAGCAGGACTGTCTCCGTGCCGCAAATGGCTAGCGCGATCGGCTGTTAACCAAAAAATTGGAGGTTCGAGCCCACAAGGTGGTGGTGCGGCGCTTTTTTTGGGCTGATAGCTTTGAAGATATGTTCTGATGGTGTTGAGAGAGGAGCAGGACTGTCTCTGTGGCGCAATTGGCTAGCGCAATCCGCTGTTAACCGAAAGATTGGAGGGTCGAGCACACCCGGTGGTGGCGCGGCGCTTTTTTTCTTTGCGCTGATAGCTTTGAAGGTATGTTCTGATGGTGGTGAGAGTGGAGCACGACTGTCTCCGTGGCGCAATTGGCTAGCGCGATTGGTTGTTAACCGAAAAGTTGGAGTTTCGAGCCCACCCGGTGGTGGTGCGGCTCTTTTTTTTCTTTTGGCTGATAGCTTTGAAGATATGTTCTGATGGTGGTGAAAGTGGGGCATGACTGTCTCCGTGGCGCAATTGGCTAGCACGATCGGCTGTTAACCGAAAGGTTGGAGGTTCGAGCCCACCCGGTGGTGGTGCGGCGCTTTTTTTTCTTTGGGCTGATAGCTCTGAAGAAATGTTCTGAAGGTGGTGAGAGTGGAGCACGACTGTCTCCGTGGCGCAAATGGCTAGCGCGATCGGCTGTTAACCGAAAAATTGGAGGTTCGAGCCCACCCGGTGGTGGTGCGGCGCTTTTTTTTTTCTTTGGGCTGATAGCTTTGAAGATATGTTCTGATGGTGGTGAAAGTGGGGCACGACTGTCTCTGTGGCGCAATTGGCTAGCACGATCGGCTGTTAACCGAAAGGGTGGAGGTTCGAGCCCACCCGGTGGTGGTGCGGCGCTTTTTTTGGGCTGATAGCTCTGAAGAAATGTTCTGACGGTGGTGAGAGTGGAGCACGACTGTCTCCGTGGCGCAAATGGCTAGCGCGATCGGCTGTTAACTGAAATGTTGGAGGTTCGAACCCACCCGGTGGTCGTGCGGCGCTTTTTTTTCTTTGGGCTGATAGCTTTGAAGATATGTTCCGATGGCAGTGAGAGGGGAGCAAGACTGCCTCCGTGGCGCAGTTGGCTAGCGCGATCGGCTGTTAACCGAAAAGTTGGAGGTTCGAGCCCTCCCTGGAGTGGTGTGTTGCTTTTTTCTTTGCGCTGATAGCTTTGAAGATATGTTCTGATGGTGGTGAGAGTGGAGCAAGACTGTCTTGCTGCGCAATTGACTAGCTGAATTGGCTGTTAACCGAAAGGTTGGAGTTTCGAGCCCTCCCGGGAGTGGTGTGTTGCTTTTTTCTTTGCGCTAAGAGCTTTGAAGATATGTTCTGATTGTGGTGAATGTGGAGCACGACTGTCTCCGTGGCGCAATTGGCTAGCGCGATCGGCTTTTAACCGAAAAGTTTGAGGTTCGATCTTTCCCGGGAGTGGTGTGTTGCTTTTTTTTTGGGCTGATAGCTTTGAAGTTATGTTCTGATGGTGGTGAGAATGGAGCAGGACTGTCCCCGTGCCGCAAATGGCTAGCGCGATCGGCTGTTAACCGAAAAATTGGAGGTTCGAGCCCACAAGGTGGTGGTGCGGCGATTTTTTTGGGCTGATAGCTTTGAAGATATGTTCTGATGGTGGTGAGAGAGGAGCACGACTGTCTCCGTGGCGCAATTGGCTAGCGCGATCGGCTGTTAACTGAAAGGTTGGAGGTTCGAGCCCACCCGGTGGTTGTGCGGCGCTTTTTTTCTTTGGGCTGATAGCTTTGAAGATGTGTTCTGATGGTGGTGAGAGTGGAGCAGGACTGTCTCCGTGGCGCAATTGGCTAGCGCGATCGGCTTTTAACCGAAAGGTTGGAGTTTCGAGCTCACCCGGTGGTGGTGCGGCGCTTTTTTTTCTTTGGGCTGATAGCTTTGAAGATATGTTCTGATGGTGGTGAGAGAGGAGCAGGACTGTCTCCGTGGCGCAATTGGCTAGCGCGATCGGCTGTTAACCGAAAGGTTGGAGGTTCGAGCTCACCCGGTGGTGGTGCGGCGCTTTTTTTCTTTGCGCTGATAGCTTTGAAGATATGTTCTGATGGTGGTGAGAGTGGAGCACGACTGTCTCCATGGCGCAATTGGCTAGCGCGATCGGTTGTTAACCGAAAGGCTGGAGTTTCGAGCCCACCCGGTGGTAGTGCGGCGCTTTTTTGTTGGGCTTATAGCTTTGAAGTTATGTTCTGATGGTGGTGAGAATGGAGCAGGACTGTCTCCGTGCCGCAAATGGCTAGCGCGGTCGGCTGTTAACCGAAAAATTGGAGGTTTGAGCCCACAAGGTGGTGGTGCGGCGCTTTTTTTGGGCTGATAGCTTTGAAGATATGTTCTGATGGTGGTGAGAGAGGAGCAGGACTGTCTCCGTGTTGCAATTGGCTAGCGCGATCGGCTATTAACTGAAAGGTTGGAGGTTCGAGCCCACCAGATGGTGGTGCGGCGCTTTTTTTTCTTTGGGCTGATAGCTTTAAAGATATGTTCTGATGGTGGTGAGAGTGGAGCAGGACTGTCTCCGTGGCGCAATTGGCTAGCGCGATCGGCTTTTAACCGAAAGGTTGGAGGTTCGAGCTCACCCGGTGGTGGTGCGGCGCTTTTTTTTCTTTGGGCTGATAGCTTTGAAGATATGTTCTGATGGTGGTGAGAGTGGAGCAGGACTGTCTCCGTGGCGCAATTGGCTAGCGTGATCGGCTGTTAACCGAAAGGTTGGAGTTTCGAGCCCACCTGGTGGTGGTGCAGCGCTTTTTTTTTCTTTGGGCTGATAGCTTTGAAGCTATGTTCAGATGGTGGTGAGAGTGGAGCAGGACTGTCTCTGTGGCGCAATTGGCTAGCGCGATCGGCTGTTAACCGAAAGGTTGGAGTTTCGAGACCTCCCGGGAGTGGTTTGTGGCTTTTTTCTTTGCACTGATGGCTTTGAAGATATGTTTTGATGGTGGTGAGAGTGGAGCCCGACTGTCTCCATTGCGCAATTGGCTAGCGCGACCGGCTGTTAACCGAAAGATTGGAGGTTCGAGCCCACCCGGTGGTGGTGCGGCGCTTTTTTTTCTTTGGGCTGATAGCTTTGAAGATATGTTTTGATGGTGGTGAGAATGGAGCAGGACTGTCTCCGTGCCACAAATGGCTAGCGAGATCGGCTGTTAACCGAAAAATTGGAGGTTCGAGCCCACCCGGTGGTGGTGCGGCGCTTTTGTTTTTGGGCTGATAGCTTTGAAGATATGTTCTGATGGTGGTGAGAGAGGAGCAGGACTGTCTCCGTGGCGCAATTGGCTAGCGCGATCGGCTGTTAACCGAAAGGTTGGAGGTTCGAGCCCACCCGGTGGTGGTGCGGCGCTTTTTTTTCTTTGCGCTGATTGCTTGGAAGATATGTACTGATGGTGGTGAGAGTGGAGCACGACTGTCTCCGTGGCGCAATTGGCTAGCGCGATCGGTTGTTAACCGAAAGGTTGGAGTTTCGAGCACACCCGGTGGTAGTGCGGCGCTTTTTTTTCTTTGGGCTGATAGCTTTGAAGATATGTTCTGATGGTGGTGAAAGAGGAGCAGGACTGTCTCCGTGGCGCAATTGGCTAGCGCGATCGGCTGTTAACCGAAAGGTTGGAGGTTCGAGCCCACCCGGTGGTGGTGCGGCGCTTTTTTTTCTTTGCGCTGATAGGTTTGAAGATATGTTCTGATGGTGGTGAGAGTGGAGCACGACTGTCTCCTTGGCGCAATTGGCTAGCGCGATCGGCTGTTAACCGAAAGGTTGGAGGTTCGAGCCCACCCGGTGGTGGTGCGGCGCTTTTTTTTCTTTGGGCTGATAGCTCTGAAGAAATGTTCTGAAGGTGGTGAGAGTGGAGCCCGACTGTCTCCATTGCGCAATTGGATAGCGCGACCGGCTGTTAACCGAAAGGTTGGAGTTTCGAGCCCACCCGGTGGTAGTGAGGCGCTTTTTTTTCTTTGGGCTGATAGCTTTGAAGTTATGTTCTGATGGTGGTGAGAATGGAGCAGGACTGTCTCCGTGCCGCAAATGGCTAGCGCGATCGGCTGTTAACCAAAAAATTGGAGGTTCGAGCCCACAAGGTGGTGGTGCGGCGCTTTTTTTGGGCTGATAGCTTTGAAGATATGTTCTGATGGTGTTGAGAGAGGAGCAGGACTGTCTCCGTGGCGCAATTGGCTAGCGCAATCCGCTGTTAACCGAAAGATTGGAGGGTCGAGCGCACCCGGTGGTGGCGCGGCGCTTTTTTTCTTTGCGCTGATAGCTTTGAAGGTATGTTCTGATGGTGGTGAGAGTGGAGCACGACTGTCTCCGTGGCGCAATTGGCTAGCGCGATTGGTTGTTAACCGAAAAGTTGGAGTTTCGAGCCCACCCGGTGGTGGTGCGGCTCTTTTTTTTCTTTTGGCTGATAGCTTTGAAGATATGTTCTGATGGTGGTGAAAGTGGGGCATGACTGTCTCCGTGGCGCAATTGGCTAGCACGATCGGCTGTTAACCGAAAGGTTGGAGGTTCGAGCCCACCCGGTGGTGGTGCGGCGCTTTTTTTTCTTTGGGCTGATAGCTTTGAAGTTATGTTCTGATGGTGGTGAGAATGGAGCAGGACTGTCTCCGTGCCGCAAATGGCTAGCGCGGTCGGCTGTTAACCGAAAAATTGGAGGTTCGAGCCCACAAGGTGGTGGTGCGGCGCTTTTTTTTGGGCTGATAGCTTTGAAGATATGTTCTGATGGTGGTGAGAGAGGAGCAGGACTGTCTCCGTGGCGCAATTGGCTAGCGCGATCGGCTGTTAACTGAAAGGTTGGAGTTTCGAGACCTCCCGCGAGTGGTTTGTTGCTTTTTTCTTTGCACTGATAGCTTTGAAGATATGTTTTGATGGTGGTGAGAGTGGAGCCCGACTGTCTCCGTGGCGCAATTGGCTAGCGCGACCGGCTGTTAACCGAAAGGTTGGAGGTTCGAGCCCACCCGGTGGTGGTGCGGCGCTTTTTTTTCTTTGGGCTGATAGCTTTGAAGATATGTTCTGATGGTGGTGAGAATGGAGCAGGACTGTCTCCGTGCCGCAAATGGCTAGCGAGATCGGCTGTTAACCGAAAAATTGGAGGTTCGAGCCCACCCGGTGGTGGTGCGGCGCTTTTGTTTTTGGGCTGATAGCTTTGAAGATATGTTCTGATGGTGGTGAGAGAGGAGCAGGACTGTCTCCGTGGCGCAATTGGATAGCGCGATCGGCTGTTAACCGAAAGGTTGGAGGTTCGAGCCCACCCGGTGGTGGTGCGGCGCTTTTTTTTCTTTGCGCTGATTGCTTTGAAGGTATGTACTGATGGTGGTGTGAGTGGAGCACGACTGTCTCCGTGGCGCAATTGGCTAGCGCGACCGGCTGTTAACCGAAAGGTTGGAGGTTGGAGCCCACCCGGTGGTGGTGCGGCGCTTTTTTTGGGCTGATAGCTTTGAAGATATGTTCTGATGGTGGTGAAAGAGGAGCAGGACTGTCTCCGTGGCGCAATTGGCTAGCGCGATCGGCTGTTAACCGAAAGGTTGGAGGTTCGAGCCCACCCGGTGGTGGTGCGGCGCTTTTTTTTCTTTGCGCTGATAGCTTTGAAGATATGTTCTGATGGTGGTGAAAGTGGGGCATGACTGTCTCCGTGGCGCAATTGGCTAGCACGATCGGCTGTTAACCGAAAGGTTGGAGGTTCGAGCCCACCCGGTGGTGGTGCGGCGCTTTTTTTTCTTTGGGCTGATAGCTCTGAAGAAATGTTCTGAAGGTGGTGAGAGTGGAGCACGACTGTCTCCGTGGCGCAAATGGCTAGCGCGATCGGCTGTTAACCGAAAAATTGGAGGTTCGAGCCCACCCGGTGGTGGTGCGGCGCTTTTTTTTTCTTTGGGCTGATAGCTTTGAAGATATGTTCTGATGGTGGTGAAAGTGGGGCACGACTGTCTCTGTGGCGCAATTGGCTAGCACGATCGGCTGTTAACCGAAAGGGTGGAGGTTCGAGCCCACGCGGTGGTGGTGCGGCGCTTTTTTTGGGCTGATAGCTCTGAAGAAATGTTCTGACGGTGGTGAGAGTGGAGCACGACTGTCTCCGTGGCGCAAATGGCTAGCGCGATCGGCTGTTAACTGAAATGTTGGAGGTTCGAACCCACCCGGTGGTCGTGCGGCGCTTTTTTTTCTTTGGGCTGATAGCTTTGAAGATATGTTCCGATGGCAGTGAGAGGGGAGCAAGACTGCCTCCGTGGCGCAGTTGGCTAGCGCGATCGGCTGTTAACCGAAAAGTTGGAGGTTCGAGCCCTCCCTGGAGTGGTGTGTTGCTTTTTTCTTTGCGCTGATAGCTTTGAAGATATGTTCTGATGGTGGTGAGAGTGGAGCAAGACTGTCTTGCTGCGCAATTGACTAGCTGAATTGGCTGTTAACCGAAAGGTTGGAGTTTCGAGCCCTCCCGGGAGTGGTGTGTTGCTTTTTTCTTTGCGCTAAGAGCTTTGAAGATATGTTCTGATGGTGGTGAATGTGGAGCACGACTGTCTCCGTGGCGCAATTGGCTAGCGCGATCGGCTTTTAACCGAAAAGTTTGAGGTTCGATCTTTCCCGGGAGTGGTGTGTTGCTTTTTTTTTTGGGCTGATAGCTTTGAAGTTATGTTCTGATGGTGGTGAGAATGGAGCAGGACTGTCCCCGTGCCGCAAATGGCTAGCGCGATCGGCTGTTAACCGAAAAATTGGAGGTTCGAGCCCACAAGGTGGTGGTGCGGCGATTTTTTTGGGCTGATAGCTTTGAAGATATGTTCTGATGGTGGTGAGAGAGGAGCACGACTGTCTCCGTGGCGCAATTGGCTAGCGCGATCGGCTGTTAACTGAAAGGTTGGAGGTTCGAGCCCACCCGGTGGTTGTGCGGCGCTTTTTTTCTTTGGGCTGATAGCTTTGAAGATGTGTTCTGATGGTGGTGAGAGTGGAGCAGGACTGTCTCCGTGGCGCAATTGGCTAGCGCGATCGGCTTTTAACCGAAAGGTTGGAGTTTCGAGCTCACCCGGTGGTGGTGCGGCGCTTTTTTTTCTTTGGGCTGATAGCTTTGAAGATATGTTCTGATGGTGGTGAGAGAGGAGCAGGACTGTCTCCGTGGCGCAATTGGCTAGCGCGATCGGCTGTTAACCGAAAGGTTGGAGGTTCGAGCTCACCCGGTGGTGGTGCGGCGCTTTTTTTCTTTGCGCTGATAGCTTTGAAGATATGTTCTGATGGTGGTGAGAGTGGAGCACGACTGTCTCCGTGGCGCAATTGGCTAGCGCGATCGGTTGTTAACCGAAAGGTTGGAGTTTCGAGCCCACCCGGTGGTAGTGCGGCGCTTTTTTGTTGGGCTTATAGCTTTGAAGTTATGTTCTGATGGTGGTGAGAATGGAGCAGGACTGTCTCCGTGCCGCAAATGGCTAGCGCGGTCGGCTGTTAACCGAAAAATTGGAGGTTTGAGCCCACAAGGTGGTGGTGCGGCGCTTTTTTTGGGCTGATAGCTTTGAAGATATGTTCTGATGGTGGTGAGAGAGGAGCAGGACTGTCTCCGTGGCGCAATTGGCTAGCGCGATCGGCTATTAACTGAAAGGTTGGAGGTTCGAGCCCACCAGATGGTGGTGCGGCGCTTTTTTTTCTTTGGGCTGATAGCTTTAAAGATATGTTCTGATGGTGGTGAGAGTGGAGCAGGACTGTCTCCGTGGCGCAATTGGCTAGCGCGATCGGCTTTTAACCGAAAGGTTGGAGGTTCGAGCTCACCCGGTGGTGGTGCGGCGCTTTTTTTTCTTTGGGCTGATAGCTTTGAAGATATGTTCTGATGGTGGTGAGAGTGGAGCAGGACTGTCTCCGTGGCGCAATTGGCTAGCGTGATCGGCTGTTAACCGAAAGGTTGGAGTTTCGAGCCCACCTGGTGGTGGTGCAGCGCTTTTTTTTCTTTGGGCTGATAGCTTTGAAGCTATGTTCAGATGGTGGTGAGAGTGGAGCAGGACTGTCTCTGTGGCGCAATTGGCTAGCGCGATCGGCTGTTAACCGAAAGGTTGGAGTTTCGAGACCTCCCGGGAGTGGTTTGTGGCTTTTTTCTTTGCACTGATGGCTTTGAAGATATGTTTTGATGGTGGTGAGAGTGGAGCCCGACTGTCTCCATTGCGCAATTGGCTAGCGCGACCGGCTGTTAACCGAAAGATTGGAGGTTCGAGCCCACCCGGTGGTGGTGCGGCGCTTTTTTTTCTTTGGGCTGATAGCTTTGAAGATATGTTTTGATGGTGGTGAGAATGGAGCAGGACTGTCTCCGTGCCACAAATGGCTAGCGCGATCGGCTGTTAACCGAAAAATTGGAGGTTCGAGCCCACCCGGTGGTGGTGCGGCGCTTTTGTTTTTGGGCTGATAGCTTTGAAGATATGTTCTGATGGTGGTGAGAGAGGAGCAGGACTGTCTCCGTGGCGCAATTGGATAGCGCGATCGGCTGTTAACCGAAAGGTTGGAGGTTCGAGCCCACCCGGTGGTGGTGCGGCGCTTTTTTTTCTTTGCGCTGATTGCTTTGAAGGTATGTACTGATGGTGGTGTGAGTGGAGCACGACTGTCTCCGTGGCGCAATTGGCTAGCGCGACCGGCTGTTAACCGAAAGGTTGGAGGTTGGAGCCCACCCGGTGGTGGTGCGGCGCTTTTTTTGGGCTGATAGCTTTGAAGATATGTTCTGATGGTGGTGAAAGAGGAGCAGGACTGTCTCCGTGGCGCAATTGGCTAGCGCGATCGGCTGTTAACCGAAAGGTTGGAGGTTCGAGCCCACCCGGTGGTGGTGCGGCGCTTTTTTTTCTTTGCGCTGATAGGTTTGAAGATATGTTCTGATGGTGGTGAGAGTGGAGCACGACTGTCTCCTTGGCGCAATTGGTTAGCGCGATCAGTTGTTAACCGAAAGGTTGGAGTTTCGAGCCCACCCGGTGGTAGTGAGGCGCTTTTTTTTCTTTGGGCTGATAGCTTTGAAGATATGTTCTGATGGTGGTGAGAATGGAGCAGGACTGTCTCCGTGCCGCAAATGGCTAGCGAGATCGGCTGTTAACCGAAAAATTGGAGGTTCGAGCCCACCCGGTGGTGGTGCGGCGCTTTTGTTTTTGGGCTGATAGCTTTGAAGATATGTTCTGATGGTGGTGAGAGAGGAGCAGGACTGTCTCCGTGGCGCAATTGGATAGCGCGATCGGCTGTTAACCGAAAGGTTGGAGGTTCGAGCCCACCCGGTGGTGGTGCGGCGCTTTTTTTTCTTTGCGCTGATTGCTTTGAAGGTATGTACTGATGGTGGTGTGAGTGGAGCACGACTGTCTCCGTGGCGCAATTGGCTAGCGCGACCGGCTGTTAACCGAAAGGTTGGAGGTTGGAGCCCACCCGGTGGTGGTGCGGCGCTTTTTTTGGGCTGATAGCTTTGAAGATATGTTCTGATGGTGGTGAAAGAGGAGCAGGACTGTCTCCGTGGCGCAATTGGCTAGCGCGATCGGCTGTTAACCGAAAGGTTGGAGGTTCGAGCCCACCCGGTGGTGGTGCGGCGCTTTTTTTTCTTTGCGCTGATAGGTTTGAAGATATGTTCTGATGGTGGTGAGAGTGGAGCACGACTGTCTCCTTGGCGCAATTGGTTAGCGCGATCAGTTGTTAACCGAAAGGTTGGAGTTTCGAGCCCACCCGGTGGTAGTGAGGCGCTTTTTTTTCTTTGGGCTGATAGCTTTGAAGTTATGTTCTGATGGTGGTGAGAATGGAGCAGGACTGTCTCCGTGCCGCAAATGGCTAGCGCGATCGGCTGTTAACCAAAAAATTGGAGGTTCGAGCCCACAAGGTGGTGGTGCGGCGCTTTTTTTGGGCTGATAGCTTTGAAGATATGTTCTGATGGTGTTGAGAGAGGAGCAGGACTGTCTCTTTGGCGCAATTGGCTAGCGCAATCCGCTGTTAACCGAAAGATTGGAGGGTCGAGCACACCCGGTGGTGGCGCGGCGCTTTTTTTCTTTGCGCTGATAGCTTTGAAGGTATGTTCTGATGGTGGTGAGAGTGGAGCACGACTGTCTCCGTGGCGCAATTGGCTAGCGCGATTGGTTGTTAACCGAAAAGTTGGAGTTTCGAGCCCACCCGGTGGTGGTGCGGCTCTTTTTTTTCTTTTGGCTGATAGCTTTGAAGATATGTTCTGATGGTGGTGAAAGTGGGGCATGACTGTCTCCGTGGCGCAATTGGCTAGCACGATCGGCTGTTAACCGAAAGGTTGGAGGTTCGAGCCCACCCGGTGGTGGTGCGGCGCTTTTTTTTCTTTGGGCTGATAGCTCTGAAGAAATGTTCTGAAGGTGGTGAGAGTGGAGCACGACTGTCTCCGTGGCGCAAATGGCTAGCGCGATCGGCTGTTAACCGAAAAATTGGAGGTTTGAGCCCACCCGGTGGTGGTGCGGCGCTTTTTTTTTTCTTTGGGCTGATAGCTTTGAAGATATGTTCTGATGGTGGTGAAAGTGGGGCACGACTGTCTCTGTGGCGCAATTGGCTAGCACGATCGGCTGTTAACCGAAAGGGTGGAGGTTCGAGCCCACGCGGTGGTGGTGCGGCGCTTTTTTTGGGCTGATAGCTCTGAAGAAATGTTCTGACGGTGGTGAGAGTGGAGCACGACTGTCTCCGTGGCGCAAATGGCTAGCGCGATCGGCTGTTAACTGAAATGTTGGAGGTTCGAACCCACCCGGTGGTCGTGCGGCGCTTTTTTTTCTTTGGGCTGATAGCTTTGAAGATATGTTCCGATGGCAGTGAGAGGGGAGCAAGACTGCCTCCGTGGCGCAGTTGGCTAGCGCGATCGGCTGTTAACCGAAAAGTTGGAGGTTCGAGCCCTCCCTGGAGTGGTGTGTTGCTTTTTTCTTTGCGCTGATAGCTTTGAAGATATGTTCTGATGGTGGTGAGAGTGGAGCAAGACTGTCTTGCTGCGCAATTGACTAGCTGAATTGGCTGTTAACCGAAAGGTTGGAGTTTCGAGCCCTCCCGGGAGTGGTGTGTTGCTTTTTTCTTTGCGCTAAGAGCTTTGAAGATATGTTCTGATGGTGGTGAATGTGGAGCACGACTGTCTCCGTGGCGCAATTGGCTAGCGCGATCGGCTTTTAACCGAAAAGTTTGAGGTTCGATCTTTCCCGGGAGTGGTGTGTTGCTTTTTTTTTTGGGCTGATAGCTTTGAAGTTATGTTCTGATGGTGGTGAGAATGGAGCAGGACTGTCCCCGTGCCGCAAATGGCTAGCGCGATCGGCTGTTAACCGAAAAATTGGAGGTTCGAGCCCACAAGGTGGTGGTGCGGCGATTTTTTTGGGCTGATAGCTTTGAAGATATGTTCTGATGGTGGTGAGAGAGGAGCACGACTGTCTCCGTGGCGCAATTGGCTAGCGCGATCGGCTGTTAACTGAAAGGTTGGAGGTTCGAGCCCACCCGGTGGTTGTGCGGCGCTTTTTTTCTTTGGGCTGATAGCTTTGAAGATGTGTTCTGATGGTGGTGAGAGTGGAGCAGGACTGTCTCCGTGGCGCAATTGGCTAGCGCGATCGGCTTTTAACCGAAAGGTTGGAGTTTCGAGCTCACCCGGTGGTGGTGCGGCGCTTTTTTTTCTTTGGGCTGATAGCTTTGAAGATATGTTCTGATGGTGGTGAGAGAGGAGCAGGACTGTCTCCGTGGCGCAATTGGCTAGCGCGATCGGCTGTTAACCGAAAGGTTGGAGGTTCGAGCTCACCCGGTGGTGGTGCGGCGCTTTTTTTCTTTGCGCTGATAGCTTTGAAGATATGTTCTGATGGTGGTGAGAGTGGAGCACGACTGTCTCCGTGGCGCAATTGGCTAGCGCGATCGGTTGTTAACCGAAAGGTTGGAGTTTCGAGCCCACCCGGTGGTAGTGCGGCGCTTTTTTGTTGGGCTTATAGCTTTGAAGTTATGTTCTGATGGTGGTGAGAATGGAGCAGGACTGTCTCCGTGCCGCAAATGGCTAGCGCGGTCGGCTGTTAACCGAAAAATTGGAGGTTTGAGCCCACAAGGTGGTGGTGCGGCGCTTTTTTTGGGCTGATAGCTTTGAAGATATGTTCTGATGGTGGTGAGAGAGGAGCAGGACTGTCTCCGTGGCGCAATTGGCTAGCGCGATCGGCTATTAACTGAAAGGTTGGAGGTTCGAGCCCACCAGATGGTGGTGCGGCGCTTTTTTTTCTTTGGGCTGATAGCTTTAAAGATATGTTCTGATGGTGGTGAGAGTGGAGCAGGACTGTCTCCGTGGCGCAATTGGCTAGCGCGATCGGCTTTTAACCGAAAGGTTGGAGGTTCGAGCTCACCCGGTGGTGGTGCGGCGCTTTTTTTTTCTTTGGGCTGATAGCTTTGAAGATATGTTCTGATGGTGGTGAGAGTGGAGCAGGACTGTCTCCGTGGCGCAATTGGCTAGCGTGATCGGCTGTTAACCGAAAGGTTGGAGTTTCGAGCCCACCTGGTGGTGGTGCAGCGCTTTTTTTTCTTTGGGCTGATAGCTTTGAAGCTATGTTCAGATGGTGGTGAGAGTGGAGCAGGACTGTCTCTGTGGCGCAATTGGCTAGCGCGATCGGCTGTTAACCGAAAGGTTGGAGTTTCGAGACCTCCCGGGAGTGGTTTGTGGCTTTTTTCTTTGCACTGATGGCTTTGAAGATATGTTTTGATGGTGGTGAGAGTGGAGCCCGACTGTCTCCATTGCGCAATTGGCTAGCGCGACCGGCTGTTAACCGAAAGATTGGAGGTTCGAGCCCACCCGGTGGTGGTGCGGCGCTTTTTTTTCTTTGGGCTGATAGCTTTGAAGATATGTTTTGATGGTGGTGAGAATGGAGCAGGACTGTCTCCGTGCCACAAATGGCTAGCGAGATCGGCTGTTAACCGAAAAATTGGAGGTTCGAGCCCACCCGGTGGTGGTGCGGCGCTTTTGTTTTTGGGCTGATAGCTTTGAAGATATGTTCTGATGGTGGTGAGAGAGGAGCAGGACTGTCTCCGTGGCGCAATTGGCTAGCGCGATCGGCTGTTAACCGAAAGGTTGGAGGTTCGAGCCCACCCGGTGGTGGTGCGGCGCTTTTTTTTCTTTGCGCTGATTGCTTGGAAGATATGTACTGATGGTGGTGAGAGTGGAGCACGACTGTCTCCGTGGCGCAATTGGCTAGCGCGATCGGTTGTTAACCGAAAGGTTGGAGTTTCGAGCACACCCGGTGGTAGTGCGGCGCTTTTTTTTCTTTGGGCTGATAGCTTTGAAGATATGTTCTGATGGTGGTGAAAGAGGAGCAGGACTGTCTCCGTGGCGCAATTGGCTAGCGCGATCGGCTGTTAACCGAAAGGTTGGAGGTTCGAGCCCACCCTGTGGTGGTGCGGCGCTTTTTTTTCTTTGCGCTGATAGGTTTGAAGATATGTTCTGATGGTGGTGAGAGTGGAGCACGACTGTCTCCTTGGCGCAATTGGCTAGCGCGATCGGCTGTTAACCGAAAGGTTGGAGGTTCGAGCCCACCCGGTGGTGGTGCGGCGCTTTTTTTTCTTTGGGCTGATAGCTCTGAAGAAATGTTCTGAAGGTGGTGAGAGTGGAGCCCGACTGTCTCCATTGCGCAATTGGATAGCGCGACCGGCTGTTAACCGAAAGGTTGGAGTTTCGAGCCCACCCGGTGGTAGTGAGGCGCTTTTTTTTCTTTGGGCTGATAGCTTTGAAGTTATGTTCTGATGGTGGTGAGAATGGAGCAGGACTGTCTCCGTGCCGCAAATGGCTAGCGCGATCGGCTGTTAACCAAAAAATTGGAGGTTCGAGCCCACAAGGTGGTGGTGCGGCGCTTTTTTTGGGCTGATAGCTTTGAAGATATGTTCTGATGGTGTTGAGAGAGGAGCAGGACTGTCTCCGTGGCGCAATTGGCTAGCGCAATCCGCTGTTAACCGAAAGATTGGAGGGTCGAGCGCACCCGGTGGTGGCGCGGCGCTTTTTTTCTTTGCGCTGATAGCTTTGAAGGTATGTTCTGATGGTGGTGAGAGTGGAGCACGACTGTCTCCGTGGCGCAATTGGCTAGCGCGATTGGTTGTTAACCGAAAAGTTGGAGTTTCGAGCCCACCCGGTGGTGGTGCGGCTCTTTTTTTTCTTTTGGCTGATAGCTTTGAAGATATGTTCTGATGGTGGTGAAAGTGGGGCATGACTGTCTCCGTGGCGCAATTGGCTAGCACGATCGGCTGTTAACCGAAAGGTTGGAGGTTCGAGCCCACCCGGTGGTGGTGCGGCGCTTTTTTTTCTTTGGGCTGATAGCTCTGAAGAAATGTTCTGAAGGTGGTGAGAGTGGAGCACGACTGTCTCCGTGGCGCAAATGGCTAGCGCGATCGGCTGTTAACCGAAAAATTGGAGGTTCGAGCCCACCCGGTGGTGGTGCGGCGCTTTTTTTTTCTTTGGGCTGATAGCTTTGAAGATATGTTCTGATGGTGGTGAAAGTGGGGCACGACTGTCTCTGTGGCGCAATTGGCTAGCACGATCGGCTGTTAACCAAAAGGGTGGAGGTTCGAGCCCACCCGGTGGTGGTGCGGCGCTTTTTTTGGGCTGATAGCTCTGAAGAAATGTTCTGACGGTGGTGAGAGTGGAGCACGACTGTCTCCGTGGCGCAAATGGCTAGCGCGATCGGCTGTTAACCGAAATGTTGGAGGTTCGAACCCACCCGGTGGTCGTGCGGCGCTTTTTTTTCTTTGGGCTGATAGCTTTGAAGATATGTTCCGATGGCAGTGAGAGGGGAGCAAGACTGCCTCCGTGGCGCAGTTGGCTAGCGCGATCGGCTGTTAACCGAAAAGTTGGAGGTTCGAGCCCTCCCTGGAGTGGTGTGTTGCTTTTTTCTTTGCGCTGATAGCTTTGAAGATATGTTCTGATGGTGGTGAGAGTGGAGCAAGACTGTCTTGCTGCGCAATTGACTAGCTGAATTGGCTGTTAACCGAAAGGTTGGAGTTTCGAGCCCTCCCGGGAGTGGTGTGTTGCTTTTTTCTTTGCGCTAAGAGCTTTGAAGATATGTTCTGATGGTGGTGAATGTGGAGCACGACTGTCTCCGTGGCGCAATTGGCTAGCGCGATCGGCTTTTAACCGAAAAGTTTGAGGTTCGATCTTTCCCGGGAGTGGTGTGTTGCTTTTTTTTCTTTGGGCTGATAGCTTTGAAGATATGTTCTGATGGTGGTGAGAGTGGAGCAAGACTGTCTCTGTTGCGCAATTGGCTAGCGCGATCGCCTGTTAATCGAAAGGTTGGAGGTTCAAGCCCTCCCGAGAGTGGTGTGTTGCTTTTTTTCTTTGTGCTGATAGCTTTGAAGATATGTTCTGATGGTGGTGAGAATGGAGCAGGACTGTCCCCGTGCCGCAAATGGCTAGCGCGATCGGCTGTTAACCGAAAAATTGGAGGTTCGAGCCCACAAGGTGGTGGTGCGGCGATTTTTTTGGGCTGATAGCTTTGAAGATATGTTCTGATGGTGGTGAGAGAGGAGCACGACTGTCTCCGTGGCGCAATTGGCTAGCGCGATCGGCTGTTAACTGAAAGGTTGGAGGTTCGAGCCCACCCGGTGGTTGTGCGGCGCTTTTTTTCTTTGGGCTGATAGCTTTGAAGATGTGTTCTGATGGTGGTGAGAGTGGAGCAGGACTGTCTCCGTGGCGCAATTGGCTAGCGCGATCGGCTTTTAACCGAAAGGTTGGAGGTTCGAGCTCACCCGGTGGTGGTGCGGCGCTTTTTTTTCTTTGGGCTGATAGCTTTGAAGATATGTTCTGATGGTGGTGAGAGAGGAGCAGGACTGTCTCCGTGGCGCAATTGGCTAGCGCGATCGGCTGTTAACCGAAAGGTTGGAGGTTCGAGCTCACCCGGTGGTGGTGCGGCGCTTTTTTTCTTTGCGCTGATAGCTTTGAAGATATGTTCTGATGGTGGTGAGAGTGGAGCACGACTGTCTCCGTGGCGCAATTGGCTAGCGCGATCGGTTGTTAACCGAAAGGTTGGAGTTTCGAGCCCACCCGGTGGTAGTGCGGCGCTTTTTTTTTGGGCTTATAGCTTTGAAGTTATGTTCTGATGGTGGTGAGAATGGAGCAGGACTGTCTCCGTGCCGCAAATGGCTAGCGCGGTCGGCTGTTAACCGAAAAATTGGAGGTTTGAGCCCACAAGGTGGTGGTGCGGCGCTTTTTTTGGGCTGATAGCTTTGAAGATATGTTCTGATGGTGGTGAGAGAGGAGCAGGACTGTCTCCGTGGCGCAATTGGCTAGCGCGATCGGCTATTAACTGAAAGGTTGGAGGTTCGAGCCCACCCGATGGTGGTGCGGCGCTTTTTTTTCTTTGGGCTGATAGCTTTAAAGATATGTTCTGATGGTGGTGAGAGTGGAGCAGGACTGTCTCCGTGGCGCAATTGGCTAGCGCGATCGGCTTTTAACCGAAAGGTTGGAGGTTCGAGCTCACCCGGTGGTGGTGCGGCGCTTTTTTTTCTTTGGGCTGATAGCTTTGAAGATATGTTCTGATGGTGGTGAGAGTGGAGCAGGACTGTCTCCGTGGCGCAATTGGCTAGCGTGATCGGCTGTTAACCGAAAGGTTGGAGTTTCGAGCCCACCTGGTGGTGGTGCAGCGCTTTTTTTTCTTTGGGCTGATAGCTTTGAAGCTATGTTCAGATGGTGGTGAGAGTGGAGCAGGACTGTCTCTGTGGCGCAATTGGCTAGCGCGATCGGCTGTTAACCGAAAGGTTGGAGTTTCGAGACCTCCCGGGAGTGGTTTGTGGCTTTTTTCTTTGCACTGATGGCTTTGAAGATATGTTTTGATGGTGGTGAGAGTGGAGCCCGACTGTCTCCATTGCGCAATTGGCTAGCGCGACCGGCTGTTAACCGAAAGATTGGAGGTTCGAGCCCACCCGGTGGTGGTGCGGCGTTTTTTTTTCTTTGGGCTGATAGCTTTGAAGATATGTTTTGATGGTGGTGAGAATGGAGCAGGACTGTCTCCGTGCCACAAATGGCTAGCGAGATCGGCTGTTAACCGAAAAATTGGAGGTTCGAGCCCACCCGGTGGTGGTGCGGCGCTTTTGTTTTTGGGCTGATAGCTTTGAAGATATGTTCTGATGGTGGTGAGAGAGGAGCAGGACTGTCTCCGTGGCGCAATTGGCTAGCGCGATCGGCTGTTAACCGAAAGGTTGGAGGTTCGAGCCCACCCGGTGGTGGTGCGGCGCTTTTTTTTCTTTGCGCTGATTGCTTGGAAGATATGTACTGATGGTGGTGAGAGTGGAGCACGACTGTCTCCGTGGCGCAATTGGCTAGCGCGATCGGTTGTTAACCGAAAGGTTGGAGTTTCGAGCACACCCGGTGGTAGTGCGGCGCTTTTTTTTCTTTGGGCTGATAGCTTTGAAGTTATGTTCTGATGGTGGTGAGAATGGAGCAGGACTGTCTCCGTGCCGCAAATGGCTAGCGCGATCGGCTGTTAACAGAAAAATTGGAGGTTCGAGCCCACAAGGTGGTAGTGCGGCCCTTTTTTTTAGGCTGATAGCTTTGAAGATATGTTCTGATGGTGGTGAGAGAGGAGCAGGACTGTCTCCGTGGCGCAATTGGCTAGCGCGATCGGCTGTTAACCGAAAGGTTGGAGGTTCGAGCTCACCCGGTGGTGGTGCGGCGCTTTTTTTCTTTGCGCTGATAGCTTTGAAGATATGTTCTGATGGTGGTGAGAGTGGAGCACGACTGTCTCCGTGGCGCAATTGGCTAGCGCGATCGGTTGTTAACCGAAAGGTTGGAGTTTCGAGCCCACCCGGTGGTAGTGCGGCGCTTTTTTTTGGGCTTATAGCTTTGAAGTTATGTTCTGATGGTGGTGAGAATGGAGCAGGACTGTCTCCGTGCCGCAAATGGCTAGCGCGGTCGGCTGTTAACCGAAAAATTGGAGGTTTGAGCCCACAAGGTGGTGGTGCGGCGCTTTTTTTGGGCTGATAGCTTTGAAGATATGTTCTGATGGTGGTGAGAGAGGAGCAGGACTGTCTCCGTGGCGCAATTGGCTAGCGCGATCGGCTATTAACTGAAAGGTTGGAGGTTCGAGCCCACCCGATGGTGGTGCGGCGCTTTTTTTTCTTTGGGCTGATAGCTTTAAAGATATGTTCTGATGGTGGTGAGAGTGGAGCAGGACTGTCTCCGTGGCGCAATTGGCTAGCGCGATCGGCTTTTAACCGAAAGGTTGGAGGTTCGAGCTCACCCGGTGGTGGTGCGGCGCTTTTTTTTCTTTGGGCTGATAGCTTTGAAGATATGTTCTGATGGTGGTGAGAGTGGAGCAGGACTGTCTCCGTGGCGCAATTGGCTAGCGTGATCGGCTGTTAACCGAAAGGTTGGAGTTTCGAGCCCACCTGGTGGTGGTGCAGCGCTTTTTTTTCTTTGGGCTGATAGCTTTGAAGCTATGTTCAGATGGTGGTGAGAGTGGAGCAGTACTGTCTCTGTGGCGCAATTGGCTAGCGCGATCGGCTGTTAACCGAAAGGTTGGAGTTTCGAGACCTCCCGGGAGTGGTTTGTGGCTTTTTTCTTTGCACTGATGGCTTTGAAGATATGTTTTGATGGTGGTGAGAGTGGAGCCCGACTGTCTCCATTGCGCAATTGGCTAGCGCGACCGGCTGTTAACCGAAAGATTGGAGGTTCGAGCCCACCCGGTGGTGGTGCGGCGCTTTTTTTCTTTGGGCTGATAGCTTTGAAGATATGTTTTGATGGTGGTGAGAATGGAGCAGGACTGTCTCCGTGCCACAAATGGCTAGCGAGATCGGCTGTTAACCGAAAAATTGGAGGTTCGAGCCCACCCGGTGGTGGTGCGGCGCTTTTGTTTTTGGGCTGATAGCTTTGAAGATATGTTCTGATGGTGGTGAGAGAGGAGCAGGACTGTCTCCGTGGCGCAATTGGCTAGCGCGATCGGCTGTTAACCGAAAGGTTGGAGGTTCGAGCCCACCCGGTGGTGGTGCGGCGCTTTTTTTTCTTTGCGCTGATTGCTTGGAAGATATGTACTGATGGTGGTGAGAGTGGAGCACGACTGTCTCCGTGGCGCAATTGGCTAGCGCGATCGGTTGTTAACCGAAAGGTTGGAGTTTCGAGCACACCCGGTGGTAGTGCGGCGCTTTTTTTTCTTTGGGCTGATAGCTTTGAAGATATGTTCTGATGGTGGTGAAAGAGGAGCAGGACTGTCTCCGTGGCGCAATTGGCTAGCGCGATCGGCTGTTAACCGAAAGGTTGGAGGTTCGAGCCCACCCGGTGGTGGTGCGGCGCTTTTTTTTCTTTGCGCTGATAGGTTTGAAGATATGTTCTGATGGTGGTGAGAGTGGAGCACGACTGTCTCCTTGGCGCAATTGGCTAGCGCGATCAGTTGTTAACCGAAAGGTTGGAGTTTCGAGCCCACCCGGTGGTAGTGAGGCGCTTTTTTTTCTTTGGGCTGATAGCTTTGAAGATATGTTCTGATGGTGGTGAAAGTGGGGCATGACTGTCTCCGTGGCGCAATTGGCTAGCACGATCGGCTGTTAACCGAAAGGTTGGAGGTTCGAGCCCACCCGGTGGTGGTGCGGCGCTTTTTTTTCTTTGGGCTGATAGCTCTGAAGAAATGTTCTGAAGGTGGTGAGAGTGGAGCACGACTGTCTCCGTGGCGCAAATGGCTAGCGCGATCGGCTGTTAACCGAAAAATTGGAGGTTCGAGCCCACCCGGTGGTGGTGCGGCGCTTTTTTTTTCTTTGGGCTGATAGCTTTGAAGATATGTTCTGATGGTGGTGAAAGTGGGGCACGACTGTCTCTGTGGCGCAATTGGCTAGCACGATCGGCTGTTAACCGAAAGGGTGGAGGTTCGAGCCCACGCGGTGGTGGTGCGGCGCTTTTTTTGGGCTGATAGCTCTGAAGAAATGTTCTGACGGTGGTGAGAGTGGAGCACGACTGTCTCCGTGGCGCAAATGGCTAGCGCGATCGGCTGTTAACTGAAATGTTGGAGGTTCGAACCCACCCGGTGGTCGTGCGGCGCTTTTTTTTCTTTGGGCTGATAGCTTTGAAGATATGTTCCGATGGCAGTGAGAGGGGAGCAAGACTGCCTCCGTGGCGCAGTTGGCTAGCGCGATCGGCTGTTAACCGAAAAGTTGGAGGTTCGAGCCCTCCCTGGAGTGGTGTGTTGCTTTTTTCTTTGCGCTGATAGCTTTGAAGATATGTTCTGATGGTGGTGAGAGTGGAGCAAGACTGTCTTGCTGCGCAATTGACTAGCTGAATTGGCTGTTAACCGAAAGGTTGGAGTTTCGAGCCCTCCCGGGAGTGGTGTGTTGCTTTTTTCTTTGCGCTAAGAGCTTTGAAGATATGTTCTGATGGTGGTGAATGTGGAGCACGACTGTCTCCGTGGCGCAATTGGCTAGCGCGATCGGCTTTTAACCGAAAAGTTTGAGGTTCGATCTTTCCCGGGAGTGGTGTGTTGCTTTTTTTTTTGGGCTGATAGCTTTGAAGTTATGTTCTGATGGTGGTGAGAATGGAGCAGGACTGTCCCCGTGCCGCAAATGGCTAGCGCGATCGGCTGTTAACCGAAAAATTGGAGGTTCGAGCCCACAAGGTGGTGGTGCGGCGATTTTTTTGGGCTGATAGCTTTGAAGATATGTTCTGATGGTGGTGAGAGAGGAGCACGACTGTCTCCGTGGCGCAATTGGCTAGCGCGATCGGCTGTTAACTGAAAGGTTGGAGGTTCGAGCCCACCCGGTGGTTGTGCGGCGCTTTTTTTCTTTGGGCTGATAGCTTTGAAGATGTGTTCTGATGGTGGTGAGAGTGGAGCAGGACTGTCTCCGTGGCGCAATTGGCTAGCGCGATCGGCTTTTAACCGAAAGGTTGGAGTTTCGAGCTCACCCGGTGGTGGTGCGGCGCTTTTTTTTCTTTGGGCTGATAGCTTTGAAGATATGTTCTGATGGTGGTGAGAGAGGAGCAGGACTGTCTCCGTGGCGCAATTGGCTAGCGCGATCGGCTGTTAACCGAAAGGTTGGAGGTTCGAGCTCACCCGGTGGTGGTGCGGCGCTTTTTTTCTTTGCGCTGATAGCTTTGAAGATATGTTCTGATGGTGGTGAGAGTGGAGCACGACTGTCTCCGTGGCGCAATTGGCTAGCGCGATCGGTTGTTAACCGAAAGGTTGGAGTTTCGAGCCCACCCGGTGGTAGTGCGGCGCTTTTTTGTTGGGCTTATAGCTTTGAAGTTATGTTCTGATGGTGGTGAGAATGGAGCAGGACTGTCTCCGTGCCGCAAATGGCTAGCGCGGTCGGCTGTTAACCGAAAAATTGGAGGTTTGAGCCCACAAGGTGGTGGTGCGGCGCTTTTTTTGGGCTGATAGCTTTGAAGATATGTTCTGATGGTGGTGAGAGAGGAGCAGGACTGTCTCCGTGGCGCAATTGGCTAGCGCGATCGGCTATTAACTGAAAGGTTGGAGGTTCGAGCCCACCAGATGGTGGTGCGGCGCTTTTTTTTCTTTGGGCTGATAGCTTTAAAGATATGTTCTGATGGTGGTGAGAGTGGAGCAGGACTGTCTCCGTGGCGCAATTGGCTAGCGCGATCGGCTTTTAACCGAAAGGTTGGAGGTTCGAGCTCACCCGGTGGTGGTGCGGCGCTTTTTTTTCTTTGGGCTGATAGCTTTGAAGATATGTTCTGATGGTGGTGAGAGTGGAGCAGGACTGTCTCCGTGGCGCAATTGGCTAGCGTGATCGGCTGTTAACCGAAAGGTTGGAGTTTCGAGCCCACCTGGTGGTGGTGCAGCGCTTTTTTTTCTTTGGGCTGATAGCTTTGAAGCTATGTTCAGATGGTGGTGAGAGTGGAGCAGGACTGTCTCTGTGGCGCAATTGGCTAGCGCGATCGGCTGTTAACCGAAAGGTTGGAGTTTCGAGACCTCCCGGGAGTGGTTTGTGGCTTTTTTCTTTGCACTGATGGCTTTGAAGATATGTTTTGATGGTGGTGAGAGTGGAGCCCGACTGTCTCCATTGCGCAATTGGCTAGCGCGACCGGCTGTTAACCGAAAGATTGGAGGTTCGAGCCCACCCGGTGGTGGTGCGGCGCTTTTTTTTCTTTGGGCTGATAGCTTTGAAGATATGTTTTGATGGTGGTGAGAATGGAGCAGGACTGTCTCCGTGCCACAAATGGCTAGCGCGATCGGCTGTTAACCGAAAAATTGGAGGTTCGAGCCCACCCGGTGGTGGTGCGGCGCTTTTGTTTTTGGGCTGATAGCTTTGAAGATATGTTCTGATGGTGGTGAGAGAGGAGCAGGACTGTCTCCGTGGCGCAATTGGATAGCGCGATCGGCTGTTAACCGAAAGGTTGGAGGTTCGAGCCCACCCGGTGGTGGTGCGGCGCTTTTTTTTCTTTGCGCTGATTGCTTTGAAGGTATGTACTGATGGTGGTGTGAGTGGAGCACGACTGTCTCCGTGGCGCAATTGGCTAGCGCGACCGGCTGTTAACCGAAAGGTTGGAGGTTGGAGCCCACCCGGTGGTGGTGCGGCGCTTTTTTTGGGCTGATAGCTTTGAAGATATGTTCTGATGGTGGTGAAAGAGGAGCAGGACTGTCTCCGTGGCGCAATTGGCTAGCGCGATCGGCTGTTAACCGAAAGGTTGGAGGTTCGAGCCCACCCGGTGGTGGTGCGGCGCTTTTTTTTCTTTGCGCTGATAGGTTTGAAGATATGTTCTGATGGTGGTGAGAGTGGAGCACGACTGTCTCCTTGGCGCAATTGGTTAGCGCGATCAGTTGTTAACCGAAAGGTTGGAGTTTCGAGCCCACCCGGTGGTAGTGAGGCGCTTTTTTTTCTTTGGGCTGATAGCTTTGAAGATATGTTCTGATGGTGGTGAGAATGGAGCAGGACTGTCTCCGTGCCGCAAATGGCTAGCGAGATCGGCTGTTAACCGAAAAATTGGAGGTTCGAGCCCACCCGGTGGTGGTGCGGCGCTTTTGTTTTTGGGCTGATAGCTTTGAAGATATGTTCTGATGGTGGTGAGAGAGGAGCAGGACTGTCTCCGTGGCGCAATTGGATAGCGCGATCGGCTGTTAACCGAAAGGTTGGAGGTTCGAGCCCACCCGGTGGTGGTGCGGCGCTTTTTTTTCTTTGCGCTGATTGCTTTGAAGGTATGTACTGATGGTGGTGTGAGTGGAGCACGACTGTCTCCGTGGCGCAATTGGCTAGCGCGACCGGCTGTTAACCGAAAGGTTGGAGGTTGGAGCCCACCCGGTGGTGGTGCGGCGCTTTTTTTGGGCTGATAGCTTTGAAGATATGTTCTGATGGTGGTGAAAGAGGAGCAGGACTGTCTCCGTGGCGCAATTGGCTAGCGCGATCGGCTGTTAACCGAAAGGTTGGAGGTTCGAGCCCACCCGGTGGTGGTGCGGCGCTTTTTTTTCTTTGCGCTGATAGGTTTGAAGATATGTTCTGATGGTGGTGAGAGTGGAGCACGACTGTCTCCTTGGCGCAATTGGTTAGCGCGATCAGTTGTTAACCGAAAGGTTGGAGTTTCGAGCCCACCCGGTGGTAGTGAGGCGCTTTTTTTTCTTTGGGCTGATAGCTTTGAAGTTATGTTCTGATGGTGGTGAGAATGGAGCAGGACTGTCTCCGTGCCGCAAATGGCTAGCGCGATCGGCTGTTAACCAAAAAATTGGAGGTTCGAGCCCACAAGGTGGTGGTGCGGCGCTTTTTTTGGGCTGATAGCTTTGAAGATATGTTCTGATGGTGTTGAGAGAGGAGCAGGACTGTCTCTTTGGCGCAATTGGCTAGCGCAATCCGCTGTTAACCGAAAGATTGGAGGGTCGAGCACACCCGGTGGTGGCGCGGCGCTTTTTTTCTTTGCGCTGATAGCTTTGAAGGTATGTTCTGATGGTGGTGAGAGTGGAGCACGACTGTCTCCGTGGCGCAATTGGCTAGCGCGATTGGTTGTTAACCGAAAAGTTGGAGTTTCGAGCCCACCCGGTGGTGGTGCGGCTCTTTTTTTTCTTTTGGCTGATAGCTTTGAAGATATGTTCTGATGGTGGTGAAAGTGGGGCATGACTGTCTCCGTGGCGCAATTGGCTAGCACGATCGGCTGTTAACCGAAAGGTTGGAGGTTCGAGCCCACCCGGTGGTGGTGCGGCGCTTTTTTTTCTTTGGGCTGATAGCTCTGAAGAAATGTTCTGAAGGTGGTGAGAGTGGAGCACGACTGTCTCCGTGGCGCAAATGGCTAGCGCGATCGGCTGTTAACCGAAAAATTGGAGGTTTGAGCCCACCCGGTGGTGGTGCGGCGCTTTTTTTTTTCTTTGGGCTGATAGCTTTGAAGATATGTTCTGATGGTGGTGAAAGTGGGGCACGACTGTCTCTGTGGCGCAATTGGCTAGCACGATCGGCTGTTAACCGAAAGGGTGGAGGTTCGAGCCCACGCGGTGGTGGTGCGGCGCTTTTTTTGGGCTGATAGCTCTGAAGAAATGTTCTGACGGTGGTGAGAGTGGAGCACGACTGTCTCCGTGGCGCAAATGGCTAGCGCGATCGGCTGTTAACTGAAATGTTGGAGGTTCGAACCCACCCGGTGGTCGTGCGGCGCTTTTTTTTCTTTGGGCTGATAGCTTTGAAGATATGTTCCGATGGCAGTGAGAGGGGAGCAAGACTGCCTCCGTGGCGCAGTTGGCTAGCGCGATCGGCTGTTAACCGAAAAGTTGGAGGTTCGAGCCCTCCCTGGAGTGGTGTGTTGCTTTTTTCTTTGCGCTGATAGCTTTGAAGATATGTTCTGATGGTGGTGAGAGTGGAGCAAGACTGTCTTGCTGCGCAATTGACTAGCTGAATTGGCTGTTAACCGAAAGGTTGGAGTTTCGAGCCCTCCCGGGAGTGGTGTGTTGCTTTTTTCTTTGCGCTAAGAGCTTTGAAGATATGTTCTGATGGTGGTGAATGTGGAGCACGACTGTCTCCGTGGCGCAATTGGCTAGCGCGATCGGCTTTTAACCGAAAAGTTTGAGGTTCGATCTTTCCCGGGAGTGGTGTGTTGCTTTTTTTTTTGGGCTGATAGCTTTGAAGTTATGTTCTGATGGTGGTGAGAATGGAGCAGGACTGTCCCCGTGCCGCAAATGGCTAGCGCGATCGGCTGTTAACCGAAAAATTGGAGGTTCGAGCCCACAAGGTGGTGGTGCGGCGATTTTTTTGGGCTGATAGCTTTGAAGATATGTTCTGATGGTGGTGAGAGAGGAGCACGACTGTCTCCGTGGCGCAATTGGCTAGCGCGATCGGCTGTTAACTGAAAGGTTGGAGGTTCGAGCCCACCCGGTGGTTGTGCGGCGCTTTTTTTCTTTGGGCTGATAGCTTTGAAGATGTGTTCTGATGGTGGTGAGAGTGGAGCAGGACTGTCTCCGTGGCGCAATTGGCTAGCGCGATCGGCTTTTAACCGAAAGGTTGGAGTTTCGAGCTCACCCGGTGGTGGTGCGGCGCTTTTTTTTCTTTGGGCTGATAGCTTTGAAGATATGTTCTGATGGTGGTGAGAGAGGAGCAGGACTGTCTCCGTGGCGCAATTGGCTAGCGCGATCGGCTGTTAACCGAAAGGTTGGAGGTTCGAGCTCACCCGGTGGTGGTGCGGCGCTTTTTTTCTTTGCGCTGATAGCTTTGAAGATATGTTCTGATGGTGGTGAGAGTGGAGCACGACTGTCTCCGTGGCGCAATTGGCTAGCGCGATCGGTTGTTAACCGAAAGGTTGGAGTTTCGAGCCCACCCGGTGGTAGTGCGGCGCTTTTTTGTTGGGCTTATAGCTTTGAAGTTATGTTCTGATGGTGGTGAGAATGGAGCAGGACTGTCTCCGTGCCGCAAATGGCTAGCGCGGTCGGCTGTTAACCGAAAAATTGGAGGTTTGAGCCCACAAGGTGGTGGTGCGGCGCTTTTTTTGGGCTGATAGCTTTGAAGATATGTTCTGATGGTGGTGAGAGAGGAGCAGGACTGTCTCCGTGGCGCAATTGGCTAGCGCGATCGGCTATTAACTGAAAGGTTGGAGGTTCGAGCCCACCAGATGGTGGTGCGGCGCTTTTTTTTCTTTGGGCTGATAGCTTTAAAGATATGTTCTGATGGTGGTGAGAGTGGAGCAGGACTGTCTCCGTGGCGCAATTGGCTAGCGCGATCGGCTTTTAACCGAAAGGTTGGAGGTTCGAGCTCACCCGGTGGTGGTGCGGCGCTTTTTTTTTCTTTGGGCTGATAGCTTTGAAGATATGTTCTGATGGTGGTGAGAGTGGAGCAGGACTGTCTCCGTGGCGCAATTGGCTAGCGTGATCGGCTGTTAACCGAAAGGTTGGAGTTTCGAGCCCACCTGGTGGTGGTGCAGCGCTTTTTTTTCTTTGGGCTGATAGCTTTGAAGCTATGTTCAGATGGTGGTGAGAGTGGAGCAGGACTGTCTCTGTGGCGCAATTGGCTAGCGCGATCGGCTGTTAACCGAAAGGTTGGAGTTTCGAGACCTCCCGGGAGTGGTTTGTGGCTTTTTTCTTTGCACTGATGGCTTTGAAGATATGTTTTGATGGTGGTGAGAGTGGAGCCCGACTGTCTCCATTGCGCAATTGGCTAGCGCGACCGGCTGTTAACCGAAAGATTGGAGGTTCGAGCCCACCCGGTGGTGGTGCGGCGCTTTTTTTTCTTTGGGCTGATAGCTTTGAAGATATGTTTTGATGGTGGTGAGAATGGAGCAGGACTGTCTCCGTGCCACAAATGGCTAGCGAGATCGGCTGTTAACCGAAAAATTGGAGGTTCGAGCCCACCCGGTGGTGGTGCGGCGCTTTTGTTTTTGGGCTGATAGCTTTGAAGATATGTTCTGATGGTGGTGAGAGAGGAGCAGGACTGTCTCCGTGGCGCAATTGGCTAGCGCGATCGGCTGTTAACCGAAAGGTTGGAGGTTCGAGCCCACCCGGTGGTGGTGCGGCGCTTTTTTTTCTTTGCGCTGATTGCTTGGAAGATATGTACTGATGGTGGTGAGAGTGGAGCACGACTGTCTCCGTGGCGCAATTGGCTAGCGCGATCGGTTGTTAACCGAAAGGTTGGAGTTTCGAGCACACCCGGTGGTAGTGCGGCGCTTTTTTTTCTTTGGGCTGATAGCTTTGAAGATATGTTCTGATGGTGGTGAAAGAGGAGCAGGACTGTCTCCGTGGCGCAATTGGCTAGCGCGATCGGCTGTTAACCGAAAGGTTGGAGGTTCGAGCCCACCCTGTGGTGGTGCGGCGCTTTTTTTTCTTTGCGCTGATAGGTTTGAAGATATGTTCTGATGGTGGTGAGAGTGGAGCACGACTGTCTCCTTGGCGCAATTGGCTAGCGCGATCGGCTGTTAACCGAAAGGTTGGAGGTTCGAGCCCACCCGGTGGTGGTGCGGCGCTTTTTTTTCTTTGGGCTGATAGCTCTGAAGAAATGTTCTGAAGGTGGTGAGAGTGGAGCCCGACTGTCTCCATTGCGCAATTGGATAGCGCGACCGGCTGTTAACCGAAAGGTTGGAGTTTCGAGCCCACCCGGTGGTAGTGAGGCGCTTTTTTTTCTTTGGGCTGATAGCTTTGAAGTTATGTTCTGATGGTGGTGAGAATGGAGCAGGACTGTCTCCGTGCCGCAAATGGCTAGCGCGATCGGCTGTTAACCAAAAAATTGGAGGTTCGAGCCCACAAGGTGGTGGTGCGGCGCTTTTTTTGGGCTGATAGCTTTGAAGATATGTTCTGATGGTGTTGAGAGAGGAGCAGGACTGTCTCCGTGGCGCAATTGGCTAGCGCAATCCGCTGTTAACCGAAAGATTGGAGGGTCGAGCGCACCCGGTGGTGGCGCGGCGCTTTTTTTCTTTGCGCTGATAGCTTTGAAGGTATGTTCTGATGGTGGTGAGAGTGGAGCACGACTGTCTCCGTGGCGCAATTGGCTAGCGCGATTGGTTGTTAACCGAAAAGTTGGAGTTTCGAGCCCACCCGGTGGTGGTGCGGCTCTTTTTTTTCTTTTGGCTGATAGCTTTGAAGATATGTTCTGATGGTGGTGAAAGTGGGGCATGACTGTCTCCGTGGCGCAATTGGCTAGCACGATCGGCTGTTAACCGAAAGGTTGGAGGTTCGAGCCCACCCGGTGGTGGTGCGGCGCTTTTTTTTCTTTGGGCTGATAGCTCTGAAGAAATGTTCTGAAGGTGGTGAGAGTGGAGCACGACTGTCTCCGTGGCGCAAATGGCTAGCGCGATCGGCTGTTAACCGAAAAATTGGAGGTTCGAGCCCACCCGGTGGTGGTGCGGCGCTTTTTTTTTCTTTGGGCTGATAGCTTTGAAGATATGTTCTGATGGTGGTGAAAGTGGGGCACGACTGTCTCTGTGGCGCAATTGGCTAGCACGATCGGCTGTTAACCAAAAGGGTGGAGGTTCGAGCCCACCCGGTGGTGGTGCGGCGCTTTTTTTGGGCTGATAGCTCTGAAGAAATGTTCTGACGGTGGTGAGAGTGGAGCACGACTGTCTCCGTGGCGCAAATGGCTAGCGCGATCGGCTGTTAACCGAAATGTTGGAGGTTCGAACCCACCCGGTGGTCGTGCGGCGCTTTTTTTTCTTTGGGCTGATAGCTTTGAAGATATGTTCCGATGGCAGTGAGAGGGGAGCAAGACTGCCTCCGTGGCGCAGTTGGCTAGCGCGATCGGCTGTTAACCGAAAAGTTGGAGGTTCGAGCCCTCCCTGGAGTGGTGTGTTGCTTTTTTCTTTGCGCTGATAGCTTTGAAGATATGTTCTGATGGTGGTGAGAGTGGAGCAAGACTGTCTTGCTGCGCAATTGACTAGCTGAATTGGCTGTTAACCGAAAGGTTGGAGTTTCGAGCCCTCCCGGGAGTGGTGTGTTGCTTTTTTCTTTGCGCTAAGAGCTTTGAAGATATGTTCTGATGGTGGTGAATGTGGAGCACGACTGTCTCCGTGGCGCAATTGGCTAGCGCGATCGGCTTTTAACCGAAAAGTTTGAGGTTCGATCTTTCCCGGGAGTGGTGTGTTGCTTTTTTTTCTTTGGGCTGATAGCTTTGAAGATATGTTCTGATGGTGGTGAGAGTGGAGCAAGACTGTCTCTGTTGCGCAATTGGCTAGCGCGATCGCCTGTTAATCGAAAGGTTGGAGGTTCAAGCCCTCCCGAGAGTGGTGTGTTGCTTTTTTTCTTTGTGCTGATAGCTTTGAAGATATGTTCTGATGGTGGTGAGAATGGAGCAGGACTGTCCCCGTGCCGCAAATGGCTAGCGCGATCGGCTGTTAACCGAAAAATTGGAGGTTCGAGCCCACAAGGTGGTGGTGCGGCGATTTTTTTGGGCTGATAGCTTTGAAGATATGTTCTGATGGTGGTGAGAGAGGAGCACGACTGTCTCCGTGGCGCAATTGGCTAGCGCGATCGGCTGTTAACTGAAAGGTTGGAGGTTCGAGCCCACCCGGTGGTTGTGCGGCGCTTTTTTTCTTTGGGCTGATAGCTTTGAAGATGTGTTCTGATGGTGGTGAGAGTGGAGCAGGACTGTCTCCGTGGCGCAATTGGCTAGCGCGATCGGCTTTTAACCGAAAGGTTGGAGGTTCGAGCTCACCCGGTGGTGGTGCGGCGCTTTTTTTTCTTTGGGCTGATAGCTTTGAAGATATGTTCTGATGGTGGTGAGAGAGGAGCAGGACTGTCTCCGTGGCGCAATTGGCTAGCGCGATCGGCTGTTAACCGAAAGGTTGGAGGTTCGAGCTCACCCGGTGGTGGTGCGGCGCTTTTTTTCTTTGCGCTGATAGCTTTGAAGATATGTTCTGATGGTGGTGAGAGTGGAGCACGACTGTCTCCGTGGCGCAATTGGCTAGCGCGATCGGTTGTTAACCGAAAGGTTGGAGTTTCGAGCCCACCCGGTGGTAGTGCGGCGCTTTTTTTTTGGGCTTATAGCTTTGAAGTTATGTTCTGATGGTGGTGAGAATGGAGCAGGACTGTCTCCGTGCCGCAAATGGCTAGCGCGGTCGGCTGTTAACCGAAAAATTGGAGGTTTGAGCCCACAAGGTGGTGGTGCGGCGCTTTTTTTGGGCTGATAGCTTTGAAGATATGTTCTGATGGTGGTGAGAGAGGAGCAGGACTGTCTCCGTGGCGCAATTGGCTAGCGCGATCGGCTATTAACTGAAAGGTTGGAGGTTCGAGCCCACCCGATGGTGGTGCGGCGCTTTTTTTTCTTTGGGCTGATAGCTTTAAAGATATGTTCTGATGGTGGTGAGAGTGGAGCAGGACTGTCTCCGTGGCGCAATTGGCTAGCGCGATCGGCTTTTAACCGAAAGGTTGGAGGTTCGAGCTCACCCGGTGGTGGTGCGGCGCTTTTTTTTCTTTGGGCTGATAGCTTTGAAGATATGTTCTGATGGTGGTGAGAGTGGAGCAGGACTGTCTCCGTGGCGCAATTGGCTAGCGTGATCGGCTGTTAACCGAAAGGTTGGAGTTTCGAGCCCACCTGGTGGTGGTGCAGCGCTTTTTTTTCTTTGGGCTGATAGCTTTGAAGCTATGTTCAGATGGTGGTGAGAGTGGAGCAGGACTGTCTCTGTGGCGCAATTGGCTAGCGCGATCGGCTGTTAACCGAAAGGTTGGAGTTTCGAGACCTCCCGGGAGTGGTTTGTGGCTTTTTTCTTTGCACTGATGGCTTTGAAGATATGTTTTGATGGTGGTGAGAGTGGAGCCCGACTGTCTCCATTGCGCAATTGGCTAGCGCGACCGGCTGTTAACCGAAAGATTGGAGGTTCGAGCCCACCCGGTGGTGGTGCGGCGTTTTTTTTTCTTTGGGCTGATAGCTTTGAAGATATGTTTTGATGGTGGTGAGAATGGAGCAGGACTGTCTCCGTGCCACAAATGGCTAGCGAGATCGGCTGTTAACCGAAAAATTGGAGGTTCGAGCCCACCCGGTGGTGGTGCGGCGCTTTTGTTTTTGGGCTGATAGCTTTGAAGATATGTTCTGATGGTGGTGAGAGAGGAGCAGGACTGTCTCCGTGGCGCAATTGGCTAGCGCGATCGGCTGTTAACCGAAAGGTTGGAGGTTCGAGCCCACCCGGTGGTGGTGCGGCGCTTTTTTTTCTTTGCGCTGATTGCTTGGAAGATATGTACTGATGGTGGTGAGAGTGGAGCACGACTGTCTCCGTGGCGCAATTGGCTAGCGCGATCGGTTGTTAACCGAAAGGTTGGAGTTTCGAGCACACCCGGTGGTAGTGCGGCGCTTTTTTTTCTTTGGGCTGATAGCTTTGAAGTTATGTTCTGATGGTGGTGAGAATGGAGCAGGACTGTCTCCGTGCCGCAAATGGCTAGCGCGATCGGCTGTTAACAGAAAAATTGGAGGTTCGAGCCCACAAGGTGGTAGTGCGGCCCTTTTTTTTAGGCTGATAGCTTTGAAGATATGTTCTGATGGTGGTGAGAGAGGAGCAGGACTGTCTCCGTGGCGCAATTGGCTAGCGCGATCGGCTGTTAACCGAAAGGTTGGAGGTTCGAGCTCACCCGGTGGTGGTGCGGCGCTTTTTTTCTTTGCGCTGATAGCTTTGAAGATATGTTCTGATGGTGGTGAGAGTGGAGCACGACTGTCTCCGTGGCGCAATTGGCTAGCGCGATCGGTTGTTAACCGAAAGGTTGGAGTTTCGAGCCCACCCGGTGGTAGTGCGGCGCTTTTTTTTGGGCTTATAGCTTTGAAGTTATGTTCTGATGGTGGTGAGAATGGAGCAGGACTGTCTCCGTGCCGCAAATGGCTAGCGCGGTCGGCTGTTAACCGAAAAATTGGAGGTTTGAGCCCACAAGGTGGTGGTGCGGCGCTTTTTTTGGGCTGATAGCTTTGAAGATATGTTCTGATGGTGGTGAGAGAGGAGCAGGACTGTCTCCGTGGCGCAATTGGCTAGCGCGATCGGCTATTAACTGAAAGGTTGGAGGTTCGAGCCCACCCGATGGTGGTGCGGCGCTTTTTTTTCTTTGGGCTGATAGCTTTAAAGATATGTTCTGATGGTGGTGAGAGTGGAGCAGGACTGTCTCCGTGGCGCAATTGGCTAGCGCGATCGGCTTTTAACCGAAAGGTTGGAGGTTCGAGCTCACCCGGTGGTGGTGCGGCGCTTTTTTTTCTTTGGGCTGATAGCTTTGAAGATATGTTCTGATGGTGGTGAGAGTGGAGCAGGACTGTCTCCGTGGCGCAATTGGCTAGCGTGATCGGCTGTTAACCGAAAGGTTGGAGTTTCGAGCCCACCTGGTGGTGGTGCAGCGCTTTTTTTTCTTTGGGCTGATAGCTTTGAAGCTATGTTCAGATGGTGGTGAGAGTGGAGCAGTACTGTCTCTGTGGCGCAATTGGCTAGCGCGATCGGCTGTTAACCGAAAGGTTGGAGTTTCGAGACCTCCCGGGAGTGGTTTGTGGCTTTTTTCTTTGCACTGATGGCTTTGAAGATATGTTTTGATGGTGGTGAGAGTGGAGCCCGACTGTCTCCATTGCGCAATTGGCTAGCGCGACCGGCTGTTAACCGAAAGATTGGAGGTTCGAGCCCACCCGGTGGTGGTGCGGCGCTTTTTTTCTTTGGGCTGATAGCTTTGAAGATATGTTTTGATGGTGGTGAGAATGGAGCAGGACTGTCTCCGTGCCACAAATGGCTAGCGAGATCGGCTGTTAACCGAAAAATTGGAGGTTCGAGCCCACCCGGTGGTGGTGCGGCGCTTTTGTTTTTGGGCTGATAGCTTTGAAGATATGTTCTGATGGTGGTGAGAGAGGAGCAGGACTGTCTCCGTGGCGCAATTGGCTAGCGCGATCGGCTGTTAACCGAAAGGTTGGAGGTTCGAGCCCACCCGGTGGTGGTGCGGCGCTTTTTTTTCTTTGCGCTGATTGCTTGGAAGATATGTACTGATGGTGGTGAGAGTGGAGCACGACTGTCTCCGTGGCGCAATTGGCTAGCGCGATCGGTTGTTAACCGAAAGGTTGGAGTTTCGAGCACACCCGGTGGTAGTGCGGCGCTTTTTTTTCTTTGGGCTGATAGCTTTGAAGATATGTTCTGATGGTGGTGAAAGAGGAGCAGGACTGTCTCCGTGGCGCAATTGGCTAGCGCGATCGGCTGTTAACCGAAAGGTTGGAGGTTCGAGCCCACCCGGTGGTGGTGCGGCGCTTTTTTTTCTTTGCGCTGATAGGTTTGAAGATATGTTCTGATGGTGGTGAGAGTGGAGCACGACTGTCTCCTTGGCGCAATTGGCTAGCGCGATCAGTTGTTAACCGAAAGGTTGGAGTTTCGAGCCCACCCGGTGGTAGTGAGGCGCTTTTTTTTCTTTGGGCTGATAGCTTTGAAGTTATGTTCTGATGGTGGTGAGAATGGAGCAGGACTGTCTCCGTGCCGCAAATGGCTAGCGCGATCGGCTGTTAACCAAAAAATTGGAGGTTCGAGCCCACAAGGTGGTGGTGCGGCGCTTTTTTTGGGCTGATAGCTTTGAAGATATGTTCTGATGGTGCTGAGAGAGGAGCAGGACTGTCTCCGTGGCGCAATTGGCTAGCGCAATCCGCTGTTAACCGAAAGATTGGAGGGTCGAGCGCACCCGGTGGTGGCGCGGCGCTTTTTTTCTTTGCGCTGATAGCTTTGAAGGTATGTTCTGATGGTGGTGAGAGTGGAGCACGACTGTCTCCGTGGCGCAATTGGCTAGCGCGATTGGTTGTTAACCGAAAAGTTGGAGTTTCGAGCCCACCCGGTGGTGGTGCGGCTCTTTTTTTTCTTTTGGCTGATAGCTTTGAAGATATGTTCTGATGGTGGTGAAAGTGGGGCATGACTGTCTCCGTGGCGCAATTGGCTAGCACGATCGGCTGTTAACCGAAAGGTTGGAGGTTCGAGCCCACCCGGTGGTGGTGCGGCGCTTTTTTTTCTTTGGGCTGATAGCTCTGAAGAAATGTTCTGAAGGTGGTGAGAGTGGAGCACGACTGTCTCCGTGGCGCAAATGGCTAGCGCGATCGGCTGTTAACCGAAAAATTGGAGGTTCGAGCCCACCTGGTGGTGGTGCAGCGCTTTTTTTTTCTTTGGGCTGATAGCTTTGAAGCTATGTTCAGATGGTGGTGAGAGTGGAGCAGGACTGTCTCTGTGGCGCAATTGGCTAGCGCGATCGGCTGTTAACCGAAAGGTTGGAGTTTAGAGACCTCCCGGGAGTGGTTTGTGGCTTTTTTCTTTGCACTGATGGCTTTGAAGATATGTTTTGATGGTGGTGAGAGTGGAGCTCGACTGTCTCCATTGCGCAATTGGCTAGCGCGACCGGCTGTTAACCGAAAGATTGGAGGTTCGAGCCCACCCGGTGGTGGTGCGGCGCTTTTTTTTCTTTGGGCTGATAGCTTTGAAGATATGTTTTGATGGTGGTGAGAATGGAGCAGGACTGTCTCCGTGCCACAAATGGCTAGCGAGATCGGCTGTTAACCGAAAAATTGGAGGTTCGAGCCCACCCGGTGGTGGTGCGGCGCTTTTGTTTTTGGGCTGATAGCTTTGAAGATATGTTCTGATGGTGGTGAGAGAGGAGCAGGACTGTCTCCGTGGCGCAATTGGCTAGCGCGATCGGCTGTTAACCGAAAGGTTGGAGGTTCGAGCCCACCCGGTGGTGGTGCGGCGCTTTTTTTTCTTTGCGCTGATTGCTTGGAAGATATGTACTGATGGTGGTGAGAGTGGAGCACGACTGTCTCCGTGGCGCAATTGGCTAGCGCGATCGGTTGTTAACCGAAAGGTTGGAGTTTCGAGCACACCCGGTGGTAGTGCGGCGCTTTTTTTTCTTTGGGCTGATAGCTTTGAAGATATGTTCTGATGGTGGTGAAAGAGGAGCAGGACTGTCTCCGTGCCGCAAATGGCTAGCGCGATCGGCTGTTAACCAAAAAATTGGAGGTTCGAGCCCACAAGGTGGTGGTGCGGCGCTTTTTTTGGGCTGATAGCTTTGAAGATATGTTCTGATGGTGTTGAGAGAGGAGCAGGACTGTCTCCGTGGCGCAATTGGCTAGCGCAATCCGCTGTTAACCGAAAGATTGGAGGGTCGAGCGCACCTGGTGGTGGCGCGGCGCTTTTTTTCTTTGCGCTGATAGCTTTGAAGGTATGTTCTGATGGTGGTGAGAGTGGAGCACGACTGTCTCCGTGGCGCAATTGGCTAGCGCGATTGGTTGTTAACCGAAAAGTTGGAGTTTCGAGCCCACCCGGTGGTGGTGCGGCTCTTTTTTTTCTTTTGGCTGATAGCTTTGAAGATATGTTCTGATGGTGGTGAAAGTGGGGCATGACTGTCTCCGTGGCGCAATTGGCTAGCACGATCGGCTGTTAACCGAAAGGTTGGAGGTTCGAGCCCACCCGGTGGTGGTGCGGCGCTTTTTTTTCTTTGGGCTGATAGCTCTGAAGAAATGTTCTGAAGGTGGTGAGAGTGGAGCACGACTGTCTCCGTGGCGCAAATGGCTAGCGCGATCGGCTGTTAACCGAAAAATTGGAGGTTCGAGCCCACCCGGTGGTGGTGCGGCGCTTATTTTTTTCTTTGGGCTGATAGCTTTGAAGATATGTTCTGATGGTGGTGAAAGTGGGGCACGACTGTCTCTGTGGCGCAATTGGCTAGCACGATCGGCTGTTAACCGAAAGGGTGGAGGTTCGAGCCCACCCGGTGGTGGTGCGGCACTTTGTTTGGGCTGATAGCTCTGAAGAAATGTTCTGACGGTGGTGAGAGTGGAGCACGACTGTCTCCGTGGCGCAAATGGCTAGCGCGATCGGCTGTTAACCGAAATGTTGGAGGTTCGAACCCACCCGGTGGTCGTGCGGCGCTTTTTTTTCTTTGGGCTGATAGCTTTGAAGATATGTTCCGATGGCAGTGAGAGGGGAGCAAGACTGCCTCCGTGGCGCAGTTGGCTAGCGCGATCGGCTGTTAACCGAAAAGTTGGAGGTTCGAGCCCTCCCTGGAGTGGTGTGTTGCTTTTTTCTTTGCGCTGATAGCTTTGAAGATATGTTCTGATGGTGGTGAGAGTGGAGCAAGACTGTCTTGCTGCGCAATTGACTAGCTGAATTGGCTGTTAACCGAAAGGTTGGAGTTTCGAGCCCTCCCGGGAGTGGTGTGTTGCTTTTTTCTTTGCGCTAAGAGCTTTGAAGATATGTTCTGATGGTGGTGAATGTGGAGCACGACTGTCTCCGTGGCGCAATTGGCTAGCGCGATCGGCTTTTAACCGAAAAGTTTGAGGTTCGATCTTTCCCGGGAGTGGTGTGTTGCTTTTTTTTCTTTGGGCTGATAGCTTTGAAGATATGTTCTGATGGTGGTGAGAGTGGAGCAAGACTGTCTCTGTTGCGCAATTGGCTAGCGCGATCGCCTGTTAATCGAAAGGTTGGAGGTTCAAGCCCTCCCGAGAGTGGTGTGTTGCTTTTTTTCTTTGTGCTGATAGCTTTGAAGATATGTTCTGATGGTGGTGAGAGTGGAGCACGACTGTCTCCGTGGCGAAATTGGCTAGCGCGATCGGTTGTTAACTGAAAGGTTGGAGTTTCGAGCCCGCCCGGTGGTAGTGCGGCGCTTTTTTTTTTGGGCTGATAGCTTTGAAGTTATGTTCTGATGGTGGTGAGAATGGAGCAGGACTGTCCCCGTGCCGCAAATGGCTAGCGCGATCGGCTGTTAACCGAAAAATTGGAGGTTCGAGCCCACAAGGTGGTGGTGCGGCGATTTTTTTGGGCTGATAGCTTTGAAGATATGTTCTGATGGTGGTGAGAGAGGAGCACGACTGTCTCCGTGGCGCAATTGGCTAGCGCGATCGGCTGTTAACTGAAAGGTTGGAGGTTCGAGCCCACCCGGTGGTTGTGCGGCGCTTTTTTTCTTTGGGCTGATAGCTTTGAAGATGTGTTCTGATGGTGGTGAGAGTGGAGCAGGACTGTCTCCGTGGCGCAATTGGCTAGCGCGATCGGCTTTTAACCGAAAGGTTGGAGGTTCGAGCTCACCCGGTGGTGGTGCGGCGCTTTTTTTTCTTTGGGCTGATAGCTTTGAAGATATGTTCTGATGGTGGTGAGAGAGGAGCAGGACTGTCTCCGTGGCGCAATTGGCTAGCGCGATCGGCTGTTAACCGAAAGGTTGGAGGTTCGAGCTCACCCGGTGGTGGTGCGGCGCTTTTTTTCTTTGCGCTGATAGCTTTGAAGATATGTTCTGATGGTGGTGAGAGTGGAGCACGACTGTCTCCGTGGCGCAATTGGCTAGCGCGATCGGTTGTTAACCGAAAGGTTGGAGTTTCGAGCCCACCCGGTGGTAGTGCGGCGCTTTTTTTTGGGCTTATAGCTTTGAAGTTATGTTCTGATGGGGGTGAGAATGGAGCAGGACTGTCTCCGTGCCGCAAATGGCTAGCGCGGTCGGCTGTTAACCGAAAAATTGGAGGTTTGAGCCCACAAGGTGGTGGTGCGGCGCTTTTTTTGGGCTGATAGCTTTGAAGATATGTTCTGATGGTGGTGAGAGAGGAGCAGGACTGTCTCCGTGGCGCAATTGGCTAGCGCGATCGGCTATTAACTGAAAGGTTGGAGGTTCGAGCCCACCCGATGGTGGTGCGGCGCTTTTTTTTCTTTGGGCTGATAGCTTTAAAGATATGTTCTGATGGTGGTGAGAGTGGAGCAGGACTGTCTCCGTGGCGCAATTGGCTAGCGCGATCGGCTTTTAACCGAAAGGTTGGAGGTTCGAGCTCACCCGGTGGTGGTGCGGCGCTTTTTTTTCTTTGGGCTGATAGCTTTGAAGATATGTTCTGATGGTGGTGAGAGTGGAGCAGGACTGTCTCCGTGGCGCAATTGGCTAGCGTGATCGGCTGTTAACCGAAAGGTTGGAGTTTCGAGCCCACCTGGTGGTGGTGCAGCGCTTTTTTTTCTTTGGGCTGATAGCTTTGAAGCTATGTTCAGATGGTGGTGAGAGTGGAGCAGGACTGTCTCTGTGGCGCAATTGGCTAGCGCGATCGGCTGTTAACCGAAAGGTTGGAGTTTCGAGACCTCCCGGGAGTGGTTTGTGGCTTTTTTCTTTGCACTGATGGCTTTGAAGATATGTTTTGATGGTGGTGAGAGTGGAGCCCGACTGTCTCCATTGCGCAATTGGCTAGCGCGACCGGCTGTTAACCGAAAGATTGGAGGTTCGAGCCCACCCGGTGGTGGTGCGGCGCTTTTTTTTTGGGCTGATAGCTTTGAAGATATGTTTTGATGGTGGTGAGAATGGAGCAGGACTGTCTCCGTGCCACAAATGGCTAGCGAGATCGGCTGTTAACCGAAAAATTGGAGGTTCGAGCCCACCCGGTGGTGGTGCGGCGCTTTTGTTTTTGGGCTGATAGCTTTGAAGATATGTTCTGATGGTGGTGAGAGAGGAGCAGGACTGTCTCCGTGGCGCAATTGGCTAGCGCGATCGGCTGTTAACCGAAAGGTTGGAGGTTCGAGCCCACCCGGTGGTGGTGCGGCGCTTTTTTTTCTTTGCGCTGATTGCTTGGAAGATATGTACTGATGGTGGTGAGAGTGGAGCACGACTGTCTCCGTGGCGCAATTGGCTAGCGCGATCGGTTGTTAACCGAAAGGTTGGAGTTTCGAGCACACCCGGTGGTAGTGCGGCGCTTTTTTTTCTTTGGGCTGATAGCTTTGAAGTTATGTTCTGATGGTGGTGAGAATGGAGCAGGACTGTCTCCGTGCCGCAAATGGCTAGCGCGATCGGCTGTTAACAGAAAAATTGGAGGTTCGAGCCCACAAGGTGGTAGTGCGGCGCTTTTTTTTAGGCTGATAGCTTTGAAGATATGTTCTGATGGTGGTGAGAGAGGAGCAGGACTGTCTCCGTGGCGCAATTGGCTAGCGCGATCGGCTGTTAACCGAAAGGTTGGAGGTTCGAGCTCACCCGGTGGTGGTGCGGCGCTTTTTTTCTTTGGGCTGATAGCTTTAAAGATATGTTCTGATGGTGGTGAGAGTGGAGCAGGACTGTCTCCGTGGCGCAATTGGCTAGCGCGATCGGCTTTTAACCGAAAGGTTGGAGGTTCGAGCTCACCCGGTGGTGGTGCGGCGCTTTTTTTCTTTGGGCTGATAGCTTTGAAGATATGTTCTGATGGTGGTGAGAGTGGAGCAGGACTGTCTCCGTGGCGCAATTGGCTAGCGTGATCAGCTGTTAACCGAAAGGTTGGAGTTTCGAGCCCACCTGGTGGTGGTGCAGCGCTTTTTTTTCTTTGGGCTGATAGCTTTGAAGCTATGTTCAGATGGTGGTGAGAGTGGAGCGGGACTGTCTCTGTGGCGCAATTGGCTAGCGCGATCGGCTGTTAACCGAAAGGTTGGAGTTTCGAGACCTCCCGGGAGTGGTTTGTGGCTTTTTTCTTTGCACTGATGGCTTTGAAGATATGTTTTGATGGTGGTGAGAGTGGAGCCCGACTGTCTCCATTGCGCAATTGGCTAGCGCGACCGGCTGTTAACCGAAAGATTGGAGGTTCGAGCCCACCCGGTGGTGGTGCGGCGCTTTTTTTTCTTTGGGCTGATAGCTTTGAAGATATGTTTTGATGGTGGTGAGAATGGAGCAGGACTGTCTCCGTGCCACAAATGGCTAGCGAGATCGGCTGTTAACCGAAAAATTGGAGGTTCGAGCCCACCCGGTGGTGGTGCGGCGCTTTTGTTTTTGGGCTGATAGCTTTGAAGATATGTTCTGATGGTGGTGAGAGAGGAGCAGGACTGTCTCCGTGGCGCAATTGGCTAGCGCGATCGGCTGTTAACCGAAAGGTTGGAGGTTCGAGCCCACCCGGTGGTGGTGCGGCGCTTTTTTTTCTTTGCGCTGATTGCTTGGAAGATATGTACTGATGGTGGTGAGAGTGGAGCACGACTGTCTCCGTGGCGCAATTGGCTAGCGCGATCGGTTGTTAACCGAAAGGTTGGAGTTTCGAGCACACCCGGTGGTAGTGCGGCGCTTTTTTTTCTTTGGGCTGATAGCTTTGAAGATATGTTCTGATGGTGGTGAAAGAGGAGCAGGACTGTCTCCGTGGCGCAATTGGCTAGCGCGATCGGCTGTTAACCGAAAGGTTGGAGGTTCGAGCCCACCCGGTGGTGGTGCGGCGCTTTTTTTTCTTTGCGCTGATAGGTTTGAAGATATGTTCTGATGGTGGTGAGAGTGGAGCACGACTGTCTCCTTGGCGCAATTGGCTAGCGCGATCGGCTGTTAACCGAAAGGTTGGAGGTTCGAGCCCACCCGGTGGTGGTGCGGCGCTTTTTTTTCTTTGGGCTGATAGCTCTGAAGAAATGTTCTGAAGGTGGTGAGAGTGGAGCCCGACTGTCTCCATTGCGCGATTGGCTAGCGCGACCGGCTGTTAACCGAAAGGTTGGAGTTTCGAGCCCACCCGGTGGTAGTGAGGCGCTTTTTTTTCTTTGGGCTGATAGCTTTGAAGTTATGTTCTGATGGTGGTGAGAATGGAGCAGGACTGTCTCCGTGCCGCAAATGGCTAGCGCGATCGGCTGTTAACCAAAAAATTGGAGGTTCGAGCCCACAAGGTGGTGGTGCGGCGCTTTTTTTGGGCTGATAGCTTGAAGATATGTTCTGATGGTGTTGAGAGAGGAGCAGGACTGTCTCCGTGGCGCAATTGGCTAGCGCAATCCGCTGTTAACCGAAAGATTGGAGGGTCGAGCGCACCCGGTGGTGGCGCGGCGCTTTTTTTCTTTGCGCTGATAGCTTTGAAGGTATGTTCTGATGGTGGTGAGAGTGGAGCACGACTGTCTCCGTGGCGCAATTGGCTAGCGCGATTGGTTGTTAACCGAAAAGTTGGAGTTTCGAGCCCACCCGGTGGTGGTGCGGCTCTTTTTTTTCTTTTGGCTGATAGCTTTGAAGATATGTTCTGATGGTGGTGAAAGTGGGGCATGACTGTCTCCGTGGCGCAATTGGCTAGCACGATCGGCTGTTAACCGAAAGGTTGGAGGTTCGAGCCCACCCGGTGGTGGTGCGGCGCTTTTTTTTCTTTGGGCTGATAGCTCTGAAGAAATGTTCTGAAGGTGGTGAGAGTGGAGCACGACTGTCTCCGTGGCCCAAATGGCTAGCGCGATCGGCTGTTAACCGAAAAATTGGAGGTTCGAGCCCACCCGGTGGTGGTGCGGCGCTTTTTTTTTCTTTGGGCTGATAGCTTTGAAGATATGTTCTGATGGTGGTGAAAGTGGGGCACGACTGTCTCTGTGGCGCAATTGGCTAGCACGATCGGCTGTTAACCGAAAGGGTGGAGGTTCGAGCCCACCCGGTGGTGGTGCGGCGCTTTTTTTGGGCTGATAGCTCTGAAGAAATGTTCTGACGGTGGTGAGAGTGGAGCACGACTGTCTCCGTGGCGCAAATGGCTAGCGCGATCGGCTGTTAACCGAAATGTTGGAGGTTCGAACCCACCCGGTGGTCGTGCGGCGCTTTTTTTTCTTTGGGCTGATAGCTTTGAAGATATGTTCCGATGGCAGTGACAGGGGAGCAAGACTGCCTCCGTGGCGCAGTTGGCTAGCGCGATCGGCTGTTAACCGAAAAGTTGGAGGTTCGAGCCCTCCCTGGAGTGGTGTGTTGCTTTTTTCTTTGCGCTGATAGCTTTGAAGATATGTTCTGATGGTGGTGAGAGTGGAGCAAGACTGTCTTGCTGCGCAATTGACTAGCTGAATTGGCTGTTAACCGAAAGGTTGGAGTTTCGAGCCCTCCCGGGAGTGGTGTGTTGCTTTTTTTTGCGCTAAGAGCTTTGAAGATATGTTCTGATGGTGGTGAATGTGGAGCACGACTGTCTCCGTGGCGCAATTGGCTAGCGCGATCGGCTTTTAACCGAAACGTTTGAGGTTCGATCTTTCCCGGGAGTGGTGTGTTGCTTTTTTTTCTTTGGGCTGATAGCTTTGAAGATATGTTCTGATTATGGTGAGAGTGGAGCAAGACTGTCTCTGTTGCGCAATTGGCTAGCGCGATCGCCTGTTAATCGAAAGGTTGGAGGTTCAAGCCCTCCCGAGAGTGGTGTGTTGCTTTTTTTCTTTGTGCTGATAGCTTTGAAGATATGTTCTGATGGTGGTGAGAATGGAGCAGGACTGTCCCCGTGCTGCAAATGGCTAGCGCGATCGGCTGTTAACCGAAAAATTGGAGGTTCGAGCCCACAAGGTGGTGGTGCGGCGATTTTTTTGGGCTGATAGCTTTGAAGATATGTTCTGATGGTGGTGAGAGAGGAGCACGACTGTCTCCGTGGCGCAATTGGCTAGCGCGATCGGCTGTTAACTGAAAGGTTGGAGGTTCGAGCCCACCCGGTGGTTGTGCGGCGCTTTTTTTCTTTGGGCTGATAGCTTTGAAGATGTGTTCTGATGGTGGTGAGAGTGGAGCAGGACTGTCTCCGTGGCGCAATTGGCTAGCGCGATCGGCTTTTAACCGAAAGGTTGGAGGTTCGAGCTCACCCGGTGGTGGTGCGGCGCTTTTTTTTCTTTGGGCTGATAGCTTTGAAGATATGTTCTGATGGTGGTGAGAGAGGAGCAGGACTGTCTCCGTGGCGCAATTGGCTAGCGCGATCGGCTGTTAACCGAAAGGTTGGAGGTTCGAGCTCACCCGGTGGTGGTGCGGCGCTTTTTTTCTTTGCGCTGATAGCTTTGAAGATATGTTCTGATGGTGGTGAGAGTGGAGCACGACTGTCTCCGTGGCGCAATTGGCTAGCGCGATCGGTTGTTAACCGAAAGGTTGGAGTTTCGAGCCCACCCGGTGGTAGTGCGGCGCTTTTTTTGGGCTTATAGCTTTGAAGTTATGTTCTGATGGTGGTGAGAATGGAGCAGGACTGTCTCCGTGCCGCAAATGGCTAGCGCGGTCGGCTGTTAACCGAAAAATTGGAGGTTTGAGCCCACAAGGTGGTGGTGCGGCGCTTTTTTTGGGCTGATAGCTTTGAAGATATGTTCTGATGGTGGTGAGAGAGGAGCAGAACTGTCTCCGTGGCGCAATTGGCTTGCGCGATCGGCTATTAACTGAAAGGTTGGAGGTTCGAGCCCACCCGATGGTGGTGCGGCGCTTTTTTTTCTTTGGGCTGATAGCTTTAAAGATATGTTCTGATGGTGGTGAGAGTGGAGCAGGACTGTCTCCGTGGCGCAATTGGCTAGCGCGATCGGCTTTTAACCGAAAGGTTGGAGGTTCGAGCTCACCCGGTGGTGGTGCGGCGCTTTTTTTTCTTTGGGCTGATAGCTTTGAAGATATGTTCTGATGGTGGTGAGAGTGGAGCAGGACTGTCTCCGTGGCGCAATTGGCTAGCGTGATCGGCTGTTAACCGAAAGGTTGGAGTTTCGAGCCCACCTGGTGGTGGTGCAGCGCTTTTTTTTCTTTGGGCTGATAGCTTTGAAGCTATGTTCAGATGGTGGTGAGAGTGGAGCAGGCTTGTCTCTGTGGCGCAATTGGCTAGCGCGATCGGCTGTTAACCGAAAGGTTGGAGTTTCGAGACCTCCCGGGAGTGGTTTGTGGCTTTTTTCTTTGCACTGATGGCTTTGAAGATATGTTTTGATGGTGGTGAGAGTGGAGCCCGACTGTCTCCATTGCGCAATTGGCTAGCGCGACCGGCTGTTAACCGAAAGATTGGAGGTTCGAGCCCACCCGGTGGTGGTGCGGCGCTTTTTTTTCTTTGGGCTGATAGCTTTGAAGATATGTTTTGATGGTGGTGAGAATGGAGCAGGACTGTCTCCGTGCCACAAATGGCTAGCGAGATCGGCTGTTAACCGAAAAATTGGAGGTTCGAGCCCACCCGGTGGTGGTGCGGCGCTTTTGTTTTTGGGCTGATAGCTTTGAAGATATGTTCTGATGGTGGTGAGAGAGGAGCAGGACTGTCTCCGTGGCGCAATTGGCTAGCGCGATCGGCTGTTAACCGAAAGGTTGGAGGTTCGAGCCCACCCGGTGGTGGTGCGGCGCTTTTTTTTCTTTGCGCTGATTGCTTGGAAGATATGTACTGATGGTGGTGAGAGTGGAGCACGACTGTCTCCGTGGCGCAATTGGCTAGCGCGATCGGTTGTTAACCGAAAGGTTGGAGTTTCGAGCACACCCGGTGGTAGTGCGGCGCTTTTTTTTCTTTGGGCTGATAGCTTTGAAGTTATGTTCTGATGGTGGTGAGAATGGAGCAGGACTGTCTCCGTGCAGCAAATGGCTAGCGCGGTCGGCTGTTAACCGAAAAATTGGAGGTTTGAGCCCACAAGGTGGTGGTGCGGCGCTTTTTTTGGGCTGATAGCTTTGAAGATATGTTCTGATGGTGGTGAGAGAGGAGCAGGACTGTCTCCGTGGCGCAATTGGCTAGCGCGATCGGCTATTAATTGAAAGGTTGGAGGTTCGAGCCCACCCGATGGTGGTGCGGCGCTTTTTTTTCTTTGGGCTGATAGCTTTAAAGATATGTTCTGATGGTGGTGAGAGTGGAGCAGGACTGTCTCCGTGGCGCAATTGGCTAGCGCGATCGGCTTTTAACCGAAAGGTTGGAGGTTCGAGCTCACCCGGTGGTGGTGCGGCGCTTTTTTTTCTTTGGGCTGATAGCTTTGAAGATATGTTCTGATGGTGGTGAGAGTGGAGCAGGACTGTCTCCGTGGCGCAATTGGCTAGCGTGATCGGCTGTTAACCGAAAGGTTGGAGTTTCGAGCCCACCTGGTGGTGGTGCAGCGCTTTTTTTTCTTTGGGCTGATAGCTTTGAAGCTATGTTCAGATGGTGGTGAGAGTGGAGCAGGACTGTCTCTGTGGCGCAATTGGCTAGCGCGATCGGCTGTTAACCGAAAGGTTGGAGTTTCGAGACCTCCCGGGAGTGGTTTGTGGCTTTTTTCTTTGCACTGATGGCTTTGAAGATATGTTTTGATGGTGGTGAGAGTGGAGCCCGACTGTCTCCATTGCGCAATTGGCTAGCGCGACCGGCTGTTAACCGAAAGATTGGAGGTTCGAGCCCACCCGGTGGTGGTGCGGCGCTTTTTTTTCTTTGGGCTGATAGCTTTGAAGATATGTTTTGATGGTGGTGAGAATGGAGCAGGACTGTCTCCGTGCCACAAATGGCTAGCGAGATCGGCTGTTAACCGAAAAATTGGAGGTTCGAGCCCACCCGGTGGTGGTGCGGCGCTTTTGTTTTTGGGCTGATAGCTTTGAAGATATGTTCTGATGGTGGTGAGAGAGGAGCAGGACTGTCTCCGTGGCGCAATTGGCTAGCGCGATCGGCTGTTAACCGAAAGGTTGGAGGTTCGAGCCCACCCGGTGGTGGTGCGGCGCTTTTTTTTCTTTGCGCTGATTGCTTGGAAGATATGTACTGATGGTGGTGAGAGTGGAGCACGACTGTCTCCGTGGCGCAATTGGCTAGCGCGATCGGTTGTTAACCGAAAGGTTGGAGTTTCGAGCACACCCGGTGGTAGTGCGGCGCTTTTTTTTCTTTGGGCTGATAGCTTTGAAGATATGTTCTGATGGTGGTGAAAGAGGAGCAGGACTGTCTCCGTGGCGCAATTGGCTAGCGCGATCGGCTGTTAACCGAAAGGTTGGAGGTTCGAGCCCACCCGGTGGTGGTGCGGCGCTTTTTTTTCTTTGCGCTGATAGGTTTGAAGATATGTTCTGATGGTGGTGAGAGTGGAGCACGACTGTCTCCTTGGCGCAATTGGCTAGCGCGATCAGTTGTTAACCGAAAGGTTGGAGTTTCGAGCCCACCCGGTGGTAGTGAGGCGCTTTTTTTTCTTTGGGCTGATAGCTTTGAAGTTATGTTCTGATGGTGGTGAGAATGGAGCAGGACTGTCTCCGTGCCGCAAATGGCTAGCGCGATCGGCTGTTAACTAAAAAATTGGAGGTTCGAGCCCACAAGGTGGTGGTGCGGCGCTTTTTTTGGGCTGATAGCTTTGAAGATATGTTCTGATGGTGTTGAGAGAGGAGCAGGACTGTCTCCGTGGCGCAATTGGCTAGCGCAATCCGCTGTTAACCGAAAGATTGGAGGGTCGAGCGCACCCGGTGGTGGCGCGGCGCTTTTTTTCTTTGCGCTGATAGCTTTGAAGGTATGTTCTGATGGTGGTGAGAGTGGAGCACGACTGTCTCCGTGGCGCAATTGGCTAGCGCGATTGGTTGTTAACCGAAAAGTTGGAGTTTCGAGCCCACCCGGTGGTGGTGCGGCTCTTATTTTTCTTTTGGCTGATAGCTTTGAAGATATGTTCTGATGGTGGTGAAAGTGGGGCATGACTGTCTCCGTGGCGCAATTGGCTAGCACGATCGGCTGTTAACCGAAAGGTTGGAGGTTCGAGCCCACCCGGTGGTGGTGCGGCGCTTTTTTTTCTTTGGGCTGATAGCTCTGAAGAAATGTTCTGAAGGTGGTGAGAGTGGAGCACGACTGTCTCCGTGGCGCAAATGGCTAGCGCGATCGGCTGTTAACCGAAAAATTGGAGGTTCGAGCCCACCTGGTGGTGGTGCAGCGCTTTTTTTTCTTTGGGCTGATAGCTTTGAAGCTATGTTCAGATGGTGGTGAGAGTGGAGCAGGACTGTCTCTGTGGCGCAATTGGCTAGCGCGATCGGCTGTTAACCGAAAGGTTGGAGTTTCGAGACCTCCCGGGAGTGGTTTGTGGCTTTTTTCTTTGCACTGATGGCTTTGAAGATATGTTTTGATGGTGGTGAGAGTGGAGCCCGACTGTCTCCATTGCGCAATTGGCTAGCGCGACCGGCTGTTAACCGAAAGATTGGAGGTTCGAGCCCACCCGGTGGTGGTGCGGCGCTTTTTTTTCTTTGGGCTGATAGCTTTGAAGATATGTTTTGATGGTGGTGAGAATGGAGCAGGACTGTCTCCGTGCCACAAATGGCTAGCGAGATCGGCTGTTAACCGAAAAATTGGAGGTTCGAGCCCACCCGGTGGTGGTGCGGCGCTTTTGTTTTTGGGCTGATAGCTTTGAAGATATGTTCTGATGGTGGTGAGAGAGGAGCAGGACTGTCTCCGTGGCGCAATTGGCTAGCGCGATCGGCTGTTAACCGAAAGGTTGGAGGTTCGAGCCCACCCGGTGGTGGTGCGGCGCTTTTTTTTCTTTGCGCTGATTGCTTGGAAGATATGTACTGATGGTGGTGAGAGTGGAGCACGACTGTCTCCGTGGCGCAATTGGCTAGCGCGATCGGTTGTTAACCGAAAGGTTGGAGTTTCGAGCACACCCGGTGGTAGTGCGGCGCTTTTTTTTCTTTGGGCTGATAGCTTTGAAGATATGTTCTGATGGTGGTGAAAGAGGAGCAGGACTCTCTCCGTGCCGCAAATGGCTAGCGCGATCGGCTGTTAACCAAAAAATTGGAGGTTCGAGCCCACAAGGTGGTGGTGCGGCGCTTTTTTTGGGCTGATAGCTTTGAAGATATGTTCTGATGGTGTTGAGAGAGGAGCAGGACTGTCTCCGTGGCGCAATTGGCTAGCGCAATCCGCTGTTAACCGAAAGATTGGAGGGTCGAGCGCACCCGGTGGTGGCGCGGCGCTTTTTTTCTTTGCGCTGATAGCTTTGAAGGTATGTTCTGATGGTGGTGAGAGTGGAGCACGACTGTCTCTGTGGCGCAATTGGCTAGCGCGATTGGTTGTTAACCGAAAAGTTGGAGGTTCGAGCCCACCCGGTGGTGGTGCGGCGCTTTTTTTTCTTTGGGCTGATAGCTTTGAAGATATGTTTTGATGGTGGTGAGAATGGAGCAGGACTGTCTCCGTGCCACAAATGGCTAGCGAGATCGGCTGTTAACCGAAAAATTGGAGGTTCGAGCCCACCCGGTGGTGGTGCGGCGCTTTTGTTTTTGGGCTGATAGCTTTGAAGATATGTTCTGATGGTGGTGAGAGAGGAGCAGGACTGTCTCCGTGGCGCAATTGGCTAGCGCGATCGGCTGTTAACCGAAAGGTTGGAGGTTCGAGCCCACCCGGTGGTGGTGCGGCGCTTTTTTTTCTTTGCGCTGATTGCTTGGAAGATATGTACTGATGGTGGTGAGAGTGGAGCACGACTGTCTCCGTGGCGCAATTGGCTAGCGCGATCGGTTGTTAACCGAAAGGTTGGAGTTTCGAGCACACCCGGTGGTAGTGCGGCGCTTTTTTTTCTTTGGGCTGATAGCTTTGAAGATATGTTCTGATGGTGGTGAAAGAGGAGCAGGACTGTCTCCGTGCCGCAAATGGCTAGCGCGATCGGCTGTTAACCAAAAAATTGGAGGTTCGAGCCCACAAGGTGGTGGTGCGGCGCTTTTTTTGGGCTGATAGCTTTGAAGATATGTTCTGATGGTGTTGAGAGAGGAGCAGGACTGTCTCCGTGGCGCAATTGGCTAGCGCAATCCGCTGTTAACCGAAAGATTGGAGGGTCGAGCGCACCCGGTGGTGGCGCGGCGCTTTTTTTCTTTGCGCTGATAGCTTTGAAGGTATGTTCTGATGGTGGTGAGAGTGGAGCACGACTGTCTCTGTGGCGCAATTGGCTAGCGCGATTGGTTGTTAACCGAAAAGTTGGAGTTTCGAGCCCACCCGGTGGTGGTGCGGCTCTTTTTTTTCTTTTGGCTGATAGCTTTGAAGATATGTTCTGATGGTGGTGAAAGTGGGGCATGACTGTCTCCGTGGCGCAATTGGCTAGCACGATCGGCTGTTAACCGAAAGGTTGGAGGTTCGAGCCCACCCGGTGGTGGAGCGGCGCTTTTTTTTCTTTGGGCTGATAGCTCTGAAGAAATGTTCTGAAGGTGGTGAGAGTGGAGCACGACTGTCTCCGTGGCGCAAATGGCTAGCGCGATCGGCTGTTAACCGAAAAATTGGAGGTTCGAGCCCACCCGGTGGTGGTGCGGCGCTTATTTTTTTCTTTGGGCTGATAGCTTTGAAGATATGTTCTGATGGTGGTGAAAGTGGGGCACGACTGTCTCTGTGGCGCAATTGGCTAGCACGATCGGCTGTTAACCGAAAGGGTGGAGGTTCGAGCCCACCCGGTGGTGGTGCGGCGCTTTTTTTGGGCTGATAGCTCTGAAGAAATGTTCTGACGGTGGTGAGAGTGGAGCACGACTGTCTCCGTGGCGCAAATGGCTAGCGCGATCGGCTGTTAACCGAAATGTTGGAGGTTCGAACCCACCCGGTGGTCGTGCGGCGCTTTTTTTTCTTTGGGCTGATAGCTTTGAAGATATGTTCCGATGGCAGTGAGAGGGGAGCAAGACTGCCTCCGTGGCGCAGTTGGCTAGCGCGATCGGCTGTTAACCGAAAAGTTGGAGGTTCGAGCCCTCCCTGGAGTGGTGTGTTGCTTTTTTCTTTGCGCTGATAGCTTTGAAGATATGTTCTGATGGTGGTGAGAGTGGAGCAAGACTGTCTTGCTGCGCAATTGACTAGCTGAATTGGCTGTTAACCGAAAGGTTGGAGTTTCGAGCCCTCCCGGGAGTGGTGTGTTGCTTTTTTCTTTGCGCTAAGAGCTTTGAAGATATGTTCTGATGGTGGTGAATGTGGAGCACGACTGTCTCCGTGGCGCAATTGGCTAGCGCGATCGGCTTTTAACCGAAAAGTTTGAGGTTCGATCTTTCCCGGGAGTGGTGTGTTGCTTTTTTTTCTTTGGGCTGATAGCTTTGAAGATATGTTCTGATGGTGGTGAGAGTGGAGCAAGACTGTCTCTGTTGCGCAATTGGCTAGCGCGATCGCCTGTTAATCGAAAGGTTGGAGGTTCAAGCCCTCCCGAGAGTGGTGTGTTGCTTTTTTTCTTTGTGCTGATAGCTTTGAAGATATGTTCTGATGGTGGTGAGAGTGGAGCACGACTGTCTCCGTGGCGAAATTGGCTAGCGCGATCGGTTGTTAACTGAAAGGTTGGAGTTTCGAGCCCGCCCGGTGGTAGTGCGGCGCTTTTTTTTTTGGGCTGATAGCTTTGAAGTTATGTTCTGATGGTGGTGAGAATGGAGCAGGACTGTCCCCGTGCCGCAAATGGCTAGCGCGATCGGCTGTTAACCGAAAAATTGGAGGTTCGAGCCCACAAGGTGGTGGTGCGGCGATTTTTTTGGGCTGATAGCTTTGAAGATATGTTCTGATGGTGGTGAGAGAGGAGCACGACTGTCTCCGTGGCGCAATTGGCTAGCGCGATCGGCTGTTAACTGAAAGGTTGGAGGTTCGAGCCCACCCGGTGGTTGTGCGGCGCTTTTTTTCTTTGGGCTGATAGCTTTGAAGATGTGTTCTGATGGTGGTGAGAGTGGAGCAGGACTGTCTCCGTGGCGCAATTGGCTAGCGCGATCGGCTTTTAACCGAAAGGTTGGAGGTTCGAGCTCACCCGGTGGTGGTGCGGCGCTTTTTTTTCTTTGGGCTGATAGCTTTGAAGATATGTTCTGATGGTGGTGAGAGAGGAGCAGGACTGTCTCCGTGGCGCAATTGGCTAGCGCGATCGGCTGTTAACCGAAAGGTTGGAGGTTCGAGCTCACCCGGTGGTGGTGCGGCGCTTTTTTTCTTTGCGCTGATAGCTTTGAAGATATGTTCTGATGGTGGTGAGAGTGGAGCACAACTGTCTCCGTGGCGCAATTGGCTAGCGCGATCGGTTGTTAACCGAAAGGTTGGAGTTTCGAGCCCACCCGGTGGTAGTGCGGCGCTTTTTTTTGGGCTTATAGCTTTGAAGTTATGTTCTGATGGGGGTGAGAATGGAGCAGGACTGTCTCCGTGCCGCAAATGGCTAGCGCGGTCGGCTGTTAACCGAAAAATTGGAGGTTTGAGCCCACAAGGTGGTGGTGCGGCGCTTTTTTTGGGCTGATAGCTTTGAAGATATGTTCTGATGGTGGTGAGAGAGGAGCAGGACTGTCTCCGTGGCGCAATTGGCTAGCGCGATCGGCTATTAACTGAAAGGTTGGAGGTTCGAGCCCACCCGATGGTGGTGCGGCGCTTTTTTTTCTTTGGGCTGATAGCTTTAAAGATATGTTCTGATGGTGGTGAGAGTGGAGCAGGACTGTCTCCGTGGCGCAATTGGCTAGCGCGATCGGCTTTTAACCGAAAGGTTGGAGGTTCGAGCTCACCCGGTGGTGGTGCGGCGCTTTTTTTTCTTTGGGCTGATAGCTTTGAAGATATGTTCTGATGGTGGTGAGAGTGGAGCAGGACTGTCTCCGTGGCGCAATTGGCTAGCGTGATCGGCTGTTAACCGAAAGGTTGGAGTTTCGAGCCCACCTGGTGGTGGTGCAGCGCTTTTTTTTCTTTGGGCTGATAGCTTTGAAGCTATGTTCAGATGGTGGTGAGAGTGGAGCACGACTGTCTCTGTGGCGCAATTGGCTAGCGCGATCGGCTGTTAACCGAAAGGTTGGAGTTTCGAGACCTCCCGGGAGTGGTTTGTGGCTTTTTTCTTTGCACTGATGGCTTTGAAGATATGTTTTGATGGTGGTGAGAGTGGAGCCCGACTGTCTCCATTGCGCAATTGGCTAGCGCGACCGGCTGTTAACCGAAAGATTGGAGGTTCGAGCCCACCCGGTGGTGGTGCGGCGCTTTTTTTTTTTGGGGCTGATAGCTTTGAAGATATGTTTTGATGGTGGTGAGAATGGAGCAGGACTGTCTCCGTGCCACAAATGGCTAGCGAGATCGGCTGTTAACCGAAAAATTGGAGGTTCGAGCCCACCCGGTGGTGGTGCGGCGCTTTTGTTTTTGGGCTGATAGCTTTGAAGATATGTTCTGATGGTGGTGAGAAAGGAGCAGGACTGTCTCCGTGGCGCAATTGGCTAGCGCGATCGGCTGTTAACCGAAAGGTTGGAGGTTCGAGCCCACCCGGTGGTGGTGCGGCGCTTTTTTTTTCTTTGCGCTGATTGCTTGGAAGATATGTACTGATGGTGGTGAGAGTGGAGCACGACTGTCTCCGTGGCGCAATTGGCTAGCGCGATCGGTTGTTAACCGAAAGGATGGAGTTTCGAGCACACCCGGTGGTAGTGCGGCGCTTTTTTTTCTTTGGGCTGATAGCTTTGAAGTTATGTTCTGATGGTGGTGAGAATGGAGCAGGACTGTCTCCGTGCCGCAAATGGCTAGCGCGATCGGCTGTTAACAGAAAAATTGGAGGTTCGAGCCCACAAGGTGGTAGTGCGGCCCTTTTTTTTAGGCTGATAGCTTTGAAGATATGTTCTGATGGTGGTGAGAGAGGAGCAGGACTGTCTCCGTGGCGCAATTGGCTAGCGCGATCGGCTGTTAACCGAAAGGTTGGAGGTTCGAGCTCACCCGGTGGTGGTGCGGCGCTTTTTTTCTTTGCGCTGATAGCTTTGAAGATATGTTCTGATGGTGGTGAGAGTGGAGCACGACTGTCTCCGTGGCGCAATTGGCTAGCGCGATCGGTTGTTAACCGAAAGGTTGGAGTTTCGAGCCCACCCGGTGGTAGTGCGGCGCTTTTTTTTGGGCTTATAGCTTTGAAGTTATGTTCTGATGGTGGTGAGAATGGAGCAGGACTGTCTCCGTGCCGCAAATGGCTAGCGCGGTCGGCTGTTAACCGAAAAATTGGAGGTTTGAGCCCACAAGGTGGTGGTGCGGCGCTTTTTTGGGCTGATAGCTTTGAAGATATGTTCTGATGGTGGCGAGAGAGGAGCAGGACTGTCTCCGTGGCGCAATTGGCTAGCGCGATCGGCTATTAACTGAAAGGTTGGAGGTTCGAGCCCACCCGATGGTGGTGCGGCGCTTTTTTTTCTTTGGGCTGATAGCTTTAAAGATATGTTCTGATGGTGGTGAGAGTGGAGCAGGACTGTCTCCGTGGCGCAATTGGCTAGCGCGATCGGCTTTTAACCGAAAGGTTGGAGGTTCGAGCTCACCCGGTGGTGATGCGGCGCTTTTTTTTCTTTGGGCTGATAGCTTTGAAGATATGTTCTGATGGTGGTGAGAGTGGAGCAGGACTGTCTCCGTGGCACAATTGGCTAGCGTGATCGGCTGTTAACCGAAAGGTTGGAGTTTCGAGCCCACCTGGTGGTGGTGCAGCGCTTTTTTTTCTTTGGGCTGATAGCTTTGAAGCTATGTTCAGATGGTGGTGAGACTGGAGCAGGACTGTCTCTGTGGCGCAATTGGCTAGCGCGATCGGCTGTTAACCAAAAGGTTGGAGTTTCGAGACCTCCCGGGAGTGGTTTGTGGCTTTTTTCTTTGCACTGATGGCTTTGAAGATATGTTTTGATGGTGGTGAGAGTGGAGCCCGACTGTCTCCGTGGCGCAATTGGCTAGCGCGACCGGCTGTTAACCGAAAGATTGGAGGTTCGAGCCCACCCGGTGGTGGTGCGGCGCTTTTTTTTCTTTGGGCTGATAGCTTTGAAGATATGTTTTGATGGTGGTGAGAATGGAGCAGGACTGTCTCCGTGCCACAAATGGCTAGCGAGATCGGCTGTTAACCGAAAAATTGGAGGTTCGAGCCCACCCGGTGGTGGTGCGGCGCTTTTGTTTTTGGGCTGATAGCTTTGAAGATATGTTCTGATGGTGGTGAGAGAGGAGCAGGACTGTCTCCGTGGCGCAATTGGCTAGCGCGATCGGCTGTTAACCGAAAGGTTGGAGGTTCGAGCCCACCCGGTGGTGGTGCGGCGCTTTTTTTTCTTTGCGCTGATTGCTTGGAAGATATGTACTGATGGTGGTGAGAGTGGAGCACGACTGTCTCCGTGGCGCAATTGGCTAGCGCGATCGGTTGTTAACCGAAAGGTTGGAGTTTCGAGCACACCCGGTGGTAGTGCGGCGCTTTTTTTTCTTTGGGCTGATAGCTTTGAAGTTATGTTCTGATGGTGGTGAGAATGGAGCAGGACTGTCTCCGTGCCGCAAATGGCTAGCGCGATCGGCTGTTAACAGAAAAATTGGAGGTTCGAGCCCACAAGGTGGTAGTGCGGCCCTTTTTTTAGGCTGATAGCTTTGAAGATATGTTCTGATGGTGGTGAGAGAGGAGCAGGACTGTCTCCGTGGCGCAATTGGCTAGCGCAATCGGCTGTTAACCGAAAGGTTGGAGGGTCGAGCACACCCGGTGGTGGCGCGGCGCTTTTTTTTGCGCTGATAGCTTTAAAGATATGTTCTGATGGTGGTGAGAGTGGAGCACGACTGTCTCCGTGGCGCAATTGGCTAGCGCGATCGGTTGTTAACCGAAAAGTTGGAGTTTCGAGCCCACCCGGTGGTGGTGCGGCTCTTTTTTTTCTTTGGGCTGATAGCTTTGAAGATATGTTCTGATGGTGGTGAAAGTGGGGCATGACTGTCTCCGTGGCGCAATTGGCTAGCACGATCGGCTGTTAACCGAAAAGTTGGAGGTTCGAGCCCACCCGGTGGTGGTGCGGCTTTTTTTTCTTTAAGCTGATAGCTTTGAAGATATGTTCTGATGGTGGTGAAAGTGGAGCACGACTGTCTCCGTGGCGCAATTGGCTAGCGCGATTGGCTTTAAACCGAAAAGTTTGAGGTTCGGGCTTTCCCGGGAGTGGTGTGTTGCTTTTTTTCTTTGGGCTAATAGCTTTGAAGATATGTTCTGATGGTGATGAGAGTGCAGCAAGACTGTCTCTGTTGCGCAATTGACTAGCTGAATTGGCTGTCAACCGAAAGGTTGGAGTTTCGAGCCCTCCCTGGAGTGGTGTGTTGCTTTTTTCTTTGCGCTGATAGCTTTGAAGATACGTTGTGATGGTGGTGAGAGTGGAGCACGACTGTCTCCATGGCGAAATTGGCTAGCGCGATCGGCTGTAACAGAAAAGTTAGAGTTTCGAGCCCACCCGGTGGTGGTGCGGCGCTTTTTTTTCTTTGGGCTGATAGCTTTGAAGATATGTTCTGATGGTGGTGAGAGTGGACCACGACTGTCTCCGTGGCGCAATTGGCTAGCACGATCGGCTGTTAACCGAAAGGTTGGAGGTTCGATCCCACCCGGTGGTGGTGCGGCGCCTTTTTTGCTTTGGGCTGATAGCTCTGAAGAAATGTTCTGACGGTAATGAGAGTGGAGCACGACTGTCTCTGTGGCGCAATTGGCTAGCGCGATCAGCTGTTAACCGAAAGGTTGGAGGTTCGAGCTCACCCGGTGGTGGCGCGGCGCTTTTTTTTTCTTTGGTCTGATAGCTTTGAAGATATGTTCTGATGGTGGTGAGAGTGGAGCAGGACTGTCTCCGTGGCGCAATTGGCTAGCGTGATCGGCTGTTAACCGAAAAGTTGGAGGTTTGAGCCCACGCGGTGGTGGTGCGGCGCTTTTTTTGGGCTGATAGCTTTGAAGATATGTTGTGATGGTGGTGAGAGAGGAGCAGGACTGTCTCCGTGGCGCAATTGGCTAGCGCGATCGGCTGTTAACCGAAAGGTTGGAGGTTCGAGCTCACCCGGTGGTGGTGCGGCGCTTTTTTTCTTTGCGCTGATAGTTTTGAAGATATGTTCTGATGGTGGTGAGAGTGGAGCATGACTGTCTCCGTGGCGCAATTGGCTAGCGCGATCGGTTGTTAACCGAAAGGTTGGAGTTTCGAGCCCACCCGGTGGTAGTGCGGCGCTTTTTTTTTGGGCTGATAGCTTTGAAGTTATGTTCTGATGGTGGTGAGAATGGAGCAGGACTGTCTCCGTGCCGCAAATGGCTAGCGCGGTCGGCTGTTAACCGAAAAATTGGAGGTTCGAGCCCACAAGGTGGTGGTGCGGCGCTTTTTTTTGGGCTGATAGCTTTGAAGATATGTTCTGATGGTGGTGAGAGAGGAGCAGGACTGTCTCCGTGGCGCAATTGGCTAGCGCGATCGGCTGTTAACTGAAAGGTTGGAGGTTCGAGCCCACCAGATGGTGGTGCAGCGCGTTTTTTTCTTTGGGCTGATAGCTTTGAAGATATGTTCTGATGGTGGTGAGAGTGGAGCAGGACTGTCTCTGTGGCGCAATTGGCTAGCGCGATCGGCTTTTAACCGAAAAGTTGGAGGTTCGAGCTCACCCGGTGGTGGTGCGGCGCTTTTTTTTTCTTTGGGCTGATAGCTTTGAAGATATGATCTGATGGTGGTGAGAGTGGAGCAGGATTGTCTCCGTGGCGCAATTGGCTAGCGTGATCGGCTGTTAACCGAAAGGTTGGAGTTTCGAGCCCACCCGGTGGTGGTGCAGCGCTTTTTTTTCTTTGGGCTGATAGCTTTGAAGCTATGTTCAGGTAGTGGTGAGAGTGGAACAGGACTGTCTCCGTGGCGCAATTGGCTAGCGCGATCGGCTGTTAACCGAAAAATTGGAGGTTCGAGCCCACCCGGTGGTGGTGCGGCGCTTTTGTTTTTGGGCTGATAGCTTTGAAGATATGTTCTGATGGTGGTGAGAGAGGAGCAGGACTGTCTCCGTGGCGCAATTGGATAGCGCGATCGGCTGTTAACCGAAAGGTTGGAGGGTCGAGCCCACCCGGTGGTGGCGCGGCGCTTTTTTTTTTGCGCTGATAGCTTTGAAGATATGTTCTGATGGTGGTGACAGTGGAGCACGACTGTCTCCGTGGCGCAATTGGCTAGCGCGATCGGTGTTTAACCGAAAAGTTGGAGTTTCGAGCCCACCCGGTGGTGGTGCGGCTCTTTTTTTTCTTTGGGCTGATAGCTTTGAAGATATGTTCTGATGGTGGTGAAAGTGGGACATGACTGTCTCCGTGGCGCAATTGGCTAGCACGATCGGCTGTTAACCGAAAAGTTGGAGGTTCGAGCCCACCCGCTGGTGGTGCGGCTTTTTTTTTCTTTAAGCTGATAGCTTTGAAGATATGTTCTGGTGGTGGTGAAAGTGGAGCACGACTGTCTCCGTGGCGTAATTGGCTAGGGCGATTGGCTTTAAACCGAAAAGTTTGAGGTTCGGGCTTTCCCGGGAGTGGTGTGTTGCTTTTTTTTCTTTGGGCTGATAGCTTTGAAGATATGTTCTGATGGTGGTGAGAGTGGAGCAAGACTGTCTCTGTTGCGCAATTGACTAGCTGAATTGGCTGTCAACCGAAAGGTTGGAGTTTCGAGCCCTCCCTGGAGTGGTGTGTTGCTTTTTTCTTTGCGCTGATAGCTTTGAAGATACGTTGTGATGGTGGTGAGAGTGGAGCACGACTGTCTCCATGGCGAAATTGGCTAGCGCGATCGGCTGTAACAGAAAAGTTAGAGGTTCGAGCCCACCCGGTGGTGGTGCGGCGTTTTTTTTTTCTTTGGGCTGATAGCTTTGAAGATATATTCTGATGGTGGTGAGAGTGGAGCAGGACTGTCTTCGTGGCGCAATTGGCTTGCGCGATCGGCTGTTAACGGAAACGTTCGAGCCCAACGGGTGGTGGTTCGGCGCTTTTTTTCTTTGCGCTGTTAGCTTTGAAGATATGTTCTGATGGTGGTGAGAGCGGAGCACGACTGTCTGCGTGGCGCAATTGGCTAGCGCGATCGGTTGTTAACCGAAAAGTTGGAGGCTCGAGCCCACCCGGTGGTGGTGCGGCGCTTTTTTTCTTTGGGCTGATAGCTTTGAAGATATGTTCTGATGGCAGTGAGATTGGAGCACGACTGCCTCCGTGGCGCAATTGGCTAGCGCGATCGGCTGTTGACCGAAATGTTGGAGGTTCGAGCCCTCCCGGGAGAAGTGTGTTGCTTTTTTCTTTGCGCTGATAGCTTTGAAGAAATGTTCTGACGGTAATGAGAGTGGAGCACGACTGTCTCTGTGGCGCAATTGGCTAGCGCGATCAGCTGTTAACCGAAAGGTTGGAGGTTCGAGCCCACCCGGTGGTGGTGCGGCGCTTTTTTTTCTTTGCGCTGATAGCTTTGAACATACGTTCTGATGGTGGTGAGAGTGGAGCAAGACTGTCTCCGTGGCGCAATCGGCTATCGCGATCGCCTGTAACGGAAAAATTAGAGGTTCGAGCCCACCCGGTGGTGGTGCGGCGCTTTTTTTTCTTTGGGCTGATAGCTTTGAACATATGTTCTGATGGTGGTGAGAGTGGAGCAGGACTGTCTCCGTGGCGCAATTGGCTAGCGCGATCGGCTGTTAACGGAAAGGTTGGAGTTTCGAGCCCACCCGGTGGTAGTGCGGCGCTTTTTTTTCTTTGGGCTGATAGCTCTGAAGAAATGTTCTGATGGTGGTGAAAGTGGGGCATGACTGTCTCCGTGGCGCAATTGGCTAGCATGATCGGCTGTTAACCGAAAGGTTGGAGGTTCGAGCCCATTCGTTGGTGGTGTGGCGCCTTTTTTTGCTTTGGGCTGATAGCTCTGAAGAAATGTTCTGACGGTGGTGAGAGTGGAGCAAGACTGTCACCGTGGCGCAATTGGCTAGCGCGATCGGCTGTAACGGAAACGTTAGAGGTTCGAGCCCACCCGGTGGTGGTGCGGCGCTTTTTTTTTCTTTGGGCTGATAGCTTTGAAGATATGTTCTGACGGTGGTGAGAGTGGAGCAAGACTGTCTCCGTGGCGCAATTGGCTAGCGCGATCGGCTGTAACGGAAAAGTTAGAGGTTCGAGCCCACCCGATGGTGGTGCGGCGCTTTTTTTTCTTTGGGCTGATAGCTTTGAAGATATGTTCTGATGGTGGTGAGAGTGGAGAAAGGACTGTCTCCGTGGCGCAATTGGCTAGCGCGATCGCCTGTTAACGGAAAGGTTGGAGTTTCGAGCCCACCCGGTGGTAGTGCGGCGCTATTTTTTCTTTGGTCTGATAGCTTTGAAGATATGTTCTGATGGTGGTGAGAATGGAGCAGGACTGTCTCCGTGCCGCAAATGGCTAGCGAAATCGGCTGTTAACCGAAAAATTGGAGGTTCGAGCCCACCCGGTGGTGGTGCGGCGCTTTTTTTTTGGGCTGATAGCTTTGAAGATATGTTCTGATGGTGTTGAGAATGAAGCAGGACTGTCTCCGTGGCGCAATTGGCTAGCGCGATCGGCTGTTAACCGAAAGGTTGGAAGTTCGAGCCCACCCGGTGGTGGTGCGGCGCTTTTTTTTCATTGCGCTGATAGCTTTGAAGATATGTTCTGATCGTGGTGAGAGTGGAGCACGACTGTCTCCGTGGAGCAATTGGCTAGCGCGATCGGTTGTTAACCGAAAAGTTGGAGGTTCGAGCCCACCCGGTGGTGGTGCGGCGCTTTTTTTTTCTTTGGGCTGATAGCTTTGAAGATATGTTCTGATGGTGGTGAAAGTGGGGCATGACTGTCTCCGTGGCGCAATTGGCCAGCACGATCGGCTGTTAACTGAAAGTTTGGAGGTTCGAGCCCACCCGGTGGTGGTGCGGCGCTTTTTTTTGGGCTGATAGCTCTGAAGAAATGTTCTGACGGTGGTGAGAGTGGAGAACGACTGTATCCGTGGCGCAAATGGCTAGCGCGATCGGCTGTTAACCGAAATGTTGGAGGTTCGAGCCCACCCGGTGGTCGTGCGGCGCTTTTTTTTCTTTGGGCTGATAGCTTTGAAGATATGCTCTGATGGCAGTGAGAGTGGAGCAGGACTGCCTCCGTGGCGCAATTGGCTAGCGCGATCGGCTGTTAAACGTAAAGTTGGAGGTTCGAGCCCTCCCGGGAGTGGTGTGTTGCTTTTTTCTTTGCGCTGATAGCTTTGAAGATATGTTCTGATGGTGGTGAGAGTGGAGCAAGACTGTCTCTGCTGCGCAATTGACTAGCTGAATCGGCTGTTAACCGAAAGGTTGGAGTTTCGAGCCCTCCCGGGAGTGGTGTGTTGCTTTTTTCTTTGCGCTGAGAGCTTTGAAGATATGTTCTGATGGTGGTGAATGTGGAGCACGACTGTCTCCGTGGCGCAATTGGCTAGCGCGATCGGCTGTTAACCGAAAGGTTGGAGGTTCGAGCCCACCCGGTGGTGGGGCGGCGCTTTTTTTTCTTTGGGCTGATAGCTTTGAAGATATGTTCTGATGGTGGTGAGAGTGGAGCAAGACTGTCTCCATGGCGCAATTGGCTAGCGCGATCGGCTGTAACGGAAAAGTTAGAGGTTCGAGCTCCCCGGTGGTGGTGCGGCGATTTTTTTTTTTGGGCTGATAGCTTTGAAGATATGTTCTGATGGAGGTGAGAGTGGAGCAAGACTGTCTGCCTGGCGCAATTGGCTAGCGCGATCGGCTGTTAATCGAAAGGTTGGAGGTTCAAGCCCTCCCGGGAGTGGTGTGTTGCTTTTTTTTCTTTGTGCTGATAGCTTTGAAGATATGTTCTGATGGTGGTGAGAGTGGAGCAGGACTGTCTCCGTGGCGCAATTGGCTAGCGCGATCGGCTGTTAACGGAAAGGTTGGAGTTTCGAGCCCACCCGGTGGTAGTGCGGCGCTATTTTTTCTTTGGGCTGATAGCTTTGAAGATATGTTCTGATGGTGGTGAGAATGGAGCAGGACTGTCTCCGTGCCGCAAATGGCTAGCAAAATCGGCTGTTAACCGAAAAATTGGAGGTTCGAGCCTACCCGGTGGTGGTGCGGCGCTTTTTTTTGGGCTGAAAGCTTTGAAGAAATGTTCTGATGGTGGTGAAAGTGGGGCATGACTGTCTCCGTGGCGCAATTGGCTAGCACGATCGGCTGTTAACCGAAAGGTTGGAGGTTCGAGCCCATTCGGTGGTGGTGTGGCGCCTTTTTGCTTTGGGCTGATAGCTCTGAAGAAATGTTCTGACGGTGGTGAGAGTGGAGCAAGACTGTCTCCGTGGCGCAATGGGCTAGCGCGATCGGCTGTAACGGAAACGTTAGAGGTTCGAGCCCACCCGGTGGTGGTGCGGCGCTTTTTTTTTCTTTGGGCTGATAGCTTTGAAGATATGTTCTGACGGTGGTGAGAGTGGAGCAAGACTGTCTCCGTGGCGCAATTGGCTAGCGCGATCGGCTGTAACGGAAAAGTTAGAGGTTCGAGCCCACCCGATGGTGGTGCGGCGCTTTTTTTTCTTTGGGCTGATAGCTTTGAAGATATGTTCTGATGGTGGTGAGAGAGGAGCAGGACTGTCTCCGTGGCGCAATTGGCTAGCGCGATCGGCTGTTAACCGAAAGGTTGGAGGTTCGAGCCCACCCGGTGGTGGTGCGGCGCTTTTTTTTCTTTGCGCTGATTGCTTGGAAGATATGTACTGATGGTGGTGAGAGTGGAGCACGACTGTCTCCGTGGCGCAATTGGCTAGCGCGATCGGTTGTTAACCGAAAGGTTGGAGTTTCGAGCACACCCGGTGGTAGTGCGGCGCTTTTTTGTCTTTGGGCTGATAGCTTTGAAGTTATGTTCTGATGGTGGTGAGAATGGAGCAGGACTGTCTCCGTGCCGCAAATGGCTAGCGCGATCGGCTGTTAACAGAAAAATTGGAGGTTCGAGCCCACAAGGTGGTAGTGCGGCCCTTTTTTTTAGGCTGATAGCTTTGAAGATATGTTCTGATGGTGGTGAGAGAGGAGCAGGACTGTCTCCGTGGCGCAATTGGCTAGCGCGATCGGCTGTTAACCGAAAGGTTGGAGGTTCGAGCTCACCCGGTGGTGGTGCGGCGCTTTTTTTCTTTGCGCTGATAGCTTTGAAGATATGTTCTGATGGTGGTGAGAGTGGAGCACGACTGTCTCCGTGGCGCAATTGGCTAGCGCGATCGGTTGTTAACCGAAAGGTTGGAGTTTCGAGCCCACCCGGTGGTAGTGCGGCGCTTTTTTTTGGGCTTATAGCTTTGAAGTTATGTTCTGATGGTGGTGAGAATGGAGCAGGACTGTCTCCGTGCCGCAAATGGCTAGCGCGGTCGGCTGTTAACCGAAAAATTGGAGGTTTGAGCCCACAAGGTGGTGGTGCGGCGCTTTTTTTGGGCTGATAGCTTTGAAGATATGTTCTGATGGTGGTGAGAGAGGAGCAGGACTGTCTCCGTGGCGCAATTGGCTAGCGCGATCGGCTATTAACTGAAAGGTTGGAGGTTCGAGCCCACCCGATGGTGGTGCGGCGCTTTTTTTTCTTTGGGCTGATAGCTTTAAAGATATGTTCTGATGGTGGTGAGAGTGGAGCAGGACTGTCTCCGTGGCGCAATTGGCTAGCGCGATCGGCTTTTAACCGAAAGGTTGGAGGTTTGAGCTCACCCGGTGGTGATGCGGCGCTTTTTTTTCTTTGGGCTGATAGCTTTGAAGATATGTTCTGATGGTGGTGAGAGTGGAGCAGGACTGTCTCCGTGGCACAATTGGCTAGCGTGATCGGCTGTTAACCGAAAGGTTGGAGTTTCGAGCCCACCTGGTGGTGGTGCAGCGCTTTTTTTTCTTTGGGCTGATAGCTTTGAAGCTATGTTCAGATGCTGGTGAGAGTGGAGCAGGACTGTCTCTGTGGCGCAATTGGCTAGCGCGATCGGCTGTTAACCGAAAGGTTGGAGTTTCGAGACCTCCCGGGAGTGGTTTGTGGCTTTTTTCTTTGCACTGATGGCTTTGAAGATATGTTTTGATGGTGGTGAGAGTGGAGCCCGACTGTCTCCGTGGCGCAATTGGCTAGCGCGACCGGCTGTTAACCGAAAGATTGGAGGTTCGAGCCCACCCGGTGGTGGTGCGGCGCTTTTTTTTCTTTGGGCTGATAGCTTTGAAGATATGTTTTGATGGTGGTGAGAATGGAGCAGGACTGTCTCCGTGCCACAAATGGCTAGCGAGATCGGCTGTTAACCGAAAAATTGGAGGTTCGAGCCCACCCGGTGGTGGTGCGGCGCTTTTGTTTTTGGGCTGATAGCTTTGAAGATATGTTCTGATGGTGGTGAGAGAGGAGCAGGACTGTCTCCGTGGCGCAATTGGCTAGCGCGATCGGCTGTTAACCGAAAGGTTGGAGGTTCGAGCCCACCCGGTGGTGGTGCGGCGCTTTTTTTTCTTTGCGCTGATTGCTTGGAAGATATGTACTGATGGTGGTGAGAGTGGAGCACGACTGTCTCCGTGGCGCAATTGGCTAGCGCGATCGGTTGTTAACCGAAAGGTTGGAGTTTCGAGCACACCCGGTGGTAGTGCGGCGCTTTTTTTTCTTTGGGCTGATAGCTTTGAAGTTATGTTCTGATGGTGGTGAGAATGGAGCAGGACTGTCTCCGTGCCGCAAATGGCTAGCGCGATCGGCTGTTAACAGAAAAATTGGAGGTTCGAGCCCACAAGGTGGTAGTGCGGCCCTTTTTTTAGGCTGATAGCTTTGAAGATATGTTCTGATGGTGGTGAGAGAGGAGCAGGACTGTCTCCGTGGCGCAATTGGCTAGCGCAATCGGCTGTTAACCGAAAGGTTGGAGGGTCGAGCACACCCGGTGGTGGCGCGGCGCTTTTTTTTTGCGCTGATAGCTTTAAAGATATGTTCTGATGGTGGTGAGAGTGGAGCACGACTGTCTCCGTGGCGCAATTGGCTAGCGCGATCGGTTGTTAACCGAAAAGTTGGAGTTTCGAGCCCACCCGGTGGTGGTGCGGCTCTTTTTTTTCTTTGGGCTGATAGCTTTGAAGATATGTTCTGATGGTGGTGAAAGTGGGGCATGACTGTCTCCGTGGCGCAATTGGCTAGCACGATCGGCTGTTAACCGAAAAGTTGGAGGTTCGAGCCCACCCGGTGGTGGTGCGGCTTTTTTTTCTTTAAGCTGATAGCTTTGAAGATATGTTCTGATGGTGGTGAAAGTGGAGCACGACTGTCTCCGTGGCGCAATTGGCTAGCGCGATTGGCTTTAAACCGAAAATTTGAGGTTCGGGCTTTCCCGGGAGTGGTGTGTTGCTTTTTTTTCTTTGGGCTAATAGCTTTGAAGATATGTTCTGATGGTGATGAGAGTGCAGCAAGACTGTCTCTGTTGCGCAATTGACTAGCTGAATTGGCTGTCAACCGAAAGGTTGGAGTTTCGAGCCCTCCCTGGAGTGGTGTGTTGCTTTTTTCTTTGCGCTGATAGCTTTGAAGATACGTTGTGATGGTGGTGAGAGTGGAGCACGACTGTCTCCATGGCGAAATTGGCTAGCGCGATCGGCTGTAACAGAAAAGTTAGAGTTTCGAGCCCACCCGGTGGTGGTGCGGCGCTTTTTTTTCTTTGGGCTGATAGCTTTGAAGATATGTTCTGATGGTGGTGAGAGTGGACCACGACTGTCTCCGTGGCGCAATTGGCTAGCACGATCGGCTGTTAACCGAAAGGTTGGAGGTTCGATCCCACCCGGTGGTGGTGCGGCGCCTTTTTTGCTTTGGGCTGATAGCTCTGAAGAAATGTTCTGACGGTAATGAGAGTGGAGCACGACTGTCTCTGTGGCGCAATTGGCTAGCGCGATCAGCTGTTAACCGAAAGGTTGGAGGTTCGAGCTCACCCGGTGGTGGCGCGGCGCTTTTTTTTTCTTTGGTCTGATAGCTTTGAAGATATGTTCTGATGGTGGTGAGAGTGGAGCAGGACTGTCTCCGTGGCGCAATTGGCTAGCGTGATCGGCTGTTAACCGAAAAATTGGAGGTTTGAGCCCACGCGGTGGTGGTGCGGCGCTTTTTTTTGGGCTGATAGCTTTGAAGATATGTTGTGATGGTGGTGAGAGAGGAGCAGGACTGTCTCCGTGGCGCAATTGGCTAGCGCGATCGGCTGTTAACCGAAAGGTTGGAGGTTCGAGCTCACCCGGTGGTGGTGCAGCGCTTTTTTTCTTTGCGCTGATAGTTTTGAAGATATGTTCTGATGGTGGTGAGAGTGGAGCATGACTGTCTCCGTGGCGCAATTGGCTAGCGCGATCGGTTGTTAACCGAAAGGTTGGAGTTTCGAGCCCACCCGGTGGTAGTGCGGCGCTTTTTTTTGGGCTGATAGCTTTGAAGATATGTTCTGATGGTGGTGAGAGAGGAGCAGGACTGTCTCCGTGGCGCAATTGGCTAGCGCGATCGGCTGTTAACTGAAAGGTTGGAGGTTCGAGCCCACCCGATGGTGGTGCGGCGCGTTTTTTTCTTTGGGCTGATAGCTTTGAAGATATGTTCTGATGGTGGTGAGAGTGGAGCAGGACTGTCTCTGTGGCGCAATTGGCTAGCGCGATCGGCTTTTAACCGAAAAGTTGGAGGTTCGAGCTCACCCGGTGGTGGTGCGGCGCTTTTTTTTTCTTTGGGCTGATAGCTTTGAAGATATGATCTGATGGTGGTGAGAGTGGAGCAGGATTGTCTCCGTGGCGCAATTGGCTAGCGCGATCGGCTGTTAACCGAAAGGTTGGAGGTTCGAGCCCACCCGGTGGTGGGGCGGCGCTTTTTTTTCTTTGGGCTGATAGCTTTGAAGATATGTTCTGATGGTGGTGAGAGTGGAGCAAGACTGTCTCCATGGCGCAATTGGCTAGCGCGATCGGCTGTAACGGAAAAGTTAGAGGTTCGAGCTCCCCGGTGGTGGTGCGGCGATTTTTTTTTTTGGGCTGATAGCTTTGAAGATATGTTCTGATGGAGGTGAGAGTGGAGCAAGACTGTCTGCCTGGCGCAATTGGCTAGCGCGATCGGCTGTTAATCGAAAGGTTGGAGGTTCAAGCCCTCCCGGGAGTGGTGTGTTGCTTTTTTTTCTTTGTGCTGATAGCTTTGAAGATATGTTCTGATGGTGGTGAGAGTGGAGCAGGACTGTCTCCGTGGCGCAATTGGCTAGCGCGATCGGCTGTTAACGGAAAGGTTGGAGTTTCGAGCCCACCCGGTGGTAGTGCGGCGCTATTTTTTCTTTGGGCTGATAGCTTTGAAGATATGTTCTGATGGTGGTGAGAATGGAGCAGGACTGTCTCCGTGCCGCAAATGGCTAGCAAAATCGGCTGTTAACCGAAAAATTGGAGGTTCGAGCCTACCCGGTGGTGGTGCGGCGCTTTTTTTTGGGCTGAAAGCTTTGAAGAAATGTTCTGATGGTGGTGAAAGTGGGGCATGACTGTCTCCGTGGCGCAATTGGCTAGCACGATCGGCTGTTAACCGAAAGGTTGGAGGTTCGAGCCCATTCGGTGGTGGTGTGGCGCCTTTTTGCTTTGGGCTGATAGCTCTGAAGAAATGTTCTGACGGTGGTGAGAGTGGAGCAAGACTGTCTCCGTGGCGCAATGGGCTAGCGCGATCGGCTGTAACGGAAACGTTAGAGGTTCGAGCCCACCCGGTGGTGGTGCGGCGCTTTTTTTTTCTTTGGGCTGATAGCTTTGAAGATATGTTCTGACGGTGGTGAGAGTGGAGCAAGACTGTCTCCGTGGCGCAATTGGCTAGCGCGATCGGCTGTAACGGAAAAGTTAGAGGTTCGAGCCCACCCGATGGTGGTGCGGCGCTTTTTTTTCTTTGGGCTGATAGCTTTGAAGATATGTTCTGATGGTGGTGAGAGAGGAGCAGGACTGTCTCCGTGGCGCAATTGGCTAGCGCGATCGGCTGTTAACCGAAAGGTTGGAGGTTCGAGCCCACCCGGTGGTGGTGCGGCGCTTTTTTTTCTTTGCGCTGATTGCTTGGAAGATATGTACTGATGGTGGTGAGAGTGGAGCACGACTGTCTCCGTGGCGCAATTGGCTAGCGCGATCGGTTGTTAACCGAAAGGTTGGAGTTTCGAGCACACCCGGTGGTAGTGCGGCGCTTTTTTGTCTTTGGGCTGATAGCTTTGAAGTTATGTTCTGATGGTGGTGAGAATGGAGCAGGACTGTCTCCGTGCCGCAAATGGCTAGCGCGATCGGCTGTTAACAGAAAAATTGGAGGTTCGAGCCCACAAGGTGGTAGTGCGGCCCTTTTTTTTAGGCTGATAGCTTTGAAGATATGTTCTGATGGTGGTGAGAGAGGAGCAGGACTGTCTCCGTGGCGCAATTGGCTAGCGCGATCGGCTGTTAACCGAAAGGTTGGAGGTTCGAGCTCACCCGGTGGTGGTGCGGCGCTTTTTTTCTTTGCGCTGATAGCTTTGAAGATATGTTCTGATGGTGGTGAGAGTGGAGCACGACTGTCTCCGTGGCGCAATTGGCTAGCGCGATCGGTTGTTAACCGAAAGGTTGGAGTTTCGAGCCCACCCGGTGGTAGTGCGGCGCTTTTTTTTGGGCTTATAGCTTTGAAGTTATGTTCTGATGGTGGTGAGAATGGAGCAGGACTGTCTCCGTGCCGCAAATGGCTAGCGCGGTCGGCTGTTAACCGAAAAATTGGAGGTTTGAGCCCACAAGGTGGTGGTGCGGCGCTTTTTTTGGGCTGATAGCTTTGAAGATATGTTCTGATGGTGGTGAGAGAGGAGCAGGACTGTCTCCGTGGCGCAATTGGCTAGCGCGATCGGCTATTAACTGAAAGGTTGGAGGTTCGAGCCCACCCGATGGTGGTGCGGCGCTTTTTTTTCTTTGGGCTGATAGCTTTAAAGATATGTTCTGATGGTGGTGAGAGTGGAGCAGGACTGTCTCCGTGGCGCAATTGGCTAGCGCGATCGGCTTTTAACCGAAAGGTTGGAGGTTTGAGCTCACCCGGTGGTGATGCGGCGCTTTTTTTTCTTTGGGCTGATAGCTTTGAAGATATGTTCTGATGGTGGTGAGAGTGGAGCAGGACTGTCTCCGTGGCACAATTGGCTAGCGTGATCGGCTGTTAACCGAAAGGTTGGAGTTTCGAGCCCACCTGGTGGTGGTGCAGCGCTTTTTTTTCTTTGGGCTGATAGCTTTGAAGCTATGTTCAGATGCTGGTGAGAGTGGAGCAGGACTGTCTCTGTGGCGCAATTGGCTAGCGCGATCGGCTGTTAACCGAAAGGTTGGAGTTTCGAGACCTCCCGGGAGTGGTTTGTGGCTTTTTTCTTTGCACTGATGGCTTTGAAGATATGTTTTGATGGTGGTGAGAGTGGAGCCCGACTGTCTCCGTGGCGCAATTGGCTAGCGCGACCGGCTGTTAACCGAAAGATTGGAGGTTCGAGCCCACCCGGTGGTGGTGCGGCGCTTTTTTTTCTTTGGGCTGATAGCTTTGAAGATATGTTTTGATGGTGGTGAGAATGGAGCAGGACTGTCTCCGTGCCACAAATGGCTAGCGAGATCGGCTGTTAACCGAAAAATTGGAGGTTCGAGCCCACCCGGTGGTGGTGCGGCGCTTTTGTTTTTGGGCTGATAGCTTTGAAGATATGTTCTGATGGTTGTGAGAGAGGAGCAGGACTGTCTCCGTGGCGCAATTGGCTAGCGCGATCGGCTGTTAACCGAAAGGTTGGAGGTTCGAGCCCACCCGGTGGTGGTGCGGCGCTTTTTTTTCTTTGCGCTGATTGCTTGGAAGATATGTACTGATGGTGGTGAGAGTGGAGCACGACTGTCTCCGTGGCGCAATTGGCTAGCGCGATCGGTTGTTAACCGAAAGGTTGGAGTTTCGAGCACACCCGGTGGTAGTGCGGCGCTTTTTTTTCTTTGGGCTGATAGCTTTGAAGTTATGTTCTGATGGTGGTGAGAATGGAGCAGGACTGTCTCCGTGCCGCAAATGGCTAGCGCGATCGGCTGTTAACAGAAAAATTGGAGGTTCGAGCCCACAAGGTGGTAGTGCGGCCCTTTTTTTAGGCTGATAGCTTTGAAGATATGTTCTGATGGTGGTGAGAGAGGAGCAGGACTGTCTCCGTGGCGCAATTGGCTAGCGCAATCGGCTGTTAACCGAAAGGTTGGAGGGTCGAGCACACCCGGTGGTGGCGCGGCGCTTTTTTTTTGCGCTGATAGCTTTAAAGATATGTTCTGATGGTGGTGAGAGTGGAGCACGACTGTCTCCGTGGCGCAATTGGCTAGCGCGATCGGTTGTTAACCGAAAAGTTGGAGTTTCGAGCCCACCCGGTGGTGGTGCGGCTCTTTTTTTTCTTTGGGCTGATAGCTTTGAAGATATGTTCTGATGGTGGTGAAAGTGGGGCATGACTGTCTCCGTGGCGCAATTGGCTAGCACGATCGGCTGTTAACCGAAAAGTTGGAGGTTCGAGCCCACCCGGTGGTGGTGCGGCTTTTTTTTCTTTAAGCTGATAGCTTTGAAGATATGTTCTGATGGTGGTGAAAGTGGAGCACGACTGTCTCCGTGGCGCAATTGGCTAGCGCGATTGGCTTTAAACCGAAAATTTGAGGTTCGGGCTTTCCCGGGAGTGGTGTGTTGCTTTTTTTTCTTTGGGCTAATAGCTTTGAAGATATGTTCTGATGGTGATGAGAGTGCAGCAAGACTGTCTCTGTTGCGCAATTGACTAGCTGAATTGGCTGTCAACCGAAAGGTTGGAGTTTCGAGCCCTCCCTGGAGTGGTGTGTTGCTTTTTTCTTTGCGCTGATAGCTTTGAAGATACGTTGTGATGGTGGTGAGAGTGGAGCACGACTGTCTCCATGGCGAAATTGGCTAGCGCGATCGGCTGTAACAGAAAAGTTAGAGTTTCGAGCCCACCCGGTGGTGGTGCGGCGCTTTTTTTTCTTTGGGCTGATAGCTTTGAAGATATGTTCTGATGGTGGTGAGAGTGGACCACGACTGTCTCCGTGGCGCAATTGGCTAGCACGATCGGCTGTTAACCGAAAGGTTGGAGGTTCGATCCCACCCGGTGGTGGTGCGGCGCCTTTTTTGCTTTGGGCTGATAGCTCTGAAGAAATGTTCTGACGGTAATGAGAGTGGAGCACGACTGTCTCTGTGGCGCAATTGGCTAGCGCGATCAGCTGTTAACCGAAAGGTTGGAGGTTCGAGCTCACCCGGTGGTGGCGCGGCGCTTTTTTTTTCTTTGGTCTGATAGCTTTGAAGATATGTTCTGATGGTGGTGAGAGTGGAGCAGGACTGTCTCCGTGGCGCAATTGGCTAGCGTGATCGGCTGTTAACCGAAAAATTGGAGGTTTGAGCCCACGCGGTGGTGGTGCGGCGCTTTTTTTTGGGCTGATAGCTTTGAAGATATGTTGTGATGGTGGTGAGAGAGGAGCAGGACTGTCTCCGTGGCGCAATTGGCTAGCGCGATCGGCTGTTAACCGAAAGGTTGGAGGTTCGAGCTCACCCGGTGGTGGTGCAGCGCTTTTTTTCTTTGCGCTGATAGTTTTGAAGATATGTTCTGATGGTGGTGAGAGTGGAGCATGACTGTCTCCGTGGCGCAATTGGCTAGCGCGATCGGTTGTTAACCGAAAGGTTGGAGTTTCGAGCCCACCCGGTGGTAGTGCGGCGCTTTTTTTTGGGCTGATAGCTTTGAAGATATGTTCTGATGGTGGTGAGAGAGGAGCAGGACTGTCTCCGTGGCGCAATTGGCTAGCGCGATCGGCTGTTAACTGAAAGGTTGGAGGTTCGAGCCCACCCGATGGTGGTGCGGCGCGTTTTTTTCTTTGGGCTGATAGCTTTGAAGATATGTTCTGATGGTGGTGAGAGTGGAGCAGGACTGTCTCTGTGGCGCAATTGGCTAGCGCGATCGGCTTTTAACCGAAAAGTTGGAGGTTCGAGCTCACCCGGTGGTGGTGCGGCGCTTTTTTTTTCTTTGGGCTGATAGCTTTGAAGATATGATCTGATGGTGGTGAGAGTGGAGCAGGATTGTCTCCGTGGCGCAATTGGCTAGCGTGATCGGCTGTTAACCGAAAGGTTGGAGTTTCGAGCCCACCCGGTGGTGGTGCAGCGCTTTTTTTTCTTTGGGCTGATAGCTTTGAAGCTATGTTCAGGTAGTGGTGAGAGTGGAACAGGACTGTCTCCGTGGCGCAATTGGCTAGCGCGATCGGCTGTTAACCGAAAAATTGGAGGTTCGAGCCCACCCGGTGGTGGTGCGGCGCTTTTGTTTTTGGGCTGATAGCTTTGAAGATATGTTCTGATGGTGGTGAGAGAGGAGCAGGACTGTCTCCGTGGCGCGATTGGCTAGCGCGATCGGTTGTTAACCGAAAGGTTGGAGTTTCGAGCACACCCGGTGGTAGTGCGGCGCTTTTTTTTCTTTGGGCTGATAGCTTTGAAATTATGTTCTGATGGTGGTGAGAATGGAACAGGACTGTCTCCGTGCCGCAAATGGCTAGCGCGATCGGCTGTTAACAGGAAAATTGGAGGTTCGAGCCCACAAGGTGGTAGTGCGGCCCTTTTTTTTAGGCTGATAGCTTTGAAGATATGTTCTGATGGTGGTGAGAGAGGAGCAGGACTGTCTCCGTGGCGCAATTGGCTAGCGCAATCGGCTGTTAACCGAAAGGTTGGAGGGTCGAGCCCACCCGGTGGTGGCGCGGCGCTTTTTTTTTGCGCTGATAGCTTTGAAGATATGTTCTGATGGTGGTGACAGTGGAGCACGACTGTCTCCGTGGCGCAATTGGCTAGCGCGATCGGTGTTTAACCGAAAAGTTGGAGTTTCGAGCCCACCCGGTGGTGGTGCGGCTCTTTGTTTTTTTTGGGCTGATAGCTTTGAAGATATGTTCTGATGGTGGTGAAAGTGGGACATGACTGTCTCCGTGGCGCAATTGGCTAGCACGATCGGCTGTTAACCGAAAAGTTGGAGGTTCGAGCCCACCCGCTGGTGGTGCGGCTTTTTTTTTCTTTAAGCTGATAGCTTTGAAGATATGTTCTGGTGGTGGTGAAAGTGGAGCACGACTGTCTCCGTGGCGTAATTGGCTAGGGCGATTGGCTTTAAACCGAAAAGTTTGAGGTTCGGGCTTTCCCGGGAGTGGTGTGTTGCTTTTTTTTCTTTGGGCTGATAGCTTTGAAGATATGTTCTGATGGTGGTGAGAGTGGAGCAAGACTGTCTCTGTTGCGCAATTGACTAGCTGAATTGGCTGTCAACCGAAAGGTTTGAGTTTCGAGCCCTCCCTGGAGTGGTGTGTTGCTTTTTTCTTTGCGCTGATAGCTTTGAAGATACGTTGTGATGGTGGTGAGAGTGGAGCACGACTGTCTCCATGGCGAAATTGGCTAGCGCGATCGGCTGTAACAGAAAAGTTAGAGGTTCGAGCCCACCCGGTGGTGGTGCGGCGTTTTTTTTTTCTTTGGGCTGATAGCTTTGAAGATATATTCTGATGGTGGTGAGAGTGGAGCAGGACTGTCTTCGTGGCGCAATTGGCTTGCGCGATCGGCTGTTAACGGAAAGGTTCGAGCCCAACGGGTGGTGGTTCGGCGCTTTTTTTCTTTGCGCTGTTAGCTTTGAAGATATGTTCTGATGGTGGTGAGAGCGGAGCACGACTGTCTCCGTGGCGCAATTGGCTAGCGCGATCGGTTGTTAACCGAAAAGTTGGAGGCTCGAGCCCACCCGGTGGTGGTGCGGCGCTTTTTTTCTTTGGGCTGATAGCTTTGAAGATATGTTCTGATGGCAGTGAGATTGGAGCACGACTGCCTCCGTGGCGCAATTGGCTAGCGCGATCGGCTGTTGACCGAAATGTTGGAGGTTCGAGCCCTCCCGGGAGAAGTGTGTTGCTTTTTTCTTTGCGCTGATAGCTTTGAAGAAATGTTCTGACGGTAATGAGAGTGGAGCACGACTGTCTCTGTGGCGCAATTGGCTAGCGCGATCAGCTGTTAACCGAAAGGTTGGAGGTTCGAGCCCACCCGGTGGTGGTGCGGCGCTTTTTTTTCTTTGCGCTGATAGCTTTGAACATACGTTCTGATGGTGGTGAGAGTGGAGCAAGACTGTCTCCGTGGCGCAATCGGCTATCGCGATCGCCTGTAACGGAAAAATTAGAGGTTCGAGCCCACCCGGTGGTGGTGCGGCGCTTTTTTTTCTTTGGGCTGATAGCTTTGAACATATGTTCTGATGGTGGTGAGAGTGGAGCAGGACTGTCTCCGTGGCGCAATTGGCTAGCGCGATCAGCTGTTAACGGAAAGGTTGGAGTTTCGAGCCCACCCGGTGGTAGTGCGGCGCTTTTTTTTCTTTGGGCTGATAGCTCTGAAGAAATGTTCTGATGGTGGTGAAAGTGGGGCATGACTGTCTCCGTGGCGCAATTGGCTAGCACGATCGGCTGTTAACCGAAAGGTTGGAGGTTCGAGCCCATTCGGTGGTGGTGTGGCGCCTTTTTTGCTTTGGGCTGATAGCTCTGAAGAAATGTTCTGACGGTGGTGAGAGTGGAGCAAGACTGTCTCCGTGGCGCAATTGGCTAGCGCGATCGGCTGTAACGGAAACGTTAGAGGTTCGAGCCCACCCGGTGGTGGTGCGGCGCTTTTTTTTTCTTTGGGCTGATAGCTTTGAAGATATGTTCTGACGGTGGTGAGAGTGGAGCAAGACTGTCTCCGTGGCGCAATTGGCTAGCGCGATCGGCTGTAACGGAAAAGTTAGAGGTTCGAGCCCACCCGATGGTGGTGCGGCGCTTTTTTTTCTTTGGGCTGATAGCTTTGAAGATATGTTCTGATGGTGGTGAGAGTGGAGAAAGGACTGTCTCCGTGGCGCAATTGGCTAGCGCGATCGCCTGTTAACGGAAAGGTTGGAGTTTCGAGCCCACCCGGTGGTAGTGCGGCGCTATTTTTTCTTTGGTCTGATAGCTTTGAAGATATGTTCTGATGGTGGTGAGAATGGAGCAGGACTGTCTCCGTGCCGCAAATGGCTAGCGAAATCGGCTGTTAACCGAAAAATTGGAGGTTCGAGCCCACCCGGTGGTGGTGCGGCGCTTTTTTTTTGGGCTGATAGCTTTGAAGATATGTTCTGATGGTGTTGAGAATGGAGCAGGACTGTCTCCGTGGCGCAATTGGCTAGCGCGATCGGCTGTTAACCGAAAGGTTGGAAGTTCGAGCCCACCCGGTGGTGGTGCGGCGCTTTTTTTTCATTGCGCTGATAGCTTTGAAGATATGTTCTGATCGTGGTGAGAGTGGAGCACGACTGTCTCCGTGGAGCAATTGGCTAGCGCGATCGGTTGTTAACCGAAAAGTTGGAGGTTCGAGCCCACCCGGTGGTGGTGCGGCGCTTTTTTTTTCTTTGGGCTGATAGCTTTGAAGATATGTTCTGATGGTGGTGAAAGTGGGGCATGACTGTCTCCGTGGCGCAATTGGCCAGCACGATCGGCTGTTAACTGAAAGTTTGGAGGTTCGAGCCCACCCGGTGGTGGTGCGGCGCTTTTTTTGGGGCTGATAGCTCTGAAGAAATGTTCTGACGGTGGTGAGAGTGGAGAACGACTGTATCCGTGGCGCAAATGGCTAGCGCGATCGGCTGTTAACCGAAATGTTGGAGGTTCGAGCCCACCCGGTGGTCGTGCGGCGCTTTTTTTTCTTTGGGCTGATAGCTTTGAAGATATGCTCTGATGGCAGTGAGAGTGGAGCAGGACTGCCTCCGTGGCGCAATTGGCTAGCGCGATCGGCTGTTAAACGTAAAGTTGGAGGTTCGAGCCCTCCCGGGAGTGGTGTGTTGCTTTTTTCTTTGCGCTGATAGCTTTGAAGATATGTTCTGATGGTGGTGAGAGTGGAGCAAGACTGTCTCTGCTGCGCAATTGACTAGCTGAATCGGCTGTTAACCGAAAGGTTGGAGTTTCGAGCCCTCCCGGGAGTGGTGTGTTGCTTTTTTCTTTGCGCTGAGAGCTTTGAAGATATGTTCTGATGGTGGTGAATGTGGAGCACGACTGTCTCCGTGGCGCAATTGGCTAGCGCGATCGGCTGTTAACCGAAAGGTTGGAGGTTCGAGCCCACCCGGTGGTGGGGCGGCGCTTTTTTTTCTTTGGGCTGATAGCTTTGAAGATATGTTCTGATGGTGGTGAGAGTGGAGCAAGACTGTCTCCATGGCGCAATTGGCTAGCGCGATCGGCTGTAACGGAAAAGTTAGAGGTTCGAGCTCCCCGGTGGTGGTGCGGCGATTTTTTTTTTTGGGCTGATAGCTTTGAAGATATGTTCTGATGGAGGTGAGAGTGGAGCAAGACTGTCTGCCTGGCGCAATTGGCTAGCGCGATCGGCTGTTAATCGAAAGGTTGGAGGTTCAAGCCCTCCCGGGAGTGGTGTGTTGCTTTTTTTTCTTTGTGCTGATAGCTTTGAAGATATGTTCTGATGGTGGTGAGAGTGGAGCAGGACTGTCTCCGTGGCGCAATTGGCTAGCGCGATCGGCTGTTAACGGAAAGGTTGGAGTTTCGAGCCCACACGGTGGTAGTGCGGCGCTATTTTTTCTTTGGGCTGATAGCTTTGAAGATATGTTCTGATGGTGGTGAGAATGGAGCAGGACTGTCTCCGTGCCGCAAATGGCTAGCAAAATCGGCTGTTAACCGAAAAATTGGAGGTTCGAGCCTACCCGGTGGTGGTGCGGCGCTTTTTTTTGGGCTGAAAGCTTTGAAGAAATGTTCTGATGGTGGTGAAAGTGGGGCATGACTGTCTCCGTGGCGCAATTGGCTAGCACGATCGGCTGTTAACCGAAAGGTTGGAGGTTCGAGCCCATTCGGTGGTGGTGTGGCGCCTTTTTTGCTTTGGGCTGATAGCTCTGAAGAAATGTTCTGACGGTGGTGAGAGTGGAGCAAGACTGTCTCCGTGGCGCAATTGGCTAGCGCGATCGGCTGTAACGGAAACGTTAGAGGTTCGAACCCACCCGGTGGTGGTGCGGCGCTTTTTTTTTCTTTGGGCTGATAGCTTTGAAGATATGTTCTGACGCTGGTGAGAGTGGAGCAAGACTGTCTCCGTGGCGCAATTGGCTAGCGCGATCGGCTGTAACGGAAAAGTTAGAGGTTCGAGCCCACCCGATGGTGGTGCGGCGCTTTTTTTTCTTTGGGCTGATAGCTTTGAAGATATGTTCTGATGGTGGTGAGAGTGGAGCAGGACAGTCTCCGTGGCGCAATTGGCTAGCGCGATCGGCTGTTAACGGAAAGGTTGGAGTTTCGAGACCACCCGGTGGTAGTGCGGCGCTATTTTTTCTTTGGTCTGATAGCTTTGAAGATATGTTCTGATGGTGGTGAGAATGGAGCAGGACTGTCTCCGTGCCGCAAATGGCTAGCGAAATCGGCTGTTAACCGAAAAATTGGAGGTTCGAGCCCACCCTGTAGTGGTGCGGCGCTTTTTTTTTGGGCTGATAGCTTTGAAGATATGTTCTGATGGTGTTGAGAATGGAGCAGGACTGTCTCCGTGGCGCAATTGGCTAGCGCGATCGGCTGTTAACCGAAAGGTTGGAAGTTCGAGCCCACCCGGTGGTGGTGCGGCGCTTTTTTTTCATTGCGCTGATAGCTTTGAAGATATGTTCTGATCGTGGTGAGAGTGGAGCACGACTGTCTCCGTGGCGCAATTGGCTAGCGCGATCGGTTGTTAACCGAAAAGTTGGAGGTTCGAGCCCACCCGGTGGTGGTGCGGCGCTTTTTTTTTCTTTGGGCTGATAGCTTTGAAGATATGTTCTGATGGTGGTGAAAGTGGGGCATGACTGTCTCCGTGGCGCAATTTGCCAGCACGATCGGCTGTTAACTGAAAGTTTGGAGGTTCGAGCCCACCCGGTGGTGGTGCGGCGCTTTTTTTTGGGCTGATAGCTCTGAAGAAATGTTCTGACGGTGGTGAGAGTGGAGAACGACTGTCTCCGTGGCGCAAATGGCTAGCGCGATCGGCTGTTAACCGAAATGTTGGAGGTTCGAGCCCACCCGGTGGTCGTGCGGCGCTTTTTTTTCTTTGGGCTGATAGCTTTGAAGATATGCTCTGATGGCAGTGAGAGGGGAGCAGGACTGCCTCCGTGGCGCAATTGACTAGCTGAATCGGCTGTTAATCGAAAGGTTGGAGGTTCAAGCCCTCCCGGGAGTGGTGTGTTGCTTTTTTTTCTTTGTGCTGATAGCTTTGAAGATATGTTCTGATGGTGGTGAGAGTGGAGCAGGACTGTCTCCGTGGCGCAATTGGCTAGCGCGATCGGCTGTTAACGGAAAGGTTGGAGTTTCGAGCCCACCCGGTGGTAGTGCGGCGCTATTTTTTCTTTGGGCTGATAGCTTTGAAGATATGTTCTGATGGTGGTGAGAATGGAGCAGGACTGTCTCCGTGCCGCAAATGGCTAGCGAAATCGGCTGTTAACCGAAAAATTGGAGGTTCGAGCCTACCCGGTGGTGGTGCGGCGCTTTTTTTTGGGCTGAAAGCTTTGAAGATATGTTCTGATGGTGGTGAGAGAGGAGCAGGATTGTCTCCGTGGCGCAATTGGCTAGCGCGATCGGCTGTTAACTGAAAGGTTGAAGGTTCGAGCCCATCCGGTGGTGGTGCGGCACTTTTTTTTCTTTGGGCTGATAGCTTTGAAGATATGTTCTGATGGTGGTGAGAGTGGAGCAGGACTGTCTCCGTGGCGCAATTGGCTAGCGCGTTCGGCTGTTAACCGAAAGGTTGGAGGTTCGAGCTCACCCGGTGGTGGTGCGGCGCTTTTTTTTTCTTTGGGCTGATAGCTTTGAAGATATGTTCTGATGGTGGTGAGAGTGGAGCAGGACTGTCTCCGCGGCGCAATTGGCTAGCGCGATCGGCTGTTAACCGAAAAATTGGAGGTTCGAGCCCACAAGGTGGTGGTGCGGCGCTTTTTTTGGGCTGATAGCTTTGAAGATATGTTCTGATGGTGGTGAGAGAGGAGCAGGACTGTCTCCGTGGCGCAATTGGCTAGCGCAATCGGCTGTTAACTGAAAGATTGGAGGGTCGAGCCCACCCGGTGGTGGCGCGGCGCTTTTTTTCTTTGCGCTGATAGCTTTGAAGGTATGTTCTGATGGTGGTGAGAGTGGAGCACGACTGTCTCCGTGGCGCAATTGGCTAGCGCGATCGGTTGTTAACCGAAAAGTTGGAGTTTCGAGCCCACCCGGTGGAGGTGCGGCTCTTTTTTTTCTTTTGGCTGATAGCTTTGATGATATGTTCTGATGGTGGTGAAAGTGGGGCATGACTGTCTCCGTGGCGCCATTGGCTAGCACGATCGGCTGTTAACCGAAAGGTTGGAGGTTCGAGCCCACCCGGTGGTGGTGCGGCGCTTTTTTTTTCTTTGGGCTGATAGCTCTGAAGAAATGTTCTGAAGGTGGTGAGAGTGGAGCACGACTGTCTCCGTGGCGCAAATGGCTAGCGCGATCGGCTGTTAACCGAAAAATTGGAGGTTCGAGCCCACCCGGTGGTGGTGCGGCGCTTTTTTTTTCTTTGGGCTGATAGCTTTGAAGATATGTTCTGATGGTGGTGAAAGTGGGGCATGACTGTCTCCGTGGCGCAATTGGCCAGCACGATCGGCTATTAACTGAAAGTTTGGAGGTTCGAGCCCACCCGGTGGTGGTGCGGCGCTTTTTTTTGGGCTGATAGCTCTGAAGAAATGTTCTGACGGTGGTGAGAGTGGAGAACGACTGTCTCCGTGGCGCAAATGGCTAGCGCGATCGGCTGTTAACCGAAATGTTGGAGGTTCGAGCCCACCTGGTGGTCGTGCGGCGCTTTTTTGTCTTTGGGCTGATAGCTTTGAAGATATGCTCTGATGGCAGTGAGAGTGGAGCAGGACTGCCTCCGTGGCGCAATTGGCTAGCGCGATCGGCTGTTAAACGTAAAGTTGGAGGTTCGAGCCCTCCCGGGAGTGGTGTGTTGCTTTTTTCTTTGCGCTGATAGCTTTGAAGATATGTTCTGATGGTGGTGAGAGTGGAGCAAGACTGTCTCTGCTGCGCAATTGACTAGCTGAATCGGCTGTTAACCGAAAGGTTGGAGTTTCGAGCCCTCCCGGGAGTGGTGTGTTGCTTTTTTCTTTGCGCTGAGAGCTTTGAAGATATGTTCTGATGGTGGTGAATGTGGAGCACGACTGTCTCCGTGGCGCAATTGGCTAGCGCGATCGGCTGTTAACCGAAAGGTTGGAGGTTCGAGCCCACCCGGTGGTGGGGCGGCGCTTTTTTTTCTTTGGGCTGATAGCTTTGAAGATATGTTCTGATGGTGGTGAGAGTGGAGCAAGACTGTCTCCATGGCGCAATTGGCTAGCGCGATCGGCTGTAACGGAAACGTTAGAGGTTCGAGCTCCCCGGTGGTGGTGCGGCGATTTTTTTTTTTGGGCTGATAGCTTTGAAGATATGTTCTGATGGAGGTGAGAGTGGAGCAAGACTGTCTGCCTGGCGCAATTGGCTAGCGCGATTGGCTGTTAATCGAAAGGTTGGAGGTTCAAGCCCTCCCCGGAGTGGTGTGTTGCTTTTTTTTTCTTTGTGCTGATAGCTTTGAAGATATGTTCTGATGGTGGTGAGAGTGGAGCAGGACTGTCTCCGTGGCGCAATTGGCTAGCGCGGTCGGCTGTTAACGGAAAGGTTGGAGTTTCGAGCCCACCCGCTGGTAGTGCGGCGCTATTTTTTCTTTGGGCTGATAGCTTTGAAGATATGTTCTGATGGTGGTGAGAATGGAGCAGGACTGTCTCCGTGCCGCAAATGGCTAGCAAAATCGGCTGTTAACCGAAAAATTGGAGGTTCGAGCCTACCCGGTGGTGGTGCGGCGCTTTTTTTTGGGCTGAAAGCTTTGAAGAAATGTTCTGATGGTGGTGAAAGTGGGGCATGACTGTCTCCGTGGCGCAATTGGCTAGCACGATCGGCTGTTAACCGAAAGGTTGGAGGTTCGAGCCCATTTGGTGGTGGTGTGGCGCCTTTTTTGCTTTGGGCTGATAGCTCTGAAGAAATGTTCTGACGGTGGTGAGAGTGGAGCAAGACTGTCTCCGTGGCGCAATTGGCTAGCGCGATCGGCTGTAACGGAAACGTTAGAGGTTCGAGCCCACCCGGTGGTGGTGCGGCGCTTTTTTTTTCTTTGGGCTGATAGCTTTGAAGATATGTTCTGACGGTGGTGAGAGTGGAGCAAGACTGTCTCCGTGGCGCAATTGGCTAGCGCGATCGGCTGTAACGGAAAAGTTAGAGGTTCGAGCCCACCCGATGGTGGTGCGGCGCTTTTTTTTCTTTGGGCTGATAGCTTTGAAGATATGTTCTGATGGTGGTGAGAGTGGAGCAGGACAGTCTCCGTGGCGCAATTGGCTAGCGCGATCGGCTGTTAACGGAAAGGTTGTAGTTTCGAGCCCACCCGGTGGTAGTGCGGCGCTATTTTTTCTTTGGTCTGATAGCTTTGAAGATATGTTCTGATGGTGGTGAGAATGGAGCAGGACTGTCTCCGTGCCGCAAATGGCTAGCGAAATCGGCTGTTAACCGAAAAATTGGAGGTTCGAGCCCACCCGGTGGTGGTGCGGCGCTTTTTTTTTGGGCTGATAGCTTTGAAGATATGTTCTGATGGTGTTGAGAATGGAGCAGGACTGTCTCCGTGGCGCAATTGGCTAGCGCGATCGGTTGTTAACCGAAAAGTTGGAGGTTCGAGCCCACCCGGTGGTGGTGCGGCGCTTTTTTTTTCTTTGGGCTGATAGCTTTGAAGATATGTTCTGATGGTGGTGAAAGTGGGGCATGACTGTCTCCGTGGCGCAATTGGCCAGCACGATCGGCTGTTAACTGAAAGTTTGGAGGTTCGAGCCCACCCGGTGGTGGTGCGGCGCTTTTTTTTGGGCTGATAGCTCTGAAGAAATGTTCTGACGGTGGTGAGAGTGGAGAACGACTGTCTCCGTGGCGCAAATGGCTAGCGCGATCGGCTGTTAACCGAAATGTTGGAGGTTCGAGCCCACCCGGTGGTCGTGCGGCGCTTTTTTTTTTCTTTGGGCTGATAGCTTTGAAGATATGCTCTGATGGCAGTGAGAGTGGAGCAGGACTGCCTCCGTGGCGCAATTGGCTAGCGCGATCGGCTGTTAAACGTAAAGTTGGAGGTTCGAGCCCTCCCGGGAGTGGTATGTTGCTTTTTTCTTTGCGCTGATAGCTTTGAAGATATAATCTGATGGTGGTGAGAGTGGAGCAAGACTGTCTCTGCTGCGCAATTGACTAGCTGAATCGGCTGTTAACCGAAAGGTTGGAGTTTCGAGCCCTCCCGGGAGTGGTGTGTTGCTTTTTTCTTTGCGCTGAGAGCTTTGAAGATATGTTCTGATGGTGGTGAATGTGGAGCACGACTGTCTCCGTGGCGCAATTGGCTAGCGCGATCGGCTGTTAACCGAAAGGTTGGAGGTTCGAGCCCACCCGGTGGTGGGGCGGCGCTTTTTTTTCTTTGGGCTGATAGCTTTGAAGATATGTTCTGATGGTGGTGAGAGTGGAGCAAGACTGTCTCCATGGCGCAATTGGCTAGCGCGATCGGCTGTAACGGAAAAGTTAGAGGTTCGAGCTCCCCGGTGGTGGTGCGGCGATTTTTTTTTTGGGCTGATAGCTTTGAAGATATGTTCTGATGGAGGTGAGAGTGGAGCAAGACTGTCTGCCTGGCGCAATTGGCTAGCGCGATCGGCTGTTAATCGAAAGGTTGGAGGTTCAAGCCCTCCCGGAAGTGGTGTGTTGCTTTTTTTTCTTTGTGCTGATAGCTTTGAAGATATGTTCTGATGGTGGTGAGAGTGGAGCAGGACTGTCTCCGTGGCGCAATTGGCTAGCGCGATCGGCTGTTAACGGAAAGGTTGGAGTTTCGAGCCCACCCGGTGGTAGTGCGGCGCTATTTTTTCTTTGGGCTGATAGCTTTGAAGATATGTTCTGATGGTGGTGAGAATGGAGCAGGACTGTCTCCGTGCCGCAAATGGCTAGCAAAATCGGCTGTTAACCGAAAAATTGGAGGTTCGAGCCTACCCGGTGGTGGTGCGGCGCTTTTTTTTGGGCTGAAAGCTTTGAAGATATGTTCTGATGGTGGTGAGAGAGGAGCAGGATTGTCTCCGTGGCGCAATTGGCTAGCGCGATCGGCTGTTAACTGAAAGGTTGAAGGTTCGAGCCCACCCGGTGGTGGTGCGGCGCTTTTTTTTTGGGCTGATAGCTTTGAAGATATGTTCTGATGGTGTTGAGAATGGAGCAGGACTGTCTCCGTGGCGCAATTGGCTAGCGCGATCGGCTGTTAACCGAAAGGTTGGAAGTTCGAGCCCACCCAGTGGTGGTGCGGCGCTTTTTTTTCATTGCGCTGATAGCTTTGAAGATATGTTCTGATCGTGGTGAGAGTGGAGCACGACTGTCTCCGTGGCGCAATTGGCTAGCGCGATCGGTTGTTAACCGAAAAGTTGGAGGTTCGAGCCCACCCGGTGGTGGTGCGGCGCTTTTTTTTTCTTTGGGCTGATAGCTTTGAAGATATGTTCTGATGGTGGTGAAAGTGGGGCATGACTGTCTCCGTGGCGCAATTGGCCAGCACGATCGGCTGTTAACTGAAAGTTTGGAGGTTCGAGCCCACCCGGTGGTGGTGCGGCGCTTTTTTTTGGGCTGATAGCTCTGAAGAAATGTTCTGACGGTGGTGAGAGTGGAGAACGACTGTCTCCGTGGCGCAAATGGCTAGCGCGATCGGCTGTTAACCGAAATGTTGGAGGTTCGAGCCCACCCGGTGGTCGTGCGGCGCTTTTTTTTCTTTGGGCTGATAGCTTTGAAGATATGCTCTGATGGCAGTGAGAGTGGAGCAGGACTGCCTCCGTGGCGCAATTGGCTAGCGCGATCGGCTGTTAAACGTAAAGTTGGAGGTTCGAGCCCTCCCGGGAGTGGTGTGTTGCTTTTTTTTTGCGCTGATAGCTTTGAAGATATGTTCTGATGGTGGTGAGAGTGGAGCAAGACTGTCTCTGCTGCGCAATTGACTAGCTGAATCGGCTGTTAACCGAAAGGTTGGAGTTTCGAGCCCTCCCGGGAGTGGTGTGTTGCTTTTTTCTTTGCGCTGAGAGCTTTGAAGATATGTTCTGATGGTGGTGAATGTGGAGCACGACTGTCTCCGTGGCGCAATTGGCTAGCGCGATCGGCTGTTAACCGAAAGGTTGGAGGTTCGAGCCCACCCGGTGGTGGGGCGGCGCTTTTTTTTCTTTGGGCTGATAGCTTTGAAGATATGTTCTGATGGTGGTGAGAGTGGAGCAAGACTGTCTCCATGGCGCAATTGGCTAGCGCGATCGGCTGTAACGGAAAAGTTAGAGGTTCGAGCTCCCCGGTGGTGGTGCGGCGATTTTTTTTTTGGGCTGATAGCTTTGAAGATATGTTCTGATGGAGGTGAGAGTGGAGCAAGACTGTCTGCCTGGCGCAATTGGCTAGCGCGATCGGGTGTTAATCGAAAGGTTGGAGGTTCAAGCCCTCCCGGGAGTGGTGTGTTGCTTTTTTTTCTTTGTGCTGATAGCTTTGAAGATATGTTCTGATGGTGGTGAGAGTGGAGCAGGACTGTCTCCGTGGCGCAATTGGCTAGCGCGATCGGCTGTTAACGGAAAGGTTGGAGTTTCGAGCCCACCCGGTGGTAGTGCGGCGCTATTTTTTCTTTGGGCTGATAGCTTTGAAGATATGTTCTGATGGTGGTGAGAATGGAGCAGGACTGTCTCCGTGCCGCAAATGGCTAGCAAAATTGGCTGTTAACCGAAAAATTGGAGGTTCGAGCCTACCCGGTGGTGGTGCGGCGCTTTTTTTTGGGCTGAAAGCTTTGAAGATATGTTCTGATGGTGGTGAGAGAGGAGCAGGATTGTCTCCGTGGCGCAATTGGCTAGCGCGATCGGCTGTTAACTGAAAGGTTGAGGGTTCGAGTCCATCCGGTGGTGGTGCGGCACTTTTTTTTCTTTGGGCTGATAGCTTTGAAGATATGTTCTGATGGTGGTGAGAGTGGAGCAGGACTGTCTCCGTGGCGCAATTGGCTAGCGCGTTCGGCTGTTAACCGAAAGGTTTGAGGTTCGAGCTCACCCGGTGGTGGTGCGGCGCTTTTTTTTTCTTTGGGCTGATAGCTTTGAAGATATGTTCTGATGGTGGTGAGAGTGGAGCAGGACTGTCTCCGCGGCGCAATTGGCTAGCGCGATCGGCTGTTAACCGAAAAATTGGAGGTTCGAGCCCACAAGGTGGTGGTGCGGCGCTTTTTTTGGGCTGATAGCTTTGAAGATATGTTCTGATGGTGGTGAGAGAGAAGCAGGACTGTCTCCGTGGCGCAATTGGCTAGCGCAATCGGCTGTTAACTGAAAGATTGGAGGGTCGAGCCCACCCGGTGGTGGCGCGGCGCTTTTTTTCTTTGCGCTGATAGCTTTGAAGGTATGTTCTGATGGTGGTGAGAGTGGAGCACGACTGTCTCCGTGGCGCAATTGGCTAGCGCGATCGGTTGTTAACCGAAAAGTTGGAGTTTCGAGCACACCCGGTGGCGGTGCAGCTCTTTTTTTTCTTTTGGCTGATAGCTTTGATGATATGTTCTGATGGTGGTGAAAGTGGGGCATGACTGTCTCCGTGGCGCAATTGGTTAGCACGATCGGCTGTTAACCGAAAGGTTGGAGGTTCGAGCCCTCCCGGGAGTGGTGTGTTGCTTTTTTTTCTTTGTGCTGATAGCTTTGAAGATATGTTCTGATGGAGGTGAGAGTGGAGCAAGACTGTCTGCCTGGCGCAATTGGCTAGCGCGATCGGCTGTTAATCGAAAGGTTGGAGGTTCAAGCCCTCCCGGAAGTGGTGTGTTGCTTTTTTTTCTTTGTGCTGATAGCTTTGAAGATATGTTCTGATGGTGGTGAGAGTGGAGCAGGACTGTCTCCGTGGCGCAATTGGCTAGCGCGATCGGCTGTTAACGGAAAGGTTGGAGTTTCGAGCCCACCCGGTGGTAGTGCGGCGCTATTTTTTCTTTGGGCTGATAGCTTTGAAGATATGTTCTGATGGTGGTGAGAATGGAGCAGGACTGTCTCCGTGCCGCAAATGGCTAGCAAAATCGGCTGTTAACCGAAAAATTGGAGGTTCGAGCCTACCCGGTGGTGGTGCGGCGCTTTTTTTTGGGCTGAAAGCTTTGAAGATATGTTCTGATGGTGGTGAGAGAGGAGCAGGATTGTCTCCGTGGCGCAATTGGCTAGCGCGATCGGCTGTTAACTGAAAGGTTGAAGGTTCGAGCCCACCCGGTGGTGGTGCGGCGCTTTTTTTTTGGGCTGATAGCTTTGAAGATATGTTCTGATGGTGTTGAGAATGGAGCAGGACTGTCTCCGTGGCGCAATTGGCTAGCGCGATCGGCTGTTAACCGAAAGGTTGGAAGTTCGAGCCCACCCAGTGGTGGTGCGGCGCTTTTTTTTCATTGCGCTGATAGCTTTGAAGATATGTTCTGATCGTGGTGAGAGTGGAGCACGACTGTCTCCGTGGCGCAATTGGCTAGCGCGATCGGTTGTTAACCGAAAAGTTGGAGGTTCGAGCCCACCCGGTGGTGGTGCGGCGCTTTTTTTTTCTTTGGGCTGATAGCTTTGAAGATATGTTCTGATGGTGGTGAAAGTGGGGCATGACTGTCTCCGTGGCGCAATTGGCCAGCACGATCGGCTGTTAACTGAAAGTTTGGAGGTTCGAGCCCACCCGGTGGTGGTGCGGCGCTTTTTTTTGGGCTGATAGCTCTGAAGAAATGTTCTGACGGTGGTGAGAGTGGAGAACGACTGTCTCCGTGGCGCAAATGGCTAGCGCGATCGGCTGTTAACCGAAATGTTGGAGGTTCGAGCCCACCCGGTGGTCGTGCGGCGCTTTTTTTTCTTTGGGCTGATAGCTTTGAAGATATGCTCTGATGGCAGTGAGAGTGGAGCAGGACTGCCTCCGTGGCGCAATTGGCTAGCGCGATCGGCTGTTAAACGTAAAGTTGGAGGTTCGAGCCCTCCCGGGAGTGGTGTGTTGCTTTTTTTTTGCGCTGATAGCTTTGAAGATATGTTCTGATGGTGGTGAGAGTGGAGCAAGACTGTCTCTGCTGCGCAATTGACTAGCTGAATCGGCTGTTAACCGAAAGGTTGGAGTTTCGAGCCCTCCCGGGAGTGGTGTGTTGCTTTTTTCTTTGCGCTGAGAGCTTTGAAGATATGTTCTGATGGTGGTGAATGTGGAGCACGACTGTCTCCGTGGCGCAATTGGCTAGCGCGATCGGCTGTTAACCGAAAGGTTGGAGGTTCGAGCCCACCCGGTGGTGGGGCGGCGCTTTTTTTTCTTTGGGCTGATAGCTTTGAAGATATGTTCTGATGGTGGTGAGAGTGGAGCAAGACTGTCTCCATGGCGCAATTGGCTAGCGCGATCGGCTGTAACGGAAAAGTTAGAGGTTCGAGCTCCCCGGTGGTGGTGCGGCGATTTTTTTTTTGGGCTGATAGCTTTGAAGATATGTTCTGATGGAGGTGAGAGTGGAGCAAGACTGTCTGCCTGGCGCAATTGGCTAGCGCGATCGGGTGTTAATCGAAAGGTTGGAGGTTCAAGCCCTCCCGGGAGTGGTGTGTTGCTTTTTTTTCTTTGTGCTGATAGCTTTGAAGATATGTTCTGATGGTGGTGAGAGTGGAGCAGGACTGTCTCCGTGGCGCAATTGGCTAGCGCGATCGGCTGTTAACGGAAAGGTTGGAGTTTCGAGCCCACCCGGTGGTAGTGCGGCGCTATTTTTTCTTTGGGCTGATAGCTTTGAAGATATGTTCTGATGGTGGTGAGAATGGAGCAGGACTGTCTCCGTGCCGCAAATGGCTAGCAAAATTGGCTGTTAACCGAAAAATTGGAGGTTCGAGCCTACCCGGTGGTGGTGCGGCGCTTTTTTTTGGGCTGAAAGCTTTGAAGATATGTTCTGATGGTGGTGAGAGAGGAGCAGGATTGTCTCCGTGGCGCAATTGGCTAGCGCGATCGGCTGTTAACTGAAAGGTTGAGGGTTCGAGTCCATCCGGTGGTGGTGCGGCACTTTTTTTTCTTTGGGCTGATAGCTTTGAAGATATGTTCTGATGGTGGTGAGAGTGGAGCAGGACTGTCTCCGTGGCGCAATTGGCTAGCGCGTTCGGCTGTTAACCGAAAGGTTTGAGGTTCGAGCTCACCCGGTGGTGGTGCGGCGCTTTTTTTTTCTTTGGGCTGATAGCTTTGAAGATATGTTCTGATGGTGGTGAGAGTGGAGCAGGACTGTCTCCGCGGCGCAATTGGCTAGCGCGATCGGCTGTTAACCGAAAAATTGGAGGTTCGAGCCCACCCGGTGGTGGTGCGGCGCTTTTTTTTTGGGCTGATAGCTCTGAAGAAATGTTCTGACGGTGGTGAGAGTGGAGAACGACTGTCTCCGTGGCGCAAATGGCTAGCGCGATCGGCTGTTAACCGAAATGTTGGAGGTTCGAGCCCACCCGGTGGTCGTGCGGCGCTTTTTTTTCTTTGGGCTGATAGCTTTGAAGATATGCTCTGATGGCAGTGAGAGTGGAGCAGGACTGCCTCCGTGGCGCAATTGGCTAGCGCGATCGGCTGTTAACCGTAAAGTTGGAGGTTCGAGCCCTCCCGGGAGTGGTGTGTTGCTTTTTTCTTTGCGCTGATAGCTTTGAAGATATGTTCTGATGGTGGTGAGAGTGGAGCAAGACTGTCTCTGCTGCGCAATTGACTAGCTGAATCGGCTGTTAACCGAAAGGTTGGAGTTTCGAGCCCTCGCGGGAGTGGTGTGTTGCTTTTTTCTTTGCGCTGAGAGCTTTGAAGATATGTTGTGATGGTGGTGAGTGTGGAGCACGACTGTCTCCGTGGCGCAATTGGCTAGCGCGATCGGCTGTTAACCGAAAGGTTGGAGGTTCGAGCCCAACCGGAGGTGGGGCGGCGCTTTTTTTTCTTTGGGCTGATAGCTTTGAAGATATGTTCTGATGGTGGTGAGAGTGGAGCAAGACTGTCTCCATGGCGCAATTGGCTAGCGCGATCGGCTGTAACGGAAAAGTTAGAGGTTCGAGCTCCCCGGTGGTGGTGCGGCGATTTTTTTTTTGGGCTGATAGCTTTGAAGATATGTTCTGATGGAGGTGAGAGTGGAGCAAGACTGTCTGCCTGGCGCAATTGGCTAGCGCGATCGGCTGTTAATCGAAAAGTTGGAGGTTCAAGCCCTCCCGGGAGTGGTGTGTTGCTTTTTTTTCTTTGTGCTGATAGCTTTGAAGATATGTTCTGATGGTGGTGAGAGTGAAGCAGGACTGTCTCCGTGGCGCAATTGGCTAGCGCGATCGGCTGTTAACGGAAAGGTTGGAGTTTCGAGCCCACCCGGTGGTAGTGCGGCGCTATTTTTTCTTTGGGCTGATAGCTTTGAAGATATGTTCTGATGGTGGTGAGAATGGAGCAGGACTGTCTCCGTGCCGCAAATGGCTAGCAAAATCGGCTGTTAACCGAAAAATTGGAGGTTCGAGCCTACCCGGTGGTGGTGCGGCGCTTTTTTTTGGGCTGAAAGCTTTGAAGAAATGTTCTGATGGTGGTGAAAGTGGGGCATGACTGTCTCCGTGGCGCAATTGGCTAGCACGATCGGCTGTTAACCGAAAGGTTGGAGGTTCGAGCCCATTCGGTGGTGGTGTGGCGCCTTTTTTGCTTTGGGCTGATAGCTCTGAAGAAATGTTCTGACGGTGGTGAGAGTGGAGCAAGACTGTCTCCGTGGCGCAATTGGCTAGCGCGATCGGCTGTAACGGAAACGTTAGAGGTTCGAGCCCACCCGGTGGTGGTGCGGCGCTTTTTTTTTCTTTGGGCTGATAGCTTTGAAGATATGTTCTGACGGTGGTGAGAGTGGAGCAAGACTGTCTCCGTGGCGCAATTGGCTAGCGCGATCGGCTGTAACGGAAAAGTTAGAGGTTCGAGCCCACCCGATGGTGGTGCGGCGCTTTTTTTTCTTTGGGCTGATAGCTTTGAAGATATGTTCTGATGGTGGTGAGAGTGGAGCAGGACAGTCTCCGTGGCGCAATTGGCTAGCGCGATCGGCTGTTAACGGAAAGGTTGGAGTTTCGAGCCCACCCGGTGGTAGTGCGGCGCTATTTTTTCTTTGGTCTGATAGCTTTGAAGATATGTTCTGATGGTGGTGAGAATGGAGCAGGACTGTCTCCGTGCCGCAAATGGCTAGCGAAATCGGCTGTTAACCGAAAAATTGGAGGTTCGAGCCCACCCGGTGGTGGTGCGGCGCTTTTTTTTTGGGCTGATAGCTTTGAAGATATGTTCTGATGGTGTTGAGAATGGAGCAGGACTGTCTCCGTGGCGCAATTGGCTAGCGCGATCGGCTGTTAACCGAAAGGTTGGAGGTTCGAGCCCACCCGGTGGTGGTGCGGCGCTTTTTTTTGGGCTGATAGCTCTGAAGAAATGTTCTGACGGTGGTGAGAGTGGAGAACGACTGTCTCCGTGGCGCAAATGGCAAGCGCGATCGGCTGTTAACCGAAAGGTTGGAGTTTCGAGCCCACCCGGTGGTAGTGCGGCGCTTTTTTTTCATTGCGCTGATAGCTTTGAAGATATGTTCTGATCGTGGTGAGAGTGGAGCACGACTGTCTCCGTGGCGCAATTGGCTAGCGCGATCGGTTGTTAACCGAAAAGTTGGAGGTTCGAGCCCACCCGGTGGTGGTGCGGCGCTTTTTTTTTCTTTGGGCTGATAGCTTTGAAGATATGTTCTGATGGTGGTGAAAGTGGGGCATGACTGTCTCCGTGGCGCAATTGGCCAGCACGATCGGCTGTTAACTGAAAGTTTGGAGGTTCGAGCCCACCCGGTGGTGGTGCGGCGCTTTTTTTTGGGCTGATAGCTCTGAAGAAATGTTCTGACGGTGGTGAGAGTGGAGAACGACTGTCTCCGTGGCGAAAATGGCAAGCGCGATCGGCTGTTAACCGAAATGTTGGAGGTTCGAGCCCACCCGGTGGTCGTGCGGCGCTTTTTTTTCTTTGGGCTGATAGCTTTGAAGATATGCTCTGATGGCAGTGAGAGTGGAGCAGGACTGCCTCCGTGGCGCAATTGGCTAGCGCGATCGGCTGTTAAACGTAAAGTTGGAGGTTCGAGCCCTCCCGGGAAGGGTGTGTTGCTTTTTTCTTTGCGCTGATAGCTTTGAAGATATGTTCTGATGGTGGTGAGAGTGTAGCAAGGCTGTCTCTGCTGCGCAATTGACTAGCTGAATCGGCTGTTAACCGAAAGGTTGGAGTTTCGAGCCCTCCCGGGAGTGGTGTGTTGCTTTTTTCTTTGCGCTGAGATCTTTGAAGATATGTTCTGATGGTGGTGAATGTGGAGCACGACTGTCTCCGTGGCGCAATTGGCTAGTGCGATCGGCTGTTAACCGAAAGGTTGGAGGTTCGAGCCCACCCGGTGGTGGGGCGGCGCTTTTTTTTCTTTGGGCTGATAGCTTTGAAGATATGTTCTGATGGTGGTGAGAGGGGAGCAAGACTGTCTCCATGGCGCAATTGGCTAGCGCGATCGGCTGTAACAGAAAAGTTAGAGGTTCGAGCTCCCCGGTGGTGGTGCGGCGATTTTTTTTTGGGCTGATAGCTTTGAAGATATGTTCTGATGGAGGTGAGAGTGGAGCAAGACTGTCTGCCTGGCGCAATTGGCTAGCGCGATCGGCTGTTAATCGAAAGGTTGGAGGTTCAAGCCCTCCCGGGAGTGGTGTGTTGCTTTTTTTTCTTTGTGCTGATAGCTTTGAAGATATGTTCTGATGGTGGTGAGAGTGGAGCAGGACTGTCTCCGTGGCGCAATTGGCTAGCGCGATCGGCTGTTAACGGAAAGGTTGGAGTTTCGAGCCCACCCGGTGGTAGTGCGGCGCTATTTTTTCTTTGGGCTGATAGCTTTGAAGATATGTTCTGATGGTGGTGAGAATGGAGCAGGACTGTCTCCGTGCCGCAAATGGCTAGCAAAATCGGCTGTTAACCGAAAAATTGGAGGTTCGAGCCTACCCGGTGGTGGTGCGGCGCTTTTTTTTGGGCTGAAAGCTTTGAAGATATGTTCTGATGGTGGTGAGAGAGGAGCAGGATTGTCTCCGTGGCGCAATTGGCTAGCGCGATCGGCTGTTAACTGAAAGGTTGAAGGTTCGAGCCCATCCGGTGGTGGTGCGGCACTTTTTTTTCTTTGGGCTGATAGCTTTGAAGATATGTTCTGATGGTGGTGAGAGTGGAGCAGGACTGTCTCCGTGGCGCAATTGGCTAGCGCGTTCGGCTGTTAACCGAAAGGTTGGAGGTTCGAGCTCACCCGGTGGTGGTGCGGCGCTTTTTTTTTCTTTGGGCTGATAGCTTTGAAGATATGTTCTGATGGTGGTGAGAGTGGAGCAGGACTGTCTCCGCGGCGCAATTGGCTAGCGCGATCGGCTGTTAACCGAAAAATTGGAGGTTCGAGCCCACAAGGTGGTGGTGCGGCGCTTTTTTTGGGCTGATAGCTTTGAAGATATGTTCTGATGGTGGTGAGAGAGGAGCAGGACTGTCTCCGTGGCGCAATTGGCTAGCGCAATCGGCTGTTAACTGAAAGATTGGAGGGTCGAGCCCACCCGGTGGTGGCGCGGCGCTTTTTTTCTTTGCGCTGATAGCTTTGAAGGTATGTTCTGATGGTGGTGAGAGTGGAGCACGACTGTCTCCGTGGTGCAATTGGCTAGCGCGATCGGTTGTTAACCGAAAAGTTGGAGTTTCGAGCCCACCCGGTGGTGGTGCGGCTCTTTTTTTTCTTTTGGCTGATAGCTTTGATGATATGTTCTGATGGTGGTGAAAGTGGGGCATGACTGTCTCCGTGGCGCAATTGGCTAGCACGATCGGCTGTTAACCGAAAGGTTGGAGGTTCGAGCCCACCCGGTGGTGGTGCGGCGCTTTTTTTTCTTTGGGCTGATAGCTCTAAAGAAATGTTCTGAAGGTGGTGAGAGTGGAGCACGACTGTCTCCGTGGCGCAAATGGCTAGCGCGATCGGCTGTTAACCGAAAAATTGGAGGTTCGAGCCCACCCGGTGGTGGTGCGGCGCTTTTTTTTTCTTTGGGCTGATAGCTTTGAAGATATGTTCTGATGGTGGTGAAAGTGGGGCGCGACTGTCTCTGTGGCGCAATTGGCTAGCACGATCGGCTGTTAACCGAAAGGGTGGAGGTTCGAGCCCACCCGGTGGTGGTGCGGCGCTTTTTTTGGGCTGATAGCTCTGAAGAAATGTTCTGACGGTGATGAGAGTGGAGCACGACTGTCTCCGTGGCGCAAATGGCTAGCGCGATCGGCTGTTAACCGAAATGTTGGAGGTTCGAACCCACCCGGTGGTCGTGCGGCGCTTTTTTTTCTTTGGGCTGATAGCTTTGAAGATATGTTCTGATGGCAGTGAGAGGGGAGCAGGACTGCCTCCGTGGCGCAGTTGGCTAGCGCGATCGGCTGTTAACCGAAAAGTTGGAGGTTCGAGCCCTCCCTGGAGTGGTGTGTTGCTTTTTTCTTTGCGCTGATAGCTTTGAAGATATGTTCTGATGGTGGTGAGAGTGGAGCAAGACTCTCTCTATGGCGCAATTGGCTAGAGCGATCGGCTGTTAACTGAAAAGTTGGAGGTTCGAGCCCTCCCGGGAGTGGTGTGTTGCTTTTTTCTTTGCGCTGATAGCTTTGAAGATATGTTCTGATGGTAGTGAAAGTGGGGCATGACTGTCTCCGTGGCGCAATTGGCTAGCACGATCGGCTGATAACCGAAAGGTTGGAGGTTCGAGCCCACCCGGTGGTGGTGTGGCGCCTTCTTTGCTTTGGGCTGATAGCTCTGAAGAAATGTTCTGACGGTGGTGAGAGTGGAGCACGACTGTCTCCGTGGCGTAATTGGCTAGCGCGATCGGCTGTTAATCGAAAGGTTGGAGGATCAAGCCCTCCCGGGAGTGGTGTGTTGCTTTTTTTTTTCTTTGTGCTGATAGCTTTAATGATATGTTCTGATAGTGGTGAGAGTGGACCAGGACTCTCTCTGTGGCGCAATTCGCTAGCGCGATCGGCTGTTAACTGAAAAGTTGGAGGTTCGAGCCCTCCCGGTAGTGGTGTGTTGCTTTTTTCTTTGCGCTGATAGCTTTGAAGATATGTTCTGATGGTGGTGAAAGTGGGGCATGACTGTCTCCGTGGCGCAATTGGCTAGCACGATCGGCTGTTAACCGAAAGGTTGGAGGTTCGAGCCCACCGGTGGTGGTGTGGCGCCTTTTTTGCTTTGGGCTGATAGCTCTGAAGAAATGTTCCGACGGTGGTGAGAGTGGAGCAAGACTGTCTCCGTGGCGCAATTGGCTAGCGCGATCGGCTGTAACGGAAAGTTAGAGGTTCGAGCCCACCCGGTGGTAGTGCGGCGCTTTTTTTTCTTTGGGCTGATAGCTTTGAAGATATGTTCTGACGGTGGTGAGAGTGGAGCAAGACTGTCTCCGTGGCGCAATTGGCTAGCGCGATCGGCTTTAACGGAAAAGTTAGAGGTTCGAGCCCACCCGGTGGTGGTGCGGCTCTTTTTTTTTCTTTGGGCTGATAGCTTTGAAGATATGTTCTGATGGTGGTGAGAGTGGAGCAGGACTGTCTCCGTGGCGCAATTGTCTAGCGAGATCGGCTGTTAACCGAAAAATTGGAGGTTCGAGCCTACCCGGTGGTGGTGCGGCGCTTTTTTTTGGGCTTATAGCTTTGAAGATATGTTTTGATGGTGGTGAGAGAGGAGCAGGACTGTCTCCGTGGCGCAATTGGCTAGCGCGATCGGCTGTTAACTGAAAGGTTGAAGGTTCGAGCCCATCCGGTGGTGGTGCGGCACTTTTTTTTCTTTGGGCTGATAGCTTTGAATATATGTTCTGATGGTGGTGAGAGTGGAGCAGGACTGTCTCCGTGGCGCAATTGGCTAGCGCGATCGGCTGTTAACTGAAAGGTTGGAGGTTCGAGCTCACCCGGTGGTGGTGCGGCGCTTTTTTTTCTTTGGGCTGATAGCTTTGAAGATATGTTCTGATGGAGGTGAGAGTGGAGCACGACTGTCTCCTTGGCGCAATTGGCTAGCGCGATCAGTTGTTTACCGAAAGGTTGGAGTTTCGAGCCCACCCGGTGGTAGTGCGGCGCTTTTTTTTCTTTTGGCTGATAGCTTTGAAGATATGTTCTGATGGTGGTGAAAGTGGGGCATGACTGTCTCCGTGGCGCAATTGGCTAGCACGATCGGCTGTTAACCGAAAGGTTGGAGGTTCGAGCCCACCCGGTGGTGGTGCGGTGCTTTTTTTTCTTTGGGCTGATCGCTCTGAAGAAATGTTCTGAAGGTGGTGAGAGTGGAGCACGACTGTCTCCGTGGCGCAAATGGCTAGCGCGATCGGCTGTTAACCGAAAAATTGGAGGTTCGAGCCCACCCGGTTGTGGTGCGGCGCTTTTTTTTTCTTTGGGCTGATAGCTTTGAAGTTATGTTCTGATGGTGGTGAAAGTGGGGCACGACTGTCTCTGTGGCGCAATTGGCTAGCACGATCGGCTGTTAACCGAAAGGGTGGAGGTTCGAGCCCACCCGGTGGTGGTGCGGCGCTTTTTTCGGGCTGATAGCTCTGAAGAAATGTTCTGACGGTGGTGAGAGTGGAGCACGACTGTCTCCGTGGCACAAATGGCTAGCGCGATCGGCTGTTAACCGAAATGTTGGAGGTTCGAGCCCACCCGGTGGTGGTGCGGCGCTTTTTTTTCTTTGCGCTGATAGCTTTGAAGATACGTTCTGATGGTGGTGAGAGTGGAGCACGACTGTCTCCGTGGCGCAATTGGCTAGCACGATCGGCTGTAACGGAAAAGTTAGAGGTTCGAGCCCACCCGGTGGTGGTGCGGCGCTTTTTTTTCTTTGGGCTGATAGCTTTGAAGATATGTTCTGAAGTGGTGAGAGTGGACCACGACTGTCTCCGTGGCGCGATTGGCTAGCGCGATCGGCTGTTAATCGAAAGGTTGGAGGTTCGAGCCCACCCGGTGGTGGTGCGGCGCTTTTTTTCATGGGCTGAAAGCTTTTAAGATATGTTCTGATGGAGGTGAGAGTGGAGCAAGACTGTCTCTGTGGCGCAATTGGCTAGCGCGATCGGCTGTAACGGAAAAGTTAGAGGTTCGAGCCCACCCGGTGGTGGTGCTGCGCTTTTTTTTCTTTGGGCTGATAGCTTTAAAGATATGTTCTGATGGTGGTGAGAGTGGACCAGGACTCTCTCTATGGCGCGATTGGCTAGCGCGATCGGCTGTTAACTAAGAAGTTGGAGGTTCGAGCCCTCCCGGGAGTGGTGTGTTGCTTTTTTCTTTGCGCTGATAGCTTTGAAGATATGTTCTGATGGTGGTGAAAGTGGGGCATGACTGTCTCCGTGGCGCAATTGGCTAGCACGATCGGCTGTTAACCGAAAGGTTGGAGGTTCGAGCCCACCCGGTGGTGGTGTGGCACCTTTTTTGCTTTGGGCTGATAGCTCTGAAGAAATGTTCTGACGGTGGTGAGAGCGGAGCACGACTGTCTCCGTGGCGCAATTGGCTAGCGCGATCGGCTGTTAAGCGGAAGGTTGGAGGTTCGAGCCCACCCGGTGGTGGTGCGGCTCTTTTTTTTCTTTTGGCTGATAGCTTTGATGATATGTTCTGATGGTGGTGAAAGTGGGGCATGACTGTCTCCGTGGCGCAATTGGCTAGCACGATCGGCTGTTAACCGAAAGGTTGGAGGTTCGAGCCCACCCGGTGGTGGTGCGGCGCTTTTTTTTTTCTTTGGGCTGATAGCTCTGAAGAAATGTTCTGAAGGTGGTGAGAGTGGAGCACGACTGTCTCCGTGGCGCAAATGGCTAGCGCGATCGGCTGTTAACCGAAAAATTGGAGGTTCGAGCCCACCCGGTGGTGGTGCGGCGCTTTTTTTTTCTTTGGGCTGATAGCTTTGAAGATATGTTCTGATGGTGGTGAAAGTGGGGCATGACTGTCTCCGTGGCGCAAATGGCTAGCGCGATCGGCTGTTAACCGAAATGTTGGAGGTTCGAGCCCACCCGGTGGTCGTGCGGCGCTTTTTTTTCTTTGGGCTGATAGCTTTGAAGATATGCTCTGATGGCAGTGAGAGTGGAGCAGGACTGCCTCCGTGGCGCAATTGGCTAGCGCGATCGGCTGTTAAACGTAAAGTTGGAGGTTCGAGCCCTCCCGGGAGTGGTGTGTTGCTTTTTTCTTTGCGCTGATAGCTTTGAAGATATGTTCTGATGGTGGTGAGAGTGGAGCAAGACTGTCTCTGCTGCGCAATTGACTAGCTGAATCGGCTGTTAACCGAAAGGTTGGAGTTTCGAGCCCTCCCGGGAGTGGTGTGTTGCTTTTTTCTTTGCGCTGAGAGCTTTGAAGATATGTTCTGATGGTGGTGAATGTGGAGCACGACTGTCTCCGTGGCGCAATTGGCTAGCGCGATCGGCTGTTAACCGAAAGGTTGGAGGTTCGAGCCCACCCGGTGGTGGGGCGGCGCTTTTTTTCTTTGGGCTGATAGCTTTGAAGATATGTTCTGATGGTGGTGAGAGTGGAGCAAGACTGTCTCCATGGCGCAATTGGCTAGCGCAATCGGCTGTAACGGAAAAGTTAGAGGTTCGAGCTCCCCGGTGGTGGTGCGGCGATTTTTTTTTTGGGCTGATAGCTTTGAAGATATGTTCTGACGGAGGTGAGAGTGGAGCAAGACTGTCTGCCTGGCGCAATTGGCTAGCGCGATCGGCTGTTAATCGAAAGGTTGGAGGTTCAAGCCCTCCCGGGAGTGGTGTGTTGCTTTTTTTTCTTTGTGCTGATAGCTTTGAAGATATGTTCTGATGGTGGTGAGAGTGGAGCAGGACCGTCTCCGTGGCGCAATTGGCTAGCGCGATCGGCTGTTAACGGAAAGGTTGGAGTTTCGAGCCCACCCGGTGGTAGTGCGGCGCTATTTTTTCTTTGGGCTGATAGCTTTGAAGATATGTTCTGATGGTGGTGAGAATGGAGCAGGACTGTCTCCGTGCCGCAAATGGCTAGCAAAATCGGCTGTTAACCGAAAAATTGGAGGTTCGAGCCTACCCGGTGGTGGTGCGGCGCTTTTTTTTTGGGCTGAAAGCTTTGAAGAAATGTTCTGATGGTGGTGAAAGTGGGGCATGACTGTCTCCGTGGCGCAATTGGCTAGCACGATCGGCTGTTAACCGAAAGGTTGGAGGTTCGAGCCCATTCGGTGGTGGTGTGGCGCCTTTTTTGCTTTGGGCTGATAGCTCTGAAGAAATGTTCTGACGGTGGTGAGAGTGGAGCAAGACTGTCTCCGTGGCGCAATTGGCTAGCGCGATCGGCTGTAACGGAAACGTTAGAGGTTCGAGCCCACCCGGTGGTGGTGCGGCGCTTTTTTTTTCTTTGGGCTGATAGCTTTGAAGATATGTTCTGACGGTGGTGAGAGTGGAGCAAGACTGTCTCCGTGGCGCAATTGGCTAGCGCGATCGGCTGTAACGGAAAAGTTAGAGGTTCGAGCCCACCCGATGGTGGTGCGGCGCTTTTTTTTCTTTGGGCTGATAGCTTTGAAGATATGTTCTGATGGTGGTGAGAGTGGAGCAGGACAGTCTCCGTGGCGCAATTGGCTAGCGCGATCGGCTGTTAACGGAAAGGTTGGAGTTTCGAGCCCACCCGGTGGTAGTGCGGCGCTATTTTTTCTTTGGTCTGATAGCTTTGAAGATATGTTCTGATGGTGGTGAGAATGGAGCAGGACTGTCTCCGTGCCGCAAATGGCTAGCGAAATCGGCTGTTAACCGAAAAATTGGAGGTTCGAGCCCACCCGGTGGTGGTGCGGCGCTTTTTTTTTTGGGCTGATAGCTTTGAAGATATGTTCTGATGGTGTTGAGAATGGAGCAGGACTGTCTCCGTGGCGCAATTGGCTAGCGCGATCGGCTGTTAACCGAAAGGTTGGAAGTTCGAGCCCACCCGGTGGTGGTGCGGCGCTTTTTTTTCATTGCGCTGATAGCTTTGAAGATATGTTCTGATCGTGGTGAGAGTGGAGCACGACTGTCTCCGTGGCGCAATTGGCTAGCGCGATCGGTTGTTAACCGAAAAGTTGGAGGTTCGAGCCCACCCGGTGGTGGTGCGGCGCTTTTTTTTTTCTTTGGGCTGATAACTTTGAAGATATGTTCTGATGGTGGTGAAAGTGGGGCATGACTGTCTCCGTGACGCAATTGGCCAGCACGATCGGCTGTTAACTGAAAGTTTGGAGGTTCGAGCCCACCCGGTGGTGGTGCGGCGCTTTTTTTTGGGCTGATAGCTCTGAAGAAATGTTCTGACGGTGGTGAGAGTGGAGAACGACTGTCTCCGTGGCGCAAATGGCTAGCGCGATCGGCTGTTAACCGAAATGTTGGAGGTTCGAGCCCACCCGGTGGTCGTGCGGCGCTTTTTTTTCTTTGGGCTGATAGCTTTGAAGATATGCTCTGATGGCAGTCAGAGTGGAGCAGGACTGCCTCCGTGGCGCAATTGGCTAGCGCGATCGGCTGTTAAACGTAAAGTTGGAGGTTCGAGCCCTCCCGGGAGTGGTGTGTTGCTTTTTTCTTTGCGCTGATAGCTTTGAAGATATGTTCTGATGGTGGTGAGAGTGTAGCAAGACTGTCTCTGCTGCGCAATTGACTAGCTGAATCGGCTGTTAACCGAAAGGTTGGAGTTTCGAGCCCTCCCGGGAGTGGTGTGTTGCTTTTTTCTTTGCGCTGAGAGCTTTGAAGATATGTTCTGATGGTGGTGAATGTGGAGTACGACTGTCTCCGTGGCGCAATTGGCTAGCGCGATCGGCTGTTAACCGAAAGGTTGGAGGTTCGAGCCCACCCGGTGGTGGGGCGGCGCTTTTTTTTCTTTGGGCTGATAGCTTTGAAGATATGTTCTGATGGTGGTGAGAGTGGAGCAAGACTGTCTCCATGGCGCAATTGGCTAGCGCGATCGGCTGTAACAGAAAAGTTAGAGGTTCGAGCTCCCCGGTGGTGGTGCGGCGATTTTTTTTTTGGGCTGATAGCTTTGAAGATATGTTCTGATGGAGGTGAGAGTGGAGCAAGACTGTCTGCCTGGCGCAATTGGCTAGCGCGATCGGCTGTTAATCGAAAGGTTGGAGGTTCAAGCCCTCCCGGGAGTGGTGTGTTGCTTTTTTTTCTTTGTGCTGATAGCTTTGAAGATATGTTCTGATGGTGGTGAGAGTGGAGCAGGACTGTCTCCGTGGCGCAATTGGCTAGCGCGATCGGCTGTTAACGGAAAGGTTGGAGTTTCGAGCCCACCCGGTGGTAGTGCGGCGCTATTTTTTCTTTGGGCTGATAGCTTTGAAGATATGTTCTGATGGTGGTGAGAATGGAGCAGGACTGTCTCCGTGCCGCAAATGGCTAGCAAAATCGGCTGTTAACCGAAAAATTGGAGGTTCGAGCCTACCCGGTGGTGGTGCGGCGCTTTTTTTTGGGCTGAAAGCTTTGAAGATATGTTCTGATGGTGGTGAGAGAGGAGCAGGATTGTCTCCGTGGCGCAATTGGCTAGCGCGATCGGCTGTTAACTGAAAGGTTGAAGGTTCGAGCCCATCCGGTGGTGGTGCGGCACTTTTTTTTCTTTGGGCTGATAGCTTTGAAGATATGTTCTGATGGTGGTGAGAGTGGAGCAGGACTGTCTCCGTGGCGCAATTGGCTAGCGCGTTCGGCTGTTAACCGAAAGGTTGGAGGTTCGAGCTCACCCGGTGGTGGTGCGGCGCTTTTTTTTTCTTTGGGCTGATAGCTTTGAAGATATGTTCTGATGGTGGTGAGAGTGGAGCAGGACTGTCTCCGCGGCGCAATTGGCTAGCGCGATCGGCTGTTAACCGAAAAATTGGAGGTTCGAGCCCACAAGGTGGTGGTGCGGCGCTTTTTTTGGGCTGATAGCTTTGAAGATATGTTCTGATGGTGGTGAGAGAGGAGCAGGACTGTCTCCGTGGCGCAATTGGCTAGCGCAATCGGCTGTTAAATGAAAGATTGGAGGGTCGAGCCCACCCGGTGGTGGCGCGGCGCTTTTTTTCTTTGCGCTGATAGCTTTGAAGGTATGTTCTGATGGTGGTGAGAGTGGAGCACGACTGTCTCCGTGGCGCAATTGGCTAGCGCGATCGGTTGTTAACCGAAAAGTTGGAGTTTCGAGCCCACCCGGTGGTGGTGCGGCTCTTTTTTTTCTTTTGGCTGATAGCTTTGATGATATGTTCTGATGGTGGTGAAAGTGGGGCATGACTGTCTCCGTGGCGCAATTGGCTAGCACGATCGGCTGTTAACCGAAAGGTTGGAGGTTCGAGCCCACCCGGTGGTGGTGCGGCGCTTTTTTTTTCTTTGGGCTGATAGCTCTAAAGAAATGTTCTGAAGGTGGTGAGAGTGGAGCACGACTGTCTCCGTGGCGCAAATGGCTAGCGCGATCGGCTGTTAACCGAAAAATTGGAGGTTCGAGCCCACCCGGTGGTGGTGCGGCGCTTTTTTTTTTTTTGGGCTGATAGCTTTGAAGATATGTTCTGATGGTGGTGAAAGTGGGGCGCGACTGTCTCTGTGGCGCAATTGGCTAGCACGATCGGCTGTTAACCGAAAGGGTGGAGGTTCGAGCCCACCCGGTGGTGGTGCGGCGCTTTTTTTGGGCTGATAGCTCTGAAGAAATGTTCTGACGGTGGTGAGAGTGGAGCACGACTGTCTCCGTGGCGCAAATGGCTAGCGCGATCGGCTGTTAACCGAAATGTTGGAGGTTCGAACCCACCCGGTGGTCGTGCGGCGCTTTTTTTTCTTTGGGCTGATAGCTTTGAAGATATGTTCTGATGGCAGTGAGAGGGGAGCAGGACTGCCTCCGTGGCGCAGTTGGCTAGCGCGATCGGCTGTTAACCGAAAAGTTGGAGGTTCGAGCCCTCCCTGGAGTGGTGTGTTGCTTTTTTCTTTGCGCTGATAGCTTTGAAGATATGTTCTGATGGTGGTGAGAGTGGAGCAAGACTGTCTTGCTGCGCAATTGACTAGCTGAATCGGCTGTTAACCGAAAGGTTGGAGTTTCGAGCCCTCCTGGGAGGGGTGTGTTGCTTTTTTCTTTGCGCTGAGAGCTTTGAAGATATGTTCTGATGGCAGTGAGAGTGGAGCAGGTTTGCCTCCGTGGCGCACTTGGCTAGCGCGATCGGCTGTTGACCGAAAAGTTGGAGGTTCGAGCCCTCCCGGGAGTGGTGTGTTGCTTTTTTCTTTGCGCTGATAGCTTTGAAGATATGTTCTCAAGTGGTGAGAGTGGACCACGACTGACTCCGTGGCGCAATTGGCTAGCGCGATCGGCTGTTAACCGAAAGGTTGGAGGTTCGAGCCCACCCGGTGGTGGTGCGGCGCTTTTTTTCTTTGGGCTGAAAACTTTTAAGATATGTTCTGATGGAGGTGAGAGTGGCGCAAGACTGTCTCCGTGGCGCAATTGGCTAGCGCGATCGGCTGTTAATCGAAAGGTGGGAGGTTCAAGCCCTCCCGAGAGTGGTGTGTTGCTTTTTTTCTTTGTGCTGATAGCTTTAAAGATATGTTCTGATGGTGATGAGAGTGGACCAGGACTCTCTCTATGGCGCAATTGGCTAGCGCGATCGGCTGTTAACTGAAAAGTTGGAGGTTCGAGCCCTCCCGGTGGTGGCGCGGCGCTTTTTTTCTTTGCGCTGATAGCTTTGAAGGTATGTTCTGATCGTGGTGAGAGTGGAGCACGACTGTCTCCGTGGCGCAATTGGCTAGCGCGATCGGTTGTTAACCGAAAAGTTGGAGTTTCGAGCCCACCCGGTGGTGGTGCGGCTCTTTTTTTTCTTTTGGCTGATAGCTTTGAAGATATGTTCTGATGGTGGTGAAAGTGGGGCATGACTGTCTCCGTGGCGCAATTGGCTAGCACGATCGGCTGTTAACCGAAAGGTTGGAGGTTCGAGCCCACCCGGTGGTGGTGCGGCGCTTTTTTTTCTTTGGGCTGATAGCTCTGAAGAAATGTTCTGAAGGTGGTGAGAGTGGAGCACGACTGTCTCCGTGGCGCAAATGGCTAGCGCGATCGGCTGTTAACCGAAAAATTGGAGGTTCGAGCCCACCCGGTTGTGGTGCGGCGCTTTTTTTTTCTTTGGGCTGATAGCTTTGAAGTTATGTTCTGATGGTGGTGAAAGTGGGGCACGACTGTCTCTGTGGCGCAATTGGCTAGCACGAACGGCTGTTAACCGAAAGGGTGGAGGTTCGAGCCCACCCGGTGGTGGTGCGGCGCTTTTTTCGGGCTGATAGCTCTGAAGAAATGTTCTGACGGTGGTGAGAGTGGAGCACGACTGTCTGCGTGGCGCAAATGGCTAGCGCGATCGGCTGTTAACCGAAATGTTGGAGGTTCGAGCCCACCCGGTGGTGGTGCGGCGCTTTTTTTTCTTTGCGCTGATAGCTTTGAAGATACGTTCTGATGGTGGTGAGAGTGGAGCACGACTGTCTCCGTGGCGCAATTGGCTAGCACGATCGGCTGTAACGGAAAAGTTAGAGGTTCGAGCCCACCCAGTGGTGGTGCGGCGCTTTTTTTGCTTTGGGCTGATAGCTCTGAAGAAATGTTCTGACGGTGGTGAGAGCGGAGCACGACTGTCTCCGTGGCGCAATTGGCTAGCGCGATCGGCTGTTAAGCGAAAGGTTGGAGGTTCGAGCCCACCCGGTGGTGGTGCGGCGCTTTTTTTTCTTTGCGCTGATAGCTTTGAAGATACGTTCTGATGGTGGTGAGAGTGGAGCACGACTGTCTCCGTGGCGCAATTGGCTAGCACGATCGGCTGTAAGGGAAAAGTTAGAGGTTCGAGCCCACCCGGTGGTGGTGCGGCGCTTTTTTTCATGGGCTGAAAGCTTTTAAGATATGTTCTGATGGAGGTGAGAGTAGAGCAAGACTGTCTCTGTGGCGCAATTGGCTAGCGCGATCGGCTGTAACGGAAAAGTTAGAGGTTCGAGCCCACCCGGTGGTGGTGCTGCGCTTTTTTTTCTTTGGGCTGATAGCTTTAAAGATATGTTCTGATGGTGGTGAGAGTGGACCAGGACTCTCTCTATGGCGCGATTGGCTAGCGCGATCGGCTGTTAACTAAGAAGTTGGAGGTTCGAGCCCTCCCGGGAGTGGTGTGTTGCTTTTTTCTTTGCGCTGATAGCTTTGAAGATATGTTCTGATGGTGGTGAAAGTGGGGCATGACTGTCTCCGTGGCGCAATTGGCTAGCACGATCGGCTGTTAACCGAAAGGTTGGAGGTTCGAGCCCACCCGGTGGTGGTGTGGCGCCTTTTTTGCTTTGGGCTGATAGCTCTGAAGAAATGTTCTGACGGTGGTGAGAGCGGAGCACGACTGTCTCCGTGGCGCAATTGGCTAGCGCGATCGGCTGTTAAGCGAAAGGTTGGAGGTTCGAGCCCACCCGGTGGTGGTGCGGCGCTTTTTTTTCTTTGCGCTGATAGCTTTGAAGATACGTTCTGATGGTGGTGAGAGTGGAGCACGACTGTCTCCGTGGCGCAATTGGCTAGCACGATCGGCTGTAAGGGAAAAGTTAGAGGTTCGAGCCCACCCGGTGGTGGTGCGGCGCTTTTTTTTCTTTGGGCTGATAGCTTTGAAGATATGTTCTGATGGTGATGAGAGTGGAGCAGGACTGTCTCCGTGGCGCAATTGGCTAGCGCGATCGGCTGTTAACGGAAAGATTGGAGTTTAGAGCCCACCCGGTGGTAGTGCGGCGCTTTTTTTTGGGCTGATAGCTTTGAAGATATGTTCTGATGGTGGTGAGAATGGAGCAGGGCTGTCTCCGTGCCGCAAATGGCTAGCGACATCGGCTGTTAACCGAAAAATTGGAGGTTCGAGCCCACCCGGTGGTGGTGCGGTGCTTTTTTTTTTCTTTGGGCTGATAGCTTTGAAGAAATGTTCTGACGCTGGTAAGAGTAGAGCACGACTGTCTCCGTGGCGCAATTGGCTATGCGATCAGCTGTTAAGCGAAAGGTTGGAGGTTCGAGCCCTCCCGGGAGTGGTGTGTTGCTTTTTTTCTTTGGGCTGATAGCTTTGAAGATATGTTCTGATGGTGTTGAGAGTGGAGCAGGACTGTCTCCGTGGCGCAATTGGCTAGTACCATCGGCTGTTAACCGAAAGGTTGGAGGTACGAGCCCATCCGGTGGTGGTGCGGCGCTGATTTTCTTTGGACTGATAGCTTTGAAGATATGTCCTGATGGTGGTGAGAGTGGAGCACGACTGTCTCCGTGTTGCAATTGGCTAGCGTGATCGGCTGTTAACCGAAAGGTTGGAGTTTCGAGCCCACCCGGCGGTGGTGCGGCGCTTTTTTTTCTTTGGGCTGATAGCTTTGAAGTTATGTTCAGATGGTGGTGAGAGTGGAGCAGGACTGTTTCCGTGGCGCAATAGGCTAGCGCGATCGACTGTTAACCGAAAGGTTGGAGTTTCGAGACCTCCCGAGAGTGGTTTGTTGCTTTTTCTTTGCACTGATTGCTTTGAAGATATGTTTTGGTGGTGGTGAGAGTAGAGCACGACTGTCTCCGTGGCGCAATTGGCTAGCGCGACCGTCTGTTAACCGAAAGGTTGGAGGTTGGAGCCCACCTGGTGGTGGTGCGGCGCTTTTTTATGGGCTGATAGCTTTGAAGATATGTTCTGACGGTGGTGAGAGAGGAGCAGGGCTGTCTCCGTGGCGCAATTGGCTAGCGCGATCGGCTGTTAACCGAAAGGTTGGAGGTTCGAGCCCAGCCGGTGGTGGTGCGGCGCTTTTTTTTCTTTGCGCTGATAGCTTTGAAGATATGTTCTGATGGTGGTGAGAGTGGAGCACGACTGTCTCTTTGGCGCAATTGGCTAGCGCGATCAGTTGTTAACCGAAAGGTTGGAGTTTCGAGCCTACCCGGTGGTAGTGCGGCGCTTTTTTTTCTTTGGGCTGATAGCTTTGAAGTTATGTTCTGAGGGTGGTGAGAATGGAGCAGGACTGTCTCCGTGCCGCAAATGGCTAGCGCGATCGGCTGTTAACCGAAAAATTGGAGTTTAGAGCCCACAAGGTGGTGGTGCGGCGCTTTTTTTGGGCTGATAGCTTTGAAGATATGTTCTGATGGTGGTGAAAGTGGGGCACGACTGTCTCTGTGGCGCAATTGGCTAGCACGATCGGCTGTTAACCGAAAGGTTGGAGGTTCGAGCCCACCCGGTGGTGGTGCGGCGCTTTTTTTTCTTTGCGCTGATAGCTTTGAAGATACGTTCTGATGGTGGTGAGAGTGGAGCACGACTGTCTCCGTGGCGCAATTGGCTAGCACGATCGGCTGTAACGGAAAAGTTAGAGGTTCGAGCCCACCCGGTGGTGGTGCGGCGCTTTTTTTTCTTTGGGCTGATAGCTCTGAAGAAATGTTCTGAAGGTGGTGAGAGTGGAGCACGACTGTCTCCGTGGCGCAAATGGCTAGCGCGATCGGCTGTTAACCGAAAAATTGGAGGTTCGAGCCCACCCGGTGGTAGTGCGGCGCTTTTTTTTCTTTGGGCTGATAGCTTTGAAGATATGTTCTGATGGTGGTGAAAGTGGGGCACGACTGTCTCTGTGGCGCAATTGCCTAGCACGATTGGCTGTTAACCGAAAGGTTGGAGGTTCGAGCTCACCCGGTGGTGGTGCGGCGCTTTTTTTGGGCTGATAGCTCTGAAGAAATGTTCTGACGGTGGTGAGAGTGGAGCACGACTGTCTCCGTGGCGCAAATGGCTAGCGCGATCGGCTGTTAACCGAAATGTTGGAGGTTCGAACCCACGCGGTGGTCGTGCGGCGCTTTTTTTTCTTTGGGCTGATAGCTTTGAAGATATGTTCTGATGGCAGTGAGAGGGGAGCAGGACTGCCTCCGTGGCGCAGTTGGCTTGCGCGATCGGCTGTTTACCGAAAAGTTGGAGGTTCGAGCCCTCCCTGGAGTGGTGTGTTGCTTTTTTCTTTGCGCTGATAGCTTTGAAGATATGTTCTGATGGTGGTGAGAGGGGAGCAAGACTGTCTCTGCTGCGCAATTGACTAGCTGAATCGGCTGTTAACCGAAAGGTTGGAGTTTCGAGCCCTCCCGGGAGCGGTGTGTTGCATTTTTCTTTGCGCTGAGAGCTTTGAAGATATGTTCTGACGGTGGTGAATGTGGAGCACGACTGTCTCCGTGGCGCAATTGGCTAGCGCGATCGGCTTTTAACCGAAAAGTTTGAGGTTCGAGCTTTCCCGGGAGTGGTGTGTTGCTTTTTTTTCTTTGGGCTGATAGCTTTGAAGATATGTTCTGATGGTGGTGAGAGTGGAGCAAGACTGTCTTTGTTGCGCAATTGACTAGCTGAATCGGCTGTCAACCGAAAGGTTGGAGTTTTGAGCCCTCCCTGGAGTGGTGTGTTGCTTTTTTCTTTGCGCTGATAGCTTTGAAGATACGTTGTGATGGTGGTGAGAGTGGAGCACGACTGTCTCCGTGGCGCAATTGGCTAGCGCGATCGGCTGTAACGGAAAAGTTAGAGGTTCGAGCCCACCCGGTGGTGGTGCTGCGCTTTTTTTTTCTTTGGGCTGATAGCTTTGAAGATATGTTCTGATGGTGGTGAGAGTGGAGCAGGACTGTCTCCGTGGCGCAATTGGCTAGCGCGATCGGCTGTTAACGGAAAAGTTGGAGGTTCGAGCCCACCCGGTGGTGGTTCGGCGCTTTTTTTCTTTGCGCTGATAGCTTTGAAGATATGTTCTGATGGTGGTGAGAGTGGAGCACGACTGTCTCCGTGGCGCAATTGGCTAGCGCAGCGCGATTGGTTGTTAACCGAAAAGTTGGAGGTTCGAGCCCACCCGGTGGTGGTGTGGCGCTTTTTTTTCTTTGGGCTGATAGCTTTGAAGATATGGTCTGATGGCAGTGAGAGTGGAGCAGGTTTGCCTCCGTGGCGCAATTGGCTAGCGTGATCGGCTGTTGACCGAAAAGTTGGAGGTTCGAGCCCTCCCGGGAGTGGTGTGTTGCTTTTTTCTTTGCACTTATAGCTTTGAAGATATGTTCTGAAGTGGTGAGAGTGGACCACGAATGTCTCCGTGGCGCAATTGGCTAGCGCGATCGGCTGTTAACCGAAAGGTTGGAGGTTCGAGCCCACCCGGTGGTGGTGCGGCGCTTTTTTTCTTTGGGCTGAAACCTTTTAAGATATGTTCTGATGGAGGTGAGAGTGGAGCAAGACTGTCTCCGTGGTGCAATTGGTTAGCGCGATCAGCTGTTAATCGAAAGGTTGCAGGTTCAAGCCCTCCCGGGAGTGGTGTGTTGCTTTTTTTTTCTTTGTGCTGATAGCTTTAAAGATATGTTCTGATGGTGGTGAGAGTGGACCAGGACTCTCTCTATGGCGCAATTGGCTAGCGCGATCGGCTGTTAACTGAAAAGTTGGAGGTTCGAGCCCTCCCGGGAGTGGTGTGTTGCTTTTTTCTTTGCGCTGATAGCTTTGAAGATATGTTCTGATGGTGGTGAAAGTGGGGCATGACTGTCTCCGTGGCGCAATTGGCTAGCACGATCGGCTGTTAACCGAAAGGTTGGAGGTTCGAGCCCACCCGGTGGTGGTGTGGCGCCTTTTTTGCTTTGGGCTGATAGGTCTGAAGAAATGTTCTGACGGTGGTGAGAGTGGAGCACGACTGTCTCCGTGGCGCAATTGGCTAGCGCGATCGGCTGTTAACCGAAAGGTTGGAGGTTCGAGCCCACCCGGTGGTGGTGCGGCGCTTTTTTTTTCTTTGCGCTGATAGCTTTGAAGATACGTTCTGATGGTGGTGAGAGTGGAGCACGACTGTCTCCGTGGCGCAATTGGCTAGCGCGATTGGCTGTAACAGAAAAGTTAGAGGTTCGAGCCCACCCGGTGGTGGTGCGGCGCTTTTTTTTCTTTGGGCTGATAGCTTTGAAGATATGTTCTGATGGTGGTGAGAGTGAAGCAGGACTGTCTCCGTGGCGCAATTGGCTAGCGCGATCGGCTGTTAACCGAAAGGTTGGAGGTTCGAGCCCACCCGGTGGTGGTGCGGCGCTTTTTTTTGGGCTGATAGCTCTGAAGAAATGTTCTGACGGTGGTGAGAGTGGAGCACGACTGTCTCCGTGGCGCAAATGGCTAGCGCGATCGGCTGTTAACCGAAATGTGGGAGGTTCGAACCCACCCGGTGGTCGTGCGGCGCTTTTTTTTCTTTGGGCTGATAGCTTTGAAGATATGTTCTGATGACAGTGAGAGTGGAGCAGGACTGCCTCCGTGGCGCAGTTGGCTAGCGCGATCGGCTGTTAACCGAAAAGTTGGAGGTTCGAGCCCTCCCTGGAGTGGTGTGTTGCTTTTTTCTTTGCGCTGATAGCTTTGAAGATATGTTCTGATGGTGGTGAGAGTGGAGCAAGACTGTCTCTGCTGCGCAATTGACTAGCTGAATCGGCTGTTAACCGAAAGGTTGGAGTTTCGAGCCCTCCCGGGAGTGGTGTGTTGCTTTTTTCTTTGCGCTGAGAGCTTTGAAGATATGTTCTGATGGTGGTGAATCTGGAGCACGACTGTCTCCGTGGCGCAATTGGCTAGCGTGATCGGCTGTTAACCGAAAGGTTGGAGGTTCGAGCCCACCCGGTGGTGGGGCGGCGCTTTTTTTTCTTTGGGCTGATAGCTTTGAAGATATGTTCTGATGGTGGTGAGAGCGGAGCTGGACTGTCTCCGTGGCGCAATTGGCTAGCGCGATCGGCTGTTAACGGAAAGGTTGGAGTTTCGAGCCCACCCGGTGGTAGTGCGGCGCTATTTTTTCTTTGGGCTGATAGCTTTGAAGATATGTTCGGATGGTGGCGAGAATAGAGCAGGACTGTCTCCGTGCCGCAAATGGCTAGCGAGATCGGCTGTTAACCGAAAAATTGGAGGTACGAGCCCACCTGGTGGTGGTGCGTCGCTTTTTTTTTGTTTGGGCTGATAGCTCTGAAGAAATGTTCTGACGATGGTGAGAGTGGAGCACGACTGTCTCCGTGGAGCAATTGGCAATGCGATCGGCTGTTAACTGAAACGTTGGAAATTCGAGCCCTCCCGGGAGTGGTGTGTTGCTTTTTATTCTTTGGGCTGATAGCTTTGAAGATATGTTCTGGTGGTGGTGAGAGTGGAGCAGGACTGTCTCCGTGGCGCAATTGGCTAGTACCATCGGCTGTTAACCGAAAGGTTGGAGGTACGAGCCCATCCGGTGGTGGTGCGGCGCTTTTTTTCTTTGGGCAGATAGCTTTGAAGATATGTCCTGATGGTGGTGAGAGTGGAGCACGACTGTCTCCGTGGTGCAATTGGCTAGCGCGATCGGCTGTTAAACGAAAGGTTGGAGGTACGAGCCCACCCGGTGGTGGTGCGGCGCTTTTTTTTCTTTGGGCTGATAGCTTTGAAGATATGTTCTGATGGTGGTGAGAGTGGAGCACGACTGTCTCCGTGGAGCAATTGGCTATTCGATCGGCTGTTAACTGAAAGGTTGGATGTTCGAGCCCTCCCGGGAAAGGTGTGTTGCTTTTTTTTCTTTGGGCTGATAGCTTTGAAGATAGGTTCTCATGGTGGTGAGAGTGGAGCAGGACTGTCTCCGTGGCGCAATCGGCTAGCACCATCGGCTGTTAACCGAAAGGTTGGAGGTACGAGCCCATCCGGTGGTGGTGCGGCGCTTTTTTTTGGGCTGATAGCTTTGAAGATATGTTCTGATGGTGGTGAGAGTGGAGCACGACTGTCTCTGTGGCGCAATTGGCTATTCGATCGGCTGTTAACTGAAAGGTTGGATGTTCGAGCCCTCCCGGGAGTGGTGTGTTGCTTTTTTTTCTTTGGGCTGATAGCTTTGAAGATAGGTTCTCATGGTGGTGAGAGTGGAGCAGGACTGTCTCTGTGGCGCAATTGGCTACCGCGATAGGCTGTTAACCGAAAGGTTGCAGGTACGAGCCACCCGGGGAGGTCAGGCGCTTTTTTTTCTTTAGGCTGATAGCTTTGAAGATATGTTCTGATGGTGGTGAGAGTGAACCACGACTGTCTTCATGGCGCAATTGGCTAGCGCGATTGGCTGTTAACCGAAAGTTTGGAGGTACGAGCCCACCCGGTGGTGGTGCGGCGCTTTTTTTTCTTTGGGCTGATAGCTCTGAAGAAATGTTCTGCCGGTGGTTAGAGTGGAGCACGACTGTCTCCGTGGCGCAACTGGCTACGCGATCGGCTGTTAACGGAAAGGTTGGAGGTTCGAGCCCTACCGGGAGTGGTGTGTTGCTTTTTTTTCTTTGGGCTGATAGCTTTGAAAATATGTTCTGATGGCGGTGAGTGGCGCAGGACTGTCTCCGTGGCGCAATTGGCTAGCGCGATCGGCTGTTAATCGAAAGGTTGGAGGTACGAGCCCACCCGGTGGTGGTGCGGCGCTTTTTTTTTTCTTTGTGCTGATAGCTTTAAAGATATGTTCTGATGGTGGTGAGAGTGGACCAGGACTCTCTCTATGGCGCAATTGGCTAGCGCGATCGGCTGTTAACTGAAAAGTTGGAGGTTCGAGCCCTCCCGGGAGTGGTGTGTTGCTTTTTTCTTTGCGCTGATAGCTTTGAAGATATGTTCCGATGGTGGTGAAAGTGGGGCATGACTGTCTCCGTGGCGCAATTGGCTAGCACGATCGGCTGTTAACCGAAAGGTTGGAGGTACGAGCCCATCCGGTGGTGGTGCGGCGCTTTTTTTTCTTTGGGCTGATAGCTTTGAAGATATGTTCTGATGGTGGTGAGAGTGGAGCACGACTGTCTCCGTGGAGCAATTGGCTATTCGATCGGCTGTTAACTGAAAGGTTGGATGTTCGAACCCACCCGGTGGTCGTGCGGCGCTTTTTTTTCTTTGGGCTGATAGCTTTGAAGATATGTTCTGATGACAGTGAGAGTGGAGCAGGACTGCCTCCGTGGCGCAGTTGGCTAGCGCGATCGGCTGTTAACCGAAAGGTTGGAGGTACGAGCCCATCCGGTGGTGGTGCGGCGCTTTTTTTCTTTAGGCTGATAGCTTTGAAGATATGTCCTGATGGTGGTGAGAGGGGAGCACGACTGTCTCCGTGGTGCAATTGGCTAGCGCGATCGGCTGTTAACCGAAACGTTGGAGGTTCGAGCCCACCCGGTGGTGGTGCGGCGCTTTTTTTTCTTTGCGCTGATAGCTTTGAAGATACGTTCTGATGGTGGTGAGAGTGGAGCACGACTGTCTCCGTGGCGCAATTGGCTAGCGCGATTGGCTGTAACGGAAAAGTTAGAGGTTCGAGCCCACCCGGTGGTGGTGCGGCGCTTTTTTTTCTTTGGGCTGATAGCTTTGAAGATATGTTCTGATGACAGTGAGAGTGGAGCAGGACTGCCTCCGTGGCGCAGTTGGCTAGCGCGATCGGCTGTTAACCGAAAAGTTGGAGGTTCGAGCCCTCCCTGGAGTGGTGTGTTGCTTTTTTCTTTGCGCTGATAGCTTTGAAGATATGTTCTGATGGTGGTGAGAGTGGAGCAAGACTGTCTCTGCTGCGCAATTGACTAGCTGAATCGGCTGTTAACCGAAAGGTTGGAGTTTCGAGCCCTCCCGGGAGTGGTGTGTTGCTTTTTTCTTTGCGCTGAGAGCTTTGAAGATATGTTCTGATGGTGGTGAATGTGGAGCACGACTGTCTCCGTGGCGCAATTGGCTAGCGTGATCGGCTGTTAACCGAAAGGTTGGAGGTTCGAGCCCACCTGGTGGTGGGGCGGCGCTTTTTTTTCTTTGGGCTGATAGCTTTGAAGATATGTTCTGATGGTGGTGAGAGCGGAGCAGGACTGTCTCCGTGGCGCAATTGGCTAGCGCGATCGGCTGTTAACGGAAAGGTTGGAGTTTCGAGCCCACCCGGTGGTAGTGCGGCGCTATTTTTTCTTTGGGCTGATAGCTTTGAAGATATGTTCGGATGGTGGCGAGAATGGAGCAGGACTGTCTCCGTGCCGCAAATGGCTAGCGAGATCGGCTGTTAACCGAAAAATTGGAGGTACGAGCCCACCTGGTGGTGGTGCGTCGCTTTTTTTTTGTTTGGGCTGATAGCTCTGAAGAAATGTTCTGACGATGGTGAGAGTGGAGCACGACTGTCTCCGTGGAGAAATTGGCAATGCGATCGGCTGTTAACTGAAACGTTGGAAATTCGAGCCCTCCCGGGAGTGGTGTGTTGCTTTTTATTCTTTGGGCTGATAGCTTTGAAGATATGTTCTGGTGGTGGTGAGAGTGGAGCAGGACTGTCTCCGTGGCGCAATTGGCTAGTACCATCGGCTGTTAACCGAAAGGTTGGAGGTACGAGCCCATCCGGTGGTGGTGCGGCGCTTTTTTTCTTTGGGCAGATAGCTTTGAAGATATGTCCTGATGGTGGTGAGAGTGGAGCACGACTGTCTCTGTGGTGCAAATGGCTAGCGCGATCGGCTGTTAAACGAAAGTTTGGAGGTACGAGCCCACCCGGTGGTGGTGCGGCGCTTTTTTTTCTTTGGGCTGATAGCTTTGAAGATATGTTCTGATGGTGGTGAGAGTGGAGCACGACTGTCTCCGTGGAGCAATTGGCTATTCGATCGGCTGTTAACTGAAAGGTTGGATGTTCGAGCCCTCCCGGGAGTGGTGTGTTGCTTTTTTTTCTTTGGGCTGATAGCTTTGAAGATAGGTTCTCATGGTGGTGAGAGTGGAGCAGGACTGTCTCCGTGGCGCAATCGGCTAGCACCATCGGCTGTTAACCGAAAGGTTGGAGGTACGAGCCCATCCGGTGGTGGTGCGGCGCTTTTTTTTGGGCTGATAGCTTTGAAGATATGTTCTGATGGTGGTGAGAGTGGAGCACGACTGTCTCCGTGGCGCAATTGGCTATTCGATCGGCTGTTAACTGAAAGGTTGGATGTTCGAACCCTCCCGGGAGTGGTGTGTTGCTTTTTTTTCTTTGGGCTGATAGCTTTGAAGATAGGTTCTCATGGTGGTGAGAGTGGAGCAGGACTGTCTCTGTGGCGCAATTGGCTACCGCGATAGGCTGTTAACCGAAAGGTTGCAGGTACGAGCCACCCGGGGAGGTCAGGCGCTTTTTTTCTTTAGGCTGATAGCTTTGAAGATATGTCCTGATGGTGGTGAGAGGGGAGCACGACTGTCTCCGTGGTGCAATTGGCTAGCGCGATCGGCTGTTAACCGAAACGTTGGAGGTTCGAGCCCACCCGGTGGTGGTGCGGCGCTTTTTTTTCTTTGCGCTGATAGCTTTGAAGATACGTTCTGATGGTGGTGAGAGTGGAGCACGACTGTCTCCGTGGCGCAATCGGCTAGCGCGATTGGCTGTAACGGAAAAGTTAGAGGTTCGAGCCCACCCGGTGGTGGTGCGGCGCTTTTTTTTCTTTGGGCTGATAGCTTTGAAGATATGTTCTGATGACAGTGAGAGTGGAGCAGGACTGCCTCCGTGGCGCAGTTGGCTAGCGCGATCGGCTGTTAACCGAAAAGTTGGAGGTTCGAGCCCTCCCTGGAGTGGTGTGTTGCTTTTTTCTTTGCGCTGATAGCTTTGAAGATATGTTCTGATGGTGGTGAGAGTGGAGCACGACTGTCTCCGTGGCGCAATTGGCTAGCGTGATCGGCTGTTAACCGAAAGGTTGGAGGTTCGAGCCCACCTGGTGGTGGGGCGGCGCTTTTTTTTCTTTGGGGTGATAGCTTTGAAGATATGTTCTGATGGTGGTGAGAGCGGAGCAGAACTGTCTCCGTGGCGCAATTGGCTAGCGCGATCGGCTGTTAACGGAAAGGTTGGAGTTTCGAGCCCACCCGGTGGTAGTGCGGCGCTATTTTTTCTTTGGGCTGATAGCTTTGAAGATATGTTCGGATGGTGGCGAGAATGGAGCAGGACTGTCTCCGTGCCGCAAATGGCTAGCGAGATCGGCTGTTAACCGAAAAATTGGAGGTACGAGCCCACCTGGTGGTGGTGCGTCGCTTTTTTTTTGTTTGGGCTGATAGCTCTGAAGAAATGTTCTGACGATGGTGAGAGTGGAGCACGACTGTCTCCGTGGAGCAATTGGCAATGCGATCGGCTGTTAACTGAAACGTTGGAAATTCGAGCCCTCCCGAGAGTGGTGTGTTGCTTTTTATTCTTTGGGCTGATAGCTTTGAAGATATGTTCTGGTGGTGGTGAGAGTGGAGCAGGACTGTCTCCGTGGCGCAATTGGCTAGTACCATCGGCTGTTAACCGAAAGGTTGGAGGTACGAGCCCATCCGGTGGTGGTGCGGCGCTTTTTTTCTTTGGGCAGATAGCTTTGAAGATATGTCCTGATGGTGGTGAGAGTGGAGCACGACTGTCTCCGTGGTGCAATTGGCTAGCGCGATCGGCTGTTAAACGAAAGGTTGGAGGTACGAGCCCACCCGGTGGTGGTGCGGCGCTTTTTTTTCTTTGGGCTGATAGCTTTGAAGATATGTTCTGATGGTGGTGAGAGTGGAGCACGACTGTCTCCGTGGAGCAATTGGCTATTCGATCGGCTGTTAACTGAAAGGTTGGATGTTCGAGCCCTCCCGGGAGTGGTGTGTTGCTTTTTTTTCTTTGGGCTGATAGCTTTGAAGATAGGTTCTCATGGTGGTGAGAGTGGAGCAGGACTGTCTCCGTGGCGCAATCGGCTAGCACCATCGGCTGTTAACCGAAAGGTTGGAGGTACGAGCCCATCCGGTGGTGGTGCGGCGCTTTTTTTTGGGCTGATAGCTTTGAAGATATGTTCTGATGGTGGTGAGAGTGGAGCACGACTGTCTCCGTGGCGCAATTGGCTATTCGATCGGCTGTTAACTGAAAGGTTGGATGTTCGAGCCCTCCCGGGAGTGGTGTGTTGCTTTTTTTTCTTTGGGCTGATAGCTTTGAAGATAGGTTCTCATGGTGGTGAGAGTGGAGCAGGACTGTCTCTGTGGCGCAATTGGCTACCGCGATAGGCTGTTAACCGAAAGGTTGCAGGTACGAGCCACCCGGGGAGGTCAGGCGCTTTTTTTTCTTTAGGCTGATAGCTTTGAAGATATGTTCTGATGGTGGTGAGAGTGGACCACGACTGTCTTCATGGCGCAATTGGCTAGCGCGATTGGCTGTTAACCGAAAGTTTGGAGGTACGAGCCCACCCGGTGGTGGTGCGGCGCTTTTTTTTCTTTGGGCTGATAGCTCTGAAGAAATGTTCTGCCGGTGGTTAGAGTGGAGCACGACTGTCTCCGTGGCGCAACTGGCTACGCGATCGGCTGTTAACGGAAAGGTTGGAGGTTCGAGCCCTACCGGGAGTGGTGTGTTGCTTTTTTTTCTTTGGGCTGATAGCTTTGAAAATATGTTCTGATGGCGGTGAGTGGCGCAGGACTGTCTCCGTGGCGCAATTGGCTAGCGCGATCGGCTGTTAATCGAAAGGTTGGAGGTACGAGCCCACCCGGTGGTGGTGCGGCGCTTTTTTTTTTCTTTGTGCTGATAGCTTTAAAGATATGTTCTGATGGTGGTGAGAGTGGACCAGGACTCTCTCTATGGCGCAATTGGCTAGCGCGATCGGCTGTTAACTGAAAAGTTGGAGGTTCGAGCCCTCCCGGGAGTGGTGTGTTGCTTTTTTCTTTGCGCTGATAGCTTTGAAGATATGTTCCGATGGTGGTGAAAGTGGGGCATGACTGTCTCCGTGGCGCAATTGGCTAGCACGATCGGCTGTTAACCGAAAGGTTGGAGGTACGAGCCCATCCGGTGGTGGTGCGGCGCTTTTTTTTGGGCTGATAGCTTTGAAGATATGTTCTGATGGTGGTGAGAGTGGAGCACGACTGTCTCCGTGGCGCAATTGGCTATTCGATCGGCTGTTAACTGAAAGGTTGGATGTTCGAGCCCTCCCGGGAGTGGTGTGTTGCTTTTTATTCTTTGGGCTGATAGCTTTGAAGATATGTTCTGGTGGTGGTGAGAGTGGAGCAGGACTGTCTCCGTGGTGCAATTGGCTAGCGCGATCGGCTGTTAACCGAAACGTTGGAGGTTCGAGCCCACCCGGTGGTGGTGCGGCGCTTTTTTTTCTTTGCGCTGATAGCTTTGAAGATACGTTCTGATGGTGGTGAGAGTGGAGCACGACTGTCTCCGTGGCGCAATTGGCTAGCGCGATTGGCTGTAACGGAAAAGTTAGAGGTTCGAGCCCACCCGGTGGTGGTGCGGCGCTTTTTTTTCTTTGGGCTGATAGTTTTGAAGATATGTTCTGATGGTGGTGAGAATGGAGCAGGGCTGTCTCCGTGGCGCAATTGGCTAGCGCGATCGGCTGTTAACGGAAAGGTTGGAGTTTAGAGCCCACCCGGTGGTAGTGCGGCGCTTTTTTTTCTTTGGGCTGATAGCTTTGAAGATATTTATTTATTTATTTATTTATTTATTTATTTTACCCTCAGGGCCAAATGGCATTACAGAGGGGGGTGGGTTATTTACAATAAAATATTGAATTTAACAAAAAAAGCAGTGAATACGGTTAAATCGTACAAATAAATTTGGAAGAGCACAATGTTTGTTAATATGCTGTATAATAATACATGTTAGGTAATACAACAACAAGCCTAAATATACAATGTTAGCTGTTGCAACAAAACACAAAAAAAAGAACTTATTACACAATGTTAGCTAAAGCATCACGGAACAAATTGTTATCAGAAATAGCAACAATGTCACCGGGAAGTCTGTTCCACTCCTTTGATGTGCGAGGCAAAAAAGAATTGAAAAAAGTTTTTGTGTTGCATGAAGGGATGCCTACTTTGTGATGGTGGTCAATGCGGTGGGAAATGTGCTGTGGGCGAAGTAGTAGTTGGGCATGCAAGATGGGATGATGGTAGATCTTGTGAAATAGAGTTAGACGGGAGACTTTTCTGCGAGATGCTAAGGAAGGAAGTGCAAGTGAAGTTTTCATGGTTGAAATGCTAGCGGTTCTGTTATAATTGGACAATATTAAACGAACGGAGTTATTCTGAACAAGTTCAAGGGAAGTTACCAGGTTATTATAGGTAGGGTCCCACACGGTTGTAGCATATTCTAGTTTAGAGCGTATTAGTGTTTTATAAAGTAGCAGTTTTAAACCATGTGGAGCATTAAAAAAGTTACGTCGTAAATAGCCAAGCATGCGGTTAGCATTGATAATGATGTATTCAATATGAGTTGTCCAGTTGAGGTTAGTTGTTATGTGAACTCCAAGATACTTATAAGAGTTAACAGAATCCAAAGGAATGTTATTAAGATAGTAAATAGGTGAAGTAGTGCAACTTCTTGATACACGCATGATTTTACACTTTTTAATGTTTAGGTCCATTAGCCATTTATCACACCAGTTATATATAGCGTTAAGGTCAGACTGCAATATATTAATGTCATTATCGGTAGTAATTTCTCGAAAAATAACACAGTCGTCAGCAAATAGATGAATTTTTGATGATACAACTGATGACAGGTCATTAATATAAATGAGAAACAACAAGGGACCTAAGACGGACCCTTGCGGAACGCCAGAATGAACTTCGCGAAATGGAGAATTATGACAGTTGGCAGTAACGAATTGTGATCTGTTAGTGAGAAAGCATTCAATCCACATTAGTAGGTTACCGTCAAGGTTTAGTTGGTGTAGTTTGTAAAGTAGAAGTCTATGGCAAACCTTGTCAAAAGCTTTTGAAAAATCTAAAAAAATACAGTCAGCATGGGATGATTTATCAAGGATCTGATGTAAGTGATGAGTGAATGATATTAGCTGTGTTTCACATGAATATGTTTTACGGAAGCCATGTTGTGCTGACGTGAAAAATGAATTTGATTCTAAAAAATTGACTATGTTTGTAAATATTATATGCTCGAGCATTTTACAACAAATACTGGTTAAAGAAATGGGACGATAATTATTCGAAGAGTGTTTATTACCAGATTTATGGAGTGGAACGACTTTTCCGATTTTCCATTGACTAGGAATAGTAGAAGTATCTAGTGACTGTTGAAAAATTTTAGTAACTATAATGGAACTATAAGCGCTAGTATTTTTTAAAAATTTTGTGTTAATACCATCATAACCAGGAGATGAATCGTTCTTAAGTGATTCAATGAGACGTACAACTCCAAGAGTTTCGATAATCACGGATGACATGGGTGAATAATTGTGCAAGGTTGCGCTAGGTAAATCATTATGGCTATCTACGGAGAAGTTTTGGATAAAAGAATCGTTGAGAACAGAAGCGCAAAGGGCTTCACTAATTTCGTTACCGGATGAATCGATCAAGGAAATATGATTGTCAGATAGGGGGTTAATAACTCGCCAGAATTTTTTTGCATTTGTTTGTAACATAGACGGCAGGACTTGAGTGAGGAAGTTGTCTTTAGCGGATTTTAGTGCAGATATGTAGATGGATGATGCAGATTTGTAGGCAGCCCAGCGTGGGTGGTTAGTGGGTAAACATCTTGCTGCACGATAAAAACGTTTCTTTCGGTTAGATAAGCGTTTGATGTACGCGTTGTACCATGGCGCACGTGCGTTAGTTGTGATAGTACGGCAAGGGATATACTTATTGGTTAGTTGTTCAACTTCATCTGCAAACATATCCCAGTTACACTGCACTGAACGGGTATCAAAACTGCTTAGAAATATGTCTAGAAAAGTTGCTAGTTCACTGTTTATCTTGTCAAAGTTGGCTTTTTTATAGTCCCGTATCTTTTTCTTTTTTTTATCTCTATTAGGACAGGGTGCATTAAATGAAAATGAAAGTAAAGAATGGTCACTGATACCTGGTGCGTAGGTTATAGCGGTAACAAAGTCTGGTCGGTTTGTTAGTATCAGATCAAGAATGCTAGCACTGTTAGTAGTTGCCCTAGTCGGTAAGGCCACTACTTGCGTCAGGGAAAACGTTGAACATAGGTTAATGAATTCATTTGGTTGCGGCGAAGACGGTAAAGAGTAGGGTGCGTATGCGTTCCACATTATACTAGGAAAGTTAAAATCTCCGAGGAGAAACAGGGGATGTGATGGAAATCGTGTGCAAACTATATTAATTGCGTCGTGAAGTTCATCGACAAATGTTGAAGGTGAAGAGGGAGAACGATAGCATACACCTAATATTATCTTATGGTGTCCAATGGTTACTATAGCCCAGACTAGCTCTAGTTCAGTGTTAATATGAATACAGGAAGAAGGAGTGTCTTTTGAGACTGCCAGAAGAACGCCGCCTCCCCTGCGCACTGTCCGATCACAACGGTACATGTGAAAATTGGTTGCGTCATCAAAGATTTCTTGATCGCGGACATGCGCATGGAGCCAAGTTTCAGTCAATGCAACTATTTTTGCGCTACATGTATCAATAGCTGATGATAAAGAATTATATTTATTTAGTACACTTCTAACGTTAGAAAAAATGACAGATACCTGAAGATTTGATTTGTGGTCACCTCCCCTCGCGCAACCCTATGTAGTCGTGTTCACAGAAGAAGAAGCTCTCGCATTATTGACATAATTGGTACGTTTTTTCACCTCTAGAACTTTGTCGCACTCGGGAAAATACATGTAACATTTGTTATTTAGTAGTAACTTGTTGTAACGCAGCTTAAGTGGTGAAGAACCGGCCTGAGCTTTCCCAAAGTCAATAAGTTTTTTACGTGCCTGCCTCGTTGCCACAGAGAAATCTTCGCTTACTGAAATATTCTTATCTTTTAGTTGATTGCGCAGTGACAGCACTTTCTCTTTCGTTTTGAAGTCAGTGAACTTGGCGACGATGGGGCGGCACTTAGTGGGTGAAGGGTTACCCAAACGGTGCACCCTTTGAAATGACTCGCTGGAAAAACTGTCAAGAATAGCAGAAATAGAATTCGTCAATTTCGCCTCGGTTTCTTGCCACGTTTCTCTAGAGTCTGGAACACCATGAAAGATTAAATTGTCCCTTCTGGACCTGTCCTCTAGCTCGGTTAGTCTAGATTGCACGTGGTTATTCTCGTCGGTTAGTTCTTCTACGGCTTTTTGCACACTTGCTAATTCTTCAGTCATAGTATCCAGTTTGATCGATTTTTCTTCCAATTCGTCAAGCCGCTTCCGGATACCAGTAATTTCAACGTGAATGTTTTTTTTTTTTATGTTCTGATGGTGTGAGAATATGTTCTGATGGTGGTGAGAATGGAGCAGGGCTGTCTCCGTGCCGCAAATGGCTAGCGACATCGGCTGTTAACCGAAAATTTGGAGGTTCGAGCCCACCCGATGGTGGCGCGGCACTTTTTTTTTCTTTGGGCTGATAGCTTTGAAGATATGTTCTGATGGTGGTGAGAGTGGAGCAAGACTGTCTCTGCTGCGCAATTGACTAGCTGAATCGGCTGTTAACCGAAAGGTTGGAGTTTTGAGCCCTCCCGGGAGTGGTGTGTTGCTTTTTTCTTTGCGCTGAGAGCTTTGAAGATATGTTCTGGTGGTGGTGAATGTGGAGCACGACTGTCTCCGTGGCGCAATTGGCTAGCGTGATCGGCTGTTAACCGAAAGGTTGGAGGTTCGAGCCCACCCGGTGGTGGGGCGGCGCTTTTTTTTCTTTGGGCTGATAGCTTTGAAGATATGTTCTGATGGTGGTGAGAGTGGAGCAGGACTGTCTCCGTGGCGCAATTGGCTAGCGCGATCGGCTGTTAACGGAAAGGTTGGAGTTTCGAGCCCACCCGGTGGTAGTGCGGCGCTATTTTTTCTTTGGGCTGATAGCTTTGAAGATATGTTCTGATGGTGGCGAGAATGGAGCAGGACTGTCTCCGTGCCGCAAATGGCTAGCGAGATCGGCTGTTGACCGAAAAATTGGAGGTACGAGCCCACCTAGTGGTGGTGCGTCGCTTTTTTTTGTTTGGGCTGATAGCTCTGAAGAAATGTTCTGACGATGGTGAGAGTGGAGCACGACTGTCTCCGTGGAGCAATTGGCAATGCGATCGGCTGTTAACTGAAACGTTGGAGGTTCGAGCCCTCCCGGGAATGGTGTGTTGCTTTTTATTCTTTGGGCTGATAGCTTTGAAGATATGTTCTGGTGGTGGTGAGAGTGGAGCAGGACTGTCTCCATGGCGCAATTGGCTAGTACCATCGGCTGTTAACCGAAAGGTTGGAGGTACGAGCCCATCCGGTGGTGGTGCGGCGCTTTTTTTCTTTGGGCTAATAGCTTTGAAGATATGTCCTGATGGTGGTGAGAGTGGAGCACGACTGTCTCCGTGGTGCAATTGGCTAGCGCGATCGGCTGTTAAACGTAAGGTTGGAGGTACGAGCCCACCCGGTGGTGGTGCGGCGCTTTTTTTTCTTTGGGCTGATAGCTTTGAAGATATTGCTGATGGTGGTGAGAGTGGAGCACGACTGTCTCCGTGGAGCAATTGGCTATTCGATCGGCTGTTAACTGAAAGGTTGGATGTTCGAGCCCTCCCGGGAGTGGTGTGTTGCTTTTTTTTCTTTGGGCTGATAGCTTTGAAGATAGGTTCTCATCGTGGTGAGAGTGGAGCAGGACTGTCTCCGTGGCGCAATCGGCTAGCACCATCGGCTGTTAACCGAAAGGTTAGAGGTACGAGCCCATCCGGTGGTGGTGCGGCGCTTTTTTTTGGGCTGATAGCTTTGAAGATATGTTCTGATGGTGGTGAGAGTGGAGCACGACTGTCTCCGTGGCGCAATTGGCTATTCGATCGGCTGTTAACTGAAAGGTTGGATGTTTGAGCCCTCCCGGGAGTGGTGTGTTGCTTTTTTTTCTTTGGGCTGATAGCTTTGAAGATAGGTTCTCATGGTGGTGAGAGTGGAGCAGGACTGTCTCTGTGGCGCAATTGGCTACCGCGATAGGCTGTTAACCGAAAGGTTGCAGGTACGAGCCACCCGGGGAGGTCAGGCGCTTTTTTTTCTTTAGGCTGATAGCTTTGAAGATATGTTCTGATGGTGGTGAGAGTGGACCACGACTGTCTTCATGGCGCAATTGGCTAGCGCGATTGGCTGTTAACCGAAAGTTTGGAGGTACGAGCCCACCCGGTGGTGGTGCGGCGCTTTTTTTTCTTTGAGCTGATAGCTCTAAAGAAATGTTCTGCCGGTGGTTAGAGTGGAGCACGACTGTCTCCGTGGCGCAACTGGCTACGCGATCGGCTGTTAACGGAAAGGTTGGAGGTTCGAGCCCTACCGGGAGTGGTGTGTTGCTTTTTTTTCTTTGGGCTGATAGCTTTGAAAATATGTTCTGATGGCGGTGAGTGGCGCAGGACTGTCTCCGTGGCGCAATTGGCTAGCGCGATCGGCTGTTAATTGAAAGGTTGGAGGTACGAGCCCACCCGGTGGTGGTGCGGCGCTTTTTTTTCTTTGTGCTGATAGCTTTAAAGATATGTTCTGATGGTGGTGAGAGTGGACCAGGACTCTCTCTATGGCGCAATTGGCTAGCGCGATCGGCTGTTAACTGAAAAGTTGGAGGTTCGAGCCCTCCCGGGAGTGGTGTGTTGCTTTTTTCTTTGCGCTGATAGCTTTGAAGATATGTTCCGATGGTGGTGAAAGTGGGGCATGACTGTCTCCGTGGCGCAATTGGCTAGCACGATCGGCTGTTAACCGAAAGGTTGGAGGTTCGAGCCCACCCGGTGGTGGTGTGGCGCCTTTTTTGCTTTGGGCTGATAGCTCTGAAGAAATGTTCTGACGGTGGTGAGAGTGGAGCACGACTGTCTCCGTGGCGCAATTGGCTAGCGCGATCGGCTGTTAACCGAAAGGTTGGAGGTTCGAGCCCACCCGGTGGTGGTGCGGCGCTTTTTTTTCTTTGCGCTGATAGCTTTGAAGATACGTTCTGATGGTGGTGAGAGTGGAGCACGACTGTCTCCGTGGCGCAATTGGCTGGCGCGATTGGCTGTAACGGAAAAGTTAGAGGTTCGAGCCCACCCGGTGGTGGTGCGGCGCTTTTTTTCTTTGGGCTGATAGCTTTGAAGATATGTTCTGATGGTGGTGAGAATGGAGCAGGGCTGTCTCCGTGCCGCAAATGGCTAGCGACATCGGCTGTTAACCGAAAAATTGGAGGTTCGAGCCCACCCGGTGGTGGTGCGGCACTTTTTTTTTCTTTGGGCTGATAGCTTTGAAGATATTTTCTGATGGTGGTGAAACTGGGGCACGACTGTCTCTGTGGCGCAATTGGCTAGCACGAGCGGCTGTTAACCGAAAGGTTGGAGGTTCGAGCCCACCCGGTGGTGGTGCGGCGCTTTTTTTTGGGCTGATAGCTCTGAAGAAATGTTCTGACGGTGGTGAGAGTGGAGCACGACTGTCTCCGTGGCGCAAATGGCTAGCGCGATCGGCTGTTAACCGAAATGTTGGAGGTTCGAACCCACCCGGTGGTCGTGCGGCGCTTTTTTTCTTTGGGCTGATAGCTTTGAAGATATGTTCTGATGACAGTGAGAGTGGAGCAGGACTGCCTCCGTGGCGCAGTTGGCTAGCGCGATCGGCTGTTAACCGAAAAGTTGGAGGTTCGAGCCCTCCCTGGAGTGGTGTGTTGCTTTTTTCTTTGCGCTGATAGCTTTGAAGATATGTTATGATGGTGGTGAGAGTGAAGCAAGACTGTCTCTGCTGCGCAATTGACTAGCTGAATCGGCTGTTAACCGAAAGGTTGGAGTTTCGAGCCCTCCCGGGAGTGGTGTGTTACTTTTTTCTTTGCGCTGAGAGCTTTGAAGATATGTTCTGATGGTGGTGAATGTGGAGCACGACTGTCTCCGTGGCGCAATTGGCTAGCGTGATCGGCTGTTAACCGAAAGGTTGGAGGTTCGAGCCCACCCGGTGGTGGGGCGGCGCTTTTTTTTGGGCTGATAGCTTTGAAGAAATGTTCTGACGATGGTGAGAGTGGAGCACGACTGTCTCCGTGGCGCAATTGGCAATGCGATCCGCTGTTAACTGAAACGTTGGAGGTTCGAGCCCTCCCGGGAGTGGTGTGTTGCTTTTTATTCTTTGGGCTGATAGCTTTGAAGATATGTTCTGGTGGTGGTGAGAGTGGAGCAGGACTGTCTCCGTGGCGCAATTGGCTAGTACCATCGGCTGTTAACCGAAAGGTTGGAGGTACGAGCCCATCCGGTGGTGGTGCGGCGCTTTTTTTCTTTGGGCTGATAGCTTTGAAGATATGTCCTGATGGTGGTGAGAGTGGAGCACGACTGTCTCCGTGGTGCAATTGGCTAGCGCGATCAGCTGTTAAACGAAAGGTTGGAGGTACGAGCCCACCCGGTGGTGGTGCGGCGCTTTTTTTTCTTTGGGCTGATAGCTTTGAAGATATGTTCTGATGGCGGTGAGAGTGGAGCACGACTGTCTCCGTGGAGCAATTGGCTATTCGATCGGCTGTTAACTGAAAGGTTGGAGGTACGAACCCATCCGGTGGTGGTGCGGCGCTTTTTTTTGGGCTGATAGCTTTGAAGATATGTTCTGATGGTGGTGAGAGTGGAGCACGACTGTCTCCGTGGCGCAATTGGCTATTTGATCGGCTGTTAACTGAAAGGTTGGATGTTCGAGCCCTCCCGGGAGTGGTGTGTTGCTTTTTTTTCTTTGGGCTGATAGCTTTGAAGATAGGTTCTCATGGTGGTGAGAGTGGAGCAGGACTGTCTCTGTGGCGCAATTGGCTACCGCGATAGGCTGTTAACCGAAAGGTTGCAGGTACGAGCCACCCGGGGAGGTCAGGCGCTTTTTTTTCTTTAGGCTGATAGCTTTGAAGATATGTTCTGATGGTGGTGAGAGTGGACCACGACTGTCTTCATGGCGCAATTGGCTAGCGCGATTGGCTGTTAACCGAAAGTTTGGAGGTACGAGCCCACCCGGTGGTGGTGCGGCGCTTTTTTTTCTTTGGGCTGATAGCTCTGAAGAAATGTTCTGCCGGTGGTTAGAGTGAAGCACGACTGTCTCCGTGGCGCAACTGGCTACGCAATCGGCTGTTAACGGAAAGGTTGGAGGTTCGAGCCCTACCGGGAGTGGTGTGTTGCTTTTTTTTTGGGCTGATATCTTTGAAAATATGTTCTGATGGCGGTGAGTGGCGCAGGACTGTCTCCGTGGCGCAATTGGCTAGCGCGATCGGCTGTTAATCGAAAGGTTGGAGGTACGAGCCCACCCGGTGGTGGTGCGGCGCTTTTTTTTTTCTTTGTGCTGATAGCTTTAAAGATATGTTCTGATGGTGGTGAGAGTGGACCAGGACTCTCTCTATGGCGCAATTGGCTAGCGCGATCGGCTGTTAACTGAAAAGTTGGAGGTTCGAGCCCTCCCGGGAGTGGTGTGTTGCTTTTTTCTTTGCGCTGATAGCTTTGAAGATATGTTCCGATGGTGGTGAAAGTGGGGCATGACTGTCTCCGTGGCGCAATTGGCTAGCACGATCGGCTGTTAACCGAAAGGTTGGAGGTACGAGCCCATCCGGTGGTGGTGCGGCGCTTTTTTTGGGCTGATAGCTTTGAAGATATGTTCTGATGGTGGTGAGAGTGGAGCACGACTGTCTCCGTGGCGCAATTGGCTATTCGATCGGCTGTTAACTGAAAGGTTGGATGTTCGAGCCCTCCCGGGAGTGGTGTGTTGCTTTTTATTCTTTGGGCTGATAGCTTTGAAGATATGTTCTGGTGGTGGTGAGAGTGGAGCAGGACTGTCTCCGTGGCGCAATTGGCTAGTACCATCGGCTGTTAACTGAAAGGTTGGAGGTACGAGCCCATCCGGTGGTGGTGCGGCGCTTTTTTTCTTTAGGCTGATAGCTTTGAAGATATGTCCTGATGGTGGTGAGAGGGGAGCACGACTGTCTCCGTGGTGCAATTGGCTAGCGCGATCGGCTGTTAACCGAAAGGTTGGAGGTTCGAGCCCACCCGGTGGTGGTGCGGCGCTTTTTTTTCTTTGCGCTGATAGCTTTGAAGATACGTTCTGATGGTGGTGAGAGTGGAGCACGACTGTCTCCGTGGCGCAATTGGCTAGCGCGATTGGCTGTAACGGAAAAGTTAGAGGTTCGAGCCCACCCGGTGGTGGTGCGGCGCTTTTTTTTCTTTGGGCTGATAGTTTTGAAGATATGTTCTGATGGTGGTGAGAGTGGAGCAGGGCTGTCTCCGTGGCGCAATTGGCTAGCGCGATCGGCTGTTAACGGAAAGGTTGGAGTTTAGAGCCCACCCGGTGGTAGTGCGGCGCTTTTTTTTCTTTGGGCTGATAGCTTTGAAGATATGTTCTGATGGTGGTGAGAATGGAGCAGGGCTGTCTCCGTGCCGCAAATGGCTAGCGACATCGGCTGTTAACCGAAAATTTGGAGGTTCGAGCCCACCCGGTGGTGGTGCGGCACTTTTTTTTTCTTTGGGCTGATAGCTTTGAAGATAAGTTCTGATGGTGGTGAAAGTGGGGCACGACTGTCTCTGTGGCGCAATTGGCTAGCACGATCGGCTGTTAACCGAAAGGTTGGAGGTTCGAGCCCACCCGGTGGTGGTGCGGCGCTTTTTTTTGGGCTGATAGCTCTGAAGAAATGTTCTGACGGTGGTGAGAGTGGAGCACGACTGTCTCCGTGGCGCAAATGGCTAGCGCGATCGGCTGTTAACCGAAATGTTGGAGGTTCGAACCCACCCGGTGGTCGTGCGGCGCTTTTTTTTCTTTGGGCTGATAGCTTTGAAGATATGTTCTGATGACAGTGAGAGTGGAGCAGGACTGCCTCCGTGGCGCAGTTGGCTAGCGCGATCGGCTGTTAACCGAAACGTTGGAGGTTCGAGCCCTCCCTGGAGTGGCGTGTTGCTTTTTTCTTTGCGCTGATAGCTTTGAAGATATGTTCTGATGGTGGTGAGAGTGGAGCAAGACTGTCTCTGCTGCGCAATTGACTAGCTGAATCGGCTGTTAACCGAAAGGTTGGAGTTTTGAGCCCTCCCGGGAGTGGTGTGTTGCTCTTTTCTTTGCGCTGAGAGCTTTGAAGATATGTTCTGATGGTGGTGAATGTGGAGCACGACTGTCTCCGTGGCGCAATTGGCTAGCGTGATCGGCTGTTAACCGAAAGGTTGGAGGTTCGAGCCCACCCGGTGGTGGGGCGGCGCTTTTTTTTCTTTGGGCTGATAGCTTTGAAGATATGTTCTGATGGTGGTGAGAGTGGAGCAGGACTGTCTCCGTGGCGCAATTGGCTAGAGCGAGCGGCTGTTAACGGAAAGGTTGGAGTTTCGAGCCCACCCGGTGGTAGTGCGGCGCTATTTTTTCTTTGGGCTGATAGCTTTGAAGATATGTTCTGATGGTGGCGAGAATGGAGCAGGACTGTCTCCGTGCCGCAAATGGCTAGCGAGATCGGCTGTTAACCGAAAAATTGGAGGTACGAGCCCACCTAGTGGTGGTGCGTCGCTTTTTTTTTGTTTGGGCTGATAGCTCTGAAGAAATGTTCTGACGATGGTGAGAGTGGAGCACGACTGTCTCCGTGGAGCAATTGGCAATGCGATCGGCTGTTAACTGAAACGTTGGAGGTTCGAGCCCTCCCGGGAGTGGTGTGTTGCTTTTTATTCTTTGGGCTGATAGCTTTGAAGATATGTTCTGGTGGTGGTGAGAGTGGAGCAGGACTGTCTCCGTGGCGCAATTGGCTAGTACCATCGGCTGTTAACCGAAAGGTTGGAGGTACGAGCCCATCGGGTGGTGGTGCGGCGCTTTTTTTCTTTGGGCTAATAGCTTTGAAGATATGTCCTGATGGTGGTGAGAGTGGAGCACGACTGTCTCCGTGGTGCAATTGGCTAGCGCGATCGGCTGTTAAACGTAAGGTTGGAGGTACGAGCCCACCCGGTGGTGGTGCGGCGCTTTTTTTTCTTTGGGCTGATAGCTTTGAAGATATTGCTGATGGTGGTGAGAGTGGAGCACGACTGTCTCCGTGGAGCAATTGGCTATTCGATCGGCTGTTAACTGAAAGGTTGGATGTTCGAGCCCTCCCGGGAGTGGTGTGTTGCTTTTTTTTCTTTGGGCTGATAGCTTTGAAGATAGGTTCTCATGGTGGTGAGAGTGGAGCAGGACTGTCTCCGTGGCGCAATCGGCTAGCACCATCGGCTGTTAACCGAATGGTTGGAGGTACGAGCCCATCCGGTGGTGGTGCGGCGCTTTTTTTTTGGGCTGATAGCTTTGAAGATATGTTCTAATGGTGGTGAGAGTGGAGCACGACTGTCTCCGTGGCGCAATTGGCTATTCGATGGGCTGTTAACTGAAAGGTTGGATGTTCGAGCCCTCCCGGGAGTGGTGTGTTGCTTTTTTTTCTTTGGGCTGATAGCTTTGAAGATAGGTTCTCATGGTGGTGAGAGTGGAGCAGGACTGTCTCTGTGGCGCAATTGGCTACCGCGATAGGCTGTTAACCGAAAGGTTGCAGGTACGAGCCACCCGGGGAGGTCAGGCGCTTTTTTTTCTTTAGGCTGATAGCTTTGAAGATATGTTCTGATGGTGGTGAGAGTGGACCACGACTGTCTTCATGGCGCAATTGGCTAGCGCGATTGGCTGTTAACCGAAAGTTTGGAGGTACGAGCCCACCCGGTGGTGGTGCGGCGCTTTTTTTTCTTTGGGCTGATAGCTCTGAAGAAATGTTCTGCCGGTGGTTAGAGTGGAGCACGACTGTCTCCGTGGCGCAACTGGCTACGCGATCGGCTGTTAACGGAAAGGTTGGAGGTTCGAGCCCTACCGGGAGTGGTGTGTTGCTTTTTTTTCTTTGGGCTGATAGCTTTGAAAATATGTTCTGATGGCGGTGAGTGGCGCAGGACTGTCTCCGTGGCGCAATTGGCTAGCGCGATCGGCTGTTAATCGAAAGGTTGGAGGTACGAGCCCACCCGGTGGTGGTGCGGCGCTTTTTTTTCTTTGTGCTGATAGCTTTAAAGATAAGTTCTGATGGTGGTGAGAGTGGACCAGGACTCTCTCTATGGCGCAATTGGCTAGCGCGATCGGCTGTTAACTGAAAAGTTGGTGGTTCGAGCCCTCCCGGGAGTGGTGTGTTGCATTTTTCTTTGCGCTGATAGCTTTGAAGATATGTTCCGATGGTGGTGAAAGTGGGGCATGACTGTCTCCGTGGCGCAATTGGCTAGCACGATCGGCTGTTAACCGAAAGGTTGGAGGTTCGAGCCCACCCGGTGGTGGTGTGGCGCCTTTTTTGCTTTGGGCTGATAGCTCTGAAGAAATGTTCTGACGGTGGTGAGAGTGGAGCACGACTGTCTCCGTGGTGCAATTGGCTAGCGCGATCGGCTGTTAACCGAAAGGTTGGAGGTTCGAGCCCACCCGGTGGTGGTGCGGCGCTTTTTTTTCTTTGCGCTGATAGCTTTGAAGATACGTTCTGATGGTGGTGAGAGTGGAGCACGACTGTCTCCGTGGCGCAATTGGCTGGCGCGATTGGCTGTAACGGAAAAGTTAGAGGTTCGAGCCCACCCGGTGGTGGTGCGGCGCTTTTTTTCTTTGGGCTGATAGCTTTGAAGATATGTTCTGATGGTGGTGAGAGTGGAGCAGGGCTGTCTCCGTGGCGCAATTGGCTAGCGCGATCGGCTGTTAACGGAAAGGTTGGAGTTTAGAGCCCACCCGGTGTTAGTGCGGCGCTTTTTTTTCTTTGGGCTGATAGCTTTGAAGATATGTTCTGATGGTGGTGAGAATGGAGCAGGGCTGTCTCTGTGCCGCAAATGGCTAGCGACATCGGCTGTTAACCGAAAAATTGGAGGTTCGAGCCCACCCGGTGGTGGTGCGGCACTTTTTTTTTCTTTGGGCTGATAGCTTTGAAGATATTTTCTGATGGTGGTGAAACTGGGGCACGACTGTCTCTGTGGCGCAATTGGCTAGCACGATCGGCTGTTAACCGAAAGGTTGGAGGTTCGAGCCCACCCGGTGGTGGTGCGGCGCTTTTTTTTGGGCTGATAGCTCTGAAGAAATGTTCTGACGGTGGTGAGAGTGGAGCACGACTGTCTCCGTGGCGCAAATGGCTAGCGCGATCGGCTGTTAACCGAAATGTTGGAGGTTCGAACCCACCCGGTGGTCGTGCGGCGCTTTTTTTTCTTTGGGCTGATAGCTTTGAAGATATGTTCTGATGACAGTGAGAGTGGAGCAGGACTGCCTCCGTGGCGCAGTTGGCTAGCGCGATCGGCTGTTAACCGAAAAGTTGGAGGTTCGAGCCCTCCCTGGAGTGGTGTGTTGCTTTTTTCTTTGCGCTGATAGCTTTGAAGATATGTTATGATGGTGGTGAGAGTGGAGCAAGACTGTCTCTGCTGCGCAATTGACTAGCTGAATCGGCTGTTAACCGAAAGGTTGGAGTTTCGAGCCCTCCCGGGAGTGGTGTGTTGCTTTTTTCTTTGCGCTGAGAGCTTTGAAGATATGTTCTGATGGTGGTGAATGTGGAGCACGACTGTCTCCGTGGCGCAATTGGCTAGCGTGATCGGCTGTTAACCGAAAGGTTGGAGGTTCGAGCCCAAAGGTTGGAGTTTCGAGCCCTCCCGGGAGTGATGTGTTGCTTTCTTCTTTGCGCTGAGAGCTTTGAAGATATGTTCTGATGGTGGTGAATGTGGAGCACGACTGTCTCCGTGGCGCAATTGGCTAGCGTGATCGGCTGTTAACCGAAAGGTTGGAGGTTCGAGCCCACCCGGTGGTGGGGCAGCGCTTTTTTTTTGGGCTGATAGCTTTGAAGATATGTTCTGATGGTGGTGAGAGTGGAGCAGGACTGTCTCCGTGGCGCAATTGGCTAGCGCGATCGGCTGTTAACGGAAAGGTTGGAGTTTCGAGCCCACCCGGTGGTAGTGCGGCGCTATTTTTTCTTTGGGCTGATAGCTTTGAAGATATGTTCTGATGGTGGCGAGAACGGAGCAGGACTGTCTCCGTGCCGCAAATGGCTAGCGAGATCGGCTGTTAACCGAAAAATTGGAGGTACGAGCCCACCTGGTGGTGGTGCGTCGCTTTTTTTTGTTTGGGCTGATAGCTCTGAAGAAATGTTCTGACGATGGTGAGAGTGGAGCACGACTGTCTCCGTGGCGCAATTGGCAATGCGATCCGCTGTTAACTGAAACGTTGGAGGTTCGAGCCCTCCCGGGAGTGGTGTGTTGCTTTTTATTCTTTGGGCTGATAGCTTTGAAGATATGTTCTGGTGGTGGTGAGAGTGGAGCAGGACTGTCTTCGTGGCGCAATTGGCTAGTACCATCGGCTGTTAACCGAAAGGTTGGAGGTACGAGCCCATCCGGTGGTGGTGCGGCGCTTTTTTTCTTTGGGCTGATAGCTTTGAAGATATGTCCTGATGGTGGTGAGAGTGGAGCACGACTGTCTCCGTGGTGCAATTGGCTAGCGCGATCGGCTGTTAAACGAAAGGTTGGAGGTACGAGCCCACCCGGTGGTGGTGCGGCGCTTTTTTTTCTTTGGGCTGATAGCTTTGAAGATATGTTCTGATGGTGGTGAGAGTGGAGCACGACTGTCTCCGTGGAGCAATTGGCTATTCGATCGGCTGTTAACTGAAAGGTTGGATGTTCGAGCCCTCCCGGGAGTGGTGTGTTGCTTTTTATTCTTTGGGCTGATAGCTTTGAAGATATGTTCTGGTGGTGGTGAGAGTGGAGCAGGACTGTCTCCGTGGCGCAATTGGCTAGTACCATCGGCTGTTAACCGAAAGGTTGGAGGTACGAGCCCATCCGGTGGTGGTGCGGCGCTTTTTTTCTTTGGGCTGATAGCTTTGAAGATATGGCCTGATGGTGGTGAGAGTGGAGCACGACTGTCTCCGTGGCGCAATTGGCTAGCGTGATCGGCTGTTAACCGAAAGGTTGGAGGTTCGAGCCCACCCGGTGGTGGGGCGGCGCTTTTTTTTTGGGCTGATAGCTTTGAAGATATGTTCTGATGGTGGTGAGAGTGGAGCAGGACTGTCTCCGTGGCGCAATTGGCTAGCGCGATCGGCTGTTAACGGAAAGGTTGGAGTTTCGAGCCCACCCGGTGGTAGTGCGGCGCTATTTTTTCTTTGGGCTGATAGCTTTGAAGATATGTTCTGATGGTGGCGAGAATGGAGCAGGACTGTCTCCGTGCCGCAAATGGCTAGCGAGATCGGCTGTTAACCGAAAAATTGGAGGTACGAGCCCACCTGGTGGTGGTGCGTCGCTTTTTTTTGTTTGGGCTGATAGCTCTGAAGAAATGTTGTGACGATGGTGAGAGTGGAGCACGACTGTCTCCGTGGCGCAATTGGCAATGCGATCCGCTGTTAACTGAAACGTTGGAGGTTCGAGCCCTCCCGGGAGTGGTGTGTTGCTTTTTATTCTTTGGGCTGATAGCTTTGAAGATATGTTCTGGTGGTGGTGAGAGTGGAGCAGGACTGTCTCCGTGGCGCAATTGGCTAGTACCATCGGCTGTTAACCGAAAGGTTGGAGGTACGAGCCCATCCGGTGGTGGTGCGGCGCTTTTTTTCTTTGGGCTGATAGCTTTGAAGATATGTCCTGATGGTGGTGAGAGTGGAGCACGACTGTCTCCGTGGTGCAATTGGCTAGCGCGATCGGCTGTTAAACGAAAGGTTGGAGGTACGAGCCCATCCGGTGGTTGTGCGGCGCTTTTTTTTGGGCTGATAGCTTTGAAGATATGTTCTGATGGTGGTGAGAGTGGAGCACGACTGTCTCCGTGGAGCAATTGGCTATTCGATCGGCTGTTAACTGAAAGGTTGGATGTTCGAGCCCTCCCGGGAGTGGTGTGTTGCTTTTTTTTCTTTGGGCTGATAGCTTTGAAGATAGGTTCTCATGGTGGTGAGAGTGGAGCAGGACTGTCTCCGTGGCGCAATCGGCTAGCACCATCGGCTGTTAACCGAAAGGTTGGAGGTACGAGCCCATCCGGTGGTGGTGCGGCGCTTTTTTTGGGCTGATAGCTTTGAAGATATGTTCTGATGGTGGTGAGAGTGGAGCACGACTGTCTCCGTGGCGCAATTGGCTATTCGATCGGCTGTTAACTGAAAGGTTGGATGTTCGAGCCCTCCCGGGAGTGGTGTGTTGCTTTTTATTCTTTGGGCTGATAGCTTTGAAGATATGTTCTGGTGGTGGTGACAGTGGAGCAGGACTGTCTCCGTGGCGCAATTGGCTAGTACCATCGGCTGTTAACCGAAAGGTTGGAGGTACGAGCCCATCCGGTGGTGGTGCGGCGCTTTTTTTCTTTGGGCTGATAGCTTTGAAGATATGTTCTGATGGTGGTGAGAGTGGAGCACGACTGTCTTCATGGCGCAATTGGCTAGCGCGATTGGCTGTTAACCAAAAGTTTGGAGGTACGAGCCCACCCGGTGGTGGTGCGGCGCTTGTTTTTCTTTGGGCTGATAGCTCTGAAGAAATGTTCTGCCGGTGGTTAGAGTGGAGCACGACTGTCTCCGTGGCGCAACTGGCTACGCGATCGGCTGTTAACGGAAAGGTTGGAGGTTCGAGCCCTACCGGGAGTGGTGTGTTGCTTTTTTTTCTTTGGGCTGATAGCTTTGAAAATATGTTCTGATGGCGGTGAGTGGCGCAGGACTGTCTCCGTGGCGCAATTGGCTAGCGCGATCGGCTGTTAATCGAAAGGTTGGAGGTACGAGCCCACCCGGTGGTGGTGCGGCGCTTTTTTTTTTCTTTGTGCTGATAGCTTTAAAGATATGTTCTGATGGTGGTGAGAGTGGACCAGGACTCTCTCTATGGCGCAATTGGCTAGCGCGATCGGCTGTTAACTGAAAAGTTGGAGGTTCGAGCCCTCCCGGGAGTGGTGTGTTGCTTTTTTCTTTGCGCTGATAGCTTTGAAGATATGTTCCGATGGTGGTGAAAGTGCGGCATGACTGTCTCCGTGGCGCAATTGGCTAGCACGATCGGCTGTTAACCGAAAGGTTGGAGGTTCGAGCCCACCCGGTGGTGGTGTGGCGCCTTTTTTGCTTTGGGCTGATAGCTCTGAAGAAATGTTCTGACGGTGGTGAGAGTGGAGCATGACTGTCTCCGTGGCGTAATTGGCTAGCGCGATCGGCTGTTAACCGAAAGGTTGGAGGTTCGAGCCCACCCGGTGGTGGTGCGGCGCTTTTTTTTCTTTGCGCTGATAGCTTTGAAGATACGTTCTGATGGTGGTGAGAGTGGAGCACGACTGTCTCCGTGGCGCAATTGGCTGGCGCGATTGGCGGTAACGGAAAAGTTAGAAGTTCGAGCCCACCCGGTGGTGGTGCGGCGCTTTTTTTCTTTGGGCTGATAGCTTTGAAGATATGTTCTGATGGTGGTGAGAGTGGATCAGGGCTGTCTCCGTGGCGCAATTGGCTAGCGCGATCGGCTGTTAACGGAAAGGTTGGAGTTTAGAGCCCACCCGGTGGTAGTGCGGCGCTTTTTTTTCTTTGGGCTGATAGCTTTGAAGATATGTTCTGATGGTGGTGAGAATGGAGCAGGGCTGTTTCCGTGCCGCAAATGGCTAGCGACATCGGCTGTTAACCGAAAAATTGGAGGTTCGAGCCCACCCGGTGGTGGTGCGGCACTTTTTTTTTCTTTGGGCTGATAGCTTTGAAGATATGTTCTGATGGTGGTGAAACTGGGGCACGACTGTCTCTGTGGCGCAATTGGCTAGCACGATCGGCTGTTAACCGAAAGGTTGGAGGTTCGAGCCCACCCGGTGGTGGTGCGGCGCTTTTTTTGGGCTGATAGCTCTGAAGAAATGTTCTGACGGTGGTGAGAGTGGAGCACGACTGTCTCCGTGGCGCAAATGGCTAGCGCGATCGGCTGTTAACCGAAATGTTGGAGGTTCGAACCCACCCGGTGGTCGTGCGGCGCTTTTTTTTCTTTGGGCTGATAGCTTTGAAGATAGGTTCTCATGGTGGTGAGAGTGGAGCAGGACTGTCTCTGTGGCGCAATTGGCTACCGCGATAGGCTGTTAACCGAAAGGTTGCAGGTAGGAGCCAACCGGGGGAGGTGAGGCGCTTTTTTTTCTTTAGACTGATAGCTTTGAAGATATGTTCTGATGGTGGTGAGAGTGGAGCACGACTGTCTCCGTGGCGCAATTGGCTAGCGCGATCGGCTGTTAACCGAAAGGTTGGAGGTACGAGCCCACCTGGTGGTGGTGCGACGATTTTTTTTGTTTGGGCTGATAGCTCTGAAGAAATGTTCTGACGATGGTGAGAGTGGAGCACGACTGTCTCAGTGGCGCAATTGGCTATGTGATCGGCTGTTAACTGAAACGTTTGAGGTTCGAGCCCTCCCGGGAGTGGTGTGTTGCTTTTTATTCTTTGGGCTGATAGCTTTGAAGATATGTTCTGGTGGTGGTGAGAGTGGAGCAGGACTGTCCCCGTGGCGCAATTGGCTAGTACCATCGGCTGTTAACCGAAAGGTTGGAGGTACGAGCCCATCCGGTTGTGGTGCGGCGCTTTTTTTCTTTGGGCTGATAGCTTTGAAGATATGTCTTGATGGTGGTTTGAGTGGAGCACGACTGTCTCCGTGGTGCAATTGGCTATTCGATCGGCTGTTAACTAAAAGGTTGGATGTTCGAGCCCTGCCGGGAGTGGTGTGTTGCTTTTTTTTTCTTTGGGCTGATAGCTTTGAAGATAGGTTCTCATGGTGGTGAGAGTGGAGCAGGACCGTCTCCGTGGCGCAATTGGCTACCGCGATAGGCTGTTAACCGAAAGGTTGCAGGTACGAGCCACCCGGGGAGGTCAGGCGCTTTTTTTTCTTTAGGCTGATAGCTTTGAAGATATGTTCTGATGGTGGTGAGAGTGGAGCACGACTGTCTTCATGGCGCAATTGGCTAGCGCGATTGGCTGTTAACCGAAAGTTTGGAGGTACGAGCCCACCCGGTGGTGGTGCGGCGCTTTTTTTTCTATGGGCTGATAGCTCTGAAGAAATGTTCTGCCGGTGGTTAGAGTGGAGCACGACTGTCTCCGTGGCGCAACTGGCTACGCGATCGGCTGTTAACGGAAGGGTTGAAGGTTCGAGCCCTACCGGGAGTGGTGTGTTGCTTTTTTTTTCTTTGGGCTGATAGCTTTGAAAATATGTTCTGATGGTGGTGAGTGGCGCAGGACTGTCTCCGTGGCGCAATTGGCTAGCGCGATCGGCTGTTAATCGAAAGGTTGGAGGTACGAGCCCACCCGGTGGTGGTGCGGCGCTTTTTTTTTCTTTGTGCTGATAGCTTTGAAGATACGTTCTGATGGTGGTGAGAGTGGAGCACGACTGTCTCCGTGGCGCAATTGGCTGGCGCGATTGGCTGTAACGGAAAAGTTAGAGGTTCGAGCCCACCCGGTGGTGGTGCGGCGCTTTTTTTCTTTGGGCTGATAGCTTTGAAGATATGTTCTGATGGTGGTGAGAGTGGAGCAGGGCTGTCTCCGTGGCGCAATTGGCTAGCGCGATCGGCTGTTAACGGAAAGGTTGGAGTTTAGAGCCCACCCGGTGGTAGTGCGGCGCTTTTTTTTCTTTGGGCTGATAGCTTTGAAGATATGTTCTGATGGTGGTGATAGTGGCGCAGGACTGACTCCGTGGCGCAATTGGCTAGCGCGATCGGCTGTTATTCGAAAGGTTGGAGGTACGAGCCCACCCGGTGGTGGTGCGGCGCTTTTTTTTTCTTTGGGCTGATAGCTTTGAAGATATGTTCTGATGGTGGTGAGAATTGGGCACGACTGTGTCCGTACGCAATTGGCTAGCGCAATCGGCTGTTAACCGAAAGGTTGGAGGTTCGACCCCACCCGGTAGTGGTGCGGTGAATTTTTTTCTTTGGGCTGATAGCTTTGAAGATATATTCTGATGGTGGTGAGATTGGAGCAGGACTGTCTCTGTGGCGCAATTGGCTACCGCGATAGGCTGTTAACCGAAAGGTTGCAGGTAGGAGCCAACCGGGGGAGGTGAGGCGCTTTTTTTTTAGGCTGATAGCTTTGAAGATATGTTCTGATGGTGGTGAGAGTGGAGCACGACTGTCTCCGTGACGCAATTGGCCAGCACGATCGGCTGTTAACTGAAAGATTGGAGGTTCGAGCCCACCCGGTGGTGGTGCGGCGCTTTTTTTTGGGCTGATAGCTCTGAAAAAATGTTCTGACGGTGGTGAGAGTGGAGAACGACTGTCTCCGTGGCGCAAATGGCTAGCGCGATCGGCTGTTAACCGAAATGTTGGAGGTTCGAACCCACCCGGTGGTCGTGCGGCGCTTTCTTTTCTTTGGGCTGATAGCTTTGAAGATATGTTCTGATGACAGTGAGAGTGGAGCAGGACTGCCTCCGTGGCGCAGTTGGCTAGCGCGATCGGCTGTTACCGAAAAGTTGGAGGTTCGAGCCCTCCCTGGAGTGGTGTGTTGCTTTTTTCTTTGCGCTGATAGCTTTGAAGATATGTTCTGATGGTGGTGAGAGTGGAGCAAGACTGTCTCTGCTGCGCAATTGACTAGCTGAATCGGCTGTTAACCGAAAGGTTGGAGTTTCGAGCCCTCCCGGGAGTGGTGTGTTGCTTTTTTCTTTGCGCTGAGAGCTTTGAAGATATGTTCTGATGGTGTTGAATGTGGAGCACGACTGTCTCCGTGGCGCAATTGGCTAGTACCATCGGCTGTTAACCGAAAGGTTGGAGGTACGAGCCCATCCGGTGGTGGTGCGGCGCTTTTTTTCTTTGGGCTGATAGCTTTGAAGATATGTCCTGATGGTGGTGAGAGTGGAGCACGACTGTCTCCGTGGTGCAATTGGCTAGCGCGATCGGCTGTTAAACAAAAGGTTGGAGGTACGAGCCCACCCGGTGGTGGTGCGGCGCTTTTTTTTCTTTGGGCTGATAGATTTGAAGATATGTTCTGATGGTGGTGAGAGTGGAGCACGACTGTCTCCGTGGAGCAATTGGCTATTCGATCGGCTGTTAACTGAAAGGTTGGATGTTCGAGCCCTCCCGGGAGTGGTGTGTTGCTTTTTTTCTTTGGGCTGATAGCTTTGAAGATAGGTTCTCATGGTGGTGAGAGTGGAGCAGGACTGTCTCCGTGGTGCAATCGGCTAGCACCATCGGCTGTTAACCGAAAGGTTGGAGGTACGAGCCCATCCGGTGGTGGTGCGGCGCTTTTTTTTGGGCTGATAGCTTTGAAGATATGTTCTGATGGTGGTGAGAGTGGAGCACGACTGTCTCCGTGGCGCAATTGGCTATTTGATCGGCTGTTAACTGAAAGGTTGGATGTTCGAGCCCTCCCGGGAGTGGTGTGTTGCTTTTTTTCTTTGGGCTGATAGCTTTGAAGATAGGTTCTCATGGTGGTGAGAGTGGAGCAGGACTGTCTTTGTGGCGCAATTGGCTACCGCGATAGGCTGTTAACCGAAAGGTTGCAGGTAGGAGCCAACCGGGGGAGGTGAGGCGCTTTTTTTTCTTTAGGCTGATAGCTTTGAAGATATGTTCTGATGGTGGTGAGAGTGGAGCACGACTGTCTCCGTGGCGCAATTGGCTAGCGCGATCGGCTGTTAACCGAAAGGTTGGAGGTATGAGCCCACCTGGTGGTGGTGCGACGATTTTTTTTTGTTTGGGCTGATAGCTCTGAAGAAATGTTCTGACGATGGTGAGAGTGGAGCACGACTGTCTCAGTGGCGCAATTGGCTATGCGATCGGCTGTTAACTTAAACGTTGGAGGTTCGAGCCCTCCCGGGAGTGGTGTGTTGCTTTTTATTCTTTGGGCTGATAGCTTTGAAGATATGTTCTGGTGGTGGTGAGAGTGGAGCAGGACTGTCTCCGTGGCGCAATTGGCTAGTACCATCGGCTGTTAACCGAAAGGTTGGATGTACGAGCCCAACCGGGGTTGGTGCGGCGCTTTTTTTCTTTGGGCTGATAGCTTTGAAGATATGTCTTGATGGTGGTTTGAGTGGAGCACGACTGTCTCCGTGGTGCAATTGGCTATTCGATCGGCTGTTAACTGAAAGGTTGGATGTTCGAGCCCTCCCGGGAGTGGTGTGTTGCTTTTTTTTCTTTGGGCTGATAGCTTTGAAGATAGGTTCTCATAGTGGTGAGAGTGGAGCAGGACTGTCTCCGTGGCGCAATTGGCTACCGCGATAGGCTGTTAACCGAAAGGTTGCAGGTACGAGCCACCCGGGGAGGTCAGGCGCTTTTTTTTCTTTAGGCTGATAGCTTTGAAGATATGTTCTGATGGTGGTGAGAGTGGAGCACGACTGTCTTCATGGCGCAATTGGCTAGCGCGATTGGCTGTTAACCGAAAGTTTGGAGGTACGAGCCCACCCGGTGGTGGTGCGGCGCTTTTTTTTCTTTGGGCTGATAGCTCTGAAGAAATGTTCTGCTGGTGGTTAGAGTGGAGCACGACTGTCTCCGTGGCGCAACTGGCTACGCGATCGGCTGTTAACGGAAAGGTTGGAGGTTCGAGCCCTACCGGGAGTGGTGCGGCGCTTTTTTTTTTTGGGCTGATAGCTTTGAAGATATGTTCTGATGGTGGTGAGAGTGGCGCAGGACTGACTCCGTGGCGCAATTGGCTAGCGCGATCGGCTGTTAGTCGAAAGGTTGGAGGTGCGAGTCCACCCGGTGGTGGTGCGGCGCTTTTTTTTCTTTGGGCTGATAGCTTTGAAGATATGTTCTGATGGTGATGAGAGTGGAGCACGACTGTCTCCGTGGCACAATTGGCTAGCGCGATCGGCCTTTAACTGAAAGGTTGGAGGTTCGAGCCCACCCGGTGGTGGTGCGGCGCTTTTTTTTTGGCTGATAGCTTTGAAGATATGTTCTGATGGTGGTGAGAGTGGAGCACGACTGGCTCCGTGGCGCAATTGGCTAGCGCGATCGGCTGTTAACCGAAAGGTTAGAGGTACGAGCCCACCTGGTGGTGGTGTGGCGGTTTTTTTTGTTTGGGCTGATAGCTCCGAAGAAATGTTCTGACGATGGTGAGAGTGGAGCGCGACTGTCTCCGTGGCGCAATTGGCTATGCGATCGGCTGTTAACTGAAACGGTGGAGGTTCGAGCCCTCCCGGGAGTGGTGTTTTGCTTTTTATTCTTTGGGCTGATAGCTTTGAAGATATGTTCTGGTGGTGGTGAGAGTGGAGCAGGACAGTCTCCGTGGCGCGATTGGCTAGTACCATCGGCTGTTAACCGGAAGGTTGGAGGTACGAGCCCATCCGGTGGTGGTGTGGCGCTTTTTTCTTTGGACTGATAGCTTTGAAGATATGTCCTGATGGTGGTGAGAGTGGAGCACGACTGTCTCCGTGGCGGAATTGGCTAGCGCGATCGGCTGTTAACCGACAGGTTGGATGTTCGAGCCCACCAAGTGGTGGTGCGGCGCTTTTTTTCCTTTGGGCTGATAGCTCTGAAGAAATGTTCTGACGGTGGTGAGAGTGAAGCACGACTGTCTTCGTGGCGCAATTGGCTATGCGATCGGCTGTTAATTGAAAGGTTGGAGGTTCAAGCCCACCCAGTAGTGGTGCTGGGCTTTTTTTTTCTTTGGGCTGATAGCTTTGAAGATATGTTCTGATGGTGGTGAGAGTGGAGCAGGACTGTCTCCGTGGCGCAATTGGCTAGCGTGATCGGCTGTTAACTGAAAAGTTGGAGGTTCGAGCCCTCCCGGGAGTGGTGTGTTGCTTTTTTCTTTGCGCTGATAGCTTTGAAGATATGTTCTGATGGTGGTGAAAGTGGGGCATGACTGTCTCCGTGGCGCAATTGGCTAGCACGATCGGCTGTTAACCGAAAGGTTGGAGGTTCGAGCCCACCCGGTGGTGGTGTGGCGCCTTTTTTGCTTTGGGCTGATAGCTCTGAAGAAATGTTCTGACGGTGGTGAGAGTGGAGCACGACTGTCTCCGTGGCGCAATTGGCTAGCGCGATCGGCTGTTAACCGAAAGGTTGGAGGTTCGAGCCCACCCGGTAGTGGTGCGGCGCTTTTTTTTCTTTGCGCTGATAGCTTTGAAGATACGTTCTGATGGTGGTGAGAGTGGAGCACGACTGTCTCCGTGGCGCAATTGGCTAGCGCGATCGGCTGTAACGGAAAAGTTAGAGGTTCGAGCCTACCCGGTGGTGGTGCGGCGCTTTTTTTCCTTTGGGCTGATACCTTTGAAGATACGTTCTGACGGTGGTGAGAGTGGAGCACGACTGTCTCCGTGGCGCAATTGGCTAGCACGATCGGCTGTTAACCGAAAGGTTGGAGGTTCGAGCCCACCCGGTGGTGGTGCGGCGCTTTTTTTTGGGCTGATAGCTCTGAAGAAATGTTCTGACGGTGGTGAGAGTGGAGCACGACTGTCTCCGTGGCGCAAATGGCTAGCGGGATCGGCTGTTAACCGAAATGTTGGAGGTTCGAACCCACCCGGTGGTCGTGCGGCGCTTTTTTTTCTTTGGGCTGATAGCTTCGAAGATATGTTCTGATGGCAGTGAGAGTGGAGCAGGACTGCCTCCGTGGCGCAGGTGGCTAGCGCGATCGGCTGTTAACCGAAAAGTTGGAGGTTCGAGCCCTCCCTGGAGTGGTGTGTTGCTTTTTTCTTTGCGCTGATAGCTTTGAAGATATGTTCTCATGGTGGTGAGAGTGAAGCAGGACTGTCTCCGTGGCGCAATCGGCTAGCACCATCGGCTGTTAACCGAAAGGTTGGAGGTACGAGCCCATCCGGTGGTGGTGCGGCGCTTTTTTTTGGGCTGATAGCTTTGAAGATATGTTCTGATGGTGGTGAGAGTGGAGCACGACTGTCTCCGTGGCGCAATTGGCTATTCGATCGGCTGTTAACTGAAAGGTTGGATGTTCGAGCCCTCCCGGGAGTGGTGTGTTGCTTTTTTTCTTTGGGCTGATAGCTTTGAAGATAGGTTCTCATGGTGGTGAGAGTGGAGCAGGACTGTCTCTGTGGCGCAATTGGCTACCGCGATAGGCTGTTAACCGAAATGTTGCAGGTAGGAGCCAACCGGGGGGGGGTGAGGCGCTTTTTTTTCTTTAGGCTGATAGCTTTGAAGATATGTTCTGATGGTGGTGAGAGTGGAGAACGACTGTCTCCGTGGCGCAATTGGCTGGCGCGATCGGCTGTTAACCGAAATGTTGGAGGTACGAGCCCACCTGGTGGTGGTGCGACGATTTTTTTTGTTTGGGCTGATAGCTCTGAAGAAATGTTCTGACGATGGTGAGAGTGGAGCACGACTGTCTCAGTGGCGCAATTGGCTATGCGATCGGCTGTTAACTGAAACGTTGGAGGTTCGAGCCCTCCCGGGAGTGGTGTGTTGCTTTTTATTCTTTGGGCTGATAGCTTTGAAGTTATGTTCTGGTGGTGGTGAGAGTGGAGCAGGACTGTCTCCGTGGCGCAATTGGCTAGTACCATCGGCTGTTTACCGAAAGGTTGGAGGTACGAGCCCATCCGGTTGTGGTGCGGCGCTTTTTTTCTTTGGGCTGATCGCTTTGAAGATAGGTTCTCATGGTGGTGAGAGTGGAGCAGGACTGTCTCCGTGGCGCAATTGGCTACCGCGATAGGCTGTTAACCGAAAGGTTGCAGGTACGAGCCACCCGGGGAGGTCAGGCGCTTTTTTTTCTTTAGGCTGATAGCTTTGAAGATATGTTCTGATGGTGGTGAGAGTGGAGCACGACTGTCTTCATGGCGCAATTGGCTATCGCGATTGGCTGTTAACCGAAAGTTTGGAGATACGAGCCCACCCGGTGGTGGTGCGGCGCTTTTTTTTCTTTGGGCTGATAGCTCTGAAGAAATGTTCTGCCGGTGGTTAGAGTGGAGCACGACTGTCTCCGTGGCGCAACTGGCTACGCGATCGGCTGTTAACGGAAGAAGAATGGCGATTTGGGCTAGTTGGTTTGAATTCATAGTAATAAGGGCTGCAGCGCGAGCACGAATGTGCTAGAAGAAACAGACAAAGTCGAGGTACGGAAGGCCCACCCGTGTTGTCCTCTTTTGCCTTCCGTACCTCGACTTTGTCTGTTTCTTCTAGCACATTCGTGCTCGCGCTGCAGCCCTTATTACTATGTTAACGGAAAGGTTGGAGGTTCGAGCCCTACCGGGAGTGGTGTGTTGCTTTTTTTTCTTTGGGCTGATAGCTTTGAAAATATGTTCTGATGGCGGTGAGTGGCGCAGGACTGTCTCCGTGGCGCAATCGGCTAGCGCGATCGGCTGTTAATCGAAAGGTTGGAGGTACGAGCCCACCCGGTGGTGGTGCGGCGCTTTTTTTTCTTTGGGCTTATAGCTTTGAAGATATGTTCTGATGGTGGTGAGAGTGGCGCAGGACTGACTCCGCGGCGCAATTGGCTAGCGCGATCGGCTGTTAGTCGAAAGGTTGGAGGTACGAGCCCACCCGGTGGTGGTGCGGCGTTTTTTTTCTTTGGGCTGAAAGCTTTGAAGATATGTTCTGATGGTGGTGAGAATGGGGCACGACTGTGTCCGTGGCGCAATTGGCTAGCGCGATCGGCTGTTAACCGAAAGGTTGGAGGTTCGACCCCACCCGGTAGTGGTGCGGTGAATTTTTTTTCGGGCTGATAGCTCTGAAGAAATGTTCTGCCGGTGGTTACAATGGAGCACGACTGTCTCCGTGGCGCAACTGGCTACGCGATCGGCTGTTAACGGAAAGGTTGGAGGTTCGAGCCCTACCGGGAGTGGTGTGTTGCTTTTTTTTCTTTGGGCTGATAGCTTTGAAAATATGTTCTGATGGCGGTGAGTGGCGCAGGACTGTCTCCGTGGCGCAATTGGCTAGCGCGATCGGCTGTTAATCGAAAGGTTGGAGGTACGAGTCCACCCGGTGGTGGTGCGGCGCTTTTTTTTCTTTGGGCTGATAGCTTTGAAGATATGTTCTGATGGTGGTGAGAATGGAGCAGGGCTGTTTCCGTGCCGCAAATGGCTAGCGACATCGGCTGTTAACCGAAAAATTGGAGGTTCGAGCCCACCCGGTGGTGGTGCGGCACTTTTTTTTTCTTTGGGCTGATAGCTTTGAAGATATGTTCTGATGGTGGTGAAACTGGGGCACGACTGTCTCTGTGGCGCAATTGGCTAGCACGATCGGCTGTTAACCGAAAGGTTGGAGGTTCGAGCCCACCCGGTGGTGGTGCGGCGCTTTTTTTGGGCTGATAGCTCTGAAGAAATGTTCTGACGGTGGTGAGAGTGGAGCACGACTGTCTCCGTGGCGCAAATGGCTAGCGCGATCGGCTGTTAACCGAAATGTTGGAGGTTCGAACCCACCCGGTGGTCGTGCGGCGCTTTTTTTTCTTTGGGCTGATAGCTTTGAAGATAGGTTCTCATGGTGGTGAGAGTGGAGCAGGACTGTCTCTGTGGCGCAATTGGCTACCGCGATAGGCTGTTAACCGAAAGGTTGCAGGTAGGAGCCAACCGGGGGAGGTGAGGCGCTTTTTTTTCTTTAGGCTGATAGCTTTGAAGATATGTTCTGATGGTGGTGAGAGTGGAGCACGACTGTCTCCGTGGCGCAATTGGCTAGCGCGATCGGCTGTTAACCGAAAGGTTGGAGGTACGAGCCCACCTGGTGGTGGTGCGACGATTTTTTTTGTTTGGGCTGATAGCTCTGAAGAAATGTTCTGACGATGGTGAGAGTGGAGCACGACTGTCTCAGTGGCGCAATTGGCTATGTGATCGGCTGTTAACTGAAACGTTTGAGGTTCGAGCCCTCCCGGGAGTGGTGTGTTGCTTTTTATTCTTTGGGCTGATAGCTTTGAAGATATGTTCTGGTGGTGGTGAGAGTGGAGCAGGACTGTCCCCGTGGCGCAATTGGCTAGTACCATCGGCTGTTAACCGAAAGGTTGGAGGTACGAGCCCATCCGGTTGTGGTGCGGCGCTTTTTTTCTTTGGGCTGATAGCTTTGAAGATATGTCTTGATGGTGGTTTGAGTGGAGCACGACTGTCTCCGTGGTGCAATTGGCTATTCGATCGGCTGTTAACTAAAAGGTTGGATGTTCGAGCCCTGCCGGGAGTGGTGTGTTGCTTTTTTTTTCTTTGGGCTGATAGCTTTGAAGATAGGTTCTCATGGTGGTGAGAGTGGAGCAGGACCGTCTCCGTGGCGCAATTGGCTACCGCGATAGGCTGTTAACCGAAAGGTTGCAGGTACGAGCCACCCGGGGAGGTCAGGCGCTTTTTTTTCTTTAGGCTGATAGCTTTGAAGATATGTTCTGATGGTGGTGAGAGTGGAGCACGACTGTCTTCATGGCGCAATTGGCTAGCGCGATTGGCTGTTAACCGAAAGTTTGGAGGTACGAGCCCACCCGGTGGTGGTGCGGCGCTTTTTTTTCTATGGGCTGATAGCTCTGAAGAAATGTTCTGCCGGTGGTTAGAGTGGAGCACGACTGTCTCCGTGGCGCAACTGGCTACGCGATCGGCTGTTAACGGAAGGGTTGAAGGTTCGAGCCCTACCGGGAGTGGTGTGTTGCTTTTTTTTTCTTTGGGCTGATAGCTTTGAAAATATGTTCTGATGGTGGTGAGTGGCGCAGGACTGTCTCCGTGGCGCAATTGGCTAGCGCGATCGGCTGTTAATCGAAAGGTTGGAGGTACGAGCCCACCCGGTGGTGGTGCGGCGCTTTTTTTTTCTTTGTGCTGATAGCTTTGAAGATACGTTCTGATGGTGGTGAGAGTGGAGCACGACTGTCTCCGTGGCGCAATTGGCTGGCGCGATTGGCTGTAACGGAAAAGTTAGAGGTTCGAGCCCACCCGGTGGTGGTGCGGCGCTTTTTTTCTTTGGGCTGATAGCTTTGAAGATATGTTCTGATGGTGGTGAGAGTGGAGCAGGGCTGTCTCCGTGGCGCAATTGGCTAGCGCGATCGGCTGTTAACGGAAAGGTTGGAGTTTAGAGCCCACCCGGTGGTAGTGCGGCGCTTTTTTTTCTTTGGGCTGATAGCTTTGAAGATATGTTCTGATGGTGGTGATAGTGGCGCAGGACTGACTCCGTGGCGCAATTGGCTAGCGCGATCGGCTGTTATTCGAAAGGTTGGAGGTACGAGCCCACCCGGTGGTGGTGCGGCGCTTTTTTTTTCTTTGGGCTGATAGCTTTGAAGATATGTTCTGATGGTGGTGAGAATTGGGCACGACTGTGTCCGTACGCAATTGGCTAGCGCAATCGGCTGTTAACCGAAAGGTTGGAGGTTCGACCCCACCCGGTAGTGGTGCGGTGAATTTTTTTCTTTGGGCTGATAGCTTTGAAGATATATTCTGATGGTGGTGAGATTGGAGCAGGACTGTCTCTGTGGCGCAATTGGCTACCGCGATAGGCTGTTAACCGAAAGGTTGCAGGTAGGAGCCAACCGGGGGAGGTGAGGCGCTTTTTTTTTAGGCTGATAGCTTTGAAGATATGTTCTGATGGTGGTGAGAGTGGAGCACGACTGTCTCCGTGACGCAATTGGCCAGCACGATCGGCTGTTAACTGAAAGATTGGAGGTTCGAGCCCACCCGGTGGTGGTGCGGCGCTTTTTTTTGGGCTGATAGCTCTGAAAAAATGTTCTGACGGTGGTGAGAGTGGAGAACGACTGTCTCCGTGGCGCAAATGGCTAGCGCGATCGGCTGTTAACCGAAATGTTGGAGGTTCGAACCCACCCGGTGGTCGTGCGGCGCTTTCTTTTCTTTGGGCTGATAGCTTTGAAGATATGTTCTGATGACAGTGAGAGTGGAGCAGGACTGCCTCCGTGGCGCAGTTGGCTAGCGCGATCGGCTGTTACCGAAAAGTTGGAGGTTCGAGCCCTCCCTGGAGTGGTGTGTTGCTTTTTTCTTTGCGCTGATAGCTTTGAAGATATGTTCTGATGGTGGTGAGAGTGGAGCAAGACTGTCTCTGCTGCGCAATTGACTAGCTGAATCGGCTGTTAACCGAAAGGTTGGAGTTTCGAGCCCTCCCGGGAGTGGTGTGTTGCTTTTTTCTTTGCGCTGAGAGCTTTGAAGATATGTTCTGATGGTGTTGAATGTGGAGCACGACTGTCTCCGTGGCGCAATTGGCTAGTACCATCGGCTGTTAACCGAAAGGTTGGAGGTACGAGCCCATCCGGTGGTGGTGCGGCGCTTTTTTTCTTTGGGCTGATAGCTTTGAAGATATGTCCTGATGGTGGTGAGAGTGGAGCACGACTGTCTCCGTGGTGCAATTGGCTAGCGCGATCGGCTGTTAAACAAAAGGTTGGAGGTACGAGCCCACCCGGTGGTGGTGCGGCGCTTTTTTTTCTTTGGGCTGATAGATTTGAAGATATGTTCTGATGGTGGTGAGAGTGGAGCACGACTGTCTCCGTGGAGCAATTGGCTATTCGATCGGCTGTTAACTGAAAGGTTGGATGTTCGAGCCCTCCCGGGAGTGGTGTGTTGCTTTTTTTCTTTGGGCTGATAGCTTTGAAGATAGGTTCTCATGGTGGTGAGAGTGGAGCAGGACTGTCTCCGTGGTGCAATCGGCTAGCACCATCGGCTGTTAACCGAAAGGTTGGAGGTACGAGCCCATCCGGTGGTGGTGCGGCGCTTTTTTTTGGGCTGATAGCTTTGAAGATATGTTCTGATGGTGGTGAGAGTGGAGCACGACTGTCTCCGTGGCGCAATTGGCTATTTGATCGGCTGTTAACTGAAAGGTTGGATGTTCGAGCCCTCCCGGGAGTGGTGTGTTGCTTTTTTTCTTTGGGCTGATAGCTTTGAAGATAGGTTCTCATGGTGGTGAGAGTGGAGCAGGACTGTCTTTGTGGCGCAATTGGCTACCGCGATAGGCTGTTAACCGAAAGGTTGCAGGTAGGAGCCAACCGGGGGAGGTGAGGCGCTTTTTTTTCTTTAGGCTGATAGCTTTGAAGATATGTTCTGATGGTGGTGAGAGTGGAGCACGACTGTCTCCGTGGCGCAATTGGCTAGCGCGATCGGCTGTTAACCGAAAGGTTGGAGGTATGAGCCCACCTGGTGGTGGTGCGACGATTTTTTTTTGTTTGGGCTGATAGCTCTGAAGAAATGTTCTGACGATGGTGAGAGTGGAGCACGACTGTCTCAGTGGCGCAATTGGCTATGCGATCGGCTGTTAACTTAAACGTTGGAGGTTCGAGCCCTCCCGGGAGTGGTGTGTTGCTTTTTATTCTTTGGGCTGATAGCTTTGAAGATATGTTCTGGTGGTGGTGAGAGTGGAGCAGGACTGTCTCCGTGGCGCAATTGGCTAGTACCATCGGCTGTTAACCGAAAGGTTGGATGTACGAGCCCAACCGGGGTTGGTGCGGCGCTTTTTTTCTTTGGGCTGATAGCTTTGAAGATATGTCTTGATGGTGGTTTGAGTGGAGCACGACTGTCTCCGTGGTGCAATTGGCTATTCGATCGGCTGTTAACTGAAAGGTTGGATGTTCGAGCCCTCCCGGGAGTGGTGTGTTGCTTTTTTTTCTTTGGGCTGATAGCTTTGAAGATAGGTTCTCATAGTGGTGAGAGTGGAGCAGGACTGTCTCCGTGGCGCAATTGGCTACCGCGATAGGCTGTTAACCGAAAGGTTGCAGGTACGAGCCACCCGGGGAGGTCAGGCGCTTTTTTTTCTTTAGGCTGATAGCTTTGAAGATATGTTCTGATGGTGGTGAGAGTGGAGCACGACTGTCTTCATGGCGCAATTGGCTAGCGCGATTGGCTGTTAACCGAAAGTTTGGAGGTACGAGCCCACCCGGTGGTGGTGCGGCGCTTTTTTTTCTTTGGGCTGATAGCTCTGAAGAAATGTTCTGCTGGTGGTTAGAGTGGAGCACGACTGTCTCCGTGGCGCAACTGGCTACGCGATCGGCTGTTAACGGAAAGGTTGGAGGTTCGAGCCCTACCGGGAGTGGTGCGGCGCTTTTTTTTTTTGGGCTGATAGCTTTGAAGATATGTTCTGATGGTGGTGAGAGTGGCGCAGGACTGACTCCGTGGCGCAATTGGCTAGCGCGATCGGCTGTTAGTCGAAAGGTTGGAGGTGCGAGTCCACCCGGTGGTGGTGCGGCGCTTTTTTTTCTTTGGGCTGATAGCTTTGAAGATATGTTCTGATGGTGATGAGAGTGGAGCACGACTGTCTCCGTGGCACAATTGGCTAGCGCGATCGGCCTTTAACTGAAAGGTTGGAGGTTCGAGCCCACCCGGTGGTGGTGCGGCGCTTTTTTTTTGGCTGATAGCTTTGAAGATATGTTCTGATGGTGGTGAGAGTGGAGCACGACTGGCTCCGTGGCGCAATTGGCTAGCGCGATCGGCTGTTAACCGAAAGGTTAGAGGTACGAGCCCACCTGGTGGTGGTGTGGCGGTTTTTTTTGTTTGGGCTGATAGCTCCGAAGAAATGTTCTGACGATGGTGAGAGTGGAGCGCGACTGTCTCCGTGGCGCAATTGGCTATGCGATCGGCTGTTAACTGAAACGGTGGAGGTTCGAGCCCTCCCGGGAGTGGTGTTTTGCTTTTTATTCTTTGGGCTGATAGCTTTGAAGATATGTTCTGGTGGTGGTGAGAGTGGAGCAGGACAGTCTCCGTGGCGCGATTGGCTAGTACCATCGGCTGTTAACCGGAAGGTTGGAGGTACGAGCCCATCCGGTGGTGGTGTGGCGCTTTTTTCTTTGGACTGATAGCTTTGAAGATATGTCCTGATGGTGGTGAGAGTGGAGCACGACTGTCTCCGTGGCGGAATTGGCTAGCGCGATCGGCTGTTAACCGACAGGTTGGATGTTCGAGCCCACCAAGTGGTGGTGCGGCGCTTTTTTTCCTTTGGGCTGATAGCTCTGAAGAAATGTTCTGACGGTGGTGAGAGTGAAGCACGACTGTCTTCGTGGCGCAATTGGCTATGCGATCGGCTGTTAATTGAAAGGTTGGAGGTTCAAGCCCACCCAGTAGTGGTGCTGGGCTTTTTTTTTCTTTGGGCTGATAGCTTTGAAGATATGTTCTGATGGTGGTGAGAGTGGAGCAGGACTGTCTCCGTGGCGCAATTGGCTAGCGTGATCGGCTGTTAACTGAAAAGTTGGAGGTTCGAGCCCTCCCGGGAGTGGTGTGTTGCTTTTTTCTTTGCGCTGATAGCTTTGAAGATATGTTCTGATGGTGGTGAAAGTGGGGCATGACTGTCTCCGTGGCGCAATTGGCTAGCACGATCGGCTGTTAACCGAAAGGTTGGAGGTTCGAGCCCACCCGGTGGTGGTGTGGCGCCTTTTTTGCTTTGGGCTGATAGCTCTGAAGAAATGTTCTGACGGTGGTGAGAGTGGAGCACGACTGTCTCCGTGGCGCAATTGGCTAGCGCGATCGGCTGTTAACCGAAAGGTTGGAGGTTCGAGCCCACCCGGTGGTGGTGCGGCGCTTTTTTTTCTTTGCGCTGATAGCTTTGAAGATACGTTCTGATGGTGGTGAGAGTGGAGCACGACTGTCTCCGTGGCGCAATTGGCTAGCGCGATCGGCTGTAACGGAAAAGTTAGAGGTTCGAGCCTACCCGGTGGTGGTGCGGCGCTTTTTTTCCTTTGGGCTGATACCTTTGAAGATACGTTCTGACGGTGGTGAGAGTGGAGCACGACTGTCTCCGTGGCGCAATTGGCTAGCACGATCGGCTGTTAACCGAAAGGTTGGAGGTTCGAGCCCACCCGGTGGTGGTGCGGCGCTTTTTTTTGGGCTGATAGCTCTGAAGAAATGTTCTGACGGTGGTGAGAGTGGAGCACGACTGTCTCCGTGGCGCAAATGGCTAGCGGGATCGGCTGTTAACCGAAATGTTGGAGGTTCGAACCCACCCGGTGGTCGTGCGGCGCTTTTTTTTCTTTGGGCTGATAGCTTCGAAGATATGTTCTGATGGCAGTGAGAGTGGAGCAGGACTGCCTCCGTGGCGCAGGTGGCTAGCGCGATCGGCTGTTAACCGAAAAGTTGGAGGTTCGAGCCCTCCCTGGAGTGGTGTGTTGCTTTTTTCTTTGCGCTGATAGCTTTGAAGATATGTTCTCATGGTGGTGAGAGTGAAGCAGGACTGTCTCCGTGGCGCAATCGGCTAGCACCATCGGCTGTTAACCGAAAGGTTGGAGGTACGAGCCCATCCGGTGGTGGTGCGGCGCTTTTTTTTGGGCTGATAGCTTTGAAGATATGTTCTGATGGTGGTGAGAGTGGAGCACGACTGTCTCCGTGGCGCAATTGGCTATTCGATCGGCTGTTAACTGAAAGGTTGGATGTTCGAGCCCTCCCGGGAGTGGTGTGTTGCTTTTTTTCTTTGGGCTGATAGCTTTGAAGATAGGTTCTCATGGTGGTGAGAGTGGAGCAGGACTGTCTCTGTGGCGCAATTGGCTACCGCGATAGGCTGTTAACCGAAATGTTGCAGGTAGGAGCCAACCGGGGGGGGGTGAGGCGCTTTTTTTTCTTTAGGCTGATAGCTTTGAAGATATGTTCTGATGGTGGTGAGAGTGGAGAACGACTGTCTCCGTGGCGCAATTGGCTGGCGCGATCGGCTGTTAACCGAAATGTTGGAGGTACGAGCCCACCTGGTGGTGGTGCGACGATTTTTTTTGTTTGGGCTGATAGCTCTGAAGAAATGTTCTGACGATGGTGAGAGTGGAGCACGACTGTCTCAGTGGCGCAATTGGCTATGCGATCGGCTGTTAACTGAAACGTTGGAGGTTCGAGCCCTCCCGGGAGTGGTGTGTTGCTTTTTATTCTTTGGGCTGATAGCTTTGAAGTTATGTTCTGGTGGTGGTGAGAGTGGAGCAGGACTGTCTCCGTGGCGCAATTGGCTAGTACCATCGGCTGTTTACCGAAAGGTTGGAGGTACGAGCCCATCCGGTTGTGGTGCGGCGCTTTTTTTCTTTGGGCTGATCGCTTTGAAGATAGGTTCTCATGGTGGTGAGAGTGGAGCAGGACTGTCTCCGTGGCGCAATTGGCTACCGCGATAGGCTGTTAACCGAAAGGTTGCAGGTACGAGCCACCCGGGGAGGTCAGGCGCTTTTTTTTCTTTAGGCTGATAGCTTTGAAGATATGTTCTGATGGTGGTGAGAGTGGAGCACGACTGTCTTCATGGCGCAATTGGCTATCGCGATTGGCTGTTAACCGAAAGTTTGGAGATACGAGCCCACCCGGTGGTGGTGCGGCGCTTTTTTTTCTTTGGGCTGATAGCTCTGAAGAAATGTTCTGCCGGTGGTTAGAGTGGAGCACGACTGTCTCCGTGGCGCAACTGGCTACGCGATCGGCTGTTAACGGAAGAAGAATGGCGATTTGGGCTAGTTGGTTTGAATTCATAGTAATAAGGGCTGCAGCGCGAGCACGAATGTGCTAGAAGAAACAGACAAAGTCGAGGTACGGAAGGCCCACCCGTGTTGTCCTCTTTTGCCTTCCGTACCTCGACTTTGTCTGTTTCTTCTAGCACATTCGTGCTCGCGCTGCAGCCCTTATTACTATGTTAACGGAAAGGTTGGAGGTTCGAGCCCTACCGGGAGTGGTGTGTTGCTTTTTTTTCTTTGGGCTGATAGCTTTGAAAATATGTTCTGATGGCGGTGAGTGGCGCAGGACTGTCTCCGTGGCGCAATCGGCTAGCGCGATCGGCTGTTAATCGAAAGGTTGGAGGTACGAGCCCACCCGGTGGTGGTGCGGCGCTTTTTTTTCTTTGGGCTTATAGCTTTGAAGATATGTTCTGATGGTGGTGAGAGTGGCGCAGGACTGACTCCGCGGCGCAATTGGCTAGCGCGATCGGCTGTTAGTCGAAAGGTTGGAGGTACGAGCCCACCCGGTGGTGGTGCGGCGTTTTTTTTCTTTGGGCTGAAAGCTTTGAAGATATGTTCTGATGGTGGTGAGAATGGGGCACGACTGTGTCCGTGGCGCAATTGGCTAGCGCGATCGGCTGTTAACCGAAAGGTTGGAGGTTCGACCCCACCCGGTAGTGGTGCGGTGAATTTTTTTTCGGGCTGATAGCTCTGAAGAAATGTTCTGCCGGTGGTTACAATGGAGCACGACTGTCTCCGTGGCGCAACTGGCTACGCGATCGGCTGTTAACGGAAAGGTTGGAGGTTCGAGCCCTACCGGGAGTGGTGTGTTGCTTTTTTTTCTTTGGGCTGATAGCTTTGAAAATATGTTCTGATGGCGGTGAGTGGCGCAGGACTGTCTCCGTGGCGCAATTGGCTAGCGCGATCGGCTGTTAATCGAAAGGTTGGAGGTACGAGTCCACCCGGTGGTGGTGCGGCGCTTTTTTTTCTTTGGGCTGATAGCTTTGAAGATATGTTCTGATGGTGATGAGAGTGGAGCACGACTGTCTCCGTGGCACAATTGGCTAGCGCGATCGGCCTTTAACCGAAAGGTTGGAGGTTCGAGCCCACCCGGTGGTGGTGCGGCGCTTTTTTTTTGGCTGATAGCTTTGAAGATATGTTCTGATGGTGGTGAGAGTGGAGCACGACTGTCTCCGTGGCGCAATTGGCTAGCGCGATCGGCTGTTAACCGAAAGGTTGGAGGTACGAGCCCACCTGGTGGTGGTGTGGCGGTTTTTTTTGTTTGGGCTGATAGCTCTGAAGAAATGTTCTGACGATGGTGAGATTGGAGCACGACTGTCTCCGTGGCGCAATTGGCTATGCGATCGGCTGTTAACTGAAACGGTGGAGGTTCGAGCCCTCCCGGGAGTGGTGTTTTGCTTTTTATTCTTTGGGCTGATAGCTTTGAATATATGTTCTGGTGGTGGTGAGAGTGGAGCAGGACAGTCTCCGTGGCGCAATTGGCTAGCGCGATCGGCTGTTAACCGACAGGTTGGAGGTTCGAGCCCACCCAGTGGTGGTGCGGCGCTTTTTTTCTTTTGGGCTGATAGCTCTGAAGAAATGTTCTGAAGGTGGTGAGAGTGAAGCACGACTGTCTTCGTGGCGCAATCGGCTATGCGATCGGCTGTTAATTGAAAGGTTGGAGGTTCAAGCCCACCCAGTAGTGGTGCAGCGCTTTTTTTTTCTTTGGGCTTATAGCTTTGAAGATATGTTCTGATGATGGTGAGAGTGGAGCAGGACTGTCTCCGTGGCGCAATTGGCTAGCGCGATCGACTGTTAACTGAAAAGTTGGAGGTTCGAGCCCTCCCGGGAGTGGTGTGTTGCTTTTTTCTTTGCGCTGATAGCTTTGAAGATATGTTCTGATGGTGGTGAAAGTGGGGCATGACTGTCTCCGTGGCGCAATTGGCTAGCACGATCGGCTGTTAACCGAAATGTTGGAGGTTCGAGCCCACCCGGTGGTGGTGTGGCGCCTTTTTTGCTTTGGGCTGATAGCCCTGAAGAAATGTTCTGACGGTGGTGAGAGTGGAGCACGACTGTCTCCGTGGCGCAATTGGCTAGCGCGATCGGCTGTTAACCCAAAGGTTGGAGGTTCGAGCCCACCCGGTGGTGGTGCGGCGCTTTTTTTCTTTGCGCTGATAGCTTTGAAGATACGTTCTGATGGTGGTGAGAGTGGAGCAGGGCTGTCTCCGTGCCGCAAATGGCTAGCGACATCGGCTGTTAACCAAAAAATTGGAGGTTCGAGCCCACCCGGTGGTGGTGCGGCGCTTTTTTTTCTTTGGGCTGATAGCTTTGAAGATATGTTCTGATGGTGGTGAAAGTGGGGCAAGACTGTCTCTGTGGCGCAATTGGCTAGCACGATCGGCTGTTGAACGAAAGCTTGGAGGTTCGAGCCCACCCGGTGGTGGTGCGGCGCTTTTTTTTGGGCTGATAGCTCTGAAGAAATGTTCTGACGGTGATGAGAGTGGAGCACGACTGTCTCCGTGGCGCAAATGGCTAGCGCGATCGGCTGTTAACCCAAATGTTGGAGGTTCGAACCCACCTGGTGGTCGTGCGGCGCTTTTTTTTCTTTGGGCTGATAGCTTTGAAGATATGTTCTGATGGCAGTGAGAGTGGAGCAGGACTGCCTCCGTGGCGCAGTTGGCTAGCGCGATCGGCTGTTAACCGAAAAGTTGGAGGTTCGATCCCTCCCTGGAGTGGTGTGTTGCTTTTTTCTTTGCGCTGATAGCTTTGAAGATATGTTCTGATGGTGGTGAGAGTGGAGCAAGACTGTCTCTGCTGCGCAATTGACTAGCTGATTCAGCTGTTAACCAAAAGGTTGGAGTTTCAAGCCCTCCCGGGAGTGGTGTGTTGCTTTTTTCTTTGCGCTGAGAGCTTTGAAGATATGTTCTGATGGTGGTGAATGTGGAGCACGACTGTCTCTGCTGCGCAATTGACTAGCTGAATCGGCTGTTAACCAAAAGGTTGGAGTTTCAAGCCCTCCCGGGAGTGGTGTGTTGCTTTTTTGTTTGCGCTGAGAGCGTTGAAGATATGTTCTGATGGTGGTGAATGTGGAGCACGACTGTCTCCGTGGCGCAATTGGCTAGCGCGATCGGCTGTTAACCGAAAGGTTGGAGGTTCGAGCCCACCCGGTGTTGGGGCGGCGCTTTTTTTTCTTTGGGCTGATAGCTTTCAAGATATGTTCTGATGGTGGTGAGAGTGGAGCAGGACTGCCTCCGTGGCGCAGTTGGCTAGCGCGATCGGCTGTTAACCGAAAAGTTGGAAGTTCGAGCCCTCCCTGGAGTGGTGTGTTGCTTTTTTCTTTGCGCTGATAGCTTTGAAGATATGTTCTGATGGTCGTGAGAGTGGAGCAAGACTGTCTCTGCAGCGTAATTGACTAGCTGAATCGGCTGTTAACCAAAAGGTTGGAGTTTCAAGCCCTCCCGGGAATGGTGTGTTGCTTTTTTCTTTGCGCTGAGAGCTTTGAAGATATGTTCTGATGGTGGTGAATGTGGAGCACGACTGTCTCCGTGGCGCAATTGGCTAGCGCGATCGGCTGTTAACGGAAAGGTTGGTGTTTCGAGCCCACCCGGTGGTAGTGCGGCGCTATTTTTTCTTTGGGCTGATAGCTTTGAAGATATGTTCTGATGGTGGCGAGAATGGAGCAGGACTGTCTCCGTGCCGCAAATGGCTAGCGAGATCGGCTGTTAACCGAAAAATTGGAGGTACGAGCCCACCTGGTGGTGGTGCGGCGCTTTTTTTTGTTTGGGCTGATAGCTCTGAAGAAATGTTCTGACGATGGTGAGAGTGGAGAACGACTGTCTCCGTGGCGCAATTGGCAATGCGATCGGCTGTTAACCGAAAGGTTGGAGGTACGAGCCCACCTGGTGGTGGTGTGGCGGTTTTTTTTGTTTGGGCTGATAGCTCTGAAGAAATGTTCTGACGATGGTGAGAGTGGAGCACGACTGTCTGCGTGGCGCAATTGGCTATGCGATCGGCTCTTAACTGAAACGGTGGAGGTTCGAGCCCTCCCGGGAGTGGTGTTTTGCTTTTTATTCTTTGGGCTGATAGCTTTGAAGATATGTTCTGGTGGTACTGAGAGTGGAGCAGGACAGTCTCCGTGGCGCGATTGGCTAGTACCATCGGCTGTTAACCGGAAGGTTGGAGGTACGAGCCCATCCGGTGGTGGTGTGGCGCTTTTTTCTTTGGACTGATAGCTTTGAAGATATGTCCTGATGGTGGTGAGAGTGGAGCACGACTGTCTCCGTGGCGCAATTGGCTAGCGCGATCGGCTGTTAACCGACAGGTTGGAGGTTCGAGCCCACCCAGTGGTGGTGCGGCGCTTTTTTTCCTTTGGGCTGATAGCTCTGAAGAAATGTTCTGACGGTGGTGAGAGTGAATCACGACTGTCTTCGGGGCACAATTGGCTATGTGATCGGCTGTTAATTGAAAGGTTGGAGGTTCAAGCCCACCCAGTAGTGGTGCTGCGCTTTTTTTTTCTTTGGGCTGATAGCTTTGAAGATATGTTCTGATGGTGGTGAGAGTGGAGCAGGACTGTCTCCGTGGCGCATTTGGCTAGCGCGATCGGCTGTTAACTGAAAAGTTGGAGGTTCGAGCCCTCCCGGGAGTGGTGTGTTGCTTTTTTCTTTGCGCTGAGAGCTTTGAAGATATGTTCTGATGGTGGTGAATGTGGAGCACGACTGTCTCCATGGCGAAATTGGCTAGCGCGATCGGCTGTTAACGGAAAGGTTGGTGTTTCGAGCCCACCCGGTGGTAGTGCGGCGCTATTTTTTCTTTGGGCTGATAGCTTTGAAGATATGTTCTGATGGTGGCGAGAATGGAGCAGGACTGTCTCCGTGCCGCAAATGGCTAGCGAGATCGGCTGTTAACCGAAAAATTGGAGGTACGAGCCCACCTGGTGGTGGTGCGGCGCTTTTTTTTGTTTGGGCTGATAGCTCTGAAGAAATGTTCTGACGATGGTGAGAGTGGAGCACGACTGTCTCCGTGGCGCAATTGGCAATGCGATCGGCTGTTAACTGAAACGTTGGAGGTTCGAGCCCTCCCGGGAGTGGTGTGTTGTTTTTTATTCTTTGGGCTGATAGCTTTGAAGATATGTTCTGGTAGTGGTGAGAGTGGAGCAGGACTGTCTCCGTGGCGCAATTGGCTAGTACCATCGGCTGATAACCGAAAGGTTGGAGGTACGAGCCCATCCGGTGGTGGTGCGGCGCTTTTTTTCTTTGGGCTGATAGCTTTGAAGATATGTCCTGATGGTGGTGAGAGTGGAGCACGACTGTCTCCGTGGTGCAATTGGCTAGCGCGATCGGCTGTTAAGCGAAAGGTTGGAGGTACGAGCCCACCCGGTGGTGGTGCGGCGCTTTTTTTCTTTGGGCTGATAGCTTTGAAGATATGTTCTGATGGTGGTGAGAGTGGAGCACGACTGTCTCCGTGGAGCAATTGGCTGTTTGATCGGCTGTTAACTGAAAGGTTGGATGTTCGAGCCCTCCCGGGAGTGGTGCGTTGCTTTTTTTTCTTTGGGCTGATAGCTTTGAAGATAGGTTCTCATGGTGGTGAGAGTGGAGCAGGACTGTCTCCGTGGCGCAATCGGCGAGCACCATCGGCTGTTAACCGAAAGGTTGGAGGTACGAGCCCATCCGGTGGTGGTGCAGCGCTTTTTTTTGGGCTGATAGCTTTGAAGATATGTTCTGATGGTGGTGAGAGTGGAGCACGACTATCTCCGTGGCGCAATTGGCTATTCGATCGGCTGTTAACTGAAAGGTTGGATGTTCGAGCCCTCCCGGGAGTGGTGTGTTGCTTTTTTTTCTTTGGGCTGATAGCTTTGAAGATAGGTTCTCATGGTGGTGAGAGTGGAGCAGGACTGTCTCTGTGGCGCAATTGGCTACAGCGATAGGCTGTTAACCGAAAGGTTGCAGGTAGGAGCCAACCGGGGGAGGTGAGGCGCTTTTTTTTCTTTAGGCTGATAGCTTTGAAGATATGTTCTGATGGTGGTGAGAGTGGAGCACGACTGTCTCCGTGGCGCAATTGGCTAGCGCGATCGGCTGTTAACCGAAAGGTTGGAGGTACGAGCCCACCTGGTGGTGGTGCGACGATTTTTTTTGTTCGGGCTGATAGCTCTGAAGAAATGTTCTGACGATGGTGAGAGTGGAGCACGACTGTCTCAGTGGCGCAATTGGCTATGCGATCGGCTGTTAACTGAAACGTTGGAGGTTCGAGCCCTCCCGGGAGTGGTGTGTTGCTTTTTATTCTTTGGGCTGATAGCTTTGAAGATATGTTCTGGTGGTGGTGAGAGTGGAGCAGGACTGTCTCCGTGGCGCAATCGGCTAGTACCATCGGCTGTTAACCGAAAGGTTGGAGGTACGAGCCCATCCGGTTGTGGTGCGGCACTTTTTTTCTTTGGGCTGATAGCTTTGAAGATATGTCCTGATGGTGGTGAGAGTGGAGCACGACTGTCTCCGTGGTGCAATTGGCTAGCGCGATCGGCTGTTAAACGAAAGGTTTGAGGTACGAGCCCACCCGGTGGTGGTGCGGCGCTTTTTTTTCTTTGAATTGATAGCTTTGAAGATAGGTTCTGATGGTGGTGAGAGTGGAGCACGACTGTCTCCGTGGCGCAATCGGCTATTCGATCGGCTGTTAACTGAAAGGTTGGATGTTCGAGCCCTCCCGGGAGTGGTGTGTTGCTTTTTTTTTCTTTGGGCTGATAGCTTTGAAGCTAGGTTCTCATGGTGGTGAGAGTGGAGCAGGGCTGTCTCCGTGGCGCAATAGGCTACCGCGATAGGCTGTTAACCGAAAGGTTGCAGGTACGAGCCACCCGGGGAGGTCAGGCGCTTTTTTTTCTTTAGGCTGATAGCTTTGAAGATATGTTCTGATGGTGGTGAGAGTGGAGCACGACTGTCTTCATGGCGCAATTGGCTAGCGCGATTGGCTGTTAACCGAAAGGTTGGAGGTACGAGCCCACCCGGTGGTGGTGCGGCGCTTTTTTTTCTTTGGGCTGATAGCTCTGAAGAAATGTTCTGCCGGTGGTTAGAGTGGAGCACGACTGTCTCCGTGGCGCAACTGGCTACGCGATCGGCTGTTAACGGAAAGGTTGGAGGTTCGAGCCCTACCGGGAGTGGTGTGTTGTATTTTTTTCTTTGAGCTGATAGCTTTGAAACTATGTTCTGATGGCGGTGAGTGGCGCAGGACTGTCTCCGTGGCGCAATTGGCTAGCGCGATCGGCTGTTAATCGAAAGGTTGGAGGTACGAGCCCACCCGGTGGTGGTGCGGCCCGTTTTTTTTTGTTTGGGCTGATAGCTTTGAAGATATGTTCTGATGGTGGTGAGAGTGGCGCAGGACTGACTCCGTGGCGCAATTGGCTAGCGCGATCGGCTGTTAATCGAAAGGTTGGAGGTACGAGCCCACCCGGTGGTGGTGCGGCGCTTTTTTTTTTGGGCTGATAGCTTTGAAGATATGTTTTGATGGTGGTGAGAATGGGGCACGACTGTGTCCGTGGCGCAATTGGCTAGAGCGATCGGCTGTTAACCGAAAGGTTGGAGGTTCGACCCCACCCGGTAGTGGTGCGGTGCATTTTTTTTCTTTGGGCTGATAGCTTTGAAGATATGTTCTGATGGTGGTGAGAGTGGAGCACGACTGTCTCCGTGGCGCAATTGGCTAGCTCGATCGGCTGTTAACCGAAAGGTTGGAGGTTCGAGCCCTCCCGCGAGTAGTGTGTTGCTTTTTTTTCTTTGGGCTGATAGCTTTGAAGATATGTTCTGTTGGTGGTGAGGGTGGAGCAGGACTATCTCCGTGGCGCAATCGGCTATTGCGATCGGCTGTTAACCGAAAGGTTGGAGGTTCGAGCCCTACCGGGAGTAGTGTGTTGCTTTTTTTCTTTGGGCTGATAGCTTTGACGTTATGTTCTGTTGGTGGTGAGGGTGGAGCAGGACTATCTCCGTGGCGCAATTGGCTACCGCGATCGGCTGTTAACCGAAAGGGTGGAGGTTCGAGCCCACCCGGTGGTGGTGCGGCACTTTTTTTCTTTGGGCTGATAGCTTTGAAAATATGTTTTGATGGCGGTGAGTGGCGCAGGACTGTCTCCGTGGCGCAATTGGCTAGCGCAATCGGCTGTTAATCGAAAGGTTGGAGGTACGAGCCCACCCGGTGGTGGTGCGGCGCTTTTTTTCTTTGGGCTGATAGATCTGAAGAAATGTTCAGACGGTTGTGAGAGTGGAGCACGACTGTCTCCGTGGCGCAATTGGCTATGCGATCGGCTGTTAACTGAAAGGTTGGAGGTTCGAGCCCTACCGGCAGTTGTGTGTTGCTTTTTTTTTCTTTGGGCTGATAGCTTTGAAGATATGTTCTGATGGTGGTGAGAGTGGAGCACGACTGTCTCCGTGGCGCAATTGGCTAGCGTGATCGGCTGTTAACCGAAAGGTTGGAGGTGCGAGCCCACCTGGTGGTGGTGCGGCGCTTTTTTTTGTTTGGGCTGATAGCTCTGAAGAAATGTTCTGACGATGGTGAGAGTGGAGCACGACTGTCTCCGTTGCGCAATCGGCTATGCGATCGGCTGTTAACTGAAACGTTGGAGGTTCGAGCCCTCCGGGGAGTGATGTGTTGCTTTTTATTCTTTGGGCTGATAGCTTTGAAGATATGTTCTGATGCTGGTGAGAGTGTAGCAGGACTGTCTCCGTGGCGCAATTGGCTAGCGCGATCGGCTGTTAACCGAAAGGTTGGAGGTACGAGACCACCCGGTGGTGGTGCGGCGCTTTTCTTTCTTTGGGCTGATAGCTTTGAAGATATGTTCTGACGGTTGTGAGATTGGAGCACGACTGTCTCCAAGGCGCAATTGGCTATGCGATCGGCTGTTAACTGAAAGGTTGGAGGTTCGAGCCCTCCCGTGAGTAATGTGTTGCTTTTTTTCTTTGGGCTGATAGCTCTGAAGAAATGTTCTGCCGGTGGTTAGAGTGGAGCACGACTGTCTCCATGGCGCAATTGGCTATGCGATCGGCTGTTAACGGAAAGGTTGGAGGTTCGAGCCCTCCCGGGAGTGGTGTGTTGCTTTTTTTTCTTTGGGCAGATAGCTTTGAAGATAAGTTCTGATGGCGGTGAGAGTGGCGCAGGACTGTCTCCGTGGCGCAATTGGCTAGCGCGATCGGCTGTTAATCGAAAGGTTGGAGGTACGAGCCCACCCGGTGGTGGTGCGGGGCTTTTTTTTTCTTTGGGCTAATAGCTTTGAAGATATGTTCTGATGGTGGTGAGAATGGGGCACGACTGTCTCCGTGGCCCAATTGGCTAGCGCGATCAGCTGTTAACCGAAAGGTTGGAGGTACTAGCCCACCCGGTGGTGGTGCGGCGCTTTTTTTTCTTTGGGCTGATAGCTTTGAAGATATGTTCTGATGGTGGTGAGAGTGGAGCACGACTGTCTCCGTGGCGCAATTGGCTACCGCGATCGGCTGTTAACCGAAAGGGTGGAGGTTCGAGCCCACCCGGTGGTGGTGCGGCGCTTTTTTTCTTTGGGCTGATAGCTTTGAAGATAGGTTCTCATGGTGGTGAGAGTGGAGCAGGACTGTCTCCGTGGCGCAATTGGCTAGCGCGATCGGCTGTTAACCGAAAGGTTGGAGGTACGAGCCCACCTGGTGGTGGTGCGACGCTTTTTTTTGTTTGGGTTGATAGCTCTGAAGAAATGTTCTGACGATGGTGAGAGTGGAGCACGACTGTCTCCGTGGCGCAATTGGCTATGCGTTCGGCTGTTAACTGAAACGTTGGAGGTTCGAGCCCTCCCGGGAGTGGTGTGTTGCTTTTTATTCTTTGGGCTGATAGCTTTGAAGATATGTTCTGGTGGTGGTGAGAGTGGAGCAGGACTGTCTCCGTGGCGCAAATGGCTAGCGACATCGGCTGTTAACCAAAAAATTGGAGGTTCGAGCCCACCCGGTGGTGGTGCGGCGCTTTTTTTTCTTTGGGCTGATAGCTTTGAAGTAATGTTCTGATGGTGGTGAAAGTGGGGCAAGACTGTCTCTGTGGCGCAATTGGCTAGCACGATCGGCTGTTGAACGAAAGCTTGGAGGTTCGAGCCCACCCGGTGGTGGTGCAGCGCTTTTTTTTGGGCTGATAGCTCTGAAGAAATGTTCTGACGGTGATGAGAGTGGAGCACGACTGTCTCCGTGGCGCAAATGGCTAGCGCGATCGGCTGTTAACCCAAATGTTGGAGGTTCGAACCCACCTGGTGGTCGTGCGGCGCTTTTTTTTCTTTGGGCTGATAGCTTTGAAGATATGTTCTGATGGCAGTGAGAGTGGAGCAGGACTGCCTCCGTGGCGCAGTTGGCTAGCGCGATCGGCTGTTAACCGAAAAGTTGGAGGTTCGATCCCTCCCTGGAGTGGTGTGTTGCTTTTTTCTTTGCGCTGATAGCTTTGAAGATATGTTCTGATGGTGGTGAGAGTGGAGCAAGACTGTCTCTGCTGCGCAATTGACTAGCTGATTCAGCTGTTAACCAAAAGGTTGGAGTTTCAAGCCCTCCCGGGAGTGGTGTGTTGCTTTTTTCTTTGCGCTGAGAGCTTTGAAGATATGTTCTGATGGTGGTGAATGTGGAGCACGACTGTCTCTGCTGCGCAATTGACTAGCTGAATCGGCTGTTAACCAAAAGGTTGGAGTTTCAAGCCCTCCCGGGAGTGGTGTGTTGCTTTTTTGTTTGCGCTGAGAGCTTTGAAGATATGTTCTGATGGTGGTGAATGTGGAGCACGACTGTCTCCGTGGCGCAATTGGCTAGCGCGATCGGCTGTTAACCGAAAGGTTGGAGGTTCGAGCCCACCCGGTGGTGGGGCGGCGCTTTTTTTTCTTTGGGCTGATAGCTTTCAAGATATGTTCTGATGGTGGTGAGAGTGGAGCAGGACTGCCTCCGTGGCGCAGTGGGCTAGCGCGATCGGCTGTTAACCGAAAAGTTGGAAGTTCGAGCCCTCCCTGGAGTGGTGTGTTGCTTTTTTCTTTGCGCTGATAGCTTTGAAGATATGTTCTGATGGTCGTGAGAGTGGAGCAAGACTGTCTCTGCAGCGTAATTGACTAGCTGAATCGGCTGTTAACCAAAAGGTTGGAGTTTCAAGCCCTCCCGGGATTGGTGCTTTGCTTTTTTCTTTGCGCTGAGAGCTTTGAAGATATGTTCTGATGGTGGTGAATGTGGAGCACGACTGTCTCCGTGGCGCAATTGGCTAGCGCGATCGGCTGTTAACGGAAAGGTTGGTGTTTCGAGCCCACCCGGTGGTAGTGCGGCGCTATTTTTTCTTTGGGCTGATAGCTTTGAAGATATGTTCTGATGGTGGCGAGAATGGAGCAGGACTGTCTCCGTGCCGCAAATGGCTAGCGAGATCGGCTGTTAACCGAAAAATTGGAGGTACGAGCCCACCTGGTGGTGGTGCGGCGCTTTTTTTTGTTTGGGCTGATAGCTCTGAAGAAATGTTCTGACGATGGTGAGAGTGGAGAACGACTGTCTCCGTGGCGCAATTGGCAATGCGATCGGCTGTTAACCGAAAGGTTGGAGGTACGAGCCCACCTGGTGGTGGTGTGGCGGTTTTTTTTGTTTGGGCTGATAGCTCTGAAGAAATGTTCTGACGATGGTGAGAGTGGAGCACGACTGTCTGCGTGGCGCAATTGGCTATGCGATCGGCTCTTAACTGAAACGGTGGAGGTTCGAGCCCTCCCGGGAGTGGTGTTTTGCTTTTTATTCTTTGGGCTGATAGCTTTGAAGATATGTTCTGGTGGTACTGAGAGTGGAGCAGGACAGTCTCCGTGGCGCGATTGGCTAGTACCATCGGCTGTTAACCGGAAGGTTGGAGGTACGAGCCCATCCGGTGGTGGTGTGGCGCTTTTTTCTTTGGACTGATAGCTTTGAAGATATGTCCTGATGGTGGTGAGAGTGGAGCACGGCTGTCTCCGTGGCGCAATTGGCTAGGGCGATCGGCTGTTAACCGACAGGTTGGAGGTTCGAGCCCACCCAGTGGTGGTGCGGCGCTTTTTTTCCTTTGGGCTGATAGCTCTGAAGAAATGTTCTGACGGTGGTGAGAGTGAATCACGACTGTCTTCGTGGCACAATTGGCTATGTGATCGGCTGTTAATTGAAAGGTTGGAGGTTCAAGCCCACCCAGTAGTGGTGCTGCGCTTTTTTTTCTTTGGGCTGATAGCTTTGAAGATATGTTCTGATGGTGGTGAGAGTGGAGCAGGACTGTCTCCGTGGCGCATTTGGCTAGCGCGATCGGCTGTTAACTGAAAAGTTGGAGGTTCGAGCCCTCCCGGGAGTAGTGTGTTGCTTTTTTCTTTGCGCTGAGAGCTTTGAAGATATGTTCTGATGGTGGTGAATGTGGAGCACGACTGTCTCCATGGCGCAATTGGCTAGCGCGATCGGCTGTTAACGGAAAGGTTGGTGTTTCGAGCCCACCCGGTGGTAGTGCGGCGCTATTTTTTCTTTGGGCTGATAGCTTTGAAGATATGTTCTGATGGTGGCGAGAATGGAGCAGGACTGTCTCCGTGCCGCAAATGGCTAGCGAGATCGGCTGTTAACCGAAAAATTGGAGGTACGAGCCCACCTGGTGGTGGTGCGGCGCTTTTTTTTGTTTGGGCTGATAGCTCTGAAGAAATGTTCTGACGATGGTGAGAGTGGAGCACGACTGTCTCCGTGGCGCAATTGGCAATGCGATCGGCTGTTAACTGAAACGTTGGAGGTTCGAGCCCTCCCGGGAGTGGTGTGTTGTTTTTTATTCTTTGGGCTGATAGCTTTGAAGATATGTTCTGGTAGTGGTGAGAGTGGAGCAGGACTGTCTCCGTGGCGCAATTGGCTAGTACCATCGGCTGATAACCGAAAGGTTGGAGGTACGAGCCCATCCGGTGGTGGTGCGGCGCTTTTTTTCTTTGGGCTGATAGCTTTGAAGATATGTCCTGATGGTGGTGAGAGTGGAGCACGACTGTCTCCGTGGTGCAATTGGCTAGCGCGATCGGCTGTTAAGCGAAAGGTTGGAGGTACGAGCCCACCCGGTGGTGGTGCGGCGCTTTTTTTTCTTTGGGCTGATAGCTTTGAAGATATGTTCTGATGGTGGTGAGAGTGGAGCACGACTGTCTCCATGGAGCAATTGGCTATTTGATCGGCTGTTAACTGAAAGGTGGGATGTTCGAGCCCTCCCGGGAGTGGTGTGTTGCTTTTTTTTCTTTGGGCTGATAGCTTTGAAGATAGGTTCTCATAGTGGTGAGAGTGGAGCAGGACTGTCTCCGTGGCGCAATCGGCGAGCACCATCGGCTGTTAACCGAAAGGTTGGAGGTACGAGCCCATCCGGTGGTGGTGCGGCGCTTTTTTTTGGGCTGATAGCTTTGAAGATATGTTCTGATGGTGGTGAGAGTGGAGCACGACTGTCTCCGTGGCGCAATTGGCTATTCGATCGGCTGTTAACTGAAAGGTTGGATGTTCGAGCCCTCCCGGGAGTGGTGTGTTGCTTTTTTTTCTTTGGGCTGATAGCTTTGAAGATAGGTTCTCATGGTGGTGAGAGTGGAGCAGGACTGTCTCTGTGGCACAATTGGCTACCGCGATAGGCTGTTAACCGAAAGGTTGCAGGTAGGAGCCAACCGGGGGAGGTGAGGCGCTTTTTTTTTCTTTAGGCTGATAGCTTTGAAGATATGTTCTGATGGTGGTGAGAGTGGAGCACGACTGTCTCCGTGGCGCAATTGGCTAGCGCGATCGGCTGTTAACCGAAAGGTTGGAGGTACGAGCCCACCTGGTGGTGGTGCGACGATTTTTTTTGTTCGGGCTGATAGCTCTGAAGAAATGTTCTGACGATGGTGAGAGTGGAGCACGACTGTCTCAGTGGCGCAATTGGCTATGCGATCGGCTGTTAACTGAAACGTTGGAGGTTCGAGCCCTCCCGGGAGTGGTGTGTTGCTTTTTATTCTTTGGGCTGATAGCTTTGAAGATATGTTCTGGTGGTGGTGAGAGTGGAGCAGGACTGTCTCCGTGGCGCAATCGGCTAGTACCATCGGCTGTTAACCGAAAGGTTGGAGGTACGAGCCCATCCGGTTGTGGTGCGGCGCTTTTTTTCTTTGGGCTGATAGCTTTGAAGATATGTCCTGATGGTGGTGAGAGTGGAGCACGACTGTCTCCGTGGTGCAATTGGCTAGCGCGATCGGCTGTTAAACGAAAGGTTTGAGGTACGAGCCCACCCGGTGGTGGTGCGGCGCTTTTTTTTCTTTGAATTGATAGCTTTGAAGATAGGTTCTGATGGTGGTGAGAGTGGAGCACGACTGTCTCCGTGGCGCAATCGGCTATTCGATCGGCTGTTAACTGAAAGGTTGGATGTTCGAGCCCTCCCGGGAGTGGTGTGTTGCTTTTTTTTCTTTGGGCTGATAGCTTTGAAGCTAGGTTCTCATGGTGGTGAGAGTGGAGCAGGACTGTCTCCGTGGCGCAATAGGCTACCGCGATAGGCTGTTAACCGAAAGGTTGCAGGTACGAGCCACCCGGGGAGGTCAGGCGCTTTTTTTTCTTTAGGCTGATAGCTTTGAAGATATGTTCTGATGGTGGTGAGAGTGGAGCACGACTGTCTTCATGGCGCAATTGGCTAGCGCGATTGGCTGTTAACCGAAAGGTTGGAGGTACGAGCCCACCCGGTGGTGGTGCGGCGCTTTTTTTTCTTTGGGCTGATAGCTCTGAAGAAATGTTCTGCCGGTGGTTAGAGTGGAGCACGACTGTCTCCGTGGCGCAACTGGCTACGCGATCGGTTGTTAACGGAAAGGTTGGAGGTTCGAGCCCTACCGGGAGTGGTGTGTTGTATTTTTTTCTTTGAGCTGATAGCTTTGAAACTATGTTCTGATGGCGGTGAGTGGCGCAGGACTGTCTCCGTGGCGCAATTGGCTAGCGCGATCGGCTGTTAATCGAAAGGTTGGAGGTACGAGCCCACCCGGTGGTGGTGCGGCCCGTTTTTTTTTGTTTGGGCCGATAGCTTTGAAGATATGTTCTGATGGTGGTGAGAGTGGCGCAGGACTGACTCCGTGGCGCAATTGGCTAGCGCGATCGGCTGTTAATCGAAAGGTTGGAGGTACGAGCCCACCCGGTGGTGGTGCGGCGCTTTTTTTTTGGGCTGATAGCTTTGAAGATATGTTTTTATGGTGGTGAGAATGGGGCACGACTGTGTCCGTGGCGCAATTGGCTAGAGCGATCGGCTGTTAACCGAAAGGTTGGAGGTTCGACCCCACCCGGTAGTGGTGCGGTGCATTTTTTTTTCTTTGGGCTGATAGCTTTGAAGATATGTTCTGATGGTGGTGAGAGTGGAGCACGACTGTCTCCGTGGCGCAATTGGCTAGCTCGATCGGCTGTTAACCGAAAGGTTGGAGGTTCGAGCCCTCCCGCGAGTAGTGTGTTGCTTTTTTTTCTTTGGGCTGATAGCTTTGAAGATATGTTCTGTTGGTGGTGAGGGTGGAGCAGGACTATCTCCGTGGCGCAATTGGCTATTGCGATCGGCTGTTAACCGAAAGGTTGGAGGTTCGAGCCCTACCGGGAGTAGTGTGTTGCTTTTTTTCTTTGGGCTGATAGCTTTGACGTTATGTTCTGTTGGTGGTGAGGGTGGAGCAGGACTATCTCCGTGGCGCAATTGGCTACCGCGATCGGCTGTTAACCGAAAGGGTGGAGGTTCGAGCCCACCCGGTGGTGGTGCGGCGCTTTTTTTCTTTGGGCTGATAGCTTTGAAAATATGTTTTGATGGCGGTGAGTGGCGCAGGACTGTCTCCGTGGCGCAATTGGCTAGCGCAATCGGCTGTTAATCGAAAGGTTGGAGGTACGAGCCCACCCGGTGGTGGTGCAGCGCTTTTTTTTTGGGCTGATAGATCTGAAGAAATGTTCAGACGGTTGTGAGAGTGGAGCACGACTGTCTCCGTGGCGCAATTGGCTATGCGATCGGCTGTTAACTGAAAGGTTGGAGGTTCGAGCCCTACCGGCAGTTGTGTGTTGCTTTTTTTTTCTTTGGGCTGATAGCTTTGAAGATATGTTCTGATGGTGGTGAGAGTGGAGCACGACTGTCTCCGTGGCGCAATTGGCTAGCGTGATCGGCTGTTAACCGAAAGGTTGGAGGTGCGAGCCCACCTGGTGGTGGTGCGACGCTTTTTTTTTGTTTGGGCTGATAGCTCTGAAGAAATCTTCTGACGATGGTGAGAGTGGAGCACGACTGTCTCCGTTGCGCAATCGGCTATGCGATCGGCTGTTAACTGAAACGTTGGAGGTTCGAGCCCTCCGGGGAGTGATGTGTTGCTTTTTATTCTTTGGGCTGATAGCTTTGAAGATATGTTCTGATGCTGGTGACAGTGTAGCAGGACTGTCTCCGTGGCGCAATTGGCTAGCGCGATCGGCTGTTAACCGAAAGGTTGGAGGTACGAGACCACCCGGTGGTGGTGCGGCGCTTTTCTTTCTTTGGGCTGATAGCTTTGAAGATATGTTCTGACGGTTGTGAGATTGGAGCACGACTGTCTCAGTGGCGCAATTGGCTATGCGATCGGCTGTTAACTGAAACGTTGGAGGTTCGAGCCCTCCCGGGAGTGGTGTGTTGCTTTTTATTCTTTGGGCTGATAGCTTTGAAGATATGTTCTGGTGGTGGTGAGAGTGGAGCAGGACTGTCTCCGTGGCGCAATCGGCTAGTACCATCGGCTGTTAACCGAAAGGTTGGAGGTACGAGCCCATCCGGTTGTGGTGCGGCGCTTTTTTTCTTTGGGCTGATAGCTTTGAAGATATGTCCTGATGGTGGTGAGAGTGGAGCACGACTGTCTCCGTGGTGCAATTGGCTAGCGCGATCGGCTGTTAAACGAAAGGTTTGAGGTACGAGCCCACCCGGTGGTGGTGCGGCGCTTTTTTTTCTTTGAATTGATAGCTTTGAAGATAGGTTCTGATGGTGGTGAGAGTGGAGCACGACTGTCTCCGTGGCGCAATCGGCTATTCGATCGGCTGTTAACTGAAAGGTTGGATGTTCGAGCCCTCCCGGGAGTGGTGTGTTGCTTTTTTTTTCTTTGGGCTGATAGCTTTGAAGCTAGGTTCTCATGGTGGTGAGAGTGGAGCAGGACTGTCTCCGTGGCGCAATAGGCTACCGCGATAGGCTGTTAACCGAAAGGTTGCAGGTACGAGCCACCCGGGGAGGTCAGGCGCTTTTTTTTCTTTAGGCTGATAGCTTTGAAGATATGTTCTGATGGTGGTGAGAGTGGAGCACGACTGTCTTCATGGCGCAATTGGCTAGCGCGATTGGCTGTTAACCGAAAGGTTGGAGGTACGAGCCCACCCGGTGGTGGTGCGGCGCTTTTTTTTCTTTGGGCTGATAGCTCTGAAGAAATGTTCTGCCGGTGGTTAGAGTGGAGCACGACTGTCTCCGTGGCGCAACTGGCTACGCGATCGGTTGTTAACGGAAAGGTTGGAGGTTCGAGCCCTACCGGGAGTGGTGTGTTGTATTTTTTTCTTTGAGCTGATAGCTTTGAAACTATGTTCTGATGGCGGTGAGTGGCGCAGGACTGTCTCCGTGGCGCAATTGGCTAGCGCGATCGGCTGTTAATCGAAAGGTTGGAGGTACGAGCCCACCCGGTGGTGGTGCGGCCCGTTTTTTTTTTGTTTGGGCCGATAGCTTTGAAGATATGTTCTGATGGTGGTGAGAGTGGCGCAGGACTGACTCCGTGGCGCAATTGGCTAGCGCGATCGGCTGTTAATCGAAAGGTTGGAGGTACGAGCCCACCCGGTGGTGGTGCGGCGCTTTTTTTTTGGGCTGATAGCTTTGAAGATATGTTTTTATGGTGGTGAGAATGGGGCACGACTGTGTCCGTGGCGCAATTGGCTAGAGCGATCGGCTGTTAACCGAAAGGTTGGAGGTTCGACCCCACCCGGTAGTGGTGCGGTGCATTTTTTTTTCTTTGGGCTGATAGCTTTGAAGATATGTTCTGATGGTGGTGAGAGTGGAGCACGACTGTCTCCGTGGCGCAATTGGCTAGCTCGATCGGCTGTTAACCGAAAGGTTGGAGGTTCGAGCCCTCCCGCGAGTAGTGTGTTGCTTTTTTTTCTTTGGGCTGATAGCTTTGAAGATATGTTCTGTTGGTGGTGAGGGTGGAGCAGGACTATCTCCGTGGCGCAATTGGCTATTGCGATCGGCTGTTAACCGAAAGGTTGGAGGTTCGAGCCCTACCGGGAGTAGTGTGTTGCTTTTTTTCTTTGGGCTGATAGCTTTGACGTTATGTTCTGTTGGTGGTGAGGGTGGAGCAGGACTATCTCCGTGGCGCAATTGGCTACCGCGATCGGCTGTTAACCGAAAGGGTGGAGGTTCGAGCCCACCCGGTGGTGGTGCGGCGCTTTTTTTCTTTGGGCTGATAGCTTTGAAAATATGTTTTGATGGCGGTGAGTGGCGCAGGACTGTCTCCGTGGCGCAATTGGCTAGCGCAATCGGCTGTTAATCGAAAGGTTGGAGGTACGAGCCCACCCGGTGGTGGTGCAGCGCTTTTTTTTTTGGGCTGATAGATCTGAAGAAATGTTCAGACGGTTGTGAGAGTGGAGCACGACTGTCTCCGTGGCGCAATTGGCTATGCGATCGGCTGTTAACTGAAAGGTTGGAGGTTCGAGCCCTACCGGCAGTTGTGTGTTGCTTTTTTTTTTCTTTGGGCTGATAGCTTTGAAGATATGTTCTGATGGTGGTGAGAGTGGAGCACGACTGTCTCCGTGGCGCAATTGGCTAGCGTGATCGGCTGTTAACCGAAAGGTTGGAGGTGCGAGCCCACCTGGTGGTGGTGCGACGCTTTTTTTTTGTTTGGGCTGATAGCTCTGAAGAAATCTTCTGACGATGGTGAGAGTGGAGCACGACTGTCTCCGTTGCGCAATCGGCTATGCGATCGGCTGTTAACTGAAACGTTGGAGGTTCGAGCCCTCCGGGGAGTGATGTGTTGCTTTTTATTCTTTGGGCTGATAGCTTTGAAGATATGTTCTGATGCTGGTGACAGTGTAGCAGGACTGTCTCCGTGGCGCAATTGGCTAGCGCGATCGGCTGTTAACCGAAAGGTTGGAGGTACGAGACCACCCGGTGGTGGTGCGGCGCTTTTCTTTCTTTGGGCTGATAGCTTTGAAGATATGTTCTGACGGTTGTGAGATTGGAGCACGACTGTCTCCAAGGCGCAATTGGCTATGCGATCGGCTGTTAACTGAAAGGTTGGAGGTTCGAGCCCTCCCGCGAGTAATGTGTTGCTTTTTTTCTTTGGGCTGATAGCTCTGAAGAAATGTTCTGCCGGTGGTTAGAGTGGAGCACGACTGTCTCCGTGGCGCAATTGGCTATGCGATCGGCTGTTAACGGAAAGGTTGGAGGTTCGAGCCCTCCCGGGAGTGGTGTGTTGCTTTTTTTTCTTTGGGCAGATAGCTTTGAAGATAAGTTCTGATGGCGGTGAGAGTGGCGCAGGACTGCCTCCGTGGCGCAATTGGCTAGCGCGATCGGCTGTTAATCGAAAGGTTGGAGGTACGAGCCCACCCGGTGGTGGTGCGGGGCTTTTTTTTTCTTTGGGCTAATAGCTTTGAAGATATGTTCTGATGGTGGTGAGAATGGGGCACGACTGTCTCCGTGGCCCAATTGGCTAGCGCGATCAGCTGTTAACCGAAAGGTTGGAGGTACTAGCCCACCCGGTGGTGGTGCGGCGCTTTTTTTCTTTGGGCTGATAGCTTTGAAGATATGTTCTGATGGTGGTGAGAGTGGAGCACGACTGTCTCCGTGGCGCAATTGGCTACCGCGATCGGCTGTTAACCGAAAGGGTGGAGGTTCGAGCCCACCCGGTGGTGGTGCGGCGCTTTTTTTCTTTTGGCTGATAGCTTTGAAGATAGGTTCTCATGGTGGTGAGAGTGGAGCAGGACTGCCTCCGTGGCGCAATTGGCTAGCGCGATCGGCTGTTAACCGAAAGGTTGGAGGTACGAGCCCACCTGGTGGTGGTGCGACGCTTTTTTTTGTTTGGGTTGATAGCTCTGAAGAAATGTTCTGACGATGGTGAGAGTGGAGCACGACTGTCTCCGTGGCGCAATTGGCTATGCGTTCGGCTGTTAACTGAAACGTTGGAGGTTCGAGCCCTCCCGGGAGTGGTGTGTTGCTTTTTATTCTTTGGGCTGATAGCTTTGAAGATATGTTCTGGTGGTGGTGAGAGTGGAGCAGGACTGTCTCCGTGGCGCAATTGGCTAGTACCATCGGCTGTTAACTGAAACGTTGGAGGTTCAAGCCCTCCCGGGAGTGGTGTGTTGCTTTTTATTCTTTGGGCTGATAGCTTTGAAGATATGTTCTGGTGGTGGTGAGAGTGGAGCAGGACTGCCTCCGTGGCGCAATTGGCTAGTACCATCGGCTGTTAACCGAAAGGTTGGAGGTACGAGCCAATCCGGTTGTGGTGCGGCGCTTTTTTTCTTTGGGCTGATAACTTTGAAGATATGTCCTGATGGTGGTGAGAGTGGAGCACGACTGTCTCCGTGGTGCAATTGGCTAGCGCGATCGGCTGTTAAACGAAAGGTTGGAGGTACGAGCCCACCCGGTGGTGGTGCGGCGCTTTTTTTTCTTTGAGCTGATAGCTTTGAAGATATGTTCTGATGGTTGTGAGAGTGGAGCACGACTGTCTCCGTGGCGCAATTGGCTATTCGATCGGCTGTTAACTGAAAGGTTGAATGTTCGAGCCCACCCGGTGGTGGTGCGGCGCTTTTTTTTTCTTTGGGCTGATAGCTTTGAAGATATGTTTTGATGGTGGTGAGAATGGGGCACGACTGTGTCCGTGGCGCAATTGGCTAGCGCGATCGGCTGTTAACCGAAAGGTTGGAGGTTCGACCCCACGCGGTAGTGGTGCGGTGCATTTTTTTTCTTTGGGCTGATAGCTTTGAAGATATGTTCTGATGGTGGTGAGAGTGGAGCACGACTGTCTCCCTGGCGCAATTGGCTAGCTCGATCGGCTGTTAACCGAAAGGTTGGAGGTTCGAGCCCTCCCGCGAGTAGTGTGTTGCTTTTTTTTCTTTGGGCTGATAGCTTTGAAGATATGTTCTGTTGGTGGTGAGGGTGGAGCAGGACTATCTCCGTGGCGCAATTGGCTACCGCGATCGGCTGTTAACCGAAAGGGTGGAGGTTCGAGCCCACCCGGTGGTGGTGCGGCGCTTTTTTTCTTTTGGCTGATAACTTTGAAGATATGTTCTGATGGGGCTGAGAGTGGAGCACGACTGTCTCCGTGGCGCAATTGGCTAGCGCGATCGGCTGTTAACCGAAAGGTTGGAGGTACGAGCCCACCCGGTGGTGGTGTGGCGCTTTTTTTTCTTTGGGCTGATAGCTCTGAAGAAATGTTCTGCCGGTGGTTACAGTGGAGCACGACTGTCTCCGTGGCGCAACTGGCTACGCGATCAGCTGTTAACCGAAAAATTGGAGGTACGAGCCCACCTGGTGGTGGTGCGGCGCTTTTTTTTGTTTGGGCTGATAGCTCTGAAGAAATGTTCTGACGATGGTGAGAGTGGAGAACGACTGTCTCCGTGGCGCAATTGGCAATGCGATCGGCTGTTAACCGAAAGGTTGGAGGTACGAGCCCACCTGGTGGTGGTGTGGCGGTTTTTTTTGTTTGGGCTGATAGCTCTGAAGAAATGTTCTGACGATGGTGAGAGTGGAGCACGACTGTCTGCGTGGCGCAATTGGCTATGCGATCGGCTCTTAACTGAAACGGTGGAGGTTCGAGCCCTCCCGGGAGTGGTGTTTTGCTTTTTATTCTTTGGGCTGATAGCTTTGAAGATATGTTCTGGTGGTACTGAGAGTGGAGCAGGACAGTCTCCGTGGCGCGATTGGCTAGTACCATCGGCTGTTAACCGGAAGGTTGGAGGTACGAGCCCATCCGGTGGTGGTGTGGCGCTTTTTTCTTTGGACTGATAGCTTTGAAGATATGTCCTGATGGTGGTGAGAGTGGAGCACGACTGTCTCCGTGGCCCAATTGGCTAGGGCGATCGGCTGTTAACCGACAGGTTGGAGGTTCGAGCCCACCCAGTGGTGGTGCGGCGCTTTTTTTCCTTTGGGCTGATAGCTCTGAAGAAATGTTCTGACGGTGGTGAGAGTGAATCACGACTGTCTTCGTGGCACAATTGGCTATGTGATCGGCTGTTAATTGAAAGGTTGGAGGTTCAAGCCCACCCAGTAGTGGTGCTGCGCTTTTTTTTTCTTTGGGCTGATAGCTTTGAAGATATGTTCTGATGGTGGTGAGAGTGGAGCAGGACTGTCTCCGTGGCGCATTTGGCTAGCGCGATCGGCTGTTAACTGAAAAGTTGAAGGTTCGAGCCCTCCCGGGAGTGGTGTGTTGCTTTTTTCTTTGCGCTGAGAGCTTTGAAGATATGTTCTGATGGTGGTGAATGTGGAGCACGACTGTCTCCATGGCGCAATTGGCTAGCGCGATCGGCTGTTAACGGAAAGGTTGGTGTTTCGAGCCCACCCGGTGGTAGTGCGGCGCTATTTTTTCTTTGGGCTGATAGCTTTGAAGATATGTTCTGATGGTGGCGAGAATGGAGCAGGACTGTCTCCGTGCCGCAAATGGCTAGCGAGATCGGCTGTTAACCGAAAAATTGGAGGTACGAGCCCACCTGGTGGTGGTGCGGCGCTTTTTTTTGTTTGGGCTGATAGCTCTGAAGAAATGTTCTGACGATGGTGAGAGTGGAGCACGACTGTCTCCGTGGCGCAATTGGCAATGCGATCGGCTGTTAACTGAAACGTTGGAGGTTCGAGCCCTCCCGGGAGTGGTGTGTTGTTTTTTATTCTTTGGGCTGATAGCTTTGAAGATATGTTCTGATGGTGGTGAGAGTGGAGCACGACTGTCTCCGTGGAGCAATTGGCTATTTGATCGGCTGTTAACTGAAAGGTTGGATGTTCGAGCCCTCCCGGGAGTGGTGTGTTGCTTTTTTTTCTTTGGGCTGATAGCTTTGAAGATAGGTTCTCATGGTGGTGAGAGTGGAGCAGGACTGTCTCCGTGGCGCAATCGGCGAGCACCATCGGCTGTTAACCGAAAGGTTGGAGGTACGAGCCCATCCGGTGGTGGTGCGGCGCTTTTTTTTGGGCTGATAGCTTTGAAGATATGTTCTGATGGTGGTGAGAGTGGAGCACGACTGTCTCCGTGGCGCAATTGGCTATTCGATCGGCTGTTAACTGAAAGGTTGGATGTTCGAGCCCTCCCGGGAGTGGTGTGTTGCTTTTTTTTCTTTGGGCTGATAGCTTTGAAGATAGGTTCTCATGGTGGTGAGAGTGGAGCAGGACTGTCTCTGTGGCGCAATTGGCTACCGCGATAGGCTGTTAACCGAAAGGTTGCAGGTAGGAGCCAACCGGGGGAGGTGAGGCGCTTTTTTTTTCTTTAGGCTGATAGCTTTGAAGATATGTTCTGATGGTGGTGAGAGTGGAGCACGACTGTCTCCGTGGCGCAATTGGCTAGCGCGATCGGCTGTTAACCGAAAGGTTGGAGGTACGAGCCCACCTGGTGGTGGTGCGACGATTTTTTTTGTTCGGGCTGATAGCTCTGAAGAAATGTTCTGACGATGGTGAGAGTGGAGCACGACTGTCTCAGTGGCGCAATTGGCTATGCGATCGGCTGTTAACTGAAACGTTGGAGGTTCGAGCCCTCCCGGGAGTGGTGTGTTGCTTTTTATTCTTTGGGCTGATAGCTTTGAAGATATGTTCTGGTGGTGGTGAGAGTGGAGCAGGACTGTCTCCGTGGCGCAATCGGCTAGTACCATCGGCTGTTAACCGAAAGGTTGGAGGTACGAGCCCATCCGGTTGTGGTGCGGCGCTTTTTTTCTTTGGGCTGATAGCTTTGAAGATATGTCCTGATGGTGGTGAGAGTGGAGCACGACTGTCTCCGTGGTGCAATTGGCTAGCGCGATCGGCTGTTAAACGAAAGGTTTGAGGTACGAGCCCACCCGGTGGTGGTGCGGCGCTTTTTTTTCTTTGAATTGATAGCTTTGAAGATAGGTTCTGATGGTGGTGAGAGTGGAGCACGACTGTCTCCGTGGCGCAATCGGCTATTCGATCGGCTGTTAACTGAAAGGTTGGATGTTCGAGCCCTCCCGGGAGTGGTGTGTTGCTTTTTTTTTCTTTGGGCTGATAGCTTTGAAGCTAGGTTCTCATGGTGGTGAGAGTGGAGCAGGACTGTCTCCGTGGCGCAATAGGCTACCGCGATAGGCTGTTAACCGAAAGGTTGCAGGTACGAGCCACCCGGGGAGGTCAGGCGCTTTTTTTTCTTTAGGCTGATAGCTTTGAAGATATGTTCTGATGGTGGTGAGAGTGGAGCACGACTGTCTTCATGGCGCAATTGGCTAGCGCGATTGGCTGTTAACCGAAAGGTTGGAGGTACGAGCCCACCCGGTGGTGGTGCGGCGCTTTTTTTTCTTTGGGCTGATAGCTCTGAAGAAATGTTCTGCCGGTGGTTAGAGTGGAGCACGACTGTCTCCGTGGCGCAACTGGCTACGCGATCGGCTGTTAACGGAAAGGTTGGAGGTTCGAGCCCTACCGGGAGTGGTGTGTTGTATTTTTTTCTTTGAGCTGATAGCTTTGAAACTATGTTCTGATGGCGGTGAGTGGCGCAGGACTGTCTCCGTGGCGCAATTGGCTAGCGCGATCGGCTGTTAATCGAAAGGTTGGAGGTACGAGCCCACCCGGTGGTGGTGCAGCGCTTTTTTTTTGGGCTGATAGCTTTGAAGATATGTTTTTATGGTGGTGAGAATGGGGCACGACTGTGTCCGTGGCGCAATTGGCTAGAGCGATCGGCTGTTAACCGAAAGGTTGGAGGTTCGACCCCACCCGGTAGTGGTGCGGTGCATTTTTTTTCTTTGGGCTGATAGCTTTGAAGATATGTTCTGATGGTGGTGAGAGTGGAGCACGACTGTCTCCGTGGCGCAATTGGCTAGCTCGATCGGCTGTTAACCGAAAGGTTGGAGGTTCGAGCCCTCCCGCGAGTAGTGTGTTGCTTTTTTTTCTTTGGGCTGATAGCTTTGAAGATATGTTCTGTTGGTGGTGAGGGTGGAGCAGGACTATCTCCGTGGCGCAATTGGCTATTGCGATCGGCTGTTAACCGAAAGGTTGGAGGTTCGAGCCCTACCGGGAGTAGTGTGTTGCTTTTTTTCTTTGGGCTGATAGCTTTGACGTTATGTTCTGTTGGTGGTGAGGGTGGAGCAGGACTATCTCCGTGGCGCAATTGGCTACCGCGATCGGCTGTTAACCGAAAGGGTGGAGGTTCGAGCCCACCCGGTGGTGGTGCGGCGCTTTTTTTCTTTGGGCTGATAGCTTTGAAAATATGTTTTGATGGCGGTGAGTGGCGCAGGACTGTCTCCGTGGCGCAATTGGCTAGCGCAATCGGCTGTTAATCGAAAGGTTGGAGGTACGAGCCCACCCGGTGGTGGTGCAGCGCTTTTTTTCTTTGGGCTGATAGATCTGAAGAAATGTTCAGACGGTTGTGAGAGTGGAGCACGACTGTCTCCGTGGCGCAATTGGCTATGCGATCGGCTGTTAACTGAAAGGTTGGAGGTTCGAGCCCTACCGGCAGTTGTGTGTTGCTTTTTTTTCTTTGGGCTGATAGCTTTGAAGACATGTTCTGATGGTGGTGAGAGTGGAGCACGACTGTCTCCGTGGCGCAATTGGCTAGCGTGATCGGCTGTTAACCGAAAGGTTGGAGGTGCGAGCCCACCTGGTGGTGGTGCGGCGCTTTTTTTTTGTTTGGGCTGATAGCTCTGAAGAAATCTTCTGACGATGGTGAGAGTGGAGCACGACTGTCTCCGTTGCGCAATCGGCTATGCGATCGGCTGTTAACTGAAACGTTGGAGGTTCGAGCCCTCCGGGGAGTGATGTGTTGCTTTTTATTCTTTGGGCTGATAGCTTTGAAGATATGTTCTGATGCTGGTGACAGTGTAGCAGGACTGTCTCCGTGGCGCAATTGGCTAGCGCGATCGGCTGTTAACCGAAAGGTTGGAGGTACGAGACCACCCGGTGGTGGTGCGGCGCTTTTCTTTCTTTGGGCTGATAGCTTTGAAGATATGTTCTGACGGTTGTGAGATTGGAGCACGACTGTCTCCAAGGCGCAATTGGCTATGCGATCGGCTGTTAACTGATGGAGGTTCGAGCCCTCCCGCGAGTAATGTGTTGCTTTTTTTCTTTGGGCTGATAGCTCTGAAGAAATGTTCTGCCGGTGGTTAGAGTGGAGCACGACTGTCTCCGTGGCGCAATTGGCTATGCGATCGGCTGTTAACGGAAAGGTTGGAGGTTCGAGCCCTCCCGGGAGTGGTGTGTTGCTTTTTTTTCTTTGGGCAGATAGCTTTGAAGATAAGTTCTGATGGCGGTGAGAGTGGCGCAGGACTGCCTCCGTGGCGCAATTGGCTAGCGCGATCGGCTGTTAATCGAAAGGTTGGAGGTACGAGCCCACCCGGTGGTGGTGCGGGGCTTTTTTTTTCTTTGGGCTAATAGCTTTGAAGATATGTTCTGATGGTGGTGAGAATGGGGCACGACTGTCTCCGTGGCCCAATTGGCTAGCGCGATCAGCTGTTAACCGAAAGGTTGGAGGTACTAGCCCACCCGGTGGTGGTGCGGCGCTTTTTTTTCTTTGGGCTGATAGCTTTGAAGATATGTTCTGATGGTGATGAGAGTGGAGCACGACTGTCTCCGTGGCGCAATTGGCTACCGCGATCGGCTGTTAACCGAAAGGGTGGAGGTTCGAGCCCACCCGGTGGTGGTGCGGCGCTTTTTTTCTTTTGGCTGATAGCTTTGAAGATAGGTTCTCATGGTGGTGAGAGTGGAGCAGGACTGTCTCCGTGGCGCAATTGGCTAGCGCGATCGGCTGTTAACCGAAAGGTTGGAAGTACGAGCCCACCTGGTGGTGGTGCGACGCTTTTTTTTGTTTGGGTTGATAGCTCTGAAGAAATGTTCTGACGATGGTGAGAGTGGAGCACGACTGTCTCCGTGGCGCAATTGGCTATGCGTTCGGCTGTTAACTGAAACGTTGGAGGTTCGAGCCCTCCCGGGAGTGGTGTGTTGCTTTTTATTCTTTGGGCTGATAGCTTTGAAGATATGTTCTGGTGGTGGTGAGAGTGGAGCAGGACTGTCTCCGTGGCGCAATTGGCTAGTACCATCGGCTGTTAACTGAAACGTTGGAGGTTCAAGCCCTCCCGGGAGTGGTGTGTTGCTTTTTATTCTTTGGGCTGATAGCTTTGAAGATATGTTCTGGTGGTGGTGAGAGTGGAGCAGGACTGCCTCCGTGGCGCAATTGGCTAGTACCATCGGCTGTTAACCGAAAGGTTGGAGGTACGAGCCAATCCGGTTGTGGTGCGGCGCTTTTTTTCTTTGGGCTGATAACTTTGAAGATATGTCCTGATGGTGGTGAGAGTGGAGCACGACTGTCTCCGTGGCGCAATTGGCTATTCGATCGGCTGTTAACTGAAAGGTTGAATGTTCGAGCCCACCCGGTGGTGGTGCGGCGCTTTTTTTTTCTTTGGGCTGATAGCTTTGAAGATATGTTTTGATGGTGGTGAGAATGGGGCACGACTGTGTCCGTGGCGCAATTGGCTAGCGCGATCGGCTGTTAACCGAAAGGTTGGAGGTTCGACCCCACGCGGTAGTGGTGCGGTGCATTTTTTTCTTTGGGCTGATAGCTTTGAAGATATGTTCTGATGGTGGTGAGAGTGGAGCAGGACTGTCTCCGTGGCGCATTTGGCTAGCGCGATCGGCTGTTAACTGAAAAGTTGGAGGTTCGAGCCCTCCCGGGAGTGGTGTGTTGCTTTTTTCTTTGCGCTGAGAGCTTTGAAGATATGTTCTGATGGTGGTGAATGTGGAGCACGACTGTCTCCATGGCGCAATTGGCTAGCGCGATCGGCTGTTAACGGAAAGGTTGGTGTTTCGAGCCCACCCGGTGGTAGTGCGGCGCTATTTTTTCTTTGGGCTGATAGCTTTGAAGATATGTTCTGATGGTGGCGAGAATGGAGCAGGACTGTCTCCGTGCCGCAAATGGCTAGCGAGATCGGCTGTTAACCGAAAAATTGGAGGTACGAGCCCACCTGGTGGTGGTGCGGCGCTTTTTTTTGTTTGGGCTGATAGCTCTGAAGAAATGTTCTGACGATGGTGAGAGTGGAGCACGACTGTCTCCGTGGCGCAATTGGCAATGCGATCGGCTGTTAACTGAAACGTTGGAGGTTCGAGCCCTCCCGGGAGTGGTGTGTTGTTTTTTATTCTTTGGGCTGATAGCTTTGAAGATATGTTCTGGTAGTGGTGAGAGTGGAGCAGGACTGTCTCCGTGGCGCAATTGGCTAGTACCATCGGCTGATAACCGAAAGGTTGGAGGTACGAGCCCATCCGGTGGTGGTGCGGCGCTTTTTTTCTTTGGGCTGATAGCTTTGAAGATATGTCCTGATGGTGGTGAGAGTGGAGCACGACTGTCTCCGTGGTGCAATTGGCTAGCGCGATCGGCTGTTAAGCGAAAGGTTGGAGGTACGAGCCCACCCGGTGGTGGTGCGGCGCTTTTTTTTCTTTGGGCTGATAGCTTTGAAGATATGTTCTGATGGTGGTGAGAGTGGAGCACGACTGTCTCCGTGGAGCAATTGGCTATTTGATCGGCTGTTAACTGAAAGGTTGGATGTTCGAGCCCTCCCGGGAGTGGTGTGTTGCTTTTTTTTCTTTGGGCTGATAGCTTTGAAGATAGGTTCTCATGGTGGTGAGAGTGGAGCAGGACTGTCTCCGTGGCGCAATCGGCGAGCACCATCGGCTGTTAACCGAAAGGTTGGAGGTACGAGCCCATCCGGTGGTGGTGCGGCGCTTTTTTTTGGGCTGATAGCTTTGAAGATATGTTCTGATGGTGGTGAGAGTGGAGCACGACTGTCTCCGTGGCGCAATTGGCTATTCGATCGGCTGTTAACTGAAAGGTTGGATGTTCGAGCCCTCCCGGGAGTGGTGTGTTGCTTTTTTTTCTTTGGGCTGATAGCTTTGAAGATAGGTTCTCATGGTGGTGAGAGTGGAGCAGGACTGTCTCTGTGGCGCAATTGGCTACCGCGATAGGCTGTTAACCGAAAGGTTGCAGGTAGGAGCCAACCGGGGGAGGTGAGGCGCTTTTTTTTTCTTTAGGCTGATAGCTTTGAAGATATGTTCTGATGGTGGTGAGAGTGGAGCACGACTGTCTCCGTGGCGCAATTGGCTAGCGCGATCGGCTGTTAACCGAAAGGTTGGAGGTACGAGCCCACCTGGTGGTGGTGCGACGATTTTTTTTGTTCGGGCTGATAGCTCTGAAGAAATGTTCTGACGATGGTGAGAGTGGAGCACGACTGTCTCAGTGGCGCAATTGGCTATGCGATCGGCTGTTAACTGAAACGTTGGAGGTTCGAGCCCTCCCGGGAGTGGTGTGTTGCTTTTTATTCTTTGGGCTGATAGCTTTGAAGATATGTTCTGGTGGTGGTGAGAGTGGAGCAGGACTGTCTCCGTGGCGCAATCGGCTGGTACCATCGGCTGTTAACCGAAAGGTTGGAGGTACGAGCCCATCCGGTTGTGGTGCGGCGCTTTTTTTCTTTGGGCTGATAGCTTTGAAGATATGTCCTGATGGTGGTGAGAGTGGAGCACGACTGTCTCCGTGGTGCAATTGGCTAGCGCGATCGGCTGTTAAACGAAAGGTTTGAGGTACGAGCCCACCCGGTGGTGGTGCGGCGCTTTTTTTTCTTTGAATTGATAGCTTTGAAGATAGGTTCTGATGGTGGTGAGAGTGGAGCACGACTGTCTCCGTGGCGCAATCGGCTATTCGATCGGCTGTTAACTGAAAGGTTGGATGTTCGAGCCCTCCCGGGAGTGGTGTGTTGCTTTTTTTTTCTTTGGGCTGATAGCTTTGAAGCTAGGTTCTCATGGTGGTGAGAGTGGAGCAGGACTGTCTCCGTGGCGCAATAGGCTACCGCGATAGGCTGTTAACCGAAAGGTTGCAGGTACGAGCCACCCGGGGAGGTCAGGCGCTTTTTTTTCTTTAGGCTGATAGCTTTGAAGATATGTTCTGATGATGGTGAGAGTGGAGCACGACTGTCTTCATGGCGCAATTGGCTAGCGCGATTGGCTGTTAACCGAAAGGTTGGAGGTACGAGCCCACCCGGTGGTGGTGCGGCGCTTTTTTTTCTTTGGGCTAATAGCTCTGAAGAAATGTTCTGCCGGTGGTTAGAGTGGAGCACGACTGTCTCCGTGGCGCAACTGGCTACGCGATCGGCTGTTAACGGAAAGGTTGGAGGTTCGAGCCCTACCGGGAGTGGTGTGTTGTATTTTTTTCTTTGAGCTGATAGCTTTGAAACTATGTTCTGATGGCGGTGAGTGGCGCAGGACTGTCTCCGTGGCGCAATTGGCTAGCGCGATCGGCTGTTAATCGAAAGGTTGGAGGTACGAGCCCACCCGGTGGTGGTGCGGCCCGTTTTTTTTTGTTTGGGCTGATAGCTTTGAAGATATGTTCTGATGGTGGTGAGAGTGGCGCAGGACTGACTCCGTGGCGCAATTGGCTAGCGCGATCGGCTGTTAATCGAAAGGTTGGAGGTACGAGCCCACCCGGTGGTGGTGCGGCGCTTTTTTTTTGGGCTGATAGCTTTGAAGATATGTTTTTATGGTGGTGAGAATGGGGCACGACTGTGTCCGTGGCGCAATTGGCTAGAGCGATCGGCTGTTAACCGAAAGGTTGGAGGTTCGACCCCACCCGGTAGTGGTGCGGTGCATTTTTTTTCTTTGGGCTGATAGCTTTGAAGATATGTTCTGATGGTGGTGAGAGTGGAGCACGACTGTCTCCGTGGCGCAATTGGCTAGCTCGATCGGCTGTTAACCGAAAGGTTGGAGGTTCGAGCCCTCCCGCGAGTAGTGTGTTGCTTTGTTTTCTTTGGGCTGATAGCTTTGAAGATATGTTCTGTTGGTGGTGAGGGTGGAGCAGGACTATCTCCGTGGCGCAATTGGCTATTGCGATCGGCTGTTAACCGAAAGGTTGGAGGTTCGAGCCCTACCGGGAGTAGTGTGTTGCTTTTTTTCTTTGGGCTGATAGCTTTGACGTTATGTTCTGTTGGTGGTGAGGGTGGAGCAGGACTATCTCCGTGGCGCAATTGGCTACCGCGATCGGCTGTTAACCGAAAGGGTGGAGGTTCGAGCCCACCCGGTGGTGGTGCGGCGCTTTTTTTCTTTGGGCTGATAGCTTTGAAAATATGTTTTGATGGCGGTGAGTGGCGCAGGACTGTCTCCGTGGCGCAATTGGCTAGCGCAATCGGCTGTTAATCGAAAGGTTGGAGGTACGAGCCCACCCGGTGGTGGTGCAGCGCTTTTTTTCTTTGGGCTGATAGATCTGAAGAAATGTTCAGACGGTTGTGAGAGTGGAGCACGACTGTCTCCGTGGCGCAATTGGCTATGCGATCGGCTGTTAACTGAAAGGTTGGAGGTTCGAGCCCTACCGGCAGTTGTGTGTTGCTTTTTTTTTCTTTGGGCTGATAGCTTTGAAGATATGTTCTGATGGTGGTGAGAGTGGAGCACGACTGTCTCCGTGGCGCAATTGGCTAGCGTGATCGGCTGTTAACCGAAAGGTTGGAGGTGCGAGCCCACCTGGTGGTGGTGCGGCGCTTTTTTTTTGTTTGGGCTGATAGCTCTGAAGAAATCTTCTGACGATGGTGAGAGTGGAGCACGACTGTCTCCGTTGCGCAATCGGCTATGCGATCGGCTGTTAACTGAAACGTTGGAGGTTCGAGCCCTCCGGGGAGTGATGTGTTGCTTTTTATTCTTTGGGCTGATAGCTTTGAAGATATGTTCTGATGCTGGTGACAGTGTAGCAGGACTGTCTCCGTGGCGCAATTGGCTAGCGCGATCGGCTGTTAACCGAAAGGTTGGAGGTACGAGACCACCCGGTGGTGGTGCGGCGCTTTTCTTTCTTTGGGCTGATAGCTTTGAAGATATGTTCTGACGGTTGTGAGATTGGAGCACCACTGACTCCAAGGCGCAATTGGCTATGCGATCGGCTGTTAACTGAAAGGTTGGAGGTTCGAGCCCTCCCGCGAGTAATGTGTTGCTTTTTTTCTTTGGGCTGATAGCTCTGAAGAAATGTTCTGCCGGTGGTTAGAGTGGAGCACGACTGTCTCCGTGGCGCAATTGGCTATGCGATCGGCTGTTAACGGAAAGGTTGGAGGTTCGAGCCCTCCCGGGAGTGGTGTGTTGCTTTTTTTTCTTTGGGCAGATAGCTTTGAAGATAAGTTCTGATGGCGGTGAGAGTGGCGCAGGACTGCCTCCGTGGCGCAATTGGCTAGCGCGATCGGCTGTTAATCGAAAGGTTGGAGGTACGAGCCCACCCGGTGGTGGTGCGGGGCTTTTTTTTTCTTTGGGCTAATAGCTTTGAAGATATGTTCTGATGGTGGTGAGAATGGGGCACGACTGTCTCCGTGGCCCAATTGGCTAGCGCGATCAGCTGTTAACCGAAAGGTTGGAGGTACTAGCCCACCCGGTGGTGGTGCGGCGCTTTTTTTTCTTTGGGCTGATAGCTTTGAAGATATGTTCTGATGGTGGTGAGAGTGGAGCACGACTGTCTCCGTGGCGCAATTGGCTACCGCGATCGGCTGTTAACCGAAAGGGTGGAGGTTCGAGCCCACCCGGTGGTGGTGCGGCGCTTTTTTTCTTTTGGCTGATAGCTTTGAAGATAGGTTCTCATGGTGGTGAGAGTGGAGCAGGACTGTCTCCGTGGCGCAATTGGCTAGCGCGATCGGCTGTTAACCGAAAGGTTGGAGGTACGAGCCCACCTGGTGGTGGTGCGACGCTTTTTTTTGTTTGGGTTGATAGCTCTGAAGAAATGTTCTGACGATGGTGAGAGTGGAGCACGACTGTCTCCGTGGCGCAATTGGCTATGCGTTCGGCTGTTAACTGAAACGTTGGAGGTTCGAGCCCTCCCGGGAGTGGTGTGTTGCTTTTTATTCTTTGGGCTGATAGCTTTGAAGATATGTTCTGGTGGTGGTGAGAGTGGAGCAGGACTGTCTCCGTGGCGCAATTGGCTAGTACCATCGGCTGTTAACTGAAACGTTGGAGGTTCAAGCCCTCCCGGGAGTGGTGTGTTGCTTTTTATTCTTTGGGCTGATAGCTTTGAAGATATGTTCTGGTGGTGGTGAGAGTGGAGCAGGACTGCCTCCGTGGCGCAATTGGCTAGTACCATCGGCTGTTAACCGAAAGGTTGGAGGTACGAGCCAATCCGGTTGTGGTGCGGCGCTTTTTTTCTTTGGGCTGATAACTTTGAAGATATGTCCTGATGGTGGTGAGAGTGGAGCACGACTGTCTCCGTGGTGCAATTGGCTAGCGCGATCGGCTGTTAAACGAAAGGTTGGAGGTACGAGCCCACCCGGTGGTGGTGCGGCGCTTTTTTTTCTTTGAGCTGATAGCTTTGAAGATATGTTCTGATGGTTGTGAGAGTGGAGCACGACTGTCTCCGTGGCGCAATTGGCTATTCGATCGGCTGTTAACTGAAAGGTTGAATGTTCGAGCCCACCCGGTGGTGATGCGGCGCTTTTTTTTTCTTTGGGCTGATAGCTTTGAAGATATGTTTTGATGGTGGTGAGAATGGGGCACGACTGTGTCCGTGGCGCAATTGGCTAGCGCGATCGGCTGTTAACCGAAAGGTTGGAGGTTCGACCCCACGCGGTAGTGGTGCGGTGCATTTTTTTTCTTTGGGCTGATAGCTTTGAAGATATGTTTTGATGGTGGTGAGAGTGGAGCACGACTGTCTCCCTGGCGCAATTGGCTAGCTCGATCGGCTGTTAACCGAAAGGTTGGAGGTTCGAGCCCTCCCGCGAGTAGTGTGTTGCTTTTTTTTCTTTGGGCTGATAGCTTTGAAGATATGTTCTGTTGGTGGTGAGGGTGGAGCAGGACTATCTCCGTGGCGCAATTGGCTATCGCGATCGGCTGTTAACCGAAAGGGTGGAGGTTCGAGCCCACCCGGTGGTGGTGCGGCGCTTTTTTTCTTTGGGCTGATAACTTTGAAGATATGTTCTGATGGGGCTGAGAGTGGAGCACGACTGTCTCCGTGGCGCAATTGGCTAGCGCGATCGGCTGTTAACAGAAAGGTTGGAGGTACGAGCCCACCCGGTGGTGGTGTGGCGCTTTTTTTTCTTTGGGCTGATAGCTCTGAAGAAATGTTCTGCCGGTGGTTACAGTGGAGCACGACTGTCTCCGTGGCGCAACTGGCTACGCGATCAGCTGTTAACCGAAAAATTGGAGGTACGAGCCCACCTGGTGGTGGTGCGGCGCTTTTTTTTGTTTGGGCTGATAGCTCTGAAGAAATGTTCTGACGATGGTGAGAGTGGAGAACGACTGTCTCCGTGGCGCAATTGGCAATGCGATCGGCTGTTAACCGAAAGGTTGGAGGTACGAGCCCACCTGGTGGTGGTGTGGCGGTTTTTTTTGTTTGGGCTGATAGCTCTGAAGAAATGTTCTGACGATGGTGAGAGTGGAGCACGACTGTCTGCGTGGCGCAATTGGCTATGCGATCGGCTCTTAACTGAAACGGTGGAGGTTCGAGCCCTCCCGGGAGTGGTGTTTTGCTTTTTATTCTTTGGGCTGATAGCTTTGAAGATATGTTCTGGTGGTACTGAGAGTGGAGCAGGACAGTCTCCGTGGCGCGATTGGCTAGTACCATCGGCTGTTAACCGGAAGGTTGGAGGTACGAGCCCATCCGGTGGTGGTGTGGCGCTTTTTTCTTTGGACTGATAGCTTTGAAGATATGTCCTGATGGTGGTGAGAGTGGAGCACGACTGTCTCCGTGGCGCAATTGGCTAGGGCGATCGGCTGTTAACCGACAGGTTGGAGGTTCGAGCCCACCCAGTGGTGGTGCGGCGCTTTTTTTCCTTTGGGCTGATAGCTCTGAAGAAATGTTCTGACGGTGGTGAGAGTGAATCACGACTGTCTTCGTGGCACAATTGGCTATGTGATCGGCTGTTAATTGAAAGGTTGGAGGTTCAAGCCCACCCAGTAGTGGTGCTGCGCTTTTTTTTTCTTTGGGCTGATAGCTTTGAAGATATGTTCTGATGGTGGTGAGAGTGGAGCAGGACTGTCTCCGTGGCGCATTTGGCTAGCGCCATCGGCTGTTAACTGAAAAGTTGGAGGTTCGAGCCCTCCCGGGAGTGGTGTGTTGCTTTTTTCTTTGCGCTGAGAGCTTTGAAGATATGTTCTGATGGTGGTGAATGTGGAGCACGACTGTCTCCATGGCGCAATTGGCTAGCGCGATCGGCTGTTAACGGAAAGGTTGGTGTTTCGAGCCCACCCGGTGGTAGTGCGGCGCTATTTTTTCTTTGGGCTGATAGCTTTGAAGATATGTTCTGATGGTGGCGAGAATGGAGCAGGACTGTCTCCGTGCCGCAAATGGCTAGCGAGATCGGCTGTTAACCGAAAAATTGGAGGTACGAGCCCACCTGGTGGTGGTGCGGCGCTTTTTTTTGTTTGGGCTGATAGCTCTGAAGAAATGTTCTGACGATGGTGAGAGTGGAGCACGACTGTCTCCGTGGCGCAATTGGCAATGCGATCGGCTGTTAACTGAAACGTTGGAGGTTCGAGCCCTCCCGGGAGTGGTGTGTTGTTTTTTATTCTTTGGGCTGATAGCTTTGAAGATATGTTCTGGTAGTGGTGAGAGTGGAGCAGGACTGTCTCCGTGGCGCAATTGGCTAGTACCATCGGCTGATAACCGAAAGGTTGGAGGTACGAGCCCATCCGGTGGTGGTGCGGCGCTTTTTTTCTTTGGGCTGATAGCTTTGAAGATATGTCCTGATGGTGGTGAGAGTGGAGCACGACTGTCTCCGTGGTGCAATTGGCTAGCGCGATCGGCTGTTAAGCGAAAGGTTGGAGGTACGAGCCCACCCGGTGGTGGTGCGGCGCTTTTTTTTCTTTGGGCTGATAGCTTTGAAGATATGTTCTGATGGTGGTGAGAGTGGAGCACGACTGTCTCCGTGGAGCAATTGGCTATTTGATCGGCTGTTAACTGAAAGGTTGGATGTTCGAGCCCTCCCGGGAGTGGTGTGTTGCTTTTTTTTCTTTGGGCTGATAGCTTTGAAGATAGGTTCTCATGGTGGTGAGAGTGGAGCAGGACTGTCTCCGTGGCGCAATCGGCGAGCACCATCGGCTGTTAACCGAAAGGTTGGAGGTACGAGCCCATCCGGTGGTGGTGCGGCGCTTTTTTTTGGGCTGATAGCTTTGAAGATATGTTCTGATGGTGGTGAGAGTGGAGCACGACTGTCTCCGTGGCGCAATTGGCTATTCGATCGGCTGTTAACTGAAAGGTTGGATGTTCGAGCCCTCCCGGGAGTGGTGTGTTGCTTTTTTTTCTTTGGGCTGATAGCTTTGAAGATAGGTTCTCATGGTGGTGAGAGTGGAGCAGGACTGTCTCTGTGGCGCAATTGGCTACCGCGATAGGCTGTTAACCGAAAGGTTGCAGGTAGGAGCCAACCGGGGGAGGTGAGGCGCTTTTTTTTTCTTTAGGCTGATAGCTTTGAAGATATGTTCTGATGGTGGTGAGAGTGGAGCACGACTGTCTCCGTGGCGCAATTGGCTAGCGCGATCGGCTGTTAACCGAAAGGTTGGAGGTACGAGCCCACCTGGTGGTGGTGCGACGATTTTTTTTGTTCGGGCTGATAGCTCTGAAGAAATGTTCTGACGATGGTGAGAGTGGAGCACGACTGTCTCAGTGGCGCAATTGGCTATGCGATCGGCTGTTAACTGAAACGTTGGAGGTTCGAGCCCTCCCGGGAGTGGTGTGTTGCTTTTTATTCTTTGGGCTGATAGCTTTGAAGATATGTTCTGGTGGTGGTGAGAGTGGAGCAGGACTGTCTCCGTTGCGCAATCGGCTAGTACCATCGGCTGTTAACCGAAAGGTTGGAGGTACGAGCCCATCCGGTTGTGGTGCGGCGCTTTTTTTCTTTGGGCTGATAGCTTTGAAGATATGTCCTGATGGTGGTGAGAGTGGAGCACGACTGTCTCCGTGGTGCAATTGGCTAGCGCGATCGGCTGTTAAACGAAAGGTTTGAGGTACGAGCCCACCCGGTGGTGGTGCGGCGCTTTTTTTTCTTTGAATTGATAGCTTTGAAGATAGGTTCTGATGGTGGTGAGAGTGGAGCACGACTGTCTCCGTGGCGCAATCGGCTATTCGATCGGCTGTTAACTGAAAGGTTGGATGTTCGAGCCCTCCCGGGAGTGGTGTGTTGCTTTTTTTTTCTTTGGGCTGATAGCTTTGAAGCTAGGTTCTCATGGTGGTGAGAGTGGAGCAGGACTGTCTCCGTGGCGCAATAGGCTACCGCGATAGGCTGTTAACCGAAAGGTTGCAGGTACGAGCCACCCGGGGAGGTCAGGCGCTTTTTTTTCTTTAGGCTGATAGCTTTGAAGATATGTTCTGATGGTGGTGAGAGTGGAGCACGACTGTCTTCATGGCGCAATTGGCTAGCGCGATTGGCTGTTAACCGAAAGGTTGGAGGTACGAGCCCACCCGGTGGTGGTGCGGCGCTTTTTTTTCTTTGGGCTGATAGCTCTGAAGAAATGTTCTGCCGGTGGTTAGAGTGGAGCACGACTGTCTCCGTGGCGCAACTGGCTACGCGATCGGCTGTTAACGGAAAGGTTGGAGGTTCGAGCCCTACCGGGAGTGGTGTGTTGTATTTTTTTCTTTGAGCTGATAGCTTTGAAACTATGTTCTGATGGCGGTGAGTGGCGCAGGACTGTCTCCGTGGCGCAATTGGCTAGCGCGATCGGCTGTTAATCGAAAGGTTGGAGGTACGAGCCCACCCGGTGGTGGTGCGGCCCGTTTTTTTTTTGTTTGGGCTGATAGCTTTGAAGATATGTTCTGATGGTGGTGAGAGTGGCGCAGGACTGACTCCGTGGCGCAATTGGCTAGCGCGATCGGCTGTTAATCGAAAGGTTGGAGGTACGAGCCCACCCGGTGGTGGTGCGGCGCTTTTTTTTTGGGCTGATAGCTTTGAAGATATGTTTTTATGGTGGTGAGATTGGGGCACGACTGTGTCCGTGGCGCAATTGGCTAGAGCGATCGGCTGTTAACCGAAAGGTTGGAGGTTCGACCCCACCCGGTAGTGGTGCGGTGCATTTTTTTCTTTGGGCTGATAGCTTTGAAGATATGTTCTGATGGTGGTGAGAGTGGAGCACGACTGTCTCCGTGGCGCAATTGGCTAGCTCGATCGGCTGTTAACCGAAAGGTTGGAGGTTCGAGCCCTCCCGCGAGTAGTGTGTTGCTTTTTTTTCTTTGGGCTGATAGCTTTGAAGATATGTTCTGTTGGTGGTGAGGGTGGAGCAGGACTATCTCCGTGGCGCAATTGGCTATTGCGATCGGCTGTTAACCGAAAGGTTGGAGGTTCGAGCCCTACCGGGAGTAGTGTGTTGCTTTTTTTCTTTGGGCTGATAGCTTTGACGTTATGTTCTGTTGGTGGTGAGGGTGGAGCAGGACTATCTCCGTGGCGCAATTGGCTACCGCGATCGGCTGTTAACCGAAAGGGTGGAGGTTCGAGCCCACCCGGTGGTGGTGCGGCGCTTTTTTTCTTTGGGCTGATAGCTTTGAAAATATGTTTTGATGGCGGTGAGTGGCGCAGGACTGTCTCCGTGGCGCAATTGGCTAGCGCAATCGGCTGTTAATCGAAAGGTTGGAGGTACGAGCCCACCCGGTGGTGGTGCAGCGCTTTTTTTCTTTGGGCTGATAGATCTGAAGAAATGTTCAGACGGTTGTGAGAGTGGAGCACGACTGTCTCCGTGGCGCAATTGGCTATGCGATCGGCTGTTAACTGAAAGGTTGGAGGTTCGAGCCCTACCGGCAGTTGTGTGTTGCTTTTTTTTTCTTTGGGCTGATAGCTTTGAAGATATGTTCTGATGGTGGTGAGAGTGGAGCACGACTGTCTCCGTGGCGCAATTGGCTAGCGTGATCGGCTGTTAACCGAAAGGTTGGAGGTGCGAGCCCACCTGGTGGTGGTGCGGCGCTTTTTTTTGTTTGGGCTGATAGCTCTGAAGAAATCTTCTGACGATGGTGAGAGTGGAGCACGACTGTCTCCGTTGCGCAATCGGCTATGCGATCGGCTGTTAACTGAAACGTTGGAGGTTCGAGCCCTCCGGGGAGTGATGTGTTGCTTTTTATTCTTTGGGCTGATAGCTTTGAAGATATGTTCTGATGCTGGTGACAGTGTAGCAGGACTGTCTCCGTGGCGCAATTGGCTAGCGCGATCGGCTGTTAACCGAAAGGTTGGAGGTACGAGACCACCCGGTGGTGGTGCGGCGCTTTTCTTTCTTTGGGCTGATAGCTTTGAAGATATGTTCTGACGGTTGTGAGATTGGAGCACGACTGTCTCCAAGGCGCAATTGGCTATGCGATCGGCTGTTAACTGAAAGGTTGGAGGTTCGAGCCCTCCCGCGAGTAATGTGTTGCTTTTTTTCTTTGGGCTGATAGCTCTGAAGAAATGTTCTGCCGGTGGTTAGAGTGGAGCACGACTGTCTCCGTGGCGCAATTGGCTATGCGATCGGCTGTTAACGGAAAGGTTGGAGGTTCGAGCCCTCCCGGGAGTGGTGTGTTGCTTTTTTTTCTTTGGGCAGATAGCTTTGAAGATAAGTTCTGATGGCGGTGAGAGTGGCGCAGGACTGCCTCCGTGGCGCAATTGGCTAGCGCGATCGGCTGTTAATCGAAAGGTTGGAGGTACGAGCCCACCCGGTGGTGGTGCGGGGCTTTTTTTTTCTTTGGGCTAATAGCTTTGAAGATATGTTCTGATGGTGGTGAGAATGGGGCACGACTGTCTCCGTGGCCCAATTGGCTAGCGCGATCAGCTGTTAACCGAAAGGTTGGAGGTACTAGCCCACCCGGTGGTGGTGCGGCGCTTTTTTTTCTTTGGGCTGATAGCTTTGAAGATATGTTCTGATGGTGGTGAGAGTGGAGCACGACTGTCTCCGTGGCGCAATTGGCTACCGCGATCGGCTGTTAACCGAAAGGGTGGAGGTTCGAGCCCACCCGTTGGTGGTGCGGCGCTTTTTTTCTTTTGGCTGATAGCTTTGAAGATAGGTTCTCATGGTGGTGAGAGTGGAGCAGGACTGTCTCCGTGGCGCAATTGGCTAGCGCGATCGGCTGTTAACCGAAAGGTTGGAGGTACGAGCCCACCTGGTGGTGGTGCGACGCTTTTTTTTGTTTGGGTTGATAGCTCTGAAGAAATGTTCTGACGATGGTGAGAGTGGAGCACGACTGTCTCCGTGGCGCAATTGGCTATGCGTTCGGCTGTTAACTGAAACGTTGGAGGTTCGAGCCCTCCCGGGAGTGGTGTGTTGCTTTTTATTCTTTGGGCTGATAGCTTTGAAGATATGTTCTGGTGGTGGTGAGAGTGGAGCAGGACTGTCTCCGTGGCGCAATTGGCTAGTACCATCGGCTGTTAACTGAAACGTTGGAGGTTCAAGCCCTCCCGGGAGTGGTGTGTTGCTTTTTATTCTTTGGGCTGATAGCTTTGAAGATATGTTCTGGTGGTGGTGAGAGTGGAGCAGGACTGCCTCCGTGGCGCAATTGGCTAGTACCATCAGCTGTTAACCGAAAGGTTGGAGGTACGAGCCAATCCGGTTGTGGTGCGGCGCTTTTTTTCTTTGGGCTGATAACTTTGAAGATATGTCCTGATGGTGGTGAGAGTGGAGCACGACTGTCTCCGTGGTGCAATTGGCTAGCGCGATCGGCTGTTAAACGAAAGGTTGGAGGTACGAGCCCACCCGGTGGTGGTGCGGCGCTTTTTTTTCTTTGAGCTGATAGCTTTGAAGATATGTTCTGATGGTTGTGAGAGTGGAGCACGACTGTCTCCGTGGCGCAATTGGCTATTCGATCGGCTGTTAACTGAAAGGTTGAATGTTCGAGCCCACCCGGTGGTGGTGCGGCGCTTTTTTTTTCTTTGGGCTGATAGCTTTGAAGATATGTTTTGATGGTGGTGAGAATGGGGCACGACTGTGTCCGTGGCGCAATTGGCTAGCGCGATCGGCTGTTAACCGAAAGGTTGGAGGTTCGACCCCACGCGGTAGTGGTGCGGTGCATTTTTTTTCTTTGGGCTGATAGCTTTGAAGATATGTTCTGATGGTGGTGAGAGTGGAGCACGACTGTCTCCCTGGCGCAATTGGCTAGCTCGATCGGCTGTTAACCGAAAGGTTGGAGGTTCGAGCCCTCCCGCGAGTAGTGTGTTGCTTTTTTTTCTTTGGGCTGATAGCTTTGAAGATATGTTCTGTTGGTGGTGAGGGTGGAGCAGGACTATCTCCGTGGCGCAATTGGCTACCGCGATCGGCTGTTAACCGAAAGGGTGGAGGTTCGAGCCCACCCGGTGGTGGTGCGGCGCTTTTTTTCTTTGGGCTGATAACTTTGAAGATATGTTCTGATGGGGCTGAGAGTGGAGCACGACTGTCTCCGTGGCGCAATTGGCTAGCGCGATCGGCTGTTAACCGAAAGGTTGGAGGTACGAGCCCACCCGGTGGTGGTGTGGCGCTTTTTTTTCTTTGGGCTGATAGCTCTGAAGAAATGTTCTGCCGGTGGTTACAGTGGAGCACGACTGTCTCCGTGGCGCAACTGGCTACGCAATCAGCTGTTAACGGAAAGGTTGGAGGTTCGAGCCCTACCGGGAGTGGTGTGTTGCTTTTTTTTCTTTGCGCTGATAGCTTTGAAAATATGTTCTGATGGCGGTGAGTGGCGCAGGACTGTCTCCGTGGCGCAATTGGCTAGCGCGATCGGCTGTTAATTGAAAGGTAGGAGGTACGAGCCCACCCGGTGGTGGTGCGGCGCTTTTTTTTCTTTGGGCTGATAGCTTTGAAGATATGTTCTGGTGGTGGTGAGAGTGGAGTAGGACTGTCTCCGTGGCGCAATTGGCTAGTACCATCGGCTGTTAACCGAAAGGTTGGAGGTACGAGCCCATCCGGTTGTGGTGCGGCGCTTTTTTTCTTTGGGCTGATAACTTTGAAGATATGTCCTGATGGTGGTGAGAGTGGAGCACGACTGTCTCCGTGGTGCAATTGGCTAGCGCGATCGGTTGTTAAACGAAAGTTTGGAGGTACGAGCCCACCCGGTGGTGGTGCGGCGCTTTTTTTTTTTGGGCTGATAGCATTGAAGATATGTTCTGATGGTGGTGAGAGTGGAGCACGACTGTCTCCGTGGCGCAATTGGCTATTCGATCGGCTGTTAACTGAAAGGTTGAATGTTCGAGCCCTCCCGGGAGTGGTGTGTTGCTTTTTTTTCTTTGGGCTGATAGCTTTGAAGATAGGTTCTCATGGTGGTGAGAGTGGAGCAGGACTGTCTCCGTGACGCAATTGGCTACCGCGATAGGCTGTTAACCGAAAGGATGCAGGCACGAGCCACCCGGGGAGGTCAGGCGCTTTTTTTTCTTTAGGCTGATAGCTTTGAAGATATGTTCTGATGGTGGTGAGAGCGGAGCACGACTGTCTCCGTGGCGCAATTGGCTAGCGCGATCGGCTGTTAACCAAAAGGTTGGAGGTACGAGCCCACCTGGTGGTGGTGCGACGCTTTTTTTTGTTTGGGCTGATAGCTCTGAAGAAATGTTCTGACGATGGTGAGAGTGGAGCACGACTGTCTCCGTGGCGCAATTGGCTATGCGATCGGCTGTTAACTGAAACGTTGGAGGTTCGAGCCCTCCCGGGAGTGGTGTGTTGCTTTTTATTCTTTGGGCTGATAGCTTTGAAGATATGTTCTGGTGGTGGTGAGAGTGGAGCAGGACTGTCTCCGTGGCGCAATTGGCTAGTACCATCGGCTGTTAACCGAAAGGTTGGAGGTACGAGCCCATCCGGTTGTGGTGCGGCGCTTTTTTTTGTTTGGGCTGATAGCTTTGAAGATATGTTCTGATGGTGGTGAGAGTGGAGCACGACTGTCTCCATGGCGCAATTGGCTGTTCGATCGGCTGTTAACTGAAAGGTTGAATGTTCGAGCCCTCCCGGGAGTGGTGTGTTGCTTTTTTTTCTTTGGGCTGATAGCTTTGAAGATAGGTTCTCATGGTGGTGAGAGTGGAGCAGGACTGTCTCCGTGACGCAATTGGCTACCGCGATAGGCTGTTAACCGAAAGGTTGCAGGTACGAGCCACACGGGGAGGTCAGGCGCTTTTTTTTCTTTAGGCTGATAGCTTTGAAGATATGTTCTGATGGTGGTGAGAGTGGAGCACGACTTTGTTCGTGGCGCAATTGGCTATGCGATCGGCTGTTATTTGAAAGGTTGGAGGTTCAAGCCCACCCAGTGGTGGTGCGGCGCTTTTTTTTCTTTGAGCTGATAGCTTTGAAGATTTGTTCTGATGGCGGTGAGAGTGGAGCACGACTGTCTCCGTGGCGCAAGTGGCTAGCGCGATCGGCTGTTAACCGAAAGGTTGGAGGCACGAGCCCACCCGGTGGTGGTGCGGCGCTTTTTTTTCTTTGGGCTGATAGCTGTGAAGATATGTTCTGATGGTGGTGAGAGTGGAGCACGACTGTCTCCGTAGCGCAATTGGCTAGCGTGATCGGCTGTTAACCGAAAGGTTGGAGGTTCGACCCCACCCGGTAGTGGTGCGCTGCATTTTTTTCTTTGGGCTGATAGCTTTGAAGATATGTTCTGATGGTGGTGAGAGTGGAGCACGACTTTCTCCCTGGCGCAATTGGCTAGCTCGATCGGCTGTTAACCGAAAGGTTGGAGGTTCGAGCCCTCCCGCGAGTAGTGTGTTGCTATTTTTTCTTTGGGCTGATAGCTTTGAAGATATGTTCTGTTGGTGGTGAGGGTGGAGCAGGACTATCTCCGTGGCGCAATTGGCTACCGCGATCGGCTGTTAACCGAAAGGGTGGAGGTTCGAGCCCACCCGGCGGTGGTGCGGCGCTTTTTTTCTTTGGGCTGATAACTGAAGATATGTTCTGATGGGGCTGAGAGTGGAGCACGACTGTCTCCGTGGCGCAATTGGCTAGCGCGATCGGCTGTTAACCGAAAGGTTGGAGGTACGAGCCCACCCGGTGGTGGTGTGGCGCTTTTTTTTCTTTGGGCTGATAGCTTTGAAGAAATGTTCTGCCGGTGGTTACAGTGGAGCACGACTGTCTCCGTGGCGCAACTGGCTACGCGATCGGCTGTTAACGGAAAGGTTGGAGGTTCGAGCCCTACCGGGAGTGGTGTGTTGCTTTTTTTTTCTTTGGGCTGATAGCTTTGAAATTATGTTCTGATGGCGGTGAGTGGCGCAGGACTGTCTCCGTGGCGCAATTGGCTAGCGCGATCGGCTGTTAATTGAAAGGTAGGAGGTACGAGCCCACCGGGTGGTGGTGCGGCGCTTTTTTTTCTTTGGGCTGATAGCTTTGAAGATATGTTCTGATGGTGGTGAGAGTGAAGCACGACTGTCTCCGTGGCACAATTGGCTAGCGCGATCGGCCTTTAACCGAAAGGTTGGAGGTTCGAGCCCACCCGGTGGTGGTGCGGCGCTTTTTTTTGGCTGATAGCTTTGAAGATATGTTTTGATGGTGGTGAGAGTGGAGCACGACTGTCTCCGTTGCGCAATTGGCTAGCGCGATCGGCTGTTAACCGGAAGGTTGGAGGTACGAGCCCATCCGGTGGTGGTGTGGCGCTTTTTTGTTTGGACTGATAGCTTTGAAGATATGTCCTGATGGTGGTGAGAGTGGAGCACGACTGTCTCCGTGGCGCAATTGGCTAGCGCGATCGGCTGTTAACCGACAGGTTGGAGGTTCGAGCCCACCCAGTGGTGGTGCGGCGCTTTTTTTCCTTTGGGCTGATAGCTCTGAAGAAATGTTCTGACGGTGGTGAGAGTGGAGCACGACTGTCTTCGTGGCGCAATTGGCTATGCGATCGGCTGTTAATTGAAAGGTTGGAGGTTCAAGCCCACCCAGTAGTGGTGCGGCGCTTTTTTTCTTAGGGCTGATAACTTTGAAGATATGTTCAAATGGGGCTGAGAGTGGAGCACGACTGTCTCCGTGGCGCAATTGGCTAGCGCGATCGGCTGTTAACCGAAAGGTTGGGGGTACGAGCCCACCCGGTGGTGGTGCGGCGCTTTTTTTCTTGGGCTGATCGCTCTGAAGAAATGTTCTGCCGGTGGTTAGAGTGGAGCACGACTGTCTCCGTGGCGCAATTGGCTATGCGATCGGCTGTTAACGGAAAGGTTGGAGGTTCGAGCCCTACCGGGAGTGGTGTGTTGCTTTTTTTTCTTTGGGCTGATAGCTTTGAAAATATGTTCTGATGGTGGTGAGAGTGGAGCACGACTGTCTCCGTGGCGCAATTGGCTAGCGTGATTGGCTGTTAACCGAAAGGTTGGAGGTGCGAGCCCACCTGGTGGTGGCGCGGCGCTTTTTTTTTTGTTTGGGCTGATAGCTCTGAAGAAATGTTCTGACGATGGTGAGAGTGGAGCACGACAGTCTCCGTGGCGCAATCGGCTATGCGATCGGCTGTTAACTGAAACGTTGGAGGTTCGAGCCCTCCGGGGAGTGATGTGTTGCTTTTTATTCTTTGGGCTGATAGCTTTGAATATATGTTCTGGTGGTGGTGAGAGTGGAGCAGGACTGTCTCCGTGGCGCAATTGGCTAGTACCATCGGCTGTTAACCGAAAGGTTGGAGGTACGAGGCCATCCGGTTGTGGTGCGGCGCTTTTTTTTTCTTTGGGCTGATAGCTTTGAAGATATGTTCTGATGGTGGTGAGAGTGGAGCACGACTGTCTCCGTGGCACAATTGGCTATTCGATCGGCTGTTAACTGAAAGGTTGAATGTTCGAGCCCTCCCGGGAGTGGTGTGTTGCTTTTTTTTCTTTGGGCTGATAGCTTTGAAGATAGGTTCTCATGGTGGTGAGAGTGGAGCAGGACTGTCTCCGTGACGCAATTGGCTACCGCGATAGGCTGTTAACCGAAAGGTTGCAGGTACGAGCCACCCGGGGAGGTCAGGCGCTTTTTTTTCTTTAGGCTGATAGCTTTGAAGATATGTTCTTATGGTGGTGAGAGCGGAGCACGACTGTCTCCGTGGCGCGATTGGCTAGCGCGATCGGCTGTTAAACGAAAGGTTGGAGGTACGAGCCCACCCGGTGGTGGTGCGGCGCTTTTTTTTCTTTGGGCTGATAGCTTTGAAGATATGTTCTGATGGTGGTGAGAGTGGAGCACGACTGTCTCCATGGCGCAATTGGCTGTTCGATCGGCTGTTAACTGAAAGGTTGAATGTTCGAGCCCTCCCGGGAGTGGTGTGTTGCTTTTTTTTCTTTGGGCTGATAGCTTTGAAGATAGGTTCTCATGGTGGTGAGAGTGGAGCAGGATTGTCTCCGTGACGCAATTGGCTACCGCGATAGGCTGTTAACCGAAAGGTTGCAGCTACGAGCCACCCGGGGAGGTCAGGCGCTTTTTTTTCTTTAGGCTGATAGCTTTGAAGATATGTTCTGATGGGGCTGAGAGTGGAGCACGACTGTCTCCGTGGCGCAATTGGCTAGCGCGATCGGCTGTTAACCGAAAGGTTGGAGGTACGAGCCCACCCGGTGGTGGTGTGGCGCTTTTTTTTCTTTGGGCTGATAGCTTTGAAGAAATGTTCTGCCGGTGGTTACAGTGGAGCACGACTGTCTCCGTGGCGCAACTGGCTACGCGATCGGCTGTTAACGGAAAGGTTGGAGGTTCGAGCCCTACCGGGAGTGGTGTGTTGCTTTTTTTTCTTTGGGCTGATAGCTTTGAAATTATGTTCTGATGGCGGTGAGTGGCGCAGGACTGTCTCCGTGGCGCAATTGGCTAGCGCGATCGGCTGTTAATTGAAAGGTAGGAGGTACGAGCCCACCGGGTGGTGGTGCGGCGCTTTTTTTTCTTTGGGCTGATAGCTTTGAAGATATGTTCTGATGGTGGTGAGAGTGAAGCACGACTGTCTCCGTGGCACAATTGGCTAGCGCGATCGGCCTTTAACCAAAAGGTTGGAGGTTCGAGCCCACCCGGTGGTGGTGCGGCGCTTTTTTTTGGCTGATAGCTTTGAAGATATGTTCTGATGGTGGTGAGAGTGGAGCACGACTGTCTCCGTTGCGCAATTGGCTAGCGCGATCGGCTGTTAACCGGAAGGTTGGAGGTACGAGCCCCTCCGGTGGTGGTGTGGCGCTTTTTTGTTTGGACTGATAGCTTTGAAGATATGTCCTGATGGTGGTGAGAGTGGAGCACGACTGTCTTCGTGGCGCAATTGGCTAGCGCGATCGGCTGCTAACCGACAGGTTGGAGGTTCGAGCCCACCCAGTGGTGGTGCGGCGCTTTTTTTCCTTTGGGCTGATAGCTCTGAAGAAATGTTCTGACGGTGGTGAGAGTGGAGCACGACTGTCTTCGTGGCGCAATTGGCTATGCGATCGGCTGTTAATTGAAAGGTTGGAGGTTCAAGCCCACCCAGTAGTGGTGCGGCGCTTTTTTTCTTTGGGCTGATAACTTTGAAGATATGTTCTAATGGGGCTGAGAGTGGAGCACGACTGTCTCCGTGGCGCAATTGGCTAGCGCGATCGGCTGTTAACCGAAAGGTTGGGGGTACGAGCCCACCCGGTGGTGGTGCGGCGCTTTTTTTCTTGGGCTGATAGCTCTGAAGAAATGTTCTGCCGGTGGTTAGAGTGGAGCACGACTGTCTCCGTGGCGCAATTGGCTATGCGATCGGCTGTTAACGGAAAGGTTGGAGGTTCGAGCCCTACCGGGAATGGTGTGTTGCTTTTTTTTCTTTGGGCTGATAGCTTTGAAGATATGTTCTGATGGTGGTGAGAGTGGAGCACGACTGTCTCCGTGGCGCAATTGGCTAGCGTGATCGGCTGTTAACCGAAAGGTTGGAGGTGCGAGCCCACCTGGTGGTGGCGCGGCGCTTTTTTTTGTTTGGGCTGATAGCTCTGAAGAAATGTTCTGACGATGGTGAGAGTGGAGCACGACAGTCTCCGTGGCGCAATCGGCTATGCGATCGGCTGTTAACTGAAACGTTGGAGGTTCGAGCCCTCCGGTGAGTGATGTGTTGCTTTTTATTCTTTGGGCTGATAGCTTTGAATATATGTTCTGGTGGTGGTGAGAGTGGAGCAGGACTGTCTCCGTGGCGCAATTGGCTAGTACCATCGGCTGTTAACCGAAAGGTTGGAGGTACGAGCCCATCCGGTTGTGGTGCGGCGCTTTTTTTTCTTTGGGCTGATAGCTTTGAAGATATGTTCTGATGGTGGTGAGAGTGGAGCACGACTGTCTCCGTGGCACAATTGGCTATTCGATCGGCTGTTAACTGAAAGGTTGAATGTTCGAGCCCTCCCGGGAGTGGTGTGTTGCTTTTTTTTCTTTGGGCTGATAGCTTTGAAGATATGTTCTGATGGTGGTGAGAGTGGAGCACGACTGTCTCCGTGGCGCAATTGGCTGTTCGATCGGCTGTTAACTGAAAGGTTGAATGTTCGAGCCCTCCCGGGAGTGGTGTGTTGCTTTTTTTTCTTTGGGCTGATAGCTTTGAAGATAGGTTCTCATGGTGGTGAGAGTGGAGCAGGACTGTCTCCGTGACGCAATTGGCTACCGCGATAGGCTGTTAACCGAAAGGTTGCAGGTACGAGCCACCCGGGGAGGTCAGGCGCTGTTTTTTCTTTAGGCTGATAGCTTTGAAGATATGCTCTGATGGTGGTGAGAGTGCAGCACGACTGTCTTCGTGGCGCAATTGGCTATGCGATCGGCTGTTAATTGAAAGGTTGGAGGTTCAAGCCCACCCAGTAGTGGTGCGGCACTTTTTTTCTTTGGGCTGATAACTTTGAAGATATGTTCTAATGGGGCTGAGAGTGGAGCACGACTGTCTCCGTGGCGCAATTGGCTAGCGCGATCGGCTGTTAACCGAAAGGTTGGGGGTACGAGCCCACCCGGTGGTGGTGCGGCGCTTTTTTTCTTTGGGCTGATAGCTCTGAAGAAATGTTCTGACGATGGTGAGAGTGGAGCACGACTGTCTCCATGGCGCAATTGGCTATGCGATCGGCTGCTAACTGAAAGGTTGAATGTTCGAGCCCTCCCGGGAGTGGTGTGTTGCTTTTTTTTCTTTGGGCTGATAGCTTTGAAAATAGGTTCTCATGGTGGTGAGAGTGGAGCAGGACTGTCTCCGTGACGCAATTGGCTACCGCGATAGGCTGTTAACCGAAAGGTTGCAGGTACGAGCCACCCGGGGAGGTCAGGCGCTTTTTTTCTTTAGGCTGATAGCTTTGAAGATATGTTCTGATGGTGGTGAGAGCGGAGCACGATTGTCTCCGTGGCGCAATTGGCTAGCGCGATCGGCTGTTAACCAAAAGGTTGGAGGTACGAGCCCACCTGGTGGTGGTGCGACGCTTTTTTTTGTTTGGACTGATAGCTCTGAAGAAATGTTCTGACGATGGTGAGAGTGGAGCACGACTGTCTCCGTGGCGCAATTGGCTATGCGATCGGCTGTTAACTGAAACGTTGGAGGTTCGAGCCCTCCCGGGAGTGGTGTGTTGCTTTTTATTCTTTGGGCTGATAGCTTTGAAGATATGTTCTGGTGGTGGTGAGAGTGGAGCAGGACTGTCTCCGTGGCGCAATTGGCTAGTACCATCGGCTGTTAACCGAAAGGTTGGAGGTACGAGCCCATCCGGTTGTGGTGCGGCGCTTTTTTTTCTTTGGGCTGATAGCTTTGAAGATATGTTCTGATGGTGGTGAGAGTGGAGCACGACTGTTTCCGTGGCACAATTGGCTATTCGATAGGCTGTTAACTGAAAGGTTGAATGTTCGAGCCCTTCCGGGAGTGGTGTGTTGCTTTTTTTTCTTTGGGCTGATAGCTTTGAAGATAGGTTCTCATGGTGGTGAGAGTGGAGCAGGACTGTCTCCGTGACGCAATTGGCTACCGCGATAGGCTGTTAACCGAAAGGTTGCAGGTACGAGCCACCCGGGGAGGTCAGGCGCTTTTTTTTCTTTAGGCTGATAGCTTTGAAGATATGTTCTGATGGTGGTGAGAGCGGAGCACGACTGTCTCCGTGGCGCAATTGGCTAGCGCGATCGGCTGTAAAACGAAAGGTTGGAGGTACGAGCCCTCCCGGGAGTGGTGTGTTGCTTTTTTTTCTTTGGGCTGATAGCTTTGAAGATAGGTTCTCATGGTGGTGAGAGTGGAGCAGGACTGTCTCCGTGACGCAATTGGCTACTGCGATAGGCTGTTAACCGAAAGGTTGCAGGTACGAGCCACCCGGGGAGGTCAGGCGCTTTTTTTTCTTTAGGCTGATAGCTTTGAAGATATGTTCTGATGGTGGTGAGAGTGGAGCACGACTGTGTTCGTGGCGCAATTGGCTATGCGATCGGCTGTTATTTGAAAGGTTGGAGGTTCAAGCCCACCCAGTGGTGGTGCGGCGCTTTTTTTTCTTTGAGCTGATAGCTTTGAAGATTTGTTCTGATGGCGGTGAGAGTGGAGCACGACTGTCTCCGTGGCGCAAGTGGCTAGCGCGATCGGCTGTTAACCGAAAGGTTGGAGGCACGAGCCCACCCGGTGGTGGTGCGGCGCTTTTTTTTCTTTGGGCTGATAGCTGTGAAGATATGTTCTGATGGTGGTGAGAGTGGAGCACAACTGTCTCCGTGGCGCAATTGGCTAGCGTGATCGGCTGTTAACCGAAAGGTTGGAGGTTCGACCCCACCCGGTAGTGGTGCGGTGCATTTTTTTTTTGGGCTGATAGCTTTGAAGATATGTTCTGATGGTGGTGAGAGTGGAGCACGACTGTCTCCCTGGCGCAATTGGCTAGCGCGATCGGCTGTTAACCGAAAGGTTGGAGGTACGAGCCCACCCGGTGGTGGTGTGGCGCTTTTTTTTCTTTGGGCTGATAGCTTTGAAGAAATGTTCTGCCGGTGGTTACAGTGGAGCACGACTGTCTCCGTGGCGCAACTGGCTACGCGATCGGCTGTTAACGGAAAGGTTGGAGGTTCGAGCCCTACCGGGAGTGGTGTGTTGCTTTTTTTTTCTTTGGGCTGATAGCTTTGAAATTATGTTCTGATGGCGGTGAGTGGCGCAGGACTGTCTCCGTGGCGCAATTGGCTAGCGCGATCGGCTGTTAATTGAAAGGTAGGAGGTACGAGCCCACCGGGTGGTGGTGCGGCGCTTTTTTTTCTTTGGGCTGATAGCTTTGAAGATATGTTCTGATGGTGGTGAGAGTGAAGCACGACTGTCTCCGTGGCACAATTGGCTAGCGCGATCGGCCTTTAACCGAAAGGTTGGAGGTTCGAGCCCACCCGGTGGTGGTGCGGCGCTTTTTTTTGGCTGATAGCTTTGAAGATATGTTTTGATGGTGGTGAGAGTGGAGCACGACTGTCTCCGTTGCGCAATTGGCTAGCGCGATCGGCTGTTAACCGGAAGGTTGGAGGTACGAGCCCATCCGGTGGTGGTGTGGCGCTTTTTTGTTTGGACTGATAGCTTTGAAGATATGTCCTGATGGTGGTGAGAGTGGAGCACGACTGTCTCCGTGGCGCAATTGGCTAGCGCGATCGGCTGTTAACCGACAGGTTGGAGGTTCGAGCCCACCCAGTGGTGGTGCGGCGCTTTTTTTCCTTTGGGCTGATAGCTCTGAAGAAATGTTCTGACGGTGGTGAGAGTGGAGCACGACTGTCTTCGTGGCGCAATTGGCTATGCGATCGGCTGTTAATTGAAAGGTTGGAGGTTCAAGCCCACCCAGTAGTGGTGCGGCGCTTTTTTTCTTAGGGCTGATAACTTTGAAGATATGTTCAAATGGGGCTGAGAGTGGAGCACGACTGTCTCCGTGGCGCAATTGGCTAGCGCGATCGGCTGTTAACCGAAAGGTTGGGGGTACGAGCCCACCCGGTGGTGGTGCGGCGCTTTTTTTCTTGGGCTGATAGCTCTGAAGAAATGTTCTGCCGGTGGTTAGAGTGGAGCACGACTGTCTCCGTGGCGCAATTGGCTATGCGATCGGCTGTTAACGGAAAGGTTGGAGGTTCGAGCCCTACCGGGAGTGGTGTGTTGCTTTTTTTTCTTTGGGCTGATAGCTTTGAAAATATGTTCTGATGGTGGTGAGAGTGGAGCACGACTGTCTCCGTGGCGCAATTGGCTAGCGTGATTGGCTGTTAACCGAAAGGTTGGAGGTGCGAGCCCACCTGGTGGTGGCGCGGCGCTTTTTTTTTGTTTGGGCTGATAGCTCTGAAGAAATGTTCTGACGATGGTGAGAGTGGAGCACGACAGTCTCCGTGGCGCAATCGGCTATGCGATCGGCTGTTAACTGAAACGTTGGAGGTTCGAGCCCTCCGGGGAGTGATGTGTTGCTTTTTATTCTTTGGGCTGATAGCTTTGAATATATGTTCTGGTGGTGGTGAGAGTGGAGCAGGACTGTCTCCGTGGCGCAATTGGCTAGTACCATCGGCTGTTAACCGAAAGGTTGGAGGTACGAGGCCATCCGGTTGTGGTGCGGCGCTTTTTTTTTCTTTGGGCTGATAGCTTTGAAGATATGTTCTGATGGTGGTGAGAGTGGAGCACGACTGTCTCCGTGGCACAATTGGCTATTCGATCGGCTGTTAACTGAAAGGTTGAGTGTTCGAGCCCTCCCGGGAGTGGTGTGTTGCTTTTTTTTCTTTGGGCTGATAGCTTTGAAGATAGGTTCTCATGGTGGTGAGAGTGGAGCAGGACTGTCTCCGTGACGCAATTGGCTACCGAGATAGGCTGTTAACCGAAAGGTTGCAGGTACGAGCCACCCGGGGAGGTCAGGCGCTTTTTTTTCTTTAGGCTGATAGCTTTGAAGATATGTTCTTATGGTGGTGAGAGCGGAGCACGACTGTCTCCGTGGCGCGATTGGCTAGCGCGATCGGCTGTTAAACGAAAGGTTGGAGGTACGAGCCCACCCGGTGGTGGTGCGGCGCTTTTTTTTCTTTGGGCTGATAGCTTTGAAGATATGTTCTGATGGTGGTGAGAGTGGAGCACGACTGTCTCCATGGCGCAATTGGCTGTTCGATCGGCTGTTAACTGAAAGGTTGAATGTTCGAGCCCTCCCGGGAGTGGTGTGTTGCTTTTTTTTCTTTGGGCTGATAGCTTTGAAGATAGGTTCTCATGGTGGTGAGAGTGGAGCAGGATTGTCTCCGTGACGCAATTGGCTACCGCGATAGGCTGTTAACCGAAAGGTTGCAGGTACGAGCCACCCGGGGAGGTCAGGCGCTTTTTTTTCTTTAGGCTGATAGCTTTGAAGATATGTTCTGATGGGGCTGAGAGTGGAGCACGACTGTCTCCGTGGCGCAATTGGCTAGCGCGATCGGCTGTTAACCGAAAGGTTGGAGGTACGAGCCCACCCGGTGGTGGTGTGGCGCTTTTTTTTCTTTGGGCTGATAGCTTTGAAGAAATGTTCTGCCGGTGGTTACAGTGGAGCACGACTGTCTCCGTGGCGCAACTGGCTACGCGATCGGCTGTTAACGGAAAGGTTGGAGGTTCGAGCCCTACCGGGAGTGGTGTGTTGCTTTTTTTTCTTTGGGCTGATAGCTTTGAAATTATGTTCTGATGGCGGTGAGTGGCGCAGGACTGTCTCCGTGGCGCAATTGGCTAGCGCGATCGGCTGTTAATTGAAAGGTAGGAGGTACGAGCCCACCGGGTGGTGGTGCGGCGCTTTTTTTTCTTTGGGCTGATAGCTTTGAAGATATGTTCAGATGGTGGTGAGAGTGAAGCACGACTGTCTCCGTGGCACAATTGGCTAGCGCGATCGGCCTTTAACCAAAAGGTTGGAGGTTCGAGCCCACCCGGTGGTGGTGCGGCGCTTTTTTTTGGCTGATAGCTTTGAAGATATGTTCTGATGGTGGTGAGAGTGGAGCACGACTGTCTCCGTTGCGCAATTGGCTAGCGCGATCGGCTGTTAACCGGAAGGTTGGAGGTACGAGCCCATCCGGTGGTGGTGTGGCGCTTTTTTGTTTGGACTGATAGCTTTGAAGATATGTCCTGATGGTGGTGAGAGTGGAGCACGACTGTCTTCGTGGCGCAATTGGCTAGCGCGATCGGCTGCTAACCGACAGGTTGGAGGTTCGAGCCCACCCAGTGGTGGTGCGGCGCTTTTTTTCCTTTGGGCTGATAGCTCTGAAGAAATGTTCTGACGGTGGTGAGAGTGGAGCACGACTGTCTTCGTGGCGCAATTGGCTATGCGATCGGCTGTTAATTGAAAGGTTGGAGGTTCAAGCCCACCCAGTAGTGGTGCGGCGCTTTTTTTCTTTGGGCTGATAACTTTGAAGATATGTTCTAATGGGGCTGAGAGTGGAGCACGACTGTCTCCGTGGCGCAATTGGCTAGCGCGATCGGCTGTTAACCGAAAGGTTGGGGGTACGAGCCCACCCGGTGGTGGTGCGGCGCTTTTTTTCTTGGGCTGATAGCTCTGAAGAAATGTTCTGCCGGTGGTTAGAGTGGAGCACGACTGTCTCCGTGGCGCAATTGGCTATGCGATCGGCTGTTAACGGAAAGGTTGGAGGTTCGAGCCCTACCGGGAATGGTGTGTTGCTTTTTTTTCTTTGGGCTGATAGCTTTGAAGATATGTTCTGATGGTGGTGAGAGTGGAGCACGACTGTCTCCGTGGCGCAATTGGCTAGCGTGATCGGCTGTTAACCGAAAGGTTGGAGGTGCGAGCCCACCTGGTGGTGGCGCGGCGCTTTTTTTTGTTTGGGCTGATAGCTCTGAAGAAATGTTCTGACGATGGTGAGAGTGGAGCACGACAGTCTCCGTGGCGCAATCGGCTATGCGATCGGCTGTTAACTGAAACGTTGGAGGTTCGAGCCCTCCGGTGAGTGATGTGTTGCTTTTTATTCTTTGGGCTGATAGCTTTGAATATATGTTCTGGTGGTGGTGAGAGTGGAGCAGGACTGTCTCCGTGGCGCAATTGGCTAGTACCATCGGCTGTTAACCGAAAGGTTGGAGGTACGAGCCCATCCGGTTGTGGTGCGGCGCTTTTTTTTCTTTGGGCTGATAGCTTTGAAGATATGTTCTGATGGTGGTGAGAGTGGAGCACGACTGTCTCCGTGGCACAATTGGCTATTCGATCGGCTGTTAACTGAAAGGTTGAATGTTCGAGCCCTCCCGGGAGTGGTGTGTTGCTTTTTTTTCTTTGGGCTGACAGCTTTGAAGATATGTTCTGATGGTGGTGAGAGTGGAGCACGACTGTCTCCGTGGCGCAATTGGCTGTTCGATCGGCTGTTAACTGAAAGGTTGAATGTTCGAGCCCTCCCGGGAGTGGTGTGTTGCTTTTTTTTCTTTGGGCTGATAGCTTTGAAGATAGGTTCTCATGGTGGTGAGAGTGGAGCAGGACTGTCTCCGTGACGCAATTGGCTACCGCGATAGGCTGTTAACCGAAAGGTTGCAGGTACGAGCCACCCGGGGAGGTCAGGCGCTGTTTTTTCTTTAGGCTGATAGCTTTGAAGATATGCTCTGATGGTGGTGAGAGTGCAGCACGACTGTCTTCGTGGCGCAATTGGCTATGCGATCGGCTGTTAATTGAAAGGTTGGAGGTTCAAGCCCACCCAGTAGTGGTGCGGCGCTTTTTTGCTTTGGGCTGATAACTTTGAAGATATGTTCTAATGGGGCTGAGAGTGGAGCACGACTGTCTCCGTGGCGCAATTGGCTAGCGCGATCGGCTGTTAACCGAAAGGTTGGGGGTACGAGCCCACCCGGTGGTGGTGCGGCGCTTTTTTTCTTTGGGCTGATAGCTCTGAAGAAATGTTCTGACGATGGTGAGAGTGGAGCACGACTGTCTCCATGGCGCAATTGGCTATGCGATCGGCTGCTAACTGAAAGGTTGAATGTTCGAGCCCTCCCGGGAGTGGTGTGTTGCTTTTTTTTCTTTGGGCTGATAGCTTTGAAAATAGGTTCTCATGGTGGTGAGAGTGGAGCAGGACTGTCTCCGTGACGCAATTGGCTACCGCGATAGGCTGTTAACCGAAAGGTTGCAGGTACGAGCCACCCGGGGAGGTCAGGCGCTTTTTTTCTTTAGGCTGATAGCTTTGAAGATATGTTCTGATGGTGGTGAGAGCGGAGCACGATTGTCTCCGTGGCGCAATTGGCTAGCGCGATCGGCTGTTAACCAAAAGGTTGGAGGTACGAGCCCACCTGGTGGTGGTGCGACGCTTTTTTTTGTTTGGACTGATAGCTCTGAAGAAATGTTCTGACGATGGTGAGAGCGGAGCACGACTGTCTCCGTGGCGCAATTGGCTATGCGATCGGCTGTTAACTGAAACGTTGGAGGTTCGAGCCCTCCCGGGAGTGGTGTGTTGCTTTTTATTCTTTGGGCTGATAGCTTTGAAGATATGTTCTGGTGGTGGTGAGAGTGGAGCAGGACTGTCTCCGTGGCGCAATTGGCTAGTACCATCGGCTGTTAACCGAAAGGTTGGAGGTACGAGCCCATCCGGTTGTGGTGCGGCGCTTTTTTTTCTTTGGGCTGATAGCTTTGAAGATATGTTCTGATGGTGGTGAGAGTGGAGCACGACTGTTTCCGTGGCACAATTGGCTATTCGATAGGCTGTTAACTGAAAGGTTGAATGTTCGAGCCCTTCCGGGAGTGGTGTGTTGCTTTTTTTTCTTTGGGCTGATAGCTTTGAAGATAGGTTCTCATGGTGGTGAGAGTGGAGCAGGACTGTCTCCGTGACGCAATTGGCTACCGCGATAGGCTGTTAACCGAAAGGTTGCAGGTACGAGCCACCCGGGGAGGTCAGGCGCTTTTTTTTCTTTAGGCTGATAGCTTTGAAGATATGTTCTGATGGTGGTGAGAGCGGAGCACGACTGTCTCCGTGGCGCAATTGGCTAGCGCGATCGGCTGTAAAACGAAAGGTTGGAGGTACGAGCCCTCCCGGGAGTGGTGTGTTGCTTTTTTTTCTTTGGGCTGATAGCTTTGAAGATAGGTTCTCATGGTGGTGAGAGTGGAGCAGGACTGTCTCCGTGACGCAATTGGCTACTGCGATAGGCTGTTAACCGAAAGGTTGCAGGTACGAGCCACCCGGGGAGGTCAGGCGCTTTTTTTTCTTTAGGCTGATAGCTTTGAAGATATGTTCTGATGGTGGTGAGAGTGGAGCACGACTGTGTTCGTGGCGCAATTGGCTATGCGATCGGCTGTTATTTGAAAGGTTGGAGGTTCAAGCCCACCCAGTGGTGGTGCGGCGCTTTTTTTTCTTTGAGCTGATAGCTTTGAAGATTTGTTCTGATGGCGGTGAGAGTGGAGCACGACTGTCTCCGTGGCGCAAGTGGCTAGCGCGATCGGCTGTTAACCGAAAGGTTGGAGGCACGAGCCCACCCGGTGGTGGTGCGGCGCTTTTTTTTCTTTGGGCTGATAGCTGTGAAGATATGTTCTGATGGTGGTGAGAGTGGAGCACAACTGTCTCCGTGGCGCAATTGGCTAGCGTGATCGGCTGTTAACCGAAAGGTTGGAGGTTCGACCCCACCCGGTAGTGGTGCGGTGCATTTTTTTTTGGGCTGATAGCTTTGAAGATATGTTCTGATGGTGGTGAGAGTGGAGCACGACTGTCTCCCTGGCGCAATTGGCTAGCTCGATCGGCTGTTAACCGAAAGGTTGGAGGTTCGAGCCCTCCCGCGAGTAGTGTGTTGCTTTTTTTTCTTTGGGCTGATAGCTTTGAAGATATGTTCTGTTGGTGGTGAGGGTGGAGCAGGACTATCTCCGTGGCGCAATTGGCTACCGCGATCGGCTGTTAACCGAAAGGGTGGAGGTTCGAGCCCACCCGGTGGTGGTGCGGTGCTTTTTTTTCTTTGGGCTGATAACTTTGAAGATATGGTTTGATGGGGCTGAGAGTGGAGCACGACTGTCTCCGTGGCGCAATTGGCTAGCGCGATCGGCTGTTAACCGAAAGGTTGGAGGTACGAGCCCACCCGGTGGTGGTGTGGCGCTTTTTTTTCTTTGGGCTGATAGCTCTGAAGAAATGTTCTGCCGGTGGTTACAGTGGAGCACGACTGTCTCCGTGGCGCAACTGGCTACACGATCGGCTGTTAACGGAAAGGTTGGAGGTTCGAGCCCTACCGGGAGTGGTGTGTTGCTTTTATTTCTTTGGGCTGATAGCTTTGAAAATATGTTCTGATGGCGGTGAGTGGCGCAGGACTGTCTCCGTGGCGCAATTGGCTAGCGCGATCGGCTGTTAATTGAAAGGTAGGAGGTACGAGCCCACCGGGTGGTGGTGCGGCGCTTTTTTTTCTTTGGGCTGATAGCTTTGAAGATATGTTCTGATGGTGGTGAGAGTGAAGCACGACTGTCTCCGTGGCACAATTGGCTAGCGCGATCGGCCTTTAACCGAAAGTTTGGAGGTTCGAGCCCACCCGGTGGTGGTGCGGCGCTTTTTTTTGGCTGATAGCTTTGAAGATATGTTCTGATGGTGGTGAGAGTGGAGCACGACTGTCTCCGTGGCGCAATTGGCTAGCGCGATCGGCTGTTAACCGGAAGGTTGGAGGTACGAGCCCATCCGGTGGTGGTGTGGCGCTTTTTTCTTTGGACTGATAGCTTTGAAGATATGTCCTGATGGTGGTGAGAGTGGAGCACGACTGTCTCTTGGCGCAATTGGCTAGCGCGATCGGCTGTTAACCGACAGGTTGGAGGTTCGAGCCAACCCAGTGGTGGTGCGGCGCTTTTTTTCCTTTGGGCTGATAGCTCTGAAGAAATGTTCTGACGGTGGTGAGAGTGGAGCACGACTGTCTTCGTGGCGCAATTGGCTATGCGATCGGCTGTTAATTGAAAGGTTGGAGGTTCAAGCCCACCCAGTAGTGGTGCGGCGCTTTTTTTCTTTGGGCTGATAACTTTGAAGATATGTTCTAATGGGGCTGAGAGTGGAGCACGACTGTCTCCGTGGTGCAATTGGCTAGCGCGATCGGCTGTTAACCGAAAGGTTGGGGGTACGAGCCCACCCGGTGGTGGTGCGGCGCTTTTTTTCTTTGGGCTGATAGCTCTGAAGAAATGTTCTGCCGGTGGTTAGAGTGGAGCACGACTGTCTCCGTGGCGCAATTGGCTATGCGATCGGCTGTTAACGGAAAGGTTGGAGGTTCGAGCCCTACCGGGAGTGGTGTGTTGCTTTTTTTTCTTTGGGCTGATAGCTTTGAAGATATGTTCTGATGGTGGTGAGAGTGGAGCACGACTGTCTCCGTGGCGCAATTGGCTAGCGTGATCGGCTGTTAACCGAAAGGTTGGAGGTGCGAGCCCACCTGGTGGTGGTGCGGCGCTTTTTTTTTGTTTGGGCTGAAAGCTCTGAAGAAATGTTCTGACGATGGTGAGAGTGGAGCACGACTGTCTCCGTGGCGCAATCGGCTATGCGATCGGCTGTTAACTGAAACGTTGGAGGTTCGAGCCCTCCGGGGAGTGATGTGTTGCTTTTTATTCTTTGGGCTGATAGCTTTGAATATATGTTCTGATGGTGGTGAGAGTGGAGCAGGACTGTCTCCGTGGCGCAATTGGCTAGCGCGATCGGCTGTTAACCGAAAGGTTGGAGGTACGAGACCACCCGGTGGTGGTGCGGCGCTTTTCTTTCTTTGGGCTGATAGCTTTGAAGATATGTTCTGACGGTTGTGAGATTGGAGCACGACTGTCTCCATGGCGCAATTGGCTATGCGATCGGCTGTTAACTGAAAGGTTGGAGGTTCGAGCCCTCCCGCGAGTAATGTGTTGCTTTTTTTCTTTGGGCTGATAGCTCTGAAGAAATGTTCTGCCGGTGGTTAGAGTGGAGCACGACTGTCTGCGTGGCGCAATTGGCTATGCGATCGGCTGTTAATCGAAAGGTTGGAGGTACGAGCCCACCCGGTGGTGGTGCGGCGCTTTTTTTTTCTTTGGGCTGATAGCTTTGAAGATATGTTCTGATGGTGGTGAGAATGGGGCACGACTGTCTCCGTGGCGCAATTGGCTAGCGCGATCAGCTGTTAACCGAAAGGTTGGAGGTTCGACCCCACCCGGTGGTGGTGCGGCGCTTTTTTTTCTTTGGGCTGATAGCTTTGAAGATTTGTCCTGATGGTGGTGAGAGTGGAGCACGACTGTCTCCGTGGTGCAATTGGCTAGCGCGATCGGCTGTTAAACGAAAGGTTGGAGGTACGAGCCCACCCGGTGGTGGTGCGGCGCTTTTTTTTCTTTGGGCTGATAGCTTTGAAGATATGTTCTGATGGTGGTGAGAGTGGAGCACGACTGTCTCCGTGGCGCAATTGGCCATTCGATCGGCTGTTAACTGAAAGGTTGGATGTTCGTGCCCTCCCGGGAGTGGTGTGTTGCTTTTTTTTCTTTGGGCTGATAGCTTTGAAGATAGGTTCTCATGGTGGTGAGAGTGGGGCAGGACTGTCTCTGTGGCGCAATTGGCTACCGCGATAGGCTGTTAACCGAAAGGTTGCAGGCAAGAGCCAACCGGGGGAGGTGAGGCGCTTTTTTTTAGGCTGATAGCTTTGAAGATATGTTCTGATGGTGGTGAGAGCGGAGCACGACTGTCTCCGTGGCGCAATTGGCTAGCGCGATCGGCTGTTAACCGAAAGGTTGGAGGTACGAGCCCAGCTGGTGGTGGTGCGACGCTTTTTTTTGTTTGGGCTGATAGCTCTGAAGAAATGTTCTGACGATGGTGAGAGTGGAGCACGACTGTCTCCATGGCGCAATTGGCTATGCGATCGGCTGTTAACTGAAACTTTGGAGGTTCGAGCCCTCCCGGTAGTGGTGTGTTGCTTTTTATTCTTTGGGCTGATAGCTTTGAAGATATGTTCTGGTGGTGGTGAGAGTGGAGCAGGACTGTCTCCGTGGCGCAATTGGCTAGTACCATCGGCTGTTAACCGAAAGGTTGGAGGTACGAGCCCATCCGGTTGTGGTGCGGCGCTTTTTTTCTTTGGTCTGATAACTTTGAAGATATGTCCAGATGGTGGTGAGAGTGGAGCACGACTGTCTCCGTGGTGCAATTGGCTAGCGCGATCGGCTGTTAAACGAAAGGTTGGAGGTACGAGCCCACCCGGTGGTGGTGCGGCGCTTTTTTTTCTTTGGGCTGATAGCTTTGAAGATATGTTCTGATGGTGGTGAGAGTGGAGCACGACTGTCTCCGTGGCGCAATTGGCTATTCGATCGGCTGTTAACTGAAAGGTTGAATGTTCGAGCCCTCCCGGGAGTGGTGTGTTGCTTTTTTTTCTTTGGGCTGATAGCTTTGAAGATAGGTTCTCATGGTGGTGAGAGTGGAGCAGGACTGTCTCCGTGACGCAATTGGCTACCGCGATAGGCTGTTAACCGAAAGGTTGCAGGTACGAGCCACCCGGGGAGGTCAGGCGGTTTTTTTTCTTTAGGCTGATAGCTTTGAAGATATGTTCTGATGGTGGTGAGAGCGGAGCACGACTGTCTCCGTGGCGCAATTGGCTAGCGCGATCGGCTGTTAACCAAAAGGTTGGAGGTACGAGCCCACCTGGTGGTGGTGCGACGCTTTTTTTTGTTTGGGCTGATAGCTCTGAAGAAATGTTCTGACGATGGTGAGAGTGGAGCACGACTGTCTCCGTGGCGCAATTGGCTATGCGATCGGCTGTTAACTGAAACGTTGGAGGTTCGAGCCCTCCCGGGAGTGGTGTGTTGCTTTTTATTCTTTGGGCTGATAGCTTTGAAGATATGTTCTGGTGGTGGTGAGAGTGGAGCAGGACTGTCTCCGTGGCGCAATTGGCTAGTACCATCGGCTGTTAACCGAAAGGTTGGAGGTACGAGCCCATCCGGTTGTGGTGCGGCGCTTTTTTTTCTTTGGGCTGATAGCTTTGAAGATATGTTCTGATGGTGGTGAGAGTGGAGCACGACTGTCTCCGTGGCGCAATTGGCTATTCGATCGGCTGTTAACTGAAAGGTTGAATGTTCGAGCCCTTCCGGGAGTGGTGTGTTGCTTTTTTTTCTTTGGGCAGATAGCTTTGAAGATAGGTTCTCATGGTGGTGAGAGTGGAGCAGGACTGTCTCCGTGACGCAATTGGCTACCGCGATAGGCTGTTAACCGAAAGGTTGCAGGTACGAGCCACCCGGGGAGGTCAGGCGCTTTTTTTCTTTAGGCTGATAGCTTTGAAGGTATGTTCTGATGGTGGTGAGAGCGGAGCACGATTGTCTCCGTGGCGCAATTGGCTAGCGCGATCGGCTGTAAAACGAAAGGTTGGAGGTACGAGCCCTCCCGGGAGTGGTGTGTTGCTTTTTTTTCTTTGGGCTGATAGCTTTGAAGATAGGTTCTCATGGTGGTGAGAGTGGAGCAGGACTGTCTCCGTGACGCAATTGGCTACCGCGATAGGCTGTTAACCGAAAGGTTGCAGGTACGAGCCACCCGGGGAGGTCAGGCGCTTTTTTTTCTTTAGGCTGATAGCTTTGAAGATATGTTCTGATGGTGGTGAGAGTGGAGCACGACTGTGTTCGTGGCGCAATTGGCTATGCGATCGGCTGTTATTTGAAAGTTTGGAGGTTCAAGCCCACCCAGTGGTGGTGCGGCGCTTTTTTTCTTTGAGCTGATAGCTTTGAAGATTTGTTCTGATGGCGGTGAGAGTGGAGCACGACTGTCTCCGTGGCGCAAGTGGCTAGCGCGATCGGCTGTTAACCGAAAGGTTGGAGGCATGAGCCCACCCGGTGGTGGTGCGGCGCTTTTTTTTCTTTGGGCTGATAGCTGTGAAGATATGTTCTGATGGTGGTGAGAGTGGAGCACAACTGTCTCCGTGGCGCAATTGGCTAGCGTGATCGGCTGTTAACCGAAAGGTTGGAGGTTCGACCCCACCCGGTAGTGGTGCGGTGCATTTTTTTTCTTTGGGCTGATAGCTTTGAAGATATGTTCTGATGGTGGGGAGAGTGGAGCACGACTGTCTCCCTGGCGCAATTGGCTAGCTCGATCGGCTGTTAACCGAAAGGTTGGAGGTTCGAGCCCTCCCGCGAGTAGTGTGTTGCTTTTTTTTCTTTGGGCTAATAGCTTTGAAGATATGTTCTGTTGGTGGTGAGGGTGGAGCAGGACTATCTCCGTGGCGCAATTGGCTACCGCGATCGGCTGTTAACCGAAAGGGTGGAGGTTAGAGCCCACCCGGTGGTGGTGCGGCGCTTTTTTTCTTTGGGCTGATAACTTTGAAGATATGTTCTGATGGGGCTGAGAGTGGAGCACGACTGTCTCCGTAGCGCAATTGGCTAGCGCGATCGGCTGTTAACCGAAAGGTTGGAGGTTCGAGCCCTACCGGGAGTGGTGCGGCGCTTTTTTTTCTTTGGGCTGATAGCTGTGAAGATATGTTCTGATGGTGGTGAGAGTGGAGCACAACTGTCTCCGTGGCGCAATTGGCTAGCGTGATCGGCTGTTAACCGACAGGTTGGAGGTTCGAGCCCACCCAGTGGTGGTGCGGCGCTTTTTTTCCTTTGGGCTGATAGCTCTGAAGAAATGTTCTGACGGTGGTGAGAGCGGAGCACGACTGTCTTCGTGGCGCAATTGGCTATGCGATCGGCTGTTAATCGAAAGGTTGGAGGTTCAAGCCCACCCAGTAGTGGTGCGGCGCTTTTTTTCTTTGGGCTGATAACTTTGAAGATATGTTCTAATGGGGCTGAGAGTGGAGCACGACTGTCTCCGTGGCGCAATTGGCTAGCGCGATCGGCTGTTAACCGAAAGGTTGGGGGTACGAGCCCACCCGGTGGTGGTGCGGCGCTTTTTTTCTTGGGCTGATAGCTCTGAAGAAATGTTCTGCCGGTGGTTAGAGTGGAGCACGACTGTCTCCGTGGCGCAATTGGCTATGCGATCGGCTGTTAACGGAAAGGTTGGAGGTTCGAGCCCTACCGGGAGTGGTGTGTTGCTTTTTTTTCTTTGGGCTGATAGCTTTGAAGATATGTTCTGAAGGTGGTGAGAGTGGAGCACGACTGTCTCCGTGGCGCAATTGGCTAGCGCGATCGGCTGTTAACCGACAGGTTGGAGGTTCGAGCCCACCCAGTGGTGGTGCGGCGCTTTTTTTCCTTTGGGCTGATAGCTCTGAAGAAATGTTCTGACGGTGGTGAGAGTGGAGCACGACTGTCTTCGTGGCGCAATTGGCTATGCGATCGGCTGTTAATTGAAAGGTTGGAGGCATGAGCCCACCCGGTGGTGGTGCGGCGCTTTTTTTTCTTTGGGCTGATAGCTGTGAAGATATGTTCTGATGGTGGTGAGAGTGGAGCACAACTGTCTCCGTGGCGCAATTGGCTAGCGTGATCGGCTGTTAACCGAAAGGTTGGAGGTTCGACCCCACCCGGTAGTGGTGCGGTGCATTTTTTTTCTTTGGGCTGATAGCTTTGAAGATATGTTCTGATGGTGGGGAGAGTGGAGCACGACTGTCTCCCTGGCGCAATTGGCTAGCTCGATCGGCTGTTAACCGAAAGGTTGGAGGTTCGAGCCCTCCCGCGAGTAGTGTGTTGCTTTTTTTTCTTTGGGCTGATAGCTGTGAAGATATGTTCTGATGGTGGTGAGAGTGAAGCACGACTGTCTCCGTGGCACAATTGGCTAGCGCGATCGGCCTTTAACCGAAAGGTTGGAGGTTCGAGCCCACCCGGTGGTGGTGCGGCGCTTTTTTTGGCTGATAGCTTTGAAGATATGTTCTGGTGGTGGTGAGAGTGGAGCACGACTGTCTCCGTGGCGCAATTGGCTAGCGCGATCGGCTGTTAACCGACAGGTTGGAGGTTCGAGCCCACCCAGTGGTGGTGCGGCGCTTTTTTTCCTTTGGGCTGATAGCTCTGAAGAAATGTTCTGACGATGGTGAGAGTTGAGCACGACAGTCTCCGTGGCGCAATCGGCTATGCGATCGGCTGTTAACTGAAACGTTGGAGGTTCGAGCCCTCCGGGGAGTGATGTGTTGCTTTTTATTCTTTGGGCTGATAGCTTTGAATATATGTTCTGGTGGTGGTGAGAGTGGAGCAGGACTGTCTCCGTGGCGCAATTGGCTAGTACCATCGGCTGTTAACCGAAAGGTTGGAGGTACGAGCCCATCCGGTTGTGGTGCGGCGCTTTTTTTTCTTTGGGCTGATAGCTTTGAAGATATGTTCTGATGGTGGTGAGAGTGGAGCACGACTGTCTCCGTGGAACAATTGGCTATTCGATCGGCTGTTAACTGAAAGGTTGAATGTTCGAGCCCTCCCGGGAGTGGTGTGTTGCTTTTTTTTCTTTGGGCTGATAGCTTTGAAGATATGTTCTGATGGTGGTGAGAGTGGAGCACGACTGTCTCCGTGGCGCAATTGGCTGTTCGATCGGCTGTTAACTGAAAGGTTGAATGTTCGAGCCCTCCCGGGAGTGGTGTGTTGCTTTTTTTTCTTTGGGCTGATAGCTTTGAAGATAGGTTCTCATGGTGGTGAGAGTGGAGCAGGACTGTCTCCGTGACGCAATTGGCTACCGCGATAGGCTGTTAACCGAAAGGTTGCAGGTACGAGCCACCCGGGGAGGTCAGGCGCTGTTTTTTCTTTAGGCTGATAGCTTTGAAGATATGTTCTGATGGTGGTGAGAGTGGAGCACGACTGTCTTCGTGGCGCAATTGGCTATGCGATCGGCTGTTAATTGAAAGGTTGGAGGTTCAAGCCCACCCAGTAGTGGTGCGGCGCTTTTTTTCTTTGGGCTGATAACTTTGAAGATATGTTCTAATGGGGCTGAGAGTGGAGCACGACTGTCTCCGTGGCGCAATTGGCTAGCGCGATCGGCTGTTAACCGAAAGTTTGGGGGTACGAGCCCACCCGGTGGTGGTGCGGCGCTTTTTTTCTTTGGGCTGATAGCTTTGAAGATATGTTCTGATGGTGGTGAGAGTGGAGCACGACTGTCTCCGTGGCGCAATTGGCTATTCGATCGGCTGTTAACTGAAAGGTTGAATGTTCGAGCCCTCCCGGGAGTGGTGTGTTGCTTTTTATTCTTTGGGCTGATAGCTTTGAAGATATGTTCTGGTGGTGGTGAGAGTGGAGCAGGACTGTCTCCGTGGCGCAATTGGCTAGTACCATCGGCTGTTAACCGAAAAGTTGGAGGTACGAGCCCATCCGGTTGTGGTGCGGCGCTTTTTTTTCTTTGGGCTGATAGCTTTGAAGATATGTTCTGACGGTGGTGAGAGTGGAGCACGACTGTCTCCGTGGCGCAATGGGCTATTCGATCGGCTGTTAACTGAAAGGTTGAATGTTCGAGCCCTTCCGGGAGTGGTGTGTTGCTTTTTTTTCTTTGGGCTGATAGCTTTGAAGATAGGTTCTCATGGTGGTGAGAGTGGAGCAGGACTGTCTCCGTGACGCAATTGGCTACCGCGATAGGCTGTTAACCGAAAGGTTGCAGGTACGAGCCACCCGGGGAGGTCAGGCGCTTTTTTTTCTTTAGGCTGATAGCTTTGAAGATATGTTCTGATGGTGGTGAGGGCGGAGCACGACTGTCTCCGTGGCGCAATTTGCTAGCGCGATCAGCTGTAAAACGAAAGGTTGGAGGTACGAGCCCTCCCGGGAGTGGTGTGTTGCTTTTTTTTCTTTGGGCTGATAGCTTTGAAGATAGGTTCTCATGGTGGTGAGAGTGGAGCAGGACTGTCTCCGTGACGCAATTGGCTACCGCGATAGGCTGTTAACCGAAAGGTTGCAGGTACGAGCCACCCGGGAAAGTCGGGCGCTTTTTTTCCTTAGGCTGATAGCTTTGAAGATATGTTCTGATGGTGGTGAGAGTGGAGCACGACTGTGTTCGTGGCGCAATTGGCTATGCGATCGGCTGTTATTTGAAAGGTTGGAGGTTCAAGCCGACCCAGTGGTGGTGCGGCGCTTTTTTTCTTTGAGCTGATAGCTTTGAAGATTTGTTCTGATGGCGGTGAGAGTGGAGCAGGACTGTCTCCGTGGCGCAAGTGGCTAGCGCGATCGGCTGTTAACCGAAAGGTTGGAGGCACGAGCCCACCCGGTGGTGGTGCGGCGCTTTTTTTTCTTTGGGCTGATAGCTGTGAAGATATGTTCTGATGGTGGTGAGAGTGGAGCACAACTGTCTCCGTGGCGCAATTGGCTAGCGTGATCGGCTGTTAACCGAAAGGTTGGAGGTTCGACCCCACCCGGTGGTGGTGCGGTGCATTTTTTTTCTTTGGGCTGATAGCTTTGAAGATATGTTCTGATGGTGGTGAGAGTGGAGCACGACTGTCTCCCTGGCGCAATTGGCTAGCTCGATCGGCTGTTAACCGAAAGGTTGGAGGTTCGAGCCCTCCCGCGAGTAGTGTGTAGCTTTTTTTTCTTTGGGCTAATAGCTTTGAAGATATGTTCTGTTGGTGGTGAGGGTGGAGCAGGACTATCTCCGTGGCGCAATTGGCTTCCGCGATCGGCTGTTAACCGAAAGGGTGGAGGTTCGAGCCCACCCGGTGGTGGTGCGGCGCTTTTTTTCTTTGGGCTGATAACTTTGAAGATATGTTCTGATGGGGCTGAGAGTGGAGCACGACTGTCTCCGTGGCGCAATTGGCTAGCGCGATCGGCTGTTAACCGAAAGGTTGGAGGTACGAGCCCACCCGGTGGTGGTGTGGCGCTTTTTTTTCTTTGGGCTGATAGCTCTGAAGAAATGTTCTGCCGGTGGTTACAGTGGAGCACGACTGTCTCCGTGGCGCAACTGGCTACGCGATCGGCTGTTAACGGAAAGGTTGGAGGTTCGAGCCCTACCGGGAGTGGTGTGTTGCTTTTATTTCTTTGGGCTGATAGCTTTGAAAATATGTTCTGATGGCGGTGAGTGGCGCAGGACTGTCTCCGTGGCGCAATTGGCTAGCGCGATCGGCTGTTAATTGAAAGGTAGGAGGTACGAGCCCACCGGGTGGTGGTGCGGCGCTTTTTTTTCTTTGGGCTGATAGCTTTGAAGATATGTTCTGATGGTGGTGAGAGTGAAGCACGACTGTCTCCGTGGCACAATTGGCTAGCGCGATCGGCCTTTAACCGAAAGTTTGGAGGTTCGAGCCCACCCGGTGGTGGTGCGGCGCTTTTTTTTGGCTGATAGCTTTGAAGATATGTTCTGATGGTGGTGAGAGTGGAGCACGACTGTCTCCGTGGCGCAATTGGCTAGCGAGATCGGCTGTTAACCGGAAGGTTGGAGGTACGAGCCCATCCGGTGGTGGTGTGGCGCTTTTTTCTTTGGACTGATAGCTTTGAAGATATGTCCTGATGGTGGTGAGAGTGGAGCACGACTGTCTCTTGGCGCAATTGGCTAGCGCGATCGGCTGTTAACCGACAGGTTGGAGGTTCGAGCCAACCCAGTGGTGGTGCGGCGCTTTTTTTCCTTTGGGCTGATAGCTCTGAAGAAATGTTCTGACGGTGGTGAGAGTGGAGCACGACTGTCTTCGTGGCGCAATTAGCTATGCGATCGGCTGTTAATTGAAAGGTTGGAGGCTCAAGCCCACCCAGTAGTGGTGCGGCGCTTTTTTTCTTTGGGCTGATAACTTTGAAGATATGTTCTAATGGGGCTGAGAGTGGAGCACGACTGTCTCCGTGGTGCAATTGGCTAGCGCGATCGGCTGTTAACCGGAAGGTTGGGGGTACGAGCCCACCCGGTGGTGGTGCGGCGCTTTTTTTCTTTGGGCTGATAGCTCTGAAGAAATGTTCTGCCGGTGGTTAGAGTGGAGCACGACTGTCTCCGTGGCGCAATCGGCTATGCGATCGGCTGTTAACGGAAAGGTTGGAGGTTCGAGCCCTACCGGGAGTGGTGTGTTGCTTTTTTTTTCTTTGGGCTGATAGCTTTGAAGATATGTTCTGATGGTGGTGAGAGTGGAGCACGACTGTCTCCGTGGCGCAATTGGCTAGCGTGATCGGCTGTTAACCGAAAGGTTGGAGGTGCGAGCCCACCTGGTGGTGGTGCGGCGCTTTTTTTTGTTTGGGCTGAAAGCTCTGAAGAAATGTTCTGACGATGGTGAGAGTGGAGCACGACTGTCTCCGTGGCGCAATCGGCTATGCGATCGGCTGTTAACTGAAACGTTGGAGGTTCGAGCCCTCCGGGGAGTGATGTGTTGCTTTTTATTCTTTGGGCTGATAGCTTTGAATATATGTTCTGATGGTGGTGAGAGTGGAGCAGGACTGTCTCCGTGGCGCAATTGGCTAGCGCGATCGGCTGTTAACCGAAAGGTTGGAGGTACGAGACCACCCGGTGGTGGTGCGGCGCTTTTCTTTCTTTGGGCTGATAGCTTTGAAGATATGTTCTGACGGTTGTGAGATTGGAGCACGACTGTCTCCATGGCGCAATTGGCTATGCGATCGGCTGTTAACTGAAAGGTTGGAGGTTCGAGCCCTCCCGCGAGTAATGTGTTGCTTTTTTTCTTTGGGCTGATAGCTCTGAAGAAATGTTCTGCCGGTGGTTAGAGTGGAGCACGACTGTCTGCGTGGCGCAATTGGCTATGCGATCGGCTGTTAACGGAAAGGTTGGAGGTTCGAGCCCTCCCGGGAGTGGTGTGTTGCTTTTTTTCTTTGGGCAGATAGCTTTGAAGATAAGTTCTGATGGCGGTGAGAGTGGCGCAGGACCGTCTCCGTGGCGCAATTGGCTAACGCGATCGGCTGTTAATCGAAAGGTTGGAGGTACGAGCCCACCCGGTGGTGGTGCGGCGCTTTTTGTTTCTTTGGGCTGATAGCTTTGAAGATATGTTCTGATGGTGGTGAGAATGGGGCACGACTGTCTCCGTGGCGCAATTGGCTAGCGCGATCAGCTGTTAACCGAAAGGTTGGAGGTTCGACCCCACCCGGTGGTGGTGCGGCGCTTTTTTTTCTTTGGGCTGATAGCTTTGAAGATTTGTCCTGATGGTGGTGAGAGTGGAGCACGACTGTCTCCGTGGTGCAATTGGCTAGCGCGATCGGCTGTTAAACGAAAGGTTGGAGGTACGAGCCCACCCGGTGGTGGTGCGGCGCTTTTTTTTCTTTGGGCTGATAGCTTTGAAGATATGTTCTGATGGTGGTGAGAGTGGAGCACGACTGTCTCCGTGGCGCAATTGGCCATTCGATCGGCTGTTAACTGAAAGGTTGGATGTTCGTGCCCTCCCGGGAGTGGTGTGTTGCTTTTTTTTCTTTGGGCTGATAGATTTGAAGATAGGTTCTCATGGTGGTGAGAGTGGGGCAGGACTGTCTCTGTGGCGCAATTGGCTACCGCGATAGGCTGTTAACCGAAAGGTTGCAGGCACGAGCCAACCGGGGGAGGTGAGGCGCTTTTTTTTCTTTAGGCTGATAGCTTTGAAGATATGTTCTCATGGTGGTGAGAGCGGAGCACGACTGTCTCCGTGGCGCAATTGGCTAGCGCGATCGGCTGTTAACCGAAAGGTTGGAGGTACGAGCCCAGCTGGTGGTGGTGCGACGCTTTTTTTGTTTGGGCTGATAGCTCTGAAGAAATGTTCTGACGATGGTGAGAGTGGAGCACGACTGTCTCCATGGCGCAATTGGCTATGCGATCGGCTGTTAACTGAAACTTTGGAGGTTCGAGCCCTCCCGGGAGTGGTGTGTTGCTTTTTATTCTTTGGGCTGATAGCTTTGAAGATATGTTCTGGTGGTGGTGAGAGTGGAGCAGGACTGTCTCCGTGGCGCAATTGGCTAGTACCATCGGCTGTTAACCGAAAGGTTGGAGGTACGAGCCCATGCGGTTGTGGTGCGGCGCTTTTTTTCTTTGGTCTGATAACTTTGAAGATATGTCCTGATGGTGGTGAGAGTGGAGCACGACTGTCTCCGTGGTGCAATTGGCTAGCGCGATCGGCTGTTAAACGAAAGGTTGGAGGTACGAGCCCACCCGGTGGTGGTGCGGCGCTTTTTTTTCTTTGGGCTGATAGCTTTGAAGATATGTTCTGATGGTGGTGAGAGTGGAGCACGACTGTCTCCGTGGCGCAATTGGCTATTCGATCGGCTGTTAACTGAAAGGTTGAATGTTCGAGCCCTCCCTGGAGTGGTGTGTTGCTTTTTTTTCTTTGGGCTGATAGCTTTGAAGATAGCTTCTCATGGTGGTGAGAGTGGAGCAGGACTGTCTCCGTGACGCAATTGGCTACCGCGATAGGCTGTTAACCGAAAGGTTGCAGGTACGAGCCACCCGGGGAGGTCAGGCGCTTTTTTTTCTTTAGGCTGATAGCTTTGAAGATATGTTCTGATGGTGGTGAGAGCGGAGCACGACTGTCTCCGTGGCGCAATTGGCTAGCGCGATCGGCTGTTAACCAAAAGGTTGGAGGTACGAGCCCACCTGGTGGTGGTGCGACGCTTTTTTTTTGTTTGGGCTGATAGCTCTGAAGAAATGTTCTGATGATGGTGAGAGTGGAGCACGACTGTCTCCGTGGCGCAATTGGCTATGCGATCGGCTGTTAACTGAAACGTTGGAGGTTCGAGCCCTCCCGGGAGTGGTGTGTTGCTTTTTATTCTTTGGGCTGATAGCTTTGAAGATATGTTCTGGTGGTGGTGAGAGTGGAGCAGGACTGTCTCCGTGGCGCAATTGGCTAGTACCATCGGCTGTTAACCGAAAGGTTGGAGGTACGAGCCCATCCGGTTGTGGTGCGGCGCTTTTTTTTCTTTGGGCTGATAGCTTTGAAGATATGTTCTGATGGTGGTGAGAGTGGAGCACGACTGTCTCCGTGGCGCAATTGGCTATTCGATCGGCTGTTAACTGAAAGGTTGAATGTTCGAGCCCTCCCGGGAGTGGTGTGTTGCTTTTTTTTCTTTGGGCTGATAGCTTTGAAGATAGGTTCTCATGGTGGTGAGAGTGGAGCAGGACTGTCTCCGTGACGCAATTGGCTACGGCGATAGGCTGTTAACCGAAAGGTTGCAGGTACGAGCCACCCGGGGAGGTCAGGCGCTTTTTATTCTTTAGGCTGATAGCTTTGAAGATATGTTCTGATGGTGGTGAGAGCGGAGCACGACTGTCTCCATGGCGCAATTGGCTAGCGCGATCGGCTGTTAAACGAAAGGTTGGAGGTACGAGCCCCCCCGGTGGTGGTGCGGCGCTTTTTTTTCTTTGGGCTGATAGCTTTGAAGATATTTTCTGATGGTGGTGAGAGTGGAGCACGACTGTCTCCGTGGCGCAATTGGCTGTTTGATCGGCTGTTAACTGAAAGGTTGAATGTTCGAGCCCTCCCGGGAGTGGTGTGTTGCTTTTTTTTCTTTGGGCTGATAGCTTTGAAGATAGGTTCTCATGGTGGTGAGAGTGGAGCAGGACTGTCTCCGTGACGCAATTGGCTACCGCGATAGGCTGTTAACCGAAAGGTTGCAGGTACGAGCCACCCGGGGAGGTCAGGCGCTTTTTTTTCTTTAGGCTGATAGCTTTGAAGATATGTTCTGATGGTGGTGAGAGTGGAGCACGACTGTGTTCGTGGCGCAATTGGCTATGCGATCGGCTGTTATTTGAAAGGTTGGAGGTTCAAGCCCACCCAGTGGTGGTGCGGCGCTTTTTTTTCTTTGAGCTGATAGCTTTGAAGATTTGTTCTGATGGCGGTGAGAGTGGAGCACGACTGTCTCCGTGGCGCAAGTGGCTAGCGCGATCGGCTGTTAACCGAAAGGTTGGAGGTGCGAGCCCACCTGGTGGTGGTGCGGCGCTTTTTTTTGTTTGGGCTGATAGCTCTGAAGAAATGTTCTGACGATGGTGAGAGTGGAGCACGACTGTCTCCGTGGCGCAATCGGCTATGCGATCGGCTGTTAACTGAAAGGTTGGAGGTTCGAGCCCTCCCGCGAGTAATGTGTTGCTTTTTTTCTTTGGGCTGATAGCTCTGAAGAAATGTTCTGCCGGTGGTTAGAGTGGAGCACGACTGTCTGCGTGGCGCAATTGGCTATGCGATCGGCTGTTAACGGAAAGGTTGGAGGTTCGAGCCCTCCCGGGAGTGGTGTGTTGCTTTTTTTCTTTGAGCTGATAGCTTTGAAGGTAAGTTCTGATGGTGGTGAGAATGGGGCACGACTGTCTCCGTGGCGCAATTGGCTAGCGCGATCAGCTGTTAACCGAAAGGTTGGAGGTTCGACCCCACCCGGTTGTGGTGCGGCGCTTTTTTTTCTTTGGGCTGATAGCTTTGAAGATTTGTCCTGATGGTGGTGAGAGTGGAGCACGACTGTCTCCGTGGTGCAATTGGCTAGCGCGATCGGCTGTTAAACGAAAGGTTGGAGGTACGAGCCCACCCAGTGGTGGTGCGGCGCTTTTTTTTCTTTGGGCTGATAGCTTTGAAGATATGTTCTGATGGTGGTGAGAGTGGAGCACGACTGTCTCCGTGGCGCAATTGGCTATTCGATCGGCTGTTAACTGAAAGGTTGGATGTTCGTGCCCTCCCGGGAGTGGTGTGTTGCTTTTTTTTCTTTGGGCTGATAGCTTTGAAGATAGGTTCTCATGGTGGTGAGAGTGGGGCAGGACGGTCTCTGTGGCGCAATTGGCTACCGCGATAGGCTGTTAACCGAAAGGTTGCAGGCACGAGCCAACCGGGGGAGGTGAGGCGCTTTTTTTTCTTTAGGCTGATAGCTTTGAAGATATGTTCTGATGGTGGTGAGAGCGGAGCACGACTGTCTCCGTGGCGCAATTGGCTAGCGCGATCGGCTGTTAACCGAAAGGTTGGACGTACGAGCCCAGCTGGTGGTGGTGCGACGCTTTTTTTTGTTTGGGCTGATAGCTCTGAAGAAATGTTCTGACGATGGTGAGAGTGGAGCACGACTGTCTCCATGGCGCAATTGGCTATGCGATCGGCTGTTAACTGAAACTTTGGAGGTTCGAGCCCTCCCGGGAGTGGTGTGTTGCTTTTTATTCTTTGGGCTGATAGCTTTGAAGATATGTTCTGGTGGTGGTGAGAGTGGAGCAGGACTGTCTCCGTGGCGCAATTGGCTAGTACCATCGGCTGTTAACCGAAGGGTTGGAGGTACGAGCCGATCCGGTTGTGGTGCGGCGCTTTTTTTCTTTGGTCTGATAACTTTGAAGATATGTCCTGATGGTGGTGAGAGTGGAGCACGACTGTCTCCGTGCTGCAATTGGCTAGCGCGATCGGCTGTTAAACGAAAGGCTGGAGGTACGAGCCCACCCGGTGGTGGTGCGGCGCTTTTTTTTCTTTGGGCTGATAGCTTTAAAGATATGTTCTGATGGTGGTGAGAGTGGAGCACGACGGTCTCCGTGGCGCAATTGGCTATTCGATCGGCTGTTCACTGAAAGGTTGAATGTTCGAGCCCTCCCGGGAGTGGTGTGTTGCTTTTTTTTCTTTGGGCTGATAGCTTTGAAGATAGGTTCTCATGGTGGTGAGAGTGGAGCAGGACTGTCTCCGTGACGCAATTGGCTACCGCGATAGGCTGTTAACCGAAAGGTTGCAGGTACGAGCCACCCGGGGAGGTCAGGCGCTTTTTTTTCTTTAGGCTGATAGCTTTGAAGATATGTTCTGATGGTGGTGAGAGCGGAGCACGACTGTCTCCGTGGCGCAATTGGCTAGCGCGATCGGCTGTTAACCAAAAGGTTGGAGGTACGAGCCCACCTGGTGGTGGTGCGACGCTTTTTTTTGTTTGGGCTGATAGCTCTGAAGAAATGTTCTGACGATGGTGAGAGTGGAGCACGACTGTCTCCGTGGCGCAATTGGCTATGCGATCGGCTGTTAACTGAAACGTTGGAGGTTCGACCCCACCCCGTGGTGGTGCGGCGCTTTTTTTTCTTTGGGCTGATAGCTTTGAAGATTTGTCCTGATGGTGGTGAGAGTGGAGCACGACTGTCTCCGTGGTGCAATTGGCTAGCGCGATCGGCTGTTAAACGAAAGGTTGGAGGTACGAGCCCACCCGGTGGTGGTGCGGCGCTTTTTTTTCTTTGGGCTGATAGCTTTGAAGATATGTTCTGATGGTGGTGAGAGTGGAGCGCGACTGTCTCCGTGGCGCAATTGGCTATTCGATCGGCTGTTAACTGAAAGGTTGGATGTTCGTGCCCTCCCGGGAGTGGTGTGTTGCTTTTTTTTCTTTGGGCTGATAGCTTTGAAGATAGGTTCTCATGGTGGTGAGAGTGGGGCAGGACTGTCTCTGTGGCGCAATTGGCTACCGCGATAGGCTGTTAACCGAAAGGTTGCAGGCACGAGCCAACCGGGGGAGGTGAGGCGCTTTTTTTTCTTTAGGCTGATAGCTTTGAAGATATGTTCTGATGGTGGTGAGAGCGGAGCACGACTGTCTCCGTGGCGCAATTGGCTAGCGCGATCGGCTGTTAACCGAAAGGTTGGACGTACGAGCCCAGCTGGTGGTGGTGCGACGCTTTTTTTTGTTTGGGCTGATAGCTCTGAAGAAATGTTCTGACGATGGTGAGAGTGGAGCACGACTGTTTCCATGGCGCAATTGGCTATGCGATCGGCTGTTAACTGAAACTTTGGAGGTTCGAGCCCTCCCGGGAGTGGTGTGTTGCTTTTTATTCTTTGGGCTGATAGCTTTGAAGATATGTTCTGGTGGTGGTGAGAGTGGAGCAGGACTGTCTCCGTGGCGCAATTGGCTAGTACCATCGGCTGTTAACCGAAAGGTTGGAGGTACGAGCCCATCCGGTTGTGGTGCGGCGCTTTTTTTCTTTGGTCTGATAACTTTGAAGATATGTCCTGATGGTGGTGAGAGTGGAGCACGACTGTCTCCGTGGTGCAATTGGCTAGCGCGATCGGCTGTTAAACGAAAGGTTGGAGGTACGAGCCCACCCGGTGGTGGTGCGGCGCTTTTTTTTCTTTGGGCTGATAGCTTTGAAGATATGTTCTGATGGTGGTGAGAGTGGAGCACGACGGTCTCCGTGGCGCAATTGGCTATTCGATCGGCTGTTCACTGAAAGGTTGAATGTTCGAGCCCTCCCGGGAGTGGTGTGTTGCTTTTTTTTCTTTGGGCTGATAGCTTTGAAGATAGGTTCTCATGGTGGTGAGAGTGGAGCAGGACTGTCTCCGTGACGCAATTGGCTACCGCGATAGGCTGTTAACCGAAAGGTTGCAGGTACGAGCCACCCGGGGAGGTCAGGCGCTTTTTTTTCTTTAGGCTGATAGCTTTGAAGATATGTTCTGATGGTGGTGAGAGCGGAGCACGACTGTCTCCGTGGCGCAATTGGCTAGCGCGATCGGCTGTTAACCAAAAGGTTGGAGGTACGAGCCCACCTGGTGGTGGTGCGACGCTTTTTTTTGTTTGGGCTGATAGCTCTGAAGAAATGTTCTGACGATGGTGAGAGTGGAGCACGACTGTCTCCGTGGCGCAATTGGCTATGCGATCGGCTGTTAACTGAAACGTTGGAGGTTCGAGCCCTCCCGGGAGTGGTGTGTTGCTTTTTATTCTTTGGGCTGATAGCTTTGAAGATATGTTCTGGTGGTGGTGAGAGTGGAGCAGGACTGTCTCCGTGGCGCAATTGGCTAGTACCATCGGCTGTTAACCGAAAGGTTGGAGGTACGAGCCCATCCGGTTGTGGTGCGGCGCTTTTTTTACTTTGGGCTGATAGCTTTGAAGATATGTTCTGATGGTGGTGAGAGTGGAGCACGACTGTCTCCGTGGCGCAATTGGCTATTCGATCGGCTGTTAACTGAAAGGTTGAATGTTCGAGCCCTCCCGGGAGTGGTGTGTTGCTTTTTTTTCTTTGGGCTGATAGCTTTGAAGATAGGTTCTCATGGTGGTGAGAGTAAAGCAGGACTGTCTCCGTGACGCAATTGGCTACGGCGATAGGCTGTTAACCGAAAGGTTGCAGGTACGAGCCACCCGGGGAGGTCAGGCGCTTTTTTTTCTTTAGGCTGATAGCTTTGAAGATATGTTCTGATGGTGGTGACAGCGGAGCACGACTGTCTCCGTGGCGCAATTGGCTAGCGCGATCGGCTGTTAAACGAAAGGTTGGAGGTACGAGCCCACCCGGTGGTGGTGCGGCGCTTTTTTTTTTCTTTGGGCTGATAGCTTTGAAGATATTTTCTGATGGTGGTGAGAGTGGAGCACGACTGTCTCCGTGGCGCAATTGGCTGTTTGATCGGCTGTTAACTGAAAGGTTGAATGTTCGAGCCCTCCCGGGAGTGGTGTGTTGCTTTTTTTTCTTTGGGCTGATAGCTTTGAAGATAGGTTCTCATGGTGGTGAGAGTGGAGCAGGACTGTCTCCGTGACGCAATTGGCTACCGCGATAGGCTGTTAACCGAAAGGTTGCAGGTACGAGCCACCCGGGGAGGTCAGGCGCTTTTTTTTCTTTAGGCTGATAGCTTTGAAGATATGTTCTGATGGTGGTGAGAGTGGAGCACGACTGTGTTCGTGGCGCAATTGGCTATGCGATCGGCTGTTATTTGAAAGGTTGGAGGTTCAAGCCCACGCAGTGGTGGTGCGGCGCTTTTTTTTCTTTGAGCTGATAGCTTTGAAGATTTGTTCTGATGGCGGTGAGAGTGGAGCACGACTGTCTCCGTGGCGCAAGTGGCTAGCGCGATCGGCTGTTAACCGAAAGGTTGGAGGCACGAGCCCACCCGGTGGTGGTGCGGCGCTTTTTTTTCTTTGGGCTGATAGCTGTGAAGATATGTTCTGATGGTGGTGAGAGTGGAGCACGACTGTCTCCGTGGCGCAATTGGCTAGCGTGATCGGCTGTTAACCGAAAAGTTGGAGGTGCGAGCCCACCTGGTGGTGGTGCGGCGCTTTTTTTTTGTTTGGGCTGATAGCTGTGAAGAAATGTTCTGACGATGGTGAGAGTGGAGCACGACTGTCTCCGTGGCGAAATCGGCTATGCGATCGGCTGTTAACTGAAACGTTGGAGGTTCGAGCCCTCCGGGGAGTGATGTGTTGCTTTTTATTCTTTGGGCTGATAGCTTTGAATATATGTTCTGATGGTGGTGAGAGTGGAGCAGGACTGTCTCCGTGGCGCAATTGGCTAGCGCGATCGGCTATTAACCGAAAGGTTGGAGGTACGAGACCACCCGGTGGTGGTGCGGCGCTTTTCTTTCTTTGGGCTGATAGCTTTGAAGATATGTTCTGACGGTTGTGAGATTGGAGCACGACTGTCTCAATGGCGCAATTGGCTATGCGATCGGCTGTTAACTGAAAGGTTGTAGGTTCGAGCCCTCCCGCGAGTAATGTGTTGCTTTTTTTCTTTGGGCTGATAGCTCTGAAGAAATGTTCTGCCGGTGGTTAGAGTGGAGCACGACTGTCTCCGTGGCGCAATTGGCTATGCGATCGGCTGTTAACGGAAAGGTTGGAGGTTCGAGCCCTCCCGGGAGTGGTGTGTTGCTTTTTTTTTTGGGCTGATAGCTCTGAAGAAATGTTCTGCCGGTGGTTAGAGTGGAGCACGACTGTCTGCGTGGCGCAATTGGCTATGCGATCGGCTGTTAACGGAAAGGTTGGAGGTTCGAGCCCTCCCGGGAGTGGTGTGTTGCTTTTTTTCTTTGGGCTGATAGCTTTGAAGATAAGTTCTGATGGCGGTGATAGTGGCGCAGGACTGTCTCCGTGGCGCAATTGGCTAGCGCGATCGGCTGTTAATCGAAAGGTTGGAGGTACGAGCCCACCCGGTGGTGGTGCGGCGCTTTTCTTTCTTTGGGCTGATAGCTTTGAAGATATGTTCTGACGGTTGTGAGATTGGAGCACGACTGTCTCCATGGCGCAATTGGCTATGCGATCGGCTGTTAACTGAAAGGTTGGAGGTTCGAGCCCTCCCGCGAGTAATGTGTTGCTTTTTTTTTTGGGCTGATAGCTCTGAAGAAATGTTCTGCCGGTGGTTAGAGTGGAGCACGACTGTCTGCGTGGCGCAATTGGCTATGCGATCGGCTGTTAACGGAAAGGTTGGAGGTTCGAGCCCTCCCGGGAGTGGTGTGTTGCTTTTTTTCTTTGGGCTGATAGCTTTGAAGATAAGTTCTGATGGCGGTGAGAGTGGCGCAGGACTGTCTCCGTGGCGCAATTGGCTAGCGCGATCAGCTGTTAATCGAAAGGTTGGAGGTACGAGCCCACCCGGTGGTGGTGCGGCGCTTTTTTTTTCTTTGGGCTGATAGCTTTGAAGATATGTTCTGATGGTGGTGAGAATGGGGCACGACTGTCTCCGTGGCGCAATTGGCTAGCGCGATCGGCTGTTAACCGAAAAGTTGGAGGTGCGAGCCCACCTGGTGGTGGTGCGGCGCTTTTTTTTTGTTTGGGCTGATAGCTGTGAAGAAATGTTCTGACGATGGTGAGAGTGGAGCACGACTGTCTCCGTGGCGAAATCGGCTATGCGATCGGCTGTTAACTGAAACGTTGGAGGTTCGAGCCCTCCGGGGAGTGATGTGTTGCTTTTTATTCTTTGGGCTGATAGCTTTGAATATATGTTCTGATGGTGGTGAGAGTGGAGCAGGACTGTCTCCGTGGCGCAATTGGCTAGCGCGATCGGTTGTTAACCGAAAGGTTGGAGGTACGAGACCACCCGGTGGTGGTGCGGCGCTTTTCTTTCTTTGGGCTGATAGCTTTGAAGATATGTTCTGACGGTTGTGAGATTGGAGCACGACTGTCTTAATGGCGCAATTGGCTATGCGATCGGCTGTTAACTGAAAGGTTGTAGGTTCGAGCCCTCCCGCGAGTAATGTGTTGCTTTTTTTCTTTGGGCTGATAGCTCTGAAGAAATGTTCTGCCGGTGGTTAGAGTGGAGCACGACTGTCTCCGTGGCGCAATTGGCTATGCGATCGGCTGTTAACGGAAAGGTTGGAGGTTCGAGCCCTCCCGGGAGTGGTGTGTTGCTTTTTTTTCTTTGGGCTGATAGCTTTGAAGATAAGTTCTGATGGCGGTGATAGTGGCGCAGGACTGTCTCCGTGGCGCAATTGGCTAGCGCGATCGGCTGTTAATCGAAAGGTTGGAGGTACGAGCCCACCCGGTGGTGGTGCGGCGCTTTTCTTTCTTTGGGCTGATAGCTTTGAAGATATGTTCTGACGGTTGTGAGATTGGAGCACGACTGTCTCCATGGCGCAATTGGCTATGCGATCGGCTGTTAACTGAAAGGTTGGAGGTTCGAGCCCTCCCGCGAGTAATGTGTTGCTTTTTTTCTTTGGGCTGATAGCTCTGAAGAAATGTTCTGCCGGTGGTTAGAGTGGAGCACGACTGTCTGCGTGGCGCAATTGGCTATGCGATCGGCTGTTAACGGAAAGGTTGGAGGTTCGAGCCCTCCCGGGAGTGGTGTGTTGCTTTTTTTCTTTGGGCTGATAGCTTTGAAGATAAGTTCTGATGGCGGTGAGAGTGGCGCAGGACTGTCTCCGTGGCGCAATTGGCTAGCGCGATCAGCTGTTAATCGAAAGGTTGGAGGTACGAGCCCACCCGGTGGTGGTGCGGCGCTTTTTTTTTCTTTGGGCTGATAGCTTTGAAGATATGTTCTGATGGTGGTGAGAATGGGGCACGACTGTCTCCGTGGCGCAATTGGCTAGCGCGATCAGCTGTTAACCGAAAGGTTGGAGGTTCGACCCCACCCGGTGGTGGTGCGGCGCTTTTTTTTCTTTGGGCTGATAGCTTTGAAGATTTGTCCTGATGGTGGTGAGAGTGGAGCACGACTGTCTCCGTGGTGCAATTGGCTAGCGCGATCGGCTGTTAAACGAAAGGTTGGAGGTACGAGCCCACCCGGTGGTGGTGCGGCGCTTTTTTTTTCTTTGGGCTGATAGCTTTGAAGATATGTTCTGATGGTGGTGAGAGTGGAGCACGACTGTCTCCGTGGCGCAATTGGCTATTCGATCGGCTGTTAACTGAAAGGTTGGATGTTCGTGCCCTCCCGGGAGTGGTGTGTTGCTTTTTTTTCTTTGGGCTGATAGCTTTGAAGATAGGTTCTCATGGTGGTGAGAGTGGAGCAGGACTGTCTCTGTGGCGCAATTGGCTACCGCGATAGGCTGTTAACCGAAAGGTTGCAGGCACGAGCCAACCGGGGGAGGTGAGGCGCTTTTTTTTCTTTAGGCTGATAGCTTTGAAGATATGTTCTGATGGTGGTGAGAGCGGAGCACGACTGTCTCCGTGGCGCAATTGGCTAGCGCGATCGGCTGTTAACCGAAAGGTTGGAGGTACGAGCCCAGCTGGTGGTGGTGCGACGCTTTTTTTTGTTTGGGCTGATAGCTCTGAAGAAATGTTCTGACGATGGTGAGAGTGGAGCACGACTGTCTCCATGGCGCAATTGGCTATGCGATCGGCTGTTAACTGAAACTTTGGAGGTTCGAGCCCTCCCGGGAGTGGTGTGTTGCTTTTTATTCTTTGGGCTGATAGCTTTGAAGATATGTTCTGGTGGTGGTGAGAGTGGAGCAGGACTGTCTCCGTGGCGCAATTGGCTAGTACCATCGGCTGTTAACCGAAAGGTTGGAGGTACGAGCCCATCCGGTTGTGGTGCGGCGCTTTTTTTCTTTCGGCTGATAACTTTGAAGACATAACCTGATGGTGGTGAGAGTGGAGCACGACTGTCTCCGTGGTGCAATTGGCTAGCGCGATCGGCTGTTAAACGAAAGGTTGGAGGTACGAGCCCACCCGGTGGTGGTGCGGCGCTTTTTTTTCATTGGGCTGATTGCTTTGAAGATATGTTCTGATGGTGGTGAGAGTGAAGCACGACTGTCTCCGTGGCGCAATTGGCTATTCGATCGGCTGTTAACTGAAAGGTTGAATGTTCGAGCCCTCCCGGGAGTGGTGTGTTGCTTTTTTTTCTTTGGGCTGATAGCTTTGAAGATAGGTTCTCATGGTGGTGAGAGTGGAGCAGGACTGTCTCCGTGACGCAATTGGCTACCGCGATAGGCTGTTAACCGAAAGGTTGCAGGTACGAGCCACCCGGGGAGGTCAGGCACTTTTTTTTCTTTAGGCTGATAGCTTTGAAGATATGTTCTGATGGTGGTGAGAGCGGAGCACGACTGTCTCCGTGGCGCAATTGGCTAGCGCGATCGGCTGTTAACCAAAAGGTTGGAGGTACGAGCCCACCTGGTGGTGGTGCGACGCTTTTTTTTTTGTTTGGGCTGATAGCTCTGAAGAAATGTTCTGACGATGGTGAGAGTGGAGCACGACTCTCCGTGGCGCAATTGGCTATGCGATCGGCTGTTAACTGAAACGTTGGAGGTTCGAGCCCTCCCGGGAGTGGTGTGTTGCTTTTTATTCTTTGGGCTGATAGCTTTGAAGATATGTTCTGGTGGTGGTGAGAGTGGAGCAGGACTGTCTCCGTGGCGCAATTGGCTAGTACCATCGGCTGTTAACCGAAAGGTTGGAGGTACGAGCCACCCGGGGAGGTCAGGCGCTTTTTTTTCTTTAGGCTGATAGCTCTGAAGATATGTTCTGATGGTGGTGAGAGCGGAGCACGACTGTCTCCATGGCGCAATTGGCTAGCGCGATCGGCTGTTAAACGAAAGGTTGGAGGTACGAGCCCACGCGGTGGTGGTGTGGCGCTTTTTTTTCTTTGGGCTGATAGCTTTGAAGATATTTTCTGATGGTGGTGAGAGTGGAGCACGACTTTCTCCGTGGCGCAATTGGCTGTTTGATCGGCTGTTAACTGAAAGGTTGAATGTTCGAGCCCTCCCGGGAGTGGTGTGTTGCTTTTTTTTCTTTGGGCTGATAGCTTTGAAGATAGGTTCTCATGGTGGTGAGAGTGGAGCAGGACTGTCTCCGTGACGCAATTGGCTACCGCGATAGGCTGTTAACCGAAAGGTTGCAGGTACGAGCCACCCGGGGAGGTCAGGCGCTTTTTTTTCTTTAGGCTGATAGCTTTGAAGATATGTTCTGATGGTGGTGAGAGTGGAGCACGACTGTGTTCGTGGCGCAATTGGCTATGCGATCGGCTGTTATTTGAAAGGTTGGAGGTTCAAGCCCACCCAGTGGTGGTGCGGCGCTTTTTTTTCTTTGAGCTGATAGCTTTGAAGATTTGTTCTGATGGCGGTGAGAGTGGAGCACGACTGTCTCCGTGGCGCAAGTGGCTAGCGTGATCGGCTGTTAACCGAAAGGTTGGAGGTGCGAGCCGACCTGGTGGTGGTGCGGCCCTTTTTTTTGTTTGGGCTGATAGCTCTGAAGAAATGTTCTGACGATGGTGAGAGTGGAGCACGACTGTCTCCGTGGCGCAATCGGCTATGCGATCGGCTGTTAACTGAAACGTTGGAGGTTCGAGCCCTCCGGGGAGTGATGTGTTGCTTTTTATTCTTTGGGCTGATAGCTTTGAATATATGTTCTGATGGTGGTGAGAGTGGAGCAGGACTGTCTCCGTGGCGCAATTGGCTAGCGCGATCGGCTGTTAACCGAAAGGTTGGAGGTACGAGACCACCCGGTGGTGGTGCGGCGCTTTTCTTTCTTTGGGCTGATAGCTTTGAAGATATGTTCTGACGGTTGTGAGATGGGAGCACGACTGTATCCATGGCGCAATTGGCTATGCGATCGGCTGTTAACTGAAAGGTTGGAGGTTCGAGCCCTCCCGCGAGTAATGTGTTGCTTTTTTTCTTTGGGCTGATAGTTCTGAAGAAATGTTCTGCCGGTGGTTAGAGTGGAGCACGACTGTCTCCGTGGCGCAATTGGCTATGCGATCGGCTGTTAACGGAAAGGTTGGAGGTTCGAGCCCTCCCGGGAGTGGTGTGTTGCTTTTTTTCTTTGGGCTGATAGCTTTGAAGATAAGTTCTGATGGCGGTGAGAGTGGCGCAGGACTGTCTCCGTGGCGCAATTGGCTAGCGCGATCGGCTGTTAATCGAAAGGTTGGAGGTACGAGCCCACCCGGTGGTGGTGCGGCGCTTTTTTTTCTTTGGGCTGATAGCTTTGAAGATATGTTCTGATGGTGGTGAGAATGGGGCACGACTGTCTCCGTGGCGCAATTGGCTAGCGCGATCAGCTGTTAACCGAAAGGTTGGAGGTTCGACCCCACCCGGTGGTGGTTCGGCGCTTTTTTTTCTTTGGGCTGATAGCTTTGAAGATTTGTCCTGATGGTGGTGAGAGTGGAGCACGACTGTCTCCGTGGTGCAATTGGCTAGCACGATCGGCTGTTAAACGAAAGGTTGGAGGTACGAGCCCACCCGGTGGTGGTGCGGCGCTTTTTTTTCTTTGGGCTGATAGCTTTGAAGATATGTTCTGATGGTGGTGAGAGTGGAGCACGACTGTCTCCGTGGCGCAATTGGCTATTCGATCGGCTGTTAACTGAAAGGTTGGATGTTCGTGCCCTCCCGGGAGTGGTGTGTTGCTTTTTTTTCTTTGGGCTGATAGCTTTGAAGATAGGTTCTCATGGTGGTGAGAGTGGAGCAGGACTGTCTCTGTGGCGCAATTGGCTACCGCGATAGGCTGTTAACCGAAAGGTTGCAGGTACGAGCCAACCGGGGGAGGTGAGGCGCTTTTTTTTTCTTTAGGCTGATAGCTTTGAAGATATGTTCTGATGGTGGTGAGAGCGGAGCACGACTGTCTCCATGGCGCAATTGCCTAGCGCGATCGGCTGTTAACCGAAAGGTTGGAGGTACGAGCCCAGCTGGTGGTGGTGCGACGCTTTTTTTTGTTTGGGCTGATAGCTCTGAAGAAATGTTCTGACGATGGTGAGAGTGGAGCACGACTGTCTCCATGGCGCAATTGGCTATGCGATCGGCTGTTAACTGAAACGTTAGAGGTTCGAGCCCTCCCGGGAGGGGTGTGTTGCTTTTTATTCTTTGGGCTGATAGCTTTGAAGATATGTTCTGGTGGTGGTGAGAGTGGAGCAGGACTGTCTCCGTGGCGCAATTGGCTAGTACCATCGGCTGTTAACCGAAAGGTTGGAGGTACGAGCCCATCCGGTTGTGGTGCGGCGCTTTTTTTCTTTGGGCTGATAACTTTGAAGATATGTCCTGATGGTGGTGAGAGTGGAGGACGACTGTCTCCGTGGTGCAATTGGCTAGCGCGATCGGCTGTTAAACGAAAGGTTGGAGGTACGAGCCCACCCGGTGGTGGTGCGGCGCTTTTTTTTCTTTGGGCTGATAGCTTTGAAGATATGCTCTGATGGTGGTGAGAGTGGAGCACGACTGTCTCCGTGGCGCAATTGGCTATTCGATCGGCTGTTAACTGAAAGGTTGAATGTTCGAGCCCTCCCGGGAGTGGTGTGTTGCTTTTTTTTCTTTGGGCTGATAGCTTTGAAGATAGGTTCTCATGGTGGTGAGAGTGGAGCAGGACTGTCTCCGTGACGCAATTGGCTACCGCGATAGGCTGTTAACCGAAAGGTTGCAGGTACAAGCCACCCGGGGAGGTCAGGCGCTTTTTTTTCTTTAGGCTGATAGCTTTGAAGATATGTTCTGATGGTGGTGAGAGCGGAGCACGACTGTCTCCGTGGCGCAATTGGCTAGCGCGATCGGCTGTTAACCAAAAGGTTGGAGGTACGAGCCCACCCGGTGGTGGTGCGACGCTTTTTTTGTTTGGGCTGATAGCTCTGAAGAAATGTTCTGACGATGGTGAGAGTGGAGCACGACTGTCTCCGTGGCGCAATTGGCTATGCGATCGGCTGTTAACTGAAACGTTGGAGGTTCGAGCCCTCCCGGGAGTGGTGTGTTGCTTTTTATTCTTTGGGCTGATAGCTTTGAAGATATGTTCTGGTGGTGGTGAGAGTGGAGCAGGACTGTCTTCGTGGCGCAATTGGCTAGTACTATCGGCTGTTAACCGAAATGTTGGAGGTACGAGCCCATCCGGTTGTGGTGCGGCGCTTTTTTTTCTTTGGGCTGATAGCTTTGAAGATATGTTCTGATGGTGGTGAGAGTGGAGCACGACTGTCTCCGTGGCGCAATTGGCTATTCGATCGGCTGTTAACTGAAAGGTTGAATGTTCGAGCCCTCCCGGGAGTGGTGTGTTGCTTTTTTTTCTTTGGGCTGATAGCTTTGAAGATAGGTTCTCATGGTGGTGAGAGTGGAGCAGGACTGTCTCCGTGGCGCAAGTGGCTAGCGCGATCGGCTGTTAACCGAAAGGTTGGAGGCACGAGCCCACCCGGTGGTGGTGCGGCGCTTTTTTTTCTTTGGGCTGATAGCTGTGAAGAAATGTTCTGACGCTGGTGAGAGTGGAGCACGACTGTCTCCGTGGCGCAATTGGCTGGCGCGATTGGCTGTTAACCGAAAGTTTGGAAGTACGAGCCCACATGGTGTTGGTGCGGCGAATTTTTTTCTTTGGGCCGATAGCTTTGAAGATATGTTCTGCTGGTGGTGGGAGTGGAGCACGACTGTCTCCGTGGCGCAATCGGCTAGCGCGATCGGCTGTTAACCGAAAGGTTGGAGGTACGAGCCCACCCGGTGGAGGTGCGGCGCTTCTTTTTCTTTGGGCTGATAGCTTTGAAGATATCTTCTGATGGTGGTGAGAGTGGAGCACGACTGTCTCCGTGGCGCAATTGGCTAGCGCGATGGGCTGTTAACCGAGAGGTTGGAGGTTCGAGCCCCCCCGGTGTTGGTGCGGCGCTTTTTTTTCTTTGGGCTGATAGCTTTGAAGATATGTTCTGATGGTGGTGAGAGTGGAGCACGACTGTCTCCGTGGCGCAATTGGCTATTCGATCGGCTGTTAACTGAAAGGTTGGATGTTCGTGCCCTCCCGGGAGTGGTGTGTTGCTTTTTTTTCTTTGGGCTGATAGCTTTGAAGATAGGTTCTCATGGTGGTGAGAGTGGGGCAGGACTGTCTCTGTGGCGCAATTGGCTACCGCGATAGGCTGTTAACCGAAAGGTTGCAGGCACGAGCCAACCGGGGGAGGTGAGGCGCTTTTTTTTCTTTAGGCTGATAGCTTTGAAGATATGTTCTGATGGTGGTGAGAGCGGAGCACGACTGTCTCCGTGGCGCAATTGGCTAGCGCGATCGGCTGTTAACCGAAAGGTTGGACGTACGAGCCCAGCTGGTGGTGGTGCGACGCTTTTTTTTGTTTGGGCTGATAGCTCTGAAGAAATGTTCTGACGATGGTGAGAGTGGAGCACGACTGTCTCCATGGCGCAATTGGCTATGCGATCGGCTGTTAACTGAAACTTTGGAGGTTCGAGCCCTCCCGGGAGTGGTGTGTTGCTTTTTATTCTTTGGGCTGATAGCTTTGAAGATATGTTCTGGTGGTGGTGAGAGTGGAGCAGGACTGTCTCCGTGGCGCAATTGGCTAGTACCATCGGCTGTTAACCGAAAGGTTGGAGGTACGAGCCCATCCGGTTGTGGTGCGGCGCTTTTTTTCTTTGGTCTGATAACTTTGAAGATATGTCCTGATGGTGGTGAGAGTGGAGCACGACTGTCTCCGTGGTGCAATTGGCTAGCGCGATCGGCTGTTAAACGAAAGGTTGGAGGTACGAGCCCACCCGGTGGTGGTGCGGCGCTTTTTTTTCTTTTGGCTGATAGCTTTGAAGATATGTTCTGATGGTGGTGAGAGTGGAGCACGACGGTCTCCGTGGCGCAATTGGCTATTCGATCGGCTGTTCACTGAAAGGTTGAATGTTCGAGCCCTCCCGGGAGTGGTGTGTTGCTTTTTTTTCTTTGGGCTGATAGCTTTGAAGATAGGTTCTCATGGTGGTGAGAGTGGAGCAGGACTGTCTCCGTGACGCAATTGGCTACCGCGATAGGCTGTTAACCGAAAGGTTGCAGGTACGAGCCACCCGGGGAGGTCAGGCGCTTTTTTTTCTTTAGGCTGATAGCTTTGAAGATATGTTCTGATGGTGGTGAGAGCGGAGCACGACTGTCTCCGTGGCGCAATTGGCTATCGCGATCGGCTGTTAACCAAAAGGTTGGAGGTACGAGCCCACCTGGTGGTGGTGCGACGCTTTTTTTTTGTTTGGGCTGATAGCTCTGAAGAAATGTTCTGACGATGGTGAGAGTGGAGCACGACTGTCTCCATGGCGCAATTGGCTATGCGATCGGCTGTTAACTGAAACGTTAGAGGTACGAGCCCATCCGGTTGTGGTGCGGCGCTTTTTTTCTTTGGGCTGATAACTTTGAAGATATGTCCTGATGGTGGTGAGAGTGGAGGACGACTGTCTCCGTGGTGCAATTGGCTAGCGCGATCGGCTGTTAAACGAAAGGTTGGAGGTACGAGCCCACCCGGTGGTGGTGCGGCGCTTTTTTTTCTTTGGGCTGATAGCTTTGAAGATATGCTCTGATGGTGGTGAGAGTGGAGCACGACTGTCTCCGTGGCGCAATTGGCTATTCGATCGGCTGTTAACTGAAAGGTTGAATGTTCGAGCCCTCCCGGGAGTGGTGTGTTGCTTTTTTTTCTTTGGGCTGATAGCTTTGAAGATAGGTTCTCATGGTGGTGAGAGTGGAGCAGGACTGTCTCCGTGACGCAATTGGCTACCGCGATAGGCTGTTAACCGAAAGGTTGCAGGTACGAGCCACCCGGGGAGGTCAGGCGCTTTTTTTTCTTTAGGCTGATAGCTTTGAAGATATGTTCTGATGGTGGTGAGAGCGGAGCACGACTGTCTCCGTGGCGCAATTGGCTAGCGCGATCGGCTGTTAACCAAAAGGTTGGAGGTACGAGCCCACCCGGTGGTGGTGCGACGCTTTTTTTGTTTGGGCTGATAGCTCTGAAGAAATGTTCTGACGATGGTGAGAGTGGAGCACGACTGTCTCCGTGGCGCAATTGGCTATGCGATCGGCTGTTAACTGAAACGTTGGAGGTTCGAGCCCTCCCGGGAGTGGTGTGTTGCTTTTTATTCTTTGGGCTGATAGCTTTGAAGATATGTTCTGGTGGTGGTGAGAGTGGAGCAGGACTGTCTTCGTGGCGCAATTGGCTAGTACTATCGGCTGTTAACCGAAATGTTGGAGGTACGAGCCCATCCGGTTGTGGTGCGGCGCTTTTTTTTCTTTGGGCTGATAGCTTTGAAGATATGTTCTGATGGTGGTGAGAGTGGAGCACGACTGTCTCCGTGGCGCAATTGGCTATTCGATCGGCTGTTAACTGAAAGGTTGAATGTTCGAGCCCTCCCGGGAGTGGTGTGTTGCTTTTTTTTCTTTGGGCTGATAGCTTTGAAGATAGGTTCTCATGGTGGTGAGAGTGGAGCAGGACTGTCTCCGTGGCGCAATTGGCTAGTACCATCGGCTGTTAACCGAAAGGTTGGAGGTACGAGCCCATCCGGTTGTGGTGCGGCGCTTTTTTTCTTTGGTCTGATAACTTTGAAGATATGTCCTGATGGTGGTGAGAGTGGAGCACGACTGTCTCCGTGGTGCAATTGGCTAGCGCGATCGGCTGTTAAACGAAAGGTTGGAGGTACGAGCCCACCCGGTGGTGGTGCGGCGCTTTTTTTTCTTTGGGCTGATAGCTTTGAAGATATGTTCTGATGGTGGTGAGAGTGGAGCACGACGGTCTCCGTGGCGCAATTGGCTATTCGATCGGCTGTTCACTGAAAGGTTGAATGTTCGAGCCCTCCCGGGAGTGGTGTGTTGCTTTTTTTTCTTTGGGCTGATAGCTTTGAAGATAGGTTCTCATGGTGGTGAGAGTGGAGCAGGACTGTCTCCGTGACGCAATTGGCTACCGCGATAGGCTGTTAACCGAAAGGTTGCAGGTACGAGCCACCCGGGGAGGTCAGGCGCTTTTTTTTCTTTAGGCTGATAGCTTTGAAGATATGTTCTGATGGTGGTGAGAGCGGAGCACGACTGTCTCCGTGGCGCAATTGGCTATCGCGATCGGCTGTTAACCAAAAGGTTGGAGGTACGAGCCCACCTGGTGGTGGTGCGACGCTTTTTTTTGTTTGGGCTGATAGCTCTGAAGAAATGTTCTGACGATGGTGAGAGTGGAGCACGACTGTCTCCGTGGCGCAATTGGCTATGCGATCGGCTGTTAACTGAAACGTTGGAGGTTCGAGCCCTCCCGGGAGTGGTGTGTTGCTTTTTATTCTTTGGGCTGATAGCTTTGAAGATATGTTCTGGTGGTGCTGAGAGTGGAGCAGGACTGTCTCCGTGGCGCAATTGGCTAGTACCATCGGCTGTTAACCGAAAGGTTGGAGGTACGAGCCCATCCGGTTGTGGTGCGGCGCTTTTTTTTCTTTGGGCTGATAGCTTTGAAGATATGTTCTGATGGTGGTGAGAGTGGAGCACGACTGTCTCCGTGGCGCAATTGGCTATTCGATCGGCTGTTAACTGAAAGGTTGAATGTTCGAGCCCTCCCGGGAGTGGTGTGTTGCTTTTTTTTCTTTGGGCTGATAGCTTTGAAGATAGGTTCTCATGGTGGTGAGAGTAAAGCAGGACTGTCTCCGTGACGCAATTGGCTACGGCGATAGGCTGTTAACCGAAAGGTTGCAGGTACGAGCCACCCGGGGAGGTCAGGCGCTTTTTTTTCTTTAGGCTGATAGCTTTGAAGATATGTTCTGATGGTGGTGACAGCGGAGCACGACTGTCTCCGTGGCGCAATTGGCTAGCGCGATCGGCTGTTAAACGAAAGGTTGGAGGTACGAGCCCACCCGGTGGTGGTGCGGCGCTTTTTTTTTCTTTGGGCTGATAGCTTTGAAGATATTTTCTGATGGTGGTGAGAGTGGAGCACGACTGTCTCCGTGGCGCAATTGGCTGTTTGATCGGCTGTTAACTGAAAGGTTGAATGTTCGAGCCCTCCCGGGAGTGGTGTGTTGCTTTTTTTTCTTTGGGCTGATAGCTTTGAAGATAGGTTCTCATGGTGGTGAGAGTGGAGCAGGACTGTCTCCGTGACGCAATTGGCTACCGCGATAGGCTGTTAACCGAAATGTTGCAGGTACGAGCCACCCGGGGAGGTCAGGCGCTTTTTTTTCTTTAGGCTGATAGCTTTGAAGATATGTTCTGATGGTGGTGAGAGTGGAGCACGACTGTGTTCGTGGCGCAATTGGCTATGCGATCGGCTGTTATTTGAAAGGTTGGAGGTTCAAGCCCACGCAGTGGTGGTGCGGCGCTTTTTTTTCTTTGAGCTGATAGCTTTGAAGATTTGTTCTGATGGCGGTGAGAGTGGAGCACGACTGTCTCCGTGGCGCAAGTGGCTAGCGCGATCGGCTGTTAACCGAAAGGTTGGAGGCACGAGCCCACCCGGTGGTGGTGCGGCGCTTTTTTTTCTTTGGGCTGATAGCTGTGAAGATATGTTCTGATGGTGGTGAGAGTGGAGCACGACTGTCTCCGTGGCGCAATTGGCTAGCGTGATCGGCTGTTAACCGAAAAGTTGGAGGTGCGAGCCCACCTGGTGGTGGTGCGGCGATTTTTTTTTGTTTGGGCTGATAGCTTTGAAGATATGTTCTGACGGTTGTGAGATTGGAGCACGACTGTCTCCATGGCGCAATTGGCTATGCGATCGGCTGTTAACTGAAAGGTTGTAGGTTCGAGCCCTCCCGCGAGTAATGTGTTGCTTTTTTTCTTTGGGCTGATAGCTCTGAAGAAATGTTCTGCCGGTGGTTAGAGTGGAGCACGACTGTCTCCGTGGCGCAATTGGCTATGCGATCGGCTGTTAACGGAAAGGTTGGAGGTTCGAGCCCTCCCGGGAGTGGTGTGTTGCTTTTTTTTCTTTGGGCTGATAGCTTTGAAGATAAGTTCTGATGGCGGTGATAGTGGCGCAGGACTGTCTCCGTGGCGCAATTGGCTAGCGCGATCGGCTGTTAATCGAAAGGTTGGAGGTACGAGCCCACCCGGTGGTGGTGCGGCGCTTTTCTTTCTTTGGGCTGATAGCTTTGAAGATATGTTCTGACGGTTGTGAGATTGGAGCACGACTGTCTCCATGGCGCAATTGGCTATGCGATCGGCTGTTAACTGAAAGGTTGGAGGTTCGAGCCCTCCCGCGAGTAATGTGTTGCTTTTTTTCTTTGGGCTGATAGCTCTGAAGAAATGTTCTGCCGGTGGTTAGAGTGGAGCACGACTGTCTGCGTGGCGCAATTGGCTATGCGATCGGCTGTTAACGGAAAGGTTGGAGGTTCGAGCCCTCCCGGGAGTGGTGTGTTGCTTTTTTTCTTTGGGCTGATAGCTTTGAAGATAAGTTCTGATGGCGGTGAGAGTGGCGCAGGACTGTCTCCGTGGCGCAATTGGCTAGCGCGATCAGCTGTTAATCGAAAGGTTGGAGGTACGAGCCCACCCGGTGGTGGTGTGGCGCTTTTTTTTTCTTTGGGCTGATAGCTTTGAAGATATGTTCTGATGGTGGTGAGAATGGGGCACGACTGTCTCCGTGGCGCAATTGGCTAGCGCGATCAGCTGTTAACCGAAAGTTTGGAGGTTCGACCCCACCCGGTGGTGGTGCGGCGCTTTTTTTTCTTTGGGCTGATAGCTTTGAAGATTTGTCCTGATGGTGGTGAGAGTGGAGCACGACTGTCTCCGTGGTGCAATTGGCTAGCGCGATCGGCTGTTAAACGAAAGGTTGGAGGTACGAGCCCACCCGGTGGTGGTGCGACGCTTTTTTTGTTTGGGCTGATAGCTCTGAAGAAATGTTCTGACGATTGTGAGAGTGGAGCACGACTGTCTCCGTGGCGCAATTGGCTATGCGATCGGCTGTTAACTGAAACGTTAGAGGTTCGAGCCCTCCCGGGAGGGGTGTGTTGCTTTTTATTCTTTGGGCTGATAGCTTTGAATATATGTTCTGATGGTGGTGAGAGTGGAGCAGGACTGTCTCCGTGGCGCAATTGGCTAGTACCATCGGCTGTTAACCGAAAGGTTGGAGGTACGAGCCCATCCGGTTGTGGTGCGGCGCTTTTTTTCTTTGGGCTGATAGCTTTGAAGATATGTTCTGACGGTTATGAGATGGGAGCACGACTGTATCCATGGCGCAATTGGCTATGCGATCGGCTGTTAACTGAAAGGTTGGAGGTTCGAGCCCTCCCGCGAGTAATGTGTTGCTTTTTTTCTTTGGGCTGATAGCTCTGAAGAAATGTTCTGCCGGTGGTTAGAGTGGAGCACGACTGTCTCCGTGGCGCAATTGGCTATGCGATCGGCTGTTAACGGAAAGGTTGGAGGTTCGAGCCCTCCCGGGAGTGGTGTGTTGCTTTTTTTCTTTGGGCTGATAGCTTTGAAGATAAGTTCTGATGGCGGTGAGAGTGGCGCAGGACTGTCTCCGTGGCGCAATTGGCTAGCGCGATCGGCTGTTAATCGAAAGGTTGGAGGTACGAGCCCACCCGGTGGTGGTGCGGCGCTTTTTTTTCTTTGGGCTGATAGCTTTGAAGATATGTTCTGATGGTGGTGAGAATGGGGCACGACTGTCTCCGTGGCACAATTGGCTAGCGCGATCAGCTGTTAACCGAAAGGTTGGAGGTTCGACCCCACCCGGTGGTGGTTCGGCGCTTTTTTTTCTTTGGGCTGATAGCTTTGAAGATTTGTCCTGATGGTGGTGAGAGTGGAGCACGACTGTCTCCGTGGTGCAATTGGCTAGCGCGATCGGCTGTTAAACGAAAGGTTGGAGGTACGAGCCCACCCGGTGGTGGTGCGGCGCTTTTTTTTCTTTGGGCTGATAGCTTTGAAGATATGTTCTGATGGTGGTGAGAGTGGAGCACGACTGTCTCCGTGGCGCAATTGGCTATTCGATCGGCTGTTAACTGAAAGGTTGGATGTTCGTGCCCTCCCGGGAGTGGTGTGTTGCTTTTTTTTCTTTGGGCTAATAGCTTTGAAGATCGGTTCTCATGGTGGTGAGAGTGGAGCAGGACTGTCTCTGTGGCGCAATTGGCTACCGCGATAGGCTGTTAACCGAAAGGTTGCAGGTACGAGCCAATCGGGGGAGGTTAGGCTCTTTTTTTTTCTTTAGGCTGATAGCTTTGAAGATATGTTCTGATGGTGGTGAGAGCGGAGCACGACTGTCTCCATGGCGCAATTGCCTAGCGCGATCGGCTGTTAACCGAAAGGTTGGAGGTACGAGCCCAGCTGGTGGTGGTGCGACGCTTTTTTCTGTTTGGGCTGATAGCTCTGAAGAAATGTTCTGACGATGGTGAGAGTGGAGCACGACTGTCTCCATGGCGCAATTGGCTATGCGATCGGCTGTTAACTGAAACGTTAGAGGTTCGAGCCCTCCCGGGAGGGGTGTGTTGCTTTTTATTCTTTGGGCTGATAGCTTTGAAGATATGTTCTGGTGGTGGTGAGAGTGGAGCAGGACTGTCTCCGTGGCGCAATTGGCTAGTACCATCGGCTGTTAACCGAAAGGTTGGAGGTACGAGCCCATCCGGTTGTGGTGCGGCGCTTTTTTTCTTTGGGCTGATAACTTTGAAGATATGTCCTGATGGTGGTGAGAGTGGAGGACGACTGTCTCCGTGGTGCAATTGGCTAGCGCGATCGGCTGTTAAACGAAAGGTTGGAGGTACGAGCCCACCCGGTGGTGGTGCGGCGCTTTTTTTTCTTTGGGCTGATAGCTTTGAAGATATGCTCTGATGGTGGTGAGAGTGGAGCACGACTGTCTCCGTGGCGCAATTGGCTATTCGATCGGCTGTTAACTGAAAGGTTGAATGTTCGAGCCCTCCCGGGAGTGGTGTGTTGCTTTTTTTTCTTTGGGCTGATAGCTTTGAAGATAGGTTCTCATGGTGGTGAGAGTGGAGCAGGACTGTCTCCGTGACGCAATTGGCTACCGCGATAGGCTGTTAACCGAAAGGTTGCAGGTACGAGCCACCCGGGGAGGTCAGGCGCTTTTTTTTCTTTAGGCTGATAGCTTTGAAGATATGTTCTGATGGTGGTGAGAGCGGAGCACGACTGTCTCCGTGGCGCAATTGGCTAGCGCGATCGGCTGTTAACCAAAAGGTTGGAGGTACGAGCCCACCCGGTGGTGGTGCGACGCTTTTTTTGTTTGGGCTGATAGCTCTGAAGAAATGTTCTGACGATTGTGAGAGTGGAGCACGACTGTCTCCGTGGCGCAATTGGCTATGCGATCGGCTGTTAACTGAAACGTTGGAGGTTCGAGCCCTCCCGGGAGTGGTGTGTTGCTTTTTATTCTTTGGGCTGATAGCTTTGAAGATATGTTCTGGTGGTGGTGAGAGTGGAGCAGGACTGTCTTCGTGGCGCAATTGGCTAGTACTATCGGCTGTTAACCGAAATGTTGGAGGTACGAGCCCATCCGGTTGTGGTGCGGCGCTTTTTTTTCTTTGGGCTGATAGCTTTGAAGATATGTTCTGATGGTGGTGAGAGTGGAGCACGACTGTCTCCGTGGCGCAATTGGCTATTCGATCGGCTGTTAACTGAAAGGTTGAATGTTCGAGCCCTCCCGGGAGTGGTGTGTTGCTTTTTTTTCTTTGGGCTGATAGCTTTGAAGATAGGTTCTCATGGTGGTGAGAGTGGAGCAGGACTGTCTCCGTGGCGCAAGTGGCTAGCGCGATCGGCTGTTAACCGAAAGGTTGGAGGCACGAGCCCACCCGGTGGTGGTGCGGCGCTTTTTTTTCTTTGGGCTGATAGCTGTGAAGAAATGTTCTGACACTGGTGAGAGTGGAGCACGACTGTCTCCGTGGCGCAATTGGCTGGCGCGATTGGCTGTTAACCGAAAGTTTGGAAGTACGAGCCCACATGGTGTTGGTGCGGCGAATTTTTTTCTTTGGGCCGATAGCTTTGAAGATATGCTCTGATGGTGGTGAGAGTGGAGCACGACTGTCTCCGTGGCGCAATCGGCTAGCGCGATCGGCTGTTAACCGAAAGGTTGGAGGTACGAGCCCACCCGGTGGAGGTGCGGCGCTTCTTTTTCTTTGGGCTGATAGCTTTGAAGATATCTTCTGATGGTGGTGAGAGTGGAGCACGACTGTCTCCGTGGCGCAATTGGCTAGCGCGATGGGCTGTTAACCGAGAGGTTGGAGGTTCGAGCCCCCCCGGTGTTGGTGCGGCGCTTTTTTTCCTTTGGGCTGATAGCTCTGAAGAAATGTTCTGACGGTTGTGAGAGTGGAGCACGACTGTATGGCGCAATTGGCTATGCGATCGGCTGTTAACTGAAAGGTTGGAGGTTCGAGTCTCCCGCGAGTAGTGTGTGGCTTTTTTTCTTTGGGCTGATATCTTTGAAGATATGTTGTGTTTGTGGTGACAGTGGAGCGGGACTATCTCTGTGGCGAAATTGGCTACTGCGATCGGCTGTTAACCAAAAGGTTGGAGGTTCGAGCCCACCCGGTGGTGGTGCGGCGCTTTTTTTCTTTGGGCTGATAACTTTGAAGATATGTTCTAATGGGGCTGAGAGTGGAGCACGACTGTCTCTGTGGCGCAATTGGCTAGCGCGATCGGCTGTTAACCGAAAGGTTGGAGGTACGAGCCCACCCGGTGGTGGTGCGGCGCTTTTTTTCTTTGGGCTGATAGCTCTGAAGAAATGTTCTGCCGGTGGTTAGAGTGGAACACGACTGTCTCCGTGGCGCAATTGGCTATGCGATCGGCTGTTAACGGAAAGGTTGGAGGTTGGAGCCCTACCGGGAGTGGTGTGTTGCTTTTTTTTTTCTTTGGGCTGATAGCTTTGAAGATATGTTCTGATGGCGGTGAGTGGCGCAGGACTGTCTCCGTGGCGCAATTGGCTAGCGCGATCGGCTGTTGATCGAAAGGTTGGAGGTACGAGCCCTCCCGGTGGTGGTGCGGCGCTTTTTTTCTTTGGGCTGATAGCTTTGAAGATATGTTCTGATGGTGGTGAGAGTGGAGCGCGACTGTCTCCGTGGCGCAATTGGCTAGCGCGACCGGCCTTTAACCGAAAGGATGGAGGTTCGAGCCAACCCGGTGGGGGGGCGGCGCTTTTTTTTCTTTTGGCTGATAGCTTTGAAGATATGTTCTGATGGTGGTGAGAGTGGAGCACGACTGTCTCCGTGGCACAATTGGCTAGCGCGATCGGCTGTTAACCGAAAGGTTGGAGGTACGAGCCCACCCGGTGGTGGTGCGGCGCTTTTCTTTCTTTGGGCTGATAGCTTTGAAGATATGTCCTGATGGTGGTGAGAGTGGAGCACGACTGTCTCCGTGGTGCAATTGGCTAGCGCGATCGGCTGTTAAACGAAAGGTTGGAGGTACGAGCCCACCCGGTGGTGGTGCGGCGCTTTTTTTTCTTTGGGCTGATAGCTTTGAAGATATGTTCTGATGGTGGTGAGAGTGGAGCACGGCTGTCTCCGTGGCGCAATTGGCTATTCGATCGGCTGTTAACTGAAAGGTTGGATGTTCGTGCCCTCCCGGGAGTGGTGTGTTGCTTTTTTTTCTTTGGGCTGATAGCTTTGAAGATAGGTTCTCATGGTGGTGAGAGTGGAGCAGGACTGTCTCTGTGGCGCAATTGGCTACCGCGATAGGCTGTTAACCGAAAGGTTGCAGGTACGAGCCAACCGGGGGAGGTGAGGCGCTTTTTTTTTCTTTAGGCTGATAACTTTGAAGATATGTTCTGATGGTGGTGAGAGCGGAGCACGACTGTCTCCGTGGCGCAATTGCCTAGCGCGATCGGCTGTTAACCGAAAGGTTGGAGGTACGAGCCCAGCTGGTGGTGGTGCGACGCTTTTTTTTTGTTTGGGCTGATAGCTCTGAAGAAATGTTCTGACGATGGTGAGAGTGGAGCACGACTGTATGGCGCAATTGGCTATGCGATCGGCTGTTAACTGAAAGGTTGGAGGTTCGAGTCTCCCGCGAGTAGTGTGTGGCTTTTTTTCTTTGGGCTGATAGCTTTGAAGATATGTTGTGTTTGTGGTGACAGTGGAGCGGGACTATCTCTGTGGCGAAATTGGCTACTGCGATCGGCTGTTAACCAAAAGGTTGGAGGTTCGAGCCCACCCGGTGGTGGTGCGGCGCTTTTTTTCTTTGGGCTGATAACTTTGAAGATATGTTCTAATGGGGCTGAGAGTGGAGCACGACTGTCTCTGTGGCGCAATTGGCTAGCGCGATCGGCTGTTAACCGAAAGGTTGGAGGTACGAGCCCACCCGGTGGTGGTGCGGCGCTTTTTTTCTTTGGGCTGATAGCTCTGAAGAAATGTTCTGCCGGTGGTTAGAGTGGAACACGACTGTCTCCGTGGCGCAATTGGCTATGCGATCGGCTGTTAACGGAAAGGTTGGAGGTTGGAGCCCTACCGGGAGTGGTGTGTTGCTTTTTTTTTTCTTTGGGCTGATAGCTTTGAAGATATGTTCTGATGGCGGTGAGTGGCGCAGGACTGTCTCCGTGGCGCAATTGGCTAGCGCGATCGGCTGTTGATCGAAAGGTTGGAGGTACGAGCCCTCCCGGTGGTGGTGCGGCGCTTTTTTTCTTTGGGCTGATAGCTTTGAAGATATGTTCTGATGGTGGTGAGAGTGGAGCGCGACTGTCTCCGTGGCGCAATTGGCTAGCGCGACCGGCCTTTAACCGAAAGGATGGAGGTTCGAGCCAACCCGGTGGGGGGGCGGCGCTTTTTTTTCTTTTGGCTGATAGCTTTGAAGATATGTTCTGATGGTGGTGAGAGTGGAGCACGACTGTCTCCGTGGCACAATTGGCTAGCGCGATCGGCTGTTAACCGAAAGGTTGGAGGTACGAGCCCACCCGGTGGTGGTGCGGCGCTTTTCTTTCTTTGGGCTGATAGCTTTGAAGATATGTCCTGATGGTGGTGAGAGTGGAGCACGACTGTCTCCGTGGTGCAATTGGCTAGCGCGATCGGCTGTTAAACGAAAGGTTGGAGGTACGAGCCCACCCGGTGGTGGTGCGGCGCTTTTTTTTCTTTGGGCTGATAGCTTTGAAGATATGTTCTGATGGTGGTGAGAGTGGAGCACGGCTGTCTCCGTGGCGCAATTGGCTATTCGATCGGCTGTTAACTGAAAGGTTGGATGTTCGTGCCCTCCCGGGAGTGGTGTGTTGCTTTTTTTTCTTTGGGCTGATAGCTTTGAAGATAGGTTCTCATGGTGGTGAGAGTGGAGCAGGACTGTCTCTGTGGCGCAATTGGCTACCGCGATAGGCTGTTAACCGAAAGGTTGCAGGTACGAGCCAACCGGGGGAGGTGAGGCGCTTTTTTTTTCTTTAGGCTGATAACTTTGAAGATATGTTCTGATGGTGGTGAGAGCGGAGCACGACTGTCTCCGTGGCGCAATTGCCTAGCGCGATCGGCTGTTAACCGAAAGGTTGGAGGTACGAGCCCAGCTGGTGGTGGTGCGACGCTTTTTTTTTGTTTGGGCTGATAGCTCTGAAGAAATGTTCTGACGATGGTGAGAGTGGAGCACGGCTGTCTCCATGGCGCAATTGGCTATGCGATCGGCTGTTAACTGAAACGTTGGAGGTTCGAGCCCTCCCGGGAGTGGTGTGTTGCTTTTTATTCTTTGGGCTGATAGCTTTGAAGATATGTTCTGGTGGTGGTGAGAGTGGAGCAGGACTGTCTCCGTGGCGCAATTGGCTAGTACCATCGGCTGTTAACCGAAAGGTTGGAGGTACGAGCCCATCCGGTTGTGGTGCGGCGCTTTTTTTCTTTGGGCTGATAACTTTGAAGATATGTCCTGATGGTGGTGAGAGTGGAGCACGACTGTCTCCGTGGTGCAATTGGCTAGCGCGATCGGCTGTTAAACGAAAGGTTGGAGGTACGAGCCAACCCGGTGGTGGTGTGGCGCTTTTTTTTCTTTGGGCTGATAGCTTTGAAGATATGTTCTGATGGTGGTGAGAGTGGAGCACGACTGTCTCCTTGGCGCAATTGGCTATTCGATTGGCTGTTAACTGAAAGGTTGAATGTTCGAGCCCTCCCGGGAGTGGTGTGTTGCTTTTTTTTCTTTGGGCTGATAGCTTTGAAGATAGGTTCTCATGGTGGTGAGAGTGGAGCAGGACTGTCTCCGTGACGCAATTGGCTACCGCGATAGGCTGTTAACCGAAAGGTTGCAGGTACGAGCCACCCGGGGAGGTCAGGCACTTTTTTTTCTTTAGGCTGATAGCTTTGAAGATATGTTCTGATGGTGGTGAGAGCGGAGCACGACTGTCTCCGTGGCGCAATTGGCTAGCGCGATCGGCTGTTAACCAAAAGGTTGGAGGTACGAGCCCACCTGGTGGTGGTGCGACGCTTTTTTTGTTTGGGCTGATAGCTCTGAAGAAATGTTCTGACGATGGTGAGAGTGGAGCACGACTGTCTCCGTGGCGCAATCGGCTATGCGATCGGCTGTTAACTGAAACGTTGGAGGTTCGAGCCCTCCCGGGAGTGGTGTGTTGCTTTTTATTCTTTGGGCTGATAGCTTTGAAGATATGTTCTGGTGGTGGTGAGAGTGGAGCAGGACTGTCTCCGTGGCGCATTTGGCTAGTACCATCGGCTGTTAACCGAAATGTTGGAGGTACGAGCCCATCCGGTTGTGGTGCGGCGCTTTTTTTTCTTTGGGCTGATAGCTTTGAAGATATGTTCTGATGGTGGTGAGAGTGGAGCACGACTGTCTCCGTGGCGCAATTGGCTATTCGATCGGCTGTTAACTGATGGTTGAATGTTCGAGCCCTCCCGGGAGTGGTGTGTTGCTTTTTTTTCTTTGGGCTGATAGCTTTGAAGATAGGTTCTCATGGTGGTGAGAGTGGAGCAGGACTGTCTCCGTGACGCAATTGGCTACCGCGATAGGCTGTTAACCGAAAGGTTGCAGGTACGAGCCACCCGGGGAGGTCAGGCGCTTTTTTTTCTTTAGGCTGATAGCTTTGAAGATATGTTCTGATGGTGGTGAGAGCGGAGCACGACTGTCTCCGTGGCGCAATTGGCTAGCGCGATCGGCTGTTAAACGAAAGGTTGGAGGTACGAGCCCACCCGGTGGTGGTGCGGCGCTTTTTTTTCTTTGGGCTGATAGCTTTGAAGATATGTTCTGATGGTGGTGAGAGTGGAGCACGACTGTCTCCGTGGCGCAATTGGCTGTTCGATCGGCTGTTAACTGAAAGGTTGAATGTTCGAGCCCTCCCGGGAGTGGTGTGTTGCTTTTTTTTCTTTGGGCTGATAGCTTTGAAGATAGGTTCTCATGGTGGTTAGAGTGGAGCAGGACTGTCTCCGTGACGCAATTGGCTACCGCGATAGGCTGTTAACCGAAAGGTTGCAGGTACGAGCCACCCGGGGAGGTCAGGCGCTTTTTTTTCTTTAGGCTGATAGCTTTGAAGATATGTTCTGATGGTGGTGAGAGTGGAGCACGACTGTGTTCGTGGCGCAATTGGCTATGCGATCGGCTGTTATTTGAAAGGTTGGAGGTTCAAGCCCACCCAGTGGTGGTGCGGCGCTTTTTTTTCTTTGAGCTGATAGCTTTGAAGATTTGTTCTGATGGCGGTGAGAGTGGAGCACGACTGTCTCCGTGGCGCAAGTGGCTAGCGCGATCGGCTGTTAACCGAAAGGTTGGAGGCACGAGCCCACCCGGTGGTGGTGCGGCGCTTTTTTTTCTTTGGGCTGAAAGCTGTGAAGAAATGTTCTGACGCTGGTGAGAGTGGAGCACGACTGTCTCCGTGGCGCAATTGGCTGGCGCGATTGGCTGTTAACCGAAAGTTTGGAAGTACGAGCCCACATGGTGTTGGTGCGGCGAATTTTTTTCTTTGGGCCGATAGCTTTGAAGATATGTTCTGCTGGTGGTGAGAGTGGAGCACGACTGTCTCCGTGGCGCAATCGGCTAGCGCGATCGGCTGTTAACCGAAAGGTTGGAGGTACGAGCCGACCCGGTGGAGGTGCGGCGCTTCTTTTTCTTTGGGCTGATAGCTTTGAAGATATCTTCTGATGGTGGTGAGAGTGGAGCACGACTGTCTCCGTGGCGCAATTGGCTAGCGCGATGGGCTGTTAACCGAGAGGTTGGAGGTTCGAGCCCACCCGGTGTTGGTGCGGCGCCTTTTTTCCTTTGGGCTGATAGCTCTGAAGAAATGTTCTGACGGTTGTGAGAGTGGAGCACGACTGTATGGCGCAATTGGCTATGCGATCGGCTGTTAACTGAAAGGTTGGAGGTTCGAGTCTCCCGCGAGTAGTGTGTGGCTTTTTTTCTTTGGGCTGATAGCTTTGAAGATATGTTGTGTTTGTGGTGACAGTGGAGCAGGACTATCTCTGTGGCGAAATTGGCTACTGCGATCGGCTGTTAACCAAAAGGTTGGAGGTTCGAGCCCACCCGGTGGTGGTGCGGCGCTTTTTTTCTTTGGGCTGATAACTTTGAAGATATGTTCTAATGGGGCTGAGAGTGGAGCACGACTGTCTCTGTGGCGCAATTGGCTAGCGCGATCGGCTGTTAACCGAAAGGTTGGAGGTACGAGCCCACCCGGTGGTGGTGCGGCGCTTTTTTTCTTTGGGCTGATAGCTCTGAAGAAATGTTCTGCCGGTGGTTAGAGTGAAACACGACTGTCTCCGTGGCGCAATTGGCTATGCGATCGGCTGTTAACGGAAAGGTTGGAGGTTGGAGCCCTACCGGGAGTGGTGTGTTGCTTTTTATTCTTTGGGCTGATAGCTTTGAAGATATGTTCTGGTGGTGGTGAGAGTGGAGCAGGACTGTCTCCGTGGCGCAATTGGCTAGTACCATCGGCTGTTAACCGAAAGGTTGGAGGTACGAGACCATCCGGTTGTGGTGCGGCACTTTTTTTCTTTGGGCTGATAACTTTGAAGATATGTCCTGATGGTGGTGAGAGTGGAGCACGACTGTCTCCGTGGTGCAATTGGCTAGCGCGATCGGTTGTTAAACGAAAGGTTGGAGGTACGAGCCCACCCGGTGGTGGTGCGGCGCTTTTTTTTCTTTGGGCTGATAGCTTTGAAGATATGCTCTAATGGTGGTGAGAGTGGAGCACGACTGTCTCCGTGGCGCAATTGGCTATTCGATCGGCTGTTAACTGAAAGGTTGAATGTTCGAGCCCTCCCGGGAGTGGTGTGTTGCTTTTTTTTCTTTGGGCTGATAGCTTTGAAGATAGGTTCTCATGGTGGTGAGAGTGGAGCAGGACTGTCTCCGTGACGCAATTGGCTACCGCGATAGGCTGTTAACCGAAAGGTTGCAGGTACGAGCCACCCGGGGAGGTCAGGCGCTTTTTTTTCTTTAGGCTGATAGCTTTGAAGATATGTTCTGATGGTGGTGAGAGCGGAGCACGACTGTCTCCGTGGCGCAATTGGCTAGCGCGATCGGCTGCTAACCAAAAGGTTGGAGGTACGAGCCCACCTGGTGGTGGTGCGACGCTTTTTTTGTTTGGGCTGATAGCTCTGAAGAAATGTTCTGACGATGGTGAGAGTGGAGCACGACTGTCTCCGTGGCGCAATTGGCTATGCGATCGGCTGTTAACTGAAACGTTGGAGGTTCGAGCCCTCCCGGGAGTGGTGTGTTGCTTTTTATTCTTTGGGCTGATAGCTTTGAAGATATGTTCTGGTGGTGGTGAGAGTGGAGCAGGACTGTCTCCGTGGCGCAATTGGCTAGTACCATCGGCTGTTAACCGAAATGTTGGAGGTACGAGCCCATCCGGTTGTGGTGCGGCGCTTTTTTTCTTTGGGCTGATAGCTTTGAAGATATGTTCTGATGGTGGTGAGAGTGGAGCACGACTGTCTCCGTGGCGCAATTGGCTATTCGATCGGCTGTTAACTGAAAGGTTGAATGTTCGAGCCCTCCCGGGAGTGGTGTGTTGCTTTTTTTTCTTTGGGCTGATAGCTTTGAAGATAGGTTCTCATGGTGGTGAGAGTGGAGCAGGACTGTCTCCGTGACGCAATTGGCTACCGCGATAGGCTGTTAACCGAAAGGTTGCAGGTACGAGCCACCCGGGGAGGTCAGGCGCTTTTTTTTCTTTAGGCTGATAGCTTTGAAGATATGTTCTGATGGTGGTGAGAGCGGAGCACGACTGTCTCCGTGGCGAAATTGGCTAGCGCGATCGGCTGTTAAACGAAAGGTTGGAGGTACGAGCCCACCCGGTGGTGGTGCGGCGCTTTTTTTTCTTTGGGCTGATAGCTTTGAAGATATGTTCTAATGGTGGTGAGAGTGGAGCACGACTGTCTCCGTGGCGCAATTGGCTGTTCGATAGGCTGTTAACTGAAAGGTTGAATGTTCGAGCCCTCCCGGGAGTGGTGTGTTGCTTTTTTTTTCTTTGGGCTGATAGCTTTAAAGATAGGTTCTCATGGTGGTGAGAGTGGAGCAGGACTGTCTCCGTGACGCAATTGGCTACCGCGATAGGCTGTTAACCGAAAGGTTGCAGGTACGAGCCACCCGGGGAGGTCAGGCGCTTTTTTTTCTTTAGGCTGATAGCTTTGAAGATATGTTCTGATGGTGGTGAGAGTGGAGCACGACTGTGTTCGTGGCGCAATTGGCTATGCGATCGGCTGTTATTTGAAAGATTGGAGGTTCAAGCCCACCCAGTGGTGGTGCGGCGCTTTTTTTTCTTTGAGCTGATAGCTTTGAAGATTTGTTCTGATGGCGGTGAGAGTGGAGCACGACTGTCTCCGTGGCGCAAGTGGCTAGCGCGATCGGCTGTTAACCGAAAGGTTGGAGGCACGAGCCCACCCGGTGGTGGTGCGGCGCTTTTTTTTCTTTGGGCTGATAGCTGTGAAGAAATGTTCTGACGCTGGTGAGAGTGGAGCACGACTGTCTCCGTGGCGCAATTTGCTGGCGCGATTGGCTGTTAACCGAAAGTTTGGAAGTACGAGCCCACATGGTGTTGGTGCGGCGAATTTTTTACTTTGGGCCGATAGCTTTGAAGATATGTTCTGCTGGTGGTGAGAGTGGAGCACGACTGTCTCCGTGGCGCAATCGGCTAGCGCGATCGGCTGTTAACCGAAAGGTTAGAGGTACGAGCCCACCCGGTGGAGGTGCGGCGCTTCTTTTTCTTTGGGCTGATAGCTTTGAAGATATCTTCTGATGGTGGTGAGAGTGGAGCACGACTGTCTCCGTGGCACAATTGGCTAGCGCGATGGGCTGTTAACCGAGAGGTTGGAGGGTCGAGCCCACCCGGTGTTGGTGCGGCGCTTTTTTTCCTTTGGGCTGATAGCTCTGAAGAAATGTTCTGACGGTTGTGAGAGTGGAGCACGACTGTAAGGCGCAATTGGCTATGCGATCGGCTGTTAACTGAAAGGTTGGAGGTTCGAGTCTCCCGCGAGTAGTGTGTGGCTTTTTTTCTTTGGGCTGATAGCTTTGAAGATATGTTGTGTTTGTGGTGACAGTGGAGCAGGACTATCTCTGTGGCGAAATTGGCTACTGCGATCGGCTGTTAACCAAAAGGTTGGAGGTTCGAGCCCACCCGGTGGTGGTGCGGCGCTTTTTTTCTTTGGGCTGATAACTTTGAAGATATGTTCTAATGGGGCTGAGAGTGGAGCACGACTGTCTCTGTGGCGCAATTGGCTAGCGCGATCGGCTGTTAACCGAAAGGTTGGAGGTACGAGCCCACCCGGTGGTGGTGCGGCGCTTTTTTTCTTTGGGCTGATAGCTCTGAAGAAATGTTCTGCCGGTGGTTAGAGTGGAACACGACTGTCTCCGTGGCGCAATTGACTATGCGATCGGCTGTTAACGGAAAGGTTGGAGGTTGGAGCCCTACCGGGAGTGGTGTGTTGCTTTTTTTTCTTTGGGCTGATAGCTTTGAAGATATGTTCTGATGGCGGTGAGTGGCGCAGGACTGTCTCCGTGGCGCAATTGGCTAGCGCGATCGGCTGTTGATCGAAAGGTTGGAGGTACGAGCCCTCCCGGTGGTGGTGCGGCGCTTTTTTTCTTTGGGCTGATAGCTTTGAAGATATGTTCTGATGGTGGTGAGAGTGGAGCGCGACTGTCTCCGTGGCGCAATTGGCTAGCGCGACCGGCCTTTAACCGAAAGGATGGAGGTTCGAGCCAACCCGGTGGGGGGGCGGCGCTTTTTTTTCTTTTGGCTGATAGCTTTGAAGATATGTTCTGATGGTGGTGAGAGTGGAGCACGACTGTCTCCGTGGCACAATTGGCTAGCGCGATCGGCTGTTAACCGAAAGGTTGGAGGTACGAGCCCACCCGGTGGTGGTGCGGCGCTTTTCTTTCTTTGGGCTGATAGCTTTGAAGATATGTTCTGACGGTTGTGAGATTGGAGCACGACTGTCTCCATGGCGCAATTGGCTATGCGATCGGCTGTTAACTGAAACGTTCGAGGTTCGAGCCCTCCCGGGAGTGGTGTGTTGCTTTTTATTCTTTGGGCTGATAGCTTTGAAGATATGTTCTGGTGGTGGTGAGAGTGGAGCAGGACTGTCTCCGTGGCGCAATTGGCTAGTACCATCGGCTGTTAACCGAAAGGTTGGAGGTACGAGCCCATCCGGTTGTGGTGCGGCGCTTTTTTTCTTTGAACTGATAACTTTGAAGATATGTCCTGATGGTGGTAAGAGTGGAGCACGACTGTCTCCGTGGTGCAATTGGCTAGCGCGATCGGCTGTTAAACGAAAGGTTGGAGGTACGAGCCCACCCGGTGGTGGTGCGGCGCTTTTTTTTCTTTGGGCTGATAGCTTTGAAGATATGTTCTGATGGTGGTGAGAGTGGAGCACGACTGTCTCCGTGGCGCAATTGGCTATTCGATCGGCTGTTAACTGAAAGGTTGGATGTTCGTGCCCTCCCGGGAGTGGTGTGTTGCTTTTTTTTCTTTGGGCTGATAGCTTTGAAGATTGGTTCTCATGGTGGTGAGAGTGGAGCAGGACTGTCTCTGTGGCGCAATTGGCTACCGCGATAGGCTGTTAACCGAAAGGTTGCAGGTACGAGCCAACCGGGGGAGGTGAGGCGCTTTTTTTTCTTTAGGCTGATAGCTTTGAAGATATGTTCTGATGGTGGTGAGAGCGGAGCACGACTGTCTCCGTGGCGCAATTGCCTAGCGCGATCGGCTGTTAACCGAAAGGTTGGAGGTACGAGCCCAGCTGGTGGTGGTGCGACGCTTTTTTTTGTTTGGGCTGATAGCTCTGAAGAAATGTTCTGACAATGGTGAGAGTGGAGCACGACTGTCTCCATGGCGCAATTGGCTATGCGATCGGCTGTTAACTGAAACGTTGGAGGTTCGAGCCCTCCCGGGATTGGTGTGTTGCTTTTTATTCTTTGGGCTGATAGCTTTGAAGATATGTTCTGGTGGTGGTGAGAGTGGAGCAGGACTGTCTCCGTGGCGCAATTGGCTAGTACCATCGGCTGTTAACCGAAAGGTTGGAGGTACGAGCCCATCCGGTTGTGGTGCGGCACTTTTTTTCTTTGGGCTGATAACTTTGAAGATATGTCCTGATGGTGGTGAGAGTGGAGCACGACAGTCTCCGTGGTGCAATTGGCTAGCGCGATCGGCTGTTAAACGAAAGGTTGGAGGTACGAGCCCACCCGGTGGTGGTGTGGCGCTTTTTTTTCTTTGGGCTGATAGCTTTGAAGATATGTTCTGATGGTGGTGAGAGTGGAGCACGACTGTCTCCGTGGCGCAATTGGCTATTCGATCGGCTGTTAACTGAAAGGTTGAATGTTCGAGCCCTCCCGGGAGTGGTGTGTTGCTTTTTTTTCTTTGGGCTGATAGCTTTGAAGATAGGTTCTCATGGTGGTGAGAGTGGAGCAGGACTGTCTCCGTGACGCAATTGGCTACCGCGATAGGCTGTTAACCGAAAGGTTGCAGGTACGAGCCACCCGGGGAGGTCAGGCACTTTTTTTTCTTTAGGCTGATAGCTTTGAAGATATGTTCTGATGGTGGTGAGAGCGGAGCACGACTGTCTTCGTGGCGCAATTGGCTAGCGCGATCGGCTGTTAACCAAAAGGTTGGAGGTACGAGCCCACCTGGTGGTGGTGCGACGCTTTTTTTGTTTGGGCTGATAGCTCTGAAGAAATGTTCTGACGATGGTGAGAGTGGAGCACGACTGTCTCCGTGGCGCAATTGGCTATGCGATCGGCTGTTAACTGAAACGTTGGAGGTTCGAGCCCTCCCGGGAGTGGTGTGTTGCTTTTTATTCTTTGGGCTGATAGCTTTGAAGATATGTTCTGGTGGTGGTGAGAGTGGAGCAGGACTGTCTCCGTGGCGCAATTGGCTAGTACCATCGGCTGTTAACCGAAATGTTGGAGGTACGAGCCCATCCGGTTGTGGTGCGGCGCTTTTTTTTCTTTGGGCTGATAGCTTTGAAGATATGTTCTGATGGTGGTGAGAGTGGAGCACGACTGTCTCCGTGGCGCAATTGGCTATTCGATCGGCTGTTAACTGAAAGGTTGAATGTTCGAGCCCTCCCGGGAGTGGTGTGTTGCTTTTTTTTCTTTGGGCTGATAGCTTTGAAGATAGGTTCTCATGGTGGTGAGAGTGGAGCAGGACTGTCTCCGTGACGCAATTGGCTACCGCGATAGGCTGTTAACCGAAAGGTTGCAGGTACGAGCCACCCGGGGACGTCAGGCGGTTTTTTTTCTTTAGGCTGATAGCTTTGAAGATATGTTCTGATGGTGGTGAGAGCGGAGCACGACTGTCTGCGTGGCGCAATTGGCTAGCGCGATCGGCTGTTAAACGAAAGGTTGGAGGTACGAGCCCACCCGGTGGTGGTGCGGCGCTTTTTTTTCTTTGGGCTGATAGCTTTGAAGATATGTTCTGATGGTGGTGAGAGTGGAGCACGACTGTCTCCGTGGCGCAATTGGCTGTTCGATCGGCTGTTAACTGAAAGGTTGAATGTTCGAGCCCTCCCGGGAGTGGTGTGTTGCTTTTTTTTCTTTGGGCTGATAGCTTTGAAGATAGGTTCTCATGGTGGTTAGAGTGGAGCAGGACTGTCTCCGTGACGCAATTGGCTACCGCGATAGGCTGTTAACCGAAAGGTTGCAGGTACGAGCCACCCGGGGAGGTCAGGCGCTTTTTTTTCTTTAGGCTGATAGCTTTGAAGATATGTTCTGATGGTGGTGAGAGTGGAGCACGACTGTGTTCGTGGCGCAATTGGCTATGCGATCGGCTGTTATTTGAAAGGTTGGAGGTTCAAGCCCACCCAGTGGTGGTGCGGCGCTTTTTTTTCTTTGAGCTGATAGCTTTGAAGATTTGTTCTGATGGCGGTGAGAGTGGAGCACGACTGTCTCCGTGGCGCAAGTGGCTAGCGCGATCGGCTGTTAACCGAAAGGTTGGAGGTACGAGCCCACCTGGTGGTGGTGCGACGCTTTTTTTGTTTGGGCTGATAGCTCTGAAGAAATGTTCTGACGATGGTGAGAGTGGAGCACGACTGTCTCCGTGGCGCAATTGGCTATGCGATCGGCTGTTAACTGAAACGTTGGAGGTTCGAGCCCTCCCGGGAGTGGTGTGTTGCTTTTTATTCTTTGGGCTGATAGCTTTGAAGATATGTTCTGGTGGTGGTGAGAGTGGAGCAGGACTGTCTCCGTGGCGCAATTGGCTAGTACCATCGGCTGTTAACCGAAAGGTTGGAGGTACGAGCCCATCCGGTTGTGGTGCGGCGCTTTTTTTCTTTGAACTGATAACTTTGAAGATATGTCCTGATGGTGGTGAGAGTGGAGCACGACTGTCTCCGTGGTGCAATTGGCTAGCGCGATCGGCTGTTAAACGAAAGGTTGGAGGTACGAGCCCACCCGGTGGTGGTGCGGCGCTTTTTTTTCTTTGGGCTGATAGCTTTGAAGATATGTTCTGATGGTGGTGAGAGTGGAGCACGACTGTCTCCGTGGCGCAATTGGCTATTCGATCGGCTGTTAACTGAAAGGTTGGATGTTCGTGCCCTCCCGGGAGTGGTGTGTTGCTTTTTTTTCTTTGGGCTGATAGCTTTGAAGATTGGTTCTCATGGTGGTGAGAGTGGAGCAGGACTGTCTCTGTGGCGCAATTGGCTACCGCGATAGGCTGTTAACCGAAAGCTTGCAGGTACGAGCCAACCGGGGGAGGTGAGGCGCTTTTTTTTTTCTTTAGGCTGATAGCTTTGAAGATATGTTCTGATGGTGGTGAGAGCGGAGCACGACTGTCTCCGTGGCGCAATTGCCTAGCGCGATCGGCTGTTAACCGAAAGGTTGGAGGTACGAGCCCAGCTGGTGGTGGTGCGACGCTTTTTTTTGTTTGGGCTGATAGCTCTGAAGAAATGTTCTGACAATGGTGAGAGTGGAGCACGACTGTCTCCATGGCGCAATTGGCTATGCGATCGGCTGTTAACTGAAACGTTGGAGGTTCGAGCCCTCCCGGGATTGGTGTGTTGCTTTTTATTCTTTGGGCTGATAGCTTTGAAGATATGTTCTGGTGGTGGTGAGAGTGGAGCAGGACTGTCTCCGTGGCGCAATTGGCTAGTACCATCGGCTGTTAACCGAAAGGTTGGAGGTACGAGCCCAACCGGTTGTGGTGCGGCACTTTTTTTCTTTGGGCTGATAACTTTGAAGATATGTCCTGATGGTGGTGAGAGTGGAGCACGACAGTCTCCGTGGTGCAATTGGCTAGCGCGATCGGCTGTTAAACGAAAGGTTGGAGGTACGAGCCCACCCGGTGGTGGTGCGGCGCTTTTTTTTCTTTGGGCTGATAGCTTTGAAGATATGTTCTGATGGTGGTGAGAGTGGAGCACGACTGTCTCCGTGGCGCAATTGGCTATTCGATCGGCTGTTAACTGAAAGGTTGAATGTTCGAGCCCTCCCGGGAGTGGTGTGTTGCTTTTTTTTCTTTGGGCTGATAGCTTTGAAGATAGGTTCTCATGGTGGTGAGAGTGGAGCAGGACTGTCTCCGTGACGCAATTGGCTACCGCGATAGGCTGTTAACCGAAAGGTTGCAGGTACGAGCCACCCGGGGAGGTCAGGCACTTTTTTTTCTTTAGGCTGATAGCTTTGAAGATATGTTCTGATGGTGGTGAGAGCGGAGCACGACTGTCTTCGTGGCGCAATTGGCTAGCGCGATCGGCTGTTAACCAAAAGGTTGGAGGTACGAGCCCACCTGGTGGTGGTGCGACGCTTTTTTTGTTTGGGCTGATAGCTCTGAAGAAATGTTCTGACGATGGTGAGAGTGGAGCACGACTGTCTCCGTGGCGCAATTGGCTATGCGATCGGCTGTTAACTGAAACGTTGGAGGTTCGAGCCCTCCCGGGAGTGGTGTGTTGCTTTTTATTCTTTGGGCTGATAGCTTTGAAGATATGTTCTGGTGGTGGTGAGAGTGGAGCAGGACTGTCTCCGTGGCGCAATTGGCTAGTACCATCGGCTGTTAACCGAAATGTTGGAGGTACGAGCCCATCCGGTTGTGGTGCGGCGCTTTTTTTTCTTTGGGCTGATAGCTTTGAAGATATGTTCTGATGGTGGTGAGAGTGGAGCACGACTGTCTCCGTGGCGCAATTGGCTATTCGATCGGCTGTTAACTGAAAGGTTGAATGTTCGAGCCCTCCCGGGAGTGGTGTGTTGCTTTTTTTTCTTTGGGCTGATAGCTTTGAAGATAGGTTCTCATGGTGGTGAGAGTGGAGCAGGACTGTCTCCGTGACGCAATTGGCTACCGCGATAGGCTGTTAACCGAAAGGTTGCAGGTACGAGCCACCCGGGGACGTCAGGCGGTTTTTTTTCTTTAGGCTGATAGCTTTGAAGATATGTTCTGATGGTGGTGAGAGCGGAGCACGACTGTCTGCGTGGCGCAATTGGCTAGCGCGATCGGCTGTTAAACGAAAGGTTGGAGGTACGAGCCCACCCGGTGGTGGTGCGGCGCTTTTTTTTCTTTGAGCTGATAGCTTTGAAGATATGTTCTGATGGTGGTGAGAGTGGAGCACGACTGTCTCCGTGGCGCAATTGGCTGTTCGATCGGCTGTTAACTGAAAGTTTGAATGTTCGAGCCCTCCCGGGAGTGGTGTGTTGCTTTTTTTTCTTTGGGCTGATAGCTTTGAAGATAGGTTCTCATGGTGGTTAGAGTGGAGCAGGACTGTCTCCGTGACGCAATTGGCTACCGCGATAGGCTGTTAACCGAAAGGTTGCAGGTACGAGCCACCCGGGGAGGTCAGGCGCTTTTTTTTCTTTAGGCTGATAGCTTTGAAGATATGTTCTGATGGTGGTGAGAGTGGAGCACGACTGTGTTCGTGGCGCAATTGGCTATGCGATCGGCTGTTATTTGAAAGGTTGGAGGTTCAAGCCCACCCAGTGGTGGTGCGGCGCTTTTTTTTCTTTGAGCTGATAGCTTTGAAGATTTGTTCTGATGGCGGTGAGAGTGGAGCACGACTGTCTCCGTGGCGCAAGTGGCTAGCGCGATCGGCTGTTAACCGAAAGGTTGGAGGTACGAGCCCACCTGGTGGTGGTGCGACGCTTTTTTTGTTTGGGCTGATAGCTCTGAAGAAATGTTCTGACGATGGTGAGAGTGGAGCACGACTGTCTCCGTGGCGCAATTGGCTATGCGATCGGCTGTTAACTGAAACGTTGGAGGTTCGAGCCCTCCCGGGAGTGGTGTGTTGCTTTTTATTCTTTGGGCTGATAGCTTTGAAGATATGTTCTGGTGGTGGTGAGAGTGGAGCAGGACTGTCTCCGTGGCGCAATTGGCTAGTACCATCGGCTGTTAACCGAAATGTTGGAGGTACGAGCCCATCCGGTTGTGGTGCGGCGCTTTTTTTTCTTTGGGCTGATAGCTTTGAAGATATGTTCTGATGGTGGTGAGAGTGGAGCACGACTGTCTCCGTGGCGCAATTGGCTATTCGATCGGCTGTTAACTGAAAGGTTGAATGTTCGAGCCCTCCCGGGAGTGGTGTGTTGCTTTTTTTTCTTTGGGCTGATAGCTTTGAAGATAGGTTCTCATGGTGGTGAGAGTGGAACAGGACTGTCTCCGTGACGCAATTGGCTACCGCGATAGGCTGTTAACCGAAAGGTTGCAGGTACGAGCCACCCGGGGACGTCAGGCGGTTTTTTTTCTTTAGGCTGATAGCTTTGAAGATATGTTCTGATGGTGGTGACAGCGGAGCACGACTGTCTGCGTGGCGCAATTGGCTAGCGCGATCGGCTGTTAAACGAAAGGTTGGAGGTACGAGCCCACCCGGTGGTGGTGCGGCGCTTTTTTTTCTTTGGGCTGATAGCTTTGAAGATATGTTCTGATGGTGGTGAGAGTGGAGCACGACTGTCTCCGTGGCGCAATTGGCTGTTCGATCGGCTGTTAACTGAAAGGTTGAATGTTCGAGCCCTCCCGGGAGTGGTGTGTTGCTTTTTTTTCTTTGGGCTGATAGCTTTGAAGATAGGTTCTCATGGTGGTTAGAGTGGAGCAGGACTGTCTCCGTGACGCAATTGGCTACCGCGATAGGCTGTTAACCGAAAGGTTGCAGGTACGAGCCACCCGGGGAGGTCAGGCGCTTTTTTTTCTTTAGGCTGATAGCTTTGAAGATATGTTCTGATGGTGGTGAGAGTGGAGCACGACTGTGTTCGTGGCGCAATTGGCTATGCGATCGGCTGTTATTTGAAAGGTTGGAGGTTCAAGCCCACCCAGTGGTGGTGCGGCGCTTTTTTTTCTTTGAGCTGATAGCTTTGAAGATTTGTTCTGATGGCGGTGAGAGTGGAGCACGACTGTCTCCGTGGCGCAAGTGGCTAGCGCGATCGGCTGTTAACCGAAAGGTTGGAGGCACGAGCCCACCCGGTGGTGGTGCGGCGCTTTTTTTTCTTTGGGCTGAAAGCTGTGAAGAAATGTTCTGACGCTGGTGAGAGTGGAGCACGACTGTCTCCGTGGCGCAATTGGCTGGCGCGATGGGCTGTTAACCGAGAGGTTGGAGGTTCGAGCCCACCCGGTGTTGGTGCGGCGCTTTTTTTCCTTTGGGCTGATAGCTCTGAAGAAATGTTCTGACGGTTGTGAGAGTGGAGCACGACTGTATGGCGCAATTGGCTATGCGATCGGCTGTTAACTGAAAGGTTGGAGGTTCGAGTCTCCCGCGAGTAGTGTGTGGCTTTTTTTCTTTGGGCTGATAGCTTTGAAGATGTGTTTGTGGTGACAGTGGAGCAGGACTATCTCTGTGGCGAAATTGGCTACTGCGATCGGCTGTTAACCAAAAGGTTGGAGGTTCGAGCCCACCCGGTGGTGGTGCGGCGCTTTTTTTCTTTGGGCTGATAACTTTGAAGATATGTTCTAATGGGGCTGAGAGTGGAGCACGACTGTCTCTGTGGCGCAATTGGCTAGCGCGATCGGCTGTTAACCGAAAGGTTGGAGGTACGAGCCCACCCGGTGGTGGTGCGGCGCTTTTTTTCTTTGGGCTGATAGCTCTGAAGAAATGTTCTGCCGGTGGTTAGAGTGAAACACGGCTGTCTCCGTGGCGCAATTGGCTATGCGATCGGCTGTTAACGGAAAGGTTGGAGGTTGGAGCCCTACCGGGAGTGGTGTGTTGCTTTTTTTTCTTTGGGCTGATAGCTTTGAAGATATGTTCTGATGGCGGTGAGTGGCGCAGGACTGTCTCCGTGGCGCAATTGGCTAGCGCGATCGGCTGTTGATCGAAAGGTTGGAGGTACGAGCCCTCCCGGTGGTGGTGCGGCGCTTTTTTTCTTTGGGCTGATAGCTTTGAAGATATGTTCTGATGGTGGTGAGAGTGGAGCGCGACTGTCTCCGTGGCGCAATTGGGTAGCGCGACCGGCCTTTAACCGAAAGGATGGAGGTTCGAGCCAACCCGGTGGGGGGGCGGCGCTTTTTTTTTCTTTTGGCTGATAGCTTTGAAGATATGTTCTGATGGTGGTGAGAGTGGAGCACGACTGTCTCCGTGGCACAATTGGCTAGCGCGATCGGCTGTTAACCGAAAGGTTGGAGGTACGAGCCCACCCGGTGGTGGTGCGGCGCTTTTCTTTCTTTGGGCTGATAGCTTTGAAGATATGTTCTGACGGTTGTGAGATTGGAGCACGACTGTCTCCATGGCGCAATTGGCTATGCGATCGGCTGTTAACTGAAACGTTGGAGGTTCGAGCCCTCCCGGGAGTGGTGTGTTGCTTTTTATTCTTCGGGCTGATAGCTTTGAAGATATGTTCTGGTGGTGGTGAGAGTGGAGCAGGACTGTCTCCGTGGCGCAATTGGCTAGTACCATCGGCTGTTAACCGAAAGGTTGGAGGTACGAGCCCATCCGGTTGTGGTGCGGCGCTTTTTTTCTTTGGGCTGATAACTTTGAAGATATGCCCTGATGGTGGTGAGAGTGGAGCGCGACTGTCTCCGTGGTGCAATTGGCTAGCGCGATCGGCTGTTAAACGAAAGGTTGGAGGTACGAGCCCACCCGGTGGTGGTGCGGCGCTTTTTTTTCTTTGGGCTGATAGCTTTGAAGATATGTTCTGATGGTGGTGAGAGTGGAGCACGACTGTCTCCGTGGCGCAATTGGCTATTCGATCGGCTGTTAACTGAAAGGTTGAATGTTCGAGCCCTCCCGGGAGTGGTGTGTTGCTTTTTTTTCTTTGGGCTGATAGCTTTGAAGATAGGTTCTCATGGTGGTGAGAGTGGAGCAGGACTGTCTCCGTGACGCAATTGGCTACCGCGATAGGCCATTAACCGAAAGGTTGCAGGTACGAGCCACCCGGGGAGGTCTGGCGCTTTTTTTTCTTTAGGCTGATAGCTTTGAAGATATGTTCTGATGGTGGTGAGAGTGGAGCACGACTGTCTTCGTGGCGCAATTGGCTATGCGATCGGCTGTTATTTGAAAGGTTGGTGGTTCAAGCCCACCCAGTGGTGGTGCGGCGCTTTTTTTTCTTTGAGCTGATAGCTTTGAAGATTTGTTCTGATGGCAGTGAGAGTGGAGCACGACTGTCTCCGTGGCGCAAGTGGCTAGCGCGATCGGCTGTTAACCGAAAGGTTGGAGGCACGAGCCCATCCGGTGGTGGTGCGGCGCTTTTTTTTCTTTGGGCTGATAGCTCTGAAGAAATGTTCTGACGCTGGTGAGAGTGGAGCACGACTGTCTCCGTGGCGCAATTGGCTGGCGCGATTGGCTGTTTACCGAAAGTTTGGAGGTACGAGCCCACATGGTGTTGGTGCGGCGAATTTTTTTCTTTGGGCCGATAGTTTTGAAGATATGTTCTGCTGGTGGTGAGAGTGGAGCACGACTGTCTCCGTGGCGCAATCGGCTAGCGCGATCGGCTGTTAACCGAATGGTTGGAGGTACGAGCCCACCCAGTGGAGGTGCGGCGCTTCTTTTTCTTTGGGCTGATAGCTTTGAAGATATCTTTTGATGGTGGTGAGAGTGGAGCACGACTGTCTCCGTGGCGCAATTGGCTAGCGCGATGGGCTGTTAACCGAGAGGTTGGAGGTTCGAGCCCACCCGGTGTTGGTGCGGCGCTTTTTTTTCTTTGGGCTGATAGCTCTGAAGAAATGTTCTGACGGTTGTGAGAGTGGAGCACGACTGTATGGCGCAATTGGCTATGCGATCGGCTGTTAACTGAAAGGTTGGAGGTTCGAGTCTCCCGCGAGTAGTGTGTGGCTTTTTTTCCTTGGGCTGATAGCTTTGAAGATATGTTGTGTTTGTGGTGACAGTGGAGCAGGACTATCTCTGTGGCGAAACTGGCTACTGCGATCGGCTGTTAACCAAAAGGTTGGAGGTTCGAGCCCACCCGGTGGTGGTGCGGCGCTTTTTTTCTTTGGGCTGATAACTTTGAAGATATGTTCTAATGGGGCTGAGAGTGGAGCACCACTGTCTCTTTGGCGCAATTGGCTAGCGCGATCGGCTGTTAACCGAAAGGTTGGAGGTACGAGCCCACCCGGTGGTGGTGCGGCGCTTTTTTTCTTTGGGCTGATAGCTCTGAAGAAATGTTCTGCCGGTGGTTAGAGTGGAACACGACTGTCTCCGTGGCGCAATTGGCTATGCGATCGGCTGTTAACGGAAAGGTTGGAGGTTGGAGCCCTACCGGGAGTGGTGTGTTGCTTTTTTTCTTTGGGCTGATAGCTTTGAAGATATGTTCTGATGGCGGTGAGTGGCACAGGACTGTCTCCGTGGCGCAATTGTCTAGCGCGATCGGCTGTTTATCGAAAGGTTGGAGGTACGAGCCCTCCCGGTGGTGGTGCGGCGCTTTTTTTCTTTGGGCTGATAGCTTTGAAGATATGTTCTGATGGTGGTGAGAGTGGAGCGCGACTGTCTCCGTGGCGCAATTGGCTAGCGCGACCGGCCTTTAACCGAAAGGATGGAGATTCGAGCCAACCCGGTGGGGGGGCGGCGCTTTTTTTTTCTTTTGGCTGATAGCTTTGAAGATATGTTCTGATGGTGGTGAGAGTGGAGCACGACTGTCTCCGTGGCACAATTGACTAGCGCGATCGGCTGTTAACCGAAAGGTTGGAGGTACGAGCCCACCCGGTGGTGGTGCGGCGCTTTTCTTTCTTTGCGCTGATAGCTTTGAAGATATGTTCTGACGGTTGTGAGATTGGAGCACGACTGTCTCCATGGCGCAATTGGCTATGCGATCGGCTGTTAACTGAAAGGTTGGAGGTTCGAGCCCTCCCGCGAGTAATGTGTTGCTTTTTTTCTTTGGGCTGATAGCTTTGAAGATATGTTCTGTTGGTGGTGAGAGTGGAGCAGGACTATCTCCGTGGCGCAATTGGCAACCGCGATCGGCAGTTAACCGAAAGGTTGGAGGTTCGAGCCCACCCGGTGGTGGTGCGGCGCTTTTTTTTGGGCTGGTAACTTTGAAGATATGTTCTGATGGGGGTGAGAGTGGAGCACGACTGTCTCTGTTGCGCAATTGGCTAGCGCGATCGGCTGTTAACCGAAAGGTTGGAGGTACGAGCCCACCCGGTGGTGGTGCGGCGCTTTTTTTTCTTTGGGCTGATAGCTCTGAAGAAATGTTCTGCCTGTGGTTAGAGTGGAGCACGACTGTCTCCGTGGCGCAATTGGCTATGCGATCGGCTGTTAACGGAAAGGTTGGAGGTTCGAGCCCTCCCGGGAGTGGTGTGTTGCTTTTTTTTCTTTGCGCTGATAGCTTTGAAGATATGTTCTGATGGCGGTGAGAGTGGCGCAGGACTGTCTCCGTGGCACAATTGGCTAGCGCGATCGGCTGTTAATTGAAAGGTTGGAGGTACGAGCCCACCCGGTGGTGGTGCGGCGCTTTTTTTTTGGGCTGATAGCTTTGAAGATATGTTCTGATGGTGGTGAGAATGGGGCACGACTGTCTCCGTGGCGCGATTGGCTAGCGCGATCGGCTGTTAACCGAAAGGTTGGAGGTTCGACCCCACCCGGTGGTGGTGCGGCGCTTTTTTTTCTCTGGGCTGATAGCTTTGAAGATATGTCCTGATGGTGGTGAGAGTGGAGCACGACTGTCTCCGTGGTGCAATTGGCTAGCGCGATCGGCTGGTAAACGAAAGGTTGGAGGTACGAGCCTAACCGGTGGTGGTGCGGCGCTTTTTTTTCTTTGGGCTGATAGCTTTGAAGATATGTTCTGATGGTGGTGAGAGTGGAGCACGACTGTCTCCGTGGCGTAATTGGCTATTCGATCGGCTGTTAACTGAAAGGTTGGATGTTCGAGCCCTCCCGGGAGTGGTGTGTTGCTTTTTTTTCTCTGGGCTGATAGCTTTGAAGATAGGTTCTCATGGTGGTGAGAGTGGAGCACGACTGTCTCCGTGGCGCAATTGGCTAGCGCGATGGGCTGTTAACCGAGAGGTTGGAGGTTCGAGCCCACCCGGTGTTGGTGCGGCGCTTTTTTTCCTTTGGGCTGATAGCTCTGAAGAAATGTTCTGACGGTTGTGAGAGTGGAGCACGGCTGTATGGCGCAATTGGCTATGCGATCGGCTGTTAACTGAAAGGTTGGAGGTTCGAGTCTCCCACGAGTAGTGTGTGGCTTTTTTTCCTTGGGCTGATAGCTTTGAAGATATGTTGTGTTTGTGGTGACAGTGGAGCAGGACTATCTCTGTGGCGAAATTGGCTACTGCAATCGGCTGTTAACCAAAAGGTTGGAGATTCGAGCCCACCCGGTGGTGATGCGGCGCTTTTTTTCTTTGGGCTGATAACTTTGAAGATATGTTCTAATGGGGCTGAGAGTGGAGCACGACTGTCTCTGTGGCGCAATTGGCTAGCGCGATCGGCTGTTAACCGAAAGGTTGGAAGCACGAGCCCACCCGGTGGTGGTGCGGTGCTTTTTTTCTTTGGGCTGATAGCTCTGAAGAAATGTTCTGCCGGTGGTTAGAGTGGAACACGACTGTCTCCGTGGCGCAATTGGCTATGCGATCGGCTGTTAACGGAAAGGTTGGAGGTTGGAGCCCTACCGGGAGTGGTGTGTTGCTTTTTTTTCTTTGGGCTGATAGCTTTGAAGATATGTTCTGATGGCGGTGAGTGGCACAGGACTGTCTCCGTGGCGCAATTGGCTAGCGCGATCGGCTGTTTATCGAAAGGTTGGAGGTACGAGCCCTCCCGGTGGTGGTGCGGCGCTTTTTTTCTTTGGGCTGATAGCTTTGAAGATATGTTCTGATGGTGGTGAGAGTGGAGCGCGACTGTCTCCGTGGCGCAATTGGCTAGCGCGACCGGCCTTTAACCGAAAGGATGGAGGTTCGAGCCAACCCGGTGGGGGGGCGGCGCTTTTTTTTCTTTTGGCTGATAGCTTTGAAGATATGTTCTGATGGTGGTGAGAGTGGAGCACGACTGTCTCCGTGGCACAATTGGCTAGCGCGATCGGCTGTTAACCGAAAGGTTGGAGGTACGAGCCCACCCGGTGGTGGTGCGGCGCTTTTCTTTCTTTGCGCTGATAGCTTTGAAGATATGTTCTGACGGTTGTGAGATTGGAGCACGACTGTCTCCATGGCGCAATTGGCTATGCGATCGGCTGTTAACTGAAAGGTTGGAGGTTCGAGCCCTCCCGCGAGTAATGTGTTGCTTTTTTTCTTTAGGCTGATAGCTTTGAAGATATGTTCTGTTGGTGGTGAGAGTGGAGCAGGACTATCTCCGTGGCGCAATTGGCTACCGCGATCGGCTGTTAACCGAACGGTTGGAGGTTCGAGCCCACCCGGTGGTGGTGCGGCGCTTTTTTTTGGGCTGGTAACTTTGAAGATATGTTCTGATGGGGGTGAGAGTGGAGCACGACTGTCTCTGTTGCGCAATTGGCTAGCGCGATCGGCTGTTAACCGAAAGGTTGGAGGTACGAGCCCACCCGGTGGTGGTGCAGCGCTTTTTTTTCTTTGGGCTGATAGCTCTGAAGAAATGTTCTGCCTGTGGTTAGAGTGGAGCACGACTGTCTCCGTGGCGCAATTGGCTATGCGATCGGCTGTTAACGGAAAGGTTGGAGGTTCGAGCCCTCCCGGGAGTGGTGTGTTGCTTTTTTTTCTTTGCGCTGATAGCTTTGAAGATATGTTCTGATGGCGGTGAGAGTGGCGCAGGACTGTCTCCGTGGCACAATTGGCTAGCGCGATTGGCTGTTAATTGAAAGGTTGGAGGTACGAGCCCACCCAGTGGTGGTGCGGCGTTTTTTTTTCTTTGGGCTGATAGCTTTGAAGATATGTTCTGATGGTGGTGAGAATGAGGCGCGACTGTCTCCGTGGCTCGATTGGCTAGCGCGATCGGCTGTTAACCGAAAGGTTGGAGGTTCGACCCCACCCGGTGGTGGTGCGGCGCTTTTTTTTTCTCTGGGCTGATAGCTTTGAAGATATGTCCTGATGGTGGTGAGAGTGGAGCACGACTGTCTCCGTGGTGCAATTGGCTAGCGCGATCGGCTGTTAAACGAAAGGTTGGAGGTACGAGCCTAACCGGTGGTGGTGCGGCGCTTTTTTTTCTTTGGGCTGATAGCTTTGAAGATATGTTCTGAAGGTGGTGAGAGTGGAGCACGACTGTCTCCGTGGCGCAATTGGCTATTCGATCGGCTGTTAACTGAAAGGTTGGATGTTCGAGCCCTCCCGGGAGCGGTGTGTTGCTTTTTTTTTCTTTAGGCTGATAGCTTTGAAGCTATGTTCTGATGGTGGTGAAAGTGGAGCAGGACTGTCTCCGTGGCGCAATTGGCTAGCGCGATCGGCTGTTAACCGAAAGGTTGGAGGTACGAGCCCACCTGGTGGTGGTGCGACGCTTTGTTTTTGTTTGGGCTGATAGCTCTGAAGAAATTTTCTGACGATGGTGAGAGTGGAGCACGACTGTCTCCGTGGCGCAATTGGCTATGCGATCGGCTGTTAACTGAAACGTTGGAGGTTCGAGCCCTCCCGGGAGTGGTGTGTTGCTTTTTATTCTTTGGGCTGATAGCTTTGAAGATATGTTCTGGTGGTGGTGAGAGTGGAGCAGGACTGTCTCCGTGGCGCAATTGGCTAGTACCATCGGCTGTTAACCGAAAGGTTGGAGGTACGAGCCCATCCGGTTGTGGTGCGGCGCTTTTTTTCTTTGGGCTGATAGCTTTGAAGATATGTCCTGATGGTGGTGAGAGTGGAGCACGACTGTCTCCGTGGCGCAATTGGCTATTCGATCGGCTGTTAACTGAAAGGTTGGATGTTCGAGCCCTCCCGGGAGCGGTGTGTTGCTTTTTTTTCTCTGGGCTGATAGCTTTGAAGATAGGTTCTCATGGTGGTGAGAGTGGAGCACGACTGTCTCCGTGGCGCAATTGGCTAGCGCGATGGGCTGTTAACCGAAAGGTTGGAGGTTCGAGCCCACCCGGTGTTGGTGCGGCGCTTTATTTCCTTTGGGCTGATAGCTCTGAAGAAATGTTCTGACGGTTGTGAGAGTGGAGCACGGCTGTATGGCGCAATTGGCTATGCGATCGGCTGTTAACTGAAAGGTTGGAGGTTCGAGTCTCCCGCGAGTAGTGTGTGGCTTTTTTTCCTTGGGCTGATAGCTTTGAAGATATGTTGTGTTTGTGGTGACAGTGGAGCAGGACTATCTCTGTGGCGCAATTGGCTAGCGCGATCGGCTGTTAAGCGAAAGGTTGGAAGTACGAGCCCACCCGGTGGTGGTGCGGCGCTTTTTTTCTTTGGGCTGATAGCTCTGAAGAAATGTTCTGCCGGTGGTTAGAGTGGAACACGACTGTCTCCGTGGCGCAATTGGCTATGCGATCGGCTGTTAACGGAAAGGTTGGAGGTTGGAGCCCTACCGGGAGTGGTGTGTTGCTTTTTTTTCTTTGGGCTGATAGCTTTGAAGATATGATCTGATGGCGGTGAGTGGCACAGGACTGTCTCCGTGGCGCAATTGGCTAGCGCGATCGGCTGTTTATCGAAAGGTTGGAGGTACGAGCCTTCCGGTGGTGGTGCGGCGCTTTTTTTCTTTGGGCTGATAGCTTTGAAGATATGTTCTGATGGTGGTGAGAGTGGAGCGCGACTGTCTCCGTGGCGCAATTGGCTAGCGCGACCGGCCTTTAACCGAAAGGATGGAGGTTCGAGCCAACCCGGTGGGGGGGCGGCGCTTTTTTTTCTTTTGGCTGATAGCTTTGAAGATATGTTCTGATGGTGGTGAGAGTGGAGCACGACTGTCTCCGTGGCACAATTGGCTAGCGCGATCGGCTGTTAACCGAAAGGTTGGAGGTACGAGCCCACCCGGTGGTGGTGCGGCGCTTTTCTTTCTTTGCGCTGATAGCTTTGAAGATATGTTCTGACGGTTGTGAGATTGGACTACGACTGTCTCCATGGCGCAATTGGCTATGCGATCGGCTGTTAACTGAAAGGTTGGAGGTTCGAGCCCTCCGCGCGAGTAATGTGTTGCTTTTTTTCTTTGGGCTGATAGCTTTGAAGATATGTTCTGTTGGTGGTGAGAGTGGAGCAGGACTATCTCCGTGGCGCAATTGGCTACCGCGATCGGCTGTTAACCGAACAGTTGGAGGTTCGAGCCCACCCGGTGGTGGTGCGGCGCTTTTTTTGGGCTGGTAACTTTGAAGATATGTTCTGATGGGGGTGAGAGTGGAGCACGACTGTCTCTGTTGCGCAATTGGCTAGCGCGATCGGCTGTTAACCGAAAGGTTGGAGGTACGAGCCCACCCGGTGGTGGTGCAGCGCTTTTTTTTCTTTGGGCTGATAGCTCTGAAAAAATGTTCTGCCTGTGGTTAGAGTGGAGCACGACTGTCTCCGTGGCGCAATTGGCTAGCGCGATCGGCTGTTAACCGAAAGGTTGGAGGTACGAGCCCACCCGGTGGTGGTGCAGCGCTTTTTTTTCTTTGGGCTGATAGCTCTGAAGAAATGTTCTGCCTGTGGTTAGAGTGGCGCAGGACTGTCTCCGTGGCACAATTGGCTAGCGCGATCGGCTGTTAATTGAAAGGTTGGAGGTACGAGCCCACCCGGTGGTGGTGCGGCGCTTTTTTTTCTTTGGGCTGATAGCTTTGAAAATATGTTCTGATGGCGGTGAGTGGCGCAGGACTGTCTCCGTGGCGCTATTGGCTAGCGCGATCGGCTGTTAATCGAAAGGTTGGAGGTACGAGCTCACCCGGTGGTGGTGCGGCGCTTTTTTTTCTTTGGGCTGATAGCTTTGAAGATATGTTCTGATGGTGGTGAGAGTGGAGCACGACTGTCTCCGTGGCGCAATTGGCTAGCGCGATCGGCCTTTAAACGAAATGTTGGAGGTTCGAGCCCACCCGGTGGTGGTGCGGCGCTTTTTTTTTGGCTGATAGCTTTGAAGATATGTTCTGATGGTGGTGAGAGTGGAGCACGACTGTCTCCGTGGCGCAATTGGCTAGTGCCGTCGGCTGTTAACCGAAAGGTTGGAGGTACGAGTCCATCCGGTTGTGGTGCGGCGTTTTTTTTCTTTGGGCTGATAGCTTTGAAGATATGTCCTGATGGTGGTGAGAGTGGAGCATGACTGTCTCCGTGGCGCAATTGGCTAGCGCGATCGGCCTTTAACCGAAAGGTTGGAGGTTCGAGCCCACCCGGTGGTGGTGCGGCGCTTTTTTTTTGGCTGATAGCTTTGAAGATATGTTCTGATGGTGGTGAGAGTGGAGCACGACTGTCTCCGTGGCGCAATTGGCTATGCGATCGGCTGTTAACCGAAAGGTTGGAGGTTCGAGCCCTCCCGGGAGTGGTGTGTTGCTTTTTTTCTTTGGGCTGATAGCTTTGAAGATATGTTCTGATGGTGTTGAGAGTGGAACAGGACTGTCTCCGTGGCGCAATTGGCTGGCGCGATCGGCTGTTAACCGAAAGGTTGGAGGTACGAGCCCACATGGTGTTGGTGCGGCGCATTTTTTTTCTTTGGGCTGATAGCTTTGAAGATGTGTTCTGATGGTGGTGAGAGTGGAGCACGACTGTCTCCGTGGCGCAACTGGCTAGCGCGATCGGCTGTTAACCGAAAGGTTGGAGGTTCGAGCCCTCCCGCGAGTAGTGTGTTGCTTTTTTTTCTTTGGGCTGACAGCTTTGAAGATATGTTCTGTTGGTGGTGAGGGTGGAGCAGGACTATCTCCGTGGCGCAATTGGCTACCGCGATCGGCTGTCAACCGAAAGGTTGGAGGTTCGAGCCCACGCGGTAGTGGTGCAGCGCTTTTTTTCTTTGGGCTGATAACTTTGAAGATATGTTTTGATGGGGCTGAGAGTGGAGCACGACTGTCTCCGTGGCGCAATTGGCTAGCGCGATCGGGTGTTAACCGAGAGGTTGGAGGTACGAGCCCACGCGGTGGTGGTGCGGCGCTTTTTTTTCTTTGGGCTGGTAGCTCTTAAGAAATGTTCTGCCGGTGGTTAGAGTGGAGCACGACTGTCTCCGTGGCGCAACTGGCTACGCGATCGGCTGTTAACGGAAAGGTTGGAGGTTCGAGCCCTACCGGGAGTGGTGTGTTGCTATTTTTTCTTTGGGCTGATAGCTTTGAAGATAGGTTCTAATGGTGGTGAGAGGGAGCAGGACTGTCTCTGTGGCGCAATTGGCTACCGCGATAGGCTGTTAACCGAAAGGTTGCAGGTACGAGCCCTCCGGGAGTGGTGTGTTGCTTTTTATTCTTTGGGCTGATAGCTTTGAAGATATGTTCTGGTGGTGGTGAGAGTGGAGCAGGACTGTCTCCGTGGCGCAATTGGCTAGTACCATCGGCTGTTAACCGAAAGGTTGGAGGTACGAGCCCATGCGGTTGTGGTGCGGCGCTTTTTTTTGGGCTGATAGCTTTGAAGATATGTCCTGATGGTGGTGAGAGTGGAGCACGACTGTCTCCGTGGTGCAATTGGCTAGCGCGATCGGTTGTTAAACGAAAGGTTGGAGGTACGAGCCCACTTGGTGGTGGTGCGGCGCTTTTTTTTTCTTTGGGCTGATAGCTTTGAAGATAGGTTCTGATGGTGGTGAGGGTGGAGCACGACTGTCTCCGTATCGCAATTGGCTATTTGATCGGCTGTTAACTGAAAGGTTGGATGTTCGAGCCCTCCCGGGAGTGGTGTGTTGCTTTTTTTTCTTTGGGCTGATAGCTTTGAAGATAGGTTCTCATGGTGGTGAGAGTGGAGCAGGACTGTCTCCGTGACGCAATTGGCTACCGCGATAGGCTGTTAACCGAAAGGTTGCAGGTACGAGCCACCCGGGGAGGTCAGGCGCTTTGTTTTCTTTAGGCTGATAGCTTTGAAAATATGTTCTGATGGTGGTGAGAGTGGAGCAGGACTGTCTCCGTGGCGCAATTGGCTAGCGCGATCGGCTGTTAATCGAAAGGTTGGAGGTACGAAACCACCCGGTGGTGGTGCGGCGCTTTTTTTTTCTTTGGGCTGATAGCTTTGAAGATATGTTCTGATGGTGGTGAAAGTGGAGCACGACTGTCTCCGTGGCGCAATTGTCTAGCGTGATCGGCCTTTAACCGTAAGGTTGGAGGTTCGAGCCCACCCGGTGTTGGTGCGGCGCTTTTTTTCGGCTGATAGCTTTGAAGATATGTTCTGATGGTGGTGAGAGTGGAGCACGACTGTCTCCGTGGCGCAATTGGCTATGCGATCGGCTGTTAACGGAAAGGTTGGAGGTTCGAGCCCTACCGGGAGTGGTGTGTTGCTTTTTTTCTTTGGGCTGATAGCTTTGAAGATATGTTCTGATGGTGTTGAGAGTGGAGCAGGACTGTCTCCATGGCGCAATTGGCTGGCGCGATCGGCTGTTAACCGAAAGGTTGGAGGTACGAGCCCACATGGTGTTGGTGCGGCGCATTTTTTTTCTTTGGGCTGATAGCTTTGAAGATATGTTCTGATGGTGGTGAGAGTGGACCACGACTGTCTCCGTGGCGCAATTGGCTAGCGCGATCGGCTGTTAACCGAAAGGTTGGAGGTTCGAGCCCTCCCGCGAGTAGTGTGTTGCTTTTTTTTCTTTGGGCCGACAGCTTTGAAGATATGTTCTGATGGCGGCGAGAGTGGCGCAGGACTGACTCCGTGGCGCAATTGGCTAGCGCGATCGGCTGTTAATCGAAAGGTTGAAGGTACGAGCTCACCCGGTGGTGGTGCGGCGCTTTTTTTTCTTTGGGCTGATAGCTTTGAAGATATGTTCTGATGGTGGTGAGAATGGGGCGCGACTGTCTCCGTGGCGCAATTGGCTAGCGCGGTCGGCTGTTAACCGAAAAGTTGGAATTAGACCCCACCCGGTGGTGGTGCGGCGCTTTTTTTTCTTTGGGCTGATAGCTTTGAAGATATGTCCTGATGGTGGTGAGAGTGGAGCACGACTGTCTCCGTGGTGCAATTGGCTAGCGCGATCGGCTGTTAAACGAAAGGTTGGAGGTACGAGCCCACCCGGTGGTGGTGCTGCGCTTTTTTTTATTTGGGCTGAAAGCTTTGAGGATATGTTCTGATGGTGGTGAGAGTGGAGCACGACTGTCTCCGTGGCGCAATTGGCTATTCGATCGGCTTTTAACTGAAAGGTTGGATGTTTGAGCCCTCCCGGGAGTGATGTGTTGCTTTTTTTTCTTTGGGCTGATAGCTTTGAAGATAGGTTCTAATGGTGGTGAGAGTGGAGCAGGACTGTCTCTGTGGCGCAATTGGCTACCGCGATAGGCTGTTAACCGAAAGGTTGCAGGTTCGAGCCCTCCCGGGAGTGGTGTGTTGCTTTTTATTCTTTGGGCTGATAGCTTTGAAGATATGTTCTGGTGGTGGTGAGAGTGGAGCAGGACTGTCTCCGTGGCGCAATTGGCTAGTACGATCGGCTGTTAACCGAAAGGTTGGAGGTACGAGCCCATCCGGTTGTGGTGCGGCGCTTTTTTTCTTTGGGCTGATAGCTTTGAAGATATGTTTTGATGGGGCTGAGAGTGGAGCACGACTGTCTCCGTGGCGCAATTGGCTAGCGCGATCGGGTGTTAACCGAGAGGTTGGAGGTAAGAGCCCACGCGGTGGTGGTGCGGCGCTTTTTTTTCTTTGGGCTGATAGCTCTGAAGAAATGTTCTGCCGGTGGTTAGAGTGGAGCACGACTGTCTCCGTGGCGCAACTGGCTACGCGATCGGCTGTTAACTGAAAGGTTGGATGTTCGAGCCCTCCCGGGAGTGGTGTGTTGCTTTTTTTTCTTTGGGCTGATAGCTTTGAAGATAGGTTCTCATGGTGGTGAGAGTGGAGCAGGACTGTCTCCGTGACGCAATTGGCTACCGCGATAGGCTGTTAACCGAAAGGTTGCAGGTACGAAACCACCCGGTGGTGGTGCGGCGCTTTTTTTTTCTTTGGGCTGATAGCTTTGAAGATATGTTCTGATGGTGGTGAGAGTGGAGCACGACTGTCTCCGTGGCGCAATTGGCTATGCGATCGGCTGTTAACCGAAAGGTTGGAGGTTTGAGCCCTCCCGGGAGTGGTGTGTTGCTTTTTTTTCTTGGGCTGATAGCTTTGAAGATATGTTCTGATGGTGTTGAGAGTGGAGCAGGACTGTCTCCGTGGCGCAATTGGCTGGCGCGATCGGCTGTTAACCGAAAGGTTGGAGGTTCGAGCCCTCCCGCGAGTAGTGTGTTGCTTTTTTTTCTTTGGGCTGACAGCTTTGAAGATATGTTCTGTTGGTGGTGAGGGTGAAGCAGGACTATCTCCGTGGCGCAATTGGCTACCGCGATCGGCTGTTAACCGAGAGGTTGGAGGTTCGAGCCCACCCGGTGGTGGTGCGGCGCTTTTTTTCTTTGGACTGATAGCTTTGAAGATATGTCCTGATGGCGGTGAGAGTGGAGCACGACTGTCTCCGTGGTGCAACTGGCTAGCGCGATTGGCTGTTAAACGAAAGGTTGGAGGTACGAGCCCACCCGGTGGTGGTGCGGCGCTTTTTTTTCTTTGGGCTGATAGCTTTGAAGATATGTTCTGATGGTGGTGAGAGTGGAGCAGGACTGTCTCCGTGGCGCAATTGGCTGCCGCGATAGGCTGTTAACCGAAAGGTTGGAGGTACGAGCCCACCCAGTGGAGGTGAGGTGCTTTTTTTTTCTCTAGGATGATAGCTTTGAAGATATGTTCTGATGGTGATGGGAGTGGAGCACGACTGTCTCCGTGGCGCAATTGGCTAGCGCGATCGGCTATTAACCGACAGGTTGGAGGTTCGTGCCCACCCAGTGGTGGTGCGGCGCTTTTTTTCCTTTGGGCTGATAGCTCTGAAGAAATGTTCTGACGGTGGTGAGAGTGGAGAACGACTGTCTCCGTGGCGCAATTGGCTATACGATCGGCTGTTAACCGAAAGGTTGGAGGTTCGAGCCCTCCCGGGAGTGGTGTGTTGCTTTTTTTCTTTGGGCTGATAGCTTTGAAGATATGTTCTGATGGTGTTGAGAGTGGAGCAGGACTGTCTCCGTGGCGCCATTGGCTGGCGCGATCGGCTGTTAACCGAAAGGTTGGAGGTACGAGCCCACATGGTGTTGGTGCGGCGCATTTTTTTTTTCTTTGGGCTGATAGCTTTGAAGATATGTTCTGATGGTGGTGAGAGTGGAGCACGACTGTCTCCGTGGCGCAATTGGCTAGCGCGATCGGCTGTTAACCGAAAGGTTGGAGGTTCGAGCCCTCCCGCGAGTAGTGTGTTGCTTTTTTTTCTTTGGGCTGACAGCTTTGAAGATATGTTCTGTTGGTGGTGAGGGTGGAACAGGACTATCTCCCTGGCGCAATTGGCCACCGCGATCGGCTGTTAACCGAAAGGTTGGAGGTTCGAGCCCACCCGGTGGTGGTGCGGCGCTTTTTTTCTTTGGGCTGATAACTTTGAAGATATGTTCTGATGGGGCTGAGAGTGGAGCACGACTGTCTCCGTGGCGCAATTGGCTAGCGCGATCGGCTGTTAACCGAGAGGTTGGAGGTACGAGCCCACAAGGTGGTGGTGCGGCGCTTTTTTTTCTTTGGGCTGATAGCTCTGAAGAAATGTTCTGCCGGTGGTTAGAGTGGAGCACGACTGTCTCCGTGGCGCAACTGGCTACGCGATCGGCTGTTAACGGAAAGGTTGGAGGTTCGAGCCCTACCGGGAGTGGTGTGTTGCTATTTTTTCTTTGGGCTGATAGCTTTGAAAATATGTTCTGATGGCGGTGAGTGGCATAGGACTGTCTCCGTGGCGCAATTGGCTAGCGCGATCGGCTGTTAATCGAAAGGTTGGAGGTACGAGCCCACCCGGTGGTGGTGCGGCGCTTTTTTTTCTTTGGGCTGATTGCTTTGAAGATATGTTCTGATGGTGGTGAGAGTGGAGCACGACTGTCTCCGTGGCGCAAATGGCTAGCGCGATCGGCCTTTAACCGAAAGATTGGAGGTTCGAGCCCACCCGGTGGTGGTGCGGCGCTTTTTTTTTGGCTGATAGCTTTGAAGATATGTTCTGATGGTGGTGAGAGTGGAGCACGACTGTCTCCGTGGCGCAATTGGCTAGCGCGATCGGCTGTTAACCGAAAAGTTGGAGGTACGAGCCCACCTGGTGGTGGTGTGGCGCTTTTTTTTGTTTGGGCTGATAGCTCTGAAGAAATGTTCTGACGATGGTGAGAGTGGAGCACGACTGTCTCCGTGGCGCAATTGGCTATGCGATCGGCTGTTAACTGGAACGGTGGAGGTTCGAGCCCTCCCGGGAGTGGTGTGTTGCTTTTTCTTCTTTGGGCTGATAGCTATGAAGATATGTTCTGGTGGTGGTGAGAGTGGAGCAGGACTGTCTCCGTGGCGCGATTGGCCAGTACCATCGGCTGTTAACCGGAAGGTTGGAGGTACGAGCTCATCCGGTGGTGGTGTGGCGCTTTTTTTCTTTGGACTGATAGCTTTGAAGATATGTCCTGATGGCGGTGAGAGTGGAGCACGACTGTCTCCGTGGTGCAATTGGCTAGCGCGATCGGCTGTTAAACGAAAGGTTGGAGGTACGAGCCCACCCGGTGGTGGTGCGGCGCTTTTTTTTCTTTGGGCTGATAGCTTTGAAGATAGGTTCTCATGGTGGTCAGAGTGGAGCAGGACTGTCTCCGTGGCGCAATTGGCTACCGCGATAGGCTGTTAACCGAAAGGTTGCAGGTACGAGCCACCCGGCGGAGGTGAGGTGCTTTTTTTTCTTTTGGCTGATAGATTTGAAGATATGTTCTGATGGTGGTGAGAGAGGAGCACGACTGTCTCCGTGGCGCAATCAGCTAGCACCATCGGCTGTTAACCGAAAGGTAAGAGGTACGAGCCCATCCGGTGGTGGTGCGGCACTTTTTTTTCTTTGGGCTGATAGCTTTGAAGATATGTTCTGATGGTGGTGAGAGTAGAGCAGGACTGTCTCCGTGGCGCAATTGGCTACCGTGATAGGCTGTTAACCGAAAGGTTGGAGGTACGAGCCCACCCAGTGGAGGTGAGGCGCTTTTTTTTCGTTGGGCTGATAGCTTTGAAGATAGGTTCTCATGGTGGTCAGAGTGGAGCAGGACTGTCTCCGTGGCGCAATTGGCTACCGCGATAGGCTGTTAACCGAAAGGTTGCAGGTACGAGCCACCCGGCGGAGGTGAGGTGCTTTCTTTCTTTAGGCTGATAGCTTTGAAGATATGTTCTGATGGTGATGGGAGTGGAGCACGACTGTCTCCTTGGCGAAATTGGCTAGCGCGATCGGCTGTTAACCGGCAGGTTGGAGGTTCATGCCCACCCAGTGGTGGTGCGGCGCTTTTTTTCCTTTGGGCTGATAGCTCTGAAGAAATGTTCTGACGGTGGTGAGAGTGGAGCACGACTGTCTTCGTGGCGCAATTGGCTATGCGATCGGCTGTTATTTGAAAGGTTGGAGGTTCAAGCCTACCCAGTGGTGGTGCGGCGCTTTTTTTTCTTTGAGCTGATAGCTTTGAAGATTTGTTCTGATGGCGGTCAGAGTGGAGCACGACTGTCTCCGTGGCGCAAGTGGCTAGCGCGATCGGCTGTTAACCGAAAGGTTGGAGGCACGAGCCCACCCGGTGGTGGTGCGGCGCTTTATTTCTTTGGGCTGATAGCTCTGAAGAAATGTTCTGACGCTGGTGAGAGTGGAGCACGACTTTCTCCGTGGCACAATTGGCTATACGATCGGCTGTTAACCGAAAGGTTGGAGGTTCGAGCCCTCCCGGGAGTGGTGTGTTGCTTTTTTTCTTTGGGCTGATAGCTTTGAAGATATGTTCTGATGGTGTTGAGAGTGGAGCAGGACTGTCTCCGTGGCGCAATTGGCTGGCGCGATTGGCTGTTAACCGAAAGGTTGGAGGTACGAGCTCACATGGTGTTGGTGCGGCGCATTTTTTTCTTTGGGCCGATAGCTTTGAAGATATGTTCTGATGGTGGTGAGAGTGGAGCACGACTGTCTTCGTGGCGCAATTGGCTAGCGCGATCGGCTGTTAACCGAAAGGTTGGAGGTACGAGCCCACCCGGTGGAGGTGCGGCGCTTCTTTTTCTTTGGGTTGATAGCTTTGAAGATATGTTCTGATGGTGGTGAGAGTGGAGCACGACTGTCTCCGTGGCGCAATTGGCTAGCGCTATGGGCTGTTAACCGAGAGGTTGGAGGTTCGAGCCCACCCGGTGTTGGTGCGGCGCTTTTTTTCCTTTGGGCTGTTAGCTCTGAAGAAATGTTCTGACGGTTGTGAGAGTGGAGCACGACTGTATGGCGCAATTGGCTATGTGATCGGCTGTTAAATGAAAGCTGGAGGTTCGAGCCCTGCCGCGAGTAGTGTGTGGCTTTTTTTCTTTGGGCTGATAGCTTTGAAGATATGTTGTGTTGGTGGTGAGAGTGGAGCAGGACTATCTCGGTGGCGAAATTGGCTACCGCGATCGGCTGTTAACTGAAAGGTTGGAGGTTCGAGCCCACCCGGTGGTGGTGCGGCGCTTTTTTTCTTTGGGCTGATAACTTTGAAGATATGTTCTAATGGGGCTGAGAGTGGAGCACGACTGTCTCCGTGGCGCAATTGGCTAGCGCGATCGGCTGTTAACCGAAAGGCTGGAGGTACGAGCCCACCCGGTGGTGGTGCGGCGCCTTTTTTCTTTGGGCTGATAGCTCTGAAGAAATGTTCTGCCGGTGGTTAGAGTGGAGCACGACTGTTTCCGTGGCGCAATTTGCTACGCGATCGGCTGTTAACGGAAAGGTTGGAGGTTCGAGCCCTACAGGGAGTGGTGTGTTGCTTTTTTTTCTTTGGGCTGATAGCTTTGAAGATATGTTCTGATGGCGGTGAGTGGCGCAGGACTGTCTCCGTGGCGCAATTGGCTAGCGCGATCGGCTGTTAATCGAAAGGTTGGAGGTACGAGCTGTCCCGGTGGTGGTGCGGCGTTTTTTTTTTTCTTTGGGCTGATAGCTTTGAAGATATGTTCTGATGGTGGTGAGAGTGGAGCACGACTGTCTCCGTGGCGCAATTGGCAAGCGCGATCGGCCTTTAACCGAAAGGATGGAGGTTCGAGCCCACCCGGTGAAGGTGCGGCGCTTTTTTTTTCTTTTTGCAGATAGCTTTGAAGATATGTTCTGACGATGGTGAGAGTGGAGCACGACTGTCTCCGTGGCGCAATCGGCTATGCGATCGTCTGTTACTGAAACGTTGGAGGTTCGAGCCCTCCGGGGAGCGATGTGTTGCTTTTTATTCTTTGGGCTGATAGCTTTGAAGATATGTTCTGCCGGTGGTTAGAGTGGAGCACGACTGTCTCCGTGGCGCAATTGGCTATGCGATCGGCTGTTAACGGAAAGGTTAGAGGTTCGAGCCCTACCGGGAGTGGTGTGTTGCTATTTTTTCTTTGGGCTGATAGCTTTGTAAATATGTTCTGATGGCGGTGAGTGGCATAGGACTGTCTCCGTGGCGCAATTGGCTAGCGCGATCGGCTGTTAATCGAAAGGTTGGAGGTACGAGCCCACCCGGTGGTGGTGCGGCGCTTTTTTTTTGTTTGGGCTGATAGCTTTGAAGATATGTTCTGATGGTGGTGAGAGTGGAGCACGACTGTCTCCGTGGCGCAATTGGCTAGCGCGATCGGCCTTTAACCGAAAGGTTGGAGGTTCGAGCCCACCCGGTGGTGGTGCGGCGCTTTTTTTTTGGCTGATAGCTTTGAAGATATGTTCTGATGGTGGTGAGAGTGGAGCACGACTGTCTCCGTGGCGCAATTGGCTAGCGCGATCGGCTGTTAACCGAAAAGTTGGAGGAACGAGCCCACCTGGTGGTGGTGTGGCACTTTTTTTTTGTTTGGGCTGATAGCTCTGAAGAAATGTTCTGACGATGGTGAGAGTGGAGCACGACTGTCTCCGTGGCGCAATTGGCTATGCGATCGGCTGTTAACCGAAACGGTGGAGGTTCGAGCCCTCCCGGGAGTGGTGTGTTGATTTTTATTCTTTGGGCTGATAGCTATGAAGATATGTTCTGGTGGTGGTGAGAGTGGAGCAGGACTGTCTCCGTGGCGCGATTGGCTAGTACCATCGGCTGTTAACTGGAAGGTTGGAGGTACGAGCTAATCCGGTGGTGGTGTGGCGCTTTTTTTCTTTGGACTGATAGCTTTGAAGATATGTCCTGATGGCGGTGAGAATGGAGCACGACTGTCTCCGTGGTGCAATTGGCTAGCGCGATCGGCTGTTAACGAAAGGTTGGAGGTACGAGCCCACCCGGTGGTGGTGCGGCGCTTTTTTTTCTTTGGGCTGAAAGCTTTGAAGTTAGGTTCTCATGGTGGTCAGAGTGTAGCAGGACTGTCTCCGTGGCGCAATTGGCTACCGCGATAGGCTGTTAACCGAAAGGTTGCAGGTACGAGCCACCCGGCAGAGGTGAGGTGCTTTTTTTTCTTCAGGCTGATAGATAATGAAGATATGTTCTGATGGTGGTGACAGAGGAGCACGATTGTCTCCGTGGCGCAATCAGCTAGCACCATCGGCTGTTAACCGAAAGGTTGTAGGTTCAAGCCTACCCAGTGGTGGTGCGGCGCTTTTTTTTCTTTGAGCAGATAGCTTTGAAGATTTGTTCTGATGGCGGTGAGAGTGGAGCACGACTGTCTCCGTGGCGCAAGTGGCTAGCGCGATCGGCTGTTAACCGAAAGGTTGGAGGCACGAGCCCACCCGGTGGTGGTGCGGCGCTTTTTTTTCTTTGGGCTGATAGCTCTGAAGAAATGTTCTGACGCTGGTGAGAGTGGAGCACGACTGTCTCCGTGGCACAATTGGCTATGCGATCGGCTGTTAACCGAAAGGTTGGAGGTTCGAGCCCTCCCGGGAGTGGTGTGTTGCTTTTTTTTTTTGGGCTGATACCTTTGAAGATATGTTCTGATGATGTTGAGAGTTGAGCAGGACTGTCTCCGTGGCGCAATTGGCTGGCGCGATTGGCTGTTAACCGAAAGGTTGGAGGTACGAGCTCACATGGTGTTGGTGCGGCGCATTTATTTCTTTGGGCTGATAGCTTTGAAGATATGTTCTGATGGTGGTGAGAGTGGAGCACGACTGTCTCCGTGGCGCGATTGGCTAGCGCGATCGGCTGTTAACCGAAAAGTTGGAGGTACGAGCCCACCTGGTGGTGGTGTGGCGCTTTTTTTTGTTTGGGCTGATAGCTCTGAAGAAATGTTCTGACGATGGTGAGAGTGGAGCACGACTGTCTCCGTGGCGCAATTGGCTATGCGATCGGCTGTTAACTGAAACGGTGGAGGTTCGAGCCCTCCCGGGAGTGGTGTGTTGCTTTTTCTTCTTTGGGCTGATAGCTATGAAGATATGTTCTGGTGGTGGTGAGAGTGGAGCAGGACTGTCTCCGTGGCGCGATTGGCCAGTACCATCGGCTGTTAACCGGATTGTTGGAGGTACGAGCTCATCCGGTGGTGGTGTGGCGCTTTTTTTTCTTTGGACTGATAGCTTTGAAGATATGTCCTGATGGCGGTGAGAGTGGAGCACGACTGTCTCCGTGGTGCAATTGGCTAGCGCGATCGGCTGTTAAACGAAAGGTTGGAGGTACGAGCCCACCCGGTGGTGGTGCGGCGCTTTTTTTTCTTTGGGCTGATAGCTTTGAAGATAGGTTCTCATGGTGGTCAGAGTGGAGCAGGACTGTCTCCGTGGCGCAATTGGCTACCGCGATAGGCTGTTAACCGAAAGGTTGAAGGTACGAGCCACCCGGCGGAGGTGAGGTGCTTTTTTTTCTTTAGGCTGATAGATTTGAAGATATGTTCTGATGGTGGTGAGAGAGGAGCACGAGTGTCTCCGTGGTGCAATTGGCTCGCGCGATCAGCTGTTAAACGAAAGGTTGGAGGTACGAGCCCACCCGGTGGTGGTGCGGCGCTTTTTTTTTCTTTGGGCTGATAGCTTTGAAGATAGGTTCTGATGGTGGTGAGAGTGGAGCACGACTGTCTCCGTGGCGCAATGGGCTATTCGATCGGCTGTTAACAGAAAGGTTGGATGTTGGAGCCCTCCCGGGAGTGGTGTGTTGCTTTTTTTTCTTTGGGCTGATAGCTTTGAAGATAGGTTCTCATGGTGGTGAGAGTGGAGCAGGACTGTCTCCGTGACGCAATTGGCTACCGCGATAGGCTGTTAACCGAAAGGTTGGAGGTACGAGCCCACATGGTGTTGGTGCGGCGCATTTTTTTTTCTTTGGGCGGATAGCTTTGAAGATATGTTCTGATGGTGGTGAGAGTGGAGCACGACTGTCTCCGTGGCGCAATTGGCTAGCGCGATCGGCTGTTAACCGAAAGGTTGGAGGTTCGAGCCCTCCCGCGAGTAGTGTGTTGCTTTTTTTTCTTTGGGCTGACAGCTTTGAAGATATGTTCTGTTGGTGGTGAGGGTGGAACAGGACTATCTCCCTGGCGCAATTGGCCACCGCGATCGGCTGTTAACCGAAAGGTTGGAGGTTCGAGCCCACCCGGTGGTGGTGCGGCGCTTTTTTTCTTTGGGCTGGTAACTTTGAAGATATGTTCTGATGGGGCTGAGAGTGGAGCACGACTGTCTCCGTGGCGCAATTGGCTAGCGCGATCGGCTGTTAACCGAGAGGTTGGAGGTACGAGCCCACCCGGTGGTGGTGCGGCGCTTTTTTTTCTTTGGGCTGATAGCTCTGAAGAAATGTTCTGCCGGTGGTTAGAGTGGAGCACGACTGTCTCCGTGGCGCAACTGGCTACGCGATCGGCTGTTAACGGAAAGGTTGGAGGTTCGAGCCCTACCGGGAGTGGTGTGTTGCTATTTTTTCTTTGGGCTGATAGCTTTGAAAATATGTTCTGATGGCGGTGAGTGGCATAGGACTGTCTCCGTGGCGCAATTGGCTAGCGCGATCGGCTGTTAATCGAAAGGTTGGAGGTACGAGCCCACCCGGTGGTGGTGCGGCGCTTTTTTTTTCTTTGGGCTGATTGCTTTGAAGATATGTTCTGATGGTGGTGAGAGTGGAGCACGACTGTCTCCGTGGCGCAATTGGCTAGCGCGATCGGCCTTTAACCGAAAGATTGGAGGTTCGAGCCCACCCGGTGGTGGTGCGGCGCTTTTTTTTTGGCTGATAGCTTTGAAGATATGTTCTGATGGTGGTGAGAGTGGAGCACGACTGTCTCCGTGGCGCAATTGGCTAGCGCGATCGGCTGTTAACCGAAAAGTTGGAGGAACGAGCCCACCTGGTGGTGGTGTGGCGCTTTTTTTTTGTTTGGGCTGATAGCTCTGAAGAAATGTTCTGACGATGGTGAGAGTGGAGCACGACTGTCTCCGTGGCGCAATTGGCTATGCGATCGGCTGTTAACTGGAACGGTGGAGGTTCGAGCCCTCCCGGGAGTGGTGTGTTGCTTTTTTTTCTTTGGGCTGATAGCTATGAAGATATGTTCTGGTGGTGGTGAGAGTGGAGCAGGACTGTCTCCGTGGCGCGATTGGCCAGTACCATCGGCTGTTAACCGGAATGTTGGAGGTACGAGCTCATCCGGTGGTGGTGTGGCGCTTTTTTTCTTTGGACTGATAGCTTTGAAGATATGTCCTGATGGCGGTGAGAGTGGAGCACGACTGTCTCCGTGGTGCAATTGGCTAGCGCGATCGGCTGTTAAACGAAAGGTTGGAGGTACGAGCCCACCCGGTGGTGGTGCGGCGCTTTTTTTTCTTTGGGCTGATAGCTTTGAAGATAGGTTCTCATGGTGGTCAGAGTGGAGCAGGACTGTCTCCGTGGCGCAATTGGCTACCGCGATAGGCTGTTAACCGAAAGGTTGCAGGTACGAGCCACCCGGCGGAGGTGAGGTGCTTTTTTTTCTTTTGGCTGATAGATTTGAAGATATGTTCTGATGGTGGTGAGAGAGGAGCACGACTGTCTCCGTGGCGCAATCAGCTAGCACCATCGGCTGTTAACCGAAAGGTAAGAGGTACGAGCCCATCCGGTGGTGGTGCGGCGCTTTTTTTTCTTTGGGCTGATAGCTTTGAAGATATGTTCTGATGGTGGTGAGAGTAGAGCAGGACTGTCTCCGTGGCGCAATTGGCTACCGTGATAGGCTGTTAACCGAAAGGTTGGAGGTACGAGCCCACCCAGTGGAGGTGAGGCGCTTTTTTTTCTTTGGGCTGATAGCTTTGAAGATAGGTTCTCATGGTGGTCAGAGTGGAGCAGGACTGTCTCCGTGGCGCAATTGGCTACCGCGATAGGCTGTTAACCGAAAGGTTGCAGGTACGAGCCACCCGGCGGAGGTGAGGTGCTTTCTTTCTTTAGGCTGATAGCTTTGAAGATATGTTCTGATGGTGATGGGAGTGGAGCACGACTGTCTCCTTGGCGAAATTGGCTAGCGCGATCGGCTGTTAACCGGCAGGTTGGAGGTTCATGCCCACCCAGTGGTGGTGCGGCGCTTTTTTTCCTTTGGGCTGATAGCTCTGAAGAAATGTTCTGACGGTGGTGAGAGTGGAGCACGACTGTCTTCGTGGCGCAATTGGCTATGCGATCGGCTGTTATTTGAAAGGTTGGAGGTTCAAGCCTACCCAGTGGTGGTGCGGCGCTTTTTTTTCTTTGAGCTGATAGCTTTGAAGATTTGTTCTGATGGCGGTCAGAGTGGAGCACGACTGTCTCCGTGGCGCAAGTGGCTAGCGCGATCGGCTGTTAACCGAAAGGTTGGAGGCACGAGCCCACCCGGTGGTGGTGCGGCGCTTTTTTTTCTTTGGGCTGATAGCTCTGAAGAAATGTTCTGACGCTGGTGGGAGTGGAGCACGACTTTCTCCGTGGCACAATTGGCTATACGATCGGCTGTTAACCGAAAGGTTGGAGGTTCGAGCCCTCCCGGGAGTGGTGTGTTGCTTTTTTTCTTTGGGCTGATAGCTTTGAAGATATGTTCTGATAGCGGTGAGAGTGGAACAGGACTGTCTCCATGGCGCTATTCGCTAGCGCGATTGGCTGTTAACCGAAACGTTGGAGGTTCGAGCCCACCCGATGGTGGTGCGGCGCATTTTTTTCTTTAGGCTGATAGCTTTGGAGATATGTTCTGTTGGTGGTGAGAAAGGAGCACGACTCTCTCCGTGGCGCAATTTGCTAGCGCGATCGGCTGTTAACCAAAAGGTTGGAGGTTCGAGCCCACCCGGTGGTGGTGCGGCGCTTTTTTTTCTTTGGGCTGATAGCTCTGAAGAAATGTTCTGACGGTAGTGAGAGTGGAGCATGACTGTCTCCGTGGCGCAATTGGCTAGCGCGATGGGCTGTTAACCGAAAGGTTGGAGGTTCGAGCCCACCCGATGATGGTGCGGCGCTTTTTTTTCTTTGGGCTGATAGCTTTGAAGATATGTTCTGATGGTGGTGAGAGTGGAGCAGGACTGTCTCCGTGGCGCAATCGGCTAGCGCGATCGGCTGGTAACCGAAAGTTTGGAGGTTCGAGCCCATGCGGTGGTGGAGTGGGGCTTTTTTTTCTTTGGGCTGATAGCTTTGAAGATATGTTGTGATGGTGGTGAGAGTGGAGCACGACTGTCTCCGTGGCGCAATTGGCTAGCGCGATGGGCTGTTAACTGAAAGGTTGGAGGTTCGAGCCCTCCCAGGAGTGGTGTGTTGCTTTTTTTTCTTTGGGTTGATAGCTTTGAAGATATGTTCTGATGGTGGTGAGAGTGGAACAGGACTGTCTCCATGGCGCAATTGGCTAGCACCATCGGCTGTTAGCCGAAAGGTTGGAAGTTCGAGCCCACCCGGTGGTGGTGCGGCGCTTTTTTTTCTTTGGCTCATAGCTCTGAAGAAATATTCTGACGGTGGTGAGAGTGGAGCACGACTGTCTCCGTGGCGCAATAGGCTAGCGCGATTGGCTGTTAACCGAAACGTTGGAGGTGCGAGCCCACCCGATGGTGGTGCGGCGCTTTTTTTTCTTTGGGCTGATAGCTCTGAAGAAATGTTCTGACGGTGGTGAGAGTGGAGCCGGACTGTCTCCGATGCGGAAGTGGCTAGCGCGATCGGCTGTTAACCGAAAGGTTGGAGGTTCGAGCCCACCCGGGAGAGGTGTGTTGCTTTTTGCTTTGCGCTGATAGCTTTGAACATATGTTCTGGTGGTGGTGAGAGTGGAGCGGGGCTGTCTCCATGGCGCAATTGGCTAGCGCGATCGGCTCTTAACCGAAAGGTTGGAGGTTCGAGCCCACCCGGTGGTGGTGCAGCGCTTTTTTTCTTTCGGCTGATAGCTTTGAAGATATGTTCTGATGGTGGTGAGAGTGGAGCACGACTCTCTCCATGGCGCAATTGGCTAGCGTGATCGACTGTTAAGCGAAAGTATGGAGGTTTGAGCCTACCCGGTGGTGGTGCGGCGCTTTTTTTTTCTTTAGGCTGATAGCTCTGAAGAAATGTTCTGACGGCGGTGAGAGTGGAGCACGACTCTCTCCGTGGCGCAATTTGCTAGCGCGATCGGCTGTTAACCAAAAGGTTGAAGGTTCGAGCCCACCCGGTGGTGGTGCGGCGCTTTTTTTTCTTTGGGCTGATAGCTCTGAAGAAATGTTCTGACGGTAGTGAGAGTGAAGCATGACTGTCTCCGTGGCGCAATTGGCTAGCGCGATGGGCTGTTAACCGAAAGGTTGGAGGTTCGAGCCCTCCCGGGAGTGGTGTGTTGCTTTTTTCTTTGCGATGATAGCTTTGAAGTTATGTTCTGATGGTGGTGAGAGTGGAGCACGACTGTCTCCGTGGCGTAATTGGCTAGCGCGATGGGCTATTGACCGAAATGTTGGACGCTCGAGCCCACCCGGTGGTGGTGCGGCGCTTTTTTTCCTTTGGGCTGATAGCTCTGAAGAAATGTTCTGACGGTGGTGAGAGTGGAGCACGACTGTCTCCGTGGCGCAATTGGCTAGCGTGATCGGCTGTTAACTGAAAGGTTTGAGGTTCAAGCCCTCCCAGGAGTTGTGTGTTGCTTTTTTTTCTTAGGGCTGATAGCTTTGAAGATATGTTGTGATGGTGGTGAGAGTGGAACAGGACTGTCTCCATGGCGCAATTGGCTAGCGCGATCGGCGGTTAACCGAAAGGTTGGAGGATCGAGCCCACCCGGTGGTGGTGCGGCGCTTTTTTTTTCTTTGGGCTCATAGCTCTGAAGAAATATTCTGACGGTGGTGAGAGTGGAGCACGATTGTCTCCGTGGCGCAATTGGCTAGCGCGATTGGCTGTTAATCGAAACGTTGGAGGTTCGAGCCCACCCGATGGTGTTGCGGCGCTTTTTTGTCTTTGGGCTGATAGCTCTGAAGAAATGTTCTGACGGTGGTGAGAGTGGAGCAGGACTGTCTCCGTGGCGCAATTGGCTAGCGCGATCGGCTGTTAACCGAAAGGTTGGAGGTTCGAGCTCTCCCGGGAGTGGTGTGTTGCTTTTTTCTTTGCGCTGATAGCTTTGAAGATATGTTGTGATGGTGGTCGGAGTGGAGCACGACTGTCTCCGTGACGCAATTGGCTAGCGCGGTCGGCTGTTAACCAAAAGTTTGGAGGTTCGAGCCCTCCGGGGAGTGGTGTGTTGCTTTTTTTTCTTTGCGCTTATAGCTTTGAAGATATGTTCTGATGGTGGTGAGAGTGGAGCACGACTGTCTCCGTGGCGTAATTGGCTAGCGCGATGGGGTATTAACCGAAAGGTTGGAGGTTCGAGCCCACCCAGCGGTGGTGCGGCGCTTTTTTTTCTTTGGGCTGATAGCTCTGAAGAATTGTTCTGACGGTGGTGAGAGTGGAGCACGACTGTCTCCGTGGCGTAATTGGCTAGCGCGATGGGCTATTAACCGAAAGGTTGGACGCTCGAGCCCACCCGGTGGTGGTGCGGCGCTTTTTTCCTCTGGGCTGATAGCTCTGAAGAAATGTTCTGACGGTGGTGAGAGTGGAGCACGACTGTCTCCGTGGCGCGATTGGCTAGCGCGATCGGCTGTTAACCGAAAGGTTGGAGGTTCGAGCCCACCTGGTGGTGGTGCGGTGCTTTTTTTTCTTTGGGCTGTTAGCTCTGAAGAAATGTTCTGACGGTGGTGAGAGTGGAGCACGACTGTCTCCGTGGCACAATTGCTAGCGCGATGGGCTGTTAACTGAAAGGTTGGAGGTTCGAGCCCTCCCAGGAGTGGTGTGTTGCTTTTTTTTCTTTGGGCTGATAGCTTTGAAGATATGTTCTGATAGCGGTGAGAGTGGAACAGGACTGTCTCCATGGCGCAATTGGCTAGCGCGATTGGCTGTTAACCGAAACGTTGGAGGTTCGAGCCCACCCGATGGTGGTGGGGCGCATTTTTTTCTTTGGGCTGATAGCTCTGAAGAAATGTTCTGACGGTGGTGAGAGTGGAGCCGGACTGTCTCCGATGCGGAAGTGGCTAGCGCGATCGGCTGTTAACCGAAAGGTTTGAGGTTCGAGCCCACCCGGGAGAGGTGTGTTGCTTTTTTCTTTGCGCTGATAGCTTTTAACATATGTTCTGGTGGTGGTGAGAGTGGAGCGGGACTGCCTCCGTGGCGCAATTGGCTAGCGCGTTCGGCTCTTAACCGAAAGGTTGGAGGTTCGAGCCCACCCGGTGGTGGTGCAGCGCTTTTTTTCTTTCGGCTGATAGCTTTGAAGATATGTTCTGATGGTGGTGAGAGTGGAGCACGACTCTCTTCATGGCGCAATTGGCTAGCGTGATCGACTGTTAAGCGAAAGTATGGAGGTTTGAGCCCACCCGGTGGTGGTGCGGCGCTTTATTTTTCTTTGGGCTGATAGCTCCGAAGAAATGTTCTGACGATGGTGAGAGTGGAGCATGACTGTCTCCGTGGCGCAATTGGCTAGCGCTATGGGCTGTTAACTGAAAGGTTGGAGGTTCGAGCCCTCCCAGGAGTGGTGTGTTGCTTTTTTTTCTTTGGGCTGATAGCTTTGAAGATATGTTCTGATGCTGGTGAGAGTGAAACAGGACTGTCTTCATGGCGCAATTGGCTAGCGCCATCAGCTGTTAACCGAAAGGTTGGAGGTTCGAGCCCACCCGGTGGTGGTGCGGCGCTTTTTTTTCTTTGGCTCATAGCTCTGAAGAAATATTCTGACGGTGGTCAGAATGGAGCCGGACTGTCTCCGATGCGGAAGTGGCTAGCGCGATCGGCTGTTAACCGAAATGTTGGAGGTTCGAGCCCACCCGGGAGTGGTGTGCTGCTTTTTCCTTTGCGCTGATAGCTTTGAACATATGTTCTGGTGGTGGTGAGAGTGGAGCGGGACTGTCTCCGTAGCGCGATTGGCTAGCGCGATCGGCTGTTAACCAAAAGTTTGGAGGTTCGAGCCCTCCCGGGAGTGGTGTGTTGCTTTTTTTTGCGCTTATAGCTTTGAAGATATGTTCTGGCAGTAGTGAGAGTGGAGCAGAACTGTCTCCGTGGCGATATTGGCTAGCGCGATGGGCTGTTAACCGAAAGGTTGGAGGTTCGAGCCCACCCGATGGTGGTGCGGCGCTTTTTTTCTTTGGGCTGATAGCTCTGGAGAAATGTTCTGACGGTGGTGAGAGTGGAGCATGACTGTCTCCTTGGCGCAATTGGCTAGCGCGATCGGCTGTTAACCGAAAGGTTGGAGGTTCGAGCCCACCCGGTGGTGGTGCGGCGCTTTTTTCCACTGGGCTGATAGCTTTGAAGAAATGTTATGACGGTGGTGAGAGTGGAGCACGACTGTCTCCGTGGCGCAATTGGCTAGCGCGATCGGCTGTTAACCTAAAGGTTGGAGGTTCGAGCCATCCCGGGAGTGGTGTGTTGCTTTTTTTTCTTTGGGCTGATAGCTTTGAAGATATGTTCTGATGGTGGTGAGAGTGTAGCAGGACTGTCTCCATGGCGCAATTGGCTAGCGCGATCGGCTGTTAACCGGAAAGTTGGAGGTTCGAGCCCACCCGGTGGTGGTGCGGCGCTTTTTTTTCTTTGGGCTGATAGCTCTGAAGAAATGTTCTGACGGTGGTGAGAGTGGAGCACGACTGTCTCCGTGGCGCTATTAGCTAGCGCGATTGGCTGTTAACTGAAACGTTGGAGGTTCGAGCCCACCCGATGGTGGTGCGGCGCTTTTTTTTCTTTGGGCTGATAGCTCTGAAAAAATGTTCTGACGGTGGTGAGTGTGGAGCAGGACTGTCTCCGTGGCGCAATTGGCTAGCGCGATCGGCTGTTAACCGAAAGGTTGGAGGTTCGAGCTCTCCCGGGAGTGCTGTGTTGCTTTTTTCTTTGCGCTGATAGCTTTGAAGATATGTTGTGATGGTGGTGGGAGTGGAGCACGACTGTCTCCGTGGCGCGATTGGCTAGCGCGGTCGGCTGTTAACCAAAAGTTTGGAGGTTCGAGCCCTCCCGGGAGTGGTGTGTTGCTTTTATTTTCTTTGCGCTTTTAGCTTTGAAGATATGTTCTGAGGGTGGTGAGGGTGGAGCACGACTGTCTCCGTGGTGTAATTGGCTAGCGCGATGGGGTATTAACCGAAAGGTCGGAGGTTCGAGCCCACCCGGTGTTGGTGCGGCGCTTTTTTTTCTTTGGGCTGATAGCTGTGAAGAAATGTTCGGACGGTGGTGAGAGTGGAGCGCGACTGTCTCCGTGGCGTAATTGGCTAGCGCGATGGGCTATTAACCGAAAGGTTGGAGGTTCGAGCCCTCCCAGGAGTGGTGTGTTGCTTTTTTTTCTTTGGGCTGATAGCTTTGAAGATATGTTCTGATGGTGGTGAGAGTGGAACAGGACTGTCTCCATGGCGCAATTGGCTAGCGCGATCGGCTGTTAACCGAAAGGTTGGAGGTTCGAGCCCACCCCGGAGTGGTGTGTTGCTTTTTTCTTTGCGCTGATAGCTTTGAAGATATGTTTTGATGGTGGTGGGAGTGGAGCACGACTGTCTCCGTGGCGCAATTGGCTAGCGCGGTCGGCTGTTAACCAAAAGTTTGGAGGTTCGAGTCCTCCCGGGAGTGGTGTGTTGCCTTTTTTTTCTTTGCGCTTATAGCTTTGAAGATATGTTCTGATGGTGGTGAGAGTGGAGCACGACTGTCTCCGTGGCGTAATTGGCTAGCGCGATGGGCTATTAACCGAAAGGTTGGAGGTTCGAGCCCTCCCAGGAGTGGTGTGTTGCTTTTTTTTCTTTGGGCTGATAGCTTTGAAGATATGTTCTGATGGTGGTGAGAGTGGAACAGGACTGTCTCCGTGGCGCAATTGGCTAGCGCGATCGGCTGTTAACCGAAAGGTTGGAGGTTCGAGCTCTCCCGGGAGTGGTGTGTTGCTTTTTTCTTTGCGCTGATAGCTTTGAACATATGTTCTGGTGGTGGTGAGAGTGGAGCGGGACTGTCTCCGTGGCGCAATTGGCTAGCGCGATCGGCTCTTCACCGAAAGGTTGGAGGTTCGAGCCCACCCGGTGGTGGTGCAGCGCTTTTTTTCTTTCGGCTGATAGCTTTGAAGATATGTTCTGATGGTGGTGAGAGTGGAGCACGACTCTCTTCATGGCGCAATTGGCTAGCGTGATCGACTGTTAAGCGAAAGTATGGAGGTTTGAGCCCACCCGGTGGTGGTGCGGCGCTTTTTTTTTTCTTTGGGCTGATAGCTCTGAAGAAATTTTCTGACGGTGGTGAGAGTGGAGCATGACTGTCTCCGTGGCGCAATTTGCTAGCGCGATGAGCTGTTAACTGAAAGGTTGGAGGTTCGAGCCCTCCCGGGAGTGGTGTGTTGCTTTTTTTTTGGGCTGATAGTTTAGGATATGTTCTGATGATGGTGAGAGTGGAGCAGGACTGTCTCCGTGGCGCAATCGGCTAGCGCGATCGGCTGGTAACCGAAAGTTTGGAGGTTCGAGCTCTCCCGGGAGTGGTGTGTTGCTTTTTTCTTTGCGCTGATAGCTTTGAAGATATGTTGTGATGGTGGTGGGAGTGGAGCACGACTGTCTCCGTGGCGCAATTGGCTAGCGCGGTCGGCTGTTAACCAAAAGTTTGGAGGTTCGAGCCCTCCCGGGAGTGGTGTGTTGCTTTTTTTTCTTTGCGCTTATAGCTTTGAAGATATGTTCTGACGGTAGTGAGAGTGGAGCATGACTGTCTCCTTGGCGCAATTGGCTAGCGCGATCGGCTGTTAACCGAAAGGTTGGAGGTTCGAGCCCTCCCGGGAGTGGTGTGTTGCTTTTTTCTTTGCGCTGATAGCTTTGAAGTTATGTTCTGATGGTGGTGAGAGTGGAGCACGACTGTCTCCGTGGCGTAATTGGCTAGCGCGATGGGCTATTGACCGAAATGTTGGACGCTCGAGCCCACCCGGTGGTGGTGCGGCGCTTTTTTTCCTTTGGGCTGATAGCTCTGAAGAAATGTTCTGACGGTGGTGATAGTGGAGCACGACTGTCTCCGTGGCGCAATTGGCTAGCGTGATCGGCTGTTAACTGAAAGGTTTGAGGTTCAAGCCCTCCCGGGAGTGGTGTGTTGCTTTTTTTCTTTGGGCTGATAGCTTTGAAGATATGTTCTGATGGTGGTGAGAGTGTAGCAGGACTGTCTCCATGGCGCAATTGGCTAGCGCGATTGGCTGTTAACTGAAACGTTGGAGGTTCGAGCCCACCCGGTGGTGGTGCGGGGGGTTTTTTTTGGCCTGATAGCTCTGAATAAATGTTCTGACGGTGGTGAGAGTGGAGCACGACTGTCTCCGTGGCGCTATTGGCTAGCGCGATTGGCTGTTAACTGAAACGTTGGAGGTTCGAGCCCACCCGATGGTGGTGCGGCGCTTTTTTTTCTTTGGGCTGATAGCTCTGAAAAAATGATCTGACGGTGTTGAGAGTGGAGCAGGACTGTCTCCGTGGCGCAATTGGCTAGCGCGATCGGCTGTTAACCAAAAGGTTGGAGGTTCGAGCTCTCCCGGGAGTGGTGTGTTGCTTTTTTCTTTGCGCTGATAGCTTTGAAGATATGTTGTGATGGTGGTCGGAGTGGAGCACGACTGTCTCCGTGACGCAATTGGCTAGCGCGGTCGGCTGTTAACCAAAAGTTTGGAGGTTCGAGCCCTCCGGGGAGTGGTGTGTTGCTTTTTTTTCTTTGCGCTTATAGCTTTGAAGATATGTTCTGATGGTGGTGAGAGTGGAGCACGACTGTCTCCGTGGCGTAATTGGCTAGCGCGATGGGGTATTAACTGAAAGGTTGGAGGTTCGAGCCCACCCAGCGGTGGTGCGGCGCTTTTTTTTCTTTGGGCTGATAGCTCTGAAGAAATGTTCTGACGGTGGTGAGAGTGGAGCACGACTGTTTCCATGGCGCAATTGGCTAGCGCGATCGGCTGTTAACCGAAAGGTTGGAGGTTCGAGCCCACCTGGTGGTGGTGCGGTGCTTTTTTTTCTTTGGGCTGTTAGCTCTGAAGAAATGTTCTGACGGTGGTGAGAGTGGAGCACGACTGTCTCCGTGGCACAATTGCTAGCGCGATGGGCTGTTAACTGAAAGGTTGGAGGTTCGAGCACTCCCAGAAGTGGTGTGTTGCTTTTTTTTCTTTGGGCTGATAGCTTTGAAGATATGTTCTGATAGCGGTGAGAGTGGAACAGGAGTGTCTCCATGGCGCAATTGGCTAGCGCGATTGGCTGTTAACCGAAACGTTGGAGGTTCGAGCCCACCCGATGGTGGTGCGGCGCATTTTTTTCTTTGAGCTGATAGCTCTGAAGAAATGTTCTGACGGTGGTGAGAGTGGAGCCGGACTGTCTCCGATGCGGAAGTGGCTAGCGCGATCGGCTGTTAACCGAAAGGTTTGAGGTTCGAGCCCACCCGGGAGAGGTGTGTTGCTCTTTTCTTTGCGCTGATAGCTTTGAACATATGTTCTGGTGGTGGTGAGAGTCGAGCGGGACTGCCTCCGTGGCGCAATTGGCTAGCGCGTTCGGCTCTTAACCGAAAGGTTGGAGGTTCGAGCCCACCCGGTGGTGGTGCAGCGCTTTTTTTTTTTCGGCTGATAGCTTTGAAGATATGTTCTAATGGTGGTGAGAGTGGAGCACGACTCCCTTCATGGCGCAATTGGCTAGCGTGATCGACTGTTAAGCGAAAGTATGGAGATTTGAGCCCACCCGGTGGTGGTGCGGCGCTTTATTTTTCTTTGGGCTGATAGCTCTGAAGAAATGTTCTGACGATGGTGAGAGTGGAGCATGACTGTCTCCGTGGCGCAATTGGCTAGCGCTATGGGCTGTTAATTGAAAGGTTGGAGGTACGAGCCCACCCGGTGGTGGTGCGGCGCTTTTTTTTCTTTGGGCTGATAGCTTTGAAAATATGTTCTGATGGCGGTGAGTGGCGCAGGACTGTCTCCGTGGCGCTATTGGCTAGCGCGATCGGCTGTTAATCGAAAGCTTGGAGGTACGAGCTCACCCGGTGGTGGTGCGGCGCTTTTTTTTCTTTGGGCTGATAGCTTTGAAGATATGTTCTGATGGTGGTGAGAGTGGAGCACGACTGTCTCCGTGGCGCAATTGGCTAGCGCGATCGGCCTTTAAACGAAAGGTTGGAGGTTCGAGCCCACCCGGTGGTGGTGCGGCGCTTTTTTTTTGGCTGATAGCTTTGAAGATATGTTCTGATGGTGGTGAGAGTGGAGCACGACTGTCTCCGTGGCGCAATTGGCTAGTGCCGTCGGCTGTTAACCGAAAGGTTGGAGGTACGAGTCCATCCGGTTGTGGTGCGGCGTTTTTTTTCTTTGGGCTGATAGCTTTGAAGCTATGTCCTCATGGTGGTGAGAGTGGAGCATGACTGTCTCCGTGGCGCAATTGGCTAGCGCGATCGGCCTTTAACCGAAAGGTTGGAGGTTCGAGCCCACCCGGTGGTGGTGCGGCGCTTTTTTTTTGGCTGATAGCTTTGAAGATATGTTCTGATGGTGGTGAGAGTGGAGCACGACTGTCTCCGTGGCGCAATTGGCTATGCGATCGGCTGTTAACCGAAAGGTTGGAGGTTCGAGCCCTCCCGGGAGTGGTGTGTTGCTTTTTTTCTTTGGGCTGATAGCTTTGAAGATATGTTCTGATGGTGTTGAGAGTGGAACAGGACTGTCTCCGTGGCGCAATTGGCTGGCGCGATCGGCTGTTAACCGAAAGGTTGGAGGTACGAGCCCACATGGTGTTGGTGCGGCGCATTTTTTTTCTTTGGGCTGATAGCTTTGAAGATGTGTTCTGATGGTGGTGAGAGTGGAGCACGACTGTCTCCGTGGCGCAACTGGCTAGCGCGATCGGCTGTTAACCGAAAGGTTGGAGGTTCGAGCCCTCCCGCGAGTAGTGTGTTGCTTTTTTTTCTTTGGGCTGACAGCTTTGAAGATATGTTCTGTTGGTGGTGAGGGTGGAGCAGGACTATCTCCGTGGCGCAATTGGCTACCGCGATCGGCTGTCAACCGAAAGGTTGGAGGTTCGAGCCCACGCGGTAGTGGTGCAGCGCTTTTTTTCTTTGGGCTGATAACTTTGAAGATATGTTTTGATGGGGCTGAGAGTGGAGCACGACTGTCTCCGTGGCGCAATTGGCTAGCGCGATCGGGTGTTAACCGAGAGGTTGGAGGTACGAGCCCACGCGGTGGTGGTGCGGCGCTTTTTTTTCTTTGGGCTGGTAGCTCTTAAGAAATGTTCTGCCGGTGGTTAGAGTGGAGCACGACTGTCTCCGTGGCGCAACTGGCTACGCGATCGGCTGTTAACGGAAAGGTTGGAGGTTCGAGCCCTACCGGGAGTGGTGTGTTGCTATTTTTTCTTTGGGCTGATAGCTTTGAAGATAGGTTCTAATGGTGGTGAGAGGGAGCAGGACTGTCTCTGTGGCGCAATTGGCTACCGCGATAGGCTGTTAACCGAAAGGTTGCAGGTTCGAGCCCTCCGGGAGTGGTGTGTTGCTTTTTATTCTTTGGGCTGATAGCTTTGAAGATATGTTCTGGTGGTGGTGAGAGTGGAGCAGGACTGTCTCCGTGGCGCAATTGGCTAGTACCATCGGCTGTTAACCGAAAGGTTGGAGGTACGAGCCCATGCGGTTGTGGTGCGGCGCTTTTTTTTGGGCTGATAGCTTTGAAGATATGTCCTGATGGTGGTGAGAGTGGAGCACGACTGTCTCCGTGGTGCAATTGGCTAGCGCGATCGGTTGTTAAACGAAAGGTTGGAGGTACGAGCCCACTTGGTGGTGGTGCGGCGCTTTTTTTTTCTTTGGGCTGATAGCTTTGAAGATAGGTTCTGATGGTGGTGAGAGTGGAGCACGACTGTCTCCGTATCGCAATTGGCTATTTGATCGGCTGTTAACTGAAAGGTTGGATGTTCGAGCCCTCCCGGGAGTGGTGTGTTGCTTTTTTTTCTTTGGGCTGATAGCTTTGAAGATAGGTTCTCATGGTGGTGAGAGTGGAGCAGGACTGTCTCCGTGACGCAATTGGCTACCGCGATAGGCTGTTAACCGAAAGGTTGCAGGTACGAGCCACCCGGGGAGGTCAGGCGCTTTGTTTTCTTTAGGCTGATAGCTTTGAAAATATGTTCTGATGGTGGTGAGAGTGGAGCAGGACTGTCTCCGTGGCGCAATTGGCTAGCGCGATCGGCTGTTAATCGAAAGGTTGGAGGTACGAAACCACCCGGTGGTGGTGCGGCGCTTTTTTTTTCTTTGGGCTGATAGCTTTGAAGATATGTTCTGATGGTGGTGAAAGTGGAGCACGACTGTCTCCGTGGCGCAATTGTCTAGCGTGATCGGCCTTTAACCGTAAAGTTGGAGGTTCGAGCCCACCCGGTGTTGGTGCGGCGCTTTTTTTCGGCTGATAGCTTTGAAGATATGTTCTGATGGTGGTGAGGGTGGAGCACGACTGTCTCCGTGGCGCAATTGGCTATGCGATCGGCTGTTAACGGAAAGGTTGGAGGTTCGAGCCCTACCGGGAGTGGTGTGTTGCTTTTTTTCTTTGGGCTGATAGCTTTGAAGATATGTTCTGATGGTGTTGAGAGTGGAGCAGGACTGTCTCCATGGCGCAATTGGCTGGCGCGATCGGCTGTTAACCGAAAGGTTGGAGGTACGAGCCCACATGGTGTTGGTGCGGCGCATTTTTTTTCTTTGGGCTGATAGCTTTGAAGATATGTTCTGATGGTGGTGAGAGTGGACCACGACTGTCTCCGTGGCGCAATTGGCTAGCGCGATCGGCTGTTAACCGAAAGGTTGGAGGTTCGAGCCCTCCCGCGAGTAGTGTGTTGCTTTTTTTTCTTTGGGCCGACAGCTTTGAAGATATGTTCTGATGGCGGCGAGAGTGGCGCAGGACTGACTCCGTGGCGCAATTGGCTAGCGCGATCGGCTGTTAATCGAAAGGTTGAAGGTACGAGCTCACCCGGTGGTGGTGCGGCGCTTTTTTTTCTTTGGGCTGATAGCTTTGAAGATATGTTCTGATGGTGGTGAGAATGGGGCGCGACTGTCTCCGTGGCGCAATTGGCTAGCGCGGTCGGCTGTTAACCGAAAAGTTGGAATTAGACCCCACCCGGTGGTGGTGCGGCGCTTTTTTTTTCTTTGGGCTGATAGCTTTGAAGATATGTCCTGATGGTGGTGAGAGTGGAGCACGACTGTCTCCGTGGTGCAATTGGCTAGCGCGATCGGCTGTTAAACGAAAGGTTGGAGGTACGAGCCCACCCGGTGGTGGTGCTGCGCTTTTTTTATTTGGGCTGAAAGCTTTGAGGATATGTTCTGATGGTGGTGAGAGTGGAGCACGACTGTCTCCGTGGCGCAATTGGCTATTCGATCGGCTTTTAACTGAAAGGTTGGATGTTTGAGCCCTCCCGGGAGTGATGTGTTGCTTTTTTTTCTTTGGGCTGATAGCTTTGAAGATAGGTTCTAATGGTGGTGAGAGTGGAGCAGGTCTGTCTCTGTGGCGCAATTGGCTACCGCGATAGGCTGTTAACCGAAAGGTTGCAGGTTCGAGCCCTCCCGGGAGTGGTGTGTTGCTTTTTATTCTTTGGGCTGATAGCTTTGAAGATATGTTCTGGTGGTGGTGAGAGTGGAGCAGGACTGTCTCCGTGGCGCAATTGGCTAGTACGATCGGCTGTTAACCGAAAGGTTGGAGGTACGAGCCCATCCGGTTGTGGTGCGGCGCTTTTTTTCTTTGGGCTGATAGCTTTGAAGATATGTTTTGATGGGGCTGAGAGTGGAGCACGACTGTCTCCGTGGCGCAATTGGCTAGCGCGATCGGGTGTTAACCGAGAGGTTGGAGGTAAGAGCCCACGCGGTGGTGGTGCGGCGCTTTTTTTTCTTTGGGCTGATAGCTCTGAAGAAATGTTCTGCCGGTGGTTAGAGTGGAGCACGACTGTCTCCGTGGCGCAACTGGCTACGCGATCGGCTGTTAACTGAAAGGTTGGATGTTCGAGCCCTCCCGGGAGTGGTGTGTTGCTTTTTTTTTCTTTGGGCTGATAGCTTTGAAGATAGGTTCTCATGGTGGTGAGAGTGGAGCAGGACTGTCTCCGTGACGCAATTGGCTACCGCGATAGGCTGTTAACCGAAAGGTTGCAGGTACGAAACCACCCGGTGGTGGTGCGGCGCTTTTTTTTTCTTTGGGCTGATAGCTTTGAAGATATGTTCTGATGGTGGTGAGAGTGGAGCACGACTGTCTCCGTGGCGCAATTGGCTATGCGATCGGCTGTTAACCGAAAGGTTGGAGGTTTGAGCCCTCCCGGGAGTGGTGTGTTGCTTTTTTTTCTTGGGCTGATAGCTTTGAAGATATGTTCTGATGGTGTTGAGAGTGGAGCAGGACTGTCTCCGTGGCGCAATTGGCTGGCGCGATCGGCTGTTAACCGAAAGGTTGGAGGTTCGAGCCCTCCCGCGAGTAGTGTGTTGCTTTTTTTTCTTTGGGCTGACAGCTTTGAAGATATGTTCTGTTGGTGGTGAGGGTGAAGCAGGACTATCTCCGTGGCGCAATTGGCTACCGCGATCGGCTGTTAACCGAGAGGTTGGAGGTTCGAGCCCACCCGGTGGTGGTGCGGCGCTTTTTTTCTTTGGACTGATAGCTTTGAAGATATGTACTGATGGCGGTGAGAGTGGAGCACGACTGTCTCCGTGGTGCAACTGGCTAGCGCGATTGGCTGTTAAACGAAAGGTTGGAGGTACGAGCCCACCCGGTGGTGGTGCGGCGCTTTTTTTTCTTTGGGGTGATAGCTTTGAAGATAGGTTCTCATGGTGGTCAGAGTGGAGCAGGACTGTCTCCGTGGCGCAATTGGCTACCGCAATAGGCTGTTAACCGAAAGGTTGCAGGTACGAGCCACCCGGCGGAGGTGAGGTGCTTTTTTTTCTTTAGGCTGATAGATTTGAAGATATGTTCTGATGGTGGTGAGAGAGGAGCACGACTGTCTCCGTGGCGCAATCAGCTAGCACCATCGGCTGTTAACCGAAAGGTTGGAGGTACGAGCCCATCCGGTGGTGGTGCGGCGCTTTTTTTTCTTTGGGCTGATAGCTTTGAAGATATGTTCTGATGGTGGTGAGAGTGGAGCAGGACTGTCTCCGTGGCGCAATTGGCTGCCGCGATAGGCTGTTAACCGAAAGGTTGGAGGTACGAGCCCACCCAGTGGAGGTGAGGTGCTTTTTTTTTCTCTAGGATGATAGCTTTGAAGATATGTTCTGATGGTGATGGGAGTGGAGCACGACTGTCTCCGTGGCGCAATTGGCTAGCGCGATCGGCTATTAACCGACAGGTTGGAGGTTCGTGCCCACCCAGTGGTGGTGCGGCGCTTTTTTTCCTTTGGGCTGATAGCTCTGAAGAAATGTTCTGACGGTGGTGAGAGTGGAGAACGACTGTCTCCGTGGCGCAATTGGCTATACGATCGGCTGTTAACCGAAAGGTTGGAGGTTCGAGCCCTCCCGGGAGTGGTGTGTTGCTTTTTTTCTTTGGGCTGATAGCTTTGAAGATATGTTCTGATGGTGTTGAGAGTGGAGCAGGACTGTCTCCGTGGCGCCATTGGCTGGCGCGATCGGCTGTTAACCGAAAGGTTGGAGGTACGAGCCCACATGGTGTTGGTGCGGCGCATTTTTTTTTCTTTGGGCTGATAGCTTTGAAGATATGTTCTGATGGTGGTGAGAGTGGAGCACGACTGTCTCCGTGGCGCAATTGGCTAGCGCGATCGGCTATTAACCGAAAGGTTGGAGGTTCGAGCCCTCCCGCGAGTAGTGTGTTGCTTTTTTTTCTTTGGGCTGACAGCTTTGAAGATATGTTCTGTTGGTGGTGAGGGTGGAACAGGACTATCTCCCTGGCGCAATTGGCCACCGCGATCGGCTGTTAACCGAAAGGTTGGAGGTTCGAGCCCACCCGGTGGTGGTGCGGCGCTTTTTTTCTTTGGGCTGATAACTTTGAAGATATGTTCTGATGGGGCTGAGAGTGGAGCACGACTGTCTCCGTGGCGCAATTGGCTAGCGCGATCGGCTGTTAACCGAGAGGTTGGAGGTACGAGCCCACAAGGTGGTGGTGCGGCGCTTTTTTTTCTTTGGGCTGATAGCTCTGAAGAAATGTTCTGCCGGTGGTTAGAGTGGAGCACGACTGTCTCCGTGGCGCAACTGGCTACGCGATCGGCTGTTAACGGAAAGGTTGGAGGTTCGAGCCCTACCGGGAGTGGTGTGTTGCTATTTTTTCTTTGGGCTGATAGCTTTGAAAATATGTTCTGATGGCGGTGAGTGGCATAGGACTGTCTCCGTGGCGCAATTGGCTAGCGCGATCGGCTGTTAATCGAAAGGTTGGAGGTACGAGCCCACCCGGTGGTGGTGCGGCGCTTTTTTTTCTTTGGGCTGATTGCTTTGAAGATATGTTCTGATGGTGGTGAGAGTGGAGCACGACTGTCTCCGTGGCGCAAATGGCTAGCGCGATCGGCCTTTAACCGAAAGATTGGAGGTTCGAGCCCACCCGGTGGTGGTGCGGCGCTTTTTTTTGGCTGATAGCTTTGAAGATATGTTCTGATGGTGGTGAGAGTGGAGCACGACTGTCTCCGTGGCGCAATTGGCTAGCGCGATCGGCTGTTAACCGAAAAGTTGGAGGTACGAGCCCACCTGGTGGTGGTGTGGCGCTTTTTTTTGTTTGGGCTGATAGCTCTGAAGAAATGTTCTGACGATGGTGAGAGTGGAGCACGACTGTCTCCGTGGCGCAATTGGCTATGCGATCGGCTGTTAACTGGAACGGTGGAGGTTCGAGCCCTCCCGGGAGTGGTGTGTTGCTTTTTCTTCTTTGGGCTGATAGCTATGAAGATATGTTCTGGTGGTGGTGAGAGTGGAGCAGGACTGTCTCCGTGGCGCGATTGGCCAGTACCATCGGCTGTTAACCGGAAGGTTGGAGGTACGAGCTCATCCGGTGGTGGTGTGGCGCTTTTTTTCTTTGGACTGATAGCTTTGAAGATATGTCCTGATGGCGGTGAGAGTGGAGCACGACTGTCTCCGTGGTGCAATTGGCTAGCGCGATCGGCTGTTAAACGAAAGGTTGGAGGTACGAGCCCACCCGGTGGTGGTGCGGCGCTTTTTTTTCTTTGGGCTGATAGCTTTGAAGATAGGTTCTCATGGTGGTCAGAGTGGAGCAGGACTGTCTCCGTGGCGCAATTGGCTACCGCGATAGGCTGTTAACCGAAAGGTTGCAGGTACGAGCCACCCGGCGGAGGTGAGGTGCTTTTTTTTCTTTTGGCTGATAGATTTGAAGATATGTTCTGATGGTGGTGAGAGAGGAGCACGACTGTCTCCGTGGCGCAATCAGCTAGCACCATCGGCTGTTAACCGAAAGGTAAGAGGTACGAGCCCATCCGGTGGTGGTGCGGCACTTTTTTTTCTTTGGGCTGATAGCTTTGAAGATATGTTCTGATGGTGGTGAGAGTAGAGCAGGACTGTCTCCGTGGCGCAATTGGCTACCGTGATAGGCTGTTAACCGAAAGGTTGGAGGTACGAGCCCACCCAGTGGAGGTGAGGCGCTTTTTTTTCGTTGGGCTGATAGCTTTGAAGATAGGTTCTCATGGTGGTCAGAGTGGAGCAGGACTGTCTCCGTGGCGCAATTGGCTACCGCGATAGGCTGTTAACCGAAAGGTTGCAGGTACGAGCCACCCGGCGGAGGTGAGGTGCTTTCTTTCTTTAGGCTGATAGCTTTGAAGATATGTTCTGATGGTGATGGGAGTGGAGCACGACTGTCTCCTTGGCGAAATTGGCTAGCGCGATCGGCTGTTAACCGGCAGGTTGGAGGTTCATGCCCACCCAGTGGTGGTGCGGCGCTTTTTTTCCTTTGGGCTGATAGCTCTGAAGAAATGTTCTGACGGTGGTGAGAGTGGAGCACGACTGTCTTCGTGGCGCAATTGGCTATGCGATCGGCTGTTATTTGAAAGGTTGGAGGTTCAAGCCTACCCAGTGGTGGTGCGGCGCTTTTTTTTCTTTGAGCTGATAGCTTTGAAGATTTGTTCTGATGGCGGTCAGAGTGGAGCACGACTGTCTCCGTGGCGCAAGTGGCTAGCGCGATCGGCTGTTAACCGAAAGGTTGGAGGCACGAGCCCACCCGGTGGTGGTGCGGCGCTTTTTTTCTTTGGGCTGATAGCTCTGAAGAAATGTTCTGACGCTGGTGAGAGTGGAGCACGACTTTCTCCGTGGCACAATTGGCTATACGATCGGCTGTTAACCGAAAGGTTGGAGGTTCGAGCCCTCCCGGGAGTGGTGTGTTGCTTTTTTTCTTTGGGCTGATAGCTTTGAAGATATGTTCTGATGGTGTTGAGAGTGGAGCAGGACTGTCTCCGTGGCGCAATTGGCTGGCGCGATTGGCTGTTAACCGAAAGGTTGGAGGTACGAGCTCACATGGTGTTGGTGCGGCGCATTTTTTTCTTTGGGCCGATAGCTTTGAAGATATGTTCTGATGGTGGTGAGAGTGGAGCACGACTGTCTTCGTGGCGCAATTGGCTAGCGCGATCGGCTGTTAACCGAAAGGTTGGAGGTACGAGCCCACCCGGTGGAGGTGCGGCGCTTCTTTTTCTTTGGGTTGATAGCTTTGAAGATATGTTCTGATGGTGGTGAGAGTGGAGCACGACTGTCTCCGTGGCGCAATTGGCTAGCGCTATGGGCTGTTAACCGAGAGGTTGGAGGTTCGAGCCCACCCGGTGTTGGTGCGGCGCTTTTTTTCCTTTGGGCTGTTAGCTCTGAAGAAATGTTCTGACGGTTGTGAGAGTGGAGCACGACTGTATGGCGCAATTGGCTATGTGATCGGCTGTTAACTGAAAGCTGGAGGTTCGAGCCCTGCCGCGAGTAGTGTGTGGCTTTTTTTCTTTGGGCTGATAGCTTTGAAGATATGTTGTGTTGGTGGTGAGAGTGGAGCAGGACTATCTCGGTGGCGAAATTGGCTACCGCGATCGGCTGTTAACTGAAAGGTTGGAGGTTCGAGCCCACCCGGTGGTGGTGCGGCGCTTTTTTTCTTTGGGCTGATAACTTTGAAGATATGTTCTAATGGGGCTGAGAGTGGAGCACGACTGTCTCCGTGGCGCAATTGGCTAGCGCGATCGGCTGTTAACCGAAAGGCTGGAGGTACGAGCCCACCCGGTGGTGGTGCGGCGCCTTTTTTCTTTGGGCTGATAGCTCTGAAGAAATGTTCTGCCGGTGGTTAGAGTGGAGCACGACTGTTTCCGTGGCGCAATTTGCTACGCGATCGGCTGTTAACGTAAAGGTTGGAGGTTCGAGCCCTACAGGGAGTGGTGTGTTGCTTTTTTTTCTTTGGGCTGATAGCTTTGAAGATATGTTCTGATGGCGGTGAGTGGCGCAGGACTGTCTCCGTGGCGCAATTGGCTAGCGCGATCGGCTGTTAATCGAAAGGTTGGAGGTACGAGCCCTCCCGGTGGTGGTGCGGCGTTTTTTTTTTCTTTGGGCTGATAGCTTTGAAGATATGTTCTGATGGTGGTGAGAGTGGAGCACGACTGTCTCCGTGGCGCAATTGGCAAGCGCGATCGGCCTTTAACCGAAAGGATGGAGGTTCGAGCCCACCCGGTGAAGGTGCGGCGCTTTTTTTTCTTTTTGCAGATAGCTTTGAAGATATGTTCTGACGATGGTGAGAGTGGAGCACGACTGTCTCCGTGGCGCAATCGGCTATGCGATCGGCTGTTAACGGAAAGGTTAGAGGTTCGAGCCCTACCGGGAGTGGTGTGTTGCTATTTTTTCTTTGGGCTGATAGCTTTGTAAATATGTTCTGATGGCGGTGAGTGGCATAGGACTGTCTCCGTGGCGCAATTGGCTAGCGCGATCGGCTGTTAATCGAAAGGTTGGAGGTACGAGCCCACCCGGTGGTGGTGCGGCGCTTTTTTTTTGTTTGGGCTGATAGCTTTGAAGATATGTTCTGATGGTGGTGAGAGTGGAGCACGACTGTCTCCGTGGCGCAATTGGCTAGCGCGATCGGCCTTTAACCGAAAGGTTGGAGGTTCGAGCCCACCCGGTGGTGGTGCGGCGCTTTTTTTTTGGCTGATAGCTTTGAAGATATGTTCTGATGGTGGTGAGAGTGGAGCACGACTGTCTCCGTGGCGCAATTGGCTAGCGCGATCGGCTGTTAACCGAAAAGTTGGAGGAACGAGCCCACCTGGTGGTGGTGTGGCACTTTTTTTTTTGTTTGGGCTGATAGCTCTGAAGAAATGTTCTGACGATGGTGAGAGTGGAGCACGACTGTCTCCGTGGCGCAATTGGCTATGCGATCGGCTGTTAACCGAAACGGTGGAGGTTCGAGCCCTCCCGGGAGTGGTGTGTTGATTTTTATTCTTTGGGCTGATAGCTATGAAGATATGTTCTGGTGGTGGTGAGAGTGGAGCAGGACTGTCTCCGTGGCGCGATTGGCTAGTACCATCGGCTGTTAACTGGAAGGTTGGAGGTACGAGCTAATCCGGTGGTGGTGTGGCGCTTTTTTTCTTTGGACTGATAGCTTTGAAGATATGTCCTGATGGCGGTGAGAATGGAGCACGACTGTCTCCGTGGTGCAATTGGCTAGCGCGATCGGCTGTTAACGAAAGGTTGGAGGTACGAGCCCACCCGGTGGTGGTGCGGCGCTTTTTTTTCTTTGGGCTGAAAGCTTTGAAGTTAGGTTCTCATGGTGGTCAGAGTGTAGCAGGACTGTCTCCGTGGCGCAATTGGCTACCGCGATAGGCTGTTAACCGAAAGGTTGCAGGTACGAGCCACCCGGCAGAGGTGAGGTGCTTTTTTTTCTTCAGGCTGATAGATAATGAAGATATGTTCTGATGGTGGTGACAGAGGAGCACGATTGTCTCCGTGGCGCAATCAGCTAGCACCATCGGCTGTTAACCGAAAGGTTGTAGGTTCAAGCCTACCCAGTGGTGGTGCGGCGCTTTTTTTTCTTTGAGCAGATAGCTTTGAAGATTTGTTCTGATGGCGGTGAGAGTGGAGCACGACTGTCTCCGTGGCGCAAGTGGCTAGCGCGATCGGCTGTTAACCGAAAAGTTGGAGGCACGAGCCCACCCGGTGGTGGTGCGGCGCTTTTTTTTCTTTGGGCTGATAGCTCTGAAGAAATGTTCTGACGCTGGTGAGAGTGGAGCACGACTGTCTCCGTGGCACAATTGGCTATGCGATCGGCTGTTAACCGAAAGGTTGGAGGTTCGAGCCCTCCCGGGAGTGGTGTGTTGCTTTTTTTCTTTGGGCTGATACCTTTGAAGATATGTTCTGATGATGTTGAGAGTTGAGCAGGACTGTCTCCGTGGCGCAATTTGCTGGCGCGATTGGCTGTTAACCGAAAGGTTGGAGGTACGAGCTCACATGGTGTTGGTGCGGCGCATTTATTTCTTTGGGCTGATAGCTTTGAAGATATGTTCTGATGGTGGTGAGAGTGGAGCACGACTGTCTCCGTGGCGCGATTGGCTAGCGCGATCGGCTGTTAACCGAAAAGTTGGAGGTACGAGCCCACCTGGTGGTGGTGTGGCGCTTTTTTTTGTTTGGGCTGATAGCTCTGAAGAAATGTTCTGACGATGGTGAGAGTGGAGCACGACTGTCTCCGTGGCGCAATTGGCTATGCGATCGGCTGTTAACTGAAACGGTGGAGGTTCGAGCCCTCCCGGGAGTGGTGTGTTGCTTTTTCTTCTTTGGGCTGATAGCTATGAAGATATGTTCTGGTGGTGGTGAGAGTGGAGCAGGACTGTCTCCGTGGCGCGATTGGCCAGTACCATCGGCTGTTAACCGGATTGTTGGAGGTACGAGCTCATCCGGTGGTGGTGTGGCGCTTTTTTTTCTTTGGACTGATAGCTTTGAAGATATGTCCTGATGGCGGTGAGAGTGGAGCACGACTGTCTCCGTGGTGCAATTGGCTAGCGCGATCGGCTGTTAAACGAAAGGTTGGAGGTACGAGCCCACCCGGTGGTGGTGCGGCGCTTTTTTTTCTTTGGGCTGATAGCTTTGAAGATAGGTTCTCATGGTGGTCAGAGTGGAGCAGGACTGTCTCCGTGGCGCAATTGGCTACCGCGATAGGCTGTTAACCGAAAGGTTGAAGGTACGAGCCACCCGGCGGAGGTGAGGTGCTTTTTTTTCTTTAGGCTGATAGATTTGAAGATATGTTCTGATGGTGGTGAGAGAGGAGCACGAGTGTCTCCGTGGTGCAATTGGCTCGCGCGATCAGCTGTTAAACGAAAGGTTGGAGGTACGAGCCCACCCGGTGGTGGTGCGGCGCTTTTTTTTTCTTTGGGCTGATAGCTTTGAAGATAGGTTCTGATGGTGGTGAGAGTGGAGCACGACTGTCTCCGTGGCGCAATGGGCTATTCGATCGGCTGTTAACTGAAAGGTTGGATGTTGGAGCCCTCCCGGGAGTGGTGTGTTGCTTTTTTTTCTTTGGGCTGATAGCTTTGAAGATAGGTTCTCATGGTGGTGAGAGTGGAGCAGGACTGTCTCCGTGACGCAATTGGCTACCGCGATAGGCTGTTAACCGAAAGGTTGGAGGTACGAGCCCACATGGTGTTGGTGCGGCGCATTTTTTTTTCTTTGGGCGGATAGCTTTGAAGATATGTTCTGATGGTGGTGAGAGTGGAGCACGACTGTCTCCGTGGCGCAATTGGCTAGCGCGATCGGCTGTTAACCGAAAGGTTGGAGGTTCGAGCCCTCCCGCGAGTAGTGTGTTGCTTTTTTTTCTTTGGGCTGACAGCTTTGAAGATATGTTCTGTTGGTGGTGAGGGTGGAACAGGACTATCTCCCTGGCGCAATTGGCCACCGCGATCGGCTGTTAACCGAAAGGTTGGAGGTTCGAGCCCACCCGGTGGTGGTGCGGCGCTTTTTTTCTTTGGGCTGGTAACTTTGAAGATATGTTCTGATGGGGCTGAGAGTGGAGCACGACTGTCTCCGTGGCGCAATTGGCTAGCGCGATCGGCTGTTAACCGAGAGGTTGGAGGTACGAGCCCACCCGGTGGTGGTGCGGCGCTTTTTTTTCTTTGGGCTGATAGCTCTGAAGAAATGTTCTGCCGGTGGTTAGAGTGGAGCACGACTGTCTCCGTGGCGCAACTGGCTACGCGATCGGCTGTTAACGGAAAGGTTGGAGGTTCGAGCCCTACCGGGAGTGGTGTGTTGCTATTTTTTCTTTGGGCTGATAGCTTTGAAAATATGTTCTGATGGCGGTGAGTGGCATAGGACTGTCTCCGTGGCGCAATTGGCTAGCGCGATCGGCTGTTAATCGAAAGGTTGGAGGTACGAGCCCACCCGGTGGTGGTGCGGCGCTTTTTTTTTCTTTGGGCTGATTGCTTTGAAGATATGTTCTGATGGTGGTGAGAGTGGAGCACGACTGTCTCCGTGGCGCAATTGGCTAGCGCGATCGGCCTTTAACCGAAAGATTGGAGGTTCGAGCCCACCCGTTGGTGGTGCGGCGCTTTTTTTTTGGCTGATAGCTTTGAAGATAAGTTCTGATGGTGGTGAGAGTGGAGCACGACTGTCTCCGTGGCGCAATTGGCTAGCGCGATCGGCTGTTAACCGAAAAGTTGGAGGTACGAGCCCACCTGGTGGTGGTGTGGCGCTTTTTTTTTGTTTGGGCTGATAGCTCTGAAGAAATGTTCTGACGATGGTGAGAGTGGAGCACGACTGTCTCCGTGGCGCAATTGGCTATGCGATCGGCTGTTAACTGGAACGGTGGAGGTTCGAGCCCTCCCGGGAGTGGTGTGTTGCTTTTTTTTCTTTGGGCTGATAGCTATGAAGATATGTTCTGGTGGTGGTGAGAGTGGAGCAGGACTGTCTCCGTGGCGCGATTGGCCAGTACCATCGGCTGTTAACCGGAATGTTGGAGGTACGAGCTCATCCGGTGGTGGTGTGGCGCTTTTTTTCTTTGGACTGATAGCTTTGAAGATATGTCCTGATGGCGGTGAGAGTGGAGCACGACTGTCTCCGTGGTGCAATTGGCTAGCGCGATCGGCTGTTAAACGAAAGGTTGGAGGTACGAGCCCACCCGGTGGTGGTGCGGCGCTTTTTTTTCTTTGGGCTGATAGCTTTGAAGATAGGTTCTCATGGTGGTCAGAGTGGAGCAGGACTGTCTCCGTGGCGCAATTGGCTACCGCGATAGGCTGTTAACCGAAAGGTTGCAGGTACGAGCCACCCGGCGGAGGTGAGGTGCTTTTTTTTCTTTTGGCTGATAGATTTGAAGATATGTTCTGATGGTGGTGAGAGAGGAGCACGACTGTCTCCGTGGCGCAATCAGCTAGCACCATCGGCTGTTAACCGAAAGGTAAGAGGTACGAGCCCATCCGGTGGTGGTGCGGCGCTTTTTTTTCTTTGGGCTGATAGCTTTGAAGATATGTTCTGATGGTGGTGAGAGTAGAGCAGGACTGTCTCCGTGGCGCAATTGGCTACCGTGATAGGCTGTTAACCGAAAGGTTGGAGGTACGAGCCCACCCAGTGGAGGTGAGGCGCTTTTTTTTCTTTGGGCTGATAGCTTTGAAGATAGGTTCTCATGGTGGTCAGAGTGGAGCAGGACTGTCTCCGTGGCGCAATTGGCTACCGCGATAGGCTGTTAACCGAAAGGTTGCAGGTACGAGCCACCCGGCGGAGGTGAGGTGCTTTCTTTCTTTAGGCTGATAGCTTTGAAGATATGTTCTGATGGTGATGGGAGTGGAGCACGACTGTCTCCTTGGCGAAATTGGCTAGCGCGATCGGCTGTTAACCGGCAGGTTGGAGGTTCATGCCCACCCAGTGGTGGTGCGGCGCTTTTTTTCCTTTGGGCTGATAGCTCTGAAGAAATGTTCTGACGGTGGTGAGAGTGGAGCACGACTGTCTTCGTGGCGCAATTGGCTATGCGATCGGCTGTTATTTGAAAGGTTGGAGGTTCAAGCCTACCCAGTGGTGGTGCGGCGCTTTTTTTTCTTTGAGCTGATAGCTTTGAAGATTTGTTCTGATGGCGGTCAGAGTGGAGCACGACTGTCTCCGTGGCGCAAGTGGCTAGCGCGATCGGCTGTTAACCGAAAGGTTGGAGGCACGAGCCCACCCGGTGGTGGTGCGGCGCTTTTTTTTCTTTGGGCTGATAGCTCTGAAGAAATGTTCTGACGCTGGTGGGAGTGGAGCACGACATTCTCCGTGGCACAATTGGCTATACGATCGGCTGTTAACCGAAAGGTTGGAGGTTCGAGCCCTCCCGGGAGTGGTGTGTTGCTTTTTTTCTTTGGGCTGATAGCTTTGAAGATATGTTCTGATGGTGTTGAGAGTGGAGCAGGACTGTCTCCGTGGCGCAATTGGCTGGCGCGATTGGCTGTTAACCGAAAGGTTGGAGGTACGAGCTCACATGGTGTTGGTGCGGCGCATTTTTTTCTTTGGGCCGATAGCTTTGAAGATATGTTCTGATGGTGGTGAGAGTGGAGCACGACTGTCTTCGTGGCGCAATTGGCTAGCGCGATCGGCTGTTAACCGAAAGGTTGGAGGTACGAGCCCACCCGGTGGAGGTGCGGCGCTTCTTTTTCTTTGGGTTTATAGCTTTGAAGATATGTTCTGATGGTGGTGAGAGTGGAGCACGACTGTCTCCGTGGCGCAATTGGCTAGCGCAATGGGCTGTTAACCGAGAGGTTGGAGGTTCGAGCCCACCCGGTGTTGGTGCGGCGCTTTTTTTCCTTTGGGCTGTTAGCTCTGAAGAAATGTTCTGACGGTTGTGAGAGTGGAGCACGACTGTATGGCGCAATTGGCTATGTGATCGGCTGTTAACTGAAAGGTTGGAGGTTCGAGCCCTGCCGCGAATAGTGTGTGGCTTTTTTTCTTTGGACTGATAGCTTTGAAGATATGTCCTGATGGCGGTGAGAGTGGAGCACGACTGTCTCCGTGGTGCAATTGGCTAGCGCGATCGGCTGTTAAACGAAAGGTTGGAGGTACGAGCCCACCCGGTGGTGGTGCGGCGCTTTTTTTTCTTTGGGCTGATAGCTTTGAAGATAGGTTCTCATGGTGGTCAGAGTGGAGCAGGACTGTCTCCGTGGCGCAATTGGCTACCGCGATAGGCTGTTAACCGAAAGGTTGAAGGTACGAGCCACCCGGCGGAGGTGAGGTGCTTTTTTTTCTTTAGGCTGATAGATTTGAAGATATGTTCTGATGGTGGTGAGAGAGGAGCACGAGTGTCTCCGTGGTGCAATTGGCTCGCGCGATCAGCTGTTAAACGAAAGGTTGGAGGTACGAGCCCACCCGGTGGTGGTGCGGCGCTTTTTTTTTCTTTGGGCTGATAGCTTTGAAGATAGGTTCTGATGGTGGTGAGAGTGGAGCACGACTGTCTCCGTGGCGCAATGGGCTATTCGATCGGCTGTTAACTGAAAGGTTGGATGTTGGAGCCCTCCCGGGAGTGGTGTGTTGCTTTTTTTTCTTTGGGCTGATAGATTTGAAGATAGGTTCTCATGGTGGTGAGAGTGGAGCAGGACTGTCTCCGTGACGCAATTGGCTACCGCGATAGGCTGTTAACCGAAAGGTTGGAGGTACGAGCCCACATGGTGTTGGTGCGGCGCATTTTTTTTTCTTTGGGCGGATAGCTTTGAAGATATGTTCTGATGGTGGTGAGAGTGGAGCACGACTGTCTCCGTGGCGCAATTGGCTAGCGCGATCGGCTGTTAACCGAAAGGTTGGAGGTTCGAGCCCTCCCGCGAGTAGTGTGTTGCTTTTTTTTCTTTGGGCTGACAGCTTTGAAGATATGTTCTGTTGGTGGTGAGGGTGGAACAGGACTATCTCCCTGGCGCAATTGGCCACCGCGATCGGCTGTTAACCGAAAGGTTGGAGGTTCGAGCCCACCCGGTGGTGGTGCGGCGCTTTTTTTCTTTGGGCTGGTAACTTTGAAGATATGTTCTGATGGGGCTGAGAGTGGAGCACGACTGTCTCCGTGGCGCAATTGGCTAGCGCGATCGGCTGTTAACCGAGAGGTTGGAGGTACGAGCCCACCCGGTGGTGGTGCGGCGCTTTTTTTTCTTTGGGCTGATAGCTCTGAAGAAATGTTCTGCCGGTGGTTAGAGTGGAGCACGACTGTCTCCGTGGCGCAACTGGCTACGCGATCGGCTGTTAACGGAAAGGTTGGAGGTTCGAGCCCTACCGGGAGTGGTGTGTTGCTATTTTTTCTTTGGGCTGATAGCTTTGAAAATATGTTCTGATGGCGGTGAGTGGCATAGGACTGTCTCCGTGGCGCAATTGGCTAGCGCGATCGGCTGTTAATCGAAAGGTTGGAGGTACGAGCCCACCCGGTGGTGGTGCGGCGCTTTTTTTTTCTTTGGGCTGATTGCTTTGAAGATATGTTCTGATGGTGGTGAGAGTGGAGCACGACTGTCTCCGTGGCGCAATTGGCTAGCGCGATCGGCCTTTAACCGAAAGATTGGAGGTTCGAGCCCACCCGGTGGTGGTGCGGCGCTTTTTTTTTGGCTGATAGCTTTGAAGATATGTTCTGATGGTGGTGAGAGTGGAGCACGACTGTCTCCGTGGCGCAATTGGCTAGCGCGATCGGCTGTTAACCGAAAACTTGGAGGTACGAGCCCACCTGGTGGTGGTGTGGCGCTTTTTTTTTTGTTTGGGCTGATAGCTCTGAAGAAATGTTCTGACGATGGTGAGAGTGGAGCACGACTGTCTCCGTGGCGCAATTGGCTATGCGATCGGCTGTTAACTGGAACGGTGGAGGTTCGAGCCCTCCCGGGAGTGGTGTGTTGCTTTTTTTTCTTTGGGCTGATAGCTATGAAGATATGTTCTGGTGGTGGTGAGAGTGGAGCAGGACTGTCTCCGTGGCGCGATTGGCCAGTACCATCGGCTGTTAACCGGAAGGTTGAAGGTACGAGCCACCCGGCGGAGGTGAGGTGCTTTTTTTTCTTTAGGCTGATAGATTTGAAGATATGTTCTGATGGTGGTGAGAGAGGAGCACGAGTGTCTCCGTGGTGCAATTGGCTCGCGCGATCAGCTGTTAAACGAAAGGTTGGAGGTACGAGCCCACCCGGTGGTGGTGCGGCGCTTTTTTTTCTTTGGGCTGATAGCTTTGAAGATAGGTTCTGATGGTGGTGAGAGTGGAGCACGACTGTCTCCGTGGCGCAATGGGCTATTCGATCGGCTGTTAACTGAAAGGTTGGATGTTGGAGCCCTCCCGGGAGTGGTGTGTTGCTTTTTTTTCTTTGGGCTGATAGCTTTGAAGATAGGTTCTCATGGTGGTGAGAGTGGAGCAGGACTGTCTCCGTGACGCAATTGGCTACCGCGATAGGCTGTTAACCGAAAGGTTGGAGGTACGAGCCCACATGGTGTTGGTGCGGCGCATTTTTTTTTCTTTGGGCGGATAGCTTTGAAGATATGTTCTGATGGTGGTGAGAGTGGAGCACGACTGTCTCCGTGGCGCAATTGGCTAGCGCGATCGGCTGTTAACCGAAAGGTTGGAGGTTCGAGCCCTCCCGCGAGTAGTGTGTTGCTTTTTTTTCTTTGGGCTGACAGCTTTGAAGATATGTTCTGTTGGTGGTGAGGGTGGAACAGGACTATCTCCCTGGCGCAATTGGCCACCGCGATCGGCTGTTAACCGAAAGGTTGGAGGTTCGAGCCCACCCGGTGGTGGTGCGGCGCTTTTTTTCTTTGGGCTGGTAACTTTGAAGATATGTTCTGATGGGGCTGAGAGTGGAGCACGACTGTCTCCGTGGCGCAATTGGCTAGCGCGATCGGCTGTTAACCGAGAGGTTGGAGGTACGAGCCCACCCGGTGGTGGTGCGGCGCTTTTTTTTCTTTGGGCTGATAGCTCTGAAGAAATGTTCTGCCGGTGGTTAGAGTGGAGCACGACTGTCTCCGTGGCGCAACTGGCTACGCGATCGGCTGTTAACGGAAAGGTTGGAGGTTCGAGCCCTACCGGGAGTGGTGTGTTGCTATTTTTTCTTTGGGCTGATAGCTTTGAAAATATGTTCTGATGGCGGTGAGTGGCATAGGACTGTCTCCGTGGCGCAATTGGCTAGCGCGATCGGCTGTTAATCGAAAGGTTGGAGGTACGAGCCCACCCGGTGGTGGTGCGGCGCTTTTTTTTTCTTTGGGCTGATTGCTTTGAAGATATGTTCTGATGGTGGTGAGAGTGGAGCACGACTGTCTCCGTGGCGCAATTGGCTAGCGCGATCGGCCTTTAACCGAAAGATTGGAGGTTCGAGCCCACCCGTTGGTGGTGCGGCGCTTTTTTTTTGGCTGATAGCTTTGAAGATAAGTTCTGATGGTGGTGAGAGTGGAGCACGACTGTCTCCGTGGCGCAATTGGCTAGCGCGATCGGCTGTTAACCGAAAAGTTGGAGGTACGAGCCCACCTGGTGGTGGTGTGGCGCTTTTTTTTTGTTTGGGCTGATAGCTCTGAAGAAATGTTCTGACGATGGTGAGAGTGGAGCACGACTGTCTCCGTGGCGCAATTGGCTATGCGATCGGCTGTTAACTGGAACGGTGGAGGTTCGAGCCCTCCCGGGAGTGGTGTGTTGCTTTTTTTTCTTTGGGCTGATAGCTATGAAGATATGTTCTGGTGGTGGTGAGAGTGGAGCAGGACTGTCTCCGTGGCGCGATTGGCCAGTACCATCGGCTGTTAACCGGAATGTTGGAGGTACGAGCTCATCCGGTGGTGGTGTGGCGCTTTTTTTCTTTGGACTGATAGCTTTGAAGATATGTCCTGATGGCGGTGAGAGTGGAGCACGACTGTCTCCGTGGTGCAATTGGCTAGCGCGATCGGCTGTTAAACGAAAGGTTGGAGGTACGAGCCCACCCGGTGGTGGTGCGGCGCTTTTTTTTCTTTGGGCTGATAGCTTTGAAGATAGGTTCTCATGGTGGTCAGAGTGGAGCAGGACTGTCTCCGTGGCGCAATTGGCTACCGCGATAGGCTGTTAACCGAAAGGTTGCAGGTACGAGCCACCCGGCGGAGGTGAGGTGCTTTTTTTTTCTTTTGGCTGATAGATTTGAAGATATGTTCTGATGGTGGTGAGAGAGGAGCACGACTGTCTCCGTGGCGCAATCAGCTAGCACCATCGGCTGTTAACCGAAAGGTAAGAGGTACGAGCCCATCCGGTGGTGGTGCGGCGCTTTTTTTTCTTTGGGCTGATAGCTTTGAAGATATGTTCTGATGGTGGTGAGAGTAGAGCAGGACTGTCTCCGTGGCGCAATTGGCTACCGTGATAGGCTGTTAACCGAAAGGTTGGAGGTACGAGCCCACCCAGTGGAGGTGAGGCGCTTTTTTTTCTTTGGGCTGATAGCTTTGAAGATAGGTTCTCATGGTGGTCAGAGTGGAGCAGGACTGTCTCCGTGGCGCAATTGGCTACCGCGATAGGCTGTTAACCGAAAGGTTGCAGGTACGAGCCACCCGGCGGAGGTGAGGTGCTTTCTTTCTTTAGGCTGATAGCTTTGAAGATATGTTCTGATGGTGATGGGAGTGGAGCACGACTGTCTCCTTGGCGAAATTGGCTAGCGCGATCGGCTGTTAACCGGCAGGTTGGAGGTTCATGCCCACCCAGTGGTGGTGCGGCGCTTTTTTTCCTTTGGGCTGATAGCTCTGAAGAAATGTTCTGACGGTGGTGAGAGTGGAGCACGACTGTCTTCGTGGCGCAATTGGCTATGCGATCGGCTGTTATTTGAAAGGTTGGAGGTTCAAGCCTACCCAGTGGTGGTGCGGCGCTTTTTTTTCTTTGAGCTGATAGCTTTGAAGATTTGTTCTGATGGCGGTCAGAGTGGAGCACGACTGTCTCCGTGGCGCAAGTGGCTAGCGCGATCGGCTGTTAACCGAAAGGTTGGAGGCACGAGCCCACCCGGTGGTGGTGCGGCGCTTTTTTTTCTTTGGGCTGATAGCTCTGAAGAAATGTTCTGACGCTGGTGGGAGTGGAGCACGACATTCTCCGTGGCACAATTGGCTATACGATCGGCTGTTAACCGAAAGGTTGGAGGTTCGAGCCCTCCCGGGAGTGGTGTGTTGCTTTTTTTCTTTGGGCTGATAGCTTTGAAGATATGTTCTGATGGTGTTGAGAGTGGAGCAGGACTGTCTCCGTGGCGCAATTGGCTGGCGCGATTGGCTGTTAACCGAAAGGTTGGAGGTACGAGCTCACATGGTGTTGGTGCGGCGCATTTTTTTCTTTGGGCCGATAGCTTTGAAGATATGTTCTGATGGTGGTGAGAGTGGAGCACGACTGTCTTCGTGGCGCAATTGGCTAGCGCGATCGGCTGTTAACCGAAAGGTTGGAGGTACGAGCCCACCCGGTGGAGGTGCGGCGCTTCTTTTTCTTTGGGTTTATAGCTTTGAAGATATGTTCTGATGGTGGTGAGAGTGGAGCACGACTGTCTCCGTGGCGCAATTGGCTAGCGCAATGGGCTGTTAACCGAGAGGTTGGAGGTTCGAGCCCACCCGGTGTTGGTGCGGCGCTTTTTTTCCTTTGGGCTGTTAGCTCTGAAGAAATGTTCTGACGGTTGTGAGAGTGGAGCACGACTGTATGGCGCAATTGGCTATGTGATCGGCTGTTAACTGAAAGGTTGGAGGTTCGAGCCCTGCCGCGAATAGTGTGTGGCTTTTTTTCTTTGGACTGATAGCTTTGAAGATATGTCCTGATGGCGGTGAGAGTGGAGCACGACTGTCTCTGTGGTGCAATTGGCTAGCGCGATCGGCTGTTAAACGAAAGGTTGGAGGTACGAGCCCACCCGGTGGTGGTGCGGCGCTTTTTTTTTCTTTGGGCTGATAGCTTTGAAGATAGGTTCTCATGGTGGTAAGAGTGGAGCAGGACTGTCTCCGTGGCGCAATTGGCTACCGCGATAGGCTGTTAACCGAAAGGTTGAAGGTACGAGCCACCCGGCGGAGGTGAGGTGCTTTTTTTTCTTTAGGCTGATAGATTTGAAGATATGTTCTGATGGTGGTGAGAGAGGAGCACGAGTGTCTCCGTGGTGCAATTGGCTCGCGCGATCAGCTGTTAAACGAAAGGTTGGAGGTACGAGCCCACCCGGTGGTGGTGCGGCGCTTTTTTTTTCTTTGGGCTGATAGCTTTGAAGATAGGTTCTGATGGTGGTGAGAGTGGAGCACGACTGTCTCCGTGGCGCAATGGGCTATTCGATCGGCTGTTAACTGAAAGGTTGGATGTTGGAGCCCTCCCGGGAGTGGTGTGTTGCTTTTTTTTCTTTGGGCTGATAGATTTGAAGATAGGTTCTCATGGTGGTGAGAGTGGAGCAGGACTGTCTCCGTGACGCAATTGGCTACCGCGATAGGCTGTTAACCGAAAGGTTGGAGGTACGAGCCCACATGGTGTTGGTGCGGCGCATTTTTTTTTCTTTGGGCGGATAGCTTTGAAGATATGTTCTGATGGTGGTGAGAGTGGAGCACGACTGTCTCCGTGGCGCAATTGGCTAGCGCGATCGGCTGTTAACCGAAAGGTTGGAGGTTCGAGCCCTCCCGCGAGTAGTGTGTTGCTTTTTTTTCTTTGGGCTGACAGCTTTGAAGATATGTTCTGTTGGTGGTGAGGGTGGAACAGGACTATCTCCCTGGCGCAATTGGCCACCGCGATCGGCTGTTAACCGAAAGGTTGGAGGTTCGAGCCCACCCGGTGGTGGTGCGGCGCTTTTTTTCTTTGGGCTGGTAACTTTGAAGATATGTTCTGATGGGGCTGAGAGTGGAGCACGACTGTCTCCGTGGCGCAATTGGCTAGCGCGATCGGCTGTTAACCGAGAGGTTGGAGGTACGAGCCCACCCGGTGGTGGTGCGGCGCTTTTTTTTCTTTGGGCTGATAGCTCTGAAGAAATGTTCTGCCGGTGGTTAGAGTGGAGCACGACTGTCTCCGTGGCGCAACTGGCTACGCGATCGGCTGTTAACGGAAAGGTTGGAGGTTCGAGCCCTACCGGGAGTGGTGTGTTGCTATTTTTTCTTTGGGCTGATAGCTTTGAAAATATGTTCTGATGGCGGTGAGTGGCATAGGACTGTCTCCGTGGCGCAATTGGCTAGCGCGATCGGCTGTTAATCGAAAGGTTGGAGGTACGAGCCCACCCGGTGGTGGTGCGGCGCTTTTTTTTTCTTTGGGCTGATTGCTTTGAAGATATGTTCTGATGGTGGTGAGAGTGGAGCACGACTGTCTCCGTGGCGCAATTGGCTAGCGCGATCGGCCTTTAACCGAAAGATTGGAGGTTCGAGCCCACCCGGTGGTGGTGCGGCGCTTTTTTTTTGGCTGATAGCTTTGAAGATATGTTCTGATGGTGGTGAGAGTGGAGCACGACTGTCTCCGTGGCGCAATTGGCTAGCGCGATCGGCTGTTAACCGAAAACTTGGAGGTACGAGCCCACCTGGTGGTGGTGTGGCGCTTTTTTTTTTGTTTGGGCTGATAGCTCTGAAGAAATGTTCTGACGATGGTGAGAGTGGAGCACGACTGTCTCCGTGGCGCAATTGGCTATGCGATCGGCTGTTAACTGGAACGGTGGAGGTTCGAGCCCTCCCGGGAGTGGTGTGTTGCTTTTTTTTCTTTGGGCTGATAGCTATGAAGATATGTTCTGGTGGTGGTGAGAGTGGAGCAGGACTGTCTCCGTGGCGCGATTGGCCAGTACCATCGGCTGTTAACCGGAAGGTTGGAGGTACGAGCTCATCCGGTGGTGGTGTGGCGCTTTTTTTCTTTGGACTGATAGCTTTGAAGATATGTCCTGATGGCGGTGAGAGTGGAGCACGACTGTCTCCGTGGTGCAATTGGCTAGCGCGATCGGCTGTTAAACGAAAGGTTGGAGGTACGAGCCCACCCGGTGGTGGTGCGGCGCTTTTTTTTCTTTGGGCTGATAGCTTTGAAGATAGGTTCTCATGGTGGTCAGAGTGGAGCAGGACTGTCTCCGTGGCGCAATTGGCTACCGCGATAGGCTGTTAACCGAAAGGTTGCAGGTACGAGCCACCCGGCGGAGGTGAGGTGCTTTTTTTTCTTTTGGCTGATAGATTTGAAGATATGTTCTGATGGTGGTGAGAGAGGAGCACGACTGTCTCCGTGGCGCAATCAGCTAGCACCATCGGCTGTTAACCGAAAGGTAAGAGGTACGAGCCCATCCGGTGGTGGTGCGGCGCTTTTTTTTCTTTGGGCTGATAGCTTTGAAGATATGTTCTGATGGTGGTGAGAGTAGAGCAGGACTGTCTCCGTGGCGCAATTGGCTACCGTGATAGGCTGTTAACCGAAAGGTTGGAGGTACGAGCCCACCCAGTGGAGGTGAGGCGCTTTTTTTTCTTTGGGCTGATAGCTTTGAAGATAGGTTCTCATGGTGGTCAGAGTGGAGCAGGACTGTCTCCGTGGCGCAATTGGCTACCGCGATAGGCTGTTAACCGAAAGGTTGCAGGTACGAGCCACCCGGCGGAGGTGAGGTGCTTTCTTTCTTTAGGCTGATAGCTTTGAAGATATGTTCTGATGGTGATGGGAGTGGAGCACGACTGTCTCCTTGGCGAAATTGGCTAGCGCGATCGGCTGTTAACCGGCAGGTTGGAGGTTCATGCCCACCCAGTGGTGGTGCGGCGCTTTTTTTCCTTTGGGCTGATAGCTCTGAAGAAATGTTCTGACGGTGGTGAGAGTGGAGCACGACTGTCTTCGTGGCGCAATTGGCTATGCGATCGGCTGTTATTTGAAAGGTTGGAGGTTCAAGCCTACCCAGTGGTGGTGCGGCGCTTTTTTTTCTTTGAGCTGATAGCTTTGAAGATTTGTTCTGATGGCGGTCAGAGTGGAGCACGACTGTCTCCGTGGCGCAAGTGGCTAGCGCGATCGGCTGTTAACCGAAAGGTTGGAGGCACGAGCCCACCCGGTGGTGGTGCGGCGCTTTTTTTTCTTTGGGCTGATAGCTCTGAAGAAATGTTCTGACGCTGGTGAGAGTGGAGCACGACTTTCTCCGTGGCACAATTGGCTATACGATCGGCTGTTAACCGAAAGGTTGGAGGTTCGAGCCCTCCCGGGAGTGGTGTGTTCCTTTTTTTCTTTGGGCTGATACCTTTGAAGATATGTTCTGATGGTGTTGAGAGTGGAGCAGGACTGTCTCCGTGGCGCAATTGGCTGGCGCGATTGGCTGTTAACCGAAAGGTTGGAGGTACGAGCTCACATGGTGTTGGTGCGGCGCATTTTTTTCTTTGGGCCGATAGCTTTGAAGATATGTTCTGATGGTGGTGAGAGTGGAGCACGACTGTCTTCGTGGCGCAATTGGCTAGCGCGATCGGCTGTTAACCGAAAGGTTGGAGGTACGAGCCCACCCGGTGGAGGTGCGGCGCTTCTTTTTCTTTGGGTTGATAGCTTTGAAGATATGTTCTGATGGTGGTGAGAGTGGAGCACGACTGTCTCCGTGGCGCAATTGGCTAGCGCAATGGGCTGTTAACCGAGAGGTTGGAGGTTCGAGCCCACCCGGTGTTGGTGCGGCACTTCTTTTCCTTTGGGCTGTTAGCTCTGAAGAAATGTTCTGACGGTTGTGAGAGTGGAGCACGACTGTATGGCGCAATTGGCTATGTGATCGGCTGTTAACTGAAAGGTTGGAGGTTCGAGCCCTGCCGCGAGTAGTGTGTGGCTTTTTTTCTTTGGGCTGATAGCTTTGAAGATATGTTGTGTTGGTGGTGAGAGTGGAGCAGGACTATCTCGGTGGCGAAATTGGCTACCGCGATCGGCTGTTAACTGAAAGGTTGGAGGTTCGAGCCCACCCGGTGGTGGTGCGGCGCTTTTTTTTCTTTGGGCTGATAACTTTGAAGATATGTTCTAATGGGGCTGAGAGTGGAGCACGACTGTCTCCGTGGCGCAATTGGCTAGCGCGATCGGCTGTTAACCGAAAGGCTGGAGGTACGAGCCCACCCGGTGGTGGTGCGGCGCCTTTTTTCTTTGGGCTGATAGCTCTGAAGAAATGTTCTGCCGGTGGTTAGAGTGGAGCACGACTGTCTCCGTGGCGCAATTTGCTACGCGATCGGCTGTTAACGTAAAGGTTGGAGGTTCGAGCCCTACCGGGAGTGGTGTGTTGCTTTTTTTTCTTTGGGCTGATAGCTTTGAAGATATGTTCTGATGGCGGTGAGTGGCGCAGGACTGTCTCCGTGGCGCAATTGGCTAGCGCGATCGGCTGTTAATCGAAAGGTTGGAGGTACGAGCCCTCCCGGTGGTGGTGCGGCGTTTTTTTTTCTTTGGGCTGTTAGCTTTGAAGATATGTTCTGATGGTGGTGAGAGTGGAGCACGACTGTCTCCGTGGCGCAATTGGCTAGCGCGATCGGCCTTTAACCGAAAGGATGGAGGTTCGAGCCCACCCGGTGGGGGTGCGGCGCTTTTTTTTCTTTTTGCAGATAGCTTTGAAGATATGTTCTGACGATGGTGAGAGTGGAGCACGACTGTCTCCGTGGCGCAATCGGCTATGCGATCGACTGTTACTGAAACGTTGGAGGTTCGAGCCCTCCGGGGAGCGATGTGTTGCTTTTTATTCTTTGGGCTGATAGCTTTGAAGATATGTTCTGCCGGTGGTTAGAGTGGAGCACGACTGTCTCCGTGGCGCAATTGGCTATGCGATCGGCTGTTAACGGAAAGGTTAGAGGTTCGAGCCCTACCGGGAGTGGTGTGTTGCTATTTTTTATTTGGGCTGATAGCTTTGTAAATATGTTCTGATGGCGGTGAGTGGCATAGGACTGTCTCCGTGGCGCAATTGGCTAGCGCGATCGGCTGTTAATCGAAAGGTTGGAGGTACGAGCCCACCCGGTGGTGGTGCGGCGCTTTTTTTTTCTTTGGGCTGATAGCTTTGAAGATATGTTCTGATGGTGGTGAGAGTGGAGCACGACTGTCTCCGTGGCGCAATTGGCTAGCGCGATCGGCCTTTAACCGAAAGGTTGGAGGTTCGAGCCCACCCGGTGGTGGTGCGGCGCTTTTTTTTTGGCTGATAGCTTTGAAGATATGTTCTGATGGTGGTGAGAGTTGAGCACGACTGTCTCCGTGGCGCAATTGGCTAGCGCGATCGGCTGTTAACCGAAAAGTTGGAGGTACGAGCCCACCTGGTGGTGGTGTGGCACTTTTTTTTTGTTTGGGCTGATAGCTCTGAAGAAATGTTCTGACGATGGTGAGAGTGGAGCACGACTGTCTCCGTGGCGCAATTGGCTATGCGATCGGCTGTTAACCGAAACGGTGGAGGTTCGAGCCCTCCCGGGAGTGGTGTGTTGATTTTTATTCTTTGGGCTGATAGCTATGAAGATATGTTCTGGTGGTGGTGAGAGTGGAGCAGGACTGTCTCCGTGGCGCGATTGGCTAGTACCATCGGCTGTTAACTGGAAGGTTGGAGGTACGAGCTAATCCGGTGGTGGTGTGGCGCTTTTTTTCTTTGGACTGATAGCTTTGAAGATATGTCCTGATGGCGGTGAGAATGGAGCACGACTGTCTCCGTGGTGCAATTGGCTAGCGCGATCGGCTGGTAACGAAAGGTTGGAGGTACGAGCCCACCCGGTGGTGGTGCGGCGCTTTTTTTTCTTTGGGCTGAAAGCTTTGAAGTTAGGTTCTCATGGTGGTCAGAGTGTAGCAGGACTGTCTCCGTGGCGCAATTGGCTACCGCGATAGGCTGTTAACCGAAAGGTTGCAGGTACGAGCCACCCGGCGGAGGTGAGGTGCTTTTTTTTCTTCAGGCTGATAGATTTGAAGATATGTTCTGATGGTGGTGAGAGAGGAGCACGACTGTCTCCGTGGCGCAATCAGCTAGCACCATCGGCTGTTAACCGAAAGGTTGGAGGTACGAGCCCATCCGGTGGTGGTGCGGCGCTTTTTTTTCTTTGGGCTGATAGCTTTGAAGATATGTTCTGATGGTGGTGAGAGTGAAGCAGGAGTGTCTCCGTGGCGCAATTGGCTACCGCGATAGGCTGTTAACCGAAAGGTTGGAGGTACGAGCCCACCCAGTGGAGGTGAGGTGCTTTTTTTTCTCTAGGATGATAGCTTTGAAGATATGTTCTGATGGTGATGGGAGTGGAGCACGACTGTCTCCGTGGCGCAATTGGCTAGCGCGATCGGCTGTTAACCGACAGGTTGGAGGTTCGTGCCCACCCAGTGGTGGTGCGGCGCTTTTTTTCCTTTGGGCTGATAGCTCTGAAGAAATGTTCTGACGGTGGTGAGAGTGGAGCACGACTGTCTTCGTGGCGCAATTGGCTATGCGATCGGCTGTTAATTGAAAGGTTGGAGGTTCAAGCCTTCCCAGTGGTGGTGCGGCGCTTTTTTTTCTTTGAGCTGATAGCTTTGAAGATTTGTTCTGATGGCGGTGAGAGTGGAGCACGACTGTCTCCGTGGCGCAAGTGGCTAGCGCGATCGGCTGTTAACCGAAAGGTTGGAGGCACGAGCCCACCCGGTGGTGGTGCGGTGCTTTTTTTTCTTTGGGCTGATAGCTCTGAAGAAATGTTCTGACGCTGGTGAGAGTGGAGCACGACTGTCTCCGTGGCACAATTGGCTATGCGATCGGCTGTTAACCGAAAGGTTGGAGGTTCGAGCCCTCCCGGGAGTGGTGTGTTGCTTTTTTTCTTTGGGCTGATACCTTTGAAGATATGTTCTGATGATGTTGAGAGTTGAGCAGGACTGTCTCCGTGGCGCAATTGGCTGGCGCGATTGGCTGTTAACCGAAAGGTTGCAGGTACGAGCCACCCGGGGAGGTCAGGCGCTTTTTTTTCTTTAGGCTGATAGCTTTGAAGATATGTTCTGATGGTGGTGAGAGTGGAGCACGACTGTCTCCATGACACAATTGGCTAGCGCGATTGGCTGTTAACCGAGAGGTTGGAGGTACGAGCTTACCCGGTGGTGGTGCGGCGCTTTTTTTTCTTTGGGCTGATAGCTCTGAAGAAATGTTCTGCCGGTGGTTAGAGTGGAGCACGACTGTCTCCGTGGCGCAACTGGCTACGCGATCAGCTGTTAACGGAAAGGTTGGAGGTTCGAGCCCTACCTGGAGTGGTGTGTTGCTTTTTTTTCTTTGGGCTGATATCTTTGAAAATACGTTCTGATGGCGGTGAGTGGCGCAGGGCTGTCTCCGTGGCGCAATTGGCTAGCGCGATCGGCTGTTAATCGAAAGGTTGGAGGTACGAAAGCACCCGGTGGTGGTGCGGCGCTTTTTTTTCTTTGGGCTGATAGCTTTGAAGATATGTTCTGATGGTGGTGAGAGTGGAGCACGACTGTCTCCGTGGCGCAATTGGCTAGCGCGATCGGCCTTTAACCAAAAGGTTGGAGGTTCGAGCCCACCCGGTGGTGGTGCGGCGCTTTTTCTTGGCTGATAGCTTTGAAGATATGTTCTGATGGTGGTGAGAGTGGAGCACGACTGTCTCCGTGGCGCAATTGGCTATACGATCGGCTGTTAACCGAAAGGTTGGAGGTTCGAGCCCTCCCGGGAGTGGTGTGTTGCTTTTTTTCTTTGGGCTGATAGCTTTGAAGATATGTTCTGATGGTGTTGAGAGTGGAGCAGGACTGTCTCCGTGGCGCCATTGGCTGGCGCGATCGGCTGTTAACCGAAAGGTTGGAGGTACGAGCCCACATGGTGTTGGTGCGGCGCATTTTTTTTTCTTTGGGCTGATAGCTTTGAAGATATGTTCTGATGGTGGTGAGAGTGGAGCACGACTGTCTCCGTGGCGCAATTGGCTAGCGCGACCGCCTGTTAACCGAAAAGTTAGAGGTACGAGCCCACCTGGTGGTGGTGTGGCGCTTTTTTTTGTTTGGGCTGATAGCTGTGAAGAAATGTTCTGACGATGGTGAGAGTGGAGCACGACTGTCTCCGTGGCGCAATTGGCTTTGCGATCGGCTGTTAACTGAAACGGTGGAGGTTCGAGCCCTCCCGGGAGTGGTGTGTTGCTTTTTCTTCTTTGGGCTGATAGCTATGAAGATATGTTCTGGTGGTGAGAGTGGAGCAGGACTGTCTCCGTGGCGCGATTGGCCAGTACCATCGGCTGTTAACCGGAAGGTTGGAGGTACGAGCTCATCCGGTGGTGGTGTGGCGCTTTTTTTCTTTGGACTGATAGCTTTGAAGATATGTCCTGTTGGCGGTGAGAGTGGAGCACGACTGTCTCCGTGGTACAATTGGCTAGCGCGATCGGCTGTTAAACGAAAGGTTGGAGGTACGAGCCCACCCGGTGGTGGTGCGGCGCTTTTTTTTCTTTGGGCTGATAGCTTTGAAGATAGGTTCTCATGGTGGTCAGAGTGGAGCAGGACTGTCTCCGTGGCGCAATTGGCTACCGCGATAGGCTGTTAACCGAAAGGTTGGAGGCACGAGCCCATCCGGTGGTGGTGCGGCGCTTTTTTTTCTTTGGGCTGATAGCTTTGAAGATATGTTCTGATGGTGGTGAGAGTAGAGCAGGACTGTCTCCGTGGCGCAATTGGCTACCGCGATAGACTGTTAACCGAAAGGTTGGAGGTACGAGCCCACCCAGTGGAGGTGAGGCGCTTTTTTTTCTTTGGGCTGATAGCTTTGAAGATAGGTTCTCATGGTGGTCAGAGTGGAGCAGGACTGTCTCCGTGGCGCAATTGGCTACCGCGATAGGCTGTTAACCGAAAGGTTGCAGGTACGAGCCATCCGGCGGAGGTGAGGTGCTTTCTTTCTTTAGGCTGATAGATTTGAAGATATGTTCTGATGGTGATGGGAGTGGAGCACGACTGTCTCCTTGGCGAAATTGGCTAGCGCGATCGGCTGTTAACCGGCAGGTTGGAGGTTCATGCCCACCCAGTGGTGGTGCGGCGCTTTTTTTCCTTTGGGCTGATAGCTCTGAAGAAATGTTCTGACGGTGGTGAGAGTGGAGCACGACTGTCTTCGTGGCGCAATTGGCTATGCGATCGGCTGTTATTTGAAAGGTTGGAGGTTCAAGCCTACCCAGTGGTGGTGCGGCGCTTTTTTTTCTTTGAGCTGATAGCTTTGAAGATTTGTTCTGATGGCGGTCATAGTGGAGCACGACAGTCTCCGTGGCGCAAGTGGCTAGCGCGATCGGCTGTTAACCGAAAGGTTGGAGGCACAAGCCCACCCCGTGGTGGTGCGGCGCTTTTTTTTCTTTGGGCTGATAGCTCTGAAGAAATGTTCTGACGCTGGTGAGAGTGGAGCACGACTTTCTCCGTGGCACAATTGGCTATACGATCGGCTGTTAACCGAAAGGTTGGAGGTTCGAGCCCTCCCGGGAGTGGTGTGTTGCTTTTTTTCTTTGGGCTGATAGCTTTGAAGATATGTTCTGATGGTGTTGAGAGTGGAGCAGGACTGTCTCCGTGGCGCAATTGGCTGGCGCGATTGGCTGTTAACCGAAAGGTTGGAGGTACGAGCTCACATGGTGTTGGTGCGGCGCATTTTTTTCTTTGGGCCGATAGCTTTGAAGATATGTTCTGATGGTGGTGAGAGTGGAGCACGACTGTCTTCGTGGCGCAATTGGCTAGCGCGATCGGCTGTTAACCGAAAAGTTGGAGGTACGAGCCCACCCGGTGGAGGTGCGGCGCTTCTTTTTCTTTGGGTTGATAGCTTTGAAGATATGTTCTGATGGTGGTGAGAGTGGAGCAAGACTGTCTCCGTGGCGCAATTGGCTAGCGCTATGGGCTGTTAACCGAGAGGTTGGAGGTTCGAGCCCACCCGGTGTTGGTGCGGCGCTTTTTTTCCTTTGGGCTGATAGCTCTGAAGAAATGTTCTGACGGTTGTGAGAGTGGAGCACGACTGTATGGCGCAATTGGCTATGTGATCGGCTGTTAACTGAAAAGTTGGAGGTTCGAGCCCTGCCGCGAGTACTGTGTGGCTTTTTTTCTTTGGGCTGATAGCTTTGAAGATATGTTGTGTTGGTGGTGAGAGTGGAGCAGGACTATCTCTGTGGCGAAATTGGCTACCGCGATCGGCTGTTAACTGAAAGGTTGGAGGTTCGAGCCCACCCGGTGGTGGTGCGGCGCTTTTTTTCTTTGGGCTGATAACTTTGAAGATATGTTCTAGTGGGGCTGAGAGTGGAGCACGACTGTCTCCGTGGCGCAATTGGCTAGCGCGATCGGCTGTTAACCGAAAGGCTGGAGGTACGAGCCCACCCGGTGGTGGTGCGGCGCCTTTTTTCTTTGGGCTGATAGCTCTGAAGAAATGTTCTGCCGGTGGTTAGAGTGGAGCACGACTGTCTCCGTGGCGCAATTTGCTACGCGATCGGCTGTTAACGGAAAGGTTGGAGGTTCGAGCCCTACCGGGAGTGGTGTGTTGCTTTTTTTTCTTTGGGCTGATAGCTTTGAAGATATGTTCTGATGGCGGTGAGTGGCGCAGGACTGTCTCCGTGGCGCAATTGGCTAGCGCGATCGGCTGTTAATCGAAAGGTTGGAGGTACGAGCCCTCCCGGTGGTGGTGCGGCGTTTTTTTTTCTTTGGGCTGATAGCTTTGAAGATATGTTCTGATGGTGGTGAGAGTGGAGCACGACTATCTCCGTGGCGCAATTGGCTAGCGCGATCGGCCTTTAACCGAAAGGATGGAGGTTCGAGCCCACCCGGTGGGGGTGCGGCGCTTTTTTTTTCTTTTTGCAGATAGCTTTGAAGATATGTTCTGACGATGGTGAGAGTGGAGCCGACTGTTTCCGTGGCGCAATCGGCTATGCGATCGGCTGTTACTGAAACGTTGGAGGTTCGAGCCCTCCGGGGAGTGATGTGTTGCTTTTTATTCTTTGGGCTGATTGCTTTGAAGATATGTTCTGCCGGTGGTTAGAGTGGAGCACGACTGTCTCCGTGGCGCAATTGGCTATGCGATCGGCTGTTAACGGAAAGGTTGGAGGTTCGAGCCCTACCGGGAGTGGTGTGTTGCTATTTTTTCTTTGGGCTGATAGCTTTGGAAATATGTTCTGATGGCGGTGAGTGGCATAGGACTATCTCGGTGGCGAAATTGGCTACCGCGATCGGCTGTTAACTGAAAGGTTGGAGGTTCGAGCCCACCCGGTGGTGGTGCGGCGCTTTTTTTCTTTGGGCTGATAACTTTGAAGATATGTTCTAATGGGGCTGAGAGTGGAGCACGACTGTCTCCGTGGCGCAATTGGCTAGCGCGATCGGCTGTTAACCTAAAGGCTGGAGGTACGAGCCCACCCGGTGGTGGTGCGGCGCCTTTTTTCTTTGGGCTGATAGCTCTGAAGAAATGTTCTGCCGGTGGTTAGAGTGGAGTACGACTGTCTCCGTGGCGCAATTTGCTACGCGATCGGCTGTTAACGTAAAGGTTGGAGGTTCGAGCCCTACCGGGAGTGGTGTGTTGCTTTTTTTTCTTTGGGCTGATAGCTTTGAAGATATGTTCTGATGGCGGTGAGTGGCGCAGGACTGTCTCCGTGGCACAATTGGCTAGCGCGATCGGCTGTTAATCGAAAGGTTGGAGATACGAGCCCTCCCGGTGGTGGTGCGGCGTTTTTTTTTCTTTGGGCTGATAGCTTTGAAGATATGTTCTGATGGTGGTGAGAGTGGAGCACGACTGTCTCCGTGGCGCAATTGGCTAGCGCGATCGGCCTTTAACCGAAAGGATGGAGGTTCGAGCCCACCCGGTGGGGGTGCGGCGCTTTTTTTTTCTTTTTGCAGATAGCTTTGAAGATATGTTCTGACGATGGTGAGAGTGGAGCACGACTGTCTCCGTGGCGCAATCGGCTATGCGATCGGCTGTTACTGAAACGTTGGAGGTTCGAGCCCTCCGGGGAGCGATGTGTTGCTTTTTATTCTTTGGGCTGATAGCTTTGAAGATATGTTCTGCCGGTGGTTAGAGTGGAGCACGACTGTCTCCGTGGCGCAATTGGCTATGCGATCGGCTGTTAACGGAAAGGTTAGAGGTTCGAGCCCTACCGGGAGTGGTGTGTTGCTATTTTTTATTTGGGCTGATAGCTTTGTAAATATTGACACACCTCGATGGGGGCATGAAGAGGAAGAGGTGGAAGCGGTCTGGCTCACGAGCAGCTCGGTCGCCGGTTTTCTGGCTCTGAGCTGTACCGATCTCAACCATTTCCTGTAAATAAACGCGTTCCTTCGTCACAGTTGTGGTGGAAGGTGCTGGGTAAGCCAGCTACTGTCAAGCGAGACCGGAGAGCAGCCGTCTACTAACGACGGAACCGCAAGAGCACGAGCTTCGCCGCAGCCGTCGACTAGCGGGCTTGCCACCACTACCTCAAGATATGAACTTGGACGGAGACATCCAGCAGCCGGTCGCGAGGGCGCCGTCTTTCCACTACCGAGAGCCACGCACATTTACAGGAAAACCTGGCGATGACGTTGAAGAATGGCTCAGCCACTATCAACGGGTGAGCCGAGCCAATGGCTGGAATGCGGCCAGCCAGTTGTCCCACGTGGGTCTATTTCTCGATGGCAGTGCTTTAGTGTGGTTCGAGAATCACGAAGACACCTTGACAACATGGGACCAGTTTATGGAGGAGATCAAGAAGTGCTTTGGCGACCCTGCGACGAAGAAGAAACGTGCAGAGCAAATGTTGTCGCAGAGAGCTCAAGCTTGTGGTGAGACATGCAGAACCTACATTGAGGAGGTACTGAAACTGTGCAAATGTGTGGACACCAACATGACGGAAGAGGACAAGGTGGGCCACATTCTCAAAGGAATTGCGGAAGACGTCTACCACTTCCTTATCGGCAAGGAGAGTCTTGAGTCTGTGGCCGATGTGATTGGGCACTGCCGAACGTTTGAGGCCCTGAAGACTCGCCGCATCACTACGAAGTTCGGACGCCTTGCCAATGTTACGACCGTCGCCACTGTCGATGTGTGCCAAGACTCCGTGCCTACCGACCTTTCGTCAACGATTCGCCTCATTGTACGTGAGGAACTTCGTCGTCACCTTTACGCGCCCTTGAACGCCCGAGAACCACCGTGCGATACACCGTCCACAAGTATCAATGCTACGAGTTTCGAGGAGCGCAGCTATTCCAACCGCGGCCCTCAGCTAAGGGCTCCACCACCGGCGTCTTCTTATGTAGAGCCGCCTTATGCTCCCCACAGTCGTTACGGCTACAACAGCCATCCACCTCCTTTTGCGTCTCAGTGGGAACAGAGCGCCGCGTACCCTCAACATCCAGCGACGTTCCCTATGCCCCGTGAACGGCCCGTCTGCTACCAGTGCGGTGTTCGTGGACATATCGCCCGATTTTGCCCAATGCGACGTAATCCACGTTCGACATTCCCTCAGAGATCCGCGACGTTTGCACAACGAAGCCAACGGCCTGACTACACCTACTGGCCCCCCAACCCAACTGACGAGCGGCACGCCTACCAGCCGATCAACCGGAGTGATTCGCCCGGATCTGTGCGCAGCTTAACGCCGCCCACCACCCGTCCACCTCGGTCACCATCTCCACGGCGCCGGTCACGAATGTCGTCTCCGCCACCGGGAAACTAGCCAGCGCGGCCGACGGAGGTGAGGTCGCTGGACGTACCGATTTTCATCAAAGAATGCCTCCACCAGTTTCTATGCTTCAGAATAAGGTTCAGGTACTTGTTGACGACGTTCCCACGATGGCATTGATAGACACTGGCGCAAGTGTTTCCGTGATGAGTTTAGTTTTTAAGCAACGACTAGGCCGTAAGGTTATGTTTCACTGGGACAAACCTGCCACATTTCGGGCAGTGAGCGGCGCATTCTTGCGTCCTGTCGGCGTCTGCACTGCGTCTGTTAGTGTTGCCGGTAAAACGTTCAAGGCGGAATTCACAGTACTGGCTCAATCAACGCATGACGTTATACTTGGCATAGACTTTTTGCGAGAGTGTCGTGCGACCGTGGATTGTGGAGCAGGTGAGGTTCTGTTGTCTACTCTCGCCCAGCAGCCTGATTGTGAGAAAGGTAACCTCACTGTAGCTAAAGATGTACTTCTGCCAGCGTGGTCCACGGCCAGCGTACAAGTGACCACTTCGGAAACCAACTCGAGTTTGAATTCACGTGACATAGTGATTGAGCCGTTGCCTGTAGCTTGTCTCAAGAAAAACATCTTTGTACCACGATGCATTGTATCTCTCGCAGACGAGACGGCTCAATTATGGGTGATAAACAGCTCACCCGAGTCGGTTGTACTACCGGCTGGTATGCGCCTTGCCCTGTTCGAAAAGCAGAGCAGCACCTGCATTGGAGCTTTAAGCGATCTTGAAAGGGCGGGTCCGGAAACTTCTGGTATGGAAGCTGAATTTTCAAAAATGGTTAGCAAGTCCATTTCCTCACAGAAGCGCAAAGACCTGGTTGCACTGCTGGCGAGACATGCTAAAGTATTTGATTTTGCACGGAAGGTGCCTAGGGCTCAGATACCGACCACGCGCGCTCGTCACAAGATCGATACTGGCTCTGCTCATCCTCTCCGACAAAAGCCCTATCGCGTGTCCGTGTCCGAACGCAAAGTTATTGCTGAACAAGTTGGCGAGATGCTAGCCACTGGTGTAATTCAAGAATCGTCAAGTCCGTGGGCTGCGCCTGTTATTTTGGTAAAGAAAAAAGACGGGTCCTGGAGGTTCTGTGTTGATTATCGGCGTCTCAATTCTATAACCAAGAAGGACGTGTACCCCCTCCCCCGCATTGATGACGTAATTGACTGCCTTCATTCAGCTTCCTACTTTTCTTCGGTAGACTTGCGATCCGGGTATTGGCAGATTCCCATGGATCCAGTTGATAAAGAGAAGACGGCTTTTGTAACGCCAGACGGTCTATTTGAATTTAATGTTATGCCGTTCGGCTTGTGCAATGCTCCGGCAACATTTGAACGCTATATGGATACCGTCTTGAGAGGCCTTAAATGGGAAATTTGTTTATGTTACCTGGACGATGTGGTTATTTTTGGACGAACTTTTGAAGAACATAATCATCGCCTTGACGTTGTTCTAACATGTTTGGAGAAAGCCGCCTTGACACTGAACTCAAAAAAATGTCGTTTCGGTGAACGGCAAACACTGGTTTTAGGACACCTTGTGGACAAAGCTGGTGTTAGACCGGACCCGCAGAAAGTGGACGCCGTCAGCAAGTTTAAGCAGCCACAGTCTATCCGCGAGCTACGAAGCTTTCTGGGCCTATGCTCTTATTTTCGCCGCTTTGTACCTAATTTTGCTGAAAAGGCCCAGCCACTGACTGACTTGCTGCGCAAGGACGTCCCTTTCCACTGGACACCAAATTGTGAGTCAGCGTTTAAGCAACTAAAGTTCGCTCTCACTTCCGGGCCAATACTATGCCACTTCGATCCCTCTGCTTCCACGGAAATCCACACCGATGCCAGTGGAGTTGGTCTCGGCGCGGTGCTTATTCAACGACACAACAATGCTGAACACGTCGTCGCCTATGCAAGCCGGTCCCTGAGCAAGGCAGAGCGTAATTATACGGTTACCGAATTGGAGTGCCTCGCCGTCGTTTTCGCCGTACACAAGTTTCGCCCCTACATCTACGGTCGTCGTTTCTCAGTTATCACAGATCATCACTCTCTTTGCTGGTTGGTGAGCCTACGTGATCCATCTGGTCGACTTGCGCGATGGGCCATACGGTTACAAGAATTTGACTTCACGGTCCGCTACAAGAGCGGTAATCGCCACGCAGACGCTGACTGCCTGTCACGGCTTCCTCTACCAACGACCGAGTGTGAAGCTGATAATTTTGACGATTTTATCACAGCTATTGACTCTCATTTTCCTGACATCGCGGCTTTCCGGACAGCACAGCACGAGGATCATTGCTTAGATCACCTGTTTGCCTCCGCGAATGACCCGGCCAGTTCAAGCTCTTTTGTAGTCCATGACGCCGTCCTTTACAAGAAGAATTATTCTGGCCAAGGCGCCCGTCTGCTTCTGGTAGTTCCACGCACTCTACGTCCCCAAATTTTTCGGTTCTGCCATGACAACGCAACCAGTGGGCACATGGGCTTCGCCAGAACGTTTCATCGCATCCAGCAAAGGTTTTACTGGCCCAAGATGCGACGCGACACAGAAAAATACGTAGCGGGTTGCGAACAATGTCAACGTCACAAGCGTCCCACGACTACATCACCCGGACTTCTCCATCCCGTACCACCTCCTAGCTCTCCCTTCGAGATTGTTGGTGTCGACCTTCTAGGTCCGTTTCCGCGTTCAGCCAGTGCCAATCGATGGGTCATCGTGTGCGTCGACCACCTGACGCGCTACGCAGAAACTGCGGCTATACCTACTGCAACAGCCTTTCACGTGTCGCAGTTTATGCTTCGGCATATCATTCTCCGTCATGGCCCTCCACGAGTCGTCATTAGCGACCGGGGACGTCAGTTCGTCGCTGACGTCGTTGAAGAGATCCTACGCCTGTCTGCCAGCCAATTCCGCCACGCAACCCCGTATCACCCCCAGACGAATGGCCTCGTAGAGCGGACCAACAGGACGCTAACGAACATGTTGTCAATTTATGTTGATGCCAAGCACAAAAACTGGGACGAAGTACTGCCCTATATCACATACGCCTACAACACCGCGAAACACGAGACAACAGGGTACGCGCCCTTTTTCCTGCTCTACGCCCGCTCCCCCCGCAGTTGCCTCGACACCATTCTGCCTTTTACGTTAGATGTGGAAACATCGGTTGCCGAGTCACTATGCCGCGCTGAAGAAGCCCGTCGCGTCGCACGCCTTCGAACCATTGCATCTCAACAGCGCTCCAAGACCCGGTACGACGCCCACCATCACTCCGTTGCCTACACAAAGGGTGACCTGGTGTGGTTGTGGACACCTGTCCGCAAACGTGGTTTATGCCAAAAGTTTCTGGCCCACTACTCCGGACCATTTGTAGTCATTGACCGTCTCAGTGACGTCACATACGTCATCTCCGGCGTCACAAGCAATGGTCGGCGCTCTAGCAAGACACAGCTGACACACGTCGCGCGCCTCAAGCCATATCACCACCAACCTTCCTATTGACTCGCCCAGTGGGCATCGTCTGCGAACGGGGGAAATGACACACCTCGATGGGGGCATGAAGAGGAAGAGGTGGAAGCGGTCTGGCTCACGAGCAGCTCGGTCGCCGGTTTTCTGGCTCTGAGCTGTACCGATCTCAACCATTTCCTGTAAATAAACGCGTTCCTTCGTCACAATATGTTCTGATGGCGGTGAGTGGCATAGGACTGTCTCCGTGGCGCAATTGGCTAGCGCGATCGGCTGTTAATCGAAAGGTTGGAGGTACGAGCCCACCCGGTGGTGGTGCGGCGCTTTTTTTTTCTTTGGGCTGATAGCTTTGAAGATATGTTCTGATGGTGGTGAGAGTGGAGCACGACTGTCTCCGTGGCGCAATTGGCTAGCGCGATCGGCCTTTAACCGAAAGGTTGGAGGTTCGAGCCCACCCGGTGGTGGTGCGGCGCTTTTTTTTGGCTGATAGCTTTGAAGATATGTTCTGATGGTGGTGAGAGTTGAGCACGACTGTCTCCGTGGCGCAATTGGCTAGCGCGATCGGCTGTTAACCGAAAAGTTGGAGGTACGAGCCCACCTGGTGGTGGTGTGGCACTTTTTTTTGTTTGGGCTGATAGCTCTGAAGAAATGTTCTGACGATGGTGAGAGTGGAGCACGACTGTCTCCGTGGCGCAATTGGCTATGCGATCGGCTGTTAACCGAAACGGTGGAGGTTCGAGCCCTCCCGGGAGTGGTGTGTTGATTTTTATTCTTTGGGCTGATAGCTATGAAGATATGTTCTGGTGGTGGTGAGAGTGGAGCAGGACTGTCTCCGTGGCGCGATTGGCTAGTACCATCGGCTGTTAACTGGAAGGTTGGAGGTACGAGCTAATCCGGTGGTGGTGTGGCGCTTTTTTTCTTTGGACTGATAGCTTTGAAGATATGTCCTGATGGCGGTGAGAATGGAGCACGACTGTCTCCGTGGTGCAATTGGCTAGCGCGATCGGCTGTTAACGAAAGGTTGGAGGTACGAGCCCACCCGGTGGTGGTGCGGCGCTTTTTTTTCTTTGGGCTGAAAGCTTTGAAGTTAGGTTCTCATGGTGGTCAGAGTGTAGCAGGACTGTCTCCGTGGCGCAATTGGCTACCGCGATAGGCTGTTAACCGAAAGGTTGCAGGTACGAGCCACCCGGCGGAGGTGAGGTGCTTTTTTTTCTTTGGACTGATAGCTTTGAAGATATGTCCTGATGGCGGTGAGAGTGGAGCACGACTGTCTCCGTGGTGCAATTGGCTAGCGCGATCGGCTGTTAAACGAAAGGTTGGAGGTACGAGCCCACCCGGTGGTGGTGCGGCGCTTTTTTTTCTTTGGGCTGATAGCTTTGAAGATAGGTTCTCATGGTGGTCAGAGTGGAGCAGGACTGTCTCCGTGGCGCAATTGGCTACCGCGATAGGCTGTTAACCGAAAGGTTGAAGGTACGAGCCACCCGGCGGAGCTGAGGTGCTTTTTTTCTTTAGGCTGATAGATTTGAAGATATGTTCTGATGGTGGTGAGAGAGGAGCACGAGTGTCTCCGTGGTGCAATTGGCTAGCGCGATCAGCTGTTAAACGAAAGGTTGCAGGTACGAGCCACCCGGCGGAGGTGAGGTGCTTTTTTTTCTTTGGACTGATAGCTTTGAAGATATGTCCTGATGGCGGTGAGAGTGGAGCACGACTGTCTCCGTGGTGCAATTGGCTAGCGCGATCGGCTGTTAAACGAAAGGTTGGAGGTACGAGCCCACCCGGTGGTGGTGCGGCGCTTTTTTTTCTTTGGGCTGATAGCTTTGAAGATAGGTTCTCATGGTGGTCAGAGTGGAGCAGGACTGTCTCCGTGGCGCAATTGGCTACCGCGATAGGCTGTTAACCGAAAGGTTGAAGGTACGAGCCACCCGGCGGAGCTGAGGTGCTTTTTTTCTTTAGGCTGATAGATTTGAAGATATGTTCTGATGGTGGTGAGAGTGGAGCACGACTGTCTCCGTGGCGCAATGGGCTATTCGATCGGCTGTTAACTGAAAGGTTGGATGTTGGAGCCCTCCCGGGAGTGGTGTGTTGCTTTTTTTTCTTTGGGCTGATAGCTTTGAAGATAGGTTCTCATGGTGGTGAGAGTGGAGCAGGACTGTCTCCGTGACGCAATTGGCTACCGCGATAGGCTGTTAACCGAAAGGTTGCAGGTACGAGCCACCCGGGGAGGTCAGGCGCTTTTTTTTCTTTAGGCTGATAGCTTTGAAGATATGTTCTGATGGTGGTGAGAGTGGAGCACGACTGTCTCCATGACACAATTGGCTAGCGCGATTGGCTGTTAACCGAGAGGTTGGAGGTACGAGCTTACCCGGTGGTGGTGCGGCGCTTTTTTTTCTTTGGGCTGATAGCTCTGAAGAAATGTTCTGCCGGTGGTTAGAGTGGAGCACGACTGTCTCCGTGGCGCAACTGGCTACGCGATCAGCTGTTAACGGAAAGGTTGGAGGTTCGAGCCCTACCGGGAGTGGTGTGTTGCTTTTCTTTCTTTGGGCTGATATCTTTGAAAATACGTTCTGATGGCGGTGAGTGGCGCAGGGCTGTCTCCGTGGCGCAATTGGCTAGCGCGATCGGCTGTTAATCGAAAGGTTGGAGGTACGAAACCACCCGGTGGTGGTGCGGCGCTTTTTTTTCTTTGGGCTGATAGCTTTGAAGATATGTTCTGATGGTGGTGAGAGTGGAGCACGACTGTCTCCGTGGCGCAATTGGCTAGCGCGATCGGCCTTTAACCAAAAGGTTGGAGGTTCGAGCCCACCCGGTGGTGGTGCGGCGCTTTTTCTTGGCTGATAGCTTTGAAGATATGTTCTGATGGTGGTGAGAGTGGAGCACGACTGTCTCCGTGGCGCAATTGGCTATACGATCGGCTGTTAACCGAAAGGTTGGAGGTTCGAGCCCTCCCGGGAGTGGTGTGTTGCTTTTTTTCTTTGGGCTGATAGCTTTGAAGATATGTTCTGATGGTGTTGAGAGTGGAGCAGGACTGTCTCCGTGGCGCCATTGGCTGGCGCGATCGGCTGTTAACCGAAAGGTTGGAGGTACGAGCCCACATGGTGTTGGTGCGGCGCATTTTTTTTTCTTTGGGCTGATAGCTTTGAAGATATGTTCTGATGGTGGTGAGAGTGGAGCACGACTGTCTCCGTGGCGCAATTGGCTAGCGCGATCGGCTGTTAACCGAAAAGTTGGAGGTACGAGCCCACCTGGTGGTGGTGTGGCGCTTTTTTTTGTTTGGGCTGATAGCTGTGAAGAAATGTTCTGACGATGGTGAGAGTGGAGCACGACTGTCTCCGTGGCGCAATTGGCTTTGCGATCGGCTGTTAACTGAAACGGTGGAGGTTCGAGCCCTCCCGGGAGTGGTGTGTTGCTTTTTCTTCTTTGGGCTGATAGCTATGAAGATATGTTCTGGTGGTGAGAGTGGAGCAGGACTGTCTCCGTGGCGCGATTGGCCAGTACCATCGGCTGTTAACCGGAAGGTTGGAGGTACGAGCTCATCCGGTGGTGGTGTGGCGCTTTTTTTCTTTGGACTGATAGCTTTGAAGATATGTCCTGTTGGCGGTGAGAGTGGAGCACGACTGTCTCCGTGGTGCAATTGGCTAGCGCGATCGGCTGTTAAACGAAAGGTTGGAGGTACGAGCCCACCCGGTGGTGGTGCGGCGCTTTTTTTTCTTTGGGCTGATAGCTTTGAAGATAGGTTCTCATGGTGGTCAGAGTGGAGCAGGACTGTCTCCGTGGCGCAATTGGCTACCGCGATAGGCTGTTAACCGAAAGGTTGCAGGTACGAGCCACCCGGCGGAGGTGAGGTGCTTTTTTTTCTTTTGGCTGATAGATTTGAAGATATGTTCTGATGGTGGTGAGAGAGGAGCACGACTGTCTCCGTGGCGCAATCAGCTAGCACCATCGGCTGTTAACCGAAAGGTTGGAGGTACGAGCCCATCCGGTGGTGGTGCGGCGCTTTTTTTTCTTTGGGCTGATAGCTTTGAAGATATGTTCTGATGGTGGTGAGAGTAGAGCAGGACTGTCTCCGTGGCGCAATTGGCTACCGCGATAGACTGTTAACCGAAAGGTTGGAGGTACGAGCCCACCCAGTGGAGGTGAGGCGCTTTTTTTTCTTTGGGCTGATAGCTTTGAAGATAGGTTCTCATGGTGGTCAGAGTGGAGCAGGACTGTCTCCGTGGCGCAATTGGCTACCGCGATAGGCTGTTAACCGAAAGGTTGCAGGTACGAGCCATCCGGCGGATGTGAGGTGCTTTCTTTCTTTAGGCTGATAGATTTGAAGATATGTTCTGATGGTGATGGGAGTGGAGCACGACTGTCTCCTTGGCGAAATTGGCTAGCGCGATCGGCTGTTAACCGGCAGGTTGGAGGTTCATGCCCACCCAGTGGTGGTGCGGCGCTTTTTTTCCTTTGGGCTGATAGCTCTGAAGAAATGTTCTGACGGTGGTGAGAGTGGAGCACGACTGTCTTCGTGGCGCAATTGGCTATGCGATCGGCTGTTATTTGAAAGGTTGGAGGTTCAAGCCTACCCAGTGGTGGTGCGGCGCTTTTTTTTCTTTGAGCTGATAGCTTTGAAGATTTGTTCTGATGGCGGTCAGAGTGGAGCACGACTGTCTCCGTGGCGCAAGTGGCTAGCGCGATCGGCTGTTAACCGAAAGGTTGGAGGCACAAGCCCACCCGGTGGTGGTGCGGCGCTTTTTTTTCTTTGGGCTGATAGCTCTGAAGAAATGTTCTGACGCTGGTGAGAGTGGAGCACGACTTTCTCCGTGGCACAATTGGCTATACGATCGGCTGTTAACCGAAAGGTTGGAGGTTCGAGCCCTCCCGGGAGTGGTGTGTTGCTTTTTTTCTTTGGGCTGATAGCTTTGAAGATATGTTCTGATGGTGTTGAGAGTGGAGCAGGACTGTCTCCGTGGCGCAATTGGCTGGCGCGATTGGCTGTTAACCGAAAGGTTGGAGGTACGAGCTCACATGGTGTTGGTGCGGCGCATTTTTTTCTTTGGGCCGATAGCTTTGAAGATATGTTCTGATGGTGGTGAGAGTGGAGCACGACTGTCTTCGTGGCGCAATTGGCTAGCGCGATCGGCTTTTAACCGAAAAGTTGGAGGTACGAGCCCACCCGGTGGAGGTGCGGCGCTTCTTTTTCTTTGGGTTGATAGCTTTGAAGATATGTTCTGATGGTGGTGAGAGTGGAGCAAGACTGTCTCCGTGGCGCAATTGGCTAGCGCTATGGGCTGTTAACCGAGAGGTTGGAGGTTCGAGCCCACCCGGTGTTGGTGCGGCGCTTTTTTTCCTTTGGGCTGATAGCTCTGAAGAAATGTTCTGACGGTTGTGAGAGTGGAGCACGACTGTATGGCGCAATTGGCTATGTGATCGGCTGTTAACTGAAAGGTTGGAGGTTCGAGCCCTGCCGCGAGTACTGTGTGGCTTTTTTTCTTTGGGCTCATAGCTTTGAAGATATGTTGTGTTGGTGGTGAGAGTGGAGCAGGACTATCTCTGTGGCGAAATTGGCTACCGCGATCGGCTGTTAACTGAAAGGTTGGAGGTTCGAGCCCACCCCTTGGTGGTGCGGCGCTTTTTTTCTTTGGGCTGATAACTTTGAAGATATGTTCTAGTGGGGCTGAGAGTGGAGCACGACTGTCTCCGTGGCGCAATTGGCTAGCGCGATCGGCTGTTAACCGAAAGGCTGGAGGTACGAGCCCACCCGGTGGTGGTGCGGCGCCTTTTTTCTTTGGGCTGATAGCTCTGAAGAAATGTTCTGCCGGTGGTTAGAGTGGAGCACGACTGTCTCCGTGGCGCAATTTGCTACGCGATCGGCTGTTAACGGAAAGGTTGGAGGTTCGAGCCCTACCGGGAGTGGTGTGTTGCTTTTTTTTCTTTGGGCTGATAGCTTTGAAGATATGTTCTGATGGCGGTGAGTGGCGCAGGACTGTCTCCGTGGCGCAATTGGCTAGCGCGATCGGCTGTTAATCGAAAGGTTGGAGGTACGAGCCCTCCCGGTGGTGGTGCGGCGTTTTTTTTTCTTTGGGCTGATAGCTTTGAAGATATGTTCTGATGGTGGTGAGAGTGGAGCACGACTATCTCCGTGGCGCAATTGGCTAGCGCGATCGGCCTTTAACCGAAAGGATGGAGGTTCGAGCCATCCCGGTGGGGGTGCGGCGCTTTTTTTTCTTTTTGCAGATAGCTTTGAAGATATGTTCTGACGATGGTGAGAGTGGAGCACGACTGTCTCCGTGGCGCAATCGGCTATGCGATCGGCTGTTACTGAAACGTTGGAGGTTCGAGCCCTCCGGGGAGTGATGTGTTGCTTTTTATTCTTTGGGCTGATTGCTTTGAAGATATGTTCTGCCGGTGGTTAGAGTGGAGCACGACTGTCTCCGTGGCGCAATTGGCTATGCGATCGGCTGTTAACGGAAAGGTTGGAGGTTCGAGCCATATCGGGAGTGGTGTGTTGCTATTTTTTCTTTGGGCTGATAGCTTTGAAAATATGTTCTGATGGCGGTGAGTGGCATAGGACTGTCTCCGTGGCGCAATTGGCTAGCGCGATCGGCTGTTAATCGAAAGGTTGGAGGTACGAGCCCACCCGGTGGTGGTGCGGCGCTTTTTTTTTCTTTGGGCTGATAGCTTTGAAGATATGTTCTGATGGTGGTGAGAGTGGAGCACGACTGTCTCCGTGGCGCAATTGGCTAGCGCGATCGGCCTTTAACCGAAAGGTTGGAGGTTCGAGCCCACCCGGTGGTGGTGCGGCGCTTTTTTTTTGGCTGATAGCTTTGAAGATATGTTCTGATGGTGGTGAGAGTGGAGCACGACTGTCTCCGTGGCGCAATTGGCTAGCGCGATCGGCTGTTAACCGAAAAGTTGGAGGTACGAGCCCACCTGGTGGTGGTGTGGCACCTTTTTTTTTGTTTGGGCTGATAGCTCTGAAGAAATGTTCTGACGATGGTGAGAGTGGAGCACGACTGTCTCCGTGGCGCAATTGGCTATGCGATCGGCTGTTAACCGAAACGGTGGAGGTTCGAGCCCTCCCGGGAGTGGTGTGTTGATTTTTATTCTTTGGGCTGATAGCTATGAAGATATGTTCTGGTGGTGGTGAGAGTGGAGCAGGACTGTCTCCGTGGCGCGATTGGCTAGTACCATCGGCTGTTAACCGGAAGGTTGGAGGTACGAGCTCATCCGGTGGTGGTGTGGCGCTTTTTTTCTTTGGACTGATAGCTTTGAAGATATGTCCTGATGGCGGTGAGAGTGGAGCACGACTGTCTCCGTGGTGCAATTGGCTAGCGCGATCGGCTGTTAACGAAAGGTTGGAGGTACGAGCCCACCCGGTGGTGGGGCGGCGTTTTTTTTCTTTGGGCTGATAGCTTTGAAGTTAGGTTCTCATGGTGGTCAGAGTGTAGCAGGACTGTCTCCGTGGCGCAATTGGCTACCGCGATAGGCTGTTAACCGAAAGGTTGCAGGTACGAGCCACCCGGCGGAGGTGAGGTGCTTTTTTTTCTTCAGGCTGATAGATTTGAAGATATGTTCTGATGGTGGTGAGAGAGGAGCACGACTGTCTCCGTGGCGCAATCAGCTAGCACCATCGGCTGTTAACCGAAAGGTTGGAGGTACGAGCCCATCCGGTGGTGGTGCGGCGCTTTTTTTTCTTTGGGCTGATAGCTTTGAAGATATGTTCTGATGGTGGTGAGAGTGGAGCAGGACTGTCTCCGTGGCGCAATTGGCTACCGCGATAGGCTGTTAACCGAAAGGTTGGAGGTACGAGCCCACCCAGTGGAGGTGAGGTGCTTTTTTTTCGCTAGGATGATAGCTTTGAAGATATGTTCTGATGGTGATGGGAGTGGAGCACGACTGTCTCCGTGGCGCAATTGGCTAGCGCGATCGGCTGTTAACCGACAGGTTGGAGGTTCGTGCCCACCCAGTGGTGGTGCGGCGCTTTTTTTCCTTTGGGCTGATAGCTCTGAAGAAATGTTCTGACGGTGGTGAGAGTGGAGCACGACTGTCTTCGTGGCGCAATTGGCTATGCGATGGGCTGTTAATTGAAAGGTTGGAGGTTCAAGCCTACCCAGTGGTGGTGCGGCGCTTTTTTTTCTTTGAGCTGATAGCTTTGAAGATTTGTTCTGATGGCGGTGAGAGTGGAGCACGACTGTCTCCGTGGCGCAAGTGGCTAGCGCGATCGGCTGTTAACCGAAAGGTTGGAGGCAAGAGCCCACCCGGTGGTGGTGCGGCGCTTTTTTTTCTTTGGGCTGATAGCTCTGAAGAAATGTTCTGACGCTGGTGAGAGTGGAGCACGACTGTCTCCGTGGCACAATTGGCTATGCGATCGGCTGTTAACCGAAAGGTTGGAGGTTCGAGCCCTCCCGGGAGTGGTGTGTTGCTTTTTTTCTTTGGGCTGATAGCTTTGAAGATATGTTCTGATGATGTTGAGAGTTGAGCAGGACTGTCTCCGTGGCGCAATTGGCTGGCGCGATTGGCTGTTAACCGAAAGGTTAGAGGTACGAGCTCACATGGTGTTGGTGCGGCGCATTTTTTTCTTTGGGCTGATAGCTTTGAAGATATGTTCTGATGGTGGTGAGAGTGGAGCACGACTGTCTCCGTGGCGCGATTGGCTAGCGCGATCGGCTGTTAACCGAAAAGTTGGAGGTACGAGCCCACCTGGTGGTGGTGTGGCGCTTTTTTTTGTTTGGGCTGATAGCTCTGAAGAAATGTTCTGACGATGGTGAGAGTGGAGCACGACTGTCTCCGTGGCGCAATTGGCTATGCGATCGGCTGTTAACTGAAACGGTGGAGGTTCGAGCCCTCCCGGGAGTGGTGTGTTGCTTTTTCTTCTTTGGGCTGATAGCTATGAAGATATGTTCTGGTGGTGGTGAGAGTGGAGCAGGACTGTCTCCGTGGCGCGATTGGCCAGTACCATCGGCTGTTAACCGGAATGTTGGAGGTACGAGCTCATCCGGTGGTGATGTGGCGCTTTTTTTTTGGACTGATAGCTTTGAAGATATGTCCTGATGGCGGTGAGAGTGGAGCACGACTGTCTCCGTGGTGCAATTGGCTAGCGCGATCGGCTGTTAAACGAAAGGTTGGAGGTACGAGCCCACCCGGTGGTGGTGCGGCGCTTTTTTTTCTTTGGGCTGATAGCTTTGAAGATAGGTTCTCATGGTGGTCAGAGTGGAGAAGGACTGTCTCCGTGGCGCAATTGGCTACCGCGATAGGCTGTTAACCGAAAGGTTGCAGGTACGAGCCACCCGGCGGAGGTGAGGTGGTTTTTTTCTTTAGGCTGATAGATTTGAAGATATGTTCTGATGGTGATGGGAGTGGAGCACGACTGTCTCCTTGGCGCAATTGGCTAATGCGATCGGCTGTTAACCGACAGGTTGGAGGTTCATGCCCACCCAGTGGTGGTGCGGCGCTTTTTTTCCTTTGGGCTGATAGCTCTGAAGAAATGTTCTGACGGTGGTGAGAGTGGAGCACGACTGTCTTCATGGCGCAATTGGCTATGCGATCGGCTGTTATTTGAAAGGTTGGAGGTTCAAGCCTACCCAGTGGTGGTGCGGCGCTTTTTTTTCTTTGAGCTGATAGCTTTGAATATTTGTTCTGATGGCGGTCAGAGTGGAGCACGACTGTCTCCGTGGCGCAAGTGGCTAGCGCGATCGGCTGTTAACCGAAAGGTTGGAGGCACGAGCCCACCCGGTGCTGGTGCGGCGCTTTTTTTTCTTTGGGCTGATAGCTCTGAAGAAATGTTCTGACGCTGGTGAGAGTGGAGCACGACTTTCTCCGTGGCACAATTGGCTATACGATCGGCTGTTAACCGAAAGGTTGGAGGTTCGAGCCCTCCCGGGAGTGGTGTGTTGCTTTTTTTCTTTGGGCTGATAGCTTTGAAGATATGTTCTGATGGTGTTGAGAGTGGAGCAGGACTGTCTCCGTGGCGCAATTGGCTAGCGCGATCGGCCTTTAACCGAAAGGTTGGAGGTTCGAGCCCACCCGGTGGTGGTGCGGCGCATTTTTTTTGGGCCGATAGCTTTGAAGATATGTTCTGATGGTGGTGAGAGTGGAGCACGACTGTCTTCGTGGCGATATTGGCTAGCGCGATCGGCTGTTAACCGAAAGGTTGGAGGTACGAGCCCACCCGGTGGAGGTGCGGCGCTTCTTTTTCTTTGGGTTGATAGCTTTGAAGATATGTTCTGATGGTGGTGAGAGTGGAGCACGACTGTCTCCGTGGCGCAATTGGCTGGCGCTATGGGCTGTTAACCGAGAGGTTGGAGGTTCGAGCCCACCCGGTGTTGGTGCGGCGCTTTTTTTCCTTCGGGCTGATAGCTCTGAAGAAATGTTCTGACGGTTGGAGAGTGGAGCACGACTGTATGGCGCAATTGGCTATGCGATCGGCTGTTAACTGAAAGGTTGGAGGTTCGAGCCCTGCCGCGAGTAGTGTGTGGCTTTTTTTCTTTGGGCTGATAGATTTGAAGATATGTTGTGTTGGTGGTGAGAGTGGAGCAGGACTATCTCTGAGGCGAAATTGGCTACCGCGATCGGCTGTTAACTGAAAGGTTGGAGGTTCGAGCCCACCCGGTGGTGGTGCGGCGCCTTTTTTCTTTGGGCTGATAGCTCTGAAGAAATGTTCTGCCGGTGGTTAGAGTGGAGCACGACTGTCTCCGTGGCGCAATTTGCTACGCGATCGGCTGTTAACGGAAAGGTTGGAGGTTCGAGCCCTACCGGGAGTGGTGTGTTGCTTTTTTTTCTTTGGGCTGATAGCTTTGAAGATATGTTCTGATGGCGGTGAGTGGCGCAGGACTGTCTCCGTGGCGCAATTGGCTAGCGCGATCGGCTGTTAATCGAAAGGTTGGAGGTACGAGCCCTCCCGGTGGTGGTGCGGCGTTTTTTTTTCTTTGGGCTGATAGCTTTGAAGATATGTTCTGATGGTGGTGAGAGTGGAGCACGACTATCTCCGTGGCGCAATTGGCTAGCGCGATCGGCCTTTAACCGAAAGGATGGAGGTTCGAGCCCACCCGGTGGGGGTGCGGCGCTTTTTTTTTCTTTTTGCAGATAGCTTTGAAGATATGTTCTGACGATGGTGAGAGTGGAGCCCGACTGTTTCCGTGGCGCAATCGGCTATGCGATCGGCTGTTACTGAAACGTTGGAGGTTCGAGCCCTCCGGGGAGTGATGTGTTGCTTTTTATTCTTTGGGCTGATTGCTTTGAAGATATGTTCTGCATGTGGTTAGAGTGGAGCACGACTGTCTCCGTGGCGCAATTGGCTATGCGATCGGCTGTTAACGGAAAGGTTGGAGGTTCGAGCCCTACCGGGAGTGGTGTGTTGCTATTTTTTCTTTGGGCTGATAGCTTTGGAAATATGTTCTGATGGCGGTGAGTGGCATAGGACTATCTCGGTGGCGAAATTGGCTACCGCGATCGGCTGTTAACTGAAAGGTTGGAGGTTCGAGCCCACCCGGTGGTGGTGCGGCGCTTTTTTTCTTTGGGCTGATAACTTTGAAGATATGTTCTAATGGGGCTGAGAGTGGAGCACGACTGTCTCCGTGGCGCAATTGGCTAGCGCGATCGGCTGTTAACCGAAAGGCTGGAGGTACGAGCCCACCCGGTGGTGGTGCGGCGCCTTTTTTCTTTGGGCTGATAGCTCTGAAGAAATGTTCTGCCGGTGGTTAGAGTGGAGCACGACTGTCTCCGTGGCGCAATTTGCTACGCGATCGGCTGTTAACGTAAAGGTTGGAGGTTCGAGCCCTACCGGGAGTGGTGTGTTGCTTTTTTTTCTTTGGGCTGATAGCTTTGAAGATATGTTCTGATGGCGGTGAGTGGCGCAGGACTGTCTCCGTGGCGCAATTGGCTAGCGCGATCGGCTGTTAATCGAAAGGTTGGAGATACGAGCCCTCCCGGTGGTGGTGCGGCGTTTTTTTTTCTTTGGGCTGATAGCTTTGAAGATATGTTCTGATGGTGGTGAGAGTGGAGCACGACTGTCTCCGTGGCGCAATTGGCTAGCGCGATCGGCCTTTAACCGAAAGGATGGAGGTTCGAGCCCACCCGGTGGGGGTGCGGCGCTTTTTTTTTCTTTTTGCAGATAGCTTTGAAGATATGTTCTGACGATGGTGAGAGTGGAGCACGACTGTCTCCGTGGCGCAATCGGCTATGCGATCGGCTGTTACTGAAACGTTGGAGGTTCGAGCCCTCCGGGGAGCGATGTGTTGCTTTTTATTCTTTGGGCTGATAGCTTTGAAGATATGTTCTGCCGGTGGTTAGAGTGGAGCACGACTGTCTCCGTGGCGCAATTGGCTATGCGATCGGCTGTTAACGGAAAGGTTAGAGGTTCGAGCCCTACCGGGAGTGGTGTGTTGCTATTTTTTATTTGGGCTGATAGCTTTGTAAATATGTTCTGATGGCGGTGAGTGGCATAGGACTGTCTCCGTGGCGCAATTGGCTAGCGCGATCGGCTGTTAATCGAAAGGTTGGAGGTACGAGCCCACCCGGTGGTGGTGCGGCGCTTTTTTTTTCTTTGGGCTGATAGCTTTGAAGATATGTTCTGATGGTGGTGAGAGTGGAGCACGACTGTCTCCGTGGCGCAATTGGCTAGCGCGATCGGCCTTTAACCGAAAGGTTGGAGGTTCCAGCCCACCCGGTGGTGGTGCGGCGCTTTTTTTTGGCTGATAGCTTTGAAGATATGTTCTGATGGTGGTGAGAGTTGAGCACGACTGTCTCCGTGGTGCAATTGGCTAGCGCGATCGGCTGTTAACCGAAAAGTTGGAGGTACGAGCCCACCTGGTGGTGGTGTGGCACTTTTTTTTTTGTTTGGGCTGATAGCTCTGAAGAAATGTTCCGACGATGGTGAGAGTGGAGCACGACTGTCTCCGTGGCGCAATTGGCTATGCGATCGGCTGTTAACCGAAACGGTGGAGGTTCGAGCCCTCCCGGGAGTGGTGTGTTGATTTTTATTCTTTGGGCTGATAGCTATGAAGATATGTTCTGGTGGTGGTGAGAGTGGAGCAGGACTGTCTCCGTGGCGCGATTGGCTAGTACCATCGGCTGTTAACTGGAAGGTTGGAGGTACGAGCCCTCCCGGTGGTGGTGCGGCGTTTTCTTTTCTTTGGGCTGATAGCTTTGAAGATATGTTCTGATGGTGGTGAGAGTGGAGCACGACTGTCTCCGTGGCGCAATTGGCTAGCGCGATCGGCCTTTAACCGAAAGGATGGAGGTTCGAGCCCACCCGGTGGGGGTGCGGCGCTTTTTTTTTCTTTTTGCAGATAGCTTTGAAGATATGTTCTGACGATGGTGAGAGTGGAGCACGACTGTCTCCGTGGCGCAATCGGCTATGCGATCGGCTGTTACTGAAACGTTGGAGGTTCGAGCCCTCCGGGGAGCGATGTGTTGCTTTTTATTCTTTGGGCTGATAGCTTTGAAGATATGTTCTGCCGGTGGTTAGAGTGGAGCACGACTGTCTCCGTGGCGCAATTGGCTATGCGATCGGCTGTTAACGGAAAGGTTAGAGGTTCGAGCCCTACCGGGAGTGGTGTGTTGCTATTTTTTATTTGGGCTGATAGCTTTGTAAATATGTTCTGATGGCGGTGAGTGGCATAGGACTGTCTCCGTGGCGCAATTGGCTAGCGCGATCGGCTGTTAATCGAAAGGTTGGAGGTACGAGCCCACCCGGTGGTGGTGCGGCGCTTTTTTTTTCTTTGGGCTGATAGCTTTGAAGATATGTTCTGATGGTGGTGAGAGTGGAGCACGACTGTCTCCGTGGCGCAATTGGCTAGCGCGATCGGCCTTTAACCGAAAGGTTGGAGGTTCGAGCCCACCCGGTGGTGGTGCGGCGCTTTTTTTTGGCTGATAGCTTTGAAGATATGTTCTGATGGTGGTGAGAGTTGAGCACGACTGTCTCCGTGGCGCAATTGGCTAGCGCGATCGGCTGTTAACCGAAAAGTTGGAGGTACGAGCCCACCTGGTGGTGGTGTGGCACTTTTTTTTTGTTTGGGCTGATAGCTCTGAAGAAATGTTCTGACGATGGTGAGAGTGGAGCACGACTGTCTCCGTGGCGCAATTGGCTATGCGATCGGCTGTTAACCGAAACGGTGGAGGTTCGAGCCCTCCCGGGAGTGGTGTGTTGATTTTTATTCTTTGGGCTGATAGCTATGAAGATATGTTCTGGTGGTGGTGAGAGTGGAGCAGGACTGTCTCCGTGGCGCGATTGGCTAGTACCATCGGCTGTTAACTGGAAGGTTGGAGGTACGAGCTAATCCGGTGGTGGTGTGGCGCTTTTTTTCTTTGGACTGATAGCTTTGAAGATATGTCCTGATGGCGGTGAGAATGGAGCACGACTGTCTCCGTGGTGCAATTGGCTAGCGCGATCGGCTGTTAACGAAAGGTTGGAGGTACGAGCCCACCCGGTGGTGGTGCGGCGCTTTTTTTTCTTTGGGCTGAAAGCTTTGAAGTTAGGTTCTCATGGTGGTCAGAGTGTAGCAGGACTGTCTCCGTGGCGCAATTGGCTACCGCGATAGGCTGTTAACCGAAAGGTTGCAGGTACGAGCCACCCGGCGGAGGTGAGGTGCTTTTTTTTCTTCAGGCTGATAGATTTGAAGATATGTTCTGATGGTGGTGAGAGAGGAGCACGACTGTCTCCGTGGCGCAATCAGCTAGCACCATCGGCTGTTAACCGAAAGGTTGGAGGTACGAGCCCATCCGGTGGTGGTGCGGCGCTTTTTTTTTCTTTGGGCTGATAGCTTTGAAGATATGTTCTGATGGTGGTGAGAGTGAAGCAGGGGTGTCTCCGTGGCGCAATTGGCTACCGCGATAGGCTGTTAACCGAAAGGTTGGAGGTACGAGCCCACCCAGTGGAGGTGAGGTGCTTTTTTTTCTCTAGGATGATAGCTTTGAAGATATGTTCTGATGGTGATGGGAGTGGAGCACGATTGTATCCGTGGCGCAATTGGCTAGCGCGATCGGCTGTTAACCGACAGGTTGGAGGTTCGTGCCCACCCAGTGGTGGTGCGGCGCTTTTTTTCCTTTGGGCTGATAGCTCTGAAGAAATGTTCTGACGGTGGTGAGAGTGGAGCACGACTGTCTTCGTGGCGCAATTGGCTATGCGATCGGCTGTTAATTGAAAGGTTGGAGGTTCAAGCCTACCCAGTGGTGGTGCGGCGCTTTTTTTTCTTTGAGCTGATAGCTTTGAAGATTTGTTCTGATGGCGGTAAGAGTGGAGCACGACTGTCTCCGTGGCGCAAGTGGCTAGCGCGATCGGCTGTTAACCGAAAGGTTGGAGGCACGAGCCCACCCGGTGGTGGTGCGGCGCTTTTTTTTCTTTGGGCTGATAGCTCTGAAGAAATGTTCTGACGCTGGTGAGAGTGGAGCACGACTGTCTCCGTGGCACAATTGGCTATGCGATCGGCTGTTAACCGAAAGGTTGGAGGTTCGAGCCCTCCCGGGAGTGGTGTGTTGCTTTTTTTCTTTGGGCTGATACCTTTGAAGATATGTTCTGATGATGTTGAGAGTTGAGCAGGACTGTCTCCGTGGCGCAATTGGCTGGCGCGATTGGCTGTTAACCGAAAGGTTGGAGGTACGAGCTCACATGGTGTTGGTGCGGCGCATTTTTTTCTTTGGGCTGATAGCTTTGAAGATATGTTCTGATGGTGGTGAGAGTGGAGCACGACTGTCTCCGTGGCGCGATTGGCTAGCGCGATCGGCTGTTAACCGAAAAGTTGGAGGTACGAGCCCACCTGGTGGTGGTGTGGCGCTTTTTTTTGTTTGGGCTGATAGCTCTGAAGAAATGTTCTGACGATGGTGAGAGTGGAGCACGACTGTCTCCGTGGCGCAATTGGCTATGCGATCGGCTGTTAACTGAAACGGTGGAGGTTCGAGCCCTCCCGGGAGTGGTGTGTTGCTTTTTCTTCTTTGGGCTGATAGCTATGAAGATACGTTCTGGTGGTGGTGAGAGTGGAGCAGGACTGTCTCCGTGGCGCGATTGGCCAGTACCATCGGCTGTTAACCGGATTGTTGGAGGTACGAGCTCATCCGGTGGTGGTGTGGCGCTTTTTTTTCTTTGGACTGATAGCTTTGAAGATATGTCCTGATGGCGGTGAGAGTGGAGCACGACTGTCTCCGTGGTGCAATTGGCTAGCGCGATCGGCTGTTAAACGAAAGGTTGGAGGTACGAGCCCACCCGGTGGTGGTGCGGCGCTTTTTTTTCTTTGGGCTGATAGCTTTGAAGATAGGTTCTCATGGTGGTCAGAGTGGAGCAGGACTGTCTCCGTGGCGCAATTGGCTACCGCGATAGGCTGTTAACCGAAAGGTTGAATGTACGAGCCACCCGGCGGAGCTGAGGTGCTTTTTTTCTTTAGGCTGATAGATTTGAAGATATGTTCTGAAGGTGGTGAGAGAGGAGCACGAGTGTCTCCGTGGTGCAATTGGCTAGCGCGATCAGCTGTTAAACGAAAGGTTGGAGGTACGAGCCCACCCGGTGGTGGTGCGGCGCTTTTTTTTTCTTTGGGCTGATAGCTTTGAAGATAGGTTCTGATGGTGGTGAGAGTGGAGCACGACTGTCTCCGTGGCGCAATGGGCTATTCGATCGGCTGTTAACTGAAAGGTTGGATGTTGGAGCCCTCCCGGGAGTGGTGTGTTGCTTTTTTTTCTTTGGGCTGATAGCTTTGAAGATAGGTTCTCATGGTGGTGAGAGTGGAGCAGGACTGTCTCCGTGACGCAATTGGCTACCGCGATAGGCTGTTAACCGAAAGGTTGCAGGTACGAGCCACCCGGGGAGGTCAGGCGCTTTTTTTTCTTTAGGCTGATAGCTTTGAAGATATGTTCTGATGGTGGTGAGAGTGGAGCACGACTGTCTCCATGACACAATTGGCTAGCGCGATTGGCTGTTAACCGAGAGGTTGGAGGTACGAGCTTACCCGGTGGTGGTGCGGCGCTTTTTTTTCTTTGGGCTGATAGCTCTGAAGAAATGTTCTGCCGGTGGTTAGAGTGGAGCACGACTGTCTCCGTGGCGCAACTGGCTACGCGATCAGCTGTTAACGGAAAGGTTGGAGGTTCGAGCCCTACCGGGAGTGGTGTGTTGCTTTTCTTTCTTTGGGCTGATATCTTTGAAAATACGTTCTGATGGCGGTGAGTGGCGCAGGGCTGTCTCCGTGGCGCAATTGGCTAGCGCGATCGGCTGTTAATCGAAAGGTTGGAGGTACGAAACCACCCGGTGGTGGTGCGGCGCTTTTTTTTCTTTGGGCTGATAGCTTTGAAGATATGTTCTGATGGTGGTGAGAGTGGAGCACGACTGTCTCCGTGGCGCAATTGGCTAGCGCGATCGGCCTTTAACCAAAAGGTTGGAGGTTCGAGCCCACCCGGTGGTGGTGCGGCGCTTTTTCTTGGCTGATAGCTTTGAAGATATGTTCTGATGGTGGTGAGAGTGGAGCACGACTGTCTCCGTGGCGCAATTGGCTATACGATCGGCTGTTAACCGAAAGGTTGGAGGTTCGAGCCCTCCCGGGAGTGGTGTGTTGCTTTTTTTCTTTGGGCTGATAGCTTTGAAGATATGTTCTGATGGTGTTGAGAGTGGAGCAGGACTGTCTCCGTGGCGCCATTGGCTGGCGCGATCGGCTGTTAACCGAAAGGTTGGAGGTACGAGCCCACATGGTGTTGGTGCGGCGCATTTTTTTTTCTTTGGGCTGATAGCTTTGAAGATATGTTCTGATGGTGGTGAGAGTGGAGCACGACTGTCTCCGTGGCGCAATTGGCTAGCGCGATCGGCTGTTAACCGAAAAGTTGGAGGTACGAGCCCACCTGGTGGTGGTGTGGCGCTTTTTTTTGTTTGGGCTGATAGCTGTGAAGAAATGTTCTGACGATGGTGAGAGTGGAGCACGACTGTCTCCGTGGCGCAATTGGCTTTGCGATCGGCTGTTAACTGAAACGGTGGAGGTTCGAGCCCTCCCGGGAGTGGTGTGTTGCTTTTTCTTCTTTGGGCTGATAGCTATGAAGATATGTTCTGGTGGTGAGAGTGGAGCAGGACTGTCTCAGTGGCGCGATTGGCCAGTACCATCGGCTGTTAACCGGAAGGTTGGAGGTACGAGCTCATCCGGTGGTGGTGTGGCGCTTTTTTTCTTTGGACTGATAGCTTTGAAGATATGTCCTGTTGGCGGTGAGAGTGGAGCACGACTGTCTCCGTGGTGCAATTGGCTAGCGCGATCGGCTGTTAAACGAAAGGTTGGAGGTACGAGCCCACCCGGTGGTGGTGCGGCGCTTTTTTTTCTTTGGGCTGATAGCTTTGAAGATAGGTTCTCAGGGTGGTCAGAGTGGAGCAGGACTGTCTCCGTGGCGCAATTGGCTACCACGATAGGCTGTTAACCGAAAGGTTGCAGGTACGAGCCACCCGGCGGAGGTGAGGTGCTTTTTTTTCTTTTGGCTGATAGATTTGAAGATATGTTCTGATGGTGGTGAGAGAGGAGCACGACTGTCTCCGTGGCGCAATCAGCTAGCACCATCGGCTGTTAACCGAAAGGTTGGAGGTACGAGCCCATCCGGTGGTGGTGCGGCGCTTTTTTTTCTTTGGGCTGATAGCTTTGAAGATATGTTCTGATGGTGGTGAGAGTAGAGCAGGACTGTCTCCGTGGCGCAATTGGCTACCGCGATAGACTGTTAACCGAAAGGTTGGAGGTACGAGCCCACCCAGTGGAGGTGAGGCGCCTTTTTTTCTTTGGGCTGATAGCTTTGAAGATAGGTTCTCATGGTGGTCAGAGTGGAGCAGGACTGTCTCCGTGGCGCAATTGGCTACCGCGATAGGCTGTTAACCGAAAGGTTGCAGGTACGAGCCATCCGGCGGATGTGAGGTGCTTTCTTTCTTTAGGCTGATAGATTTGAAGATATTTTTATTTATTTATTTATTTATTTATTTATTTATTTTTTCAATACTGCTACTCTCATTCGAGAGCGTGGCAGTTGGGCAGTACAATGATTTTCAGTACAGGCAATAAAAATAGAGGGAAAAAAAAAACAAAGCAAAACAAGTGAGTTAAAACATACACTAACATTTGTAGCGTAATTACAGCATATGTGGGTTACAAAAAAAAAAAAAAAAAAAAGCACGATATATATACAGCATACAGTAAGGCAAACAAAATGCTGGTTAAGGAACAGCATACTCAGTGGAATTTACACAAAAACGCCTAACACATGCTAGGTTCAAGGGAAATGACAAAAAAGCAAAAAGAAGGAACATGAGGCTTCGCAAAAAGTGACCAAAGAAAATAATAATAGTACAGGTGTCGGTGGGGGCTGGAATAAGACTAGGGTAAATAAGATTACATTTCTGGCATTGAGCAATAAGTTGACGTAAATGGGAAAGTTTCTAGAAGATGAAATGAAGAAATCTATGTTGGTGACTTTGCATACATAGGTCCTCTTACGCAAACACATTTTTTTCTATTTGTGCCATAAATTCCGATAGTGATTCGATGTTGGTGATAGTAGCGTCAAGTTGATTCCATTCTGATATTGCGAGCGGAAAAAAAGAATACTTAAACGTGTCATTTTTACATGCATATTCTGTCAATGTGTGCGCATGCTTATTACGTGTAGGTCGAGCCTGGGAAAACGAAATATACTTAGAAATATCTATTCGATAGTTATTTTTCAGTAACTGAAATAAGAATTTTAGGCGAGCGTGTTTCGCTCTTGTGGATAGCTTTTGCAAACCGGATTTCATTAAAAGATGCGTGGGCGAGTCTGTGCGTTTATATTTATTATGAATGAACCTCACCGCTTTTCTTTGTATTGATTCAAGTTTTTTTATGTTAGTCACTGTATGCGGAAACCAGACTGTGTTAGCGTATTCTAGAACAGGCCTTACAAATGATGTGTAGGCTAGCAGCTTCGTTGCCGTTGTTGCGTGTGCTAGGCTTCTTTTTAAGAAAAATAGCTTCCGTAGCGCCTTTGAGATTATTTTACTTATATGCTTGTCCCACTTGAGATCCGATGTTATTGTGACGCCTAGATATTTATGTTCATCAACCCTATTAAGGGGGGTGCTATTAATTACGTATGTGAAGGTGGATGGTAGTGCTTTCCTGGTCACAGTCATGATCGCAGACTTTTGTACGTTGAGTGTCATCTGCCAACTAGAGCACCAATTAGCTATATCAGCTAGAGAATCATTCAGCTCATTATGATCACTGTAATGACTAATTTCTTTGTAAATGACACAGTCATCTGCGAATAGCTTTATATTGCATTTGATGTTAGCTGCGATATCGTTAATATAGAGCAAGAAGAGCAATGGTCCGAGGACAGACCCTTGTGGGACTCCGGATGTAACTGCGACTGTGTTAGATAACGTATGTTCGTAAATTACAAATTGCGAGCGGTTATTTAAGAAGCATTTTACCCAGCCAGAAAGTTCTCCTATACCAAAAACATCTTCAACTTTGGCGATTAATTTGCTATGACACACACAGTCGAAAGCCTTAGATAAGTCAAGTAAAATCATGTCAGTTTGACCACGGTTATTAATTGTAACAGCGAGGTTGTGTACTAGTTCTGTGAGCTGAGTAACTGTGGATAAGCCACTGCGAAAACCATGTTGGTTGGGGGAAAAAAAATTAATGCGCTCTAGGAATACTGTCATGTGCTTTAAGATTATGTGTTCGAGAAGTTTACATGATGTACTAGTTAGAGAAATGGGCCTGAAATTTGAAGGTGAATCTGCGTCTCCTCCTTTGTGGATTGGTTTTATCTTGGCTATTTTCCATTCTTGAGGTAGCTGTGAAGTACTGAGTGATTTCCGGAAAATTAGGCCTAGGTATCTACTGCACCACTCTGCATATCTTTTGAGGAATGTATTTGGTATTTCGTCGGGACCGCTACCTTTCTTGGGGTCAAGTTTAAGCAAAAGGTTGAAAATCCCTGCGTCCGTAATGTCCAGTTTATCGATTTCCGTGTATTGTTTTGTTTTAATCGCGGGAATGATATTGTCATCCACGGTGAACACTGACTGAAAAAAATTATTATATGCGTTGGCCTTAGTTTTTTTTTTCTTCGGGAAGAAGATGTGGTGTAACGGTTTTATTGGTACGAAAGTGATTCCAGAACCTTTGGGGATTATCAACAAGGAAGTTAGGCAATACTACGTCAAAATAGTGCTGCTTAGCACGTTTAGCTTTAAGTTTGAATTCCGCGATAGCTTCCGATAGTTTCTGAATTTCGGATTCTCCCCCTCCTTTCGTTTTTATTGCCCTGCGTAACCTTTTCAAGCGTCGCTTTGCTCGAATTACCTCCCGCGTGATCCATGGATTATTTTTTGGAGGACGCTTTGTTTTTGTGGGTATGTAGTGCGCGATACAGTAAAGTACAACTGATTTGAAGTGGAGCCAAAGAGAATCTACATCTATTGAAGCATGGGAACCGGTTTCTGAAAAATGCTGGAATTCATGAGCGAGATGCGTCAGCACGCTATCATCATCGGCGTTTTCGAAGTCTGTTACTACAGATACAGAAGAATGAGTGGTTATGGTGCCGTCGAGGGGTACGAAGCACACTGGTACGTCGTGGTCAGATATACCATGGACTACGTCAGTTTTAATGCGGTTTATGTCGAAATGATTACTGAAAAATATTAGATCAAGTATGTTCTGTGAAATTCCCTGTGAGCGGGTTGGACGTGAAACGACCTGATGGAGATTAAAGGTAAGCATAAGGTCAAACAATGTATCCGAAGCCGATGATGAGTAGCACATACTATTCCAGTTAATATCTGGCAGATTAAAATCACCCATGAGAACAACGCGCGAACCAAAGGTGTGACGTTGCATGTAATCGTGAATGGCACTGATAGAAGCATCACCAGAATTTGGGCTCCGATAAACACAACCTATGAATATACTCGCGCCGTCACAGAGCAGTTTGCAAAAAATGGCTTCTGCGCTTTGTACATCCGGAAGAGCAACAAATGAAAGTCCCTTTTTTATTAATAACGCCACTCCACCACCACGTGTGGGGCGGTCTTTTCGGATCACAGAATAGTTAGGTGGTGCAAACTCGTGATCAAAGACGTCAGGCGTCAGCCAGGTTTCTGTAATTGCTGCCAAGTGGGGCTCATGATCAATGATCAGATTTTCAAGCAATTCAGGCTTATTGATGACGCTTCGTGCATTCACCGTGAGGAGTGCTAGTTCACCGATTTTGCAGCACGACGAGTAACAGCTCCCTTTTTTGTTTGATGACTAGGTACGTTCACCGCCGTTGCTGAACTTGTAGTAGCCGAGGCTTCTCCTACGGTTTTTTTATTAAGCGGTACCTTGTGATCCTTCTCATTGTTCCAAACATATGCGCGATTATTTATATATAACTTATCAAAAACAAGAGAAACTTTCTCATTATTTTGTCGGTTAGCTTTCGCACTGTTCCATAGTTTCCTTCGGATATCGCGTACATGTTTAGAAAAGTCTTCAGCAATCGATAGGCCGGTATCTTTAAGTTTATATCCCCTCTTTAGTATTGAAGGTTTGTCTCTAGAATCTAGTAGTTTAATAATTACAGGTCTAACCTTGTTTGGCGCTGCTCTACCTATCCGGTGTATGCGCTCGATTGCTATTGGTTTTAGTTCAAGAGTGCCTTCAATTATGTTTTTGTTTACTGTACCTTCAAGTATCGGGGGCGTCTCGCCTTCTGCCTCTGGTAAGCCGTAAATTATCAGGTTATTTCGCCTGCTACGATTCTCGAGATCGTCAATTTTTTCTTGCATGGATTTTATGAGAACATTCAGATTCGCGATTTGTTCTTGACAACAGTTGACTCTTTCTTCTAGGCTTGTCAGTAAGTCTAATTTCTTGTCAATTTTAGCCAGACGACTTTCCTTAATCTCTTTTATATCCGCAGCTATTTCTTTTAATTGTTGGCTGATATCAGGACCAGGGTTCGTCTCGATGTCGCCGCCAAGCAATAAGAGTTTAAGTATAGACGCCGCATGCTCAATTGCAACAGCATATAGCCGTGGGCACGGCAGCACAAGCAAGAAAGGGTTGTTTGAGCTAATGCATTTTCCATAACGCTTCCTCACCTGTAGGATGAAGACAAGCGGATTGTTAGCTGACCGCATTCCGTGAGTGCCACCGTGCCCAATGGCCCGGCCGTGCTTGAGGTGGTCCTTTATAGCTGGGTCTAGTGGTGGCGCTGAGCTTGGTCTATGCGCACAGCAAATGCGCACAGTGTCCGCGCAGGTAGACGATGAACGTTGCAGCACGGGATCCCATGACTGAATCAGTAAGGAATCTCGAGTGTTGATAGTGACGTTGACGCCACGTGTTGTTCTGGGTAGTCCTGGTGGCTCGGAACCCGGACCGGCATGAAGCAGCAGTCCGAGGATGAGCTGTAGGATGAAGACAAGCGGATTGTTAGCTGACCGCATTCCGTGAGTGCCACCGTGCCCAATGGCCCGGCCGTGCTTGAGGTGGTCCTTTATAGCTGGGTCTAGTGGTGGCGCTGAGCTTGGTCTATGCGCACAGCAAATGCGCACAGTGTCCGCGCAGGTAGACGATGAACGTTGCAGCACGGGATCCCATATGTTCTGATGGTGATGGGAGTGGAGCACGACTGTCTCCTTGGCGAAATTGGCTAGCGCGATCGGCTGTTAACCGGCAGGTTGGAGGTTCATGCCCACCCAGTGGTGGTGCGGCGCTTTTTTTCCTTTGGGCTGATAGCTCTGAAGAAATGTTCTGACGGTGGTGAGAGTGGAGCACGACTGTCTTCATGGCGCAATTGGCTATGCGATCGGCTGTTATTTGAAAGGTTGGAGGTTCAAGCCTACCCAGTGGTGGTGCGGTGCTTTTTTTTCTTTGAGCTGATAGCTTTGAAGATTTGTTCCGATGGCGGTCAGAGTGGAGCACGACTGTCTCCGTGGCGCAAGTGGCTAGCGCGATCGGCTGTTAACCGAAAGGTTGTAGGCACGAGCCCACCCGGTGCTGGTGCGGCGCTTTTTTTTCTTTGGGCTGATAGCTCTGAAGAAATGTTCTGACGCTGGTGAGAGTGGAGCACGACTTTCTCCGTGGCACAATTGGCTATACGATCGGCTGTTAACCGAAAGGTTGGAGGTTCGAGCCCTCCCGGGAGTGGTGTGTTGCTTTTTTTCTTTGGGCTGATAGCTTTGAAGATATGTTCTGATGGTGTTGAGAGTGGAGCAGGACTGTCTCCGTGGCGCAATTGGCTAGCGCGATCGGCCTTTAACCGAAAGGTTGGAGGTTCGAGCCCACCCGGTGGTGGTGCGGCGCATTTTTTTTTTGGGCCGATAGCTTGGAAGATATGTTCTGATGGTGGTGAGAGTGGAGCACGACTGTCTTCGTGGCGATATTGGCTAGCGCGATCGGCTGTTAACCGAAAGGTTGGAGGTACGAGCCCACCCGGTGGAGGTGCGGCGCTTCTTTTTCTTTGGGTTGATAGCTTTGAAGATATGTTCTGATGGTGGTGAGAGTGGAGCACGACTGTCTCCGTGGCGCAATTGGCTGGCGCTATGGGCTGTTAACCGAGAGGTTGGAGGTTCGAGCCCACCCGGTGTTGGTGCGGCGCTTTTTTTCCTTCGGGCTGATAGCTCTGAAGAAATGTTCTGACGGTTGGAGAGTGGAGCACGACTGTATGGCGCAATTGGCTATGCGATCGGCTGTTAACTGAAAGGTTGGAGGTTCGAGCCCTGCCGCGAGTAGTGTGTGGCTTTTTTTCTTTGGGCTGATAGATTTGAAGATATGTTGTGTTGGTGGTGAGAGTGGAGCAGGACTATCTCTGAGGCGAAATTGGCTACCGCGATCGGCTGTTAACTGAAAGGTTGGAGGTTCGAGCCCACCCGGTGGTGGTGCGGCGCTTTTTTTCTTTGGGCTGATAACTTTAAAGATATGTTCTAATGGGGCTGAGAGTGGAGCACGACTGTCTCCGTGGCGCAATTGGCTAGCGCGATCGGCTGTTAACCGAAAGGTTGGAGGTACGAGCCCACCCGGTGGTGGTGCGGCGCCATTTTTCTTTGGGCTGATAGCTCTGAAGAAATGTTCTGCCGGTGGTTAGAGTGGAGCACGACTGTCTCCGTGGCGCAATTTGCTACGCGATCGGCTGTTAACGGAAAGGTTGGAGGTTCGAGCCCTACCGGGAGTGGTGTGTTGCTTTTTTTTCTTTGGGCTGATAGCTTTGAAGATATGTTCTGATGGCGGTGAGTGGCGCAGGACTGTCTCCGTGGCGCAATTGGCTAGCGCGATCGGCTGTTAATCGAAAGGTTGGAGGTACGAGCCCTCCCGGTGGTGGTGCGGCGTTTTTTTTTCTTTGGGCTGATAGCTTTGAAGATATGTTCTGATGGTGGTGAGAGTGGAGCACGACTGTCTCCGTGGCGCATTTGGCTAGCGCGATCGGCCTTTAACCGAAAGGATGGAGGTTCGAGCCCACCCGGTGGGGGTGCGGCGCTTTTTTTTCTTTTTGCAGATAGCTTTGAAGATATGTTCTGACGATGGTGAGAGTGGAGCACGACTGTCTCCGTGGCGCAATCGGCTATGCGATCGGCTGTTACTGAAACGTTGGAGGTTCGAGCCCTCCGGGGAGTGATGTGTTGCTTTTTATTCTTTGGGCTGATAGCTTTGAAGATATGTTCTACCGGTGGTTAGAGTGGAGCACGACTGTCTCCGTGGCGCAATTGGCTATGCGATCGGCTGTTAACGGAAAGGTTGGAGGTTCGAGCCCTACCGGGAGTGGTGTGTTGCTATTTTTTCTTTGGGCTGATAGCTTTGAAAATATGTTCTGATGGCGGTGAGTGGCATAGGACTGTCTCCGTGGCGCAATTGGCTAGCGCGATCGGCTGTTAATCGAAAGGTTGGAGGTACGAGCCCACCCAGTGGAGGTGAGGTGCTTTTTTTCTCTAGGATGATAGCTTTGAAGATATGTTCTGATGGTGATGGTAGTGGAGCACGACTGTCTCCGTGGCGCAATTGGCTAGCGCGATCGGCTGTTAACTGACAGGTTGGAGGTTCGTGCCCACCCAGTGGTGGTGCGGCGCTTTTTTTCCTTTGGGCTGATAGCTCTGAAGAAATGTTCTGACGGTGGTGAGAGTGGAGCACGACTGTCTTCGTGGCGCAATTGGCTATGCGATCGGCTGTTAATTGAAAGGTTGGAGGTTCAAGCCTACCCAGTGGTGGTGCGGCGCTTTTTTTTCTTTGAGCTGATAGCTTTGAAGATTTGTTCTGATGGCGGTGAGAGTGGAGCACGACTGTCTCCATGGCGCAAGTGGCTAGCGCGATCGGCTGTTAACCGAAAGGTTGGAGGCACGAGCCCACCCGGTGGTGGTGCGGCGCTTTTTTTTCTTTGGGCTGATAGCTCTGAAGAAATGTTCTGACGCTGGTGAGAGTGGAGCACGACTGTCTCCGTGGCACAATTGGCTATGCGATTGGCTGTTAAACGAAAGGTTGGAGGTTCGAGCCCTCCAAGGAGTGGTGTGTTGCTTTTTTTTCTTTGGGCTGATAGCTTTGAAGATATGTTCTGATGATGTTGAGAGTTGAGCAGGACTGTCTCCGTGGCGCAATTGGCTGGCGCGATTGGCTGTTAACCGAAAGGTTGGAGGTAGGAGCTCACATGGTGTTGGTGCGGCGCATTTTTTTCTTTGGGCTGATAGCTTTGAAGATATGTTCTGATGGTGGTGAGAGTGGAGCACGACTGTCTCCGTGGCGCGATTGGCTAGCGCGATCGGCTGTTAACCGAAAAGTTGGAGGTACGAGCCCACCTGGTGGTGGTGTGGCGGTTTTTTTTGTTTGGGCTGATAGCTCTGAAGAAATGTTCTGACGATGGTGAGAGTGGAGCACGACTGTCTCCGTGGCGCAATTGGCTATGCGATCGGCTGTTAACTGAAACGGTGGAGGTTCGAGCCCTCCCGGGAGTGGTGTGTTGCTTTTTCTTCTTTGGGCTGATAGCTATGAAGATATGTTCTGGTGGTGGTGAGAGTGGAGCAGGACTGTCTCCGTGACGCGATTGGCCAGTACCATCGGCTGTTAACCGGAAGGTTGGAGGTACGAGCTCATCCGGTGGTGGTGTGGCGCTTTTTTTCTTTGGACTGATAGCTTTGAAGATATGTCCTGATGGCGGTGATAGTGGAGCACGACTGTCTCCGTGGTGCAATTGGCTAGCGCGATCGGCTGTTAAACGAAAGGTTGGAGGTACGAGCCCACCCGGTGGTGGTGCGGCGCTTTTTTTTCTTTGGGCTGATAGCTTTGAAGATAGGTTCTCATGGTGGTCAGAGTGGAGCAGGACTGTCTCCGTGGCGCAATTGGCTACCGCGATAGGCTGTTAACCGAAAGGTTGCAGGTACGAGCCACCCGGTGGAGGTGCGGCGCTTCTTTTTCTTTGGGTTGATAGCTTTGAAGATATGTTCTGATGGTGGTGAGAGTGGAGCACGACTGTCTCCGTGGCGCAATTGGCTAGCACTATGGGCTGTTAACCGAGAGGTTGGAGGTTCGAGCCCACCCGGTGTTGGTGCGGCGCTTTTTTTCCTTTGGGCTGATAGCTCTGAAGAAATGTTCTGACGGTTGTGAGAGTGGAGCACGACTGTATGGCGCAATTGGCTATGCGATCGGCTGTTAACTGAAAGGTTGGAGGTTCGAGCCCTGCCGCGAGTAGTGTGTGGCTTTTTTTCTTTGGGCTGATAGCTTTGAAGATATGTTGTGTTGGTGGTGAGAGTGGAGCAGGACTATCTCTGTGGCGAAATTGGCTACCGCGATCGGCTGTTAACTGAAAGGTTGGAGGTTCGAGCCCACCCGGTGGTGGTGCGGCGCTTTTTTTATTTGGGCTGATAACTTTGAAGATATGTTCTAATGGGGCTGAGAGTGGAGCACGACTGTCTCCGTGGCGCAATTGGCTAGCGCGATCGGCTGTTAACCGAAAGGTTGGAGGTACGAGCCCACCCGGTGGTGGTGCGGCGCCTTTTTTCTTTGGACTGATAGCTCTGAAGAAATGTTCTGCCGGTGGTTAGAGTGGAGCACGACTGTCTCCGTGGCGCAATTTGCTACGCGATCGGCTGTTAACGGAAAGTTTGGAGGTTCGAGCCCTACCGGGAGTGGTGTGTTGCTTTTTTTCTTTGGGCTGATAGCTTTGAAGATATGTTCTGATGGCGGTGAGTGGCGCAGGACTGTCTCCGTGGCGCAATTGGCTAGCGCGATCGGCTGTTAATCGAAAAGTTGGAGGTACGAGCCCTCCCGGTGGTGGTGCGGCGTTTTTTTTTCTTTGGGCTGATAGCTTTGAAGATATGTTCTGATGGTGGTGAGAGTGGAGCACGACTGTCTCCGTGGCGCAATTGGCTAGCGCGGTCGGCCTTTAACCGAAAGGATGAAGGTTCGAGCCCACCCGGTGGGGGTGCGGCGCTTTTTTTTTCTTTTTGCAGATAGCTTTGAAGATATGTTCTGACGATGGTGAGAGTGGAGCACGACTGTCTCCGTGGCGCAATCGGCTATGCGATCGGCTGTTACTGAAACGTTGGAGGTTCGAGCCCTCCGGGGAGTGATGTGTTGCTTTTTATTCTTTGGGCTGATAGCTTTGAAGATATGTTCTGCCGGTGGTTGGAGTGGAGCACGACTGTCTCCGTGGCGCAATTGGCTATGCGATCGGCTGTTAACGGAAAGGTTGGAGGTTCGAGCCCTACCGGGAGTGGTGTGTTGCTATTTTTTCTTTGGGCTGATAGCTTTGAAAATATGTTCTGATGGCGGTGAGTGGCATAGGACTGTCTCCGTGGCGCAATTGGCTAGCGCGATCGGCTGTTAATCGAAAGGTTGGAGGTACGAGCCCACCCGGTGGTGGTGCGGCGCTTTTGTTTTCTTTGGGCTGATAGCTTTGAAGATATGTTCTGATGGTGGTGAGAGTGGAGCACGACTGTCTCCGTGGCGCAATCAGCTAGCACCATCGGCTGTTAACCGAAAGGTTGGAGGTACGAGCCCATCCCGTGGTGGTGCGGCGCTTTTTTTTCTTTGGGCTGAAAGCTTTGAAGATATGTTCTGATGGTGGTGAGAGTGGAGCAGGACTGTCTCCGTGGCGCAATTGGCTACCGCGATAGGCTGTTAACCGAAAAGTTGGAGGTAGGAGCCCACCCAGTGGAGGTGAGGTGCTTTTTTTTCTCTAGGATGATAGCTTTGAAGATATGTTCTGATGGTGATGGGAGTGGAGCACGACTGTCTCCGTGGCGCAATTGGCTAGCGCGATCGGCTGTTAACCGACAGGTTGGAGGTTCGTGCCCACCCAGTGGTGGTGCGGCGCTTTTTTTCCTTTGGGCTGATAGCTCTGAAGAAATGTTCTGACGGTGGTGAGAGTGGAGCACGACTGTCTTCGTGGCGCAATTGGCTATGCGATCGGCTGTTAACCGAAAGGTTGGAGGTTCGAGCCCTCCCGGGAGTGGTGTGTTGCTTTTTTTCTTTGGGCTGATAGCTTTGAAGATATGTTCTGATGATGTTGAGAGTTGAGCAGGACTGTCTCCGTGGCGCAATTGGCTGGCGCGATTGGCTGTTAACCGAAAGGTTGGAGGTACGAGCTCACATGGTGTTGGTGCGGCGCATTTTTTTCTTTGGGCTGATAGCTTTGAAGATATGTTCTGATGGTGGTGAGAGTGGAGCACGACTGTCTCCGTGGCGCGATTGGCTAGCGCGATCGGCTGTTAACCGAAAAGTTGGAGGTACGAGCCCACCTGGTGGTGGTGTGGCGCTTTTTTTTTGTTTGGGCTGATAGCTCTGAAGAAATGTTCTGACGATGGTGAGAGTGGAGCACGACTGTCTCCGTGGCGCAATTGGCTATGCGATCGGCTGTTAACTGAAACGGTGGAGGTTCGAGCCCTCCCGGGAGTGGTGTGTTGCTTTTTCTTCTTTGGGCTGATAGCTATGAAGATATGTTCTGGTGGTGGTGAGAGTGGAGCAGGACTGTCTCCGTGGCGCGATTGGCCAGTACCATCGGCTGTTAACCGGAAGGTTGGAGGTACGAGCTCATCCGGTGGTGGTGTGGCGCTTTTTTCTTTGGACTGATAGCTTTGAAGATATGTCCTGATGGCGGTGAGAGTGGAGCACGACTGTCTCCGTGGTGCAATTGGCTAGCGCGATCGGCTGTTAAACGAAAGGTTGGAGGTACGAGCCCACCCGGTGGTGGTGCGGCGCTTTTTTTTCTTTGGGCTGATAGCTTTGAAGATAGGTTCTCATGGTGGTCAGAGTGGAGCAGGACTGTCTCCGTGGCGCAATTGGCTACCGCGATAGGCTGTTAACCGAAAGGTTGGAGGTTCGAGCCCACCCGGTGGTGGTGCGGCGCTTTTTTTCTTTGGGCTGATAACTTTGAAGATATGTTCTAATGGGGCTGAGAGTGGAGCACGACTGTCTCCGTGGCGCAATTGGCTAGCGCGATCGGCTGTTAATCGAAAGGTTGGAGGTACGAGCCCTCCCGGTGGTGGTGCGGCGTTTTTTTTCTTTGGGCTGATAGCTTTGAAGATATGTTCTGATGGTGGTGAGAGTGGAGCACGACTGTCTCCGTGGCGCAATTGGCTAGCGCGGTCGGCCTTTAACCGAAAGGATGGAGGTTCGAGCCCACCCGGTGGGGGTGCGGCGCTTTTTTTTTCTTTTTGCAGATAGCTTTGAAGATATGTTCTGACGATGATGAGAGTGGAGCACGACTGTCTCCGTGGCGCAATCGGCTATGCGATCGGCTGTTACTGAAACGTTGGAGGTTCGAGCCCTCCGGGGAGTGATGTGTTGCTTTTTATTCTTTGGGCTGATAGCTTTGAAGATATGTTCTGCCGGTGGTTGAAGTGGAGCACGACTGTCTCCGTGGCGCAATTGGCTATGCGATCGGCTGTTAACGGAAAGGTTGGAGGTTCGAGCCCTACCGGGAGTGGTGTGTTGCTATTTTTTCTTTGGGCTGATAGCTTTGAAAATATGTTCTGATGGCTATGAGTGGCATAGGACTGTCTCCGTGGCGCAATTGGCTAGCGCGATCAGCTGTTAATCGAAAGGTTGGAGGTACGAGCCCACCCGGTGGTGGTGCGGCGCTTTTGTTTTCTTTGGGCTGATAGCTTTGAAGATATGTTCTGATGGTGGTGAGAGTGGAGCAGGACTGTCTCCGTGGCGCAATTGGCTACCGCGATAGGCTGTTAACCGAAAGGTTGGAGGTACGAGCCCACCCAGTGGAGGTGAGGTGCTTTTTTTTCTCTAGAATGATAGCTTTGAAGATATGTTCTGATGGTGATGGGAGTGGAGCACGACTGTCTCCGTGGCGCAATTGGCTAGCGCGATCGGCTGTTAACCGACAGGTTGGAGGTTCGTGCCCACCCAGTGGTGGTGCGGCGCTTTTTTCCTTTGGGCTGATAGCTCTGAAGAAATGTTCTGACGGTGGTGAGAGTGGAGCACGACTGTCTTCGTGGCGCAATTGGCTATGCGATCGGCTGTTAATTGAAAGGTTGGAGGTTCAAGCCTACCCAGTGGTGGTGCGGCGCTTTTTTTTCTTTGAGCTGATAGCTTTGAAGATTTGTTCTGATGGCGGTGAGAGTGGAGCACGACTGTCTCCGTGGCGCAAGTGGCTAGCGCGATCGGTTGTTAACCGAAAGGTTGGAGGCACGAGCCCACCCGGTGGTGGTGCGGCGCTTTTTTTTCTTTGGGCTGATAGCTCTGAAGAAATGTTCTGACGCTGGTGAGAGTGGAGCACGACTGTCTCTGTGGCACAATTGGCTATGCGATCCGCTGTTAACCGAAAGGTTGGAGGTTCGAGCCCTCCCGGGAGTGGTGTGTTGCTTTTTTTCTTTGGGCTGACAGCTTTGAAGGTATGTTCTGATGATGTTGAGAGTTGAGCAGGACTGTCTCTGTGGCGCAATTGGCTGGCGCGATTGGCTGTTAACCGAAAGGTTGGAGGTACGAGCTCACATGGTGTTGGTGCGGCGCATCTTTTTCTTTGGGCTGATAGCTTTGAAGAAATGTTCTGACGATGGTGAGAGTGGAGCACGACTGTCTCCGTGGCGCAATTGGCTATGCGATCGGCTGTTAACTGAAACGGTGGAGGTTCGAGCTCTCCCGGGAGTGGTGTGTTGCTTTTTATTCTTTGGGCTGATAGCTATGAAGATATGTTCTGGTGGTGGTGTGAGTGGAGCAGGACTGTCTCCGTGACGCGATTGGCTAGTACCATCGGCTGTTAACCGGAAGGTTGGAGGTACGAGCTCATCCGGTGGTGGTGTGGCGCTTTTTTTTCTTTGGACTGATAGCTTTGAAGATATGTCCTGATGGTGGTCAGAGTGGAACAGGACTGTCTCCGTGGCGCAATTGGCTACCGCGAAAGGCTGTTAACCGAAAGGTTGCAGGTACGAGCCACCCGGCGGAGGTGAGGTGCTTTTTTTTCTTTAGGCTGATAGATTTGAAGATATGTTCTGATGGTGGTGAGAGAGGAGCACGACTGTCTCCGTGGCGCAATCAGCTAGCACCATCGGCTGTTAACCGAAAGGTTGGAGGTACGAGCCCATCCGGTGGTGGTGCGGCGCTTTTTTTTCTTTGGGCTGATAGCTTTGAAGATATGTTCTGATGGTGGTGAGAGTGGAGCAGGACTGTCTCCGTGGCACAATTGGCTACCGCGATAGGCTGTTAACCGAAAGGTTGGAGGTACGAGCCCACCCAGTGGAGGTGAGGTGCTTTTTTTCTCTAGGATGATAGCTTTGAAGATATTTATTTATTTATTTTATTTAATATACCTCAAAGGCCACCCAACAGGGGGCTTTACATGAGGGTGTGGGCAAACAATATAGAGTTAATAAAACAATGATTCTATGGCATTTTTAAATCTATCCGTGTTGCTATGATGGATGACACTTGGGGGAAGATCGTTCCAGTCCCTGGCTGCTTGAGCGAAGAAGGAGTGATGGTGGGCTGTGGTACATGCAGGAGGTGGGTACACGGCCTTGTGGTGGCTTGTGCGGGCTGAAGTACGATGAGCTGATTGAATGGGACAGTTGTAATGAAACGTATGATACATTTTGTGATACAAGGATAGTCTGGAAACCTTACGGCGTAGGTCAAGGTTAGGTAGATCTGCTATTCTTTTAAGGGTGGTAACACTGGTATGATACGAGTAATCTGAGTAGATGAATCTAACTGCTCGGTTTTGAATTAGTTCGATGGACTTACTTAGGTTAATTTGGAATGGGTCCCAAATGGCGGATGCGTACTCTAGTTTTGGGCGAATTAGTGTTTTGTAGGCTAGTACTTTGACTGATGGAGGGGTAAGATGCAAGTTACGACGAAGGTAACCGAGAGCTCTGTTAGCATTGTTAACTATTTTACTTACGTGAAAAGACCAGTTTAGATTCTGTGAAATGTTAACACCGAGATATTTAATGGAACTTAGGGAAGAAACTATGGAGCCAATAATATTATAGTTAGTGGTGGGTAAGTTTTGGCGTCTGTGAAATGAAATAAGCGCAGTTTTATTAGTATTTAATACCATGAGCCATTTGCGACACCACTCGTCCAGCTTTAGTAGGTCCTGCTGGAGAGTAATTGTATCTGAAACGTTAGTAATAGGTCGGTAGATTACACAGTCGTCGGCAAAGAGGCGGATGTTAGATGAAATGTTATCGGGTAAATCATTGATGTAAATTAAGAAGAGGAGGGGTCCTAGAACTGTACCTTGTGGCACACCGGAGATTACGTTGGAAAGGGAAGAGGGCGTATCGTTAGCTTCAACAAATTGCTGACGGTTAGTGAGGAAGTCCTGAATCCAATTGTAGACAAGTTGGTTAAGGCTTAATTGGGAGAGTTTTAGTAGTAGGCGGTTGTAGGGAACTTTGTCAAAGGCTTTCTCAAAGTCAATAAAAAGGGCGTTAACTGGTATGTTAAGGTCTACACTAGCGCTTAAGTCATGGATGAATAGTGCAAGCTGAGTATCGCATGAGAGTCCCCTTTGGAATCCATGTTGGTTAGGGTGAAAAAATTTAACTGAGGTAAGGAAGTTAGCGATTTGTGATGTTCTGATGGTGATGGGAGTGGAGCACGACTGTCTCCGTGGCGCAATTGGCTAGCGCGATCGGCTGTTAACCGACAGGTTGGAGGTTCGTGCCCACCCAGTGGTGGTGCGGCGCTTTTTTTCCTTTGGGCTGATAGCTCTGAAGAAATGTTCTGACGGTGGTGAGAGTGGAGCACGACTGTCTTCGTGGCGCAATTGGCTATGCGATCGGCTGTTAATTGAAAGGTCGGAGGTTCAAGCCTACCCAGTGGTGGTGCGGCGCTTTTTTTTCTTTGAGCTGATAGCTTTGAAGATTTGTTCTGATGGCGGTGAGAGTGGAGCACGACTGTCTCCGTGGCGCAAGTGGCTAGCGCGATCGGCTGTTAACCGAAAGGTTGGAGGCACGAGCCCACCCGGTGGTGGTGCGGCGCTTTTTTTTCTTTGGGCTGATAGCTCTGAAGATATGTTCTGACGCTGGTGAGAGTGGAGCACGACTGTCTCGGTGGCGCAATTGGCTATGCGATCGGCTGTTAACTGAAACGGTGGAGGTTCGAGCCCTCCCGGGAGTGGTGTGTTGCTTTTTCTTCTTTGGGCTGATAGCTATGAAGATATGTTCTGGTGGTGGTGAGAGTGGAGAAGGACTGTCTCCGTGGCGCGATTGGCCAGTACCATCGGCTGTTAACCGGAAGGTTGGAGGTACGAGCTCATCCGGTGGTGGTGCGGCGCTTTTTTTTCTTTGGGCTGATAGCTTTGAAGATATGTTCTGATGGTGGTGAGAGTGGAGCAGGACTGTCTCCGTGGCGCAATTGGCTACCGCGGTAGGCTGTTAACCGAAAGGTTGGAGGTACGAGCCCACCCAGTGGAGGTGAGGCGCTTTTTTTTCTTTGGGCTGATAGCTTTGAAGATAGGTTCTCATGGTGGTCAGAGTGGAGCAGGACTGTCTCCGTGGCGCAATTGGCTACCGCGATAGGCTGTTAACCGAAAGGTTGCAGGTACGAGCCACCCGGGGGAGGTGAGGTGTTTTTTTTCTTTAGGCTGATAGATTTGAAGATATGTTCTGATGGTGATGGGAGTGGAGCACGACTGTCTCCTTGGCGCAATTGGCTAGCGCGATCGGCTGTAAACCGACAGGTTGGAGGTTCATGCCCACCCAGTGGTGGTGCGGCGCTTTTTTTCCTTTGGGCTGATAGCTCTGAAGAAATGTTCTGACGGTGGTGAGAGTGGAGCACGACTGTCTTCGTGGCGCAATTGGCTATGCGATCGGCTGTTAATTGAAAGGTCGGAGGTTCAAGCCTACCCAGTGGTGGTGCGGCGCTTTTTTTTTGAGCTGATAGCTTTGAAGATTTGTTCTGATGGCGGTGAGAGTGGAGCACGACTGTCTCCGTGGCGCAAGTGGCTAGCGCGATCGGCTGTTAACCGAAAGGTTGGAGGCACGAGCCCACCCGGTGGTGGTGCGGCGCTTTTTTTTCTTTGGGCTGATAGCTCTGAAGATATGTTCTGACGCTGGTGAGAGTGGAGCACGACTGTCTCCGTGGCACAATTGGCTATGCGATCGGCTGTTAACCGAAAGGTTGGAGGTTCGAGCCCTCCCGGTAGTGGTGTGTTGCTTTTTTTCTTTGGGCTGATAGCTTTGAAGATATGTTCTGATGATGTTGAGAGTTGAGCAGGACTGTCTCCGTGGCGAGATTGGCTGGCGCGATTGGCTGTTAACCGAAAGGTTGGAGGTACGAGCTCACATGGTGTTGGTGCGGCGCATTTTTTTCTTTGGGCTGATAGCTTTGAAGATATGTTCTGATGGTGGTGAGAGTGGAGCACGACTGTCTCCGTGGCGCAATTGGCTAGCGCGATCGGCTGTTAACCGAAAAGTTGGAGGTACGAGCCCACCTGGTGGTGGTGTGGCGCTTTTTTTTGTTTGGGCTGATAGCTCTGAAGAAATGTTCTGACGATGGTGAGAGTGGAGCACGACTGTCTCCGTGGCGCAATTGGCTATGCGATCGGCTGTTAACTGAAACGGTGGAGGTTCGAGCCCTCCCGGGAGTGGTGTGTTGCTTTTTCTTCTTTGGGCTGATAGCTATGAAGATATGTTCTGGTGGTGGTGAGAGTGGAGCAGGACTGTCTCCGTGGCGCGATTGGCCAGTACCATCGGCTGTTAACCGGAAGGTTGGAGGTACGAGCTCATCCGGTGGTGGTGTGGCGCTTTTTTTCTTTGGACTGATAGCTTTGAAGATATGTCCTGATGACGGCGAGAGTGGAGCACGAGTGTCTCCGTGGTGCAATTGGCTAGCGCGATCGGCTGTTAAACGAAAGGTTGGAGGTACGAGCCCACCCGGTGGTGGTGCGGCGCTTTTTTTTCTTTGGGCTGATAGCTTTGAAGATAGGTTCTCATGGTGGTCAGAGTGGAGCAGGACTGTCTCCGTGGCGCAATTGGCTACCGCGATAGGCTGTTAACCGAAAGGTTGCAGGTACGAGCCACCCGGCGGAGGTGAGGTGCTTTTTTTTCTTTAGGCTGATAGATTTGAAGATATGTTCTGATGGTGGTGAGAGAGGAGCACGACTGTCTCCGTGGCGCAATCAGCTAGCACCATCGGCTGTTAACCGAAAGGTTGGAGGTACGAGCCCATCCGGTGGTGTTGCGGCGCTTTTTTTTCTTTGGGCTGATAGCTTTGAAGATATGTTCTGATGGTGGTGAGAGTGGAGCAGGACTGTCTCCGTGGCGCAATTGGCTACCGCGGTAGGCTGTTAACTGAAAGGTTGGAGGTACGAGCCCACCCAGTGGAGGTGAGGCGCTTTTTTTTCTTTGGGCTGATAGCTTTGAAGATAGGTTCTCATGGTGGTCAGAGTGGAGCAGGACTGTCTCCGTGGCGCAATTGGCTACCGCGATAGGCTGTTAACCGAAAGGTTGCAGGTACGAGCCACCAGGGGGAGGTGAGGTGTTTTTTTTTTCTTTAGGCTGATAGATTTGAAGATATGTTCTGATGGAGATGGGAGTGGAGCACGACTGTCTCCTTGGCGCAATTGGCTAGCGCGATCGGCTGTTAACCGACAGGTTGGAGGTTCATGCCCACCCAGTGGTGGTGCGGCGCTTTTTTTCCTTTGGGCTGATAGCTCTGGAGAAATGTTCTGACGGTGGTGAGAGTGGAGCACGACTGTCTTCATGGCGCAATTGGCTATGCGATCGGCTGTTATTTGAAAGGTTGGAGGTTCAAGCCTACCCAGTGGTGGTGCGGCGCTTTTTTTTCTTTGAGCTGATAGCTTTGAAGATTTGTTCTGATGGCGGTCAGAGTGGAGCACGACTGTCTCCGTGGCGCAAGTGGCTAGCGGGATCGGCTGTTAACCGAAAGGTTGGAGGCACGAGCCCACCCGGTGGTGGTGCGGCGCTTTTTTTCTTTGGGCTGATAGCTCTGAAGAAATGTTCTGACGGTGGTGAGAGTGGAGCACGACTGTCTTCGTGGCGCAAGTGGCTAGCGCGATCGGCTGTTAACCGAAAGGTTGGAGGTACGAGCTCACATGGTGTTGGTGCGGCGCATTTTTTTCTTTGGGCCGATAGCTTTGAAGATATGTTCTGATGGTGGTGAGAGTGGAGCACGACTGTCTCCGTGGCGCAATTGGCTAGCGCGATCGGCTGTTAACCAAAAGGTTGGAGGTACGAGCCCACCCGGTGGAGGTGCGGCGCTTCTTTTTCTTTGGGTTGATAGCTTTGAAGATATGTTCTGATGGTGGTGAGAGTGGAGCACGACTGTCTCCGTGGCGCAATTGGCTAGCGCTATGGGCTGTTAACTGAAAGGTTGGAGGTTCGAGCCCTCCCGCGAGTAGTGTGTGGCTTTTTTTCTTTGGGATGATAGCTTTGAAGATATGTTGTGTTGGTGGTGAGAGTGGAGCAGGACTATCTCTATGGCGAAATTGGCTACCGCGATCGGCTGTTAACTGAAAGGTTGGAGGTTCGAGCCCACCCGGTGGTGGTGCGGCGCTTTTTTTCTTTGGGCTGATAACTTTGAAGATATGTTCTAATGGGGCTGAGAGTGGAGCACGACTGTCTCCGTGGCGCAATTGGCTAGCGCGATCGGCTGTTAACCGAAAGGTTGGAGGTACGAGCCCACCCAGTGGAGGTGAGGCGCTTTTTTTTCTTTGGGCTGATAGCTTTGAAGATAGGTTCTCATGGTGGTCAGAGTGGAGCAGGACTGTCTCCGTGGCGCAATTGGCTACCGCGATAGGCTGTTAACCGAAAGGTTGCAGGTACGAGCCACCCGGCGGAGGTGAGGTGCTTTTTTTTCTTTAGGCTGATAGATTTGAAGATATGTTGTGATGGTGATGGGAGTGGAGCACGACTGTCTCCTTGGCGCAATTGGCTAGCGCGATCGGCTGTTAACCGACAGGTTGGAGGTTCATGCCCACCCAGTGGTGGTGCGGCGCTTTTTTTCCTTTGGGCTGATAGCTCTGAAGAAATGTTCTGACGGTGGTGAGAGTGGAGCACGACTGTCTTCGTGGCGCAAGTGGCTAGCGCGATCGGCTGTTAACCGAAAGGTTGGAGGCACGAGCCCACCCGGTGGTGGTGCGGCGCTTTTTTTTCTTTGGGCTGATAGCTCTGAAGAAATGTTCTGACGCTGGTGAGAGTGGAGCACGACTGTCTCCGTGGCACAATTGGCTATGCGATCGGCTGTTAAACGAAAGGTTGGAGGTTCGAGCCCTCCCGGGAGTGGTGTGTTGCTTTTTTTCTTTGGGCTGATAGCTTTGAAGATATGTTCTGATGGTGTTGAGAGTGGAGCAGGACTGTCTCCGTGGCGCAATTGGCTGGCGCGATTGGCTGTTAACCGAAAGGTTGGAGGTACGAGCTCACATGGTGTTGGTGCGGCGCATTTTTTTCTTTGGGCCGATAGCTCTGAAGATATGTTCTGATGGTGGTGAGAGTGGAGCACGACTGTCTCCGTGTCGCGATTGGCTAGCGCGATCGGCTGTTAACCGAAAGGTTGGAGGTACGAGCCCACCCGGTGGAGGTGCGGCGCTTCTTTTTCTTTGGGTTGATAGCTTTGAAGATATGTTCTGATGGTGGTGAGAGTGGAGCACGACTGTCTCCGTGGCGCAATTGGCTAGCGCTATGGGCTGTTAACCGAGAGGTTGGAGGTTCGAGCCCACCCGGTGTTGGTGCGGCGCTTTTTTTCCTTTGGGCTGATAGCTCTGAAGAAATGTTCTGACGGTTGTGAGAGTGGAGCACGACTGTATGGCGCAATTGGCTATGCAATCGGCTGTTAACTGAAAGGTTGGAGGTTCTAGCCCTCCCGCGAGTAGTGTGTGGCTTTTTTTCTTTGGGCTGATAGCTTTGAAGATATGTTGTGTTGGTGGTGAGAGTGGAGCAGGACTACCTCTGTGGCGAAATTGGCTACCGCGATCGGCTGTCAACTGAAAGGTTGGAGGTTCGAGCCCACCCGGTGGTGGTGCGGCGCTTTTTTTCTTTGGGCTGATAACTTTGAAGATATGTTCTAATGGGGCTGAGAGTGGAGCACGACTGTCTCCGTGGCGCAATTGGCTAGCGCGATCGGCTGTTAACCGAAAGGTTGGAGGTACGAGCCCACCCGGTGGTGGTGCGGCGCTTTTTTTTCTTTGGGCTGATAGCTTTGAAGATATGTTCTGATGGTGGTGAGAGTGGAGCAGGACTGTCTCCGTGGCGCAATTGGCTACCGCGATAGGCTGTTAACCGAAAGGTTGGAGGTACGAGCCCACCCAGTGGAGGTGAGGTGCTTTTTTTTCTCTAGGATGATAGCTTTGAAGATATGTTCTGATGGTGGTGAGAGTGGAGCACGACTGTCTCCGTGGTGCAATTGGCTAGCGCGATCGGCCTTTAACCGAAAGGATGGAGGTTCGAGCCCACCCGGTGGGGGTGCGGCGCTTTTTTTTTCTTTTTGCAGATAGCTTTGAAGATATGTGCTGACAATGGTGAGAGTGGAGCACGACTGTCTCCGTGGCGCAATCGGCTATGCGATCGGCTGTTACTGAAACGTTGGACGTTCGAGCCCTCCGGGGAGTGATGTGTTGCTTTTTATTCTTTGGGCTGATAGCTTTGAAGATATGTTCTGCCGGTGGTTAGAGTGGAGCACGACTGTCTCCGTGGCGCAATTGGCTATGCGACCGGCTGTTTACGGAAAGGTTGGAGGTTCGAGCCCTACCGGGAGTGGTGTGTTGCTATTTTTTCTTTGGGCTGATAGCTTTGAAAATATGTTCTGATGGCGGTGAGTGGCACAGGACTGTCTCCGTGGCGCAATTGGCTAGCGCGATCGGCTGTTAATCGAAAGGTTAGAGGTACGAGCCCACCCGGTGGTGGTGCGGCGCTTTTTTTTTCTTTGGGCTGATATCTTTGAAGGTATGTTCTGATGGTGGTGAGAGTGGAGCACGACTGTCTCCTTGGCGCAATTGGCTAGCGCGATCGGCTGTTAACCGACAGGTTGGAGGTTCATGCCCACCCAGTGGTGGTGCGGCGCTTTTTTTCCTTTGGGCTGATAGCTCTGAAGAAATGTTCTGACGGTGGTGAGAGTGGAGCACGACTGTCTTCGTGGCGCAATTGGCTATGTGATCGGCTGTTATTTGAAAGGTCGGAGGTTCAAGCCTACCCAGTGGTGGTGCGGCGCTTTTTTTTTTGAGCTGATAGCTTTGAAGATTTGTTCTGATGGCGGTGAGAGTGGAGCACGACTGTCTCCGTGGCGCAAGTGGCTAGCGCGATCGGCTGTTAACCGAAAGGTTGGAGGCACGAGCCCACCCGGTGGTGGTGCGGCGCTTTTTTTTCTTTGGGCTGATAGCTCTGAAGATATGTTCTGACGCTGGTGAGAGTGGAGCACGACTGTCTCCGTGGCACAATTGGCTATGCGATCGGCTGTTAACCGAAAGGTTGGAGGTTCGAGCCCTCCCGGTAGTGGTGTGTTGCTTTTTTTCTTTGGGCTGATAGCTTTGAAGATATGTTCTGATGATGTTGAGAGTTGAGCAGGACTGTCTCCGTGGCGAGATTGGCTGGCGCGATTGGCTGTTAACCGAAAGGTTGGAGGTACGAGCTCACATGGTGTTGGTGCGGCGCATTTTTTTCTTTGGGCTGATAGCTTTGAAGATATGTTCTGATGGTGGTGAGAGTGGAGTACGACTGTCTCCGTGGCGCAATTGGCTAGCGCGATCGGCTGTTAACCGAAAAGTTGGAGGTACGAGCCCACCTGGTGGTGGTGTGGCGCTTTTTTTGTTTGGGCTGATAGCTCTGAAGAAATGTTCTGACGATGGTGAGAGTGGAGCACGACTGTCTCCGTGGCGCAATTGGCTATGCGATCGGCTGTTAACTGAAACGGTGGAGGTTCGAGCCCTCCCGGGAGTGGTGTGTTGCTTTTTCTTCTTTGGGCTGATAGCTATGAAGATATGTTCTGGTGGTGGTGAGAGTGGAGCAGGACTGTCTCCGTGGCGCGATTGGCCAGTACCATCGGCTGTTAACCGGAAGGTTGGAGGTACGAGCTCATCCGGTGGTGGTGTGGCGCTTTTTTTCTTTGGACTGATAGCTTTGAAGATATGTCCTGATGACGGCGAGAGTGGAGCACGAGTGTCTCCGTGGTGCAATTGGCTAGCGCGATCGGCTGTTAAACGAAAGGTTGGAGGTACGAGCCCACCCGGTGGTGGTGCGGCGCTTTTTTTTCTTTGGGCTGATAGCTTTGAAGATAGGTTCTCATGGTGGTCAGAGTGGAGCAGGACTGTCTCCGTGGCGCAATTGGCTACCGCGATAGGCTGTTAACCGAAAGGTTGCAGGTACGAGCCACCCGGCGGAGGTGAGGTGCTTTTTTTTCTTTAGGCTGATAGATTTGAAGATATGTTCTGATGGTGGTGAGAGAAGAGCACGACTGTCTCCGTGGCGCAATCAGCTAGCACCATCGGCTGTTAACCGAAAGGTTGGAGGTACGAGCCCATCCGGTGGTGGTGCGGCGCTTTTTTTTCTTTGGGCTGATAGCTTTGAAGATATGTTCTGATGGTGGTGAGAGTGGAGCAGGACTGTCTCCGTGGCGCAATTGGCTACCGCGGTAGGCTGTTAACCGAAAGGTTGGAGGTACGAGCCCACCCAGTGGAGGTGAGGCGCTTTTTTTTCTTTGGGCTGATAGCTTTGAAGATAGGTTCTCATGGTGGTCAGAGTGGAGCAGGACTGTCTCCGTGGCGCAATTGGCTACCGCGATAGGCTGTTAACCGAAAGGTTGCAGGTACGAGCCACCAGGGGGAGGTGAGGTGTTTTTTTTTCTTTAGGCTGATAGATTTGAAGATATGTTCTGATCGAGATGGGAGTGGAGCACGACTGTCTCCTTGGCGCAATTGGCTAGCGCGATCGGCTGTTAACCGACAGGTTGGAGGTTCATGCCCACCCAGTGGTGGTGCGGCGCTTTTTTTCCTTTGGGCTGATAGCTCTGGAGAAATGTTCTGACGGTGGTGAGAGTGGAGCACGACTGTCTTCATGGCGCAATTGGCTATGCGATCGGCTGTTATTTGAAAGGTTGGAGGTTCAAGCCTACCCAGTGGTGGTGCGGCGCTTTTTTTTCTTTGAGCTGATAGCTTTGAAGATTTGTTCTGATGGCGGTCAGAGTGGAGCACGACTGTCTCCGTGGCGCAAGTGGCTAGCGGGATCGGCTGTTAACCGAAAGGTTGGAGGCACGAGCCCACCCGGTGGTGGTGCGGCGCTTTTTTTCTTTGGGCTGATAGCTCTGAAGAAATGTTCTGACGGTGGTGAGAGTGGAGCACGACTGTCTTCGTGGCGCAAGTGGCTAGCGCGATCGGCTGTTAACCGAAAGGTTGGAGGTACGAGCTCACATGGTGTTGGTGCGGCGCATTTTTTTCTTTGGGCCGATAGCTTTGAAGATATGTTCTGATGGTGGTGAGAGTGGAGCACGACTGTCTCCGTGGCGCAATTGGCTAGCGCGATCGGCTGTTAACCAAAAGGTTGGAGGTACGAGCCCACCCGGTGGAGGTGCGGCGCTTCTTTTTCTTTGGGTTGATAGCTTTGAAGATATGTTCTGATGGTGGTGAGAGTGGAGCACGACTGTCTCCGTGGCGCAATTGGCTAGCGCTATGGGCTGTTAACTGAAAGGTTGGAGGTTCGAGCCCTCCCGCGAGTAGTGTGTGGCTTTTTTTCTTTGGGATGATAGCTTTGAAGATATGTTGTGTTGGTGGTGAGAGTGGAGCAGGACTATCTCTATGGCGAAATTGGCTACCGCGATCGGCTGTTAACTGAAAGGTTGGAGGTTCGAGCCCACCCGGTGGTGGTGCGGCGCTTTTTTTCATTGGGCTGATAACTTTGAAGATATGTTCTAATGGGGCTGAGAGTGGAGCACGACTGTCTCCGTGGCGCAATTGGCTAGCGCGATCGGCTGTTAACCGAAAGGTTGGAGGTACGAGCCCACCCAGTGGAGGTGAGGCGCTTTTTTTTCTTTGGGCTGATAGCTTTGAAGATAGGTTCTCATGGTGGTCAGAGTGGAGCAGGACTGTCTCCGTGGCGCAATTGGCTACCGCGATAGGCTGTTAACCGAAAGGTTGCAGGTACGAGCCACCCGGCGGAGGTGAGGTGCTTTTTTTTCTTTAGGCTGATAGATTTGAAGATATGTTGTGATGGTGATGGGAGTGGAGCACGACTGTCTCCTTGGCGCAATTGGCTAGCGCGATCGGCTGTTAACCGACAGGTTGGAGGTTCATGCCCACCCAGTGGTGGTGCGGCGCTTTTTTTCCTTTGGGCTGATAGCTCTGAAGAAATGTTCTGACGGTGGTGAGAGTGGAGCACGACTGTCTTCGTGGCGCAAGTGGCTAGCGCGATCGGCTGTTAACCGAAAGGTTGGAGGCACGAGCCCACCCGGTGGTGGTGCGGCGCTTTTTTTTCTTTGGGCTGATAGCTCTGAAGAAATGTTCTGACGCTGATGAGAGTGGAGCACGACTGTCTCCGTGGCACAATTGGCTATGCGATCGGCTGTTAAACGAAAGGTTGGAGGTTCGATCCCTCCCGGGAGTGGTGTGTTGCTTTTTTTCTTTGGGCTGATAGCTTTGAAGATATGTTCTGATGGTGTTGAGAGTGGAGCAGGACTGTCTCCGTGGCGCAATTGGCTGGCGCGATTGGCTGTTAACCGAAAGGTTGGAAGTACGAGCTCACATGGTGTTGGTGCGGCGCATTTTTTTCTTTGGGCCGATAGCTCTGAAGATATGTTCTGATGGTGGTGAGAGTGGAGCACGACTGTCTCCGTGTCGCGATTGGCTAGCGCGATCGGCTGTTAACCGAAAGGTTGGAGGTACGAGCCCACCCGGTGGAGGTGCGGCGCTTCTTTTTCTTTGGGTTGATAGCTTTGAAGATATGTTCTGATGGTGGTGAGAGTGGAGCACGACTGTCTCCGTGGCGCAATTGGCAAGCGCTATGGGCTGTTAACCGAGAGGTTGGAGGTTCGAGCCCACCCGGTGTTGGTGCGGCGCTTTTTTTCCTTTGGGCTGATAGCTCTGAAGAAATGTTCTGACGGTTGTGAGAGTGGAGCACGACTGTATGGCGCAATTGGCTATGCAATCGGCTGTTAACTGAAAGGTTGGAGGTTCTAGCCCTCCCGCGAGTAGTGTGTGGCTTTTTTTCTTTGGGCTGATAGCTTTGAAGATATGTTGTGTTGGTGGTGAGAGTGGAGCAGGACTACCTCTGTGGCGAAATTGGCTACCGCGATCGGCTGTCAACTGAAAGGTTGGAGGTTCGAGCCCACCCGGTGGTGGTGCGGCGCTTTTTTTCTTTGGGCTGATAACTTTGAAGATATGTTCTAATGGGGCTGAGAGTGGAGCACGACTGTCTCCGTGGCGCAATTGGCTAGCGCGATCGGCTGTTAACCGAAAGGTTGGAGGTACGAGCCCACCCGGTGGTGGTGCGGCGCTTTTTTTTCTTTGGGCTGATAGCTTTGAAGATATGTTCTGATGGTGGTGAGAGTGGAGCAGGACTGTCTCCGTGGCGCAATTGGCTACCGCGATAGGCTGTTAACCGAAAGGTTGGAGGTACGAGCCCACCCAGTGGAGGTGAGGTGCTTTTTTTTCTCTAGGATGATAGCTTTGAAGATATGTTCTGATGGTGGTGAGAGTGGAGCACGACTGTCTCCGTGGTGCAATTGGCTAGCGCGATCGGCCTTTAACCGAAAGGATGGAGGTTCGAGCCCACCCGGTGGGGGTGCGGCGCTTTTTTTTCTTTTTGCAGATAGCTTTGAAGATATGTTCTGACAATGGTGAGAGTGGAGCACGACTGTCTCCGTGGCGCAATCGGCTATGCGATCGGCTGTTACTGAAACGTTGGACGTTCGAGCCCTCCGGGGAGTGATGTGTTGCTTTTTATTCTTTGGGCTGATAGCTTTGAAGATATGTTCTGCCGGTGGTTAGAGTGGAGCACGACTGTCTCCGTGGCGCAATTGGCTATGCGACCGGCTGTTTACGGAAAGGTTGGAGGTTCGAGCCCTACCGGGAGTGGTGTGTTGCTATTTTTTCTTTGGGCTGATAGCTTTGAAAATATGTTCTGATGGCGGTGAGTGGCACAGGACTGTCTCCGTGGCGCAATTGGCTAGCGCGATCGGCTGTTAATCGAAAGGTTAGAGGTACGAGCCCACCCGGTGGTGGTGCGGCGCTTTTTTTTTCTTTGGGCTGATATCTTTGAAGGTATGTTCTGATGGTGGTGAGAGTGGAGCACGACTGTCTCCTTGGCGCAATTGGCTAGCGCGATCGGCTGTTAACCGACAGGTTGGAGGTTCATGCCCACCCAGTGGTGGTGCGGCGCTTTTTTTCCTTTGGGCTGATAGCTCTGAAGAAATGTTCTGACGGTGGTGAGAGTGGAGCACGACTGTCTTCGTGGCGCAATTGGCTATGTGATCGGCTGTTATTTGAAAAGTTGGAGGTTCAAGTTTACCCAGTGGTGGTGCGGCGCTTTTTTTTCTTTGAGCTGATAGCTTTGAAGATTTGTTCTGATGGCGGTCAGATTGGGGAACGACTGTCTCCGTGGCGCAAGTGGCTAGCGCGATCGGCTGTTAACCGAAAGGTTGGAGGCACGAGACCACCCGGTGGTGGTGCGGCGCTTTTTTTTCTTTGGGCTGATAGCTCTGAAGAAATGTTCTGACGCTGGTGAGAGTGGAGCACGACTGTCTCCGTGGCACAATTGGCTATGCGATCGGCTGCTAACCGAAAGGTTGGAGGTTCGAGCCCTCCCGGGAGTGGTGTGTTGCTTTTTTTCTTTGGGCTGATAGCTTTGAAGATATGTTCTGATGGTGTTGAGAGTGGAGCAGGACTGTCTCCGTGGCGCAATTGGCTGGCGCGATTGGCTGTTAACCGAAAGGATGGAGGTACGAGCTCACATGGTGTTGGTGCGGCGCATTTTTTTCTTTGGGCCGATAGCTTTGAAGATATGTTCTGATGGTGGTGAGAGTGGAGCACGACTGTCTCCGTGGCGCAATTGGCTAGCGCGATCGGCTGTTAACCGAAAGGTTGGAGGTACGAGCCCACCCGGTGGAGGTGCGGCGCTTCTGTTTCTTTGGGTTGATAGCTTTGAAGATATGTTCTGATGGTGGTGAGAGTGGAGCACGACTGTCTCCGTGGCGCAATTGGCTAGCGCTATGGGCTGTTAACCGAGAGGTTGGAGGTTCGAGCCCACCCGGTGTTGGTGCGGCGCTTTTTTTCCTTTGGGCTGATAGCTCTGAAGAAATGTTCTGACGGTTGTGAGAGTAGAGCACGACTGTATGGCGCAATTGGCTATGCGATCGGCTGTTAACTGAAAGGTTGGAGGTTCGAGCCCTCCCGCGAGTAGTGTGTGGCTTTTTTTCTTTGGGCTGATAGCTTTGAAGATATGTTGTGTTGGTGGTGAGAGTGGAGCAGGACTATCTCTGTGGCGAAATTGGCTACCGCGATCGGCTGTTAACTGAAAGGTTGGAGGTTCGAGCCCACCCGGTGGTGGTGCGGCGCTTTTTTTCATTGGGCTGATAACTTTGAAGATATGTTCTAATGGGGCTGAGAGTGGAGCACGACTGTCTCCGTGACGCAATTGGCTAGCGCGATCGGCTGTTAACCGAAAGGTTGGAGGTACGAGCCCACCCAGTGGAGGTGAGGCGCTTTTTTTTGAGCTGATAGCTTTGAAGATAGGTTCTCATGGTGGTCAGAGTGGAGCAGGGCTGTCTCCGTGGCGCAATTGGCTACCGCGATAGGCTGTTAACCGAAAGGTTGCAGGTACGAGCCACCCGGCGGAGGTGAGGTGCTTTTTTTTCTTTAGGCTGATAGATTTGAAGATATGTTCTGATGGTGATGGGAGTGGAGCACGACTGTCTCCTTGGCGCAATTGGCTAGCGCGATCGGCTGTTAACCGACAGGTTGGAGGTTCATGCCCACCCAGTGGTGGTGCGGCGCTTTTTTTCCTTTGGGCTGATAGCTCTGAAGAAATGTTCTGACAGTGGTGAGAGTGGAGCCCGACTGTCATCGTGGCGCAAGTGGCTAGCGCGATCGGCTGTTAACCGAAAGGTTGGAGGCACGAGCCCACCCGGTGGTGGTGCGGCGCTTTTTTTCTTTGGGCTGATAGCTCTGAAGAAATGTTCTGACGCTGGTGAGAGTGGAGCACGACTGTCTCCGAGGCACAATTGGCTATGCGATCGGCTGTTAACCGAAAGGTTGGAGGTTCGAGCCCTCCCGGGAGTGGTGTGTTGCTTTTTTTCTTTGGGCTGATAGCTTTGAAGATATGTTCTGATGGTGTTGAGAGTGGAGCAGGACTGTCTCCGTGGCGCAATTGGCTGGCGCGATTGGCTGTTAACCGAAAGGTTGGAGGTACGAGCTCACATGGTGTTGGTACGGCGCATTTTTTTCTTTGGGCCGATAGCTCTGAAGATATGTTCTGATGGTGGTGAGAGTGGAGCACGACTGTCTCCGTGGCGCAATTGGCTAGCGCGATCGGCTGTTAACCGAAAGGTTGGAGGTACGAGCCCACCCGGTGGAGGTGCGGCGCTTCTTTTTGTTTGGGTTGATAGCTTTGAAGATATGTTCTGATGGTGGTGAGAGTGGAGCACGACTGTCTCCGTGGCGCAATTGGCTAGCGCTATGGGCTGTTAACCGAGAGGTTGGAGGTTCGAGCCCACCCGGTGTTGGTGCGGCGCTTTTTTTCCTTTGGGCTGATAGCTCTGAAGAAATGTTCTAACGGTTGTGAGAGTGGAGCACGACTGTATGGCGCAATTGGCTATGCGATCGGCTGTTAACTGAAAGGTTGGAGGTTCGAGCCCTCCCGCGAGTAGTGTGTGGCTTTTTTTCTTTGGGCTGATAGCTTTGAAGATATGTTGTGTTGGTGGTGAGAGTGGAGCAGGACTGTCTCCGTGGCGCAATTGGCTGGCGCGATTGGCTGTTAACCGAAAGGTTGGAGGTACGAGCTCACATGGTGTTGGTACGGCGCATTTTTTTCCTTGGGCCGATAGCTCTGAAGAAATGTTCTGACGGTGGTGAGAGTGGAGCACGACTGTCTTCGTGGCGCAAGTGGCTAGCGCGATCGGCTGTTAACCGAAAGGTTGGAGGTACGAGCTCACATGGTGTTGGTGCGGCGCATTTTTTTCTTTGGGCCGATAGCTTTGAAGATATGTTCTGATGGTGGTGAGAGTGGAGCACGACTGTCTCCGTGGCGCAATTGGCTAGCGCGATCGGCTGTTAACCAAAAGGTTGGAGGTACGAGCCCACCCGGTGGAGGTGCGGCGCTTCTTTTTCTTTGGGTTGATAGCTTTGAAGATATGTTCTGATGGTGGTGAGAGTGGAGCACGACTGTCTCCGTGGCGCAATTGGCTAGCGCTATGGGCTGTTAACTGAAAGGTTGGAGGTTCGAGCCCTCCCGCGAGTAGTGTGTGGCTTTTTTTCTTTGGGATGATAGCTTTGAAGATATGTTGTGTTGGTGGTGAGAGTGGAGCAGGACTATCTCTATGGCGAAATTGGCTACCGCGATCGGCTGTTAACTGAAAGGTTGGAGGTTCGAGCCCACCCGGTGGTGGTGCGGCGCTTTTTTTCTTTGGGCTGATAACTTTGAAGATATGTTCTAATGGGGCTGAGAGTGGAGCACGACTGTCTCCGTGGCGCAATTGGCTAGCGCGATCGGCTGTTAACCGAAAGGTTGGAGGTACGAGCCCACCCAGTGGAGGTGAGGCGCTTTTTTTTCTTTGGGCTGATAGCTTTGAAGATAGGTTCTCATGGTGGTCAGAGTGGAGCAGGACTGTCTCCGTGGCGCAATTGGCTACCGCGATAGGCTGTTAACCGAAAGGTTGCAGGTACGAGCCACCCGGCGGAGGTGAGGTGCTTTTTTTTCTTTAGGCTGATAGATTTGAAGATATGTTGTGATGGTGATGGGAGTGGAGCACGACTGTCTCCTTGGCGCAATTGGCTAGCGCGATCGGCTGTTAACCGACAGGTTGGAGGTTCATGCCCACCCAGTGGTGGTGCGGCGCTTTTTTTCCTTTGGGCTGATAGCTCTGAAGAAATGTTCTGACGGTGGTGAGAGTGGAGCACGACTGTCTCCGTGGCACAATTGGCTATGCGATCGGCTGTTAAACGAAAGGTTGGAGGTTCGAGCCCTCCCGGGAGTGGTGTGTTGCTTTTTTTCTTTGGGCTGATAGCTTTGAAGATATGTTCTGATGGTGTTGAGAGTGGAGCAGGACTGTCTCCGTGGCGCAATTGGCTGGCGCGATTGGCTGTTAACCGAAAGGTTGGAAGTACGAGCTCACATGGTGTTGGTGCGGCGCATTTTTTTCTTTGGGCCGATAGCTCTGAAGATATGTTCTGATGGTGGTGAGAGTGGAGCACGACTGTCTCCGTGTCGCGATTGGCTAGCGCGATCGGCTGTTAACCGAAAGGTTGGAGGTACGAGCCCACCCGGTGGAGGTGCGGCGCTTCTTTTTCTTTGGGTTGATAGCTTTGAAGATATGTTCTGATGGTGGTGAGAGTGGAGCACGACTGTCTCCGTGGCGCAATTGGCTAGCGCTATGGGCTGTTAACCGAGAGGTTGGAGGTTCGAGCCCACCCGGTGTTGGTGCGGCGCTTTTTTTCCTTTGGGCTGATAGCTCTGAAGAAATGTTCTGACGGTTGTGAGAGTGGAGCACGACTGTATGGCGCAATTGGCTATGCAATCGGCTGTTAACTGAAAGGTTGGAGGTTCTAGCCCTCCCGCGAGTAGTGTGTGGCTTTTTTTCTTTGGGCTGATAGCTTTGAAGATATGTTGTGTTGGTGGTGAGAGTGGAGCAGGACTACCTCTGTGGCGAAATTGGCTACCGCGATCGGCTGTCAACTGAAAGGTTGGAGGTTCGAGCCCACCCGGTGGTGGTGCGGCGCTTTTTTTCTTTGGGCTGATAACTTTGAAGATATGTTCTAATGGGGCTGAGAGTGGAGCACGACTGTCTCCGTGGCGCAATTGGCTAGCGCGATCGGCTGTTAACCGAAAGGATGGAGGTACGAGCCCACCCGGTGGTGGTGCGGCGCTTTTTTTTCTTTGGGCTGATAGCTTTGAAGATATGTTCTGATGGTGGTGAGAGTGGAGCAGGACTGTCTCCGTGGCGCAATTGGCTACCGCGATAGGCTGTTAACCGAAAGGTTGGAGGTACGAGCCCACCCAGTGGAGGTGAGGTGCTTTTTTTTCTCTAGGATGATAGCTTTGAAGATATGTTCTGATGGTGGTGAGAGTGGAGCACGACTGTCTCCGTGGTGCAATTGGCTAGCGCGATCGGCCTTTAACCGAAAGGATGGAGGTTCGAGCCCACCCGGTGGGGGTGCGGCGCTTTTTTTTTCTTTTTGCAGATAGCTTTGAAGATATGTTCTGACAATGGTGAGAGTGGAGCACGACTGTCTCCGTGGCGCAATCGGCTATGCGATCGGCTGTTACTGAAACGTTGGACGTTCGAGCCCTCCGGGGAGTGATGTGTTGCTTTTTATTCTTTGGGCTGATAGCTTTGAAGATATGTTCTGCCGGTGGTTAGAGTGGAGCACGACTGTCTCCGTGGCGCAATTGGCTATGCGACCGGCTGTTTACGGAAAGGTTGGAGGTTCGAGCCCTACCGGGAGTGGTGTGTTGCTATTTTTTCTTTTGGCTGATAGCTTTGAAAATATGTTCTGATGGCGGTGAGTGGCACAGGACTGTCTCCGTGGCGCAATTGGCTAGCGCGATCGGCTGTTAATCGAAAGGTTAGAGGTACGAGCCCACCCGGTGGTGGTGCGGCGCTTTTTTTTTTCTTTGGGCTGATATCTTTGAAGGTATGTTCTGATGGTGGTGAGAGTGGAGCACGACTGTCTCCTTGGCGCAATTGGCTAGCGCGATCGGCTGTTAACCGACAGGTTGGAGGTTCATGCCCACCCAGTGGTGGTGCGGCGCTTTTTTTCCTTTGGGCTGATAGCTCTGAAGAAATGTTCTGACGGTGGTGAGAGTGGAGCACGACTGTCTTCGTGGCGCAATTGGCTATGTGATCGGCTGTTATTTGAAAAGTTGGAGGTTCAAGTTTACCCAGTGGTGGTGCGGCGCTTTTTTTTCTTTGAGCTGATAGCTTTGAAGATTTGTTCTGATGGCGGTCAGATTGGGGAACGACTGTCTCCGTGGCGCAAGTGGCTAGCGCGATCGGCTGTTAACCGAAAGGTTGGAGGCACGAGACCACCCGGTGGTGGTGCGGCGCTTTTTTTTCTTTGGGCTGATAGCTCTGAAGAAATGTTCTGACGCTGGTGAGAGTGGAGCACGACTGTCTCCGTGGCACAATTGGCTATGCGATCGGCTGCTAACCGAAAGGTTGGAGGTTCGAGCCCTCCCGGGAGTGGTGTGTTGCTTTTTTTCTTTGGGCTGATAGCTTTGAAGATATGTTCTGATGGTGTTGAGAGTGGAGCAGGACTGTCTCCGTGGCGCAATTGGCTGGCGCGATTGGCTGTTAACCGAAAGGATGGAGGTACGAGCTCACATGGTGTTGGTGCGGCGCATTTTTTTCTTTGGGCCGATAGCTTTGAAGATATGTTCTGATGGTGGTGAGAGTGGAGCACGACTGTCTCCGTGGCGCAATTGGCTAGCGCGATCGGCTGTTAACCGAAAGGTTGGAGGTACGAGCCCACCCGGTGGAGGTGCGGCGCTTCTGTTTCTTTGGGTTGATAGCTTTGAAGATATGTTCTGATGGTGGTGAGAGTGGAGCACGACTGTCTCCGTGGCGCAATTGGCTAGCGCTATGGGCTGTTAACCGAGAGGTTGGAGGTTCGAGCCCACCCGGTGTTGGTGCGGCGCTTTTTTTCCTTTGGGCTGATAGCTCTGAAGAAATGTTCTGACGGTTGTGAGAGTAGAGCACGACTGTATGGCGCAATTGGCTATGCGATCGGCTGTTAACTGAAAGGTTGGAGGTTCGAGCCCTCCCGCGAGTAGTGTGTGGCTTTTTTTCTTTGGGCTGATAGCTTTGAAGATATGTTGTGTTGGTGGTGAGAGTGGAGCAGGACTATCTCTGTGGCGAAATTGGCTACCGCGATCGGCTGTTAACTGAAAGGTTGGAGGTTCGAGCCCACCCGGTGGTGGTGCGGCGCTTTTTTTCTTTGGGCTGATAACTTTGAAGATATGTTCTAATGGGGCTGAGAGTGGAGCACGACTGTCTCCGTGACGCAATTGGCTAGCGCGATCGGCTGTTAACCGAAAGGTTGGAGGTACGAGCCCACCCAGTGGAGGTGAGGCGCTTTTTTTTGAGCTGATAGCTTTGAAGATAGGTTCTCATGGTGGTCAGAGTGGAGCAGGGCTGTCTCCGTGGCGCAATTGGCTACCGCGATAGGCTGTTAACCGAAAGGTTGGAGGTACGAGCCCACCCAGTGGAGGTGAGGTGCTTTTTTTTCTCTAGGATGATAGCTTTGAAGATATGTTCTGATGGTGGTGAGAGTGGAGCACGACTGTCTCCGTGGTGCAATTGGCTAGCGCGATCGGCCTTTAACCGAAAGGATGGAGGTTCGAGCCCACCCGGTGGGGGTGCGGCGCTTTTTTTTTCTTTTTGCAGATAGCTTTGAAGATATGTTCTGACAATGGTGAGAGTGGAGCACGACTGTCTCCGTGGCGCAATCGGCTATGCGATCGGCTGTTACTGAAACGTTGGACGTTCGAGCCCTCCGGGGAGTGATGTGTTGCTTTTTATTCTTTGGGCTGATAGCTTTGAAGATATGTTCTGCCGGTGGTTAGAGTGGAGCACGACTGTCTCCGTGGCGCAATTGGCTATGCGACCGGCTGTTTACGGAAAGGTTGGAGGTTCGAGCCCTACCGGGAGTGGTGTGTTGCTATTTTTTCTTTGGGCTGATAGCTTTGAAAATATGTTCTGATGGCGGTGAGTGGCACAGGACTGTCTCCGTGGCGCAATTGGCTAGCGCGATCGGCTGTTAATCGAAAGGTTAGAGGTACGAGCCCACCCGGTGGTGGTGCGGCGCTTTTTTTTTTCTTTGGGCTGATATCTTTGAAGGTATGTTCTGATGGTGGTGAGAGTGGAGCACGACTGTCTCCTTGGCGCAATTGGCTAGCGCGATCGGCTGTTAACCGACAGGTTGGAGGTTCATGCCCACCCAGTGGTGGTGCGGCGCTTTTTTTCCTTTGGGCTGATAGCTCTGAAGAAATGTTCTGACGGTGGTGAGAGTGGAGCACGACTGTCTTCGTGGCGCAATTGGCTATGTGATCGGCTGTTATTTGAAAAGTTGGAGGTTCAAGTTTACCCAGTGGTGGTGCGGCGCTTTTTTTTCTTTGAGCTGATAGCTTTGAAGATTTGTTCTGATGGCGGTCAGATTGGGGAACGACTGTCTCCGTGGCGCAAGTGGCTAGCGCGATCGGCTGTTAACCGAAAGGTTGGAGGCACGAGACCACCCGGTGGTGGTGCGGCGCTTTTTTTTCTTTGGGCTGATAGCTCTGAAGAAATGTTCTGACGCTGGTGAGAGTGGAGCACGACTGTCTCCGTGGCACAATTGGCTATGCGATCGGCTGCTAACCGAAAGGTTGGAGGTTCGAGCCCTCCCGGGAGTGGTGTGTTGCTTTTTTTCTTTGGGCTGATAGCTTTGAAGATATGTTCTGATGGTGTTGAGAGTGGAGCAGGACTGTCTCCGTGGCGCAATTGGCTGGCGCGATTGGCTGTTAACCGAAAGGATGGAGGTACGAGCTCACATGGTGTTGGTGCGGCGCATTTTTTTCTTTGGGCCGATAGCTTTGAAGATATGTTCTGATGGTGGTGAGAGTGGAGCACGACTGTCTCCGTGGCGCAATTGGCTAGCGCGATCGGCTGTTAACCGAAAGGTTGGAGGTACGAGCCCACCCGGTGGAGGTGCGGCGCTTCTGTTTCTTTGGGTTGATAGCTTTGAAGATATGTTCTGATGGTGGTGAGAGTGGAGCACGACTGTCTCCGTGGCGCAATTGGCTAGCGCTATGGGCTGTTAACCGAGAGGTTGGAGGTTCGAGCCCACCCGGTGTTGGTGCGGCGCTTTTTTTCCTTTGGGCTGATAGCTCTGAAGAAATGTTCTGACGGTTGTGAGAGTAGAGCACGACTGTATGGCGCAATTGGCTATGCGATCGGCTGTTAACTGAAAGGTTGGAGGTTCGAGCCCTCCCGCGAGTAGTGTGTGGCTTTTTTTCTTTGGGCTGATAGCTTTGAAGATATGTTGTGTTGGTGGTGAGAGTGGAGCAGGACTATCTCTGTGGCGAAATTGGCTACCGCGATCGGCTGTTAACTGAAAGGTTGGAGGTTCGAGCCCACCCGGTGGTGGTGCGGCGCTTTTTTTCTTTGGGCTGATAACTTTGAAGATATGTTCTAATGGGGCTGAGAGTGGAGCACGACTGTCTCCGTGACGCAATTGGCTAGCGCGATCGGCTGTTAACCGAAAGGTTGGAGGTACGAGCCCACCCAGTGGAGGTGAGGCGCTTTTTTTTGAGCTGATAGCTTTGAAGATAGGTTCTCATGGTGGTCAGAGTGGAGCAGGGCTGTCTCCGTGGCGCAATTGGCTACCGCGATAGGCTGTTAACCGAAAGGTTGCAGGTACGAGCCACCCGGCGGAGGTGAGGTGCTTTTTTTTCTTTAGGCTGATAGATTTGAAGATATGTTCTGATGGTGATGGGAGTGGAGCACGACTGTCTCCTTGGCGCAATTGGCTAGCGCGATCGGCTGTTAACCGACAGGTTGGAGGTTCATGCCCACCCAGTGGTGGTGCGGCGCTTTTTTTCCTTTGGGCTGATAGCTCTGAAGAAATGTTCTGACAGTGGTGAGAGTGGAGCCCGACTGTCATCGTGGCGCAAGTGGCTAGCGCGATCGGCTGTTAACCGAAAGGTTGGAGGCACGAGCCCACCCGGTGGTGGTGCGGCGCTTTTTTTCTTTGGGCTGATAGCTCTGAAGAAATGTTCTGACGCTGGTGAGAGTGGAGCACGACTGTCTCCGAGGCACAATTGGCTATGCGATCGGCTGTTAACCGAAAGGTTGGAGGTTCGAGCCCTCCCGGGAGTGGTGTGTTGCTTTTTTTCTTTGGGCTGATAGCTTTGAAGATATGTTCTGATGGTGTTGAGAGTGGAGCAGGACTGTCTCCGTGGCGCAATTGGCTGGCGCGATTGGCTGTTAACCGAAAGGTTGGAGGTACGAGCTCACATGGTGTTGGTACGGCGCATTTTTTTCTTTGGGCCGATAGCTCTGAAGATATGTTCTGATGGTGGTGAGAGTGGAGCACGACTGTCTCCGTGGCGCAATTGGCTAGCGCGATCGGCTGTTAACCGAAAGGTTGGAGGTACGAGCCCACCCGGTGGAGGTGCGGCGCTTCTTTTTGTTTGGGTTGATAGCTTTGAAGATATGTTCTGATGGTGGTGAGAGTGGAGCACGACTGTCTCCGTGGCGCAATTGGCTAGCGCTATGGGCTGTTAACCGAGAGGTTGGAGGTTCGAGCCCACCCGGTGTTGGTGCGGCGCTTTTTTTCCTATGGGCTGATAGCTCTGAAGAAATGTTCTAACGGTTGTGAGAGTGGAGCACGACTGTATGGCGCAATTGGCTATGCGATCGGCTGTTAACTGAAAGGTTGGAGGTTCGAGCCCTCCCGCGAGTAGTGTGTGGCTTTTTTTCTTTGGGCTGATAGCTTTGAAGATATGTTGTGTTGGTGGTGAGAGTGGAGCAGGACTGTCTCCGTGGCGCAATTGGCTGGCGCGATTGGCTGTTAACCGAAAGGTTGGAGGTACGAGCTCACATGGTGTTGGTACGGCGCATTTTTTTCTTTGGGCCGATAGCTCTGAAGATATGTTCTGATGGTGGGAGAGTGGAGCACGACTGTCTCCGTGGCGCAATTGGCTACCGCGATCGGCTGTTAACTGAAAGGTTGGAGGTTCGAGCCCACCCGGTGGTGGTGCGGCGCTTTTTTTCTTTGGGCTGATAACATTGAAGATATGTTCTAATGGGGCTGAGAGTGGAGCACGACTGTCTCCGTGGCGCAATTGGCTAGCGCGATCGGCTGTTAACCGAAAGGTTGGAGGTACGAGCCCACCCGGTGGTGGTGCGGCGCTTTTTTTTCTTTGGGCTGATAGCTTTGAAGATATGTTCTGATGGTGGTGAGAGTGGAGCAGGACTGTCTCCGTGGCGCAATTGGCTATGCGATCGGCTGTTAACTGAAACGGTGGAGGTTCGAGCCCTCCCGGGAGTGGTGTGTTGCTTTTTCTTCTTTGGGCTGATAGCTATGAAGATATGTTCTGGTGGTGGTGAGAGTGGAGCAGGACTGTCTCCGTGGCGCGATTGGCCAGTACCATCGGCTGTTAACCGGAAGGTTGGAGGTACGAGCTCATCCGGTGGTGGTGCGGCGCTTTTTTTTCTTTGGGCTGATAGCTTTGAAGATATGTTCTGATGGTGGTGAGAGTAGAGCAGGACTGTCTCCGTGGCGCAATTGGCTACCGCGGTAGGCTGTTAACCGAAAGGTTGGAGGTACGAGCCCACCCAGTGGAGGTGAGGCGCTTTTTTTTCTTTGGGCTGATAGCTTTGAAGATAGGTTCTCATGGTGGTCAGAGTGGAGCAGGACTGTCTCCGTGGCGCAATTGGCTACCGCGATAGGCTGTTAACCGAAAGGTTGCAGGTACGAGCCACCCGGGGGAGGTGAGGTGTTTTTTTTCTTTAGGCTGATAGATTTGAAGATATGTTCTGATGGTGATGGGAGTGGAGCACGACTGTCTCCTTGGCGCAATTGGCTAGCGCGATCGGCTGTTAACCGACAGGTTGGAGGTTCATGCCCACCCAGTGGTGGTGCGGCGCTTTTTTTCCTTTGGGCTGATAGCTCTGAAGAAATGTTCTGACGGTGGTGAGAGTGGAGCACGACTGTCTTCGTGGCGCAATTGGCTATGCGATCGGCTGTTAATTGAAAGGTCGGAGGTTCAAGTCTACCCAGTGGTGGTGCGGCGCTTTTTTTTTTTTGAGCTGATAGCTTTGAATATTTGTTCTGATGGCGGTGAGAGTGGAGCACGACTGTCTCCGTGGCGCAAGTGGCTAGCGCGATCGGCTGTTAACCGAAAGGTTGGAGGCACGAGCCCACCCGGTGGTGGTGCGGCGCTTTTTTTTCTTTGGGCTGATAGCTCTGAAGATATGTTCTGACGCTGGTGAGAGTGGAGCACGACTGTCTCCGTGGCACAATTGGCTATGCGATCGGCTGTTAACCGAAAGGTTGGAGGTTCGAGCCCTCCCGGTAGTGGTGTGTTGCTTTTTTTCTTTGGGCTGATAGCTTTGAAGATATGTTCTGATGATGTTGAGAGTTGAGCAGGACTGTCTCCGTGGCGAGATTGGCTGGCGCGATTGGCTGTTAACCGAAAGGTTGGAGGTACGAGCTCACATGGTGTTGGTGCGGCGCATTTTTTTCTTTGGGCTGATAGCTTTGAAGATATGTTCTGATGGTGGTGAGAGTGGAGCACGACTGTCTCCGTGGCGCAATTGGCTAGCGCGATCGGCTGTTAACCGAAAAGTTGGAGGTACGAGCCCACCTGGTGGTGGTGTGGCGCTTTTTTTTGTTTGGGCTGATAGCTCTGAAGAAATGTTCTGACGATGGTGAGAGTGGAGCACGACTGTCTCCGTGGCGCAATTGGCTATGCGATCGGCTGTTAACTGAAACGGTGGAGGTTCGAGCCCTCCCGGGAGTGGTGTGTTGCTTTTTCTTCTTTGGGCTGATAGCTATGAAGATATGTTCTGGTGGTGGTGAGAGTGGAGCAGGACTGTCTCCGTGGCGCGATTGGCCAGTACCATCGGCTGTTAACCGGAAGGTTGGAGGTACGAGCTCATCCGGTGGTGGTGTGGCGCTTTTTTTCTTTGGACTGATAGCTTTGAAGATATGTCCTGATGACGGCGAGAGTGGAGCACGAGTGTCTCCGTGGTGCAATTGGCTAGCGCGATCGGCTGTTAAACGAAAGGTTGGAGGTACGAGCCCACCCGGTGGTGGTGCGGCGCTTTTTTTTCTTTGGGCTGATAGCTTTGAAGATAGGTTCTCATGGTGGTCAGAGTGGAGCAGGACTGTCTCCGTGGCGCAATTGGCTACCGCGATAGGCTGTTAACCGAAAGGTTGCAGGTACGAGCCACCCGGCGGAGGTGAGGTGCTTTTTTTTCTTTAGGCTGATAGATTTGAAGATATGTTCTGATGGTGGTGAGAGAGGAGCACGACTGTCTCCGTGGCGCAATCAGCTAGCACCATCGGCTGTTAACCGAAAGGTTGGAGGTACGAGCCCATCCGGTGGTGGTGCGGCGCTTTTTTTTCTTTGGGCTGATAGCTTTGAAGATATGTTCTGATGGTGGTGAGAGTGGAGCAGGACTGTCTCCGTGGCGCAATTGGCTACCGCGGTAGGCTGTTAACTGAAAGGTTGGAGGTACGAGCCCACCCAGTGGAGGTGAGGCGCTTTTTTTTCTTTGGGCTGATAGCTTTGAAGATAGGTTCTCATGGTGGTCAGAGTGGAGCAGGACTGTCTCCGTGGCGCAATTGGCTACCGCGATAGGCTGTTAACCGAAAGGTTGCAGGTACGAGCCACCAGGGGGAGGTGAGGTGTTTTTTTTTCTTTAGGCTGATAGATTTGAAGATATGTTCTGATGGAGATGGGAGTGGAGCACGACTGTCTCCTTGGCGCAATTGGCTAGCGCGATCGGCTGTTAACCGACAGGTTGGAGGTTCATGCCCACCCAGTGGTGGTGCGGCGCTTTTTTTCCTTTGGGCTGATAGCTCTGGAGAAATGTTCTGACGGTGGTGAGAGTGGAGCACGACTGTCTTCATGGCGCAATTGGCTATGCGATCGGCTGTTATTTGAAAGGTTGGAGGTTCAAGCCTACCCAGTGGTGGTGCGGCGCTTTTTTTTCTTTGAGCTGATAGCTTTGAAGATTTGTTCTGATGGCGGTCAGAGTGGAGCACGACTGTCTCCGTGGCGCAAGTGGCTAGCGGGATCGGCTGTTAACCGAAAGGTTGGAGGCACGAGCCCACCCGGTGGTGGTGCGGCGCTTTTTTTCTTTGGGCTGATAGCTCTGAAGAAATGTTCTGACGGTGGTGAGAGTGGAGCACGACTGTCTTCGTGGCGCAAGTGGCTAGCGCGATCGGCTGTTAACCGAAAGGTTGGAGGTACGAGCTCACATGGTGTTGGTGCGGCGCATTTTTTTCTTTGGGCCGATAGCTTTGAAGATATGTTCTGATGGTGGTGAGAGTGGAGCACGACTGTCTCCGTGGCGCAATTGGCTAGCGCGATCGGCTGTTAACCAAAAGGTTGGAGGTACGAGCCCACCCGGTGGAGGTGCGGCGCTTCTTTTTCTTTGGGTTGATAGCTTTGAAGATATGTTCTGATGGTGGTGAGAGTGGAGCACGACTGTCTCCGTGGCGCAATTGGCTAGCGCTATGGGCTGTTAACTGAAAGGTTGGAGGTTCGAGCCCTCCCGCGAGTAGTGTGTGGCTTTTTTTCTTTGGGATGATAGCTTTGAAGATATGTTGTGTTGGTGGTGAGAGTGGAGCAGGACTATCTCTATGGCGAAATTGGCTACCGCGATCGGCTGTTAACTGAAAGGTTGGAGGTTCGAGCCCACCCGGTGGTGGTGCGGCGCTTTTTTTCTTTGGGCTGATAACTTTGAAGATATGTTCTAATGGGGCTGAGAGTGGAGCACGACTGTCTCCGTGGCGCAATTGGCTAGCGCGATCGGCTGTTAACCGAAAGGTTGGAGGTACGAGCCCACTCAGTGGAGGTGAGGCGCTTTTTTTTCTTTGGGCTGATAGCTTTGAAGATAGGTTCTCATGGTGGTCAGAGTGGAGCAGGACTGTCTCCGTGGCGCAATTGGCTACCGCGATAGGCTGTTAACCGAAAGGTTGCAGGTACGAGCCACCCGGCGGAGGTGAGGTGCTTTTTTTTCTTTAGGCTGATAGATTTGAAGATATGTTGTGATGGTGATGGGAGTGGAGCACGACTGTCTCCTTGGCGCAATTGGCTAGCGCGATCGGCTGTTAACCGACAGGTTGGAGGTTCATGCCCACCCAGTGGTGGGGCGGCGCTTTTTTTCCTTTGGGCTGATAGCTCTGAAGAAATGTTCTGACGGTGGTGAGAGTGGAGCACGACTGTCTTCGTGGCGCAAGTGGCTAGCGCGATCGGCTGTTAACCGAAAGGTTGGAGGCACGAGCCCACCCGGTGGTGGTGCGGCGCTTTTTTTTCTTTGGGCTGATAGCTCTGAAGAAATGTTCTGACGCTGGTGAGAGTGGAGCACGACTGTCTCCGTGGCACAATTGGCTATGCGATCGGCTGTTAAACGAAAGGTTGGAGGTTCGAGCCCTCCCGGGAGTGGTGTGTTGCTTTTTTTCTTTGGGCTGATAGCTTTGAAGATATGTTCTGATGGTGTTGAGAGTGGAGCAGGACTGTCTCCGTGGCGCAATTGGCTGGCGCGATTGGCTGTTAACCGAAAGGTTGGAGGTACGAGCTCACATGGTGTTGGTGCGGCGCATTTTTTTCTTTGGGCCGATAGCTCTGAAGATATGTTCTGATGGTGGTGAGAGTGGAGCACGACTGTCTCCGTGTCGCGATTGGCTAGCGCGATCGGCTGTTAACCGAAAGGTTGGAGGTACGAGCCCACCCGGTGGAGGTGCGGCGCTTCTTTTTCTTTGGGTTGATAGCTTTGAAGATATGTTCTGATGGTGGTGAGAGTGGAGCACGACTGTCTCCGTGGCGCAATTGGCTAGCGCTATGGGCTGTTAACCGAGAGGTTGGAGGTTCGAGCCCACCCGGTGTTGGTGCGGCGCTTTTTTTCCTTTGGGCTGATAGCTCTGAAGAAATGTTCTGACGGTTGTGAGAGTGGAGCACGACTGTATGGCGCAATTGGCTATGCAATCGGCTGTTAACTGAAAGGTTGGAGGTTCTAGCCCTCCCGCGAGTAGTGTGTGGCTTTTTTTCTTTGGGCTGATAGCTTTGAAGATATGTTGTGTTGGTGGTGAGAGTGGAGCAGGACTACCTCTGTGGCGAAATTGGCTACCGCGATCGGCTGTCAACTGAAAGGTTGGAGGTTCGAGCCCACCCGGTGGTGGTGCGGCGCTTTTTTTCTTTGGGCTGATAACTTTGAAGATATGTTCTAATGGGGCTGAGAGTGGAGCACGACTGTCTCCGTGGCGCAATTGGCTAGCGCGATCGGCTGTTAACCGAAAGGTTGGAGGTACGAGCCCACCCGGTGGTGGTGCGGCGCTTTTTTTTCTTTGGGCTGATAGCTTTGAAGATATGTTCTGATGGTGGTGAGAGTGGAGCAGGACTGTCTCCGTGGCGCAATTGGCTACCGCGATAGGCTGTTAACCGAAAGGTTGGAGGTACGAGCCCACCCAGTGGAGGTGAGGTGCTTTTTTTTCTCTAGGATGATAGCTTTGAAGATATGTTCTGATGGTGGTGAGAGTGGAGCACGACTGTCTCCGTGGTGCAATTGGCTAGCGCGATCGGCCTTTAACCGAAAGGATGGAGGTTCGAGCCCACCCGGTGGGGGTGCGGCGCTTTTTTTTTTCTTTTTGCAGATAGCTTTGAAGATATGTTCTGACAATGGTGAGAGTGGAGCACGACTGTCTCCGTGGCGCAATCGGCTATGCGATCGGCTGTTACTGAAACGTTGGACGTTCGAGCCCTCCGGGGAGTGATGTGTTGCTTTTTATTCTTTGGGCTGATAGCTTTGAAGATATGTTCTGCCGGTGGTTAGAGTGGAGCACGACTGTCTCCGTGGCGCAATTGGCTATGCGACCGGCTGTTTACGGAAAGGTTGGAGGTTCGAGCCCTACCGGGAGTGGTGTGTTGCTATTTTTTCTTTGGGCTGATAGCTTTGAAAATATGTTCTGATGGCGGTGAGTGGCACAGGACTGTCTCCGTGGCGCAATTGGCTAGCGCGATCGGCTGTTAATCGAAAGGTTAGAGGTACGAGCCCACCCGGTGGTGGTGCGGCGCTTTTTTTTTCTTTGGGCTGATATCTTTGAAGGTATGTTCTGATGGTGGTGAGAGTGGAGCACGACTGTCTCCTTGGCGCAATTGGCTAGCGCGATCGGCTGTTAACCGACAGGTTGGAGGTTCATGCCCACCCAGTGGTGGTGCGGCGCTTTTTTTTCTTTGGGCTGATAGCTCTGAAGAAATGTTCTGACGGTGGTGAGAGTGGAGCACGACTGTCTTCGTGGCGCAATTGGCTATGTGATCGGCTGTTATTTGAAAGGTCGGAGGTTCAAGCCTACCCAGTGGTGGTGCGGCGCTTTTTTTTTGAGCTGATAGCTTTGAAGATTTGTTCTGATGGCGGTGAGAGTGGAGCACGACTGTCTCCGTGGCGCAAGTGGCTAGCGCGATCGGCTGTTAACCGAAAGGTTGGAGGCACGAGCCCACCCGGTGGTGGTGCGGCGCTTTTTTTTCTTTGGGCTGATAGCTCTGAAGATATGTTCTGACGCTGGTGAGAGTGGAGCACGACTGTCTCCGTGGCACAATTGGCTATGCGATCGGCTGTTAACCGAAAGGTTGGAGGTTCGAGCCCTCCCGGTAGTGGTGTGTTGCTTTTTTTCTTTGGGCTGATAGCTTTGAAGATATGTTCTGATGATGTTGAGAGTTGAGCAGGACTGTCTCCGTGGCGAGATTGGCTGGCGCGATTGGCTGTTAACCGAAAGGTTGGAGGTACGAGCTCACATGGTGTTGGTGCGGCGCATTTTTTTCTTTGGGCTGATAGCTTTGAAGATATGTTCTGATGGTGGTGAGAGTGGAGTACGACTGTCTCCGTGGCGCAATTGGCTAGCGCGATCGGCTGTTAACCGAAAAGTTGGAGGTACGAGCCCACCTGGTGGTGGTGTGGCGCTTTTTTTTGTTTGGGCTGATAGCTCTGAAGAAATGTTCTGACGATGGTGAGAGTGGAGCACGACTGTCTCCGTGGCGCAATTGGCTATGCGATCGGCTGTTAACTGAAACGGTGGAGGTTCGAGCCCTCCCGGGAGTGGTGTGTTGCTTTTTCTTCTTTGGGCTGATAGCTATGAAGATATGTTCTGGTGGTGGTGAGAGTGGAGCAGGACTGTCTCCGTGGCGCGATTGGCCAGTACCATCGGCTGTTAACCGGAAGGTTGGAGGTACGAGCTCATCCGGTGGTGGTGTGGCGCTTTTTTTCTTTGGACTGATAGCTTTGAAGATATGTCCTGATGACGGCGAGAGTGGAGCACGAGTGTCTCCGTGGTGCAATTGGCTAGCGCGATCGGCTGTTAAACGAAAGGTTGGAGGTACGAGCCCACCCGGTGGTGGTGCGGCGCTTTTTTTTCTTTGGGCTGATAGCTTTGAAGATAGGTTCTCATGGTGGTCAGAGTGGAGCAGGACTGTCTCCGTGGCGCAATTGGCTACCGCGATAGGCTGTTAACCGAAAGGTTGCAGGTACGAGCCACCCGGCGGAGGTGAGGTGCTTTTTTTTCTTTAGGCTGATAGATTTGAAGATATGTTCTGATGGTGGTGAGAGAAGAGCACGACTGTCTCCGTGGCGCAATCAGCTAGCACCATCGGCTGTTAACCGAAAGGTTGGAGGTACGAGCCCATCCGGTGGTGGTGCGGCGCTTTTTTTTCTTTGGGCTGATAGCTTTGAAGATATGTTCTGATGGTGGTGAGAGTGGAGCAGGACTGTCTCCGTGGCGCAATTGGCTACCGCGGTAGGCTGTTAACCGAAAGGTTGGAGGTACGAGCCCACCCAGTGGAGGTGAGGCGCTTTTTTTTCTTTGGGCTGATAGCTTTGAAGATAGGTTCTCATGGTGGTCAGAGTGGAGCAGGACTGTCTCCGTGGCGCAATTGGCTACCGCGATAGGCTGTTAACCGAAAGGTTGCAGGTACGAGCCACCAGGGGGAGGTGAGGTGTTTTTTTTTCTTTAGGCTGATAGATTTGAAGATATGTTCTGATGGAGATGGGAGTGGAGCACGACTGTCTCCTTGGCGCAATTGGCTAGCGCGATCGGCTGTTAACCGACAGGTTGGAGGTTCATGCCCACCCAGTGGTGGTGCGGCGCTTTTTTTCCTTTGGGCTGATAGCTCTGGAGAAATGTTCTGACGGTGGTGAGAGTGGAGCACGACTGTCTTCATGGCGCAATTGGCTATGCGATCGGCTGTTATTTGAAAGGTTGGAGGTTCAAGCCTACCCAGTGGTGGTGCGGCGCTTTTTTTTCTTTGAGCTGATAGCTTTGAAGATTTGTTCTGATGGCGGTCAGAGTGGAGCACGACTGTCTCCGTGGCGCAAGTGGCTAGCGGGATCGGCTGTTAACCGAAAGGTTGGAGGCACGAGCCCACCCGGTGGTGGTGCGGCGCTTTTTTTCTTTGGGCTGATAGCTCTGAAGAAATGTTCTGACGGTGGTGAGAGTGGAGCACGACTGTCTTCGTGGCGCAAGTGGCTAGCGCGATCGGCTGTTAACCGAAAGGTTGGAGGTACGAGCTCACATGGTGTTGGTGCGGCGCATTTTTTTCTTTGGGCCGATAGCTTTGAAGATATGTTCTGATGGTGGTGAGAGTGGAGCACGACTGTCTCCGTGGCGCAATTGGCTAGCGCGATCGGCTGTTAACCAAAAGGTTGGAGGTACGAGCCCACCCGGTGGAGGTGCGGCGCTTCTTTTTCTTTGGGTTGATAGCTTTGAAGATATGTTCTGATGGTGGTGAGAGTGGAGCACGACTGTCTCCGTGGCGCAATTGGCTAGCGCTATGGGCTGTTAACTGAAAGGTTGGAGGTTCGAGCCCTCCCGCGAGTAGTGTGTGGCTTTTTTTCTTTGGGATGATAGCTTTGAAGATATGTTGTGTTGGTGGTGAGAGTGGAGCAGGACTATCTCTATGGCGAAATTGGCTACCGCGATCGGCTGTTAACTGAAAGGTTGGAGGTTCGAGCCCACCCGGTGGTGGTGCGGCGCTTTTTTTCTTTGGGCTGATAACTTTGAAGATATGTTCTAATGGGGCTGAGAGTGGAGCACGACTGTCTCCGTGGCGCAATTGGCTAGCGCGATCGGCTGTTAACCGAAAGGTTGGAGGTACGAGCCCACCCAGTGGAGGTGAGGCGCTTTTTTTTCTTTGGGCTGATAGCTTTGAAGATAGGTTCTCATGGTGGTCAGAGTGGAGCAGGACTGTCTCCGTGGCGCAATTGGCTACCGCGATAGGCTGTTAACCGAAAGGTTGCAGGTACGAGCCACCCGGCGGAGGTGAGGTGCTTTTTTTTCTTTAGGCTGATAGATTTGAAGATATGTTGTGATGGTGATGGGAGTGGAGCACGACTGTCTCCTTGGCGCAATTGGCTAGCGCGATCGGCTGTTAACCGACAGGTTGGAGGTTAATGCCCACCCAGTGGTGGTGCGGCGCTTTTTTTCCTTTGGGCTGATAGCTCTGAAGAAATGTTCTGACGGTGGTGAGAGTGGAGCACGACTGTCTTCGTGGCGCAAGTGGCTAGCGCGATCGGCTGTTAACCGAAAGGTTGGAGGCACGAGCCCACCCGGTGGTGGTGCGGCGCTTTTTTTTCTTTGGGCTGATAGCTCTGAAGAAATGTTCTGACGCTGGTGAGAGTGGAGCACGACTGTCTCCGTGGCACAATTGGCTATGCGATCGGCTGTTAAACGAAAGGTTGGAGGTTCGAGCCCTCCCGGGAGTGGTGTGTTGCTTTTTTTCTTTGGGCTGATAGCTTTGAAGATATGTTCTGATGGTGTTGAGAGTGGAGCAGGACTGTCTCCGTGGCGCAATTGGCTGGCGCGATTGGCTGTTAACCGAAAGGTTGGAAGTACGAGCTCACATGGTGTTGGTGCGGCGCATTTTTTTCTTTGGGCCGATAGCTCTGAAGATATGTTCTGATGGTGGTGAGAGTGGAGCACGACTGTCTCCGTGTCGCGATTGGCTAGCGCGATCGGCTGTTAACCGAAAGGTTGGAGGTACGAGCCCACCCGGTGGAGGTGCGGCGCTTCTTTTTCTTTGGGTTGATAGCTTTGAAGATATGTTCTGATGGTGGTGAGAGTGGAGCACGACTGTCTCCGTGGCGCAATTGGCTAGCGCTATGGGCTGTTAACCGAGAGGTTGGAGGTTCGAGCCCACCCGGTGTTGGTGCGGCGCTTTTTTTCCTTTGGGCTGATAGCTCTGAAGAAATGTTCTGACGGTTGTGAGAGTGGAGCACGACTGTATGGCGCAATTGGCTATGCAATCGGCTGTTAACTGAAAGGTTGGAGGTTCTAGCCCTCCCGCGAGTAGTGTGTGGCTTTTTTTCTTTGGGCTGATAGCTTTGAAGATATGTTGTGTTGGTGGTGAGAGTGGAGCAGGACTACCTCTGTGGCGAAATTGGCTACCGCGATCGGCTGTCAACTGAAAGGTTGGAGGTTCGAGCCCACCCGGTGGTGGTGCGGCGCTTTTTTTCTTTGGGCTGATAACTTTGAAGATATGTTCTAATGGGGCTGAGAGTGGAGCACGACTGTCTCCGTGGCGCAATTGGCTAGCGCGATCGGCTGTTAACCGAAAGGTTGGAGGTACGAGCCCACCCGGTGGTGGTGCGGCGCTTTTTTTTCTTTGGGCTGATAGCTTTGAAGATATGTTCTGATGGTGGTGAGAGTGGAGCAGGACTGTCTCCGTGGCGCAATTGGCTACCGCGATAGGCTGTTAACCGAAAGGTTGGAGGTACGAGCCCACCCAGTGGAGGTGAGGTGCTTTTTTTTCTCTAGGATGATAGCTTTGAAGATATGTTCTGATGGTGGTGAGAGTAGAGCACGACTGTCTCCGTGGTGCAATTGGCTAGCGCGATCGGCCTTTAACCGAAAGGATGGAGGTTCGAGCCCACCCGGTGGGGGTGCGGCGCTTTTTTTTTCTTTTTGCAGATAGCTTTGAAGATATGTTCTGACAATGGTGAGAGTGGAGCACGACTGTCTCCGTGGCGCAATCGGCTATGCGATCGGCTGTTACTGAAACGTTGGACGTTCGAGCCCTCCGGGGAGTGATGTGTTGCTTTTTATTCTTTGGGCTGATAGCTTTGAAGATATGTTCTGCCGGTGGTTAGAGTGGAGCACGACTGTCTCCGTGGCGCAATTGGCTATGCGACCGGCTGTTTACGGAAAGGTTGGAGGTTCGAGCCCTACCGGGAGTGGTGTGTTGCTATTTTTTCTTTGGGCTGATAGCTTTGAAAATATGTTCTGATGGCGGTGAGTGGCACAGGACTGTCTCCGTGGCGCAATTGGCTAGCGCGATCGGCTGTTAATCGAAAGGTTAGAGGTACGAGCCCACCCGGTGGTGGTGCGGCGCTTTTTTTTCTTTGGGCTGATATCTTTGAAGGTATGTTCTGATGGTGGTGAGAGTGGAGCACGACTGTCTCCTTGGCGCAATTGGCTAGCGCGATCGGCTGTTAACCGACAGGTTGGAGGTTCATGCCCACCCAGTGGTGGTGCGGCGCTTTTTTTCCTTTGGGCTGATAGCTCTGAAGAAATGTTCTGACGGTGGTGAGAGTGGAGCACGACTGTCTTCGTGGCGCAATTGGCTATGTGATCGGCTGTTATTTGAAAAGTTGGAGGTTCAAGTTTACCCAGTGGTGGTGCGGCGCTTTTTTTTCTTTGAGCTGATAGCTTTGAAGATTTGTTCTGATGGCGGTCAGATTGGGGAACGACTGTCTCCGTGGCGCAAGTGGCTAGCGCGATCGGCTGTTAACCGAAAGGTTGGAGGCACGAGACCACCCGGTGGTGGTGCAGCGCTTTTTTTTCTTTGGGCTGATAGCTCTGAAGAAATGTTCTGACGCTGGTGAGAGTGGAGCACGACTGTCTCCGTGGCACAATTGGCTATGCGATCGGCTGCTAACCGAAAGGTTGGAGGTTCGAGCCCTCCCGGGAGTGGTGTGTTGCTTTTTTTCTTTGGGCTGATAGCTTTGAAGATATGTTCTGATGGTGTTGAGAGTGGAGCAGGACTGTCTCCGTGGCGCAATTGGCTGGCGCGATTGGCTGTTAACCGAAAGGATGGAGGTACGAGCTCACATGGTGTTGGTGCGGCGCATTTTTTTCTTTGGGCCGATAGCTTTGAAGATATGTTCTGATGGTGGTGAGAGTGGAGCACGACTGTCTCCGTGGCGCAATTGGCTAGCGCGATCGGCTGTTAACCGAAAGGTTGGAGGTACGAGCCCACCCGGTGGAGGTGCGGCGCTTCTGTTTCTTTGGGTTGATAGCTTTGAAGATATGTTCTGATGGTGGTGAGAGTGGAGCACGACTGTCTCCGTGGCGCAATTGGCTAGCGCTATGGGCTGTTAACCGAGAGGTTGGAGGTTCGAGCCCACCCGGTGTTGGTGCGGCGCTTTTTTTCCTTTGGGCTGATAGCTCTGAAGAAATGTTCTGACGGTTGTGAGAGTAGAGCACGACTGTATGGCGCAATTGGCTATGCGATCGGCTGTTAACTGAAAGGTTGGAGGTTCGAGCCCTCCCGCGAGTAGTGTGTGGCTTTTTTTCTTTGGGCTGATAGCTTTGAAGATATGTTGTGTTGGTGGTGAGAGTGGAGCAGGACTATCTCTGTGGTGAAATTGGCTACCGCGATCGGCTGTTAACTGAAAGGTTGGAGGTTCGAGCCCACCCGGTGGTGGTGCGGCGCTTTTTTTCTTTGGGCTGATAACTTTGAAGATATGTTCTGATGGTGGTGAGAGTAGAGCACGACTGTCTCCGTGGTGCAATTGGCTAGCGCGATCGGCCTTTAACCGAAAGGATGGAGGTTCGAGCCCACCCGGTGGGGGTGCGGCGCTTTTTTTTTCTTTTTGCAGATAGCTTTGAAGATATGTTCTGACAATGGTGAGAGTGGAGCACGACTGTCTCCGTGGCGCAATCGGCTATGCGATCGGCTGTTACTGAAACGTTGGACGTTCGAGCCCTCCGGGGAGTGATGTGTTGCTTTTTATTCTTTGGGCTGATAGCTTTGAAGATATGTTCTGCCGGTGGTTAGAGTGGAGCACGACTGTCTCCGTGGCGCAATTGGCTATGCGACCGGCTGTTTACGGAAAGGTTGGAGGTTCGAGCCCTACCGGGAGTGGTGTGTTGCTATTTTTTCTTTGGGCTGATAGCTTTGAAAATATGTTCTGATGGCGGTGAGTGGCACAGGACTGTCTCCGTGGCGCAATTGGCTAGCGCGATCGGCTGTTAATCGAAAGGTTAGAGGTACGAGCCCACCCGGTGGTGGTGCGGCGCTTTTTTTTCTTTGGGCTGATATCTTTGAAGGTATGTTCTGATGGTGGTGAGAGTGGAGCACGACTGTCTCCTTGGCGCAATTGGCTAGCGCGATCGGCTGTTAACCGACAGGTTGGAGGTTCATGCCCACCCAGTGGTGGTGCGGCGCTTTTTTTCCTTTGGGCTGATAGCTCTGAAGAAATGTTCTGACGGTGGTGAGAGTGGAGCACGACTGTCTTCGTGGCGCAATTGGCTATGTGATCGGCTGTTATTTGAAAAGTTGGAGGTTCAAGTTTACCCAGTGGTGGTGCGGCGCTTTTTTTTCTTTGAGCTGATAGCTTTGAAGATTTGTTCTGATGGCGGTCAGATTGGGGAACGACTGTCTCCGTGGCGCAAGTGGCTAGCGCGATCGGCTGTTAACCGAAAGGTTGGAGGCACGAGACCACCCGGTGGTGGTGCAGCGCTTTTTTTTCTTTGGGCTGATAGCTCTGAAGAAATGTTCTGACGCTGGTGAGAGTGGAGCACGACTGTCTCCGTGGCACAATTGGCTATGCGATCGGCTGCTAACCGAAAGGTTGGAGGTTCGAGCCCTCCCGGGAGTGGTGTGTTGCTTTTTTTCTTTGGGCTGATAGCTTTGAAGATATGTTCTGATGGTGTTGAGAGTGGAGCAGGACTGTCTCCGTGGCGCAATTGGCTGGCGCGATTGGCTGTTAACCGAAAGGATGGAGGTACGAGCTCACATGGTGTTGGTGCGGCGCATTTTTTTCTTTGGGCCGATAGCTTTGAAGATATGTTCTGATGGTGGTGAGAGTGGAGCACGACTGTCTCCGTGGCGCAATTGGCTAGCGCGATCGGCTGTTAACCGAAAGGTTGGAGGTACGAGCCCACCCGGTGGAGGTGCGGCGCTTCTGTTTCTTTGGGTTGATAGCTTTGAAGATATGTTCTGATGGTGGTGAGAGTGGAGCACGACTGTCTCCGTGGCGCAATTGGCTAGCGCTATGGGCTGTTAACCGAGAGGTTGGAGGTTCGAGCCCACCCGGTGTTGGTGCGGCGCTTTTTTTCCTTTGGGCTGATAGCTCTGAAGAAATGTTCTGACGGTTGTGAGAGTAGAGCACGACTGTATGGCGCAATTGGCTATGCGATCGGCTGTTAACTGAAAGGTTGGAGGTTCGAGCCCTCCCGCGAGTAGTGTGTGGCTTTTTTTCTTTGGGCTGATAGCTTTGAAGATATGTTGTGTTGGTGGTGAGAGTGGAGCAGGACTATCTCTGTGGTGAAATTGGCTACCGCGATCGGCTGTTAACTGAAAGGTTGGAGGTTCGAGCCCACCCGGTGGTGGTGCGGCGCTTTTTTTCTTTGGGCTGATAACTTTGAAGATATGTTCTAATGGGGCTGAGAGTGGAGCACGACTGTCTCCGTGACGCAATTGGCTAGCGCGATCGGCTGTTAACCGAAAGGTTGGAGGTACGAGCCCACCCAGTGGAGGTGAGGCGCTTTTTTTTTGAGCTGATAGCTTTGAAGATAGGTTCTCATGGTGGTCAGAGTGGAGCAGGGCTGTCTCCGTGGCGCAATTGGCTACCGCGATAGGCTGTTAACCGAAAGGTTGCAGGTACGAGCCACCCGGCGGAGGTGAGGTGCTTTTTTTTCTTTAGGCTGATAGATTTGAAGATATGTTCTGATGGTGATGGGAGTGGAGCACGACTGTCTCCTTGGCGCAATTGGCTAGCGCGATCGGCTGTTAACCGACAGGTTGGAGGTTCATGCCCACCCAGTGGTGGTGCGGCGCTTTTTTTCCTTTGGGCTGATAGCTCTGAAGAAATGTTCTGACAGTGGTGAGAGTGGAGCCCGACTGTCATCGTGGCGCAAGTGGCTAGCGCGATCGGCTGTTAACCGAAAGGTTGGAGGCACGAGCCCACCCGGTGGTGGTGCGGCGCTTTTTTTCTTTGGGCTGATAGCTCTGAAGAAATGTTCTGACGCTGGTGAGAGTGGAGCACGACTGTCTCCGAGGCACAATTGGCTATGCGATCGGCTGTTAACCGAAAGGTTGGAGGTTCGAGCCCTCCCGGGAGTGGTGTGTTGCTTTTTTTCTTTGGGCTGATAGCTTTGAAGATATGTTCTGATGGTGTTGAGAGTGGAGCAGGACTGTCTCCGTGGCGCAATTGGCTGGCGCGATTGGCTGTTAACCGAAAGGTTGGAGGTACGAGCTCACATGGTGTTGGTACGGCGCATTTTTTTCTTTGGGCCGATAGCTCTGAAGATATGTTCTGATGGTGGTGAGAGTGGAGCACGACTGTCTCCGTGGCGCAATTGGCTAGCGCGATCGGCTGTTAACCGAAAGGTTGGAGGTACGAGCCCACCCGGTGGAGGTGCGGCGCTTCTTTTTGTTTGGGTTGATAGCTTTGAAGATATGTTCTGATGGTGGTGAGAGTGGAGCACGACTGTCTCCGTGGCGCAATTGGCTAGCGCTATGGGCTGTTAACCGAGAGGTTGGAGGTTCGAGCCCACCCGGTGTTGGTGCGGCGCTTTTTTTCCTTTGGGCTGATAGCTCTGAAGAAATGTTCTAACGGTTGTGAGAGTGGAGCACGACTGTATGGCGCAATTGGCTATGCGATCGGCTGTTAACTGAAAGGTTGGAGGTTCGAGCCCTCCCGCGAGTAGTGTGTGGCTTTTTTTCTTTGGGCTGATAGCTTTGAAGATATGTTGTGTTGGTGGTGAGAGTGGAGCAGGACTGTCTCCGTGGCGCAATTGGCTGGCGCGATCGGCTGTTAACCGAAAGGTTGGAGGTACGAGCTCACATGGTGTTGGTGCGGCGCATTTTTTTCTTTGGGCCGATAGCTTTGAAGATATGTTCTGATGGTGGTGAGAGTGGAGCACGACTGTCTCCGTGGCGCAATTGGCTAGCGCGATCGGCTGTTAACCAAAAGGTTGGAGGTACGAGCCCACCCGGTGGAGGTGCGGCGCTTCTTTTTCTTTGGGTTGATAGCTTTGAAGATATGTTCTGATGGTGGTGAGAGTGGAGCACGACTGTCTCCGTGGCGCAATTGGCTAGCGCTATGGGCTGTTAACTGAAAGGTTGGAGGTTCGAGCCCTCCCGCGAGTAGTGTGTGGCTTTTTTTCTTTGGGATGATAGCTTTGAAGATATGTTGTGTTGGTGGTGAGAGTGGAGCAGGACTATCTCTATGGCGAAATTGGCTACCGCGATCGGCTGTTAACTGAAAGGTTGGAGGTTCGAGCCCACCCGGTGGTGGTGCGGCGCTTTTTTTCTTTGGGCTGATAACTTTGAAGATATGTTCTAATGGGGCTGAGAGTGGAGCACGACTGTCTCCGTGGCGCAATTGGCTAGCGCGATCGGCTGTTAACCGAAAGGTTGGAGGTACGAGCCCACCCAGTGGAGGTGAGGCGCTTTTTTTTCTTTGGGCTGATAGCTTTGAAGATAGGTTCTCATGGTGGTCAGAGTGGAGCAGGACTGTCTCCGTGGCGCAATTGGCTACCGCGATAGGCTGTTAACCGAAAGGTTGCAGGTACGAGCCACCCGGCGGAGGTGAGGTGCTTTTTTTTCTTTAGGCTGATAGATTTGAAGATATGTTGTGATGGTGATGGGAGTGGAGCACGACTGTCTCCTTGGCGCAATTGGCTAGCGCGATCGGCTGTTAACCGACAGGTTGGAGGTTCATGCCCACCCAGTGGTGGTGCGGCGCTTTTTTTCCTTTGGGCTGATAGCTCTGAAGAAATGTTCTGACGGTGGTGAGAGTGGAGCACGACTGTCTTCGTGGCGCAAGTGGCTAGCGCGATCGGCTGTTAACCGAAAGGTTGGAGGCACGAGCCCACCCGGTGGTGGTGCGGCGCTTTTTTTTCTTTGGGCTGATAGCTCTGAAGAAATGTTCTGACGCTGGTGAGAGTGGAGCACGACTGTCTCCGTGGCACAATTGGCTATGCGATCGGCTGTTAAACGAAAGGTTGGAGGTTCGAGCCCTCCCGGGAGTGGTGTGTTGCTTTTTTTCTTTGGGCTGATAGCTTTGAAGATATGTTCTGATGGTGTTGAGAGTGGAGCAGGACTGTCTCCGTGGCGCAATTGGCTGGCGCGATTGGCTGTTAACCGAAAGGTTGGAAGTACGAGCTCACAAGGTGTTGGTGCGGCGCATTTTTTTCTTTGGGCCGATAGCTCTGAAGATATGTTCTGATGGTGGTGAGAGTGGAGCACGACTGTCTCCGTGTCGCGATTGGCTAGCGCGATCGGCTGTTAACCGAAAGGTTCGAGGTACGAGCCCACCCGGTGGAGGTGCGGCGCTTCTTTTTCTTTGGGTTGATAGCTTTGAAGATATGTTCTGATGGTGGTGAGAGTGGAGCACGACTGTCTCCGTGGCGCAATTGGCTAGCGCTATGGGCTGTTAACCGAGAGGTTGGAGGTTCGAGCCCACCCGGTGTTGGTGCGGCGCTTTTTTTCCTTTGGGCTGATAGCTCTGAAGAAATGTTCTGACGGTTGTGAGAGTGGAGCACGACTGTATGGCGCAATTGGCTATGCAATCGGCTGTTAACTGAAAGGTTGGAGGTTCTAGCCCTCCCGCGAGTAGTGTGTGGCTTTTTTTCTTTGGGCTGATAGCTTTGAAGATATGTTGTGTTGGTGGTGAGAGTGGAGCAGGACTACCTCTGTGGCGAAATTGGCTACCGCGATCGGCTGTCAACTGAAAGGTTGGAGGTTCGAGCCCACCCGGTGGTGGTGCGGCGCTTTTTTTCTTTGGGCTGATAACTTTGAAGATATGTTCTAATGGGGCTGAGAGTGGAGCACGACTGTCTCCGTGGCGCAATTGGCTAGCGCGATCGGCTGTTAACCGAAAGGTTGGAGGTACGAGCCCACCCGGTGGTGGTGCGGCGCTTTTTTTTCTTTGGGCTGATAGCTTCGAAGATATGTTCTGATGGTGGTGAGAGTGGAGCAGGACTGTCTCCGTGGCGCAATTGGCTACCGCGATAGGCTGTTAACCGAAAGGTTGGAGGTACGAGCCCACCCAGTGGAGGTGAGGTGCTTTTTTTTCTCTAGGATGATAGCTTTGAAGATATGTTTTGATGGTGGTGAGAGTGGAGCACGACTGTCTCCGTGGTGCAATTGGCTAGCGCGATCGGCCTTTAACCGAAAGGATGGAGGTTCGAGCCCACCCGGTGGGGGTGCGGCGCTTTTTTTTTCTTTTTGCAGATAGCTTTGAAGATATGTTCTGACAATGGTGAGAGTGGAGCACGACTGTCTCCGTGGCGCAATCGGCTATGCGATCGGCTGTTACTGAAACGTTGGACGTTCGAGCCCTCCGGGGAGTGATGTGTTGCTTTTTATTCTTTGGGCTGATAGCTTTGAAGATATGTTCTGCCGGTGGTTAGAGTGGAGCACGACTGTCTCCGTGGCGCAATTGGCTATGCGACCGGCTGTTTACGGAAAGGTTGGAGGTTCGAGCCCTACCGGGAGTGGTGTGTTGCTATTTTTTCTTTGGGCTGATAGCTTTGAAAATATGTTCTGATGGCGGTGAGTGGCACAGGACTGTCTCCGTGGCGCAATTGGCTAGCGCGATCGGCTGTTAATCGAAAGATTAGAGGTACGAGCCCACCCGGTGGTGGTGCGGCGCTTTTTTTTTCTTTGGGCTGATATCTTTGAAGGTATGTTCTGATGGTGGTGAGAGTGGAGCACGACTGTCTCCTTGGCGCAATTGGCTAGCGCGATCGGCTGTTAACCGACAGGTTGGAGGTTCATGCCCACCCAGTGGTGGTGCGGCGCTTTTTTTCCTTTGGGCTGATAGCTCTGAAGAAATGTTCTGACGGTGGTGAGAGTGGAGCACGACTGTCTTCGTGGCGCAATTGGCTATGTGATCGGCTGTTATTTGAAAAGTTGGAGGTTCAAGTTTACCCAGTGGTGGTGCGGCGCTTTTTTTTCTTTGAGCTGATAGCTTTGAAGATTTGTTCTGATGGCGGTCAGATTGGGGAACGACTGTCTCCGTGGCGCAAGTGGCTAGCGCGATCGGCTGTTAACCGAAAGGTTGGAGGCACGAGACCACCCGGTGGTGGTGCGGCGCTTTTTTTTCTTTGGGCTGATAGCTCTGAAGAAATGTTCTGACGCTGGTGAGAGTGGAGCACGACTGTCTCCGTGGCACAATTGGCTATGCGATCGGCTGCTAACCGAAAGGTTGGAGGTTCGAGCCCTCCCGGGAGTGGTGTGTTGCTTTTTTTCTTTGGGCTGATAGCTTTGAAGATATGTTCTGATGGTGTTGAGAGTGGAGCAGGACTGTCTCCGTGGCGCAATTGGCTGGCGCGATTGGCTGTTAACCGAAAGGATGGAGGTACGAGCTCACATGGTGTTGGTGCGGCGCATTTTTTTCTTTGGGCCGATAGCTTTGAAGATATGTTCTGATGGTGGTGAGAGTGGAGCACGACTGTCTCCGTGGCGCAATTGGCTAGCGCGATCGGCTGTTAACCGAAAGGTTGGAGGTACGAGCCCACCCGGTGGAGGTGCGGCGCTTCTGTTTCTTTGGGTTGATAGCTTTGAAGATATGTTCTGATGGTGGTGAGAGTGGAGCACGACTGTCTCCGTGGCGCAATTGGCTAGCGCTATGGGCTGTTAACCGAGAGGTTGGAGGTTCGAGCCCACCCGGTGTTGGTGCGGCGCTTTTTTTTCCTTTGGGCTGATAGCTCTGAAGAAATGTTCTGACGGTTGTGAGAGTAGAGCACGACTGTATGGCGCAATTGGCTATGCGATCGGCTGTTAACTGAAAGGTTGGAGGTTCGAGCCCTCCCGCGAGTAGTGTGTGGCTTTTTTTCTTTGGGCTGATAGCTTTGAAGATATGTTGTGTTGGTGGTGAGAGTGGAGCAGGACTATCTCTGTGGCGAAATTGGCTACCGCGATCGGCTGTTAACTGAAAGGTTGGAGGTTCGAGCCCACCCGGTGGTGGTGCGGCGCTTTTTTTCTTTGGGCTGATAACTTTGAAGATATGTTCTAATGGGGCTGAGAGTGGAGCACGACTGTCTCCGTGACGCAATTGGCTAGCGCGATCGGCTGTTAACCGAAAGGTTGGAGGTACGAGCCCACCCAGTGGAGGTGAGGCGCTTTTTTTTTGAGCTGATAGCTTTGAAGATAGGTTCTCATGGTGGTCAGAGTGGAGCAGGGCTGTCTCCGTGGCGCAATTGGCTACCGCGATAGGCTGTTAACCGAAAGGTTGCAGGTACGAGCCACCCGGCGGAGGTGAGGTGCTTTTTTTTCTTTAGGCTGATAGATTTGAAGATATGTTCTGATGGTGATGGGAGTGGAGCACGACTGTCTCCTTGGCGCAATTGGCTAGCGCGATCGGCTGTTAACCGACAGGTTGGAGGTTCACGCCCACCCAGTGGTGGTGCGGCGCTTTTTTTCCTTTGGGCTGATAGCTCTGAAGAAATGTTCTGACAGTGGTGAGAGTGGAGCCCGACTGTCATCGTGGCGCAAGTGGCTAGCGCGATCGGCTGTTAACCGAAAGGTTGGAGGCACGAGCCCACCCGGTGGTGGTGCGGCGCTTTTTTTCTTTGGGCTGATAGCTCTGAAGAAATGTTCTGACGCTGGTGAGAGTGGAGCACGACTGTCTCCGAGGCACAATTGGCTATGCGATCGGCTGTTAACCGAAAGGTTGGAGGTTCGAGCCCTCCCGGGAGTGGTGTGTTGCTTTTTTTCTTTGGGCTGATAGCTTTCAAGATATGTTCTGATGGTGTTGAGAGTGGAGCAGGACTGTCTCCGTGGCGCAATTGGCTGGCGCGATTGGCTGTTAACCGAAAGGTTGGAGGTACGAGCTCACATGGTGTTGGTACGGCGCATTTTTTTCTTTGGGCCGATAGCTCTGAAGATATGTTCTGATGGTGGTGAGAGTGGAGCACGACTGTCTCCGTGGCGCAATTGGCTAGCGCGATCGGCTGTTAACCGAAAGGTTGGAGGTACGAGCCCACCCGGTGGAGGTGCGGCGCTTCTTTTTGTTTGGGTTGATAGCTTTGAAGATATGTTCTGATGGTGGTGAGAGTGGAGCACGACTGTCTCCGTGGCGCAATTGGCTAGCGCTATGGGCTGTTAACCGAGAGGTTGGAGGTTCGAGCCCACCCGGTGTTGGTGCGGCGCTTTTTTTCCTTTGGGCTGATAGCTCTGAAGAAATGTTCTAACGGTTGTGAGAGTGGAGCACGACTGTATGGCGCAATTGGCTATGCGATCGGCTGTTAACTGAAAGGTTGGAGGTTCGAGCCCTCCCGCGAGTAGTGTGTGGCTTTTTTTCTTTGGGCTGATAGCTTTGAAGATATGTTGTGTTGGTGGTGAGAGTGGAGCAGGACTGTCTCCGTGGCGCAATTGGCTGGCGCGATTGGCTGTTAACCGAAAGGTTGGAGGTACGAGCTCACATGGTGTTGGTACGGCGCATTTTTTTCTTTGGGCCGATAGCTCTGAAGATATGTTCTGATGGTGGGAGAGTGGAGCACGACTGTCTCCGTGGCGCAATTGGCTACCGCGATCGGCTGTTAACTGAAAGGTTGGAGGTTCGAGCCCACCCGGTGGTGGTGCGGCGCTTTTTTTCTTTGGGCTGATAACATTGAAGATATGTTCTAATGGGGCTGAGAGTGGAGCACGACTGTCTCCGTGGCGCAATTGGCTAGCGCGATCGGCTGTTAACCGAAAGGTTGGAGGTACGAGCCCACCCGGTGGTGGTGCGGCGCTTTTTTTTCTTTGGGCTGATAGCTTTGAAGATATGTTCTGATGGTGGTGAGAGTGGAGCAGGACTGTCTCCGTGGCGCAATTGGCTACCGCGATAGGCTGTTAACCGAAAGGTTGGAGGTACGAGCCCCCCCAGTGGAGGTGAGGTGCTTTTTTTTCTCTAGGATGATAGCTTTGAAGATATGTTCTGATGGTGGTGAGAGTGGAGCACGACTGTCTCCGTGGCGCAATTGGCTAGCGCGATCGGCCTTGAACCGAAAAATGGAGGTTCGAGCCCACCCGGTGGGGGTGCGGCGCTTTTTTTTTCTTTTTGCAGATAGCTTTGAAGATATGTTCTGACGATGGTGAGAGTGGAGCACGACTGTCTCCGTGGCGCAATCGGCTATGCGATCGGCTGTTACTGAAACGTTGGAGGTTCGAGCCCTCCGGGGAGTGATGTGTTGCTTTTTATTCTTTGGGCTGATAGCTTTGAAGATATGTTCTGCCGGTGGTTAGAGTGGAGCACGACTGTCTCCGTGGCGCAATTGGCTATGCGATCGGCTGTTAACGGAAAGGTTGGAGGTTCGAGCCCTACTGGGAGTGGTGTGTTGCTATTTTTTCTTTGGGCTGATAGCTTTGAAAATATGTTCTGATGGCGGTGAGTGGCATAGGACTGTCTCCGTGGCGCAATTGGCTAGCGCGATCGGCTGTTAATCGAAAGGTTGGAGGTACGAGCCCACCTGGTGGTGGTGCGGCGCTTTTTTTTTCTTTGGGCTGATAGCTTTGAAGATATGTTCTGATGGTGGTGAGAGTGGAGCAGGACTGTCTCCGTGGCGCAATTGGCTAGCGCGATCGGCCTTTAACCGAAAGGTTGGAGGTTCGAGCCCACCCGGTGGTGGTGCGGCGCTTTATTTTTGGCTGATAGCTCTGAAGAAATGTTCTGACGATGACGAGAGTGGAGCACGACTGTCTCCGTGGCGCAATTGGCTATGCGAGCGGCTGTTAACTGAAACGGTGGAGGTTCGAGCCCTCCCGGGAGTGGTGTGTTGCTTTTTATTCTTTGGGCTGATGGCTATGAAGATATGTTCTGGTGGTGGTGAGAGTGGAGCAGGACTGTCTCCGTGGCGCGATTGGCTAGTACCATCGGCTGTTAACCGGAAGGTTGGAGGTACGAGCTCATCCGGTGGTGGTGTGGCGCTTTTTTTCTTTGGACTGATAGCTTTGAAGATAGGTTCTCACGGTGGTCAGAGTGGAGCAGGACTGTCTCCGTGGCGCAATTGGCTACCGCGATAGGCTGTTAACCGAAAGGTTGGAGGTACGAGCCCACCCAGTGGAGGTGAGGTGCTTTTTTTTCTCTAGGATGATAGCTTTGAAGATATGTTCTGATGGTGATGGGAGTGGAGCACGATTGTCTCCGTGGCGCAATTGGCTAGCGCGATCGGCTGTTAACCGACAGGTTGGAGGTTCGTGCCCACCCAGTGGTGGTGCGGCGCTTTTTTTCCTTTGGGCTGATAGCTCTGAAGAAATGTTCTGACGGTGGTGAGAGTGGAGCACGACTGTCTTCGTGGCGCAATTGGCTATGCGATCGGCTGTTAACCGAAAGGTTGGAGGTTCGAGCCCTCCCGGGAGTGGTGTGTTGCTTTGGGCTGATAGCTTTGAAGATATGTTCTGATGATGTTGAGAGTTGAGCAGGACTGTCTCCGTGGCGCAAATGGCTGGCGCGATTGGCTGTTAACCGGAAGGTTGGAGGTACGAGCTCACATGGTGTTCGTGCGGCGCATTTTTTTCTTTGGGCTGATAGCTCTGAAGAAATGTTCTGACGCTTGTGAGAGTGGAGCACGACTGTCTCCGTGGCGCAATTGGCTAGCGCGATCGGCTGTTAACCGAAAGGTTGGAGGTACGAGCCCACCCGGTGGAGGTGCGGCGCTTCTTTTTCTTTGGGTTGATAGCTTTGAAGATATGTTCTGATGGTGGTGAGAGTGGAGCACGACTGTCTCCGTGGCGCAATTGGCTAGCGCTATGGGCTGTTAACCGAGAGGTTGGAGGTTCGAGCCCACCCGGTGTTGGAGCGGCGCTTTTTTTCCTTTGGGCTGATGGCTCTGAAGAAATGTTCTGACGGTTGTGAGAGTGGAGCACGACTGTATAGCGCAATTGGCTATGCGATCGGCTGTTAACTGAAAGGTTGAAGGTTCGAGCCCTCCCGCGAGTAGAGTGTGGCTTTTTTTCTTTGGGCTGATAGCTTTGAAGATATGTTGTGTTGGTGGTGAGAGTGGAGCAGGACTATCTCTGTGGCGAAATTGGCTACCGCGATCGGCTGTTAACTGAAAGGTTGGAGGTTCGAGCCCACCCGGTGGTGCTGCGGCGCATTTTTTCTTTAGGCTGATAACTTTGAAGATATGTTCTAATGGGGCTGAGAGTGGAGCACGACTGTCTCCGTGGCGCAATTGGCTAGCGCGATCAGCTGTTAACCGAAAGGTTGGAGGTACGAGCCCACCCGGTGGTGGTGCGGCGCCTTTTTTCTTTGGGCTGATAGCTCTGAAGAAATGTTCTGCCGGTGGTTAGAGTGGAGCACGACTGTCTCCGTGGCGCAATTCGCTACGCGATCGGCTGTTAACGGAAAGGTTGGAGGTTCGAGCCCTACCGGGAGTGGTGTGTTGCTTTTTTTTCTTTGGGCTTATAGCTTTGAAGATATGTTCTGATGGCGGTGAGTGGCGCAGGACTGTCTCCGTGGCGCAATTGGCTAGCGCGATCGGCTGTTAATCGAAAGGTTGGAGGTACGAGCCCTCCCGGTGGTGGTGCGGCGCTTTTTTTTTCTTTGGGCTGATAGCTTTGAAGATATGCTCTGATGGTGGTGAGAGTGGAGCACGACTGTCTCCGTGGCGCAATTGGCTAGCGCGATCGGCCTTTAACCGAAAGGATGGAGGTTCGAGCCCACCCGGTGGGGGTGCGGCGCTTTTTTTTTCTTTTTGCAGATAGCTTTGAAGATATGTTCTGACGATGGTGAGAGTGGAGCACGACTGTCTCCGTGGCGCAATCGGCTATGCGATCGGCTGTTACTGAAACGTTGGAGGTTCGAGCCCTCCGGGGAGTGATGTGTTGCTTTTTATTCTTTGGGCTGATAGCTTTGAAGATATGTTCTGATGGTGGTGAGAGTGGAGCAGGACTGTCTCCGTGGCGCCATTGGCTAGCGCAATCGGCTGTTAACCAAAAGGTTGGAGGTACGAGCCCACCCGGTGGTGGTGCGGCGCTTTTCTTTTTTTGGGCTGATAGCTTTGAAGATATGTTCTGACGGTTGTGAGACTGGAGCACGACTGTCTCCATGGCGCAATTGGCTATGCGATCGGCTGTTAACTGAAAGGTTGGAGGTTCGAGCCCTCCCGCGAGTAATGTGTTGCTTTTTTTCTTTGGGCTGATAGCTTTGAAGATATGTTTATATGGTGGTGAGAGTGGAGCAGGACTATCGCCGTGGCGCAATTGGCTACCGCGATCGGCTGTTAACCGAAAGGTTGGAGGTTCGAGCCCACCCGGTGGTGGTGCGGCGCTTTTTTTCTTTGGGCTGGTAACTTTGAAGATAGGTTCTGATGGGGGTGACAGTGGAGCACGACTGTCTCTGTTGCGTAATTGGCTAGCGCGATCGGCTGTTAACCGAAAGGTTGGAGGTACGAGCCCACCCGTTGGTGGTGCGGCGCTTTTTTTTCTTTGGGCTGATAGCTCTGAAGCAATTTTCTGCCGGTGGTTAGAGTGGAGCACGACTGTCTCCGTGGCGCAATTGGCTATGCGATCGGCTGTTAACGTAAAGGTTGGAGCTTCGAGCCCTCCCGGGAGTGGTGTGTTGCTTTTTTTTCTTTGGGCTGATAGCTTTGAAGATATGTTCTGATGGCGGTGAGAGTGGCGCAGGACTGTCTACGTGGCGCAATTGGCTAGCGCGATCGGCTGTTAATTGAAAGGTTGGAGGTACGAGCCCACCAGGTGGTGGCGTGGCGCTTTTTTTTTTCTTTGGGCTGATAGCTTTGAAGATATGTTCTGATGGTGGTGAGAATGGGACACGACTGTCTCCGTGGTGCAATTGGCTAGCGCAATCGGCTGTTAACCGAAAGGTTGGAGGTTCGACCCCACCCGGTGGTGGTGCGGCACTATTTTTTTTGGGCTGATAACTTTGAAGATATGTCCTGATGGTGGTGAGAGTGGAGCACGACTGTCTCCGTGGTGCAATTGGCTAGCGCGATCGGCTGTTAAACGAAAGGTTGGAGGTACGAGCCCACCCGGTGGTGGTGCGGCGCTTTTTTTTCTTTGGGCTGATAGCTTTGAAGATATGTTCTGATGGTGGTGAGAGTGGAGCACGACTGTCTCCGTGGCGCAATCGGCTATTCGATCGGCTGTTAACAGAAAGGTTGGATGTTCGAGCCCTCCCGGGAGTGGTGTGTTGCTTTTTTTCTTTGGGCTGATAGCTTTGAAGATAGGTTCTCATGGTGGTGAGTGTGGAGCAGTACTGTCCCTTTGGCGCAATTGGCTACCGCGATAGGTTGTTAACCGAAAGGTTGCAGGTACGAGCCACCCGGGGGAGGTGAGGCGCTTTTTTTAGGCTGATAGCTTTGAAGATATGTTCTGTAGGTGGTGAGAGTGGAGCAAAACTGTCTCCGTGGCGCAATTGGCTAGCGCGATCGGCTGTTAACCGAAAGGTTGGAGGTACGGGCCCACCTGGTGGTGGTGTGGCGCTTTTTTTTTGTTTGGGCTGATAGCTCTGAAGAAATGTTCTGACGATGGTGAGAGTCGAGCACGACTGTCTCCGTGGCGCAATTGGCTATGCGATCGGCTGTTAACTGAAACGGTGGAGGTTCGAGCCCATCCGGTGGTGGTGCGGCACTTTTTTTTCTTTGGGCTGATAGCTTTGAAGATATGTTCTGATGGTGGTGACAGTGGAGCAGGACTGTCTCCGTGGCGCAATTGGCTACTGCGATAGGCTGTTAACCGAAAGGTTGGAGTACGAGCCCACCCGATGGAGGTGAGGTGCTTTTTTTTCTCTAGGATGATTGCTTTGAAGATATGTTCTGATGGTGATGAGGGTGGAGCACGACTGTCTCCGTGGCGCAATTGGCTAGCGCGATCGGCTGTTAACCGACAGGTTTGAGGTTCGAGCCCACCCAGTGGTGGTGCGGCACTTTTTTTCCTTTGGGCTGATAGCTCTGAAGAAATGTTCTGACGGTGTTGAGAGTATAGCACGACTGTCTTCGTGGCGCAATTGGCTATGCGATCGGCTGTTAACTGAAAGGTTGGAGGTTAGAGCCCACCCAGTGGTGGTGCGGCGCGTTTTTTTTTTGAGCTGATAGCTTTGAAGATTTGTTCTGATGGCGGTGAGAGTGGAGCACGACTGTCTCCGTGGCGCAAGTAGCTAACGCGATCGGCTGTTAACCGAAAGGTTGGAGGCACGAGCCCACCCGGTGGTGGTGCGGCGCTTTTTTTTCTTTGGGCTGATAACGTTGAAGATATGTTCTAATGGGGCTGAGAGTGGAGCACGACTGTCTCCGTGGCGCAATTGGCTAGCGCGATCGGCTGTTAACCGAAAGGTTCGACGTTCGAGCCCACCCGGTGGTGGTGCGGAGCTTTTTTTTCTTTGGGCTGATAGCTTTGAAGATATGTTCTGATGGTGGTGAGAGTGGAGCACGACTGTCTCCGTGGCGCAATTGGCTAGCGCGATCGGCTGTTAACCGACAGGTTTGAGGTTCGAGCCCACCCAGTGGTGGTGCGGCACTTTTTTTCCTTTGGGCTGATAGCTCTGAAGAAATGTTCTGACGATGGTGAGAGTAGAGCACGACTGTCTTCGTGGCGCAATTGGCTATGCGATCGGCTGTTAACTGAAAGGTTGGAGGTACGAGCCCTCCCGGTGGTGGCGCGGCGCTTTTTTTTTCTTTGGGCTGATAGCTTTGAAGATATGTTCTGATGGTGGTGAGAATGGGACACGACTGTCTCCGTGGCGCAATTGGCTAGCGCGATCGGCTGTTAACCGAAAGGTTGGAGGTTCGACCCCACCTGGTGGTGGTGCGGCACTTTTTTTTTCTTTGGGCTGATAACTTTGAAGATATGTCCTGATGGTGGTGAGAGTGGAGCAAGACTGTCTCCGTGGTGCAATTGGCTAGCGCGATCGGCTGTTAAACGAAAGGTTGGAGGTACGAGCCCACCCGGTGGTGGTGCGGCGCTTTTTTTTCTTTGGGCTGACAGCTTTGAAGATATGTTCTGATGGTGGTGAGAGTGGAGCACGACTGTCTCCGTGGCGCAATTGGCTATTCGATCGGCTGTTAACTGAAAGGTTGGATGTTCGAGCCCTCCCGGGAGTGGTGTGTTGCTTTTTTTTCTTTGGGCTGATAGCTTTGAAGATAGGTTCTCATGGTGGTGAGAGTGGAGCAGTACTGTCTTTTTGGCGCAATTGGCTACCGCGATAGGCTGTTAACCGAAAGGTTGCAGGTACGAGCCACCCGGGGGAGGTGAGGTGCTTTTTTTTCTTTAGGCTGATAGCTTTCAAGATATGTTCTGATGGTGGTGAGAGTGGAGCAAAGCTGTCTCCGTGGCGCAATTGGCTAGCGCGATCGGCTGTTAACCGAAAGGTTGGAGGTGCAGGTCCACCTGGTGGTGGTGTGGCGCTTTTTTTGTTTGGGCTGATAGCTCTGAAGAAATGTTCTGACGATGGTGAGAGTGGAGCACGACTGTCTCCGTGGCGCAATTGGCTATGCGATCGGCTGTTAACTGAAACGGTGGAGGTTCGAGCCCTCCCGGGAGTGGTGTGTTGCTTTTTATTCTTTGGGCTGACAGCTTTGAAGATATCATGTGGTGGTGGTGAGAGTGGAGCAGGACTGTCTCCGTGGCGCGATTGGCTAGTACCATCGGCTGTTAACCGGAAGGTTGGAGGTACGAGCCCATCCGGTGGTGGTGTGGTGCTTTTGTTCTGTGGGCTGATAGCTTTGAAGATATGTCCTGATGGTGGTGAGAGCGGAGCACGACTGTCTCCGTGGTGCAATCGGCTAGCGCGATCAGCTGTTAAACGAAAGGTTGGAGGTACGAGCGCACCCGGTGGTGGTGCGGCGCTTTTTTTCCTTTGGGCTGATAGCTTTGAAGATATGTTCTGATGGTGGTGAGAGTGGAGCACGACTGTCTCCGTGGCGCAATTGGCTATTCGATCGGCTGTTAACCGAAAGGTTGGAGGTACGAGCCCATCCGGTGGTGGTGCGGCGCTTTTTTTTCTTTGGGCTGATAGCTTTGAAGATATGTTCTGATGGTGGTGAGAGTGGAGCAGGACTGTCTCCGTGGCGCAATTGGCTACCGCGATCAGTTGTTAACCGAAAGGTTGCAGGTACGAGCCACCCGGGGGAGGTGAGGCGCTTTTTTTAGGCTGATAGCTTTGAAGATATGTTCTGATGGTGGTGAGAGTGGAGCAAAACTGTCTCCGTGGCGCAATTGGCTAGCGCGATCGGCTGTTAACCGAAAGGTTGGAGGTACGGGCCCACCTGGTGGTGGTGTGGCGCTTTTTTTTGTTTGGGCTGATAGCTCTGAAGAAATGTTCTGACGATGGTGAGAGTGGAGCACGACTGTCTCCCTGGCGCAATAGGCTATGCGATCGGCTGTTAACTGAAACGGTGGAGGTTCGAGCCCATCCGGTGGTGGTGCGGCACTTTTTTTTCTTTGGGCTGATAGCTTTGAAGATATGTTCTGATGGTGGTGACAGTGGAGCAGGACTGTCTCCGTGGCGCAATTGGCTACTGCGATAGGCTGTTAACCGAAAGGTTGGAGGTACGAGCCCACCCGATGGAGGTGAGGTGCTTTTTTTTCTCTAGGATGATTGCTTTGAAGATATGTTCTGATGGTGATGAGAGTGGAGCACGACTGTCTCCGTGGCGCAATTGGCTAGCGCGATCGGCTGTTAACCGACAGGTTTGAGGTTCGAGCCCACCCAGTGGTGGTGCGGCACTTTTTTTCCTTTGGGCTGATAGCTCTGAAGAAATGTTCTGTCGGTGGTGAGAGTATAGCACGACTGTCTTCGTGGCGCAATTGGCTATGCGATCGGCTGTTAACTGAAAGGTTGGAGGTTAGAGCCCACCCAGTGGTGGTGCGGCGCTTTTTTTTCTTTGAGCTGATAGCTTTGAAGATTTGTTCTGATGGCGGTGAGAGTGGAGCATGACTGTCTCCGTGGCGCAAGTAGCTAACGCGATCGGCTGTTAACCGAAAGGTTGGAGGCACGAGCCCACCCGGTGGTGGTGCGGCGCTTTATTTTCTTTGGGCTGATAACGTTGAAGATATGTTCTAATGGGGCTGAGAGTGGAGCACGACTGTCTCCGTGGCGCAATTGGCTAGCGCGATCGGCTGTTAACCGAAAGGTTCGACGTTCGAGCCCACCCGGTGGTGGTGCGGAGCTTTTTTTTCTTTGGGCTGATAGCTTTGAAGACATGTTCTGATGGTGGTGAGAGTGGAGCACGACTGTCTCCGTGGCGCAATTGGCTAGCGCGATCGGCTGTTAACCGACAGGTTTGAGGTTCGAGCCCACCCAGTGGTGGTGCGGCACTTTTTTCCTTTGGGCTGATAGCTCTGAAGAAATGTTCTGACGATGGTGAGAGTAGAGCACGACTGTCTTCGTGGCGCAATTGGCTATGCGATCGGCTGTTAACTGAAAGGTTGGAGGTACGAGCCCTCCCGGTGGTGGCGCGGCGCTTTTTTTTCTTTGGGCTGATAGCTTTGAAGATATGTTCTGATGGTGGTGAGAATGGGACACGACTGTCTCCGTGGCGCAATTGGCTAGCGCGATCGGCTGTTAACCGAAAGGTTGGAGGTACGGGCCCACCTGGTGGTGGTGTGGCGCTTTTTTTTGTTTGGGCTGATAGCTCTGAAGAAATGTTCTGACGATGGTGAGAGTGGAGCACGACTGTCTCCGTGGCGCAATTGGCTATGCGATCGGCTGTTAACTGAAACGGTGGAGGTTCGAGCCCTCCCGGGAGTGGTGTGTTGCTTTTTATTCTTTGGGCTGATAGCTTTGAAGATATCATCTGGTGGTTGTGAGAGTGGAGCAGGACTGTCTCCGTGGCGCGATTGGCTAGTACCATCGGCTGTTAACCGGAAGGTTGGAGGTACGAGCCCATCCGGTGGTGGTGTGGTGCTTTTGTTCTGTGGGCTGATAGGTTTGAAGATATGTCCTGATGGTGGTGTCAGCGGAGCACGACTGTCTCCGTGGTGCAATCGGCTAGCGCGATCAGCTGTTAAACGAAAGGTTGGAGGTACGAGCCCACCCGGTGGTGGTGCGGCGCTTTTTTTCCTTTGGGCTAATAGCTTTGAAGATATGTTCTGATGGTGGTGAGAGTGGAGCACGACTGTCTCCGTGGCGCAAGTGGCTATTCGATCGGCTGTTAACCGAAAGGTTGGAGGTACGAGCCCATCCGGTGGTGGTGCGGCGCTTTTTTTTCTTTGGGCTGATAGCTTTGAAGATATGTTCTGATGGTGGTGAGAGTGGAGCAAGACTGTCTCCGTGGCGCAATTGGCTACCGCGATAGGTTGTTAACCGAAAGGTTGCAGGTACGAGCCACCCGGGGGAGGTGAGGCGCTTTTTTAGGCTGATAGCTTTGAAGATATGTTCTGATGGTGGTGAAAGTGGAGCAAAACTGTCTCCGTGGCGCAATTGGCTAGCGCGATCGGCTGTTAACCGAAAGGTTGGAGGTACGGGCCCACCTGGTGGTGGTGTGGCGCTTTTTTTTGTTTGGGCTGATAGCTCTGAAGAAATGTTCTGACGATGGTGAGAGTGGAGCACGACTGTCTCCCTGGCGCAATTGGCTATGCGATCGGCTGTTAACTGAAACGGTGGAGGTTCGAGCCCATCCGGTGGTGGTGCGGCACTTTTTTTTCTTTGGGCTGATAGCTTTGAAGATATGTTCTGATGGTGGTGACAGTGGAGCAGGACTGTCTCCGTGGCGCAATTGGCTACTGCGATAGGCTGTTAACCGAAAGGTTGGAGGTACGAGCCCACCCGATGGAGGTGAGGTGCTTTTTTTCTCTAGGATGATTGCTTTGAAGAGATGTTCTGATGGTGATGAGAGTGGAGCACGACTGTCTCCGTGGCGCAATTGGCTAGCGCGATCGGCTGTTAACCGACAGGTTTGAGGTTCGAGCCCACCCAGTGGTGGTGCGGCACTTTTTTTCCTTTGGGCTGATAGCTCTGAAGAAATGTTCTGACGATGGTGAGAGTATAGCACGACTGTCTTCGTGGCGCAATTGGCTATGCGATCGGCTGTTAACTGAAAGGTTGGAGGTACGAGCCCTCCCGGTGGTGGCGCGGCGCTTTTTTTTCTTTGGGCTGATAGCTTTGAAGATATGTTCTGGTGGTGGTGAGAATGGGACACGACTGTCTCCGTGGCGCAATTGGCTAGCGCGATCGGCTGTTAACCGAAAGGTCGGAGGTTCGACCCCACCCGGTGGTGGTGTGGCGCTTTTTTTTGTTTGGGCTGATAGCTCTGAAGAAATGTTCTGACGATGGTGAGAGTGGAGCACGACTGTCTCCGTGGCGCAATTGGCTATGCGATCGGCTGTTAACTGAAACGGTGGAGGTTCGAGCCCTCCCGGGAGTGGTGTGTTGCTTTTTATTCTTTGGGCTGATAGCTTTGAAGATATCATCTGGTGGTGGTGAGAGTGGAGCAGGACTGTCTCCGTGGCGCGATTGGCTAGTACCATCGGCTGTTAACCGGAAGGTTGGAGGTACGAGCCCATCCGGTGGTGGTGTGGTGCTTTTGTTCTGTGGGCTGATAGCTTTGAAGATATGTCCTGATGGTGGTGTCAGCGGAGCACGACTGTCTCCGTGGTGCAATCGGCTAGCGCGATCAGCTGTTAAACGAAAGGTTGGAGGTACGAGCCCACCCGGTGGTGGTGCGGCGCTTTTTTTCCTTTGGGCTGATAGCTTTGAAGATATGTTCTGATGGTGGTGAGAGTGGAGCACGACTGTCTCCGTGGCGCAATTGGCTATTCGATCGGCTGTTAACCGAAAGGTTGGAGGTACGAGCCCATCCGGTGGTGGTGCGGCGCTTTTTTTTCTTTGGGCTGATAGCTTTGAAGATATGTTCTGATGGTGGTGAGAGTGGAGCAGGACTGTCTCCGTGGCGCAATTGGCTAGCGCGATCGGCTGTTAACCGAAAGGTTGGAGGTACGGGCCCACCTGGTGGTGGTGTGGCGCTTTTTTTTGTTTGGGCTGATAGCTCTGAAGAAATGTTCTGACGATGGTGAGAGTGGAGCACGACTGTCTCCCTGGCGCTATTGGCTATGCGATCGGCTGTTAACTGAAACGGTGGAGGTTCGAGCCCATCCGCTGGTGGTGCGGCACTTTTCTTTCTTTGGGCTGATAGCTTTGAAGATATGTTCTGATGGTGGTGACAGTGGAGCAGGACTGTCTCCGTGGCGCAATTGGCTACTGCGATAGGCTGTTAACCGAAAGGTTGGAGGTACGAGCCCACCCGATGGAGGTGAGGTGCTTTTTTTCTCTAGGATGATTGCTTTGAAGATATGTTCTGATGGTGATGAGAGTGGAGCACGACTGTCTCCGTGGCGCAATTAGCTAGCGCGATCGGCTGTTAACCGACAGGTTTGAGGTTCGAGCCCACCCAGTGGTGGTGCGGCACTTTTTTTCCTTTGGGCTGATAGCTCTGAAGAAATGTTCTGACGGTGGTGAGTGTATAGCACGACTGTCTTCGTGGCGCAATTGGCTATGCGATCGGCTGTTAACTGAAAGGTTGGAGGTACGAGCCCTCCCGGTGGTGGCGCGGCGCTTTTTTTTTCTTTGGGCTGATAGCTTTGAAGATATGTTCTGATGGTGGTGAGAATGGGACACGACTGTCTCCGTGGCGCAATTGGCTAGCGCGATCGGCTGTTAACCGAAAGGTCGGAGGTTCGACCCCACCCGGTGGTGGTGCGGCACTTTTTTTTTCTTTGGGCTGATAGCTTTGAAGATATGTTCTGATGGTGGTGAGAGTGGAGCACGACTGTCTCCGTGGCGCAATTGGCTATTCGATCGGCTGTTAACTGAAAGGTTGGATGTTCGAGCCCACCTGGTGGTGGTGTGGCGCTTTTTTTTTGTTTGGGCTGATAGCTCTGAAGAAATGTTCTGACGATGGTGAGAGTGGAGCACGACTGTCTCCGTGGCGCAATTGGCTATGCGATCGGCTGTTAACTGAAACGGTGGAGGTTCGAGCCCTCCCGGGAGTGGTGTGTTGCTTTTTATTCTTTGGGCTGATAGCTTTGAAGATATCATCTGGTGGTGGTGAGAGTGGAGCAGGACTGTCTCCGTGGCGCGATTGGCTAGTACCATCGGCTGTTAACCGGAAGGTTGGAGGTACGAGCCCATCCGGTGGTGGTGTGGTGCTTTTTTTCTGTGGGCTGATAGCTTTGAAGATATGTCCTGATGGTGGTGAGAGTGGAGCACGACTGTCTCCGTGGTGCAATCGGCTAGCGCGATCAGCTGTTAAACGAAAGGTTGGAGGTACGAGCCCACCCGGTGGTGGTGCGGCGCTTTTTTTCCTTTGGGCTGATAGCTTTGAAGATATGTTCTGATGGGGGTGAGAGTGGAGCACGACTGTCTCCGTGGCGCAATTGGCTATTCGATTGGCTGTTAACCGAAAGGTTGGAGGTACGAGCCCATCCGGTGGTGGTGCGGCGCTTTTTTTTATTTGGCCTGATAGCTTTGAAGATATGTTCTGATGGTGGTGAGAGTGGAGCAGGACTGTCTCCGTGGCGCAATTGGCTACCGCGATAGGCTGTTAACCGAAAGGTTGGAGGTACGAGCCCACCCGATGGAGGTGAGGTGCTTTTTTTTCTCTAGGATGATAGCTTTGAAGATATGTTCTGATGGTGATGGGAGTGGAGCACGACTGTCTCCGTGGCGCAATTGGCTAGCGCGATCGGCTGTTAACCGACAGGTTTGAGGTTCGAGCCCACCCAGTGGTGGTGCGGCACTTTTTTTTTCTTTGGGCTGATAACTTTGAAGATATGTCCTGATGGTGGTGAGAGTGGAGCACGACTGTCTCCGTGGTGCAATTGTCTAGCGCGATCGGCTGTTAAACGAAAGGTTGGAGGTACGAGCCCACCCGGTGGTGGTGCGGCGCTTTTTTTTATTTGGGCTGATAGCTTTGAAGATATGTTCTGATGGTCGTGAGAGTGGAGCACGACTGTCTCCGTGGCGCAATTGGCTATTCGATCGGCTGTTAACAGAAAGGTTGGATGTTCGAGCCCTCCCGGGAGTGGTGTGTTGCTTTTTTTCTTTGGGCTGATAGCTTTGAAGATAGGTTCTCATGGTGGTGAGAGTGGAGCAGTACTCTCTTTGGCGCAATTGGCTACCGCGATAGGTTGTTAACCGAAAGGTTGCAGGTACGAGCCACCCGGAGGAGGTGAGGCGCTTTTTTTAGGCTGATAGCTTTGAAGATATGTTCTGATGGTGGTGAGATTGGAGCAAAACTGTCTCCGTGGCGCAATTGGCTAGCGCGATCGGCTGTTAACCGAAAGGTTGGAGGTACGGGCACACCTGCTGGTGGTGTGGCGCTTTTTTTTGTTTGGGCTGATAGCTCTGAAGAAATGTTCTGACGATGGTGAGAGTGGAGCACGACTGTCTCCGTGGCACAATTGGCTATGCGATCGGCTGTTAACTGAAACGGTGGAGGTTCGAGCCCATCCGGTGGTGGTGCGGCACTTTTTTTCTTTGGGCTGATAGCTTTGAAGATATGTTCTGATGGTGGTGAGAGTGGAGCAGGACTGTCTCCGTGGCGCAATTGGCTACTGCGATAGGCTGTTAACTGAAAGGTTGGAGGTACGAGCCCACCCGATGGAGGTGAGGTGCTTTTTTTTCTCTAGGATGATTGCTTTGAAGATATGTTCTGATGGTGATGAGAGTGGAGCACGACTGTCTCCGTGGCGCAATTGGCTAGCGCGATCGGCTGTTAACCGACAGGTTTGAGGTTCGAGGCCACCTAGTGGTGGTGCGGCACTTTTTTTCCATTGGGCTGATAGCTCTGAAGAAATGTTCTGACGGTGGTGAGAGTAGAGCACGACTGTCTTCGTGGCGCAATTGGCTATGCGATCGGCTGTTAACTGAAAGGTTGGAGGTTAGAGCCCACCCAGTGGTGGTGCGGCGCTTTTTTTTCTTTGAGCTGATAGCTTTGAAGATTTGTTCTGATGGCGGTGAGAGTGGAGCACGACTGTCTCCGTGGCGCAAGTAGCTAACGCGATCGGCTGTTAACCGAAAGGTTGGAGGCACGAGCCCACCCGGTGGTGGTGCGGAGCTTTTTTTTCTTTGGGCTGATAGCTTTGAAGATATGTTCTGATGGTGGTGAGAGTGGAGCACGACTGTCTCCGTGGCGCAATTGGCTAGCGCGATCGGCTGTTAACCGACAGGTTTGATGTTCGAGCCCACCCTGTGGTGGTGCGGCACTTTTTTTCCTTTGGGCTGATAGCTCTGAAGAAATGTTCTGACGATGGTGAGAGTAGAGCATGACTGTCTTCGTGGCGGAATTAGCTATGCGATCGGCTGTTAACTGAAAGGTTGGAGGTACGAGCCCACCCGGTGGTGGCGCGGCGCTTTTCTTTTCTTTGGGCTGATAGCTTTGAAGATATGTTCTGATGGTGGTGAGAATGGGACACGACTGTCTCCGTGGCGCAATTGGCTAGCGCGATCGGCTGTTAACCGAAAGGTTGGAGGTTCGACCCCACCCGGTGGTGGAGCGGCACTTTTTTTGTTTGGGCTGATAACATTGAAGATATGTCCTGATGGTGGTGAGAGTGGAGCATGACTGTCTCCGTGGTGCAATTGGCTATTCGATCGGCTGTTAACCGAAAGGTTGGAGGTACGAGCCTTCCCGGGAGTGGTGTGTTGCTTTTTTTTCTTTGGGCTGATAGCTTTGAAGATAGGTTCTCATGGTGGTGAGAGTGGAGCAGTACTGTCTCTTTGGCGCAATTGGCTACCGCGATAGGCTGTTAACCGAAAGGTTGCAGGTACGAGCCACCCGGGGGAGGTGAGGCGCTTTTTTTTCTTTAGGCTGATAGCTTTGAAGATATGTTCTGATGGTGGTGAGAGTGGAGCAAAGCTGTCTCCGTGGCGCAATTGGCTAGCGCGATCGGCTGTTAACCGGAAGGTTGGAGGTACGGGCCCACCTGGTGGTGGTGTGGCGCTTTTTTTTGTTTGGGCTGATAGCTCTGAAGAAATGTTCTGACGATGGTGAGAGTGAAGCACGACTGTCTCCGTGGCGCAATTGGCTATGCGATCGGCTGTTAACTGAAACGGTGGAGGTTCGAGCCCTCCCAGGAGTGGTGTGTTGCTTTTTATTCTTTGGGCTGATAGCTTTGAAGATATCATCCGGTGGTGGTGAGAGTGGAGCAGGACTGTCTCCGTGGCGCGATTGGCTAGTACCATCGGCTGTTAACCGGAAGGTTGGAGGTACGAGCCCATCCGGTGGTGGTGTGGTGCTTTTTTTCTTTGGGCTGATAGCTTTGAAGATATGTCCTGATGGTGGTGAGAGTGGAGCACGACTGTCTCCGTGGTGCAATCGGCTAGCGCTATCAGCTGTTGAACGAAAGGTTGGAGGTACGAGCCCACCCGGTGGTGGTGCGGCGCTTTTTTTCTTTGGGCTGATAGCTTTGAAGATATGTTGTGATGGTGGTGAGAGTGGGACACGACTGTCTCCGTGGCGCAATTGGCTAGCGCGATCGGCTGTTAAGCGAAAGGTTGGAGGTTCGACCCCACCCGGTGGTGGTGCGGCACTTTTTTTTTCTTTGGGCTGATAACTTTGAAGATATGTCCTGATGGTGGTGAGAGTGGAGCACGACTGTCTCCGTGGTGCAATTGGCTATTCGATCGGCTGTTAACCGAAAGGTTGGAGGTACGAGCCCTCCCGGGAGTGGTGTGTTGCTTTTTTTTCTTTGGGCTGATAGCTTTGAAGATAGGTTCTCATGGTGGTGAGAGTGGAGCAGTACTGTCTCTTTGGCGCGATTGGCTACGGCGAAAGGCTGTTAACCGAAAGGTTGCAGGTACGAGCCACCCGGGGGAGGTGAGGCGCTTTTTTTTCTTTAGGCTGATAGCTTTGAAGATATGTTCTGATTCTGGTGAGAGTGGAGCAAAGCTGTCTCCGTGGCGCAATTGGCTAGCGCGATCGGCTGTTAACCGAAAGGTTGGAGGTACGGGCCCACCTGGTGGTGGTGTGGCGCTTTTTTTTGTTTGGGCTGATAGCTCTGAAGAAATGTTCTGACGATGGTGAGAGTGGAGCACGACTGTCTCCGTGGCGCAATTGGCTATGCGATCGGCTGTTAACTGAAACGGTGGAGGTTCGAGCCCTCCCAGGAGTGGTGTGTTGCTTTTTATTCTTTGGGCTGATAGCTTTGAAGATATCATCTGGTGGTGGTGAGAGTGGAGCAGGACTGTCTCCGTGGCGCGATTGGCTAGTACCATCGGCTGTTAACCGGAAGGTTGGAGGTACGAGCCCATCCGGTGGTGGTGTGGTGCTTTTTTTCTTTGGGCTGATAGCTTTGAAGATATGTCCTGATGGTGGTAAGAGTGGAACACGACTGTCTCCGTGGTGCAATCGGCTAGCGCGATCAGCTGTTAAACGAAAGGTTGGAGGTACGAGCCCACCCGGTGGTGGTGCGGCGCTTTTTTTTCTTTGGGCTGATAGCTTTGAAGATATGTTCTGATGGTGGTGAGAGTGGAGCACGACTGTCTCCGTGGCGCAATTGGCTATTCGATCGGCTGTTAACCGAAAGGTTGGAGGTACGAGCCCATCCGGCGGTGGTGCGGCGCTTTTTTTTCTTTGGGCTGATAGCTTTGAAGATATGTTCTGATGGTGGTGAGAGTGGAGCAGGACTGTCTCCGTGGCGCAATTGGCTACCGCGATAGGCTGTTAACCGAAAGGTTGGAGATACGAGCCCACCCGATGGAGGTGAGGTGCTTTTTTTTTCTCTAGGATGATAGCTTTGAAGATATGTTCTGATTGTGATGAGAGTGGAGCACGACTGTCTCCGTGGCGCAATTGGCTATCGCGATCGGCTGTTAACCGACAGATTTGAGGTTCGAGCCCACCCAGTGGTGGTGCGGCACTTTTTTTCCTTTGGGCTGATAGCTCTGAAGAAATGTTCTGACGGTGGAGAGAGTAGAGCACGACTGTCTTCGTGGCGCAATTGGCTATGCGATCGGCTGTTAACTGAAAGGTTGGAGGTTAGAGCCCACCCAGTGGTGGTGCGGCGCTTTTTTTTCTTTGAGCTGATAGCTTTGAAGATTTGTTCTGATGGCGGTGAGAGTGGAGGACGACTGTCTCCGTGGCGCAAGTAGCTAGCGCGATCGGCTGTTAACCGAAAGGTTGGAGGCACGAGCCCACCCGGTGGTGGTGCGGCGCTTTTTTTCTTTGGCCTGATAGCTTTGAAGATATGTTCTGATGGTGGTGAGAGTGGAGCAGGACTGTCTCCGTGGCGCAATTGGCTACCGCGATAGGCTGTTAACCGAAAGGTTGGAGGTACGAGCCCACCCGATGGAGGTGAGGTGCTTTTTTTTCTCTAGGATGATAGCTTTGAAGATATGTTCTGATGGTGATGGGAGTGGAGCACGACTGTCTCCGTGGCGCAATTGGCTAGCGCGATCGGCTGTTAACCGACAGGTTTGAGGTTCGAGCCCACCCAGTGGTGGTGCGGCACTTTTTTTTTCTTTGGGCTGATAACTTTGAAGATATGTCCTGATGGTGGTGAGAGTGGAGCACGACTGTCTCCGTGGTGCAATTGTCTAGCGCGATCGGCTGTTAAACGAAAGGTTGGAGGTACGAGCCCACCCGGTGGTGGTGCGGCGCTTTTTTTTATTTGGGCTGATAGCTTTGAAGATATGTTCTGATGGTGGTGAGAGTGGAGCACGACTGTCTCCGTGGCGCAATTGGCTATTCGATCGGCTGTTAACAGAAAGGTTGGATGTTCGAGCCCTCCCGGGAGTGGTGTGTTGCTTTTTTTCTTTGGGCTGATAGCTTTGAAGATAGGTTCTCATGGTGGTGAGAGTGGAGCAGTACTCTCTTTGGCGCAATTGGCTACCGCGATAGGTTGTTAACCGAAAGGTTGCAGGTACGAGCCACCCGGAGGAGGTGAGGCGCTTTTTTTAGGCTGATAGCTTTGAAGATATGTTCTGATGGTGGTGAGATTGGAGCAAAACTGTCTCCGTGGCGCAATTGGCTAGCGCGATCGGCTGTTAACCGAAAGGTTGGAGGTACGGGCACACCTGCTGGTGGTGTGGCGCTTTTTTTTGTTTGGGCTGATAGCTCTGAAGAAATGTTCTGACGATGGTGAGAGTGGAGCACGACTGTCTCCGTGGCACAATTGGCTATGCGATCGGCTGTTAACTGAAACGGTGGAGGTTCGAGCCCATCCGGTGGTGGTGCGGCACTTTTTTTCTTTGGGCTGATAGCTTTGAAGATATGTTCTGATGGTGGTGAGAGTGGAGCAGGACTGTCTCCGTGGCGCAATTGGCTACTGCGATAGGCTGTTAACTGAAAGGTTGGAGGTACGAGCCCACCCGATGGAGGTGAGGTGCTTTTTTTTCTCTAGGATGATTGCTTTGAAGATATGTTCTGATGGTGATGAGAGTGGAGCACGACTGTCTCCGTGGCGCAATTGGCTAGCGCGATCGGCTGTTAACCGACAGGTTTGAGGTTCGAGGCCACCTAGTGGTGGTGCGGCACTTTTTTTCCATTGGGCTGATAGCTCTGAAGAAATGTTCTGACGGTGGTGAGAGTAGAGCACGACTGTCTTCGTGGCGCAATTGGCTATGCGATCGGCTGTTAACTGAAAGGTTGGAGGTTAGAGCCCACCCAGTGGTGGTGCGGCGCTTTTTTTTCTTTGAGCTGATAGCTTTGAAGATTTGTTCTGATGGCGGTGAGAGTGGAGCACGACTGTCTCCGTGGCGCAAGTAGCTAACGCGATCGGCTGTTAACCGAAAGGTTGGAGGCACGAGCCCACCCGGTGGTGGTGCGGAGCTTTTTTTTCTTTGGGCTGATAGCTTTGAAGATATGTTCTGATGGTGGTGAGAGTGGAGCACGACTGTCTCCGTGGCGCAATTGGCTAGCGCGATCGGCTGTTAACCGACAGGTTTGATGTTCGAGCCCACCCTGTGGTGGTGCGGCACTTTTTTTCCTTTGGGCTGATAGCTCTGAAGAAATGTTCTGACGATGGTGAGAGTAGAGCATGACTGTCTTCGTGGCGGAATTAGCTATGCGATCGGCTGTTAACTGAAAGGTTGGAGGTACGAGCCCACCCGGTGGTGGCGCGGCGCTTTTCTTTTCTTTGGGCTGATAGCTTTGAAGATATGTTCTGATGGTGGTGAGAATGGGACACGACTGTCTCCGTGGCGCAATTGGCTAGCGCGATCGGCTGTTAACCGAAAGGTTGGAGGTTCGACCCCACCCGGTGGTGGAGCGGCACTTTTTTTGTTTGGGCTGATAACATTGAAGATATGTCCTGATGGTGGTGAGAGTGGAGCATGACTGTCTCCGTGGTGCAATTGGCTATTCGATCGGCTGTTAACCGAAAGGTTGGAGGTACGAGCCTTCCCGGGAGTGGTGTGTTGCTTTTTTTTCTTTGGGCTGATAGCTTTGAAGATAGGTTCTCATGGTGGTGAGAGTGGAGCAGTACTGTCTCTTTGGCGCAATTGGCTACCGCGATAGGCTGTTAACCGAAAGGTTGCAGGTACGAGCCACCCGGGGGAGGTGAGGCGCTTTTTTTTCTTTAGGCTGATAGCTTTGAAGATATGTTCTGATGGTGGTGAGAGTGGAGCAAAGCTGTCTCCGTGGCGCAATTGGCTAGCGCGATCGGCTGTTAACCGGAAGGTTGGAGGTACGGGCCCACCTGGTGGTGGTGTGGCGCTTTTTTTTGTTTGGGCTGATAGCTCTGAAGAAATGTTCTGACGATGGTGAGAGTGAAGCACGACTGTCTCCGTGGCGCAATTGGCTATGCGATCGGCTGTTAACTGAAACGGTGGAGGTTCGAGCCCTCCCAGGAGTGGTGTGTTGCTTTTTATTCTTTGGGCTGATAGCTTTGAAGATATCATCCGGTGGTGGTGAGAGTGGAGCAGGACTGTCTCCGTGGCGCGATTGGCTAGTACCATCGGCTGTTAACCGGAAGGTTGGAGGTACGAGCCCATCCGGTGGTGGTGTGGTGCTTTTTTTCTTTGGGCTGATAGCTTTGAAGATATGTCCTGATGGTGGTGAGAGTGGAGCACGACTGTCTCCGTGGTGCAATCGGCTAGCGCTATCAGCTGTTGAACGAAAGGTTGGAGGTACGAGCCCACCCGGTGGTGGTGCGGCGCTTTTTTTCTTTGGGCTGATAGCTTTGAAGATATGTTGTGATGGTGGTGAGAGTGGGACACGACTGTCTCCGTGGCGCAATTGGCTAGCGCGATCGGCTGTTAAGCGAAAGGTTGGAGGTTCGACCCCACCCGGTGGTGGTGCGGCACTTTTTTTTTCTTTGGGCTGATAACTTTGAAGATATGTCCTGATGGTGGTGAGAGTGGAGCACGACTGTCTCCGTGGTGCAATTGGCTATTCGATCGGCTGTTAACCGAAAGGTTGGAGGTACGAGCCCTCCCGGGAGTGGTGTGTTGCTTTTTTTTCTTTGGGCTGATAGCTTTGAAGATAGGTTCTCATGGTGGTGAGAGTGGAGCAGTACTGTCTCTTTGGCGCGATTGGCTACGGCGAAAGGCTGTTAACCGAAAGGTTGCAGGTACGAGCCACCCGGGGGAGGTGAGGCGCTTTTTTTTCTTTAGGCTGATAGCTTTGAAGATATGTTCTGATTCTGGTGAGAGTGGAGCAAAGCTGTCTCCGTGGCGCAATTGGCTAGCGCGATCGGCTGTTAACCGAAAGGTTGGAGGTACGGGCCCACCTGGTGGTGGTGTGGCGCTTTTTTTTGTTTGGGCTGATAGCTCTGAAGAAATGTTCTGACGATGGTGAGAGTGGAGCACGACTGTCTCCGTGGCGCAATTGGCTATGCGATCGGCTGTTAACTGAAACGGTGGAGGTTCGAGCCCTCCCAGGAGTGGTGTGTTGCTTTTTATTCTTTGGGCTGATAGCTTTGAAGATATCATCTGGTGGTGGTGAGAGTGGAGCAGGACTGTCTCCGTGGCGCGATTGGCTAGTACCATCGGCTGTTAACCGGAAGGTTGGAGGTACGAGCCCATCCGGTGGTGGTGTGGTGCTTTTTTTCTTTGGGCTGATAGCTTTGAAGATATGTCCTGATGGTGGTAAGAGTGGAACACGACTGTCTCCGTGGTGCAATCGGCTAGCGCGATCAGCTGTTAAACGAAAGGTTGGAGGTACGAGCCCACCCGGTGGTGGTGCGGCGCTTTTTTTTCTTTGGGCTGATAGCTTTGAAGATATGTTCTGATGGTGGTGAGAGTGGAGCACGACTGTCTCCGTGGCGCAATTGGCTATTCGATCGGCTGTTAACCGAAAGGTTGGAGGTACGAGCCCATCCGGCGGTGGTGCGGCGCTTTTTTTTCTTTGGGCTGATAGCTTTGAAGATATGTTCTGATGGTGGTGAGAGTGGAGCAGGACTGTCTCCGTGGCGCAATTGGCTACCGCGATAGGCTGTTAACCGAAAGGTTGGAGATACGAGCCCACCCGATGGAGGTGAGGTGCTTTTTTTTTCTCTAGGATGATAGCTTTGAAGATATGTTCTGATTGTGATGAGAGTGGAGCACGACTGTCTCCGTGGCGCAATTGGCTATCGCGATCGGCTGTTAACCGACAGATTTGAGGTTCGAGCCCACCCAGTGGTGGTGCGGCACTTTTTTTCCTTTGGGCTGATAGCTCTGAAGAAATGTTCTGACGGTGGAGAGAGTAGAGCACGACTGTCTTCGTGGCGCAATTGGCTATGCGATCGGCTGTTAACTGAAAGGTTGGAGGTTAGAGCCCACCCAGTGGTGGTGCGGCGCTTTTTTTTCTTTGAGCTGATAGCTTTGAAGATTTGTTCTGATGGCGGTGAGAGTGGAGGACGACTGTCTCCGTGGCGCAAGTAGCTAGCGCGATCGGCTGTTAACCGAAAGGTTGGAGGCACGAGCCCACCCGGTGGTGGTGCGGCGCTTTTTTTCTTTGGGCTGATAACGTTGAAGATATTTTCTATTGGGGCTGAGAGTGGAGCACGACTGTCTCCGTGGCGCAATTGGATAGCGCGATCGGCTGTTAACCGAAAGGTTCGACGTTCGAGCCCACCCGGTGGTGGTGCGGAGCTTTTTTTTCTTTGGGCTCATAGCTTTGAAGATATGTTCTGATGGTGGTGAGAGTGGAGCAGGACTGTCTCCATGGCGCAAATGGCTAGCGCGATCGGCTGTTACCCGAAAGGTTCGTGGTTCGAGCCCACCGGGTGGTGGTGCGGCGCTTTTTTATCTTTGGACTGATAGCTTTGAAGATATGTTCTGATGGTGGTGAAAGTGGGGCACGACTAACTCAGTGGCCCAATTGGCTAGCGCCATCGGCTGTTAACCGAAAGGTTGGAGGTTCGAGCCCACCCGGTGGTGGTGCGGCGCTTTTTTTTTCTTGGGGCTGATACCTTTGAAGAAATGTTCTGCCGGTGGTTAGAGTGGAGCACGACTGTCTCCGTGGCGCAATTGGCTATGCGATCGGCTGTTAACGGAAAGGTTGGAGGTTCGAGCCCTCACGGGAGTGGTGTGTTGCCTTTTTTTCTTTGGGCTGATAGCTTTGAAGATATGTTCTGATGGCGGTGAGAGTGGCGCAGGACTGTCTGCGTGGCACAATTGGCTAGCGCGATCGGCTGTTAATCGAAAGGTTGGAGGTACGAGCCCACCCGGTGGTGGTGCGGCGCTTTTTTTTTCTTTGGGTTGATAGCTTTGAAGATATGTTCTGATGGTGGTGAGAATGGGGCACGACTGTCTCCGTGGCGCAATTGGCTAGCGTGATCGGCTGTTAACCGAAAGGTTGGAGGTTCAACCCCACCCGGTGGAGGTGCGGCGCTTTTTTTTCTTTGGGCTGATAGCTTTGAAGATATGTCCTGATGGTGGTGAGAGTGGAGCACGACTGTCTCCATGGCGCAATTGGCTATTCGATCGGCTGGTAACTGAAAGGTTGGATGTTCGAGCCCTCCCGCGAGTGGTGTGTTACTTTTTTTTCTTGGGGCTGATAGCTTTGAAGATAGGTTCTCATGGTGGTGAGAGTGGAGCAGGACTGTCTCTGTGGCGCAATTGGCTACTGCGATAGGCTGTTAACCGAAAGGTTGCAGGTACGAGCCACCCGGGGGAGGTGAGGCGCTTTTTTTTCTTTAGGCTGATAGCTTTGAAGATATGTTCTGATGGTGGTGAGAGTGGAGCAGGACTGTCTCCGTGGCGCAATTGGCTACCGCGATAGGCTGTTAACCGAAAGGTTGGAGGTACAAGCCCACCCGATGGAGGTGAGGTGCTTTTTTTTCTCTAGGATGATAGCTTTGAAGATATGTTCTGATGGTGATGAGAGTGGAGCACGACTGTCTCCGTGGCGCAATTGGCTAGCGCGATCGGCTGTTAACCGACAGGTTTGAGGTTCGAGCCCACCCAGTTGGGGTGCGGCACTTTTTTTTTCTTTGGGCTGATAACTTTGAAGATATGTCCTGATGGTGGTGAGAGTGGAGCACGACTGTCTCCGTGGTGCAATTGGCTAGCGCGATCGGCTGTTAAACGAAAGGTTGGAGGTACGAGCCCACCCGGTGGTGGTGCGGCGCTTTTTTTTATTTGGGCTGATAGCTTTGAAGATAGGTTCTGATGGTGGTGAGAGTGGAGCAGTACTGTCTCTTTGGCGCAATTGGCTACCGCGATAGGTTGTTAACCGAAAGGTTGCAGGTACAAGCCACCCGGAGGAGGTGAGGCGCTTTTTTTAGGCTGATAGCTTTGAAGATATGTTCTGATGGTGGTGAGATTGGAGCAAAACTGTCTCCGTGGCGCAATTGGCTAGCGCGATCGGCTGTTAACCGAAAGGTTGGAGGTACGGGCACACCTGCTGGTGGTGTGGCGCTTTTTTTTGTTTGGGCTGATAGCTCTGAAGAAATGTTCTGACGATGGTGAGAGTGGAGCACGACTGTCTCCGTGGCACAATTGGCTATGCGATCGGCTGTTAACTGAAACGGTGGAGGTTCGAGCCCATCCGGTGGTGGTGCGGCACTTTTTTTCTTTGGGCTGATAGCTTTGAAGATATGTTCTGATGGTGGTGAGAGTGGAGCAGGACTGTCTCCGTGGCGCAATTGGCTACTGCGATAGGCTCTTAACTGAAAGGTTGGAGGTACGAGCCCACCCGATGGAGGTGAGGTGCTTTTTTTTCTCTAGGATGATTGCTTTGAAGATATGTTCTGATGGTGATGAGAGTGGAGCACGACTGTCTCCGTGGCGCAATTGGCTAGCGCGATCGGCTGTTAACCGACAGGTTTGAGGTTCGAGGCCACCTAGTGGTGGTGCGGCACTTTTTTTCCATTGGGCTGATAGCTCTGAAGAAATGTTCTGACGGTGGTGAGAGTAGAGCACGACTGTCTTCGTGGCGCAATTGGCTATGCGATCGGCTGTTAACTGAAAGGTTGGAGGTTAGAGCCCACCCAGTGGTGGTGCGGCGCTTTTTTTTCTTTGAGCTGATAGCTTTGAAGATTTGTTCTGATGGCGGTGAGAGTGGAGCACGACTGTCTCCGTGGCGCAAGTAGCTAACGCGATCGGCTGTTAACCGAAAGGTTGGAGGCACGAGCCCACCCGGTGGTGGTGCTTCGCTTTTTTTTTCTTTGGGCTGATAACGTTGAAGATATGTTCTAATGGGGCTGAGAGTGGAGCACGACTGTCTCCGTGGCGCAATTGGCTAGCGCGATCGGCTGTTAACTGAAAGGTTCGACGTTCGAGCCCACCCGGTGGTGGTGCGGAGCTTTTTTTTCTTTGGGCTGATAGCTTTGAAGATATGTTCTGATGGTGGTGAGAGTGGAGCACGACTGTCTCTGTGGCGCAATTGGCTAGCGCGATCGGCTGTTAACCGACAGGTTTGAGGTTCGAGCCCACCCTGTGGTGGTGCGGCACTTTTTTTCCTTTGGGCTGATAGCTCTGAAGAAATGTTCTGACGATGGTGAGAGTAGAGCATGACTGTCTTCGTGGCGCAATTAGCTATGCGATCGGCTGTTAACTGAAAGGTTGGAGGTACGAGCCCACCCAGTGGTGGCGCGGCGCTTTTCTTTTCTTTGGGCTGATAGCTTTGAAGATATGTTCTGATGGTGGTGAGAATGGGACACGACTGTCTCCGTGGCGCAATTGGCTAGCGCGATCGGCTGTTAACCGAAAGGTTGGAGGTTCGACCCCACCCGGTGGTGGTGCGGCACTTTTTTTTGTTTGGGCTGATAACTTTGAAGATATGTCCTGATGGTGGTGAGAGTGGAGCATGACTGTCTCCGTGGTGCAATTGGCTATTCGATCGGCTGTTAACCGAAAGGTTGGAGGTACGAGCCCTCCCGGGAGTGGTGTGTTGCTTTTTTTTCTTTGGGCTGATAGCTTTGAAGATAGGTTCTCATGGTGGTGAGAGTGGAGCAGTACTGTCTCTTTGGCGCAATTGGCTACCGCGATAGGCTGTTAACCGAAAGGTTGCAGGTACGAGCCACCCGGGGGAGGTGAGGCGCTTTTTTTTCTTTAGGCTGATAGCTTTGAAGATATGTTCTGATGGTGGTGAGAGTGGAGCAAAGCTGTCTCCGTGGCGCAATTGGCTAGCGCGATCGGCTGTTAACCGGAAGGTTGGAGGTACGGGCCCACCTGGTGGTGGTGTGGCGCTTTTTTTTTGTTTGGGCTGATAGCTCTGAAGAAATGTTCTGACGATGGTGAGAGTGAAGCACGACTGTCTCCGTGGCGCAATTGGCTATGCGATCGGCTGTTAACTGAAACGGTGGAGGTTCGAGCCCTCCCAGGAGTGGTGTGTTGCTTTTTATTCTTTGGGCTGATAGCTTTGAAGATATCATCTGGTGGTGGTGAGAGTGGAGCAGGACTGTCTCCTTGGCGCGATTGGCTAGTACCATCGGCTGTTAACCGGAAGGTTGGAGGTACGAGCCCATCCGGTGGTGGTGTGGTGCTTTTTTTCTTTGGGCTGATAGCTTTGAAGATATGTCCTGATGGTGGTGAGAGTGGAGCACGACTGTCTCCGTGGTGCAATCGGCTAGCGCTATCAGCTGTTGAACGAAAGGTTGGAGGTACGAGCCCACCCGGTGGTGGTGCGGCGCTTTTTTTTTTGGGCTGATAGCTTTGAAGATATGTTCTGATGGTGGTGAGAGTGGAGCAGGACTGTCTCCGTGGCGCAATTGGCTACCGCGATAGGCTGTTAACCGAAAGGTTGGAGATACGAGCCCATCCGATGGAGGTGAGGTGCTTTTTTTTCTCTAGGATGATAGCTTTGAAGATATGTTCTGATTGTGATGAGAGTGGAGCACGACTGTCTCCGTGGCGCAATTGGCTATCGCGATCGGCTGTTAACCGACAGATTTGAGGTTCGAGCCCACCCAGTGGTGGTGCGGCACTTTTTTTCCTTTGGGCTGATAGCTCTGAAGAAATGTTCTGAAGGTGGAGAGAGTAGAGCACGACTGTCTTCGTGGCGCAATTGGCTATGCGATCGGCTGTTAACTGAAAGGTTGGAGGTTAGAGCCCACCCAGTGGTGGTGCGGCGCTTTTTTTTCTTTGAGCTGATAGCTTTGAAGATTTGTTCTGATGGCGGTGAGAGTGGAGCACGACTGTCTCCGTGGCGCAAGTAGCTAGCGCGATCGGCTGTTAACCGAAAGGTTGAAGGCACGAGCCCACCCGGTGGTGGTGCGGCGCTTTTTTTTCTTTGGGCTGATAACGTTGAAGATATGTTCTAATGGGGCTGAGAGTGGAGCACGACTGTCTCCGTGGCGCAATTGGATAGCGCGATCGGCTGTTAACCGAAAGGTTCGACGTTCGAGCCCACCCGGTGGTGGTGCGGAGCTTTTTTTTCTTTGGGCTCATAGCTTTGAAGATATGTTCTGATGGTGGTGAGAGTGGAGCAGGACTGTCTCCATGGCGCAAATGGCTAGCGCGATCGGCTGTTACCCGAAAGGTTCGAGGTTCGAGCCCACCGGGTGGTGGTGCGGCGCTTTTTTATCTTTGGACTGATAGCTTTGAAGATATGTTCTGATGGTGTAGAAAGTGGGGCACGACTAACTCAGTGGCCCAATTGGCTAGCGCCATCGGCTGTTAACCGAAAGGTTGGAGCTTCGAGCCCACCCGGTGGTGGTGCGGCGCTTTTTTTTCTTGGGGCTGATACCTTTGAAGAAATGTTCTGCCGGTGGTTAGATTGGAGCACGACTGTCTCCGTGGCGCAATTGGCTATGCGATCGGCTGTTAACGGAAAGGTTGGAGGTTCGAGCCCTCACGGGAGTGGTGTGTTGCCTTTTTTTCTTTGGGCTGATAGCTTTGAAGATATGTTCTGATGGCGGTGAGAGTGGCGCAGGACTGTCTGCGTGGCACAATTGGCTAGCGCGATCGGCTGTTAATCGAAAGGTTGGAGGTACGAGCCCACCCGGTGGTGGTGCGGCGCTTATTTATTCTTTGGGTTGATAGCTTTGAAGATATGTTCTGATGGTGGTGAGAATGGGGCACGACTGTCTCCATGGCGCAATTGGCTAGCGTGATCGGCTGTTAACCGAAAGGTTGGAGGTTCGACCCCACCCGGTGGAGGTGCGGCGCTTTTTTTTCTTTGGGCTGATAGCTTTGAAGATATGTCCTGATGGTGGTGAGAGTGGAGCACGACTGTCTCCATGGCGGAATTGGCTATTCGATCGGCTGGTAACTGAAAGGTTGGATGTTCGAGCCCTCCCGCGAGTGGTGTGTTACTTTTTTTTCTTTGGGCTGATAGCTTTGAAGATAGGTTCTCATGGTGGTGAGAGTGGAGCAGGACTGTCTCTGTGGCGCAATTGGCTACTGCGATAGGCTGTTAACCGAAAGGTTGCAGGTACGAGCCACCCGGGGGAGGTGAGGCGCTTTTTTTTCTTTAGGCTGATAGCTTTGAAGTTATGTTCTGATGGTGGTGAGAGTGGAGCACGACTGTCTCAGTGGCGCAAGTAGCTAGCGCGATCGGCTGTTAACCGAAAGTTTGGGGGCACGAGCCCACCCGGTGGTGGTGCGGCGCTTTTTTTTCTTTGGGCTGATAACGTTGAAGATATGTTCTAATGGGGCTGAGAGTGGAGCAGGACTGACTCCGTGGCGCAATGCTAGCGCGATCGGCTGTTAACCGAAAGGTTCGACGTTCGAGCCCACCCGGTGGTGGTGCGGAGCTTTTTTTTCTCTAGGATGATTGCTTTGAAGATATGTTGTGATGGTGATGAGAGTGGAGCACGACTGTCTCCGTGGCGCAATTGGCTAGCGCGATCGGCTGTTAACCGACAGGTTTGAGGTTCGAGGCCACCTAGTGGTGGTGCGGCACTTTTTTTCCATTGGGCTGATAGCTCTGAAGAAATGTTCTGACGGTGGTGAGAGTAGAGCACGACTGTCTTCGTGGCGCAATTGGCTATGCGATCGGCTGTTAACTGAAAGGTTGGAGGTTAGAGCCCACCCAGTGGTGGTGCGGCGCTTTTTTTTCTTTGAGCTGATAGCTTTGAAGATTTGTTCTGATGGCGGTGAGAGTGGAGCACGACTGTCTCCGTGGCGCAAGTAGCTAACGCGATCGGCTGTTAACCGAAAGGTTGGAGGCACGAGCCCACCCGGTGGTGGTGCTTCGCTTTTTTTTTCTTTGGGCTGATAACGTTGAAGATATGTTCTAATGGGGCTGAGAGTGGAGCACGACTGTCTCCGTGGCGCAATTGGCTAGCGCGATCGGCTGTTAACTGAAAGGTTCGACGTTCGAGCCCACCCGGTGGTGGTGCGGAGCTTTTTTTTCTTTGGGCTGATAGCTTTGAAGATATGTTCTGATGGTGGTGAGAATGGAGCACGACTGTCTCTGTGGCGCAATTGGCTAGCGCGATCGGCTGTTAACCGACAGGTTTGAGGTTCGAGCCCACCCTGTGGTGGTGCGGCACTTTTTTTCCTTTGGGCTGATAGCTCTGAAGAAATGTTCTGACGATGGTGAGAGTAGAGCATGACTGTCTTCGTGGCGCAATTAGCTATGCGATCGGCTGTTAACTGAAAGGTTGGAGGTACGAGCCCACCCAGTGGTGGCGCGGCGCTTTTCTTTTCTTTGGGCTGATAGCTTTGAAGATATGTTCTGATGGTGGTGAGAATGGGACACGACTGTCTCCGTGGCGCAATTGGCTAGCGCGATCGGCTGTTAACCGAAAGGTTGGAGGTTCGACCCCACCCAGTGGTGGTGCGGCACTTTTTTTTGTTTGGGCTGATAACTTTGAAGATATGTCCTGATGGTGGTGAGAGTGGAGCATGACTGTCTCCGTGGTGCAATTGGCTATTCGATCGGCTGTTAACCGAAAGGTTGGAGGTACGAGCCCTCCCGGGAGTGGTGTGTTGCTTTTTTTTCTTTGGGCTGATAGCTTTGAAGATAGGTTCTCATGGTGGTGAGAGTGGAGCAGTACTGTCTCTTTGGCGCAATTGGCTACCGCGATAGGCTCTTAACCGAAAGGTTGCAGGTACGAGCCACCCGGGGGAGGTGAGGCGCTTTTTTTTCTTTAGGCTGATAGCTTTGAAGATATGTTCTGATGGTGGTGAGAGTGGAGCAAAGCTGTCTCCGTGGCGCAATTGGCTAGCGCGATCGGCTGTTAACCGGAAGGTTGGAGGTACGGGCCCACCTGGTGGTGGTGTGGCGCTTTTTTTTTGTTTGGGCTGATAGCTCTGAAGAAATGTTCTGACGATGGTGAGAGTGAAGCACGACTGTCTCCGTGGCGCAATTGGCTATGCGATCGGCTGTTAACTGAAACGGTGGAGGTTCGAGCCCTCCCAGGAGTGGTGTGTTGCTTTTTATTCTTTGGGCTGATAGCTTTGAAGATATCATCTGGTGGTGGTGAGAGTGGAGCAGGACTGTCTCCTTGGCGCGATTGGCTAGTACCATCGGCTGTTAACCGGAAGGTTGGAGGTACGAGCCCATCCGGTGGTGGTGTGGTGCCTTTTTTCTTTGGGCTGATAGCTTTGAAGATATGTCCTGATGGTGGTGAGAGTGGAGCACGACTGTCTCCGTGGTGCAATCGGCTAGCGCTATCAGCTGTTGAACGAAAGGTTGGAGGTACGAGCCCACCCGGTGGTGGTGCGGCGCTTTTTTTTTGGGCTGATAGCTTTGAAGATATGTTGTGATGGTGGTGAGAATGGGACACGACTGTCTCCGTGGCGCAATTGGCTAGCGCGATCGGCTGTTAAGCGAAAGGTTGGAGGTTCGACCCCACCCGGTGGTGGTGCGGCACTTTTTTTTTCTTTGGGCTGATAACTTTGAAGATATGTCCTGATGGTGGTGAGAGTGGAGCACGACTGTCTCCGTGGTGCAATTGGCTATTCGATCGGCTGTTAACCGAAAGGTTGGAGGTACGAGCCCTCCCGGGAGTGGTGTGTTGCTTTTTTTTCTTTGGGCTGATAGCTTTGAAGATAGGTTCTCATGGTGGTGAGAGTGGAGCAGTACTGTCTCTTTGGCGCAATTGGCTACGGCGATAGGCTGTTAACCGAAAGGTTGCAGGTACGAGCCACCCGGGGGAGGTAAGGCGCTTTTTTTTTCTTTAGGCTGATAGCTTTGAAGATATGTTCTGATTCTGGTGAGAGTGGAGCAAAGCTGTCTCCGTGGCGCAATTGGCTAGCGCGATCGGCTGTTAACCGAAAGGTTGGAGGTACGGGCCCACCTGGTGGTGGTGTGGCGCTTTTTTTTGTTTGGGCTGATAGCTCTGAAGAAATGTTCTGACGATGGTGAGAGTGGAGCACGACTGTCTCCGTGGCGCAATTGGCTATGCGATCGGCTGTTAACTGAAACTGTGGAGGTTCGAGCCCTCCCAGGAGTGGTGTGTTGCTTTTTATTCTTTGGGCTGATAGCTTTGAAGTTATGTTCTGATGGTGGTGAGAGTGGAGCACGACTGTCTCAGTGGCGCAAGTAGCTAGCGCGATCGGCTGTTAACCGAAAGGTTGGGGGCACGAGCCCACCCGGTGGTGGTGCGGCGCTTTTTTTTCTTTGGGCTGATAACGTTGAAGATATGTTCTAATGGGGCTGAGAGTGGAGCAGGACTGACTCCGTGGCGCAATGCTAGCGCGATCGGCTGTTAACCGAAAGGTTCGACGTTCGAGCCCACCCGGTGGTGGTGCGGAGCTTTTTTTTCTTTGGGCTGTTAGCTTTGAAGATATGTTCTGATGGTGGTGAGAGTGGAGCACGACTGTCTCCGTTTCGCAATTGGCTAGCGCGATCGGCTGTTAACCGACAGGTTTGAGGTTCAAGCCCACCCAGTGGTGGTGCGGCACTTTTTTTCCTTTGGGCTGATAGCTCTCAAGAAATGTTCTGACGGTGGTGAGAGTAGAGCACGACTGTCTTCGTGGCGCAATTGGCTATGCGATCGGCTGTTAACTGAAAGGTTGGAGGTACGAGCCCACCCGGTGGTGGCGCGGCGCTTTTTTTTCTTTGGGCTGATAGCTTTGAAGATATGTTCTGATGGTGGTGAGAGTGGAGCACGACTGTCTCCGTGGCGCAATTGGCTATTCGATCGGCTGTTAACTGAAAGGTTGGATGTTCGAGCACTCCCGGGAGTGGTGTGTTGCTTTTTTTTCTTTGGGCTGATAGCTTTGAAGATAGGTTCTCATGGTGGTGAGAGTGGAGCAGTACTGTCTCTTTGGCGCAATTGGCTACCGCGATAGGCTGTTAACCGAAAGTTTGCAGGTACGAGCCACCCGGGGGAGGTGAGGCGCTTTTTTTTCTTTAGACTGATAGCTTTGAAGATATGTTCTGATGGTGGTGAGAGTGGAGCAAAACTGTCTCCGTGGCGCAATCGGCTAGCGCGATCGGCTGTTAATCGAAAGGTTGGAGGTACGGGCCCACCTGGTGGTGGTGTGGCGCTTTTTTTTGTTTGGGCTGATAGCTCTGAAGAAATGTTCTGACGATGGTGAGAGTGGAGCACGACTGTCTCCGTGGCGCAATTGGCTATGCGATCGGCTGTTAACTGAAACGGTGGATGTTCGAGCCCTCCCGGGAGTGGTGTGTTGCTTTTTATTCTTTGGGCTGATAGCTTTGAAGATATCATCTGGTGGTGGTGAGAGTGGAGCAGGACTGTCTCCGTGGCGCAATTGGCTACCGCGATAGGCTGTTAACCGAAAGGTTGGAGGTACGAGCCCACCCGATGGAGGTGAGGTGCTTTTTTTCTCTAGGATGATAGCTTTGAAGATATGTTCTGATGGTGATGAGAGTGGAGCACGGCTGTCTCCGTGGCGCAATTGGCTAGCGCGATCGGCTGTTAACCGACAGGTTTGAGGTTCGAGCCCACCCAGTGGTGGTGCGGCACTTTTTTTTTTGGGCTGATAGCTCTGAAGAATTGTTCTGACGGTAGTGAGAGTAGAGCACGACTGTCTTCGTGGCGGAATTGGCTATGCGATCGGCTGTAAACTGAAAGGTTGGAGGTTTGAGCCCACCCGGTGGTGGTGCAGCACTTTTTTTTCTTTGGGCTGATAACGTTGAAGATATGTTCTAACGGGGCTGAGAGTGGAGCACGACTGTCTCCGTGGCGCAATTGGCTAGCGCGATCGGCTGTTAACCGAAGGGTTCGACGTTCGAGCCCACCCGGTGGTGGTGCGGAGCTTTTTTTTCTTTGGGCTGATAGCTTTGAAGATATGTTCTGATGGTGTTGAGAGTGGAGCAGGACTGTCTCCATGGCGCAAATGGCTAGCGCGATCGGCTGTTACCCGAAAGGTTCGAGGTTCGAGCCCACCCGGTGGTGGTGCGGCACTTTTTTATCTTTGGGCTGATAGCTTTGAAGATATGTTCTGATGGTGGTGAAAGTGGGGCACGACTGACTCCGTGGCGCAATTGGCTAGCGCCATCGGCTGTTAACCGACAGGTTTGAGGTTCGAGCCCACCCAGTGGTGGTGCGGCACTTTTTTTCCTTTGGGCTGATAGCTCTGAAGAAATGTTCTGACGGTGGTGAGAGTAGAGCACGACTGTCTTCGTGGCGCAATTGGCTATGCGATCGGCTGTTAACTGAAAGGTTGGAGGTTAGAGCCCACCCAGTGGTGGTGCGGCGCTTTTTTTTCTTTGAGCTGATAGCTTTGAAGATTTGTTCTGATGGCGGTGAGAGTGGAGCACGACTGTCTCCGTGGCGCAAGTAGCTAGCGCGATCGGCTGTTAACCGAAAGGTTGGAGGCACGAGCCCACCCGGTGGTGGTGCGGCGCTTTTTTTTCTTTGGGCTGATAACGTTGAAGATATGTTCTAATGGGGCTGAGAGTGGAGCACGACTGTCTCCGTGGCGCAATTGGATAGGGCGATCGGCTGTTAACCGAAAGGTTCGACGTTCGAGCCCACCCGGTGGTGGTGCGGAGCTTTTTTTTCTTTGGGCTCATAGCTTTGAAGATATGTTCTGATGGTGGTGAGAGTGGAGCAGGACTGTCTCCATGGCGCAAATGGCTAGCGCGATCGGCTGTTACCCGAAAGGTTGGAGGTACGAGCCCACCCGGTGGTGGTGCGGCGCTTTTTTTTTCTTTGGGTTGATAGCTTTGAAGATATGTTCTGATGGTGGTGAGAATGGGGCACGACTGTCTCCGTGGCGCAATTGGCTAGCGTGATCGGCTGTTAACCGAAAGGTTGGAGGTTCGACCCCACCCGGTGGTGGTGCGGCGTTTTTTTTCTTTGGGCTGATAGCTTTGAAGATATGTCCTGATGGTGGTGAGAGTGGAGCACGACTGTCTCCATGGCGCAATTGGCTATTCGATCGGCTGGTAACTGAAAGGTTGGATGTTCGAGCCCTCCCGCGAGTGGTGTGTTACTTTTTTTTCTTTGGGCTGATAGCTTTGAAGATAGGTTCTCATGGTGGTGAGAGTGGAGCAGGACTGTCTCTGTGGCGCAATTGGCTACTGCGATAGGCTGTTAACCGAAAGGTTGCAGGTACCAGCCACCCGGGGGAGGTGAGGCGCTTTTTTTTCTTTAGGCTGATAGCTTTGAAGTTATGTTCTGATGGTGGTGAGAGTGGAGCACGACTGTCTCAGTGGCGCAAGTAGCTAGCGCGATCGGCTGTTAACCGAAAGGTTGGGGGCACGAGCCCACCCGGTGGTGGTGCGGCGCTTTTTTTTTCTTGGGGCTGATAACGTTGAAGATATGTTCTAATGGGGCTGAGAGTGGAGCACGACTGACTCCGTGGCGCAATGCTAGCGCGATCGGCTGTTAACCGAAAGGTTCGACGTTCGAGCCCACCCGGTGGTGGTGCGGAGCTTTTTTTTCTTTGGGCTGTTAGCTTTGAAGATATGTTCTGATGGTGGTGAGAGTGGAGCACGACTGTCTCCGTTTCGCAATTGGCTAGCGCGATCGGCTGTTAACCGACAGGTTTGAGGTTCGAGCCCACCCAGTGGTGGTGCGGCACTTTTTTTCTTTTGGGCTGATAGCTCTGAAGAAATGTTCTGACGGTGGTGAGAGTAGAGCACGACTGTCTTCGTGGCGCAATTGGCTATGCGATCGGCTGTTTTCTGAAAGGTTGGAGGTACGAGCTTACCCGGTGGTGGCGCGGCGCTTTTTTTTTCTTTGGGCTGATAGCTTTGAAGATATGTTCTGATGGTGGTGAGAGTGGAGCACGACTGTCTCCGCGGCGCAATTGGCTATTCGATCGGCTGTTAACTGAAAGGTTGGATGTTCGAGCCCTCCCGGGAGTGGTGTGTTGCTTTTTTGTCTTTGGGCTGATAGCTTTGAAGATAGGTTCTCATGGTGGTGAGAGTGGAGCAGTACTGTCTCTTTGGCGCAATTGGCTACCGCGATAGGCTGTTAACCGAAAGTTTGCAGGTACGAGCCACCCGGGGGAGGTGAGGCGCTTTTTTTTCTTTAGGCTGATAGCTTTGAAGATATGTTCTGATGGTGGTGAGAGTGGAGCAAAACTGTCTCCGTGGCGCAATCGGCTAGCGCGATCGGCTGTTAACCGAAAGGTTGGAGGTACGGGCCCACCTGGTGGTGGTGTGGCGCTTTTTTTTGTTTGGGCTGATAGCTCTGAAGAAATGTTCTGACGATGATGAGAGTGGAGCACGACTGTCTCCGTGGCGCAATTGGCTATGCGATCGGCTGTTAACTGAAACGGTGGAGGTTCGAGCCCTCCCGGGAGTGGTGTGTTGCTTTTTATTCTTTGGCTGATAGCTATGAAGATATCATCTGGTGGTGGTGAGAGTGGAGCAGGACTGTCTCCGTGGCGCAATTGGCTACCGCGATAGCCTGTTAACCGAAAGGTTGGAGGTTTGAGCCCACCCGGTGGTGGTGCAGCGCTTTTTTTTCTTTGGGCTGATAACGTAGAAGATATGTTCTAATGGGGCTGAGAGTGGAGCACGACTGTCTCCGTGGCGCAATTGGCTAGCGCGATCGGCTGTTAGCCGAAAGGTTCGACGTTCGAGCCCACCCGGTGGTGGTGCGGAGCTTTTTTTTCTTTGGGCTGATAGCTTTGAAGATATGTTCTGATGGTGTTGAGAGTGGCGCAGGACTGTCTCCATGGCGCAAATGGCTAGCGCGATCGGCTGTTACCCGAAAGGTTCGAGGTTCGAGCCCACCCGGTGGTGGTGCGGCACTTTTTTATCTTTGGGCTGATAGCTTTGAAGATATGTTCTGATGGTGGTGAGAATGGGGCACGACTGTCTCCGTGGCGCAATTGGCTAGCGCGATCGGCTGTTAACTGAAAGGTTGGAGGTACGAGCCCACCCGGTGGTGGCGCGGCGCTTTTGTTTTTCTTTGGGCTTATAGCTTTGAAGATATGTTCTGATGGTGGTGAGAATGGGACACGACTGTCTTCGTGGCGCAATTGGCTATGCGATCGGCTGTTAACTGAAAGGTTGTAGGTTAGAGCCCACCCAGTGGTGGTGCGGCGCTTTTTTTTCTTTGAGCTGATAGCTTTGAAGATATGTTCTGATGGCGGTGAGAGTGGCGCAAGACTGTCTCCGTGGCGCAATTGGCTAGCGCGATCGGCTGTTAATCGAAAGGTTGGAGGTACGAGCCCACCCGGTGGTGGTGCGGCGCTTTGTTTTTTTTTGGGTTGATAGCTTTGAAGATATGTTCTGATGGTGGTGAGAATGGGGCACGACTGTCTCCGTGGCGCAATTGGCTAGCGCGATCGGCTGTTAACCGAAAGGTTGGAGGTTTGACCCCACCCAGTGGTGGTGCGGCGCTTTTTTTTTTCTTTGGGCTGATAGCTTTGAAGATATGTCCTTATGGTGGTGAGAGTGGAGCACGACTGTCTCCATGGCGCAATTGGCTATTCGATCAGCTGGTAACTGAAAGGTTGGATGTTCGAGCCCTCCCGCGAGTGGTGTGTTACTTTTTTTTCTTTGGGCTGATAGCTTTGAAGATAGGTTCTCTTGGTGGTAAGAGTGGAGCAGGACTGTCTCTGTGGCGCAATTGGCTACCGCGATAGGCTGTTAACCGAAAGGTTGCAGGTACGAGCCACCCGGGGGAGGTGAGGCGCTTTTTTTTCTTTAGGCTGATAGCTTTGAAGTTATGTTCTGATGGTGGTGAGAGTGGAGGACGACTGTCTCCGTGGCACAAGTAGCTAGCGCGATCGGCTGTTAACCGAAAGTTTGGAGGCACGAGCCCACCCGGTGGTGGTTCGGCGCTTTTTTTTCTTTGGGCTGATAACGTTGAAGATATGTTCTAATGGGGCTGAGAGTGGAGCACGACTGTCTCCGTGGCGCAATTGGCTAGCGCGATCGGCTGTTAACCGAAAGGTTCGACGTTCGAGCCCACCCGGTGGTGGTGCGGAGCTTTTTTTCTTTTGGGCTGATAGCTCTGAAGAAATGTTCTGACGGTGGTGAGAGTAGAGCACGACTGTCTTCGTGGCGCAATTGGCTATGCGATCGGCTGTTAACTGAAAGGTTGGAGGTACGAGCCCACCCGGTGGTGGCGCGGCGCTTTTTTTTTTCTTTGGGCTGATAGCTTTGAAGATATGTTCTGATGGTGGTGAGAATGGGACACGACTGTCTCCGTGGCGCAATTTGCTAGCGCGATCGGCTGTTAACCGAAAGGTTGGAGGTTCGACCCCACCCGGTGGTGGTGCGGCGCTTTTTTTTTTTCTTTGGGCTGATAGCTTTGAAGATATGTTTTGATGGTGGTGAGAGTGGAGCACGACTGTCTCCGTGGCGCAATAGGCTATTCGATCGGCTGTTAACTGAAAGGTTGGATGTTCGAGCCCTCCCGGGAGTGGTGTGTTGCTTTTTTTTCTTTGGGCTGATAGCTTTGAAGATAGGTTCTCATGGTGGTGAGAGTGGAGCAGTACTGTCTCTTTGGCGCAATTGGCTACCGCGATAGGCTGTTAACCGAAAGGTTGCAGGTACGAGCCACCCGGGGGAGGTGAGGCGCTTTTTTTTCTTTAGGCTGATAGCTTTGAAGATATGTTCTGATGGTGGTGAGAGTGGAGCAAAACTGTCTCCGTGGCGCAATTGGCTAGCGCGATCGGCTGTTAACCGAAAGGTTGGAGGTACGGGCCCACCTGGTGGTGGTGTGGCGCTTTTTTTTGTTTGGGCTGATAGCTCTGAAGAAATGTTCTGACAATGGTGAGAGTGGAGCACGACTGTCTCCGTGGCGCAATCGGCTATGCGATCGGCTGTTAACTGAAAGGGTGGAGGTTCGAGCCCTCCCGGGAGTGGTGTGCTGCTTTTTATTCTTTGGGCTGATAGCTTTGAAGATATCATCTGGTGGTGGTGAGAGTGGAGCAGGACTGTCTCCGTGGCGCGATTGGCTAGTACCATCGGCTGTTAACCGGAAGGTTGGAGGTACGAGCCCATCCAGTGGTGGTGTGGTGCTTTTTTTCTTTGGGCTGATAGCTTTGAAGATATGTCCTGATGGTGGTGAGAGTGGAGCACGACTGTCTCCGTGGTGCAATTGGCTAGCGCGATCAGCTGTTAAACGAAAGGTTGGAGGTACGAGCCCACCCGGTGGTGGTGCGGCGCTTTTTTTTCGGGCTGATAGCTTTGAAGATATGTTCTGATGGTGGTGAGAGTGGAGCACGACTGTCTCCGTGGCGCAATTGACTATTCGATCGGCTGTTAACCGAAAGGTTGGAGGTACGAGCCCATTCGGTGGTGGTGCGGCGCTTTTTTTTTCTTTGGGCTGATAGCTTTGAAGATATGTTCTGATGGTGGTGAGAGTGGAGCAGTACTGTCTCCGTGGCGCAATTGGCTACCGCGATAGGCTGCTAACCGAAAGGTTGGAGGTACGAGCCCACCCGATGGAGGTGAGGTGCTTTTTTTTCTCTAGGATGATAGCTTTGAAGATATGTTCTGATGGTGATGAGAGTGGAGCACGACTGTCTCTGTGGCGCAATTGGCTAGTGCGATCGGCTGTTAACCGACAGGTTTGAGGTTCTAGCCCACCCAGTGGTGGTGCGGCACTTTTTTTCCTTTGGGCTGATAGCTCTGAAGAAATGTTCTGATGGAGGTGAGAGTGGAGCACGACTGTCTCCGTGGCGCAAGTAGCTAGCGCGATCGGCTGTTAACCGAAAAGATGGAGGCACGAGCCCACCCGGTGGTGGTGCGGCGCTTTTTTTTCTTTGGGCTGATAACGTTGAAGATATGTTCTAATGGGGCTGAGAGTGGAGCACGACTGTCTCCGTGGCGCATTCTTCTTCCGGCAGCGCAAGCGAGCGGACGCAGAATAATGTGCTCCGACGGAGCGGCTTTAACGGCCCGCGCCGGCCGTGGAAACAGGATCGATGGCAAAGATGAGAAGGACTACGAGATCTTTCTGCCTACCTTGCCCACCGGCCGTGTTGTACTGAACACGTTGTTTTTGCACAGTGACGTGCGTGAACGTCCCTACAGGGTCGAGGACTTCAGAGATGCCCTGGCGACGGCTGGAGTGCTACCCGACGTCGTCGCTTTAGGTGCGTACCAGATAAACCACGTCTGGGCCGTCTCCCTCACCAGCGGTGAAGCGACGAAGAAACTGGCCGCTATGAAAGAATGGAAGGTGAAGGGTCGTCGTTGCGTAATTATTGACCCCGAAGATCAGCAGGTAAAGCTTCGCCTGCATTGGATGTTGTACGGCGTCCAAGATGAGGACATCAGGAAAGCCTTCGCCGCGTTTGGCAATGTCACTGAAGTGACTCGCGAACGGTGGCGTGTGCAAGGCATGAGAGAGAAAGGCTCGACCACCAGAAGCGTTCTCCTAAAGCTGAAGCCGGGAGTGAAGGTGGATGACCTCCCCCATCAGGTTCGAGTCGCCGGTGAGTTGGCCCTCGTCGTCGTTCCCGGGCGGGCGATGCAGTGTCTGCGTTGCCACGGCACGGGCCACGTGCGCCGAGATTGCAGGGTGCCCCGCTGCTCGAAGTGCCGGCGTTACGGACACGTGGACGCGGACTGCGTCCGCACCTACGCGTCGGCAACCGGGCTCCCTAGGGCTGACGAACATGACGAACTTATGGACGTCGTCGAGGCCGAGGAGGCTGCCCAGGGAACCAACGAGACGAACAAGCAGAGGGGACCACAAGCGTCGTCATCGCCTTCCGGCAGTGAACCTTCGACTGTTGAAGCTCCGGCAGCGGGACCAGCACCCGTAGGAGACACCGGGAAACATGTAGCGGCAACGCCCGTAAAAGTGTCTTGCGACTCCAATGTGGCTACCGAGGCGACGACGAAGGCGACGGTGTGCTCCGCAGCTCGCCAGGCTGGTGAGCTTAAAAGCCTGAACGAGCCGCTGCTCGAGAAGAGCGGCGCCCCTTCATCGAACAGTGTGGCTGCTTCGAAGCGGCCCCACCCCCAGGCGAGCAACAGCGGTGCTGATACGGAGGTGCCCGGTGTCGAGGAACCTCCTGCTAAAACAGCCCAAGGACGGCGGCCTTCCCTTCGGCCGCGCCCGAACCTGACGGCCGACAAGCGAGTCGGCAATGGCGAGAACGTGGGTCAAGGCCCCACCGTTCCGCCGGACGACAATGCCAGCGATGGCGCCGTCTAGCCTTGTGCTAGACGCGAGAGGTAAGCGCCATGCTGCAGGTCTCCCTTCCTTCCGTTAAAATGGCGCCTATAATTCCGTTAAAGGTCGCTACCATCAACGTTAGGGGTCTGGCAACGAAAAGAAAGCAAACCCAGCTTTATAGACTTGTAACGGAACGAGATATAGACGTCCTAGCAGTGCAGGAGACGAAAGTTGACGGTGATGAGGAGACCGGCAGCGTGGTGCGACTTTTCGCGTCAAGGTTTTTTGTGGTTGTCAGTCATGCCGTAGGCACATCGGCTGGCTGTATACTTTTTGTAAAGAAGCTTCCGGGGCTGCAAGTTAACGCCCATTTTTCCTGCGCAGCTGGCCGGTGTGCCATGGTTGACTTCTCACTGAATAACGCCGAGTGGCGTATTATGTGCGTGTACGCGCCCAACAGGGTAGAAGACAGGGCCCTTTTCTTTCACGGCCTAGAACAGCAGCTTGTTGAAGGAAAGAAGCTAGTAGTTTTGGGCGATTTTAACTGTGTTCTGAGTGCACATGACAAGACAAGCACTCGAAGTTTCAGAGATAACAGCACGGTCGTGTTGGCACGGATTCTTGAGGGCTGGTGCCTTGAGGATGTAGCAGAGTGTCTCGAGTGTGTGAGTTCGGTTAGGTTCACGCGTTTTGAGGGCCCAAGTCACGCGAGACTCGACCGCATTTACGTATCTGTTGACATTCTTCCGATGTGTTCTAGTTACGATGTTGTCCCGGTGTCATTTTCTGACCACTGTGCAGTCTTGTGCTCGATTGCAACTGTAAAGAAACGCAATGGTTTCTCGTGGGAAACATGGAAATTTAATAGTAAGCTTCTCCAGGACAAAGAATTTACTTTATATGTAAAGGAGGCAATTAGCAAGATAGACGCCAGTAAACACCTTCACATTTGGCAGCAGTGGGAGCTTTGCAAGGAAACTTTGAAATTAAAAGCCATTGATAGGGCCACGTGTATCCGACTTGAGGAGAGAAGAAAAGAGACTGAATTGAAAGCGCTTCTCGAAAAGCTAGTGAAGTATGAAGGTTTAGCCCCCGGTAAATGGATCGAAGACATAAGGAAAATAAAACAAAAGTTAGAACTGCTGGACGAACAGCGTTATCGGGATGCGCTCGTGAGAGCAAGGGCGGAAGATACCGCGGCGGGCGAAGCACCGTCTAGACGCGCGCTTAGACTGGAAAAATCACGCGCCGAAAATAACCACATACGGGAGATAGAGTGGGGCGGTATCTTATCAACCGACACGGACGGTATAGCGACAGCTTTCGCGGAGCATTATCGCAAGCTGTTCGCATTACACGCGACAGACTGTGAAGCCTTCAAGGAAAAATTTTTGACTGTCATGCCCCGTCTCGACGATGACAGAAAAAAGAGTCTGGAAAGTAAGATAACCGTTGCCGAGGTAGAGGAAGCCATAAATAAGTTAAACCCGGGAAAGTCGCCGGGACCGGACGGTTTCACTGCCGCTTTTTACAAAGAGTTTAAAGATGAAATCAGCCCTCTTTTGACTTTCATATATAATGAAGCGTATAAAGTAAATACGTTGCCTCCATCATACAGCTCATCCCATACAGTCCTGATTCCAAAAACAGAGGATGTCCATAAACTGAGATCTGTAACAGCATATCGACCTATAGCTCTGACAAATGTCGAGTACAAAATTTATATGAAAGTATTAGCCCGAAGATTGCAGACGGTTATGAAGGCCATCGTCGGGCCGCACCAAACATGTGGCATCAAAGGTCGCTCGATTGTCCTAAATATCCATAAGGCACGCAGTGTTCTCGAGTGTTGTGATTACTCTGATGAACGAGTCGCCATTTTACAAATAGATTTTGAGAAGGCATTTGACTGTGTGGATCATAGCTTATTGTTTGCTGTTTTGGACCATGCTAATGTTGGTTCTGTTATTTGTGATGGAGTGGCCCTGGCGTACCGAAACTGTACAACAAGATTGATTGTGAATAAGAGCCTTGGGTCCCCCATTAGTGTGCAACGTTCGGTGCGCCAGGGTTGTCCCCTCAGCCCCATGTTATTTTGCTTGTATATTGAAACCCTTTGCTTAGCCATTCTAAATGACACGCGCATAAATGGCTTCCGGCTACAATCTTCAGAAGTCAAGCTGCTTGTTTATGCTGACGATGTGGCCATTTTTTCAACAGACCGAAGTAGTATTAAACAGGCAGCTGACACTGTTCGCGAGTTCAGCCATGTCACAGGAAGCGGCGTCAATTGGTCAAAGAGTCTCGGGCTCTGGCACGGATCCTGGCACACGAAACCTGACCACTTTGCAAATGTGCCCTGGGCGACAGTCCCGGGCAAGTATTTGGGCGTCCCGCTCGATGCGTATCGAGACAGTGCCCAATATTGGCAGAACGAAGTTAAAGATATGCAGGAAAAAGCCGAGAAGTGGAGGGGGGCGAGCCTGTCAATCTTTGCCAGAGCCACCGTCTGCAACCTGTTCTTTATAAGCAAGCTTTGGTACGTGCTGCAGGTGCTGCACTGCTCGCGAACTAATGTGCAGAAGTTAAACCGGATATTCGCTGTCTTTGTATGGGCTTCCCAGTGGGAACGGTGCAGCCGAACCAACTTGTTCAGACGGGTTAAAGACGGGGGCCTAGGCCTCGGTCACCTGTTTTTACGGCAACTTGTGAACAGGTTTTTGTTTTTTAGAGACCTTACTGATCCATTCCTGCGTACCCTGTGTCAACTGCACCTCAGTAGATTTCTCCCTGGATATGTTGTCACTACTGAGGCCTATGCAGGAGGGATTGGTGGGTTCTATCGAGAAGTTGTGTCTAGTATAAGATTCCTTTCTGTGAGATTTTCAAACGAATATCTGTGGAGCGTAAAAAGAAAAGAGCTTTATTTCGCATTGTGTGACATTGTGTTTCCAGTACCGCTTTATCGGGCTATACACAGTGGAGGACCAGGAAGCAATGTTTTAAAAAGGGTTAAAAACATGCATGTACAGCCTGCAAGCAAAACATTCTTCTTTAAGCTGCACTCGGGCACATTGCCAGTGAAAGTGTTCATGGAAGCAAAGGGATGTTTTTCCCCTTGGGGATCCCATTGCATAATTTGCAAGGCACCAGAAACAATTGACCACGTCTTCTTGCATTGTTGGGAGGGCGTGTATTTTTGGGACGTGCTGCAAAGAGCTATTAAGAAAGACCTTCCATTGGACCCGTATGGAATCCGGTTCCTGAATGTTGAAAACGAAGACGGGGTACCATATGATGCAATCATGCTCCTGGGCCTCCACTCTTTGTGGAAAGCGAGAATGGCGGGCTACCATTTCGACAGAGATGCGCGGCCCGCTCGAGCCTATTTTCGTGAGAGCATAGACTGGTTTCTCTCTGTTCAGAAAGCAGTACCCGAGCCACCTGACTGGCTCCCGCGGGTAGAAAATCTCGTGACTCTGCCCGAATTTTAGCGCGACACCAGCAATATGTTGGTGCACTGGTGACACAACCTATGTGCATTGTACATGGCGCGATTTGATTGTCTGTGTCATTTGAGTTACGTGAAAGATTACCAGAATCAGGTAATAAAGAAAAAAAAAACTGTCTCCGTGGCGCAATTGGCTAGCGCGAACGGCTGTTAACCGAAAGGTTCGACGTTCGAGCCCACCCGGTGGTGGTGCGGAGCTTTTTTTTCTTTAGGCTGATAGCTTTGAAGCTATGTTCTGATGGTGGTGAGAGTGGAGCTGGACTGTCTCCATGGCGCAAATGGCTAGCGCGATCGGCTGTTACCCGATAGGTTCGAGATTCGAGCCCACCCGGTGGTGGTGCGGCGCTTTTTTATCTTTGGGCTGATAGCTTTGAAGATATGTTCTGATGGTGGTGAAAGTGGGGCACGACTAACTCCGTGGCGCAATTGGCTAGCGCCATCGGCTGTTAACCGGAAGGTTGGAGGTTCGAGCCCACCCGGTGGTGGTGCGGCGCTTGTTTTTCTTGGGGCTGATACCTTTGAAGAAATGTTCTGCCGGTGGTTAGAGTGGAGCACGACTGTCTCCGTGGCACAATTGGCTGTGCGATCGGCTGTTAACGGAAAGGTTGGAGGTTCGAGCCCTCCCGGGATTGGTGTGTTGCTTTTTTTTCTTTGGGCTGATAGCTTTGAAGATATGTTCTGATGGCGGTGAGAGTGGCGCAGGACTGTCTCCGTGGCGCAATTGGCTAGCGCGATCGCCTGTTAATCGAAAGGTTGTAGGTACGAGCCCACCCGGTGGTGGTGCGGCGCTTTTTTTTCTTTGGGTTGATAGCTTTGAAGATATGTTCTGATGGTGGTGAGAATGGGGCACGACTGTCTCCGTGGCGCAATTGGCTAGCGCGATCGGCTGTTAACCGAAAGGTTGGAGGTTTGACCCCACCCGGTGGTGGTGCGGCGCTTTTTTTTTCTTTGGGCTGATAGCTTTGAAGATATGTCCTGATGGTGGTGAGAGTGGAGCACGACTGTCTCCATGGCGCAATTGGCTATTCGATCGGCTGGTAACTGAAAGGTTGGATGTTCGAGCCCTCCCGCGAGTGGTGTGTTACTTTTTTTTCTTTGGGCTGATAGCTTTGAAGATAGGTTCTCATGGTGGTGAGAGTGGAGCAGGACTGTCTCTGTGGCGCAATTGGCTACCGCGATAGGCTGTTAACCGAAAGGTTCCAGGTACGAGCCACCCGGGGGAGGTGAGGCGCTTTTTTTTCTTTAGGCTGATAGCTTTGAAGTTATGTTCTGATGGTGGTGAGAGCGGAGCACGACTGTCTCCGTGGCGCAATTGGCTTGTGCGATCGGCTGCTAACCGAAAGGTTGGAGGTACGAGCCCACCTGGTGGTGGTGCGACGCTTTTTTTGTTTGAGCTGATAGCTCTGAAGAAATGTTCTGACAATTGTGAAAGCGGAGCACGACTGTCTCCGTGGCGCGATTGGCTATGCGATCGGCTGTTAACTGAAACGTTGGAGGTTCGAGCCCTCCCGGGAGTGGTGTGTTGCTTTTTATTCTTTGGGCTGATAGCTTTGAAGATATGTTCTGGTGGTGGTGAGAGTGGAGCAGGACTGTCTCCATGGCGCAATTGGCTATTCGATCGGCTGGTAACTGAAAGGTTGGATGTTCGAGCCCTCTCGCGAGTGGTGTGTTACTTTTATTTTTTTGGGTTGATAGCTTTGAAGATAGGTTCTCATGGTGGTGAGAGTGGAGCAGGACTGTCTCTGTGGCGCAATTGGCTACCGCGATAGGCTGTTAACCGAAAGGTTGCAGGTACGAGCCACCCGGGGGAGGTGAGGCGCTTTTTTTTCTTTAGGCTGATAGCTTTGAAGTTATGTTCTGATGGTGGTGAGAGTGGAGCACGACTGTCTCCGTGGCGCAATTGGCTAGCGCGATCGGCTGTTAACCAAAAGGTTGGAGGTACGAGCCCACCTGGTGGTGGTGCGACGCTTTTTTTTTTGGGCTGATAGCTTTGAAGATATGTTCTGACGATTGTGAAAGTGGAGCACGACTGTCTCCGTGGCGCAATTGGCTATGCGATCGGCTGTTAACTGAAACGTTGGAGATTCGAGCCCTCCCGGGAGTGGTGTGTTGCTTTTTATTCTTTGGGCTGATAGCTTTGAAGATATGTTCTGGTGGTGGTGAGAGTGGAGCAGGACTGTCTCCGTGGCGCAATTGGCTAGTACCATCGGCTGTTAACCGAAAGGTTGGAGGTACGAGCCCATCTGGTTGTGGTGCGGCGCTTTTTTTCTTAGGGCTGATAGCTTTGAAGATATGTCCTGATGGTGGTGAGAGTGGAGCACGACTGTCTCCGTGGTGCAATTGGCTAGCGCGATCGGCTGTTAAACAAAAGGTTGGAGGTACGAGCCCACCCGTAGGTGGTGCGGCGCTTTTTTTCTTTGGGCTGATAGCTTTGAAGATAGGTTCTGATGGTGGTGAGAGTGGAGCACGACTGTTTCCGTGGCGCAATCGGCTAACGGGATCGGCTGTTAACCGAGAGGTTGGAGGTTCGAGCCCACCCGGTGGTGGTGCGGCGCTTTTTTTCCTTTGGGCTGATAGCTCTGAAGAACTGTTCTAACGATGGTGAGAGTGGAGCGCGACTGTCTCCATGCCGCAATTTGCTATGCGATAGGCTGTTAACCTAAAGGTTGGAGGTTAGAGCCCTCCCGGGAGTGGTGGGCACTTTTTTCTCTAGGATGATAGCTTTGAAGATATGTTCTGATGGTGATGAGAGTGGAGCATGACTGTCTCCGTGGCGCAATTGGCATGCGCGATCGGCTGTTAACCGACAGGTTGGAGGTTCGAGCCCACCCAGTGGTGGTGCGGTGCTTTTTTTTTCTTTTGGCTGATAGCTTTGAAGATATGTTCGGATGCTGGTGAGAGTGGAGCACGACTGTCTCCGTGGCGCAATTGGCTATTCGATCGGCTGTTAACTGAAAGGTTGGATGTTCGAGCCCTCCCGGGAGTGGTGTGTTGCTTTTCTTTCTTTGGACTGATAGCTTTGAAGATAGGTTCTCATGGTGGTGAGAGTGGAGCAGTACTGTCTCTTTGGCGCAATTGGCTACCGCGATAGGCTGTTAACCGAAAGGTTGCAGGTACGAGCCACCCGGGGGAGGTGAGGCGCTTTTTTTTCTTTAGGCTGATAGCTTTGAAGTTATGTTCTGATGGTGGTGAGAGTGGAGCACGACTGTCTCCGTGGCGCAATTGGCTAGCGCGATCGGCTGTTAACCAAAAGGTTGGAGGTACGAGCCCACCTGGGGGTGGTGCGACGCTTTTTTTTGGGCTGATAGCTTTGAAGATATGTTCTGACGATTGTGAAAGTGGAGCACGACTTTCTCCGTGGTGCAATTGGCTAGCGCGATCAGCTGTTAAACGAAAGGTTGGAGGTACGAGCCCACCCGGTAGTGGTGCGGCGCTTTTTTTTCTTTGGGCTGATAGCTTTGAAGATATGTTCTGATGGTGGTGAGAGTGGAGCACGACTGTCTCCGTGGCGCACTTGGCTATTCGATCGGCTGTTAACCGAAAGGTTGGAGGTACGAGCCCATCCGGTGGTGGTGCGGCGCTTTTTTTTCTTTGGGCTGATAGCTTTGAAGATATGTTCTGATGGTGGTGAGAGTGGAGCAGGACTGTCTCCGTGACGCAATTGGCTACCGCGATAGGCTGTTAACCGAAAGGTTGGAGGTACGAGCCCACCCGATGGAGGTGAGGTGTTTTTTTTTCTCTAGGATGATAGCCTTGAAGATATGTTCTGATGGTGATGAGAGTGGAGCACGAGTGTCTCCGTGGCGCAATTGGCTAGCGCGATCGGCTGTTAACTGACAGGTTTGAGGTTCGAGCCCACCCAGTGGTGGTGCGGCACTTTTTTTCCTTTGGGCTGATAGCTCTGAAGAAATGTTCTGACGGTGGTGAGAGTAGAGCACGACTGTCTTCGTGGCGCAATTGGCTATGCGATCGGCTGTTAACTGAAAGGTTGGAGGTTAGAGCCCACCCAGTGGTGGTGCGGCGCTTTTTTTTCTTTGAGCTGATAGCTTTGCAGATTTGTTCTGATGGCGGTGAGAGTGGAGCACGACTGTCTCCGTGGCGCAAGTAGCTAGCGCGATCGGCTGTTAACCGAAAGGTTGGAGGCACGAGCCCACCCGGTGGTGGTGCGGCGCTTTTTTTTCTTTGGGCTGATAACGTTGAAGATATCTTCTAATGGGGCTGAGAGTGGAGCACGACTTCTCCGTGGCGCAATTGGCTAGCGCGATCGGCTGTTACCCGAAAGGTTGGAGGTACGAGCCCACCCGGTGGTGGTGCGGCGCTTTTTTTCTTTGGGCTGATAGCTCTGAAGAAATGTTCTGCCGGTGGTTAGAGTGGAGCACGACTGTCTCCGTGGCGCAATTGGCTATGCGATCGGCTGTTAACGGAAAGGTTGGAGGTTCGAGCCCTCCCGGGAGTGGTGTGTTGCTTTTTTTTCTTTGGGCTGATAGCTTTGAAGATATGTTCTGATGGCGGTGAGAGTGGCGCAGGACTGTCTCCGTGGCGCAATTGGCTAGCGCGATCGGCCGTTAATCGAAAGGTTGGAGGTACGAGCCCACCCGGTGGTGGTGCGGCGCTTTTTTTTTCTTTGGGTTGATAGCTTTGAAGATATGTTCTGATGGTGGTGAGAATGGGGCACGACTGTCTCCGTGGCGCAATTGGCTAGCGCGATCGGCTGTTAAACGAAAGGTTGGAGGTACGAGCCCACCCGATGGTGGTGCGGCGCTTTTTTTTCTATGGGCTGATAGCTTTGAAGATATGTTCTGATGGTGGTGAGAGTGGAGCACGACTGTCTCCGTGGCGCAATTGGCTATTCGATCGGCTGGTAACTGAAAGGTTGGATGTTCGAGCCCTCCCGCGAGTGGTGTGTTACTTTTTTTTCTTTGGGCTGATAGGTTTGAAGATAGGTTCTCATGGTGGTGAGAGTGAAGCAGGACTGTCTCTGTGGCGCAATTGGCCACCGCGATATGCTGTTAACCGAAAGGTTGCAGGTACGAGCCACCCGGGGGAGGTGAGGCGCTTTTTTTCTTTAGGCTGATAGCTTTGAAGTTATGTTCTGATGGTGGTGAGAGTGGAGCACGACTGTCTTCGTGGCGCAATTGGCTAGCGCGATCGGCTGTTAACCGAAAGGTTGGAGGTACTAGCCCACCTGGTGGTGGTGCGACGCTTTTTTTGTTTGGGCTGATAGCTCTGAAGAAATGTTCTGACAATTGTGAGAGTGGAGCACGACTGTCTCCGTGGCGCAATTGGCTATGCGATCGGCTGTTAACTGAAACGTTGGAGGTTCGAGCCCTCCCGGGAGTGGTGTGTTGCTTTTTATTCTTTGGGCTGATAGTTTCAAGATATGTTCTGGTGGTGGTGAGAGTGGAGCAGGACTGTCTCCGTGGCGCAATTGGCTAGTACCATTGGCTGTTAACCGAAAGGTTGCAGGTACGAGCCACCCGGGGGAGGTGAGGCGCTTTTTTTTCTTTAGGCTGATAGCTTTGAAGTTATGTTCTGATGGTGGTGAGAGTGGAGGACGACTGTCTCCGTGGCACAAGTAGCTAGCGCGATCGGCTGTTAACCGAAAGTTTGGAGGCACGAGCCCACCCGGTGGTGGTTCGGCGCTTTTTTTTCTTTGGGCTGATAACGTTGAAGATATGTTCTAATGGGGCTGAGAGTGGAGCACGACTGTCTCCGTGGCGCAATTGGCTAGCGCGATCGGCTGTTAACCGAAAGGTTCGACGTTCGAGCCCACCCGGTGGTGGTGCGGAGCTTTTTTTCTTTTGGGCTGATAGCTCTGAAGAAATGTTCTGACGGTGGTGAGAGTAGAGCACGACTGTCTTCGTGGCGCAATTGGCTATGCGATCGGCTGTTAACTGAAAGGTTGGAGGTACGAGCCCACCCGGTGGTGGCGCGGCGCTTTTTTTTTTCTTTGGGCTGATAGCTTTGAAGATATGTTCTGATGGTGGTGAGAATGGGACACGACTGTCTCCGTGGCGCAATTTGCTAGCGCGATCGGCTGTTAACCGAAAGGTTGGAGGTTCGACCCCACCCGGTGGTGGTGCGGCGCTTTTTTTTTTCTTTGGGCTGATAGCTTTGAAGATATGTTTTGATGGTGGTGAGAGTGGAGCACGACTGTCTCCGTGGCGCAATAGGCTATTCGATCGGCTGTTAACTGAAAGGTTGGATGTTCGAGCCCTCCCGGGAGTGGTGTGTTGCTTTTTTTTCTTTGGGCTGATAGCTTTGAAGATAGGTTCTCATGGTGGTGAGAGTGGAGCAGTACTGTCTCTTTGGCGCAATTGGCTACCGCGATAGGCTGTTAACCGAAAGGTTGCAGGTACGAGCCACCCGGGGGAGGTGAGGCGCTTTTTTTTCTTTAGGCTGATAGCTTTGAAGATATGTTCTGATGGTGGTGAGAGTGGAGCAAAACTGTCTCCGTGGCGCAATTGGCTAGCGCGATCGGCTGTTAACCGAAAGGTTGGAGGTACGGGCCCACCTGGTGGTGGTGTGGCGCTTTTTTTTGTTTGGGCTGATAGCTCTGAAGAAATGTTCTGACAATGGTGAGAGTGGAGCACGACTGTCTCCGTGGCGCAATCGGCTATGCGATCGGCTGTTAACTGAAAGGGTGGAGGTTCGAGCCCTCCCGGGAGTGGTGTGCTGCTTTTTATTCTTTGGGCTGATAGCTTTGAAGATATCATCTGGTGGTGGTGAGAGTGGAGCAGGACTGTCTCCGTGGCGCGATTGGCTAGTACCATCGGCTGTTAACCGGAAGGTTGGAGGTACGAGCCCATCCGGTGGTGGTGTGGTGCTTTTTTTCTTTGGGCTGATAGCTTTGAAGATATGTCCTGATGGTGGTGAGAGTGGAGCACGACTGTCTCCGTGGTGCAATTGGCTAGCGCGATCAGCTGTTAAACGAAAGGTTGGAGGTACGAGCCCACCCGGTGGTGGTGCGGCGCTTTTTTTTCGGGCTGATAGCTTTGAAGATATGTTCTGATGGTGGTGAGAGTGGAGCACGACTGTCTCCGTGGCGCAATTGGCTATTCGATCGGCTGTTAACCGAAAGGTTGGAGGTACGAGCCCATTCGGTGGTGGTGCGGCACTTTTTTTTTCTTTGGGCTGATAGCTTTGAAGATATGTTCTGATGGTGGTGAGAGTGGAGCAGTACTGTCTCCGTGGCGCAATTGGCTACCGCGATAGGCTGCTAACCGAAAGGTTGGAGGTACGAGCCCACCCGATGGAGGTGAGGTGCTTTTTTTTCTCTAGGATGATAGCTTTGAAGATATGTTCTGATGGTGATGAGAGTGGAGCACGACTGTCTCTGTGGCGCAATTGGCTAGTGCGATCGGCTGTTAACCGACAGGTTTGAGGTTCTAGCCCACCCAGTGGTGGTGCGGCACTTTTTTTCCTTTGGGCTGATAGCTCTGAAGAAATGTTCTGATGGAGGTGAGAGTGGAGCACGACTGTCTCCGTGGCGCAAGTAGCTAGCGCGATCGGCTGTTAACCGAAAAGATGGAGGCACGAGCCCACCCGGTGGTGGTGCGGCGCTTTTTTTCTTTGGGCTGATAACGTTGAAGATATGTTCTAATGGGGCTGAGAGTGGAGCACGACTGTCTCCGTGGCGCATTCTTCTTCCGGCAGCGCAAGCGAGCGGACGCAGAATCATGTGCTCCGACGGAGCGGTTTTAACGGCCCGCGCCGGCCGTGGAAACAGGATCGATGGCAAAGATGAGAAGGACTACGAGATCTTTCTGCCTACCTTGCCCACCGGCCGTGTTGTACTGAACACGTTGTTTTTGCACAGTGACGTGCGTGAACGTCCCTACAGGGTCGAGGACTTCAGAGATGCCCTGGCGACGGCTGGAGTGCTACCCGACGTCGTCGCTTTAGGTGCGTACCAGATAAACCACGTCTGGGCCGTCTCCCTCACCAGCGGTGAAGCGACGAAGAAACTGGCCGCTATGAAAGAATGGAAGGTGAAGGGTCGTCGTTGCGTAATTATTGACCCCGAAGATCAGCAGGTAAAGCTTCGCCTGCATTGGATGTTGTACGGCGTCCAAGATGAGGACATCAGGAAAGCCTTCGCCGCGTTTGGCAATGTCACTGAAGTGACTCGCGAACGGTGGCGTGTGCAAGGCATGAGAGAGAAAGGCTCGACCACCAGAAGCGTTCTCCTAAAGCTGAAGCCGGGAGTGAAGGTGGATGACCTCCCCCATCAGGTTCGAGTCGCCGGTGAGTTGGCCCTCGTCGTCGTTCCCGGGCGGGCGATGCAGTGTCTGCGTTGCCACGGCACGGGCCACGTGCGCCGAGATTGCAGGGTGCCCCGCTGCTCGAAGTGCCGGCGTTACGGACACGTGGACGCGGACTGCGTCCGCACCTACGCGTCGGCAACCGGGCTCCCTAGGGCTGACGAACATGACGAACTTATGGACGTCGTCGAGGCCGAGGAGGCTGCCCAGGGAACCAACGAGACGAACAAGCAGAGGGGACCACAAGCGTCGTCATCGCCTTCCGGCAGTGAACCTTCGACTGTTGAAGCTCCGGCAGCGGGACCAGCACCCGTAGGAGACACCGGGAAACATGTAGCGGCAACGCCCGTAAAAGTGTCTTGCGACTCCAATGTGGCTACCGAGGCGACGACGAAGGCGACGGTGTGCTCCGCAGCTCGCCAGGCTGGTGAGCTTAAAAGCCTGAACGAGCCGCTGCTCGAGAAGAGCGGCGCCCCTTCATCGAACAGTGTGGCTGCTTCGAAGCGGCCCCACCCCCAGGCGAGCAACAGCGGTGCTGATACGGAGGTGCCCGGTGTCGAGGAACCTCCTGCTAAAACAGCCCAAGGACGGCGGCCTTCCCTTCGGCCGCGCCCGAACCTGACGGCCGACAAGCGAGTCGGCAATGGCGAGAACGTGGGTCAAGGCCCCACCGTTCCGCCGGACGACAATGCCAGCGATGGCGCCGTCTAGCCTTGTGCTAGACGCGAGAGGTAAGCGCCATGCTGCAGGTCTCCCTTCCTTCCGTTAAAATGGCGCCTATAATTCCGTTAAAGGTCGCTACCATCAACGTTAGGGGTCTGGCAACGAAAAGAAAGCAAACCCAGCTTTATAGACTTGTAACGGAACGAGATATAGACGTCCTAGCAGTGCAGGAGACGAAAGTTGACGGTGATGAGGAGACCGGCAGCATGGTGCGACTTTTCGCGTCAAGGTTTTTTGTGGTTGTCAGTCATGCCGTAGGCACATCGGCTGGCTGTATACTTTTTGTAAAGAAGCTTCCGGGGCTGCAAGTTAACGCCCATTTTTCCTGCGCAGCTGGCCGGTGTGCCATGGTTGACTTCTCACTGAATAACGCCGAGTGGCGTAATATGTGCGTGTACGCGCCCAACAGGGTAGAAGACAGGGCCCTTTTCTTTCACGGCCTAGAACAGCAGCTTGTTGAAGGAAAGAAGCTAGTAGTTTTGGGCGATTTTAACTGTGTTCTGAGTGCACATGACAAGACAAGCACTCGAAGTTTCAGAGATAACAGCACGGTCGTGTTGGCACGGATTCTTGAGGGCTGGTGCCTTGAGGATGTAGCAGAGTGTCTCGAGTGTGTGAGTTCGGTTAGGTTCACGCGTTTTGAGGGCCCAAGTCACGCGAGACTCGACCGCATTTACGTATCTGTTGACATTCTTCCGATGTGTTCTAGTTACGATGTTGTCCCGGTGTCATTTTCTGACCACTGTGCAGTCTTGTGCTCGATTGCAACTGTAAAGAAACGCAATGGTTTCTCGTGGGAAACATGGAAATTTAATAGTAAGCTTCTCCAGGACAAAGAATTTACTTTATATGTAAAGGAGGCAATTAGCAAGATAGACGCCAGTAAACACCTTCACATTTGGCAGCAGTGGGAGCTTTGCAAGGAAACTTTGAAATTAAAAGCCATTGATAGGGCCACGTGTATCCGACTTGAGGAGAGAAGAAAAGAGACTGAATTGAAAGCGCTTCTCGAAAAGCTAGTGAAGTATGAAGGTTTAGCCCCCGGTAAATGGATCGAAGACATAAGGAAAATAAAACAAAAGTTAGAACTGCTGGACGAACAGCGTTATCGGGATGCGCTCGTGAGAGCAAGGGCGGAAGATACCGCGGCGGGCGAAGCACCGTCTAGACGCGCGCTTAGACTGGAAAAATCACGCGCCGAAAATAACCACATACGGGAGATAGAGTGGGGCGGTATCTTATCAACCGACACGGACGGTATAGCGACAGCTTTCGCGGAGCATTATCGCAAGCTGTTCGCATTACACGCGACAGACTGTGAAGCCTTCAAGGAAAAATTTTTGACTGTCATGCCCCGTCTCGACGATGACAGAAAAAAGAGTCTGGAAAGTAAGATAACCGTTGCCGAGGTAGAGGAAGCCATAAATAAGTTAAACCCGGGAAAGTCGCCGGGACCGGACGGTTTCACTGCCGCTTTTTACAAAGAGTTTAAAGATGAAATCAGCCCTCTTTTGACTTTCATATATAATAAAGCGTATAAAGTAAATACGTTGCCTCCATCATACAGCTCATCCCATACAGTCCTGATTCCAAAAACAGAGGATGTCCATAAACTGAGATCTGTAACAGCATATCGACCTATAGCTCTGACAAATGTCGAGTACAAAATTTATATGAAAGTATTAGCCCGAAGATTGCAGACGGTTATGAAGGCCATCGTCGGGCCGCACCAAACATGTGGCATCAAAGGTCGCTCGATTGTCCTAAATATCCATAAGGCACGCAGTGTTCTCGAGTGTTGTGATTACTCTGATGAACGAGTCGCCATTTTACAAATAGATTTTGAGAAGGCATTTGACTGTGTGGATCATAGCTTATTGTTTGCTGTTTTGGACCATGCTAATGTTGGTTCTGTTATTTGTGATGGAGTGGCCCTGGCGTACCGAAACTGTACAACAAGATTGATTGTGAATAAGAGCCTTGGGTCCCCCATTAGTGTGCAACGTTCGGTGCGCCAGGGTTGTCCCCTCAGCCCCATGTTATTTTGCTTGTATATTGAAACCCTTTGCTTAGCCATTCTAAATGACACGCGCATAAATGGCTTCCGGCTACAATCTTCAGAAGTCAAGCTGCTTGTTTATGCTGACGATGTGGCCATTTTTTCAACAGACCGAAGTAGTATTAAACAGGCAGCTGACACTGTTCGCGAGTTCAGCCATGTCACAGGAAGCGGCGTCAATTGGTCAAAGAGTCTCGGGCTCTGGCACGGATCCTGGCACACGAAACCTGACCACTTTGCAAATGTGCCCTGGGCGACAGTCCCGGGCAAGTATTTGGGCGTCCCGCTCGATGCGTATCGAGACAGTGCCCAATATTGGCAGAACGAAGTTAAAGATATGCAGGAAAAAGCCGAGAAGTGGAGGGGGGCGAGCCTGTCAATCTTTGCCAGAGCCACCGTCTGCAACCTGTTCTTTATAAGCAAGCTTTGGTACGTGCTGCAGGTGCTGCACTGCTCGCGAACTAATGTGCAGAAGTTAAACCGGATATTCGCTGTCTTTGTATGGGCTTCCCAGTGGGAACGGTGCAGCCGAACCAACTTGTTCAGACGGGTTAAAGACGGGGGCCTAGGCCTCGGTCACCTGTTTTTACGGCAACTTGTGAACAGGTTTTTGTTTTTTAGAGACCTTACTGATCCATTCCTGCGTACCCTGTGTCAACTGCACCTCAGTAGATTTCTCCCTGGATATGTTGTCACTACTGAGGCCTATGCAGGAGGGATTGGTGGGTTCTATCGAGAAGTTGTGTCTAGTATAAGATTCCTTTCTGTGAGATTTTCAAACGAATATCTGTGGAGCGTAAAAAGAAAAGAGCTTTATTTCGCATTGTGTGACATTGTGTTTCCAGTACCGCTTTATCGGGCTATACACAGTGGAGGACCAGGAAGCAATGTTTTAAAAAGGGTTAAAAACATGCATGTACAGCCTGCAAGCAAAACATTCTTCTTTAAGCTGCACTCGGGCACATTGCCAGTGAAAGTGTTCATGGAAGCAAAGGGATGTTTTTCCCCTTGGGGATCCCATTGCATAATTTGCAAGGCACCAGAAACAATTGACCACGTCTTCTTGCATTGTTGGGAGGGCGTGTATTTTTGGGACGTGCTGCAAAGAGCTATTAAGAAAGACCTTCCATTGGACCCGTATGGAATCCGGTTCCTGAATGTTGAAAACGAAGACGGGGTACCATATGATGCAATCATGCTCCTGGGCCTCCACTCTTTGTGGAAAGCGAGAATGGCGGGCTACCATTTCGACAGAGATGCGCGGCCCGCTCGAGCCTATTTTCGTGAGAGCATAGACTGGTTTCTCTCTGTTCAGAAAGCAGTACCCGAGCCACCTGACTGGCTCCCGCGGGTAGAAAATCTCGTGACTCTGCCCGAATTTTAGCGCGACACCAGCAATATGTTGGTGCACTGGTGACACAACCTATGTGCATTGTACATGGCGCGATTTGATTGTCTGTGTCATTTGAGTTACGTGAAAGATTACCAGAATCAGGTAATAAAGAAAAAAAAACTGTCTCCGTGGCGCAATTGGCTAGCGCGAACGGCTGTTAACCGAAAGGTTCGACGTTCGAGCCCACCCGGTGGTGGTGCGGAGCTTTTTTTTCTTTAGGCTGATAGCTTTGAAGCTATGTTCTGATGGTGGTGAGAGTGGAGCTGGACTGTCTCCATGGCGCAAATGGCTAGCGCGATCGGCTGTTACCCGATAGGTTCGAGATTCGAGCCCACCCGGTGGTGGTGCGGCGCTTTTTTATCTTTGGGCTGATAGCTTTGAAGATATGTTCTGATGGTGGTGAAAGTGGGGCACGACTAACTCCGTGGCGCAATTGGCTAGCGCCATCGGCTGTTAACCGAAAGGTTGGAGGTTCGAGCCCACCCGGTGGTGGTGCGGCGCTTGTTTTTCTTGGGGCTGATACCTTTGAAGAAATGTTCTGCCGGTGGTTAGAGTGGAGCACGACTGTCTCCGTGGCACAATTGGCTGTGCGATCGGCTGTTAACGGAAAGGTTGGAGGTTCGAGCCCTCCCGGGATTGGTGTGTTGCTTTTTTTTCTTTGGGCTGATAGCTTTGAAGATATGTTCTGATGGCGGTGAGAGTGGCGCAGGACTGTCTCCGTGGCGCAATTGGCTAGCGCGATCGCCTGTTAATCGAAAGGTTGTAGGTACGAGCCCACCCGGTGGTGGTGCGGCGCTTTTTTTTCTTTGGGTTGATAGCTTTGAAGATATGTTCTGATGGTGGTGAGAATGGGGCACGACTGTCTCCGTGGCGCAATTGGCTAGCGCGATCGGCTGTTAACCGAAAGGTTGGAGGTTTGACCCCACCCGGTGGTGGTGCGGCGCTTTTTTTTTCTTTGGGCTGATAGCTTTGAAGATATGTCCTGATGGTGGTGAGAGTGGAGCACGACTGTCTCCATGGCGCAATTGGCTATTCGATCGGCTGGTAACTGAAAGGTTGGATGTTCGAGCCCTCCCGCGAGTGGTGTGTTACTTTTTTTTCTTTGGGCTGATAGCTTTGAAGATAGGTTCTCATGGTGGTGAGAGTGGAGCAGGGCTGTCTCTGTGGCGCAATTGGCTACCGCGATAGGCTGTTAACCGAAAGGTTCCAGGTACGAGCCACCCGGGGGAGGTGAGGCGCTTTTTTTTCTTTAGGCTGATAGCTTTGAAGTTATGTTCTGATGGTGGTGAGAGCGGAGCACGACTGTCTCCGTGGCGCAATTGGCTAGTGCGATCGGCTGCTAACCGAAAGGTTGGAGGTACGAGCCCACCTGGTGGTGGTGCGACGCTTTTTTTGTTTGAGCTGATAGCTCTGAAGAAATGTTCTGACAATTGTGAAAGCGGAGCACGACTGTCTCCGTGGCGCGATTGGCTATGCGATCGGCTGTTAACTGAAACGTTGGAGGTTCGAGCCCTCCCGGGAGTGGTGTGTTGCTTTTTATTCTTTGGGCTGATAGCTTTGAAGATATGTTCTGGTGGTGGTGAGAGTGGAGCAGGACTGTCTCCATGGCGCAATTGGCTATTCGATCGGCTGGTAACTGAAAGGTTGGATGTTCGAGCCCTCTCGCGAGTGGTGTGTTACTTTTATTTTTTTGGGTTGATAGCTTTGAAGATAGGTTCTCATGGTGGTGAGAGTGGAGCAGGACTGTCTCTGTGGCGCAATTGGCTACCGCGATAGGCTGTTAACCGAAAGGTTGCAGGTACGAGCCACCCGGGGGAGGTGAGGCGCTTTTTTTTCTTTAGGCTGATAGCTTTGAAGTTATGTTCTGATGGTGGTGAGAGTGGAGCACGACTGTCTCCGTGGCGCAATTGGCTAGCGCGATCGGCTGTTAACCAAAAGGTTGGAGGTACGAGCCCACCTGGTGGTGGTGCGACGCTTTTTTTTTGGGCTGATAGCTTTGAAGATATGTTCTGACGATTGTGAAAGTGGAGCACGACTGTCTCCGTGGCGCAATTGGCTATGCGATCGGCTGTTAACTGAAACGTTGGAGATTCGAGCCCTCCCGGGAGTGGTGTGTTGCTTTTTATTCTTTGGGCTGATAGCTTTGAAGATATGTTCTGGTGGTGGTGAGAGTGGAGCAGGACTGTCTCCGTGGCGCAATTGGCTAGTACCATCGGCTGTTAACCGAAAGGTTGGAGGTACGAGCCCATCTGGTTGTGGTGCGGCGCTTTTTTTCTTAGGGCTGATAGCTTTGAAGATATGTCCTGATGGTGGTGAGAGTGGAGCACGACTGTCTCCGTGGTGCAATTGGCTAGCGCGATCGGCTGTTAAACAAAAGGTTGGAGGTACGAGCCCACCCGTAGGTGGTGCGGCGCTTTTTTTCTTTGGGCTGATAGCTTTGAAGATAGGTTCTGATGGTGGTGAGAGTGGAGCACGACTGTTTCCGTGGCGCAATCGGCTAACGGGATCGGCTGTTAACCGAGAGGTTGGAGGTTCGAGCCCACCCGGTGGTGGTGCGGCGCTTTTTTTCCTTTGGGCTGATAGCTCTGAAGAACTGTTCTAACGATGGTGAGAGTGGAGCGCGACTGTCTCCATGCCGCAATTTGCTATGCGATAGGCTGTTAACCTAAAGGTTGGAGGTTCGAGCCCTCCCGGGAGTGGTGGGCACTTTTTTCTCTAGGATGATAGCTTTGAAGATATGTTCTGATGGTGATGAGAGTGGAGCATGACTGTCTCCGTGGCGCAATTGGCATGCGCGATCGGCTGTTAACCGACAGGTTGGAGGTTCGAGCCCACCCAGTGGTGGTGCGGTGCTTTTTTTTTCTTTGGGCTGATAGCTTTGAAGATATGTTCGGATGGTGGTGAGAGTGGAGCACGACTGTCTCCGTGGCGCAATTGGCTATTCGATCGGCTGTTAACTGAAAGGTTGGATGTTCGAGCCCTCCCGGGAGTGGTGTGTTGCTTTTCTTTCTTTGGACTGATAGCTTTGAAGATAGGTTCTCATGGTGGTGAGAGTGGAGCAGTACTGTCTCTTTGGCGCAATTGGCTACCGCGATAGGCTGTTAACCGAAAGGTTGCAGGTACGAGCCACCCGGGGGAGGTGAGGCGCTTTTTTTTCTTTAGGCTGATAGCTTTGAAGTTATGTTCTGATGGTGGTGAGAGTGGAGCACGACTGTCTCCGTGGCGCAATTGGCTAGCGCGATCGGCTGTTAACCAAAAGGTTGGAGGTACGAGCCCACCTGGTGGTGGTGCGACGCTTTTTTTTTGGGCTGATAGCTTTGAAGATATGTTCTGACGATTGTGAAAGTGGAGCACGACTGTCTCCGTGGTGCAATTGGCTAGCGCGATCAGCTGTTAAACGAAAGGTTGGAGGTACGAGCCCACCCGGTAGTGGTGCGGCGCTTTTTTTTCTTTGGGCTGATAGCTTTGAAGATATGTTCTGATGGTGGTGAGAGTGGAGCACGACTGTCTCCGTGGCGCACTTGGCTATTCGATCGGCTGTTAACCGAAAGGTTGGAGGTACGAGCCCATCCGGTGGTGGTGCGGCGCTTTTTTTTCTTTGGGCTGATAGCTTTGAAGATATGTTCTGATGGTGGTGAGAGTGGAGCAGGACTGTCTCCGTGACGCAATTGGCTACCGCGATAGGCTGTTAACCGAAAGGTTGGAGGTACGAGCCCACCCGATGGAGGTGAGGTGCTTTTTTTTCTCTAGAATGATAGCCTTGAAGATATGTTCTGATGGTGATGAGAGTGGAGCACGAGTGTCTCCGTGGCGCAATTGGCTAGCGCGATCGGCTGTTAACCGACAGGTTTGAGGTTCGAGCCCACCCAGTGGTGGTGCGGCACTTTTTTTCCTTTGGGCTGATAGCTCTGAAGAAATGTTCTGACGGTGGTCAGAGTAGAGCACGACTGTCTTCGTGGCGCAATTGGCTATGCGATCGGCTGTTAACTGAAAGGTTGGAGGTTAGAGCCCACCCAGTGGTGGTGCGGCGCTTTTTTTTCTTTGAGCTGATAGCTTTGCAGATTTGTTCTGATGGCGGTGAGAGTGGAGCACGACTGTCTCCGTGGCGCAAGTAGCTAGCGCGATCGGCTGTTAACCGAAAGGTTGGAGGCACGAGCCCACCCGGTGGTGGTGCGGCGCTTTTTTTTCTTTGGGCTGATAACGTTGAAGATATCTTCTAATGGGGCTCAGAGTGGAGCACGACTTCTCCGTGGCGCAATTGGCTAGCGCGATCGGCTGTTACCCGAAAGGTTGGAGGTACGAGCCCACCCGGTGGTGGTGCGGCGCTTTTTTTCTTTGGGCTGATAGCTCTGAAGAAATGTTCTGCCGGTGGTTAGAGTGGAGCACGACTGTCTCCGTGGCGCAATTGGCTATGCGATCGGCTGTTAACGGAAAGGTTGGAGGTTCGAGCCCTCCCGGGAGTGGTGTGTTGCTTTTTTTTCTTTGGGCTGATAGCTTTGAAGATATGTTCTGATGGCGGTGAGAGTGGCGCAGGACTGTCTCCGTGGCGCAATTGGCTAGCGCGATCGGCCGTTAATCGAAAGGTTGGAGGTACGAGCCCACCCGGTGGTGGTGCGGCGCTTTTTTTTTCTTTGGGTTGATAGCTTTGAAGATATGTTCTGATGGTGGTGAGAATGGGGCACGACTGTCTCCGTGGCGCAATTGGCTAGCGCGATCGGCTGTTAAACGAAAGGTTGGAGGTACGAGCCCACCCGATGGTGGTGCGGCGCTTTTTTTTCTATGGGCTGATAGCTTTGAAGATATGTTCTGATGGTGGTGAGAGTGGAGCACGACTGTCTCCGTGGCGCAATTGGCTATTCGATCGGCTGGTAACTGAAAGGTTGGATGTTCGAGCCCTCCCGCGAGTGGTGTGTTACTTTTTTTTCTTTGGGCTGATAGGTTTGAAGATAGGTTCTCATGGTGGTGAGAGTGAAGCAGGACTGTCTCTGTGGCGCAATTGGCCACCGCGATATGCTGTTAACCGAAAGGTTGCAGGTACGAGCCACCCGGGAGAGGTGAGGCGCTTTTTTTCTTTAGGCTGATAGCTTTGAAGTTATGTTCTGATGGTGGTGAGAGTGGAGCACGACTGTCTTCGTGGCGCAATTGGCTAGCGCGATCGGCTGTTAACCGAAAGGTTGGAGGTACTAGCCCACCTGGTGGTGGTGCGACGCTTTTTTTGTTTGGGCTGATAGCTCTGAAGAAATGTTCTGACAATTGTGAGAGTGGAGCACGACTGTCTCCGTGGCGCAATTGGCTATGCGATCGGCTGTTAACTGAAACGTTGGAGGTTCGAGCCCTCCCGGGAGTGGTGTGTTGCTTTTTATTCTTTGGGCTGATAGTTTCAAGATATGTTCTGGTGGTGGTGAGAGTGGAGCAGGACTGTCTCCGTGGCGCAATTGGCTAGTACCATTGGCTGTTAACCGAAAGGTTGGAGGTACGAGCCCATCCGGTTGTGGTGCGGCGCTTTTTTCCTTTGGGCTGATAGCTTTGAAGATATGTCCTGATGGTGGTGAGAGTGGAGCACGACTGTCTCCGTGGTGCAATTGGCTAGCGCGATCGGCTGTTAAACGAAAGGTTGGAGGTACGAGCCCACCCGTAGGTGGTGCGGCGCTTTTTTTCTTTGGGCTGATCGCTTTGAAGATAGGTTCTGATGGTGGTGAGAGTGGAGCACGACTGTCTCCGTGGCGCAATTGGCTATTCGATCGGCTTTTAACTGAAAGGTTGGATGTTCGAGCCCTCCCGGGAGTGGTGTGTTGCTTTTTTTTCTTTGGGCTGATAGCTTCGAAGATAGGTTCTCATGGTGGTGAGAGTGGAGCAGGACTGTCTCCGTGGCGCAATTGGCTACCGCGATAGGCTGTTAACCGAAAGGTTGCAGGTACGAGCCACCCGGGGAGGTCAGGCGCTTTTTTTTAGGCTGATAGCTTTGAAGATATGTTCTGATGGTGGTGAGAGTGGAGCACGACTGTCTCCATGGCGCAATTGGCTAACGCGATTGGCTGTTAACCGAAAGGTTGGAGTTTCGAGCCCACCCGGTGGTGGTGTGGCGCTTTTTTTCCTTTGGGCTGATAGCTTTGAAGATACGTTCTGATGGTGGTGAGAGTGGAGCACGACTGTCTCCGTGGCGCAATTGGCTAGCGGGATCGGCTGTTAACCGAGAGGTTGGAGGTTCGAGCCCACCCGGTGGTGGTGCGGCGCTTTTTTTCCTTTGGGCTGATAGCTCTGAAGAACTGTTCTAACGGTGGTGAGAGTGGAGCGCGACTGTCTCCATTGCGCAATTCGCTATGCGATAGGCTGTTAACCTAAAGGTAGGAGGTTCGAGCCCTCCCGGGAGTGGTGGGCACTTTTTTTCTCTAGGATGATAGCTTTGAAGATATGTTCTGATGGTGACTAGAGTGGAGCATGACTGTCTCCGTGGCGCAATTGGCATGCGCGATCGGCTGTTAACCGACAGGTTGGAGGTTCGAGCCCACCCAGTGGTGGTGCGGTGCTTTTTTTTTCTCTAGGATGATAGCTTTGAAGATTTGTTCTGATGGCGGTGAGAGTGGAGCACGACTGTCTCCGTGGCGCAAGTTGCTATGCGATCGGCTGTTAACCGAAAGGTTGGAGGCACGAGCCCACCCGGTGGTGGTGCGGCGCTTTTTTTTCTTTGGGCTGATAGCTCTGAAGAAACGTTCTGATGCTGGCGAGAGTGGAGCACGACTGTCTCCGTGGCGCAATTGGCTATGCGATCGGCTGTTAACCGAAAGGTTGGAAGTTCGAGCCCTCCCGGGAGTGGTGTGTTGCTTTTTTTTCTTTGGGCTGATAGCTTTGAAGATATGTTCTGATGGTGTTGAGAGTGGAGCAGGACTGTCTCGGTGGCGCAATTGGCTGGCTTGATCTGGTGTTAATTGAAAGGTTGGAGGTTCGAGCCCTCCCACGAGTAGTGTGTTGCTTTTTTTCTTTTGGCTGATAGCTTTGAAGATATGTTCTGTTGGTGGTGAGAGTGGAGCAGGACTATCTCCGTGGCGCAATTGGCTACCGCAATCGGCTGTTAACCGAAAGGTTGGAGGTTCGAGCCCACCCGGTGGTGGTGCGGCGCTTTTTTTCTTTGGGCTGATAGCTTTGAAGGTATGTACTGATGGGGCTGAGAGTGGAGCACGACTGTCTCCGTGGCGCAATTGGCTAGCGCGATCGGCTGTTAACCGAAAGGTTGGAGGTACGAGCCCACCCGGTGGTGCTGCGGCGCTTTTTTTTTTCTTTGGGCTGATAGCTCTGAAGAAATGTTCTGCCGGTGGTTAGAGTAGAGCACGACTGTCTCCGTGGCGCAATTGGCTATGCGATCGGCTGTTAACGGAAAGGTTGGAGGTTCGAGCCCTACCGGGAGTTGTGTGTTGCTTTTTTTTTCTTTGGGCTGATAGCTTTGAAGATATGTTCTGATGGCGGTAAGTGGCGCAGGACTGTCTCCGTGGCGCAATTGGCTTGCGCGATCGGCTGTTAATCGAAAGGTTTGAGGTACGAGCCCACCCGGTGGTGGTGCGGCGCTTTTTTTGTCTGATAGCTTTGAAGATATGTTCTGATGGTGGTGAGAGTGGAGCACGACTGTCTCCGTGGCGCAATTGGCTAGCGCGATCGGCCTTTAACCGAAAGGTTGGAGGTTCGAGCCCACCCGGTGGTGGTGCGGCGCTTTTTTTGTCTGATAGCTTTGAAGATATGTTCTGATGGTGGTGAGAGTGGAGCACGACTGTCTCCGTGGCGCAATTGGCTAGCGCGATCGGCTGTTAACCGAAAGGTTGGAGGTACGAGCCCACCTGGTGGTGGTGCGGCGCTTTTTTTTTGTTTGGGCTGATAGCTCTGAAGAAATGTTTTGACGATGGTGAGAGTGGAGCACGTTGGAGGTTCGAGCCCTCCCGGGAGTGGTGTGTTGCTTTTTATTCTTTGGGCTGATAGCTTTGAAGATATGTTCTGGTGGTGTTGAGAGTGGAGCAGGACTGTCTCCGTGGCGCAATTGGCTGGCGCGATCTGCTGTTAATTGAAAGGTTGGAGGTACGAGCCCACAAGGTGTTGGTGAGGCGCATATTTTTCTTTGGGCTGATAGCTTTGAAGATATGTTCTGATTGTGGGAAGAGTGGAGCACGACTGTCTCCGTGGCGCAATTGGCTAGCGCGATCGGCTGTTAACCGAAAGGTTGGAGGTTCGAGCCCTCCCAGGAGTAGTGTGTTGCTTTTTTTCTTTGGGCTGATAGCTTTGAAGATATGTTCTGTTGGTGGTGAGAGTGGAGCAGGACTATCTCCGTGGCGCAATTGGCTACCGCGATCGGCTGTTAACCGAAAGATTGGAGGTTCGAGCCCACCCGGTGGTGGTGCGACGCTTTTTTTCTTTGGGCTGATAACTTTGAAGGTATGTACTGATGGGGCTGAGAGTGGAGCACGACTGTCTCCGTGGCGCAATTGGCTAGCGCGATCGGCTGTTAACCGAAAGGTTGGAGGTACGAGCCCACCCTGTGGGGGTGCGGCGCTTTTTTTTCTTTGGGCTGATAGCTTTGACGATATGTTCTGATGGTGGTGAGAGTGGAGCACGACTGTCTCCGTGGCGCAATTGGCTAGCGCGATCGGCCTTTAACCGAAAGGTTGGAGGTTCGAGCCCACCCGGTGGTGGTGCGGCGCTTTTTTTTTGTCTGATAGCTTTGAAGATATGTTCTGATGGTGGTGAGAGTGGAGCACGACTGTCTCCGTGGCGCAATTGGCTAGCGCGATCGGCTGTTAACCGAAAGGTTGGAGGTACGAGCCCACCTGGTGGTGGTGCGGCGCTTTTTTTTGTTTGGGCTGATAGCTCTGAAAAAATGTTTTGACGATGGTGAGAGTGGAGCACGTTGGAGGTGCGAGCCCTCCCGGGAGTGGTGTGTTTCTTTTTATTCTTTGGGCTGATAGCTTTGGAGATATGTTCTGGTGGGGGTGAGAGTGGAGCAGGACTGTCTCCGTGGCGCAATTGGCTAGTACCATCGGCTGTTAACCGAAAGGTTGGAGGTACGAGCACAAAAAAACCAACTAGACCAACTAGACCCAACGCAAGTTTTACTGGAGGTACGAGCCCATCCGGTGGTGGTGCGGCGCTTTTTTTCTTTGGGCAGATAGCTTTGAAGATATGTCCTGATGGTGGTGAGAGTGGAGCACGACTGTCTTCGTGGTGCAATTGGCTAGCGCGATCGGCTGTTAAACGAAAGGTTGGATGTACGAGCCCACCCGGTGGTGGTGCGGCGCTTTTTTTTCTTTGGGCTGATAGCTTTGAAGATATGTTCTGATGGCGGTGAGAGTGGAGCAGGACTGTCTCTGTGGCGCAATTGGCTACCGCGATAGGCTGTTAACCGAAAGGTTGGAGGTACGAGCCCACCTGGTGGTGGTGCGACGCTTTTTTTGTTTGAGCTGATAGCTCTGAAGAAATGTTCTGACAATTGTGAAAGCGGAGCACGACTGTCTCCGTGGCGCGATTGGCTATGCGATCGGCTGTTAACTGAAACGTTGGAGGTTCGAGCCCTCCCGGGAGTGGTGTGTTGCTTTTTATTCTTTGGGCTGATAGCTTTGAAGATATGTTCTGGTGGTGGTGAGAGTGGAGCAGGACTGTCTCCATGGCGCAATTGGCTATTCGATCGGCTGGTAACTGAAAGGTTGGATGTTCGAGCCCTCTCGCGAGTGGTGTGTTACTTTTATTTTTTTGGGTTGATAGCTTTGAAGATAGGTTCTCATGGTGGTGAGAGTGGAGCAGGACTGTCTCTGTGGCGCAATTGGCTACCGCGATAGGCTGTTAACCGAAAGGTTGCAGGTACGAGCCACCCGGGGGAGGTGAGGCGCTTTTTTTTCTTTAGGCTGATAGCTTTGAAGTTATGTTCTGATGGTGGTGAGAGTGGAGCACGACTGTCTCCGTGGCGCAATTGGCTAGCGCGATCGGCTGTTAACCAAAAGGTTGGAGGTACGAGCCCACCTGGTGGTGGTGCGACGCTTTTTTTTGGGCTGATAGCTTTGAAGATATGTTCTGACGATTGTGAAAGTGGAGCACGACTGTCTCCGTGGCGCAATTGGCTATGCGATCGGCTGTTAACTGAAACGTTGGAGATTCGAGCCCTCCCGGGAGTGGTGTGTTGCTTTTTATTCTTTGGGCTGATAGCTTTGAAGATATGTTCTGGTGGTGGTGAGAGTGGAGCAGGACTGTCTCCGTGGCGCAATTGGCTAGTACCATCGGCTGTTAACCGAAAGGTTGGAGGTACGAGCCCATCTGGTTGTGGTGCGGCGCTTTTTTTCTTAGGGCTGATAGCTTTGAAGATATGTCCTGATGGTGGTGAGAGTGGAGCACGACTGTCTCCGTGGTGCAATTGGCTAGCGCGATCGGCTGTTAAACAAAAGGTTGGAGGTACGAGCCCACCCGTAGGTGGTGCGGCGCTTTTTTTCTTTGGGCTGATAGCTTTGAAGATAGGTTCTGATGGTGGTGAGAGTGGAGCACGACTGTTTCCGTGGCGCAATCGGCTAACGGGATCGGCTGTTAACCGAGAGGTTGGAGGTTCGAGCCCACCCGGTGGTGGTGCGGCGCTTTTTTTCCTTTGGGCTGATAGCTCTGAAGAACTGTTCTAACGATGGTGAGAGTGGAGCGCGACTGTCTCCATGCCGCAATTTGCTATGCGATAGGCTGTTAACCTAAAGGTTGGAGGTTCGAGCCCTCCCGGGAGTGGTGGGCACTTTTTTCTCTAGGATGATAGCTTTGAAGATATGTTCTGATGGTGATGAGAGTGGAGCATGACTGTCTCCGTGGCGCAATTGGCATGCGCGATCGGCTGTTAACCGACAGGTTGGAGGTTCGAGCCCACCCAGTGGTGGTGCGGTGCTTTTTTTTTCTTTGGGCTGATAGCTTTGAAGATATGTTCGGATGGTGGTGAGAGTGGAGCACGACTGTCTCCGTGGCGCAATTGGCTATTCGATCGGCTGTTAACTGAAAGGTTGGATGTTCGAGCCCTCCCGGGAGTGGTGTGTTGCTTTTCTTTCTTTGGACTGATAGCTTTGAAGATAGGTTCTCATGGTGGTGAGAGTGGAGCAGTACTGTCTCTTTGGCGCAATTGGCTACCGCGATAGGCTGTTAACCGAAAGGTTGCAGGTACGAGCCACCCGGGGGAGGTGAGGCGCTTTTTTTTCTTTAGGCTGATAGCTTTGAAGTTATGTTCTGATGGTGGTGAGAGTGGAGCACGACTGTCTCCGTGGCGCAATTGGCTAGCGCGATCGGCTGTTAACCAAAAGGTTGGAGGTACGAGCCCACCTGGTGGTGGTGCGACGCTTTTTTTTTGGGCTGATAGCTTTGAAGATATGTTCTGACGATTGTGAAAGTGGAGCACGACTGTCTCCGTGGTGCAATTGGCTAGCGCGATCAGCTGTTAAACGAAAGGTTGGAGGTACGAGCCCACCCGGTAGTGGTGCGGCGCTTTTTTTTCTTTGGGCTGATAGCTTTGAAGATATGTTCTGATGGTGGTGAGAGTGGAGCACGACTGTCTCCTTGGCGCACTTGGCTATTCGATCGGCTGTTAACCGAAAGGTTGGAGGTACGAGCCCATCCGGTGGTGGTGCGGCGCTTTTTTTTCTTTGGGCTGATAGCTTTGAAGATATGTTCTGATGGTGGTGAGAGTGGAGCAGGACTGTCTCCGTGACGCAATTGGCTACCGCGATAGGCTGTTAACCGAAAGGTTGGAGGTACGAGCCCACCCGATGGAGGTGAGGTGCTTTTTTTTCTCTAGGATGATAGCCTTGAAGATATGTTCTGATGGTGATGAGAGTGGAGCACGAGTGTCTCCGTGGCGCAATTGGCTAGCGCGATCGGCTGTTAACCGACAGGTTTGAGGTTCGAGCCCACCCAGTGGTGGTGCGGCACTTTTTTTCCTTTGGGCTGATAGCTCTGAAGAAATGTTCTGACGGTGGTGAGAGTAGAGCACGACTGTCTTCGTGGCGCAATTGGCTATGCGATCGGCTGTTAACTGAAAGGTTGGAGGTTAGAGCCCACCCAGTGGTGGTGCGGCGCTTTTTTTTCTTTGAGCTGATAGCTTTGCAGATTTGTTCTGATGGCGGTGAGAGTGGAGCACGACTGTCTCCGTGGCGCAAGTAGCTAGCGCGATCGGCTGTTAACCGAAAGGTTGGAGGCACGAGCCCACCCGGTGGTGGTGCGGCGCTTTTTTTTCTTTGGGCTGATAACGTTGAAGATATCTTCTAATGGGGCTGAGAGTGGAGCACGACTTCTCCGTGGCGCAATTGGCTAGCGCGATCGGCTGTTACCCGAAAGGTTGGAGGTACGAGCCCACGCGGTGGTGGTGCGGTGCTTTTTTTTCTTTGGGCTGATAGCTTTGAAGACATGTTGTGATGGTGGTGAGAGTGGAGCACGACTGTCTCCGTGGCACAATTGGCTAGCGCGATGGGCTGTTAACTGAAAGTTTGGAGGTTCGAGCCCTCCCAGAGTGGTGTGTTGCTTTTTTTTCTTTGGGCTGATAGCTTTGAAGATATGTTCTGATAGCGGTGAGAGTGGAAAAGGACTGTCTCCATGGCGCTATTGGCTAGCGCGATTGGCTGTTAACCGAAACGTTGGAGGTTCGAGCCCACCCGATGGTGGTGCGGCGCATTTTTTTCTTTAGGCTGATAGCTTTGGAGATATGTTCTGTTGGTGGTGAGAAAGGAGCACGACTCTCTCCGTGGCGCAATTTGCTAGCGCGATCGGCTGTTAACCAAAAGGTTGGAGGTTCGAGCCCACCCGGTGGTGGTGCGGCGCTTTTTTTTCTTTGGGCTGATAGGTCTGAAGAAATGTTCTGACGGTAGTGAGAGTGGAGCATGACTGTCTCCGTGGCGCAATTGGCTAGCGCGATGGGCTGTTAACCGAAAGGTTGGAGGTTCGAGCCCACCCGATGATGGTGCGGCGCTTTTTTTTCTTTGGGCTGATAGCATTGAAGATATGTTCTGATGGTGGTGAGAGTGGAGCAGGCCTGTCTCCGTGGCGCAATCGGCTAGCGCGATCGGCTGTTAACCGAAATGTTGGAGGTTCGAGCCCACCCGGTGGTCGTGCGGCGCTTTTTTTTCTTTGGGCTGATAGCTTTGAAGATATGTTCTGATGGTGGTGAGAGTGGAGCAGGACTGCCTCCGTGGCGCAGTGGGCTAGCGCGATCGGCTGTTAACCGAAAAGTTGGAAGTTCGAGCCCTCCCTGGAGTGGTGTGTTGCTTTTTTCTTTGCGCTGATAGCTTTGAAGATATGTTCTGATGGTCGTGAGAGTGGAGCAAGACTGTCTCTGCAGCGTAATTGACTAGCTGAATCGGCTGTTAACCAAAAGGTTGGAGTTTCAAGCCCTCCCGGGATTGGTGTGTTGCTTTTTTCTTTGCGCTGAGAGCTTTGAAGATATGTTCTGATGGTGGTGAATGTGGAGCACGACTGTCTCCGTGGCGCAATTGGCTAGCGCGATCGGCTGTTAACGGAAAGGTTGGTGTTTCGAGCCCACCCGGTGGTAGTGCGGCGCTATTTTTTCTTTGGGCTGATAGCTTTGAAGATATGTTCTGATGGTGGCGAGAATGGAGCAGGACTGTCTCCGTGCCGCAAATGGCTAGCGAGATCGGCTGTTAACCGAAAAATTGGAGGTACGAGCCCACCTGGTGGTGGTGCGGCGCTTTTTTTTTGTTTGGGCTGATAGCTCTGAAGAAATGTTCTGACGATGGTGAGAGTGGAGAACGACTGTCTCCGTGGCGCAATTGGCAATGCGATCGGCTGTTAACCGAAAGGTTGGAGGTACGAGCCCACCTGGTGGTGGTGTGGCGGTTTTTTTTGTTTGGGCTGATAGCTCTGAAGAAATGTTCTGACGGTGGTGAGAGTGGAACACGACTGTGTTCGTGGCGCAATTGGCTACGCGATCGGCTGTTAACTGAAAGGGTGGAGGTTCAAGCCCACCCAGTGGTGGTGCGGCGCTTTTTTTCTTTGAGCTGATAGCTTTGAAGATTTGTTCTGATGGCGGTGAGAGTGGAGCACGTCTGTCTCCGTGGCGCAAGTGGCTAGCGCGATCGGCTGTTAACCGAAAGGTTGGAGGCACGAGCCCACCCGGTCGTGGTGCGGAGCTTTTTTTCTTTGGGCTGATAGCTCTGAAGAAATGTTCTGCCGGTGGTTAGAGTGGAGCACGACTGTCTCCGTGGCGCAATTGGCTATGCGATCGGCTGTTAACGGAAAGGTTGGAGGTTCGAGCCCTACCGGGAGTGGTGTGTTTCTATTTTTCTTTAGGCTGATAGCTTTGAAGATATGTTCTGATGGCGGTGAGTGGCGCAGGACTGTCTCTGTGGCGGAATTGGCTAGCGCGATCGGCTGTTAATCGAAAGGTTGGAGGTAGGAGCCCACCCGGTGGTGGTGCGGCGCTTTTTTTTTTTGCTTTGGGCTGATAGCTTTGAAGATATGTTCTGATGGTGTTGAGAGTGGAGCATGACTGTCTCCGTGGCGCAATTGGCTACCGCGATCAGCCTTTAACTGAAAGGTTGGAGGTTCGAGCCCACGCGGTGGTGGTGCGGCGCTTTTTTTTCTTTTGGCTGATAGCTTTGAAGATATGTTCTGATGGTGGTGAGAGTGGAGCACGACTCTCACCGTGGCGCAATTGGCTAGCGCGATCGGCTGTTAACCAAAAGGTTGGAGGTACGAGCACACCTGGTGGTGGTGCCGCGCTTTTTTTGTTTGGGCTGATAGCTCTGAAGAAATGTTCTGACGATGGTGAGAGTGGAGCACGACTGTCTCCGTGGCGCAAATGGCTATGCGATCGGCTGCTAACTGAAACGTTGGAGGTTCGAGCCCTCCCGGGAGTGATGTGTTGCTTTTTATTCTTTGGGCTGATAGCTTTGAAGATATGTTCTGAATGTGGTGAGAGTGGAGCAGGACTGTCTCCGTGGCGCAATTGGCTAGCGCGATCGGCTGTTAACCGAAAGGTTGGAGGTACGAGTCCACCCGGTGGTGGTGCGGCGCTTTTATTTCTTTGGGCTGATAGCTTTGAAGATATGTTCTGATGGTGGTGAGAGTGGAGCATGACTGTCTCCGTGGCGCAATAGGCTAGCGCAATTGGCTGTTAACCGAAAGGTTGGAGGTTCGAGCCCACCCGGTGGTTGTGCGGCGCTTTTTTCCTTTGGGCTGATAGCTTTGAAGATACGTTCTGATGGTGTTGAGAGTGGAGCACGACTGTCTCCGTGGCGCAATTGGCTATGCGATCGGCTGTTAACTGAAAGGTTGGAGGTTCGAGCCCTGCCGCGAGTAGTGTGTGGCTTTTTTTCTTTGGGCTGATAGATTTGAAGATATGTTCTGATGGGGCTGAGAGTGGAGCACGACTGTCTCCGTGGCGCAATTGGCTAGCGCGATTGGCTGTTAATCGAAAGGTTGGAGGTAGGAGCCCACCCGGTGGTGGTGCGGCGCTTTTTTTTTTGCTTTGGGCTGATAGCTTTGAAGATATGTTCTGATGGTGGTGAGAGTGGAGCACGACTGTCTCCGTGGCGCAATTGGCTAGCGCGATCAGCCTTTAACCGAAAGGTTGGAGGTTCGAGCCCACCCTGTGGTGGTGCGGCGCTTTTTTTCTTTTGGCTGATAGCTTTGAAAATATGTTCTGATGGTGGTGAAAGTGGAGCACTACTCTCACCGTGGCGCAATTGGCTAGCGCAATCGGCGTTAACCAAAAGGTTGGAGGTACGAGCACACCTGGTGGTGGTGCGGCGCTTTTTTTGTTTGAGCTGATAGCTCTGAAGAAATGTTCTGACGATGGTGAGAGTGGAGCACGACTGTCTGCGTGGCGCAAAATGGCTATGCGATCGGCTGTTAACTGAAACGTTGGAGGTTCGAGCCCTCCCGGGAGTGATGTGTTGCTTTTTATTCTTTGGGCTGATATCTTTGAAGATATGTTCTGATGGTGGTGAGAGTGGAGCAGGACTGTCTCCGTGGCGCAATTGGCTAGGCGATCGGCTGTTAACCGAGAGGTTGGAGGTACGAGCCCACCCGGTGGTGGTGCGGCGCTTTTTTACTTTGGGCTGATAGCTTTGAAGATATGTTCTGATGGTGGTGAGAGTGGAGCACGACTGTCTCCGTGGCGCAATTGGCTAGTGCAATTGGCTGTTAACCGAAAGGTTGGAGGTTCGAGCCCACCCGGTGGTGGTGCGGCGCTTTTTTTTCTTTCGGCTGATAGCTCTGAAGAAATGTTCTGACGCTGGTGAGAGTGGAGCACGACTGTCTCCGTGGCGCAATTGGCTATGCGATCGGCTGTTAACCGAAAGGTTGGAGGTTTGAGCCCTCCCGGGAGTGGTGTGTTGCTTTTTTTCTTTGGGCTGATAGCCTTGAAGATATGTTCTGTTGGTGTTGAGATGGAGCAGGACTGTCTCCGTGGCGCAATTGGCTGGCGCGATCGGCTGTTAACCGAAAGGTTGGAGGTTGGAGCCCACATGGTGAGGGTGCGGCGCATTTTTTTCTTTGGGCTGATAGCTTTGAAGATATGTTCTGATGGTGGTGAGAGTGGAGCACGACTGTCTCCGTGGCGCAATTGGCTAGTGCAATTGGCTGTTAACCGAAAGGTTGGAGGTTCGAGCCCACCCGGTGGTGGTGCGGCGCTTTTTTTTCTTTCGGCTGATAGCTCTGAAGAAATGTTCTGACGCTGGTGAGAGTGGAGCACGACTGTCTCCGTGGCGCAATTGGCTATGCGATCGGCTGTTAACCGAAAGGTTGGAGGTTTGAGCCCTCCCGGGAGTGGTGTGTTGCTTTTTTTCTTTGGGCTGATAGCTTTGAAGATATGTTCTGTTGGTGTTGAGATGGAGCAGGACTGTCTCCGTGGCGCAATTGGCTGGCGCGATCGGCTGTTAACCGAAAGGTTGGAGGTTGGAGCCCACATGGTGAGGGTGCGGCGCATTTTTTTCTTTGGGCTGATAGCTTTGAAGATATGTTCTGATGGTGGTGAGAGTGGAGCACGACTGTCTCCGTGGCGTAATTGGCTAGCGCGATCGGCTGTTAACCGAAAGGTTGGAGGTATGAACACACCCGGTGGAGGTGCGGCGCTTCTTTTTCTTTGGGCTGATAGCTTTGAAGATATGTTCTGACGGTTGTGAGAGTGGAGCACGACTGTCTCCATGGCGCATTTGGCTATGCGATCAGCTGTTAACTGAAAGGTTGGAGGTTCGAGCCCTCCCGCGAGTAGTGTGTTGCTTTTTTTTTCTTTGGGCTGATAGCTTTGAAGATATGTTCTGTTGGTGGTGAGAGTGGAGCAGGACTATCTCCGTGGCGCAATTGGCTACCGCGATCGGCTGTTAACCGAAAAGTTGGAGGTTCGAGCGCACCCGGTGGTGGTGCGGCACTTTTTTTCTTTGGGCTGATAACTTTGAAGATATGTTCTGATGGGGCTGAGAGTGGAGCACGACTGTCTCCTTGGCGCAATTGGCTAGCGCGATTGGCTGTTAACTGAAAGGTTGGAGGTACGAGCCCACCCGGTGGTGGTGCGGAGCTTTTCTTCTTTGGGCTGATAGCTCTGAAGAAATGTTCTGCCGGTGGTTAGATTGGAGCACGACTGTCTCCGTGGCGCAATTGGCTATGCGATCGGCTGTTAACGGAAAGGTTGGAGGTTCGAGCCCTACCGGGAGTGGTGTGTTGCTATTTTTCTTTGGGCTGATAGCTTTGAAGATATGTTCTGATGGCGGTGAGTGGCGCAGGACTGTCTCTGTGGCGGAATGGGCTAGCGCGATCGGCTGTTAATCGAAAGGTTGGAGGTAGGAGCCCACCCGGTGGTGGTGCGGCGCTTTTTTTTTTTGCTTTGGGCTGATAGCTTTGAAGATATGTTCTGATGGTGGTGAGAGTGGAGCACGACTGTCTCCGTGGCGCAATTGGCTAGCGCGATCAGCCTTTAACCGAAAGGTTTGAGGTTCGAGCCCACCCGGTGGTGGTGCGGCGCTTTTTTTTTCTTTTGGCTGATAGCTTTGAAGATATGTTCTGATGGTGGTGACAGTGGAGCACGACTCTCACCGTGGCGCAATTGGCTAGCGCGATCGGCTGTTAACCAAAAGGTTGGAGGTACGAGCACACCTGGTGGTGGTGCGGCGCTTTTTTTTTGTTTGGGCTGATAGCTCTGAAGAAATGTTCTGACGATGGTGAGAGTGGAGCACGACTGTCTCCGTGGCGCAATTGGCTATGCGATCGGCTGTTAACTGAAACGTTGGAGGTTCGAGCCCTCCCGGGAGTGATGTGTTGCTTTTTATTCTTTGGGCTGATAGCTTTGAAGATATGTTCTGATGGTGGTGAGAGTGGAGCAGGACTGTCTCCGTGGCGCAATTGGCTAGCGCGATCGGCTGTTAACCGAAAGGTTGGAGGTACGAGCCCACTCGGTGGTGGTGCGGCGCTTTTTTTTCTTTGGGCTGATAGCTTTGAACATATGTTCTGATGGTGGTGAGAGTGGAGCACGACTGTCTCCGTGGCGCAATTGGCTATTGGATCGGCTGTTAACTGAATGGTTGGATGTTCGAGCCCTCCCGGGATGGGTGTGTTGGTTTTTTTTCTTTGGGCTGATAGCTTTGAAGATATGTTCTGATGGTGGTGAAAGTGGAGCAGGACTGTCTCCGTGGCGCAATTGGCTACAGCGATAGGCTGTTAACCGAAAGGTTCGAGGTTCGAGCCCACCCTGTGGTGGTGCGGCGCTTTTTTTTCTTTTGGCTGATAGCTTTGAAGATATGTTCTGATGGTGGTGGGAGTGGAGCACGACTCTCACCGTGGCGCAATTGGCTAGCGCGATCGGCTGTTAACCAAAAGGTTGGAGGTACGAGCACACCTGGTGGTGGTGCGGCGCTTTTTTTGTTTTGGCTGATAGCTCTGAAGAAATGTTCTGACGATGGTGAGAGTGGAGCACGACTGTCTCCGTGGCGCAAATGGCTATGCGATCGGCTGTTAACTGAAACGTTGGAGGTTCGAGCCCTCCCTGGAGTGATGTGTTGCTTTTTATTCTTTGGGCTGATAGCTTTGAAGATATGTTCTGATGGTGGTGAGAGTGGAGCACGACTGTCTCCGTGGCGCAATTGGCTATTGGATCGGCTGTTAACTGAATAGTTGGATGTTCGAGCCCTCCCGGGATTGGTGTGTTGCTTTTTTTTCTTTGGGCTGATAGCTTTGAAGATATGTTCTGATGGTGGTGAGAGTGGAGCAGGACTGTCTCCGTGGCGCAATTGGCTACCGCGATAGGCTGTTAACCGAAAGGTTGGAGGTTCGAGCCCACCCTGTGGTGGTGCGGCGCTTTTTTTTCTTTTGGCTGATAGCTTTGAAGATACGTTCTGATGGTGTTGAGAGTGGAGCACGACTGTCTCCGTGGCGCAATTGGCTATGCGATCGGCTGTTAACTGAAACGGTGGAGGTTCGAGCCCTCCCGGGAGTGGTGTGTTGCTTTTTTTCTTTGGGCTGATAGCTTTGAAGATATGTTCTCATGGTGGTGAGAGTGGAGCACGACTGTCTCTGTGGCGTAATTGGCTAGCGCGATCGGCTGTTAACCGAAAGGTTGGAGGTACGAGCCCACCCGGTGGAGGTGCGGCGCTTCTTTTTCTTTGGGCTGATAGCTTTGAAGATATGTTCTGACGGTTGTGAGAGTGGAGCACGACTGTCTCCATGGCGCAATTGGCTATGCGATCAGCTGTTAACTGAAAGGTTGGAGGTTCGAGCCCTCCCCGTGGTGGTGCGGCACTTTTTTTCTTTGGGCTGATAACTTTGAAGATATGTTCTGATGGGGCTGAGAGTGGAGCACGACTGTCTCCGTGGCGCAATTGGCTAGCGCGATTGGCTGTTAATCGAAAGGTTGGAGGTAGGAGCCCACCCGGTGGTGGTGCGGCGCTTTTTTTTTGCTTTGGGCTGATAGCTTTGAAGATATGTTCTGATGGTGGTGAGAGTGGAGCACGACTGTCTCCGTGGCGCAATTGGCTAGCGCGATCAGCCTTTAACCGAAAGGTTGGAGGTTCGAGCCCACCCTGTGGTGGTGCGGCGCTTTTTTTCTTTTGGCTGATAGCTTTGAAAATATGTTCTGATGGTGGTGAAAGTGGAGCACTACTCTCACCGTGGCGCAATTGGCTAGCGCAATCGGCGTTAACCAAAAGGTTGGAGGTACGAGCACACCTGGTGGTGGTGCGGCGCTTTTTTTGTTTGAGCTGATAGCTCTGAAGAAATGTTCTGACGATGGTGAGAGTGGAGCACGACTGTCTGCGTGGCGCAAAATGGCTATGCGATCGGCTGTTAACTGAAACGTTGGAGGTTCGAGCCCTCCCGGGAGTGATGTGTTGCTTTTTATTCTTTGGGCTGATATCTTTGAAGATATGTTCTGATGGTGGTGAGAGTGGAGCAGGACTGTCTCCGTGGCGCAATTGGCTAGGCGATCGGCTGTTAACCGAAAGGTTGGAGGTACGAGCCCACCCGGTGGTGGTGCGGCGCTTTTTTTCTTTGGGCTGATAGCTTTGAAGATATGTCCTGATGGTGGTGAGAGTGGAGCACGACTGTCTCCGTGGCGCAATTGGCTAGTGCAATTGGCTGTTAACCGAAAGGTTGGAGGTTCGAGCCCACCCGGTGGTGGTGCGGCGCTTTTTTTTCTTTCGGCTGATAGCTCTGAAGAAATGTTCTGACGCTGGTGAGAGTGGAGCACGACTGTCTCCGTGGCGCAATTGGCTATGCGATCGGCTGTTAACCGAAAGGTTGGAGGTTTGAGCCCTCCCGGGAGTGGTGTGTTGCTTTTTTTCTTTGGGCTGATAGCTTTGAAGATATGTTCTGTTGGTGTTGAGATGGAGCAGGACTGTCTCCGTGGCGCAATTGGCTGGCGCGATCGGCTGTTAACCGAAAGGTTGGAGGTTGGAGCCCACATGGTGAGGGTGCGGCGCATTTTTTTCTTTGGGCTGATAGCTTTGAAGATATGTTCTGATGGTGGTGAGAGTGGAGCGCGACTGTCTCCGTGGCGTAATTGGCTAGCGCGATCGGCTGTTAACCGAAAGGTTGGAGGTATGAACACACCCGGTGGAGGTGCGGCGCTTCTTTTTCTTTGGGCTGATAGCTTTGAAGATATGTTCTGACGGTTGTGAGAGTGGAGCACGACTGTCTCCATGGCGCATTTGGCTATGCGATCAGCTGTTAACTGAAAGGTTGGAGGTTCGAGCCCTCCCGCGAGTAGTGTGTTGCTTTTTTTTTCTTTGGGCTGATAGCTTTGAAGATATGTTCTGTTGGTGGTGAGAGTGGAGCAGGACTATCTCCGTGGCGCAATTGGCTAGCGCGATTGGCTGTTAACTGAAAGGTTGGAGGTACGAGCCCACCCGGTGGTGGTGCGGAGCTTTTCTTCTTTGGGCTGATAGCTTTGAAGATATGTTCTGATGGTGGTGAGAGTGGAGCACGACTGTCTCCGTGGCGCAATTGGCTAGCGCGATCAGCCTTTAACCGAAAGGTTTGAGGTTCGAGCCCACCCGGTGGTGGTGCGGCGCTTTTTTTTTCTTTTGGCTGATAGCTTTGAAGATATGTTCTGATGGTGGTGACAGTGGAGCACGACTCTCACCGTGGCGCAATTGGCTAGCGCGATCGGCTGTTAACCAAAAGGTTGGAGGTACGAGCACACCTGGTGGTGGTGCGGCGCTTTTTTTTTGTTTGGGCTGATAGCTCTGAAGAAATGTTCTGACGATGGTGAGAGTGGAGCACGACTGTCTCCGTGGCGCAATTGGCTATGCGATCGGCTGTTAACTGAAACGTTGGAGGTTCGAGCCCTCCCGGGAGTGATGTGTTGCTTTTTATTCTTTGGGCTGATAGCTTTGAAGATATGTTCTGATGGTGGTGAGAGTGGAGCAGGACTGTCTCCGTGGCGCAATTGGCTAGCGCGATCGGCTGTTAACCGAAAGGTTGGAGGTACGAGCCCACTCGGTGGTGGTGCGGCGCTTTTTTTTCTTTGGGCTGATAGCTTTGAAGATATGTTCTGATGGTGGTGAGAGTGGAGCACGACTGTCTCCGTGGCGCAATTGGCTATTGGATCGGCTGTTAACTGAATGGTTGGATGTTCGAGCCCTCCCGGGATGGGTGTGTTGGTTTTTTTTCTTTGGGCTGATAGCTTTGAAGATATGTTCTGATGGTGGTGAAAGTGGAGCAGGACTGTCTCCGTGGCGCAATTGGCTACAGCGATAGGCTGTTAACCGAAAGGTTCGAGGTTCGAGCCCACCCTGTGGTGGTGCGGCGCTTTTTTTTCTTTTGGCTGATAGCTTTGAAGATATGTTCTGATGGTGGTGGGAGTGGAGCACGACTCTCACCGTGGCGCAATTGGCTAGCGCGATCGGCTGTTAACCAAAAGGTTGGAGGTACGAGCACACCTGGTGGTGGTGCGGCGCTTTTTTTGTTTTGGCTGATAGCTCTGAAGAAATGTTCTGACGATGGTGAGAGTGGAGCACGACTGTCTCCGTGGCGCAAATGGCTATGCGATCGGCTGTTAACTGAAACGTTGGAGGTTCGAGCCCTCCCTGGAGTGATGTGTTGCTTTTTATTCTTTGGGCTGATAGCTTTGAAGATATGTTCTGATGGTGGTGAGAGTGGAGCACGACTGTCTCCGTGGCGCAATTGGCTATTGGATCGGCTGTTAACTGAATAGTTGGATGTTCGAGCCCTCCCGGGATTGGTGTGTTGCTTTTTTTTCTTTGGGCTGATAGCTTTGAAGATATGTTCTGATGGTGGTGAGAGTGGAGCAGGACTGTCTCCGTGGCGCAATTGGCTACCGCGATAGGCTGTTAACCGAAAGGTTGGAGGTTCGAGCCCACCCTGTGGTGGTGCGGCGCTTTTTTTTCTTTTGGCTGATAGCTTTGAAGATATGTTCTGATGGTGGTGAGAGTGGAGCACGACTCTCACCGTGGCGCAATTGGCTAGCGCGATCGACTGTTAACCGAAAGGTTGGAGGTACGAGCCCACCCGGTGGTGGTGCGGCGCTTTTTTTTCTTTGGGCTGATAGCTTTGAAGATATGTTCTGATGGTAATGAGAGTGGAGCACGACTGTCTCCGTGGTGCAATTGGATAGCGCGATCGGCTGTTAACCGACAAGTTGGAGGTTCGAGCCCACCCAGTGGTGGTCCGGCGCTTTTTTTCCTTTGAGCTGATAGCTCTGAAGAAATGTTCTGACGGTGGTGAGAGTGGAACACGACTGTCTTCGTGGCGCGATTGGCTATGCGATCGGCTGTTAACTGAAAGGTTGGAGGTTCAAGCCCACCCAGTGGTGGTGCGGCGCTTTTTTTTCTTTGAGCTGATAGCTTTGAAGATTTGTTCTGATGGCGGTGAGAGTGGAGCACGACTGTCTCCGTGGCGCAAGTGGCTAGCGCGATCGGCTGTTAACCGAAAGGTTGGAGGCACGAGCCCACCCGGTGGTGGTGCGGAGCTTTTTTTTCTTTCGGCTGATAGCTCTGAAGAAATGTTCTGACGCTGGTGAGAGTGGGGCACGACTGTCTCCGTGGCGCAATTGGCTATGCGATCGGCTGTTAACCGAAAGGTTGGAGGTTCGAGCTCTCCCGGGAGTGGTGTGTTGCTTTTTTTTCTTTGGGTTAATAGCTTTGAAGATATGTTCTGTTGGTGTTGAGAGTGGAGCAGGACTGTCTCCGTGGCGCAATTGGCTGGCGCGATCGGCTCTTAACCGAAAGGTTGGAGGTTGGAGCCCACATGGTGAGGGTGCGGCGCATTTTTTTCTTTGGGCTGATAGCTTTGAAGATATGTTCTGATGGTGGTGAGAGTGGAGCACGACTGTCTCCGTGGCGTAATTGGCTAGCGCGATCGGCTGTTAACCGAAAGGTTGGAGGTACGAACCCACCCGGTGGAGGTGCGGCGCTTCTTTTTCTTTGGGCTGATAGCTTTGAAGATATGTTCTGACGGTTGTGAGAGTGGAGCACGACTGTCTCCGTGGCGCAAGTGGCTAGCGCGATCGGCTGTTAACCGAAAGGTTGGAGGCACGAGCCCACCCGGTGGTGGTGCGGAGCTTTTTTTTCTTTCGGCTGATAGCTCTGAAGAAATGTTCTGACGCTGGTGAGAGTGGAGCACGACTGTCTCCGTGGCGCAATTGGCTATGCGATCGGCTGTGAACCGAAAGGTTGGAGGTTCGAGCCCTCCCGAGAGTGGTGTGTTGCTTTTTTTCTTTGGGCTGATAGCTTTGAAGATATGTTCTGTTGGTGTTGAGATGGAGCAGGACTGTCTCCGTGGCGCAATTGGCTGGCGCGATCGGCTGTTAACCGAAAGGTTGGAGGTTGGAGCCCACATGGTGAGGGTGCGGCGCATTTTTTTCTTTGGGCTGATAGCTTTGAAGATATGTTCTGATGGTGGTGAGAGTGGAGCACGACTGTCTCCATGGCGTAATTGGCTAGCGCGATCGGCTGTTAACCGAAAGGTTGGAGGTACGAACCCACCCGGTGGAGGTGCGGCGCTTCTTTTTCTTTGGGCTGATAGCTTTGAAGATATGTTCTGACGGTTGTGAGAGTGGAGCACGACTGTCTCCATCACGCAATTGGCTATTGGATCGGCTGTTAACTGAATAGTTGGGTGTTCGAGCCCTCCCGGGATTGGTGTGTTGCTTTTTTTTCTTTGGGCTGATAGCTTTGAAGATATGTTCTGATGGTGGTGAGAGTGGAGCAGGACTGTCTCCGTGGCGCAATTGGCTACCGCGATAGGCTGTTAACCGAAAGGTTGGAGGTTCGAGCCCACCCTGTGGTGGTGCGGCGCTTTTTTTTCTTTTGGCTGATAGCTTTGAAGATATGTTCTGATGGTGGTGAGAGTGGAGCACGACTCTCACCGTGGCGCAATTGGCTAGCGCGATCGACTGTTAACCGAAAGGTTGGAGGTACGAGCCCACCCGGTGGTGGTGCGGCGCTTTTTTTTTCTTTGGGCTGATAGCTTTGAAGATATGTTCTGATGGGGCTGAGAGTGGAGCACGACTGTCTCCGTGGCGCAATTGGCTAGCGCGATTGGCTGTTAATCGAAAGGTTGGAGGTAGGAGCCCACCCGGTGGTGGTGCGGCGCTTTTTTTTGCTTTGGGCTGATAGCTTTGAAGATATGTTTTGATGGTGGTGAGAGGGGAGCACGACTGTCTCCGTGGCGCAATTGGCTAGCGCGATCAGCCTTTAACCGAAAGGTTGGAGGTTCGAGCCCACCCTGTGGTGGTGCGGCGCTTTTTTTCTTTTGGCTGATAGCTTTGAAAATATATAATATATTCTGATGGTGGTGAGAGTGGAGCACGACTCTCACCGTGGCGCAATTGGCTAGCGCAATCGGCTGTTAACCAAAAGGTTGGAGGTACGAGCACACCTGGTGGTGGTGCGGCGCTTTTTTTGTTTGAGCTGATAGCTCTGAAGAAATGTTCTGACGATGGTGAGAGTGGAGCACGACTGTCTGCGTGGCGCAAATGGCTATGCGATCGGCTGTTAACTGAAACGTTGGAGGTTCGAGCCCTCCCGGGAGTGATGTGTTGCTTTTTATTCTTTGGGCTGATAGCTTTGAAGATATGTTCTGATGGTGGTGAGAGTGGAGCAGGACTGTCTCCGTGGCGCAATTGGCTAGGCGATCGGCTGTTAACCGAAAGGTTGGAGGTACGAGCCCACCCGGTGGTGGTGCGGCGCTTTTTTTTCTTTGGGCTGATAGCTTTGAAGATATGTTCTGATGGTGGTGAGAGTGGAGCACGACTGTCTCCGTGGCGCAATTGGCTAGTGCAATTGGCTGTTAACCGAAAGGTTGGAGGTTCGAGCCCACCCGGTGGTGGTGCGGCGCTTTTTTTTCTTTCGGCTGATAGCTCTGAAGAAATGTTCTGACGCTGGTGAGAGTGGAGCACGACTGTCTCCGTGGCGCAATTGGCTATGCGATCGGCTGTTAACCGAAAGGTTGGAGGTTTGTGCCCTCCCGGGAGTGGTGTGTTGCTTTTTTTCTTTGGGCTGATAGCTTTGAAGATATGTTCTGTTGGTGTTGAGATGGAGCAGGACTGTCTCCGTGGCGCAATTGGCTGGCGCGATCGGCTGTTAACCGAAAGGTTGGAGGTTGGAGCCCACATGGTGAGGGTGTGGCGCATTTTTTTCTTTGGGCTGATAGCTTTGAAGATATGTTCTGATGGTGGTGAGAGTGGAGCACGACTGTCTCCGTGGCGTAATTGGCTAGCGCGATCGGCTGTTAACCGAAAGGTTGGAGGTATGAACACACCCGGTGGAGGTGCGGCGCTTCTTTTTCTTTGGGCTGATAGCTTTGAAGATATGTTCTGACGGTTGTGAGAGTGGAGCACGACTGTCTCCATGGCGCAATTGGCTATGCGATCAGCTGTTAACTGAAAGGTTGGAGGTTCGAGCCCTCCCGCGAGTAGTGTGTTGCTTTTTTTTTCTTTGGGCTGATAGCTTTGAAGATATGTTCTGATGGTGGTGAGAGTGGAGCAGGACTGTCTCCGTGGCGCAATTGGCTACCGCGATAGGCTGTTAACCGAAAGGTTGGAGGTTCGAGCCCACCCTGTGGTGGTGCGGCGCTTTTTTTTCTTTTGGCTGATAGCTTTGAAGATATGTTCTGATGGTGGTGAGAGTGGAGCACGACTCTCACCGTGGCGCAATTGGCTAGCGCGATCGACTGTTAACCGAAAGGTTGGAGGTACGAGCCCACCCGGTGGTGGTGCGGCGCTTTTTTTTTCTTTGGGCTGATAGCTTTGAAGATATGTTCTGATGGGGCTGAGAGTGGAGCACGACTGTCTCCGTGGCGCAATTGGCTAGCGCGATTGGCTGTTAATCGAAAGGTTGGAGGTAGGAGCCCACCCGGTGGTGGTGCGGCGCTTTTTTTTTGCTTTGGGCTGATAGCTTTGAAGATATGTTCTGATGGTGGTGAGAGTGGAGCACGACTGTCTCCGTGGCGCAATTGGCTAGCGCGATCAGCCTTTAACCGAAAGGTTGGAGGTTCGAGCCCACCCTGTGGTGGTGCGGCGCTTTTTTTCTTTTGGCTGATAGCTTTGAAAATATATAATATATTCTGATGGTGGTGAGAGTGGAGCACGACTCTCACTGTGGCGCAATTGGCTAGCGCAATCGGCTGTTAACGAAAAGGTTGGAGGTACGAGCACACCTGGTGGTGGTGCGGCGCTTTTTTTGTTTGAGCTGATAGCTCTGAAGAAATGTTCTGACGATGGTGAGAGTGGAGCACGACTGTCTGCGTGGCGCAAATGGCTATGCGATCGGCTGTTAACTGAAACGTTGGAGGTTCGAGCCCTCCCGGGAGTGATGTGTTGCTTTTTATTCTTTGGGCTGATAGCTTTGAAGATATGTTCTGATGGTGGTGAGAGTGGAGCAGGACTGTCTCCGTGGCGCAATTGGCTAGGCGATCGGCTGTTAACCGAAAGGTTGGAGGTACGAGCCCACGCGGTGGTGGTGCGGCGCTTTTTTTTCTTTGGGCTGATAGCTTTGAAGATATGTTCTGATGGTGGTGAGAGTGGAGCACGACTGTCTCCGTGGCGCAATTGGCTAGTGCAATTGGCTGTTAACCGAAAGGTTGGAGGTTCGAGCCCACCTGGTGGTGGTGCGGCGCTTTTTTTTCTTTCGGCTGATAGCTCTGAAGAAATGTTCTGACGCTGGTGAGAGTGGAGCACGACTGTCTCCGTGGCGCAATTGGCTATGCGATCGGCTGTTAACCGAAAGGTTGGAGGTTTGAGCCCTCCCGGGAGTGGTGTGTTGCTTTTTTTCTTTGGGCTGATAGCTTTGAAGATATGTTCTGTTGGTGTTGAGATGGAGCAGGACTGTCTCCGTGGCGCAATTGGCTGGCGCGATCGGCTGTTAACCGAAAGGTTGGAGGTATGAACACACCCGGTGGAGGTGCGGCGCTTCTTTTTCTTTGGGCTGATAGCTTTGAAGATATGTTCTGACGGTTGTGAGAGTGGAGCACGACTGTCTCCATGGCGCAATTGGCTATGCGATCAGCTGTTAACTGAAAGGTTGGAGGTTCGAGCCCTCCCGCGAGTAGTGTGTTGCTTTTTTTTTCTTTGGGCTGATAGCTTTGAAGATATGTTCTGTTGGTGGTGAGAGTGGAGCAGGACTATCTCCGTGGCGCAATTGGCTACCGCGATCGGCTGTTAACCGAAAAGTTGGAGGTTCGAGCGCACCCGGTGGTGGTGCGGCACTTTTTTTCTTTGGGCTGATAACTTTGAAGATATGTTCTGATGGGGCTGAGAGTGGAGCACGACTGTCTCCTTGGCGCAATTGGCTTGCGCGATTGGCTGTTAACTGAAAGGTTGGAGGTACGAGCCCACCCGGTGGTGGTGCGGAGCTTTTCTTCTTTGGGCTGATAGCTCTGAAGAAATGTTCTGCCGGTGGTTAGATTGGAGCACGACTGTCTCCGTGGCGCAATTGGCTATGCGATCGGCTGTTAACGGAAAGGTTGGAGGTTCGAGCCCTACCGGGAGTGGTGTGTTGCTATTTTTCTTTGGGCTGATAGCTTTGAAGATATGTTCTGATGGCGGTGAGTGGCGCAGGACTGTCTCTGTGGCGGAATGGGCTAGCGCGATCGGCTGTTAATCGAAAGGTTGGAGGTAGGAGCCCACCCGGTGGTGGTGCGGCGCTTTTTTTTTTGCTTTGGGCTGATAGCTTTGAAGATATGTTCTGATGGTGGTGAGAGTGGAGCACGACTGTCTCCGTGGCGCAATTGGCTAGCGCGATCAGCCTTTAACCGAAAGGTTTGAGGTTCGAGCCCACCCGGTGGTGGTGCGGCGCTTTTTTTTTCTTTTGGCTGATAGCTTTGAAGATATGTTCTGATGGTGGTGACAGTGGAGCACGACTCTCACCGTGGCGCAATTGGCTAGCGCGATCGGCTGTTAACCAAAAGGTTGGAGGTACGAGCACACCTGGTGGTGGTGCGGCGCTTTTTTTTGTTTGGGCTGATAGCTCTGAAGAAATGTTCTGACGATGGTGAGAGTGGAGCACGACTGTCTCCGTGGCGCAAATGGCTATGCGATCGGCTGTTAACTGAAACGTTGGAGGTTCGAGCCCTCCCGGGAGTGATGTGTTGCTTTTTATTCTTTGGGCTGATAGCTTTGAAGATATGTTCTGATGGTGGTGAGAGTGGAGCAGGACTGTCTCCGTGGCGCAATTGGCTAGCGCGATCGGCTGTTAACCGAAAGGTTGGAGGTACGAGCCCACCCGGTGGTGGTGCGGCGCTTTTTTTTCTTTGGGCTGATAGCTTTGAAGATATGTTCTGTTGGTGGTGAGAGTGGAGCACGACTGTCTCCGTGGCGCAATTGGCTATTGGATCGGCTGTTAACTGAATGGTTGGATGTTCGAGCCCTCCCGGGATGGGTGTGTTGGTTTTTTTTCTTTGGGCTGATAGCTTTGAAGATATGTTCTGATGGTGGTGAAAGTGGAGCAGGACTGTCTCCGTGGCGCAATGGGCTACAGCGATAGGCTGTTAACCGAAAGGTTCGAGGTTCGAGCCCACCCTGTGGTGGTGCGGCGCTTTTTTTTCTTTTGGCTGATAGCTTTGAAGATATGTTCTGATGGTGGTGGGAGTGGAGCACGACTCTCACCGTGGCGCAATTGGCTAGCGCGATCGGCTGTTAACCAAAAGGTTGGAGGTACGAGCACACCTGGTGGTGGTGCGGCGCTTTTTTTGTTTTGGCTGATAGCTCTGAAGAAATGTTCTGACGATGGTGAGAGTGGAGCACGACTGTCTCCGTGGCGCAAATGGCTATGCGATCGGCTGTTAACTGAAACGTTGGAGGTTCGAGCCCTCCCTGGAGTGATGTGTTGCTTTTTATTCTTTGGGCTGATAGCTTTGAAGAGATGTTCTGATGGGGGTGAGAGTGGAGCAGGACTGTCTCCGTGGCGCAATTGGCTAGCGCGATCGGCTGTTAACCGAAAGGTTGGAGGTACGAGCCCACCCGGTGGTGGTGCGGCGCTTTTTTTTCTTTGGGCTGATAGCTTTGAAGATATGTTCTGATGGTGGTGAGAGTGGAGCACGACTGTCTCCGTGGCGCAATTGGCTATTGGATCGGCTGTTAACTGAATAGTTGGATGTTCGAGCCCTCCCGGGATTGGTGTGTTGCTTTTTTTTCTTTGGGCTGATAGCTTTGAAGATATGTTCTGATGGTGGTGAGAGTGGAGCAGGACTGTCTCCGTGGCGCAATTGGCTACCGCGATAGGCTGTTAACCGAAAGGTTGGAGGTTCGAGCCCACCCTGTGGTGGTGCGGCGCTTTTTTTTTCTTTTGGCTGATAGCTTTGAAGATATGTTCTGATGGTGGTGACAGTGGAGCACGACTCTCACCGTGGCGCAATTGGCTAGCGCGATCGGCTGTTAACCAAAAGGTTGGAGGTACGAGCACACCTGGTGGTGGTGCGGCGCTTTTTTTTGTTTGGGCTGATAGCTCTGAAGAAATGTTCTGACGATGGTGAGAGTGGAGCACGACTGTCTCCGTGGCGCAAATGGCTATGCGATCGGCTGTTAACTGAAACGTTGGAGGTTCGAGCCCTCCCGGGAGTGATGTGTTGCTTTTTATTCTTTGGGCTGATAGCTTTGAAGATATGTTCTGATGGTGGTGAGAGTGGAGCAGGACTGTCTCCGTGGCGCAATTGGCTAGCGCGATCGGCTGTTAACCGAAAGGTTGGAGGTACGAGCCCACCCGGTGGTGGTGCGGCGCTTTTTTTTCTTTGGGCTGATAGCTTTGAAGATATGTTCTGTTGGTGGTGAGAGTGGAGCACGACTGTCTCCGTGGCGCAATTGGCTATTGGATCGGCTGTTAACTGAATGGTTGGATGTTCGAGCCCTCCCGGGATGGGTGTGTTGGTTTTTTTTCTTTGGGCTGATAGCTTTGAAGATATGTTCTGATGGTGGTGAAAGTGGAGCAGGACTGTCTCCGTGGCGCAATGGGCTACAGCGATAGGCTGTTAACCGAAAGGTTCGAGGTTCGAGCCCACCCTGTGGTGGTGCGGCGCTTTTTTTTCTTTTGGCTGATAGCTTTGAAGATATGTTCTGATGGTGGTGGGAGTGGAGCACGACTCTCACCGTGGCGCAATTGGCTAGCGCGATCGGCTGTTAACCAAAAGGTTGGAGGTACGAGCACACCTGGTGGTGGTGCGGCGCTTTTTTTGTTTTGGCTGATAGCTCTGAAGAAATGTTCTGACGATGGTGAGAGTGGAGCACGACTGTCTCCGTGGCGCAAATGGCTATGCGATCGGCTGTTAACTGAAACGTTGGAGGTTCGAGCCCTCCCTGGAGTGATGTGTTGCTTTTTATTCTTTGGGCTGATAGCTTTGAAGAGATGTTCTGATGGGGGTGAGAGTGGAGCAGGACTGTCTCCGTGGCGCAATTGGCTAGCGCGATCGGCTGTTAACCGAAAGGTTGGAGGTACGAGCCCACCCGGTGGTGGTGCGGCGCTTTTTTTTCTTTGGGCTGATAGCTTTGAAGATATGTTCTGATGGTGGTGAGAGTGGAGCACGACTGTCTCCGTGGCGCAATTGGCTATTGGATCGGCTGTTAACTGAATAGTTGGATGTTCGAGCCCTCCCGGGATTGGTGTGTTGCTTTTTTTTCTTTGGGCTGATAGCTTTGAAGATATGTTCTGATGGTGGTGAGAGTGGAGCAGGACTGTCTCCGTGGCGCAATTGGCTACCGCGATAGGCTGTTAACCGAAAGGTTGGAGGTTCGAGCCCACCCTGTGGTGGTGCGGCGCTTTTTTTTCTTTTGGCTGATAGCTTTGAAGATATGTTCTGATGGCGGTGAGAGTGGAGCACGACTCTCACCGTGGCGCAATTGGCTAGCGCGATCGACTGTTAACCGAAAGGTTGGAGGTACGAGCCCACCCGGTGGTGGTGCGGCGCTTTTTTTTTCTTTGGGCTGATAGCTTTGAAGATATGTTCTGATGGTAATGAGAGTGGAGCACGACTGTCTCCGTGGTGCAATTGGCTAGCGCGATCGGCTGTTAACCGACAGGTTGGAGGTTCGAGCCCACCCAGTGGTGGTCCGGCGCTTTTTTTCCTTTGAGCTGATAGCTCTGAAGAAATGTTCTGACGGTGGTGAGAGTGGAACACGACTCTCTTCGTGGTGCAATTGGCTATGCGATCGGCTGTTAACTGAAAGGTTGGAGGTTCAAGCCCACCCAGTGGTGTACGGCGCTTTTTTTTCTTTGAGCTGATAGCTTTGAAGATTTGTTCTGATGGCGGTGAGAGTGGAGCACGACTGTCTCCGTGGCGCAAGTGGCTAGCGCGATCGGCTGTTAACCGAAAGGTTGGAGGCACGAGGCCACCCGGTGGTGGTGCGGAGCTTTTTTTTCTTTCGGCTGATAGCTCTGAAGAAATGTTCTGACGCTGGTGAGAGTGGAGCACGACTGTCTCCGTGGCGCAATTGGCTATGCGATCGGCTGTTAACCGAAAGGTTGGAGGTTCGAGCTCTCCCGGGAGTGGTGTGTTGCTTTTTTTTCTTTGGGTTGATAGCTTTGAAGATATGTTCTGTTGGTGTTGAGAGTGGAGCAGGACTGTCTCCGTGGCGCAATTGGCTAGCGCGATCGGCTCTTAACCGAAAGGTTGGAGGTTGGAGCCCACATGGTGAGGGTGCGGCGCATTTTTTTCTTTGGGCTGATAGCTTTGAAGATATGTTCTGATGGTGGTGAGAGTGGAGCACGACTGTCTCCGTGGCGTAATTGGCTAGCGCGATCGGCTGTTAACCGAAAGGTTGGAGGTACGAACCCACCCGGTGGAGGTGCGGCGCTTCTTTTTCTTTGGGCTGATAGCTTTGAAGATATGTTCTGACGGTTGTATGAGTGGAGCACGACTGTCTCCGTGGCGCAAGTGGCTAGCGCGATCGGCTGTTAACCGAAAGGTTGGAGGCACGAGCCCACCCGGTGGTGGTGCGGAGCTTTTTTTTCTTTCGGCTGATAGCTCTGAAGAAATGTTCTGACGCTGGTGAGAGTGGAGCACGACTGTCTGCGTGGCGCAAATGGCTATGCGATCGGCTGTTAACTGAAACGTTGGAGGTTCGAGCCCTCCCGGGAGTGATGTGTTGCTTTTTATTCTTTGGGCTGATAGCTTTGAAGATATGTTCTGATGGTGGTGAGAGTGGAGCAGGACTGTCTCCGTGGCGCAATTGGCTAGGCGATCGGCTGTTAACCGAAAGGTTGGAGGTACGAGCCCACCCGGTGGTGGTGCGGCGCTTTTTTTTCTTTGGGCTGATAGCTTTGAAGATATGTTCTGATGGTGGTGAGAGTGGAGCACGACTGTCTCCGTGGCGCAATTGGCTAGTGCAATTGGCTGTTAACCGAAAGGTTGGAGGTTCGAGCCCACCCGGTGGTGGTGCGGCGCTTTTTTTTCTTTCGGCTGATAGCTCTGAAGAAATGTTCTGACGCTGGTGAGAGTGGAGCACGACTGTCTCCGTGGCGCAATTGGCTATGCGATCGGCTGTTAACCGAAAGGTTGGAGGTTTGAGCCCTCCCGGGAGTGGTGTGTTGCTTTTTTTCTTTGGGCTGATAGCTTTGAAGATATGTTCTGTTGGTGTTGAGATGGAGCAGGACTGTCTCCGTGGCACAATTGGCTGGCGCGATCGGCTGTTAACCGAAAGGTTGGAGGTTGGAGCCCACATGGTGAGGGTGCGGCGCATTTTTTTCTTTGGGCTGATAGCTTTGAAGATATGTTCTGATGGTGGTGACAGTGGAGCACGACTGTCTCCGTGGCGTAATTGGCTAGCGCGATCGGCTGTTAACCGAAAGGTTGGAGGTATGAACACACCCGGTGGAGGTGCGGCGCTTCTTTTTCTTTGGGCTGATAGCTTTGAAGATATGTTCTGACGGTTGTGAGAGTGGAGCACGACTGTCTCCATGGCGCAATTGGCTATGCGATCAGCTGTTAACTGAAAGGTTGGAGGTTCGAGCCCTCCCGCGAGTAGTGTGTTGCTTTTTTTTTCTTTGGGCTGATAGCTTTGAAGATATGTTCTGTTGGTGGTGAGAGTGGAGCAGGACTATCTCCGTGGCGCAATTGGCTACCGCGATCGGCTGTTAACCGAAAAGTTGGAGGTTCGAGCGCACCCGGTGGTGGTGCGGCACTTTTTTTCTTTGGGCTGATAACTTTGAAGATATGTTCTGATGGGGCTGAGAGTGGAGCACGACTGTCTCCTTGGTGCAATTGGCTAGCGGGATTGGCTGTTAACTGAAAGGTTGGAGGTACGAGCCCACCCGGTGGTGGTGCGGAGCTTTTCTTCTTTGGGCTGATAGCTCTGAAGAAATGTTCTGCCGGTGGTTAGATTGGAGCACGACTGTCTCCGTGGCGCAATTGGCTATGCGATCGGCTGTTAACGGAAAGGTTGGAGGTTCGAGCCCTACCGGGAGTGGTGTGTTGCTATTTTTCTTTGGGCTGATAGCTTTGAAGATATGTTCTGATGGCGGTGAGTGGCGCAGGACTGTCTCTGTGGCGGAATGGGCTAGCGCGATCGGCTGTTAATCGAAAGGTTGGAGGTAGGAGCCCACCCGGTGGTGGTGCGGCACTTTTTTTTTTGCTTTGGGCTGATAGCTTTGAAGATATGTTCTGATGGTGGTGAGAGTGGAGCACGACTGTCTCCGTGGCGCAATTGGCTAGCGCGATCAGCCTTTAACCGAAAGGTTTGAGGTTCGAGCCCACCCGGTGGTGGTGCGGCGCTTTTTTTTTCTTTTGGCTGATAGCTTTGAAGATATGTTCTGATGGTGGTGACAGTGGAGCACGACTCTCACCGTGGCGCAATTGGCTAGCGCGATCGGCTGTTAACCAAAAGGTTGGAGGTACGAGCACACCTGGTGGTGGTGCGGCGCTTTTTTTTGTTTGGGCTGATAGCTCTGAAGAAATGTTCTGACGATGGTGAGAGTGGAGCACGACTGTCTCCGTGGCGCAAATGGCTATGCGATCGGCTGTTAACTGAAACGTTGGAGGTTCGAGCCCTCCCGGGAGTGATGTGTTGCTTTTTATTCTTTGGGCTGATAGCTTTGAAGATATGTTCTGATGGTGGTGAGAGTGGAGCAGGACTGTCTCCGTGGCGCAATTGGCTAGCGCGATCGGCTGTTAACCGAAAGGTTGGAGGTACGAGCCCACCCGGTGGTGGTGCGGCGCTTTTTTTTCTTTTGGCTGATAGCTTTGAAGATATGTTCTGATGGTGGTGAGAGTGGAGCACGACTGTCTCCGTGGCGCAATTGGCTATTGGATCGGCTGTTAACTGAATGGTTGGATGTTCGAGCCCTCCCGGGATGGGTGTGTTGGTTTTTTTTCTTTGGGCTGATAGCTTTGAAGATATGTTCTGATGGTGGTGAAAGTGGAGCAGGACTGTCTCCGTGGCGCAATTGGCTACAGCGATAGGCTGTTAACCGAAAGGTTCGAGGTTCGAGCCCACCCTGTGGTGGTGCGGCGCTTTTTTTTCTTTTGGCTGATAGCTTTGAAGATATGTTCTGATGGTGGTGGGAGTGGAGCACGACTCTCACCGTGGCGCAATTGGCTAGCGCGATCGGCTGTTAACCAAAAGGTTGGAGGTACGAGCACACCTGGTGGTGGTGCGGCGCTTTTTTTGTTTTGGCTGATAGCTCTGAAGAAATGTTCTGACGATGGTGAGAGTGGAGCACGACTGTCTCCGTGGCGCAAATGGCTATGCGATCGGCTGTTAACTGAAACGTTGGAGGTTCGAGCCCTCCCTGGAGTGATGTGTTGCTTTTTATTCTTTGGGCTGATAGCTTTGAAGAGATGTTCTGATGGGGGTGAGAGTGGAGCAGGACTGTCTCCGTGGCGCAATTGGCTAGCGCAATCGGCTGTTAACCGAAAGGTTGGAGGTACGAGCCCACCCGGTGGTGGTGCGGCGCTTTTTTTTCTTTGGGCTGATAGCTTTGAAGATATGTTCTGATGGTGGTGAGAGTGGAGCACGACTGTCTCCGTGGCGCAATTGGCTATTGGATCGGCTGTTAACTGAATAGTTGGATGTTCGAGCCCTCCCGGGATTGGTGTGTTGCTTTTTTTTCTTTGGGCTGATAGCTTTGAAGATATGTTCTGATGGTGGTGAGAGTGGAGCAGGACTGTCTCCGTGGCGCAATTGGCTACCGCGATAGGCTGCTAACCGAAAGGTTGGAGGTTCGAGCCCACCCTGTGGTGGTGCGGCGCTTTTTTTTCTTTTGGCTGATAGCTTTGAAGATATGTTCTGATGGTGGTGAGAGTGGAGCACGACTCTCACCGTGGCGCAATTGGCTAGCGCGATCGACTGTTAACCGAAAGGTTGGAGGTACGAGCCCACCCGGTGGTGGTGCGGCGCTTTTTTTTTCTTTGGGCTGATAGCTTTGAAGATATGTTCTGATGGTAATGAGAGTGGGGCACGACTGTCTCCGTGGTGCAATTGGCTAGCGCGATCGGCTGTTAACCGACAGGTTGGAGGTTCGAGCCCACCCAGTGGTGGTCCGGCGCTTTTTTTCCTTTGAGCTGATAGCTCTGAAGAAATGTTCTGACGGTGGTGAGAGTGGAACACGACTCTCTTCGTGGCGCAATTGGCTATGCGATCGGCTGTTAACTGAAAGGTTGGAGGTTCAAGCCCACCCAGTGGTGGTGCGGCGCTTTTTTTTCTTTGAGCTGATAGCTTTGAAGATTTGTTCTGATGGCGGTGAGAGTGGAGCACGACTGTCTCCGTGGCGCAAGTGGCTAGCGCGATCGGCTGTTAACCGAAAGGTTGGAGGCACGAGCCCACCCGGTGGTGGTGCGGAGCTTTCTTTTCTTTCGGCTGATAGCTCTGAAGAAATGTTCTGACGCTGGTGAGAGTGGAGCACGACTGTCTCCGTGGCGCAATTGGCTATGCGATCGGCTGTTAACCGAAAGGTTGGAGGTTCGAGCTCTCCCGGGAGTGGTGTGTTGCTTTTTTTTCTTTGGGTTGATAGCTTTGAAGATATGTTCTGTTGGTGTTGAGAGTGGAGCAGGACTGTCTCCGTGGCGCAATTGGCTGGCGCGATCGGCTCTTAACCGAAAGGTTGGAGGTTGGAGCCCACATGGTGAGGGTGCGGCGCATTTTTTTTCTTTGGGCTGATAGCTTTGAAGATATGTTCTGATGGTGGTGAGAGTGGAGCACGACTGTCTCCGTGGCGTAATTGGCTAGCGCGATCGGCTGTTAACCGAAAGGTTGGAGGTACGAACCCACCCGGTGGAGGTGCGGCGCTTCTTTTTCTTTGGGCTGATAGCTTTGAAGATGTGTTCTGACGGTTGTGAGAGTGGAGCACGACTGTCTCCGTGGCGCAAGTGGCTAGCGCGATCGGCTGTTATCCGAAAGGTTGGAGGAACGAGCCCACCCGGTGGTGGTGCGGAGCTTTTTTTTCTTTCGGCTGATAGCTCTGAAGAAATGTTCTGACGCTGGTGAGAGTGGAGCACGACTGTCTCCGTGGCGCAATTGGCTATGCGATCGGCTGTGAACCGAAAGGTTGGAGGTTCGAGCCCTCCCGGGAGTGGTGTGTTGCTTTTTTTCTTTGGGCTGATAGCTTCGAAGATATGTTCTGTTGGTGTTGAGATGGAGCAGGACTGTCTCCGTGGCGCAATTGGCTGGCGCGATCGGCTGTTAACCGAAAGGTTGGAGGTTGGAGCCCACATGGTGAGGGTGCGGCGCATTTTTTTCTTTGGGCTGATAGCTTTGAAGATATGTTTTGATGGTGGTGAGAGTGGAGCACGACTGTCTCCATGGCGTAATTGGCTAGCGCGATCGGCTGTTAACCGAAAGGTTGGAGGTACGAACCCACCCGGTGGAGGTGCGGCGCTTCTTTTTCTTTGGGCTGATAGCTTTGAAGATATGTTCTGACGGTTGTGAGAGTGGAGCACGACTGTCTCCATGGCGCAATTGGCTATGCGATCAGCTGTTAACTGAAAGGTTGGAGGTTCGAGCCCTCCCGCGAGTAGTGTGTTGCTTTTTTTTCTTTGGGCTGATAGCTTTGAAGATATGTTCTCATGGTGGTGAGAGTGGAGCACGACTGTCTCTGTGGCGTAATTGGCTAGCGCGATCGGCTGTTAACCGAAAGGTTGGAGGTACGAGCCCACCCGGTGGAGGTGCGGCGCTTCTTTTTCTTTGGGCTGATAGCTTTGAAGATATGTTCTGACGGTTGTGAGAGTGGAGCACGACTGTCTCCATGGCGCAATTGGCTATGCGATCAGCTGTTAACTGAAAGGTTGGAGGTTCGAGCCCTCCCCGTGGTGGTGCGGCACTTTTTTTCTTTGGGCTGATAACTTTGAAGATATGTTCTGATGGGGCTGAGAGTGGAGCACGACTGTCTCCGTGGCGCAATTGGCTAGCGCGATTGGCTGTTAATCGAAAGGTTGGAGGTAGGAGCCCACCCGGTGGTGGTGCGGCGCTTTTTTTTTTTGCTTTGGGCTGATAGCTTTGAAGATATGTTCTGATGGTGGTGAGAGTGGAGCACGACTGTCTCCGTGGCGCAATTGGCTAGCGCGATCAGCCTTTAACCGAAAGGTTGGAGGTTCGAGCCCACCCTGTGGTGGTGCGGCGCTTTTTTTCTGTTGGCTGATAGCTTTGAAAATATGTTCTGATGGTGGAGAAAGTGGAGCACTACTCTCACCGTGGCGCAATTGGCTAGCGCAATCGGCTGTTAACCAAAAGGTTGGAGGTAAGAGCACACCTGGTGGTGGTGCGGCGCTTTTTTTGTTTGAGCTGATAGCTCTGAAGAAATGTTCTGACGATGGTGAGAGTGGAGCACGACTGTCTGCGTGGCGCAAATGGCTATGCGATCGGCTGTTAACTGAAACGTTGGAGGTTCGAGCCCTCCCGGGAGTGATGTGTTGCTTTTTATTCTTTGGGCTGATATCTTTGAAGATATGTTCTGATGGTGGTGAGAGTGGAGCAGGACTGTCTCCGTGGCGCAATTGGCTAGGCGATCGGCTGTTAACCGAAAGGTTGGAGGTACGAGCCCACCCGGTGGTGGTGCGGCGCTTTTTTTTCTTTGGGCTGATAGCTTTGAAGATATGTTCTGATGGTGGTGAGAGTGGAGCACGACTGTCTCCGTGGCGCAATTGGCTAGTGCGATTGGCTGTTAACCGAAACGTTGGAGGTACGAGCCCACCCGGTGGAGGTGCGGCGCTTCTTTTTCTTTGGGCTTATAGCTTTGAAGATATGTTCTGACGGTTGTGAGAGTGGAGCACGACTGTCTCCATGGCGCAATTGGCTATGCGATCAGCTGTTAACTGAAAGGTTGGAGGTTCGAGCCCTCCCGCGAGTAGTGTGTTGCTTTTTTTTCTTTGGGCTGATAGCTTTGAAGATATGTTCTGTTGGTGGTGAGAGTGGAGCAGGTTTATCTCCGTGGCGCAATTGGCTACCGCGATCGGCTGTTAACCGAAAGGTTGGAAGTTCGAGCGCACCCGGAGGTGGTGCGGCACTTTTTTTCTTTGGGCTGATAACTTTGAAGATATGTTCTGATGGGGCTGAGAGTGGAGCACGACTGTCTCCGTGGCGCAATTGGCTAGCGCGATTGGCTGTTAACCGAAAGGTTGGAGGTACGAGCCCACCCGGTGGTGGTGCGGAGCTTTTTTTCTTTGGGCTGATAGCTCTGAAGAAATGTTCTGCCGGTGGTTAGAGTGGAGCACGACTGTCTCCGTGGCGCAATTGGCCATGCGATCGGCTGTTAACGGAAAGGTTGGAGGTTCGAGCCCTACCGGGAGTGGTGTGTTTCTATTTTTCTTTAGGCTGATAGCTTTGAAGATATGTTCTGATGGCGGTGAGTGGCGCAGGACTGTCTCTGTGGCGGAATTGGCTAGCGCGATCGGCTGTTAATCGAAAGGTTGGAGGTAGGAGCCCACCCGGTGGTGGTGCGGCGCTTTTTTTTGCTTTGGGCTGATAGCTTTGAAGATATGTTCTGATGGTGGTGAGAGTGGAGCATGACTGTCTCCGTGGCGCAATTGGCTACCGCTATCAGCCTTTAACCGAAAGGTTGGAGGTTCGAGCCCACGCGGTGGTGGTGCGGCGCTTTTTTTTTCTTTTGGCTGATAGCTTTGAAGATATGTTCTGATGGCGGTGAGAGTGGAGCACGACTCTCACCGTGGCGCAATTGGCTAGCGCGATCGGCTGTTAACCAAAAGGTTGGAGGTACGAGCACACCTGGTGGTGGTGCCGCGCTTTTTTTGTTTGGGCTGATAGCTCTGAAGAAATGTTCTGACGATGGTGAGAGTGGAGCACGACTGTCTCCGTGGCGCAAATGGCTATGCGATCGGCTGTTAACTGAAACGTTGGAGGTTCGAGCCCTCCCGAGAGTGATGTGTTGCTTTTTATTCTTTGGGCTGATAGCTTTGAAGATATGTTCTGAATGTGGTGAGAGTGGAGCAGGGCTATCTCCGTGGCGCAATTGGCTAGCGCGATCGGCTGTTGACCGAAAGGTTGGAGGTACGAGCCCACCCGGTGGTGGTGCGGCGCTTTTTTTTCTTTGGGCTGATAGCTTTGAAGATATGTTCTGATGGTGGTGAGAGTGGAGCATGACTGTCTCCGTGGCGCAATTGGCTAGCGCAATTGGCTGTTAACCGAAAGGTTGGAGGTTCGAGCCCACCCGGTGGTGGTGCGGCGCTTTTTTCCTTTGGGCTGATAGCTTTGAAGATACGTTCTGATGGTGTTGAGAGTGGAGCACGACTGTCTCCGTGGCGCAATTGGCTATGCGATCGGCTGTTAACTGAAACGGTGGAGGTTCGAGCCCTCCCGGGAGTGGTGTGTTGCTTTTTTCTTTGGGCTGATAGCTTTGAAGATATGTTCTCATGGTGGTGAGAGTGGAGCACGACTGTCTCTGTGGCGTAATTGGCTAGCGCGATCGGCTGTTAACCGAGAGGTTGGAGGTACGAGCCCACCCGGTGGAGGTGCGGCGCTTCTTTTTCTTTGGGCTGATAGCTTTGAAGATATGTTCTGACGGTTGTGAGAGTGGAGCACGACTGTCTCCATGGCGCAATTGGCTATGCGATCAGCTGTTAACTGAATAGTTGGAGGTTCGAGCCCTCCCCGTGGTGGTGCGGCACTTTTTTTCTTTGGGCTGATAACTTTGAAGATATGTTCTGATGGGGCTGAGAGTGGAGCACGACTGTCTCCGTGGCGCAATTGGCTAGCGCGATTGGCTGTTAATCGAAAGGTTGGAGGTAGGAGCCCACCCGGTGGTGGTGCGGCGCTTTTTTTTTGCTTTGGGCTGATAGCTTTGAAGATATGTTCTGATGGTGGTGAGAGTGGAGCACGACTGTCTCCGTGGCGCAATTGGCTAGCGCGATCAGCCTTTAACCGAAAGGTTGGAGGTTCGAGCCAACCCTGTGGTGGTGCGGCGCTTTTTTTCTTTTGGCTGATAGCTTTGAAAATATGTTCTGATGGTGGTGAGAGTGGAGCACGACTCTCACCGTGGCGAAATCGGCTAGCGCAATCGGCTGTTAACCAAAAGGTTGGAGGTACGAGCACACCTGGTGGTGGTGCGGCGCTTTTTTTGTTTGAGCTGATAGCTCTGAAGAAATGTTCTGACGATGGTGAGAGTGGAGCACGACTGTCTGCGTGGCGCAAATGGCTATGCGATCGGCTGTTAACTGAAACGTTGGAGGTTCGAGCCCTCCCGGGAGTGATGTGTTGCTTTTTATTCTTTGGGCTGATAGCTTTGAAGATATGTTCTGATGGTGGTGAGAGTGGAGCAGGACTGTCTCCGTGGCGCAATTGGCTAGGCGATCGGCTGTTAACCGAAAGGTTCGAGGTTCGAGCCTTCCCGGGAGTGGTGTGTGGCTTTTTTTATTTCGGGCTGATAGCTCTGAACAAATGTTCTGACGATGGTAAAGTGGAGCACGACTGTCTCCGTGGCGCAATTGGCTATGCGATCGGCTGTTAACTGAAACGTTGGAGGTTCGAGCCCTCCCGGGAGTGATGTGTTGCTTCTTATTCTTTGGGCTGATAGCTTTGAAGATATGTTCTGATGGTGGTGAGCGTGGAGGAGGACTGTCTCGGTGGCGTAGTCGGCTAGCACCATCGGCTGTTAACCGAAAGGTTGGAGGTACGAGGTTATCCGGGAGTGGTGTGTTGCTTTTTTTCTTTGGGCTGATAGCTTTGAAGATATGTTCTGTTGGTGTTGAGATGGAGCAGGACTGTCTCCGTGGCGCAATTGGCTGGCGCGATCGGCTGTTATCCAAAAGGTTGGAGGTAAGAGCACACCTGGTGGTGGTGCGGCGCTTTTTTTGTTTGAGCTGATAGCTCTGAAGAAATGTTCTGACGATGGTGAGAGTGGAGCACGACTGTCTGCGTGGCGCAAATGGCTATGCGATCGGCTGTTAACTGAAACGTTGGAGGTTCGAGCCCTCCCGGGAGTGATGTGTTGCTTTTTATTCTTTGGGCTGATATCTTTGAAGATATGTTCTGATGGTGGTGAGAGTGGAGCAGGACTGTCTCCGTGGCGCAATTGGCTAGGCGATCGGCTGTTAACCGAAAGGTTGGAGGTACGAGCCCACCCGGTGGTGGTGCGGCGCTTTTTTTTCTTTGGGCTGATAGCTTTGAAGATATGTTCTGATGGTGGTGAGAGTGGAGCACGACTGTCTCCGTGGCGCAATTGGCTAGTGCGATTGGCTGTTAACCGAAACGTTGGAGGTGTGAGCCCACCCGGTGGAGGTGCGGCGCTTCTTTTTCTTTGGGCTGATAGCTTTGAAGATATGTTCTGACGGTTGTGAGAGTGGAGCACGACTGTCTCCATGGCGCAATTGGCTATGCGATCAGCTGTTAACTGAAAGGTTGGAGGTTCGAGCCCTCCCGCGAGTAGTGTGTTGCTTTTTTTTCTTTGGGCTGATAGCTTTGAAGATATGTTCTGTTGGTGGTGAGAGTGGAGCAGGTTTATCTCCGTGGCGCAATTGGCTACCGCGATCGGCTGTTAACCGAAAGGTTGGAAGTTCGAGCGCACCCGGAGGTGGTGCGGCACTTTTTTTCTTTGGGCTGATAACTTTGAAGATATGTTCTGATGGGGCTGAGAGTGGAGCACGACTGTCTCCGTGGCGCAATTGGCTAGCGCGATTGGCTGTTAACCGAAAGGTTGGAGGTACGAGCCCACCCGGTGGTGGTGCGGAGCTTTTTTTCTTTGGGCTGATAGCTCTGAAGAAATGTTCTGCCGGTGGTTAGAGTGGAGCACGACTGTCTCCGTGGCGCAATTGGCCATGCGATCGGCTGTTAACGGAAAGGTTGGAGGTTCGAGCCCTACCGGGAGTGGTGTGTTTCTATTTTTCTTTAGGCTGATAGCTTTGAAGATATGTTCTGATGGCGGTGAGTGGCGCAGGACTGTCTCTGTGGCGGAATTGGCTAGCGCGATCGGCTGTTAATCGAAAGGTTGGAGGTAGGAGCCCACCCGGTGGTGGTGCGGCGCTTTTTTTTGCTTTGGGCTGATAGCTTTGAAGATATGTTCTGATGGTGGTGAGAGTGGAGCATGACTGTCTCCGTGGCGCAATTGGCTACCGCTATCAGCCTTTAACCGAAAGGTTGGAGGTTCGAGCCCACGCGGTGGTGGTGCGGCGCTTTTTTTTTCTTTTGGCTGATAGCTTTGAAGATATGTTCTGATGGTGGTGAGAGTGGAGCACGACTCTCACCGTGGCGCAATTGGCTAGCGCGATCGGCTGTTAACCAAAAGGTTGGAGGTACGAGCACACCTGGTGGTGGTGCCGCGCTTTTTTTGTTTGGGCTGATAGCTCTGAAGAAATGTTCTGACGATGGTGAGAGTGGAACACGACTGTCTCCGTGGCGCAAATGGCTATGCGATCGGCTGTTAACTGAAACGTTGGAGGTTCGAGCCCTCCCGAGAGTGATGTGTTGCTTTTTATTCTTTGGGCTGATAGCTTTGAAGATATGTTCTGAATGTGGTGAGAGTGGAGCAGGGCTATCTCCGTGGCGCAATTGGCTAGCGCGATCGGCTGTTGACCGAAAGGTTGGAGGTACGAGCCCACCCGGTGGTGGTGCGGCGCTTTTTTTTGTTTGGGCTGATAGCTTTGAAGATATGTTCTGATGGTGGTGAGAGTGGAGCATGACTGTCTCCGTGGCGCAATTGGCTAGCGCAATTGGCTGTTAACCGAAAGGTTGGAGGTTCGAGCCCACCCGGTGGTGGTGCGGCGCTTTTTTCCTTTGGGCTGATAGCTTTGAAGATACGTTCTGATGGTGTTGAGAGTGGAGCACGACTGTCTCCGTGGCGCAATTGGCTATGCGATCGGCTGTTAACTGAAACGGTGGAGGTTCGAGCCCTCCCGGGAGTGGTGTGTTGCTTTTTTCTTTGGGCTGATAGCTTTGAAGATATGTTCTCATGGTGGTGAGAGTGGAGCACGACTGTCTCTGTGGCGTAATTGGCTAGCGCGATCGGCTGTTAACCGAGAGGTTGGAGGTACCAGCCCACCCGGTGGAGGTGCGGCGCTTCTTTTTCTTTGGGCTGATAGCTTTGAAGATATGTTCTGACGGTTGTGAGAGTGGAGCACGACTGTCTCCATGGCGCAATTGGCTATGCGATCAGCTGTTAACTGAATAGTTGGAGGTTCGAGCCCTCCCCGTGGTGGTGCGGCACTTTTTTTCTTTGGGCTGATAACTTTGAAGTTATGTTCTGATGGGGCTGAGAGTGGAGCACGACTGTCTCCGTGGCGCAATTGGCTAGCGCGATTGGCTGTTAATCGAAAGGTTGGAGGTAGGAGCCCACCCGGTGGTGGTGCGGCGCTTTTTTTTTGCTTTGGGCTGATAGCTTTGAAGATATGTTCTGATGGTGGTGAGAGTGGAGCACGACTGTCTCCGTGGCGCAATTGGCTAGCGCGATCAGCCTTTAACCGAAAGGTTGGAGGTTCGAGCCAACCCTGTGGTGGTGCGGCGCTTTTTTTCTTTTGGCTGATAGCTTTGAAAATATGTTCTGATGGTGGTGAGAGTGGAGCACGACTCTCACCGTGGCGCAATCGGCTAGCGCAATCGGCTGTTAACCAAAAGGTTGGAGGTACGAGCACACCTGGTGGTGGTGCGGCGCTTTTTTTGTTTGAGCTGATAGCTCTGAAGTAATGTTCTGACGATGGTGAGAGTGGAGCACGACTGTCTGCGTGGCGCAAATGGCTATGCGATCGGCTGTTAACTGAAACGTTGGAGGTTCGAGCCCTCCCGGGAGTGATGTGTTGCTTTTTATTCTTTGGGCTGATAGCTTTGAAGATATGTTCTGATGGTGGTGAGAGTGGAGCAGGACTGTCTCCGTGGCGCAATTGGCTAGGCGATCGGCTGTTAACCGAAAGGTTCGAGGTTCGAGCCTTCCCGGGAGTGGTGTGTGGCTTTTTTTATTTCGGGCTGATAGCTCTGAAGAAATGTTCTGACGATGGTAAAGTGGAGCACGACTGTCTCCGTGGCGCAATTGGCTATGCGATCGGCTGTTAACTGAAACGTTGGAGGTTCGAGCCCTCCCGGGAGTGATGTGTTGCTTCTTATTCTTTGGGCTGATAGCTTTGAAGATATGTTCTGATGGTGGTGAGCGTGGAGGAGGACTGTCTCCGTGGCGTAGTCGGCTAGCACCATCGGCTGTTAACCGAAAGGTTGGAGGTACGAGGCCATCCGGGAGTGGTGTGTTGCTTTTTTTCTTTGGGCTGATAGCTTTGAAGATATGTCCTGTTGGTGTTGAGATGGAGCAGGACTGTCTCCGTGGCGCAATTGGCTGGCGCGATCGGCTGTTAACCGAAAGGTTGGAGGTTGGAGCCCACATGGTGAGGGTGCGGCGCGTTTTTTTCTTTGGGCTGATAGCTTTGAAGATATGTTCTGATGGTGGTGAGAGTGGAGCACGACTGTCTCCGTGGCGTAATTGGCTAGCGCGATCGGCTGTTAACCGAAAGGTTGGAGGTATGAACACACCCGGTGGAGGTGCGGCGCTTCTTTTTCTTTGGGCTGATAGCTTTGAAGATATGTTCTGACGGTTGTGAGAGTGGAGCACGACTGTCTCCATGGCGCAATTGGCTATGCGATCAGCTGTTAACTGAAAGGTTGGAGGTTCGAGCCCTCCCGCGAGTAGTGTGTTGCTTTTTTTTTCTTTGGGCTGATAGCTTTGAAGATATGTTCTGTTGGTGGTGAGAGTGGAGCAGGACTATCTCCGTGGCGCAATTGGCTACCGCGATCGGCTGTTAACCGAAAAGTTGGAGGTTCGAGCGCACCCGGTGGTGGTGCGGCACTTTTTTTCTTTGGGCTGATAACTTTGAAGATATGTTCTGATGGGGCTGAGAGTGGAGCACGACTGTCTCCTTGGCGCAATTGGCTAGCGCGATTGGCTGTTAACTGAAAGGTTGGAGGTACGAGCCCACCCGGTGGTGGTGTGGAGCTTTTCTTCTTTGGGCTGATAGCTCTGAAGAAATGTTCTGCCGGTGGTTAGATTGGAGCACGACTGTCTCCGTGGCGCAATTGGCTATGCGATCGGCTGTTAACGGAAAGGTTGGAGGTTCGAGCCCTACCGGGAGTGGTGTGTTGCTATTTTTCTTTGGGCTGATAGCTTTGAAGATATGTTCTGATGGCGGTGAGTGGTGCAGGACTGTCTCTGTGGCGGAATGGGCTAGCGCGATCGGCTGTTAATCGAAAGGTTGGAGGTAGGAGCCCACCCGGTGGTGGTGCGGCGCTTTTTTTTTTTGCTTTGGGCTGATAGCTTCGAAGATATGTTCTGATGGTGGTGAGAGTGGAGCACGACTGTCTCCGTGGCGCAATTGGCTAGCGCGATCAGCCTTTAACCGAAAGGTTTGAGGTTCGAGCCCACCCGGTGGTGGTGCGGCGCCTTGTTTTTCTTTTGGCTGATAGCTTTGAAGATATGTTCTGATGGTGGTGACAGTGGAGCACGACTCTCACCGTGGCGCAATTGGCTAGCGCGATCGGCTGTTAACCAAAAGGTTGGAGGTACGAGCACACCTGGTGGTGGTGCGGCGCTTTTTTTTGTTTGGGCTGATAGCTCTGAAGAAATGTTCTGACGATGGTGAGAGCGGAGCACGACTGTCTCCGTGGCGCAAATGGCTATGCGATCGGCTGTTAACTGAAACGTTGGAGGTTCGAGCCCTCCCGAGAGTGATGTGTTGCTTTTTATTCTTTTGGCTGATAGCTTTGAAGATATGTTCTGATGGTGGTGAGAGTGGAGCAGAACTGTCTCCGTGGCGCAATTGGCTAGCGCGATCGGCTGTTAACCGAAAGGTTGGAGGTACGAGCCCACCCGGTGGTGGTGCGGCGCTTTTTTTTCTTTGGGCTGATAGCTTTGAAGATATGTTCTGATGGTGGTGAGAGTGGAGCACGACTGTCTCCGTGGCGCAATTGGCTATTGGATCGGCTGTTAACTGAATGGTTGGATGTTCGAGCCCTCCCGGGATGGGTGTGTTGGTTTTTTTTCTTTGGGCTGATAGCTTTGAAGATATGTTCTGATGGTGGTGAAAGTGGAGCAGGACTGTCTCCGTGGCGCAATTGGCTACAGCGATAGGCTGTTAACCGAAAGGTTGGAGGTTCGAGCCCACCCTGTGGTGGTGCGGCGCTTTTTTTTCTTTTGGCTGATAGCTTTGAAGATATGTTCTGATGGTGGTGAGAGTGGAGCACGACTCTCACCGTGGCGCAATTGGCTAGCGCGATCGGCTGTTAACCAAAAGGTTGGAGGTACGAGCACACCTGGTGGTGGTGCGGCGCTTTTTTTGTTTTGGCTGATAGCTCTGAAGAAATGTTCTGACGATGGAGAGAGTGGAGCACGACTGTCTCCGTGGCGCAAATGGCTATGCGATCGGCTGTTAACTGAAACGTTGGAGGTTCGAGCCCTCCCGGGAGTGATGTGTTGCTTTTTATTCTTTGGGCTGATAGCTTTGAAGAGATGTTCTGATGGTGGTGAGAGTGGAGCAGGACTGTCTCCGTGGCGCAATTGGCTAGCGCGATCGGCTGTTAACCGAAAGGTTGGAGGTACGAGCCCACCCGGTGGTGGTGCGGCGCTTTTTTTTCTTTGGGCTGATAGCTTTGAAGATATGTTCTGATGGTGGTGAGAGTGGAGCACGACTGTCTCCGTGGCGCAATTGGCTATTGGATCGGCTGTTAACTGAATAGTTGGATGTTCGAGCCCTCCCGGGATTGGTGTGTTGCTTTTTTTTCTTTGGGCTGATAGCTTTGAAGATATGTTCTGATGGTGGTGAGAGTGGAGCAGGACTGTCTCCGTGGCGCAATTGGCTACCGCGATAGGCTGTTAACCGAAAGGTTGGAGGTTCGAGCCCACCCTGTGGTGGTGCGGCGCTTTTTTTTCTTTTGGCTGATAGCTTTGAAGATATGTTCTGATGGTGGTGAGAGTGGAGCACGACTCTCACCGTGGCGCAATTGGCTAACGCGATCGACTGTTAACCGAAAGGTTGGAGGTACGAGCCCACCCGGTGGTGGTGCGGCGCTTTTTTTTTCTTTGGGCTGATAGCTTTGAAGATATGTTCTGATGGTAATGAGAGTGGAGCACGACTGTCTCCGTGGTGCAATTGGCTAGCGCGATCGGCTGTTAACCGACAGGTTGGAGGTTCGAGCCCACCCAGTGGTGGTCCGGCGATTTTTTTTCCTTTGAGCTGATAGCTCTGAAGAAATGTTCTGATGGTGGTGAGAGTGGAACACGACTGTCTTCGTGGCGCAATTGGCTATGCGATCGGCTGTTAACTGAAAGGTTGGAGGTTCAAGCCCACCCAGTGGTGGTGCGGCGCTTTTTTTTCTTTGAGCTGATAGCTTTGAAGATTTGTTCTGATGGCGGTGAAAGTGGAGCACGACTGTCTCCGTGGCGCAAGTGGCTAGCGCGATCGGCTGTTAACCGAAAGGTTGGAGGCACGAGCCCACCCGGTGGTGGTGCGGAGCTTTTTTTTCTTTCGGCTGATAGCTCTGAAGAAATGTTCTGACGCTGGTGAGAGTGGAGCACGACTGTCTCCGTGGCGCAATTGGCTATGCGATCGGCTGTTAACCGAAAGGTTGGAGGTTCGAGCTCTCCCGGGAGTGGTGTGTTGCTTAATTTCTTTGGGTTGATAGCTTTGAAGATATGTTCTGTTGGTGTTGAGATGGAGCAGGACTGTCTCCGTGGCGCAATTGGCTGGCGCGATCGGCTGTTAACCGAAAGGTTGGAGGTTGGAGCCCACATGGTGAGGGTGCGGCGCATTTTTTTCTTTGGGCTGATAGCTTTGAAGATATGTTCTGATGGTGGTGAGAGTGGAGCACGACTGTCTCCATGGCGTAATTGGCTAGCGCGATCGGCTGTTAACCGAAAGGTTGGAGGTACGAACCCACCCGGTGGAGGTGCGGCGCTTCTTTTTCTTTGGGCTGATAGCTTTGAAGATATGTTCTGACGGTTGTGAGAGTGGAGCACGACTGTCTCCATGGCGCAATTGGCTATGCGATCAGCTGTTAACTGAAAGGTTGGAGGTTCGAGCCCTCCCGCGAGTAGTGTGTTGCTTTTTTTTCTTTGGGCTGATAGCTTTGAAGATATGTTCTGATGGTGGTGAGAGTGGAGCAGGACTGTCTCCGTGGCGCAATTGGCTAGCGCGATCGGCTGTTAACCGAAAGGTTGGAGGTACGAGCCCACCCGGTGGTGGTGCGGCGCTTTTTTTTCTTTGGGCTGATAGCTTTGAAGATATGTTCTGATGGTGGTGAGAGTGGAGCACGACTCTCACCGTGGCGCAATTGGCTAGCGCGATCGGCTGTTAACCAAAAGGTTGGAGGTACGAGCACACCTGGTGGTGGTGCGGCGCTTTTTTTGTTTTGGCTGATAGCTCTGAAGAAATGTTCTGACGATGGTGAGAGTGGAGCACGACTGTCTCCGTGGCGCAAATGGCTATGCAATCGGCTGTTAACTGAAACGTTGGAGGTTCGAGCCCTCCCGGGATTGATGTGTTGCTTTTTATTCTTTGGGCTGATAGCTTTGAAGAGATGTTCTGATGGTGGTGAGAGTGGAGCAGGACTGTCTCCGTGGCGCAATTGGCTAGCGCGATCGGCTGTTAACCGAAAGGTTGGAGGTACGAGCCCACCCGGTGGTGGTGCGGCGCTTTTTTTTCTTTGGGCTGATAGCTTTGAAGATATGTTCTGATGGTGGTGAGAGTGGAGCACGACTGTCTCCGTGGCGCAATTGGCTATTGGATCGGCTGTTAACTGAATAGTTGGATGTTCGAGCCCTCCCGGGATTGGTGTGTTGCTTTTTTTTCTTTGGGCTGATAGCTTTGAAGATATGTTCTGATGGTGGTTAGAGTGGAGCACGACTGTCTCCGTGGCGCAATTGGCTACAGCGATAGGCTGTTAACCGAAAGGTTGGAGGTTCGAGCCCACCCTGTGGTGGTGCGGCGCTTTTTTTTCTTTTGGCTGATAGCTTTGAAGATATGTTCTGATGGTGGTGAGAGTGGAGCACGACTCTCACCGTGGCGCAATTGGCTAGCGCGATCGGCTATTAACCAAAAGGTTGGAGGTACGAGCACACCTGGTGGTGGTGCGGCGCTTTTTTTGTTTTGGCTGATAGCTCTGAAGAAATGTTCTGACGATGGTGAGAGTGGAGCACGACTGTCTCCGTGGCGCAAATGGCTATGCAATCGGCTGTTAACTGAAACGTTGGAGGTTCGAACCCTCCCGGGAGTGATGTGTTGCTTTTTATTCTTTGGGCTGATAGCTTTGAAGAGATGTTCTGATGGTGGTGAGAGTGGAGCAGGACTGTCTCCGTGGCGCAATTGGCTAGCGCGATCGGCTGTTAACCGAAAGGTTGGAGGTACGAGCCCACCCGGTGGTGGTGCGGCGCTTTTTTTTCTTTGGGCTGATAGCTTTGAAGATATGTTCTGATGGTGGTGAGAGTGGAGCACGACTGTCTCCGTGGCGCAATTGGCTATTGGATCGGCTGTTAACTGAATAGTTGGATGTTCGAGCCCTCCCGGGATTGGTGTGTTGCTTTTTTTTTCTTTGGGCTAATAGCTTTGAAGATATGTTCTGATGGTGGTGAGAGTGGAGCAGGACTGTCTCCGTGGCGCAATTGGCTACCGCGATAGGCTGTTAACCGAAAGGTTGGAGGTTCGAGCCCACCCTGTGGTGGTGCGGCGCTTTTTTTTCTTTTGGCTGATAGCTTTGAAGATATGTTCTGATGGTGGTGAGAGTGGAGCACGACTCTCACCGTGGCGCAATTGGCTAGCGCGATCGACTGTTAACCGAAAGGTTGGAGGTACGAGCCCACCCGGTGGTGGTGCGGCGCTTTTTTTTTTCTTTGGGCTGATAGCTTTGAATATATGTTCTGATGGTAATGAGAGTGGAGCACGACTGTCTCCGTGGTGCAATTGGCTAGCGCGATCGGCTGTTAACCGACAGGTTGGACGTTCCAGCCCACCCAGTGGTGGTCCGGCGCTTTTTTTCCTTTGAGCTGATAGCTCTGAAGAAATGTTCTGACGGTGGTGAGAGTGGAACACGGCTGTCTTCGTGGCGCAATTGGCTATGCGATCGGCTGTTAACTGAAAGGTTGGAGGTTCAAGCCCACCCAGTGGTGGTGCGGCGCTTTTTTTTCTTTGAGCTGATAGCTTTGAAGATTTGTTCTGGTGGCGGTGAGAGTGGAGCACGACTGTCTCCGTGGCGCAAGTGGCTAGCGCGATCGGCTGTTAACCGAAAGGTTGGAGGCACGAGCCCACCCGGTGGTGGTGCGGAGCTTTTTTTTCTTTCGGCTGATAGCTCTGAAGAAATGTTCTGACGCTGGTGAGAGTGGAGCACGACTGTCTCCGTGGCGCAATTGGCTATGCGATCGGCTGTTAACCAAAAGGTTGGAGGTTCGAGCTCTCCCGGGAGTGGTGTGTTGCTTTTTTTTCTTTGGGTTGATAGCTTTGAAGATATGTTCTGTTGGTGTTGAGAGTGGAGCAGGACTGTCTCCGTGGCGCAATTAGCTGGCGCGATCGGCTCTTAACCAAAAGGTTGGAGGTTGGAGCCCACATGGTGAGGGTGCGGCGCATTTTTTTCTTTGGGCTGATAGCTTTGAAGATATGTTCTGATGGTGGTGAGAGTGGAGCACGACTGTCTCCGTGGCGTAATTGGCTAGCGCGATCGGCTGTTAACCGAAAGGTTGGAGGTACGAACCCACCCGGTGGAGGTGCGGCGCTTCTTTTTCTTTGGGCTGATAGCTTTGAAGATATGTTCTGACGGTTGTGAGAGTGGAGCACGACTGTCTCCGTGGCGCAAGTGGCTAGCGCGATCGGCTGTTAACCGAAAGGTTGGAGGCACGAGCCCACCCGGTGGTGGTGCGGAGCTTTTTTTTCTTTCGGCTGATAGCTTTGAAGAAATGTTCTGACGCTGGTGAGAGTGGAGCACGACTGTCTCCGTGGCGCAATTGGCTATGCGATCGGCTGTGAACCGAAAGGTTGGAGGTTCGAGCCCTCCCGGGAGTGGTGTGTTGCTTTTTTTCTTTGGGCTGATAACTTTGAAGATATGTTCTGTTGATGTTGAGATGGAGCAGGACTGTCTCCGTGGCGCAATTGGCTGGCGCGATCGGCTGTTAACCGAAAGGTTGGAGGTTGGAGCCCACATGGTGAGGGTGCGGCGCATTTTTTTCTTTGGGCTGATAGCTTTGAAGATATGTTCTGATGGTGGTGAGAGTGGAGCACGACTGTCTTCATGGCGTAATTGGCTAGCGCGATCGGCTGTTAACCGAAAGGTTGGAGGTACGAACCCACCCGGTGGAGGTGCGGCGCTTCTTTTTCTTTGGGCTGATAGCTTTGAAGATATGTTCTGATGGTGGTGAGAGTGGAGCACGACTGTCTCCGTGGCGCAATTGGCTAGCGCGATCAGCCTTTAACCGAAAGGTTGGAGGTTCGAGCCCACCCGGTGGTGGTGCGGCGCTTTTTTTTTCTTTTGGCTGATAGCTTTGAAGATATGTTCTGATGGTGGTGAGAGTGGAGCACGACTCTCACCGTGGCGCAATTGGCTAGCGCGATCGGCTGTTAACCAAAAGGTTGGAGGTACGAGCACACCTGGTGGTGGTGCGGCGCTTTTTTTTTGGGCTGATAGCTCTGAAGAAATGTTCTGACGATGGTGAGAGTGGAGCACGACTGTCTCCGTGGCGCAAATGGCTATGCGGTCGGCTGTTAACTGAAACGTTGGAGGTTCGAGCCCTCCCGGGAGTGATGTGTTGCTTTTTATTCTTTGGGCTGATAGCTTTGAAGATATGTTCTGATGGTGGTGAGAGTGGAGCAGGACTGTCTCCGTGGCGCAATTGGCTAGCGCGATCGGCTGTTAACCGAAAGGTTGGAGGTATGAGCCCACCCGGTGGTGGTGCGGCGCTTTTTTTTCTTTGGGCTGATAGATTTGAAGATATGTTCTGATGGTGGTGAGAGTGGAGCACGACTGTCTCCGTGGCGCAATTGGCTATTGGATCGGCTGTTAACTGAATGGTTGGATGTTCGAGTCCTCCCGGATTGGTGTGTTGCTCTTTTTCTTTGGGCTGATAGCTTTGAAGATATGTTCTGATGGTGGTGAGAGTGGAGCATGACTGTCTCCGTGGCGCAATTGGCTACCGCGATAGGCTGTTAACCGAAAGGTTGGAGGTTCGAGCCCACCCTGTGGTGGTGCGGCGCTCTTTTTTCTTTTGGCTGATAGCTTTGAAGATATGTTCTGTTGGTGTTGAGAGTGGAGCAGGACTGTCTCCGTGGCGCAATTGGCTGGCGCGATCGGCTGTTAACCGAAAGGTTGGAGGTTGGAGCCCACATGGTGAGGGTGCGGCGCATTATTTTCTTTGGGCTGATAGCTTTGAAGATATGTTCTGATGGTGGTGAGAGTGGAGCACGACTGTCTCCGTGGCGTAATTGGCTAGCGCGATCGGCTGTTAACCGAAAGGTTGGAGGTACGAACCCACCCGGTGGAGGTGCGGCGCTTCTTTTTCTTTGGGCTGATAGCTTTGAAGATATGTTCTGACGGTTGTGAGAGTGGAGCACGACTGTCTCCATGGCGCAATTGGCTATGCGATCAGCTGTTAACTGAAAGGTTGGAGGTTCGAGCCCTCCCGCGAGTAGTGTGTTGCTTTTTTTTCTTTGGGCTGATAGCTTTGAAGATATGTTCTGTTGGTGGTCAGAGTGGAGCAGGACTATCTCCGTGGCGCAATTGGCTACCGCGATCGGCTGTTAACCGAAAGGTTTGAGGTTCGAGCGCACCCGGTGGTAGTGCGGCACTTTTTTTCTTTGGGCTGATAACTTTGAAGATATGTTCTGATGGGGCTGAGAGTGGAACACGACTGTCTCCTTGGCGCAATTGGCTAGCGCGATTGGCTGTTAACCGAAAGGTTGGAGGTACGAGCCCACCCGGTGGTGGTGCGGAGCTTTTTTTCTTTGGGCTGATAGCTCTGAAGAAATGTTCTGCCGGTGGTTAGAGTGGAGCACGACTGTCTCCGTGGCGCAATAGGCTATGCGATCGGCTGTTAACGGAAAGGTTGGAGGTTCGAGCCCTACCGGGAGTGGTGTGTTGCTATTTTTCTTTGGGCTGATAGCTTTGAAGATATGTTCTGATGGCGGTGAGTGGCGCAGGACTGTCTCTGTGGCGGAATTGGCTAGCGCGATCGGCTGTTAATCGAAAGGTTGGAGGTAGGAGCCCACCCGGTGGTGGTGCGGCGCTTTTTTTTGCTTTGGGCTGATAGCTTTGAAGATATGTTCTGATGGTGGTGAGAGTGGAGCACGACTGTCTCCGTGGCGCAATTGGCTAGCGCGATCAGCCTTTAACCGAAAGGTTGGAGGTTCGAGCCCACCCGGTGGTGGGTCGGCGCTTTTTTTTCTTTTGGCTGATAGCTTTGAAGATATGTTCTGATGGTGGTGAGAGTGGAGCACGACTCTCACCGTGGCGCAATTGGCTAGCGCGATCGGCTGTTAACCAAATTGTTGGAGGTACGAGCACACCTGGTGGTGGTGCGGCGCTTTTTTTGTTTGGGCTGATAGCTCTGAAGAAATGTTCTGACGATGGTGAGAGTGGAGCACGACTGTCTCCGTGGCGCAAATGGCTATGCGATCGGCTGTTAACTGAAACGTTGGAGGTTCGAGCCCTCCCGGGAGTGATGTGTTGCTTTTTATTCTTTGGGCTGATAGCTTTGAAGATATGTTCTGATGGTGGTGAGAGTGGAGCAGGACTGTCTCCGTGGCGCAATTGGCTAGCGCGATCGGCTGTTAACCGAAAGGTTGGAGGTTCGAGCCCACCCGGTGGTGGTGCGGCGCTTTTTTTTCTTTGGGCTGATAGCTTTGAAGATATGTTCTGATGGTGGTGAGAGTGGAGCACGACTGTCTCCGTGGCGCAATTGGCTATTGGATCGGCTGTTAACTGAATGGTTAGATGTTCGAGCCCTCCCGGGATTGGTGTGTTGCTTTTTTTTCTTTGGGCTGATAGCTTTGAAGATATGTTCTGATGGTGGTGAGAGTGGAGCAGGACTGTCTCCGTGGCGCAATTGGCTACCGCGATAGGCTGTTAACCGAAATGTTGGAGGTTCGAGCCCACCCTGTGGTGGTGCGGCGCTTTTTTTTCTTTTGGCTGATAGCTTTGAAGATATGTTCTGATGGTGGTGAGAGTGGAGCACGACTCTCACCGGGGCGCAATTGGCTAGCGCGATCGGCTGTTAACCAAAAGGTTGGAGGTATGAGCACACCTGGTGGTGGTGCGGCGCTTTTTTTGTTTTGGCTGATAGCTTTGAAGAAATGTTCTGACGATGGTGAGAGTGGAGCACGACTGTCTCCGTGGCGCAAATGGCTATGCGATCGGCTGTTAACTGAAACGTTGGAGGTTCGAGCCCTCCCGGGAGTGATGTGTTGCTTTTTATTCTTTGGGCTGATAGCTTTGAAGAGATGTTCTGATGGTGGTGAGAGTGGAGCAGGACTGTCTCCGTGGCGCAATTGGCTAGCGCGATCGGCTGTTAACCGACAGGTTGGAGGTTCAAGCCCACCTAGTGGTGGTGCGGCGCTTTTTTTCCTTTGGGCTGATAGCTCTGAAGAAATGTTCTGACGGTGTTGAGAGTGGAACACGACTGTCTTCGTGGCGCAATGGGCTATGCGATCGGCTGTTAACTGAAAGGTTGGAGGTTCAAGCCAACCCAGTGGTGGTGCGGCGCTTTTTTTTCTTTGAGCTGATAGCTTTGAAGATTTGTTCTGATGGTGGTGAGAGTGGAGCACGACTGTCTCCGTGGCGCAAGTGGCTAGCGCGATCGGCTGTTAACCGAAAGGTTGGAGGCACGAGCCCACCCGGTGGTGGTGCGGAGCTTTTTTTCCTTTCGGCTGATAGCTCTGAAGAAATGTTCTGACGCTGGTGAGAGTGGAGCACGACTGTCTCCGTGGCGCAATTGGCTATGCGATCGGCTGTTAACCGAAAGGTTGGAGGTTCGAGCCCTCCCGGGAGTGGTGTGTTGCTTTTTTTCTTTGGGCTGATAGCTTTGAAGATATGTTCTGTTGGTGTTGAGAGTGGAGCAGGACTGTCTCCGTGGCGCAATTGGCTGGCGCGATCGGCTGTTAACCGAAAGGTTGGAGGTTGGAGCCCACATGGTGAGGGTGCGGCGCATTTTTTTCTTTGGGCTGATAGCTTTGAAGATATGTTCTGATGGTGGTGAGAGTGGAGCACGACTGTCTCCGTGGCGTAATTGGCTAGCGCGATCGGCTGTTAACCGAAAGGTTGGAGGTACGAACCCACCCGGTGGAGGTGCGGCGCTTCTTTTTCTTTGGGCTGATAGCTTTGAAGATATGTTCTGACGGTTGTGAGAGTGGAGCACGACTGTCTCCATGGCGCAATTGGCTATGTGATCAGCTGTTAACTGAAAGGTTGGAGGTTCGAGCCCTCCCGCGAGTAATGTGTTGCTTTTTTTTCTTTGGGCTGATAGCTTTGAAGATATGTTCTGTTGGTGGTGAGAGTGGAGCACGACTGTCTCCTTGGCGCAATTGGCTAGCGCGATTGGCTGTTAACCGAAAGGTTGGAGGTACGAGCCCACCCGGTGGTGGTGCGGAGCTTTTTTTCTTTGGGCTGATAGCTCTGAAGAAATGTTCTGCCGGTGGTTAGAGTGGAGCACGACTGTCTCCGTGGCGGAAAGGGCTATGCGATCGGCTGTTAACTGAAACGTTGGAGGTTCTAGCCCTCCCGGGAGTAGTGTGTTGCTTTTTATTCTTTGGGCTGATAGCTTTGAAGATATGTTCTGATGGTGGTGAGAGGGGAGCAGGACTGTCTCCGTGGCGCAATTGGCTAGCGCGATCGGCTGTTCACCGAAAGGTTGGAGGTACGAGCCCACTCGGTGGTGGTGCGGGGCTTTTTTTTCTTTGGGCTGATAGCTTTGAAGATATGTTCTGATGGTGGTGAGAGTGGAGCATGACTGTCTCCGTGGCGCTATTGGCTAGCGCAATTGGCTGTTAAGCGAAAGGTTGGAGGTTCGAGCCCACCCGGTGGTGGTGCGGCGCTTTTTTCTTTTGGGTTGATAGCTTTGAAGATACGTTCTGATGGTGTTGAGAGTGGAGCACGATTGTCTCCGTTGCGCAATTGGCTATGCGATCGGCTGTTAACCGAGAGGTTGGAGGTTCGAGCCCACCCGGTGGTGGTGCGGCGCTTTTTTTCCTTTGGGCTGATAGCTCTGAAGAAATGTTCTAACGATGGTGAGAGCGGAGCACGACTGTCTCCGTGGCGCAATTCGCTATGCGATAGGCTGTTAACCCAAAGGTTGGAGGTTCGAGCCCTCCCGGGAGTGGTGGGCGCTTTTTTTGTTTGGGCTGATAGCTTTGAAGAGATGTTCTGGTGGTGGTGAGAATGCAGCACGACTGTCTCCGTGGCGCAATTGGCTAGAGCGATCGGCTGTTAACCGAAAGGTTGGAGGTTCGAGCCTTCCCGGGAGTGGTGTGTTGCTTTTTTTATTTCGGGCTGATAGCTCTGAAGAAATGTTCTGACGATGGTAAGAGTGGAGCACGACTGTCTCCGTGGCGCAATTGGCTATGCGATCGGCTGTTAACTGAAACGTTTGAGGTTCGAGCCCTCCCAGGAGTGATGTGTTGCTTTTTATTCTTTGGGCTGATAGCTTTGAAGATATGTTCTGATGGTGGTGAGCGTGGAGGAGGACTGTCTCCGTGGCGCAATCGGCTAGCACCATCGGCTGTTAACCGAAAGGTTGGAGGTTCAAGCCCATCCGGTGGTGGTGCGGGGCTTTTTTTTCTTTGGGCTGATAGCTTTAAAGATATGTTCTGATGGTGGTGAGAGTGGAGCAGGACTTTCTCCGTGGCGCAATTGGCTATGCGATCGGCTGTTAACTGAAAGGTTGGAGGTTCAAGCCCACCCAGTGGTGGTGCGGCGCTTTTTTTTCTTTGAGCTGATAGCTTCGAAGATTTGTTCTGATGGCGGTGAGAGTGGAGCACGACTGTCTCCATGGCGCAAGTGGCTAGCGCGATCGGCTGTTAACCGAAAGGTTGGAGGCACGAGCCCACCCGGTGGTGGTGCGGAGCTTTTTTTCCTTTCGGCTGATAGCTCTGAAGAAATGTTCTGACGATGGTGAGAGTGGAGCACGACTGTCTCCGTGGCGCAAATGGCTATGCGATCGGCTGTTAACTGAAACGTTGGAGTTTCGAGCCCTCCCGGGAGTGATGTGTTGCTTTTTTTTCTTTGGGCTGATAGCTTTAAAGATATGTTCTGATGGTGGTGAGAGTGGAGCAGGACTTTCTCCGTGGCGCAATTGGCTATGCGATCGGCTGTTAACTGAAAGGTTGGAGGTTCAAGCCCACCCAGTGGTGGTGCGGCGCTTTTTTTTCTTTGAGCTGATAGCTTTGAAGATTTGTTCTGATGGCGGTGAGAGTGGAGCACGACTGTCTCCATGGCGCAAGTGGCTAGCGCGATCGGCTGTTAACCGAGAGGTTGGAGGTTCGAGCCCACCCGGTGGTGGTGCGGCGCTTTTTTTCCTTTGGGCTGATAGCTCTGAAGAAATGTTCTGACGCTGGTGAGAGTGGAGCACGACTGTCTCCGTGGCGCAATTGGCTATGCGATCGGCTGTTAACCGAAAGGTTGGAGGTTCGAGCCCTCCCGGGAATGGTGTGTTGCTTTTTTTCTTTGGGCTGATAGCTTTGAAGATATGTTCTGTTGGTGTTGAGAGTGGAGCAGGACTGTCTCCGTGGCGCAATTGGCTGGCGCGATCGGCTGTTAACCGAAAGGTTGGAGGTTGGAGCCCACATGGTGAGGGTGCGGCGCATTTTTTTCTTTGGGCTGATAGCTTTGAAGATATGTTCTGATGGTGGTGAGAATGGAGCACGACTGTCTCCGTGGCGTAATTGGCTAGCGCGATCGGCTGTTAACCGAAAGGTTGGAGGTACGAACCCACCCGGTGGAGGTGCGGCGCTTCTTTTTCTTTGGGCTGATAGCTTTGAAGATATGTTCTGACGGTTGTGAGAGTGGAGCACGACTGTCTCCATGGCGCAATTGGCTATGTGATCAGCTGTTAACTGAAAGGTTGGAGGTTCGAGCCCTCCCGCGAGTAATGTGTTGCTTTTTTTTCTTTGGGCTGATAGCTTTGAAGATATGTTCTGTTGGTGGTGAGAGTGGAGCACGACTGTCTCCTTGGCGCAATTGGCTAGCGCGATTGGCTGTTAACCGAAAGGTTGGAGGTACGAGCCCACCCGGTGGTGGTGCGGAGCTTTTTTTCTTTGGGCTGATAGCTCTGAAGAAATGTTCTGCCGGTGGTTAGAGTGGAGCACGACTGTCTCCGTGGCGCAAAGGGCTATGCGATCGGCTGTTAACTGAAACGTTGGAGGTTCTAGCCCTCCCGGGAGTAGTGTGTTGCTTTTTATTCTTTGGGCTGATAGCTTTGAAGATATGTTCTGATGGTGGTGAGAGGGGAGCAGGACTGTCTCCGTGGCGCAATTGGCTAGCGCGATCGGCTGTTAACCGAAAGGTTGGAGGTACGAGCCCACTCGGTGGTGGTGCGGTGCTTTTTTTTCTTTGGGCTGATAGCTTTGAAGATATGTTCTGATGGTGGTGAGAGTGGAGCATGACTGTCTCCGTTGCGCACTTCGCTATGCGATCGGCTGTTAACCGAGAGGTTGGAGGTTCGAGCCCACCCGGTGGTGGTGCGGCGCTTTTTTTCCTTTGGGCTGATAGCTCTGAAGAAATGTTCTAACGGTGGTGAGAGCGGAGCACGACTGTCTCCGTGGCGCAATTCGCTATGCGATAGGCTGTTAACCCAAAGGTTGGAGGTTCGAGCCCTCCCGGGAGTGGTGGGCGCTTTTTTTGTTTGGGCTGATAGCTTTGAAGATATGTTCTGGTGGAGGTGAGAATGCAGCACGACTGTCTCCGTGGCGCAATTGGCTAGAGCGATCGGCTGTTAACCGAAAGGTTGGAGGTTCGAGCCTTCCCGGGAGTGGTGTGTTGCTTTTTTTATTTCGGGCTGATAGCTCTGAAGAAATGTTCTGACGATGGTAAGAGTGGAGCACGACTGTCTCCGTGGCGCAATTGGCTATGCGATCGGCTGTTAACTGAAACGTTTGAGGTTCGAGCCCTCCCAGGAGTGATGTGTTGCTTTTTATTCTTTGGGCTGATAGCTTTGAAGATATGTTCTGATGGTGGTGAGCGTGGAGGAGGACTGTCTCCGTGGCGCAATCGGCTAGCACCATCGGCTGTTAACCGAAAGGTTGGAGGCACGAGCCCACCCGGTGGTGGTGCGGAGCTTTTTTTCCTTTCGGCTGATAGCTCTGAAGAAATGTTCTGACGATGGTGAGAGTGGAGCACGACTGTCTCCGTGGCGCAAATGGCTAGCGCGATCGGCTGTTAACCGACAGGTTGGAGGTTCAAGCCCACCTAGTGGTGGTGCGGCGCTTTTTTTCCTTTGGGCTGATAGCTCTGAAGAAATGTTCTGACGGTGTTGAGAGTGGAACACGACTGTCTTCGTGGCGCAATGGGCTATGCGATCGGCTGTTAACTGAAAGGTTGGAGGTTCAAGCCAACCCAGTGGTGGTGCGGCGCTTTTTTTTCTTTGAGCTGATAGCTTTGAAGATTTGTTCTGATGGTGGTGAGAGTGAAGCACGACTGTCTCCGTGGCGCAAGTGGCTAGCGCGATCGGCTGTTAACCGAAAGGTTGGAGGCACGAGCCCACCCGGTGGTGGTGCGGAGCTTTTTTTCCTTTCGGCTGATAGCTCTGAAGAAATGTTCTGACGCTGGTGAGAGTGGAGCACGACTGTCTCCGTGGCGCAATTGGCTATGCGATCGGCTGTTAACCGAAAGGTTGGAGGTTCGAGCCCTCCCGGGAGTGGTGTGTTGCTTTTTTTCTTTGGGCTGATAGCTTTGAAGATATGTTCTGTTGGTGTTGAGAGTGGAGCAGGACTGTCTCCGTGGCGCAATTGGCTGGCGCGATCGGCTGTTAACCGAAAGGTTGGAGGTTGGAGCCCACATGGTGAGGGTGCGGCGCATTTTTTTCTTTGGGCTGATAGCTTTGAAGATATGTTCTGATGGTGGTGAGAGTGGAGCACGACTGTCTCCGTGGCGTAATTGGCTAGCGCGATCGGCTGTTAACCGAAAGGTTGGAGGTACGAACCCACCCGGTGGAGGTGCGGCGCTTCTTTTTCTTTGGGCTGATAGCTTTGAAGATATGTTCTGACGGTTGTGAGAGTGGAGCACGACTGTCTCCATGGCGCAATTGGCTATGTGATCAGCTGTTAACTGAAAGGTTGGAGGTTCGAGCCCTCCCGCGAGTAATGTGTTGCTTTTTTTTCTTTGGGCTGATAGCTTTGAAGATATGTTCTGTTGGTGGTGAGAGTGGAGCACGACTGTCTCCTTGGCGCAATTGGCTAGCGCGATTGGCTGTTAACCGAAAGGTTGGAGGTACGAGCCCACCCGGTGGTGGTGCGGAGCTTTTTTTCTTTGGGCTGATAGCTCTGAAGAAATGTTCTGCCGGTGGTTAGAGTGGAGCACGACTGTCTCCGTGGCGGAAAGGGCTATGCGATCGGCTGTTAACTGAAACGTTGGAGGTTCTAGCCCTCCCGGGAGTAGTGTGTTGCTTTTTATTCTTTGGGCTGATAGCTTTGAAGATATGTTCTGATGGTGGTGAGAGGGGAGCAGGACTGTCTCCGTGGCGCAATTGGCTAGCGCGATCGGCTGTTCACCGAAAGGTTGGAGGTACGAGCCCACTCGGTGGTGGTGCGGGGCTTTTTTTTCTTTGGGCTGATAGCTTTGAAGATATGTTCTGATGGTGGTGAGAGTGGAGCATGACTGTCTCCGTGGCGCTATTGGCTAGCGCAATTGGCTGTTAAGCGAAAGGTTGGAGGTTCGAGCCCACCCGGTGGTGGTGCGGCGCTTTTTTCTTTTGGGTTGATAGCTTTGAAGATACGTTCTGATGGTGTTGAGAGTGGAGCACGATTGTCTCCGTTGCGCAATTGGCTATGCGATCGGCTGTTAACCGAGAGGTTGGAGGTTCGAGCCCACCCGGTGGTGGTGCGGCGCTTTTTTTCCTTTGGGCTGATAGCTCTGAAGAAATGTTCTAACGATGGTGAGAGCGGAGCACGACTGTCTCCGTGGCGCAATTCGCTATGCGATAGGCTGTTAACCCAAAGGTTGGAGGTTCGAGCCCTCCCGGGAGTGGTGGGCGCTTTTTTTGTTTGGGCTGATAGCTTTGAAGAGATGTTCTGGTGGTGGTGAGAATGCAGCACGACTGTCTCCGTGGCGCAATTGGCTAGAGCGATCGGCTGTTAACCGAAAGGTTGGAGGTTCGAGCCTTCCCGGGAGTGGTGTGTTGCTTTTTTTATTTCGGGCTGATAGCTCTGAAGAAATGTTCTGACGATGGTAAGAGTGGAGCACGACTGTCTCCGTGGCGCATTTGGCTATGCGATCGGCTGTTAACTGAAACGTTTGAGGTTCGAGCCCTCCCAGGAGTGATGTGTTGCTTTTTATTCTTTGGGCTGATAGCTTTGAAGATATGTTCTGATGGTGGTGAGCGTGGAGGAGGACTGTCTCCGTGGCGCAATCGGCTAGCACCATCGGCTGTTAACCGAAAGGTTGGAGGTTCAAGCCCATCCGGTGGTGGTGCGGGGCTTTTTTTTCTTTGGGCTGATAGCTTTAAAGATATGTTCTGATGGTGGTGAGAGTGGAGCAGGACTTTCTCCGTGGCGCAATTGGCTATGCGATCGGCTGTTAACTGAAAGGTTGGAGGTTCAAGCCCACCCAGTGGTGGTGCGGCGCTTTTTTTTCTTTGAGCTGATAGCTTCGAAGATTTGTTCTGATGGCGGTGAGAGTGGAGCACGACTGTCTCCATGGCGCAAGTGGCTAGCGCGATCGGCTGTTAACCGAAAGGTTGGAGGCACGAGCCCACCCGGTGGTGGTGCGGAGCTTTTTTTCCTTTCGGCTGATAGCTCTGAAGAAATGTTCTGACGATGGTGAGAGTGGAGCACGACTGTCTCCGTGGCGCAAATGGCTATGCGATCGGCTGTTAACTGAAACGTTGGAGTTTCGAGCCCTCCCGGGAGTGATGTGTTGCTTTTTTTTCTTTGGGCTGATAGCTTTAAAGATATGTTCTGATGGTGGTGAGAGTGGAGCAGGACTTTCTCCGTGGCGCAATTGGCTATGCGATCGGCTGTTAACTGAAAGGTTGGAGGTTCAAGCCCACCCAGTGGTGGTGCGGCGCTTTTTTTTCTTTGAGCTGATAGCTTTGAAGATTTGTTCTGATGGCGGTGAGAGTGGAGCACGACTGTCTCCATGGCGCAAGTGGCTAGCGCGATCGGCTGTTAACCGAGAGGTTGGAGGTTCGAGCCCACCCGGTGGTGGTGCGGCGCTTTTTTTCCTTTGGGCTGATAGCTCTGAAGAAATGTTCTGACGCTGGTGAGAGTGGAGCACGACTGTCTCCGTGGCGCAATTGGCTATGCGATCGGCTGTTAACCGAAAGGTTGGAGGTTCGAGCCCTCCCGGGAATGGTGTGTTGCTTTTTTTCTTTGGGCTGATAGCTTTGAAGATATGTTCTGTTGGTGTTGAGAGTGGAGCAGGACTGTCTCCGTGGCGCAATTGGCTGGCGCGATCGGCTGTTAACCGAAAGGTTGGAGGTTGGAGCCCACATGGTGAGGGTGCGGCGCATTTTTTTCTTTGGGCTGATAGCTTTGAAGATATGTTCTGATGGTGGTGAGAATGGAGCACGACTGTCTCCGTGGCGTAATTGGCTAGCGCGATCGGCTGTTAACCGAAAGGTTGGAGGTACGAACCCACCCGGTGGAGGTGCGGCGCTTCTTTTTCTTTGGGCTGATAGCTTTGAAGATATGTTCTGACGGTTGTGAGAGTGGAGCACGACTGTCTCCATGGCGCAATTGGCTATGTGATCAGCTGTTAACTGAAAGGTTGGAGGTTCGAGCCCTCCCGCGAGTAATGTGTTGCTTTTTTTTCTTTGGGCTGATAGCTTTGAAGATATGTTCTGTTGGTGGTGAGAGTGGAGCACGACTGTCTCCTTGGCGCAATTGGCTAGCGCGATTGGCTGTTAACCGAAAGGTTGGAGGTACGAGCCCACCCGGTGGTGGTGCGGAGCTTTTTTTCTTTGGGCTGATAGCTCTGAAGAAATGTTCTGCCGGTGGTTAGAGTGGAGCACGACTGTCTCCGTGGCGCAAAGGGCTATGCGATCGGCTGTTAACTGAAACGTTGGAGGTTCTAGCCCTCCCGGGAGTAGTGTGTTGCTTTTTATTCTTTGGGCTGATAGCTTTGAAGATATGTTCTGATGGTGGTGAGAGGGGAGCAGGACTGTCTCCGTGGCGCAATTGGCTAGCGCGATCGGCTGTTAACCGAAAGGTTGGAGGTACGAGCCCACTCGGTGGTGGTGCGGTGCTTTTTTTTCTTTGGGCTGATAGCTTTGAAGATATGTTCTGATGGTGGTGAGAGTGGAGCATGACTGTCTCCGTTGCGCACTTCGCTATGCGATCGGCTGTTAACCGAGAGGTTGGAGGTTCGAGCCCACCCGGTGGTGGTGCGGCGCTTTTTTTCCTTTGGGCTGATAGCTCTGAAGAAATGTTCTAACGGTGGTGAGAGCGGAGCACGACTGTCTCCGTGGCGCAATTCGCTATGCGATAGGCTGTTAACCCAAAGGTTGGAGGTTCGAGCCCTCCCGGGAGTGGTGGGCGCTTTTTTTGTTTGGGCTGATAGCTTTGAAGATATGTTCTGGTGGAGGTGAGAATGCAGCACGACTGTCTCCGTGGCGCAATTGGCTAGAGCGATCGGCTGTTAACCGAAAGGTTGGAGGTTCGAGCCTTCCCGGGAGTGGTGTGTTGCTTTTTTTATTTCGGGCTGATAGCTCTGAAGAAATGTTCTGACGATGGTAAGAGTGGAGCACGACTGTCTCCGTGGCGCAATTGGCTATGCGATCGGCTGTTAACTGAAACGTTTGAGGTTCGAGCCCTCCCAGGAGTGATGTGTTGCTTTTTATTCTTTGGGCTGATAGCTTTGAAGATATGTTCTGATGGTGGTGAGCGTGGAGGAGGACTGTCTCCGTGGCGCAATCGGCTAGCACCATCGGCTGTTAACCGAAAGGTTGGAGGTTCAAGCCCATCCGGTGGTGGTGCGGGGCTTTTTTTTCTTTGGGCTGATAGCTTTAAAGATATGTTCTGATGGTGGTGAGAGTGGAGCAGGACTTTCTCCGTGGCGCAATTGGCTATGCGATCGGCTGTTAACTGAAAGGTTGGAGGTTCAAGCCCACCCAGTGGTGGTGCGGCGCTTTTTTTTCTTTGAGCTGATAGCTTTGAAGATTTGTTCTGATGGCGGTGAGAGTGGAGCACGACTGTCTCCATGGCGCAAGTGGCTAGCGCGATCGGCTGTTAACCGAAAGGTTGGAGGCACGAGCCCACCCGGTGGTGGTGCGGAGCTTTTTTTCCTTTCGGCTGATAGCTCTGAAGAAATGTTCTGACGATGGTGAGAGTGGAGCACGACTGTCTCCGTGGCGCAAATGGCTATGCGATCGGCTGTTAACTGAAACGTTGGAGGTTCGAGCCCTCCCGGGAGTGATGTGTTGCTTTTTATTCTTTGGGCTGATAGCTTTGAAGATATGTTCTGATGGTGGTGAGAGTGGAGCAGGACTGTCTCCGTGGCGCAATTGGCTAGCGCGATCGGCTGTTAACCGAAAGGTTGGAGGTACAAGCCCACCCGGTGGTGGTGCGGTGCTTTTTTTTCTTTGGGCTGATAGCTTTAAAGATATGTTCTGATGGTGGTGAGAGTGGAGCAGGACTTTCTCCGTGGCGCAATCGGCTAGCACCATCGGCTGTTAACCGAAAGGTTGGAGGTTCGAGCCCTCCCGGGACTGGTGTGTTGCTTTTTTTCTTTGGGCTGATAGCTTTGAAGATATGTTCTGTTGGTGTTGAGAGTGGAGCAGGACTGTCTCCGTGGCGCAATTGGCTGGCGCGATCGGCTGTTAACCGAAAGGTTGGAGGTTGGAGCCCACATGGTGAGGGTGCGGCGCATTTTTTTCTTTGGGCTGATAGCTTTGAAGATATGTTCTGATGGTGGTGAGAGTGGAGCACGACTGTCTCCGTGGCGTAATTGGCTAGCGCGATCGGCTGTTAACCGAAAGGTTGGAGGTACGAACCCACCCGGTGGAGGTGCGGCGCTTCTTTTTCTTTGGGCTCATAGCTTTGAAGATATGTTCTGACGGTTGTGAGAGTGGAGCACGACTGTCTCCATGGCGCAATTGGCTATGCGATCAGCTGTTAACTGAAAGGTTGGAGGTTCGAGCCCTCCCGCGAGTAGTGTGTTGCTTTTTTTTTCTTTGGGCTGATAGCTTTGAAGATATGTTCTGTTGGTGGTGAGAGTGGAGCAGGACTATCTCCGTGGCGCAATTGGCTACCGCGATCGGCTGTTAACCGAAAGGTTGGAGGTTCGAGCCCACCCGGTGGTGGTGCGGCACTTTTTTTCTTTGGGCTGATAACTTTGAAGATATGTTCTGATGGGGCTGAGAGTGGAGCACGACTGTCTCCGTGGCGCAATTGGCTAGCGCGATTGGCTGTTAACCGAAAGGTTGGAGGTACGAGCCCACCCGGTGGTGGTGCGGAGCTTTTTTTTTTTGGGCTGATAGCTCTGAAGAAATGTTCTGCCGGTGGTTAGAGTGGAGCACGACTGTCTCCGTGGCGCAATTGGCTATGCGATCGGCTGTTAACGGAAAGGTTGGAGGTTCGAGCCCTACCGGGAGTGCTGTGTTGCTATTTTTCTTTGGGCTGATAGCTTTGAAGATATGTTCTGATGGCAGTGAGTGGCGCAGGACTGTCTCTGTGGCGGAATTGGCTAGCGCGATCGGCTGTTAATGGAAAGGTTGGAGGTAGGAGCCCACCCGGTTGTGGTGCGGCGCTTTTTTTTGCTTTGGGCTGATAGCTTTGAAGATATGTTCTGTTGGTGGTGAGAGTGGAGCACGACTGTCTTCGTGGCGCGATTGGCTAGCGCGATCAGCCTTTAACCGAAAGGTTGGAGGTTCGAGCCCACCCGGTGGTTGTGCGCCGCTTTTTTTTCTTTTGGCTGATAGCTTTGAAGATATGTTCTGATGGTGGTGAGAGTGGAGCACGACTCTCACCGTGGCGCAATTGGCTAGCGCGATCGGCTGTTAACCAAAAGGTTGGAGGTACGAGCACACCTGGTGGTGGTGCGGCGCTTTTTTTGTTTGGGCTCATAGCTCTGAAGAAATGTTCTGTTGGTGGTGAGAGTGGAGCAGGACTATCTCCGTGGCGCAATTGGCTACCGCGATCGGCTGTTAACCGAAAGGTTGGAGGTTCGAGCGCACCCGGTGGTGGTGCGGCACTTTTTTTCTTTGGGCTGATAACTTTGAAGATATGTTCTGATGGGGCTGAGAGTGGAGCACGACTGTCTCCTTGGCGCAATTGGCTAGCGCGATTGGCTGTTAACCGAAAGGTTGGAGGTACGAGCCCACCCGGTGGTGGTGCGGAGCTTTTTTCTTTGGGCTGATAGCTCTGAAGAAATGTTCTGCCGGTGGTTAGAGTGGAGCACGACTGTCTCCGTGGCGCAATTGGCTATGCGATCGGCTGTTAACGGAAAGGTTGGAGGTTCGAGCCCTACCGGGAGTGGTGTGTTGCTATTTTTCTTTGGGCTGATAGCTTTGAAGATATGTTCTGATGGCGGTGAGTGGCGCAGGACTGTCTCTGTGGCGGAATTGGCTAGCGCGATCGGCTGGTAATCGAAAGGTTGGAGGTTCGAGCCCACCTGGTGGTGGTGCGGCGCTTTTTTTGTTTGGGCTGATAGCTCTGAAGAAATGTTCTGACGATGGTGAGAGTGGAGCACGACTGTCGCCGTGGCGCAAATGGCTAGGCGATCGGCTGTTAACTGAAACGTTGGAGGTTCGAGCCCTCCCGGGAGTGATGTGTTGCTTTTTATTCTTTGGGCTGATAGCTTTGAAGATATGTTCTGATGGTGGTGAGAGTGGAGCAGGACTGTCTCCGTGGCGCAATTGGCTAGCGCGATCGGCTGTTAACCGAAAGGTTGGAGGTACGAGCCCACCCGGTGGTGGTGCGGCGCTTTTTTTTCTTTGGGCTGATAGCTTTGAAGATATGTTCTGATGGTGGTGAGAGTGGAGCACGACTGTCTCCGTGGCGCAATTGGCTAGCGCGATCGGCTGTTAAACGAAAGGTTGGAGGTACGAGCCCACCCGGTGGTGGTGCGGCGCTTTTTTTTCTTTGGGTTGATAGCTTTGAAGATATGTTCTGATGGTGGTGAGAGTGGAGCACGACTGTCTCCGTGGCGCAATTGGCTAGCGCGATCAGCCTTTAACCGAAACGTTGGAGGTTCGAGCCCACCCGGTGGTGGTGCGGCGCTTTTTTTTTCTTTTGGCTGATAGCTTTGAAGATATGTTCTGATGGTGGTGAGAGTGGAGCACGACTCTCACCGTGGCGCAATTGGCTACCGCGATAGCCTGCTAACCGAAAGGTTGGAGGTACGAGCCCACCCGGTGGAGGTGAGGTGCTTTTTTTTCTCTAGGATGATACCTTTGAAGATATGTTCTGATGGTAATGAGAGTGGAGTACGACTGTCTCCGTGGTGCAATTGGCTAGCGCGATCGGCTGTTAACCGACAGGTTGGAGGTTCGAGCCCACCCAGTGGTGGTGCGGCGCTTTTTTTCCTTTGGACTGATAGCTCTCAAGAAATGTTCTGACGGTGGTGAGAGTGGAACACGACTGTCTTCGTGGCGCAATTCGCTATGCGATCGGCTGTTAACTGAAAGGTTGGAGGTTCAAGCCCACCCAGTGGTGGTGCGGCGCATTTTTTTCTTTGAGCTGATAGCTTTGAAGATTTGTTCTGATGGCGCTGAGAGTGGAGCACGACTGTCTCCATGGCGCAAGTGGCTAGCGCGATCGGCTGTTAACCGAAAGGTTGGAGGCACGAGCCCACCCGGTGGTGGTGCGAAGCTTTTTTTCCTTTCGGCTGATAGCTCTGAAGAAATGTTCTGACGCTGGTGAGAGTGGAGCACGACTGTCTCCGTGGCGCAATTGGCTATGCGATCGGCTGTTGACCGAAAGGTTGGAGGTTCGAGCCCTCCCGGGAGTGGTGTGTTGCTTTTTTTTTGGGCTGATAGCTTTGAAGATATGTTCTGTTGGTGTTGAGAGTGGAGCAGGACTGTCTCCGTGGCGCAATTGGCTGGCGCGATCGGCTGTTAACCGAAAGGTTGGAGGTTGGAGCCCACATGGTGAGGGTGCGGCGCATTTTTTTCTTTGGGCTGATAGCTTTGAAGATATGTTCTGATGGTGGTGAGAGTGGAGCACGACTGTCTCCGTGGCGTAATTGGCTAGCGCGATCGGCTGTTAACCGAAAGGTTGGAGGTACGAACCCACCCGGTGGAGGTGCGGCGCTTCTTTTTCTTTGGGCTCATAGCTTTGAAGATATGTTCTGACGGTTGTGAGAGTGGAGCACGACTGTCTCCATGGCGCAATTGGCTATGCGATCAGCTGTTAACTGAAAGGTTGGAGGTTCGAGCCCTCCCGCGAGTAGTGTGTTGCTTTTTTTTTCTTTGGGCTGATAGCTTTGAAGATATGTTCTGTTGGTGGTGAGAGTGGAGCAGGACAATCTCCGTGGCGCAATTGGCTACCGCGATCGGCTGTTAACCGAAAGGTTGGAGGTACAAGCCCACCCGGTGGTGGTGCGGTGCTTTTTTTTCTTTGGGCTGATAGCTTTAAAGATATGTTCTGATGGTGGTGAGAGTGGAGCAGGACTTTCTCCGTGGCGCAATCGGCTAGCACCATCGGCTGTTAACCGAAAGGTTGGAGGTTCGAGCCCTCCCGGGACTGGTGTGTTGCTTTTTTTCTTTGGGCTGATAGCTTTGAAGATATGTTCTGTTGGTGTTGAGAGTGGAGCAGGACTGTCTCCGTGGCGCAATTGGCTGGCGCGATCGGCTGTTAACCGAAAGGTTGGAGGTTGGAGCCCACATGGTGAGGGTGCGGCGCATTTTTTTCTTTGGGCTGATAGCTTTGAAGATATGTTCTGATGGTGGTGAGAGTGGAGCACGACTGTCTCCGTGGCGTAATTGGCTAGCGCGATCGGCTGTTAACCGAAAGGTTGGAGGTACGAACCCACCCGGTGGAGGTGCGGCGCTTCTTTTTCTTTGGGCTCATAGCTTTGAAGATATGTTCTGACGGTTGTGAGAGTGGAGCACGACTGTCTCCATGGCGCAATTGGCTATGCGATCAGCTGTTAACTGAAAGGTTGGAGGTTCGAGCCCTCCCGCGAGTAGTGTGTTGCTTTTTTTTTCTTTGGGCTGATAGCTTTGAAGATATGTTCTGTTGGTGGTGAGAGTGGAGCAGGACTATCTCCGTGGCGCAATTGGCTACCGCGATCGGCTGTTAACCGAAAGGTTGGAGGTTCGAGCCCACCCGGTGGTGGTGCGGCACTTTTTTTCTTTGGGCTGATAACTTTGAAGATATGTTCTGATGGGGCTGAGAGTGGAGCACGACTGTCTCCGTGGCGCAATTGGCTAGCGCGATTGGCTGTTAACCGAAAGGTTGGAGGTACGAGCCCACCCGGTGGTGGTGCGGAGCTTTTTTTCTTTGGGCTGATAGCTCTGAAGAAATGTTCTGCCGGTGGTTAGAGTGGAGCACGACTGTCTCCGTGGCGCAATTGGCTATGCGATCGGCTGTTAACGGAAAGGTTGGAGGTTCGAGCCCTACCGGGAGTGCTGTGTTGCTATTTTTCTTTGGGCTGATAGCTTTGAAGATATGTTCTGATGGCGGTGAGTGGCGCAGGACTGTCTCTGTGGCGGAATTGGCTAGCGCGATCGGCTGTTAATGGAAAGGTTGGAGGTAGGAGCCCACCCGGTTGTGGTGCGGCGCTTTTTTTTGCTTTGGGCTGATAGCTTTGAAGATATGTTCTGTTGGTGGTGAGAGTGGAGCACGACTGTCTTCGTGGCGCGATTGGCTAGCGCGATCAGCCTTTAACCGAAAGGTTGGAGGTTCGAGCCCACCCGGTGGTTGTGCGCCGCTTTTTTTTCTTTTGGCTGATAGCTTTGAAGATATGTTCTGATGGTGGTGAGAGTGGAGCACGACTCTCACCGTGGCGCAATTGGCTAGCGCGATCGGCTGTTAACCAAAAGGTTGGAGGTACGAGCACACCTGGTGGTGGTGCGGCGCTTTTTTTGTTTGGGCTCATAGCTCTGAAGAAATGTTCTGTTGGTGGTGAGAGTGGAGCAGGACTATCTCCGTGGCGCAATTGGCTACCGCGATCGGCTGTTAACCGAAAGGTTGGAGGTTCGAGCGCACCCGGTGGTGGTGCGGCACTTTTTTTCTTTGGGCTGATAACTTTGAAGATATGTTCTGATGGGGCTGAGAGTGGAGCACGACTGTCTCCTTGGCGCAATTGGCTAGCGCGATTGGCTGTTAACCGAAAGGTTGGAGGTACGAGCCCACCCGGTGGTGGTGCGGAGCTTTTTTCTTTGGGCTGATAGCTCTGAAGAAATGTTCTGCCGGTGGTTAGAGTGGAGCACGACTGTCTCCGTGGCGCAATTGGCTATGCGATCGGCTGTTAACGGAAAGGTTGGAGGTTCGAGCCCTACCGGGAGTGGTGTGTTGCTATTTTTCTTTGGGCTGATAGCTTTGAAGATATGTTCTGATGGCGGTGAGTGGCGCAGGACTGTCTCTGTGGCGGAATTGGCTAGCGCGATCGGCTGGTAATCGAAAGGTTGGAGGTTCGAGCCCACCTGGTGGTGGTGCGGCGCTTTTTTTGTTTGGGCTGATAGCTCTGAAGAAATGTTCTGACGATGGTGAGAGTGGAGCACGACTGTCGCCGTGGCGCAAATGGCTAGGCGATCGGCTGTTAACTGAAACGTTGGAGGTTCGAGCCCTCCCGGGAGTGATGTGTTGCTTTTTATTCTTTGGGCTGATAGCTTTGAAGATATGTTCTGATGGTGGTGAGAGTGGAGCAGGACTGTCTCCGTGGCGCAATTGGCTAGCGCGATCGGCTGTTAACCGAAAGGTTGGAGGTACGAGCCCACCCGGTGGTGGTGCGGCGCTTTTTTTTCTTTGGGCTGATAGCTTTGAAGATATGTTCTGATGGTGGTGAGAGTGGAGCACGACTGTCTCCGTGGCGCAATTGGCTAGCGCGATCGGCTGTTAAACGAAAGGTTGGAGGTACGAGCCCACCCGGTGGTGGTGCGGCGCTTTTTTTTCTTTGGGTTGATAGCTTTGAAGATATGTTCTGATGGTGGTGAGAGTGGAGCACGACTGTCTCCGTGGCGCAATTGGCTAGCGCGATCAGCCTTTAACCGAAAGGTTGGAGGTTCCAGCCCACCCGGTGGTGGTGCGGCGCTTTTTTTTTCTTTTGGCTGATAGCTTTGAAGATATGTTCTGATGGTGGTGAGAGTGGAGCACGACTCTCACCGTGGCGCAATTGGCTACCGCGATAGCCTGCTAACCGAAAGGTTGGAGGTACGAGCCCACCCGGTGGAGGTGAGGTGCTTTTTTTTCTCTAGGATGATACCTTTGAAGATATGTTCTGATGGTAATGAGAGTGGAGTACGACTGTCTCCGTGGTGCAATTGGCTAGCGCGATCGGCTGTTAACCGACAGGTTGGAGGTTCGAGCCCACCCAGTGGTGGTGCGGCGCTTTTTTTCCTTTGGACTGATAGCTCTCAAGAAATGTTCTGACGGTGGTGAGAGTGGAACACGACTGTCTTCGTGGCGCAATTCGCTATGCGATCGGCTGTTAACTGAAAGGTTGGAGGTTCAAGCCCACCCAGTGGTGGTGCGGCGCTTTTTTTTCTTTGAGCTGATAGCTTTGAAGATTTGTTCTGATGGCGGTGAGAGTGGAGCACGACTGTCTCCATGGCGCAAGTGGCTAGCGCGATCGGCTGTTAACCGAAAGGTTGGAGGCACGAGCCCACCCGGTGGTGGTGCGAAGCTTTTTTTCCTTTCGGCTGATAGCTCTGAAGAAATGTTCTGACGCTGGTGAGAGTGGAGCACGACTGTCTCCGTGGCGCAATTGGCTATGCGATCGGCTGTTGACCGAAAGGTTGGAGGTTCGAGCCCTCCCGGGAGTGGTGTGTTGCTTTTTTTTTTGGGCTGATAGCTTTGAAGATATGTTCTGTTGGTGTTGAGAGTGGAGCAGGACTGTCTCCGTGGCGCAATTGGCTGGCGCGATCGGCTGTTAACCGAAAGGTTGGAGGTTGGAGCCCACATGGTGAGGGTGCGGCGCATTTTTTTCTTTGGGCTGATAGCTTTGAAGATATGTTCTGATGGTGGTGAGAGTGGAGCACGACTGTCTCCGTGGCGTAATTGGCTAGCGCGATCGGCTGTTAACCGAAAGGTTGGAGGTACGAACCCACCCGGTGGAGGTGCGGCGCTTCTTTTTCTTTGGGCTCATAGCTTTGAAGATATGTTCTGACGGTTGTGAGAGTGGAGCACGACTGTCTCCATGGCGCAATTGGCTATGCGATCAGCTGTTAACTGAAAGGTTGGAGGTTCGAGCCCTCCCGCGAGTAGTGTGTTGCTTTTTTTTTCTTTGGGCTGATAGCTTTGAAGATATGTTCTGTTGGTGGTGAGAGTGGAGCAGGACTATCTCCGTGGCGCAATTGGCTACCGCGATCGGCAGTTAACCAAAAGGTTGGAGGTTCGAGCCCACCCGGTGGTGGTGCGGCACTTTTTTTCTTTGGGCTGATAACTTTGAAGATATGTTCTGATGGGGCTGAGAGTGGAGCACGACTGTCTCCGTGGCGCAATTGGCTAGCTCGATTGGCTGTTAACCGAAAGGTTGGAGGTACGAGCCCACCCGGTGGTGGTGCGGAGCTTTTTTTCTTTGGGCTGATAGCTCTGAAGAAATGTTCTGCCGGTGGTTAGAGTGGAGCACGACTGTCTCCATGGCGCAATTGGCTATGCGATCGGCTGTTAACGGAAAGGTTGGAGGTTCGAGCCCTACCGGGAGTGCTGTGTTGCTAATTTCCTTTGGGCTGATAGCTTTGAAGATATGTTCTGATGGCGGTGAGTGGCGCAGGACTGTCTCTGTGGCGGAATTGGCTAGCGCGATCGGCTTTTAATCGAAAGGTTGGAGGTAGGAGCCCACCCGGTTGTGGTGCGGCGCTTTTTTTTTGCTTTGGGCTGATAGCTTTGAAGATATGTTCGGATGGTGGTGAGAGTGGAGCACGACTGTCTCCGTGGCGCGATTGGCTAGCGCGATCAGCCTTTAACCGAAAGGTTGGAGGTTCGAGCCCACCCGGTGGTTGTGCGGCGCTTTTTTTTTCTTTTGGCTGATAGCTTTGAAGATATGTTCTGATGGTGGTGAGAGTGGAGCACGACTCTCACCGTGGCGCAATTGGCTAGCGCAATCGGCTGTTAACCAAAAGGTTGGAGGTACGAGCACACCTGGTGGTGGGGCGGCGCTTTTTTTGTTTGGGCTGATAGCTCTGAAGAAATGTTCTGACGATGGTGAGAGTGGAGCACGACTGTCTCCGTGGCGGAAATGGCTATGCGTTCGGCTGTTAACTGAAACGTTGGAGGTTCGAGCCCTCCCGGGAGTGATGTGTTGCTTTTTATTCTTTGGGCTGATAGCTTTCAAGATATGTTCTGATGGTGGTGAGAGTGGAGCAGGACTGTCTCCGTGGCGCAATTGGCTAGCGCGATCGGCTGTTAACCGAAAGGTTGGAGGCACGAGCCCACCCGGTGGTGGTGCGGCGCTTTTTTTTCTTTCGGCTGATAGCTCTGAAGAAATGTTCTGACGCTGGTGAGAGTGGAGCACGACTGTCTCCGTGGCGCAATTGGCTATGCGATCGGCTGTTAACCGAAAGATTGGAGGTACGAACCCACCCGGTGGAGGTGCGGCGCTTCTTTTTTTTTGGGCTGATAGCTTTGAAGATATGTTCTGACGGTTGTGAGAGTGGAGCACGACTGTCTCCATGGCGCAATTGGCTATGCGATCAGCTGTTAACTGAAAGGTTGGAGGTTCGAGCCCTCCCGCGAGTAGTGTGTTGCTTTTTTTTCTTTGGGCTGATAGCTTTGAAGATATGTTCTGTTGGTGGTGAGAGTGGAGCAGGACTATCTCCGTGGCGCAATTGGCTACCGCGATCGGCTGTTAACCGAAAGGTTGGAGGTTCGAGCGCACCCGGTGGTGGTGCGGCACTTTTTTTCTTTGGGCTGATAACTTTGAAGATATGTTCTGATGGGGCTGAGAGTGGAGCACGACTGTCTCCTTGGCGCAATTGGCTAGCGCGATTGGCTGGTAACCGAAAGGTTGGAGGTACGAGCCCACGCGGTGGTGGTGCGGAGCTTTTTTCTTTGGGCTGATAGCTATGAAGAAATGTTCTGCCGGTGGTTAGAGTGGAGCACGACTGTCTCCGTGGCGCAATTGGCTATGCGATCGGCTGTTAACGGAAAGGTTGGAGGTTCGAGCCCTACCGGGAGTGGTGTGTTGCTATTTTTCTTTGGGCTGATAGCTTTGAAGATATGTTCTGATGGCGGTGAGTGGCGCAGGACTGTCTCTGTGGCGGAATTGGCTAGCGCGATCGGCTGTTAATCGAAAGGTTGGAGGTAGGAGCCCACCCGGTGGTGGTGCGGCGCTTTTTTTTTGCTTTGGGCTGATAGGTTTGAAGATATGTTCTGATGGTGGTGAGAGTGGAGCACGACGGTCTCCGTGGCGCAATTGGCTAGCGCGATCAGCCTTTAACCGAAAGGTTGGAGGGTCGAGCCCACCCGGTGGTGGTGCGGCGCTTTTTTTTCTTTTGGCTGATAGCTTTGAAGATATGTTCTGATGGTGGTGAGAGTGGAGCACGACTCTCACCGTGGCGCAATTGGCTAGCGCAATCTTTGGCTTAGACCAGTGTATTTTAGTACAATTTTCTAACACGTGGGCATCGGTAAACTGAGCTAGCCATGGTCAAAAAGACCGTAAAGTGTTCCGAGTGCGGGGTAGGGCGGAAGGTGGAAATTAGTGCGGAGGAGAAAGCAGAAGATGACGCCAAGTGTAGACAGTGCGAGTTCGAGGAGAAAATGAAAAATATGATGGCGGTCCAGAGTGGGCTCATGGAGAAAATCGCAGCGCTGGAGAATGCATTGGCGAAGGAGCGAGAGAAAACGTCAGCCATGGAAGAAAGGCTCCGGGCAGCCGAGAAGGGCCTATCGAAGGTCGTGAAAGGGAACGAAGACGCAGGTGACGGCGGAAGCATTATGGCGACGACCCCCCGTGCGGGACAGATGAAGGAAACAGGCATGACAAAGGCAGATACATTGGCCACAGGGCCCAGCTACCGGGAAGTAGTTTTGAGGGAGGGAGGGAGCAAACCAGCAGCCGTGACTCACGCTAGTCACCTAGTCAGCAGCCAGGTGCAGGTTTCAGAAGGAATGTCTGAACAGGTCATCATCGCCGGTGACTCAAATTTGGTCCGATGCGCAGCGGCAATCAAAGAAAGGGTGAAAGGCGACAAGAGAGTTGCGATAGGGACGTTCCCAGGACAAACGCTGGGGACAGTAATGAGTCAAGCGGGTGAACAACTCGCAGCTAAGGCTGGCAATCGTAACCTCGTTGTAATTGCGGGAGGGTTAAATGACGTCCTGAAAAAAGAATTGTCAGGACTAGCGACGGCCTTGGCGAGAGGGGTGGATGACATGCGCACCGTGTCCCCCCAGGTGCAAATTGTAGTATGCACAGTACCGGAAGTACCGGTGCGCAACGTCAACCTGCGAAGAGCGGTTGTCGACGCAAACAAGGAGATATGGCGGATTAGTCGAGCGAAGGATTTCGAGGTAGTGGATTTAAACAGGGAAGTGCACAGGTGGGGTGGATTCCAAAGAGACAGGATTCATTTCGATAAGAGGCTTGGACACGAGGTGGGCTGGCGACTGGCAGGACGCGCAGTAGCTTTTTGGGGGGGCTCACGGGCCCTTCGGAGTCCGGGGTAGCTCGTAACAGGGAAAGCAACCAGGAGGACGCTTTGACAGGTAGAATTGCGAAAAACCAGAAAAAAGGTAAAAGAAAAAGGAAAAAGGCGCGTGTTGCAATTAGTTACATAAACATGCAGGGTGGCAGAAAGAAGGCAAAATGGTTAGAGATTGAGGAGCAGTTAAACAAAGAACAGATAGGCGTGTATGCGGTTACAGAAACACACCTTAGAGACTTGGAAGAGCCACCACATATTAAAAATTATGTTTGGGAAGGGTGTAATAGGACCATATCGGAAAGGAAAGGTGGGGGTGTAGGAATGCTAATTCACCGCGGAGCCAAATGGGTTAGAGTGAAACAGACGTGTTCAGAGCACCTCTGGGTTCGGGGCACAGTAGGTGGAAAGGAAACGTGGCTAGGGGTAGCCTACTTGTGGACGGGGAATAACTGCAGAGAAAAGAATCAGGAGATAGTGGATTGCATGAGTGCGGATATTAAGGAATTTGGTAATGGGGCCGAAATCATCCTTCTAGGGGACATAAATGCCCACATACATGACCTTGACGGATATTCAGACACCAATGGGAAGTTATTACTAGATCTTTGCGAGCAACATAGTCTGGAGATAGTTAACACGGGGCCTAAATGTGACGGCCAGATCACATGGGAAGTCGGAAACAAGCAATCAAGTATTGATTATTGTCTCATGACTGAAGGAATTTACCACAAACTGACAGAAATGAGGATAGACGAGGAAGGCATTAACAGCTTGGGTAGTGATCATAAACGAATAACATTACAAATGGGATACGAAACTGAAAATATGAGCATGGAATCAAAGTCTGGCAGCTCGTATTTAAATGACAAACAAATAATAAATATAGCCGCAAGAGTCGAGGAAGAAGTAGGCGAAATACCAGGCAAGGACTGGGAGTATAGTGAGCTGTTACATCTAATGACGAAGGAGATAGGGAAAGAGAAGAAAACTGTTTGCTGGAAAGGAAAAAGGAAGCCAAAAAGTTGGTGGAACAAGGAAATCCGGGAGGCGATCGAGAAGCGACGCGAAGCCTCACGGGAGCATAGAAAGGCAAAAAAGGAGAAGCGGCCGCAGGACGAAGTCAAAAAAATATGGGAAATATATTTAGAGAAAAAATCCCTTGTACAGAAATTGGTAGAGGCAAAAATTAAAGGTGAAAGTGAACGCTGGATGACAGAGATACACGAAAAAAAGGAGGCCGCGCCTAGGATTTTTTGGAGCCACATAAAGGCGCTAGGTAGGAAGTCTGTCACAACGCAACAACATATTCTAGATGAAGGAGGAAATCAATTGGAAGGGTACGAAGCGCTAGGTTACATCCAAAAGGTAACAGCCGATTCGTTTCAAAAGAGCGTCCAGGGGATCTCCCCGGTGAGTAAAAGTGTGGCGGAGAAAGCAACAGAGGAAGAGCTAGTACTTGATAATTTCAACTGGAAAAAGGCCGAAGGAAAAATTCCAAAGCGCACTGCCGCGGGTTTAGATGGGATTCCCGTTAGCCTCATTAACGAACTAGGACATAACACTAAAGAAGCATTGTTAAAAGCAGTAGAAAAAAGCTTAAAGGACGGACAAATACCGGACAGTTGGCGACAAAGTAGAATGAACTTAATCTATAAAGGCAAGGGAGAAAAGGACAAGATTCGCTCGTATAGACCACTAACCATTACATCGGTACTATACAGGATGGCGATGCAAGCAGTAAAAATGAAAATAGAAACATGGGCCGAACATAACGATATTTTGGGAGAACTTCAGAACGGATTTCGAGTCGACAGGCGTTTAGACGATAACCTGTTTGTTCTCACTCAGTGTATAGAAATATCCAAAATAGAGAATAGGCCCTTGTACGTGGCTTTTCTAGACATCACTGGGGCATACGACAACGTTAATCAGGAAATTTTGTGGGATATATTGAAAGGAATGGGCATGGGCGACGACTGTATACAGCTTTTGAGGGAGATATACCGAGAAAATACAGTTTGCATAGAGTGGGAAGGAATGCGTAGCAAAGAGAACGTTGAGGTTAGCAGGGGTCTGAGACAGGGATGTCCTTTGTCCCCGCTGTTATTCATGCTGTACATGGTGAGTATGGAAAAAACGCTAGAAGGTAGCAACATTGGTTTTAATCTGTCACACAAACAGGGCGGCATGATGATTGAGCAGAAGCTTCCAGGTTTATTTTATGCGGACGATATCGTCTTATTTGCGGACAGTCGAGATGATATACAGCAGCTGGCGAATATATGCGGAAGGGAAGGTGAAGCTCTTGGACTAGGATTCTGTGTAACGAAGTGTGGATTGATGGTATTCAATGATCCCTGTGATCAGACGGTGTCCATACAAGGCCAAGAAATACCGAGGGTAAGTGAATACAAGTACCTTGGAGTATGGGTAAATGAGAGTGATAGATACATGGAGGTACAGGAAAAAGCCTCGGCAGCAAAAGGAAAGAGGAATGCGGCAATAATGAAGCACAGAGCGTTGTGGGGATACAATAGGTATGAGGTGCTTCGAGGTCTGTGGAAGGGTGTAATGGTTCCAGGGCTTACTTTTGGGAACTCAGTGGTGTGCATGAGGGCAGAGGTGCAAGCGGGAATGGATGTAAATCAAAGGACTGTGGGACGCCTCGCGTTGGGTGCTCACGGGAAGACGACAAACGAGGCTGTAAAGGGCAATATGGGGTGGGCAGGTTTTGAGGCGAGGGAAGCGCAGAGCAAAATAAGGTTCGAAGAAAGGCTAAGAAATATGAAGGAGAGTAGATGGGCAGAGAAGGTGTTCCGTTATTTGTATAGGAAGAGCGTGGACACACAGTGGAGAAAAAGAACTAGAAGACTCACTAGTAAGTATACGGCTGGTATTGTAAGCCATATGTCAACAAAGAGCGTTAAGGGAAAAGTCAGGGAGGCGGAGAGGATTTACTGGATGGCAGCTATGGAGAAAAAACCGGCTTTGAGTAACTACCGAAAGGGCAAAAATGAAATAAGGAGGGAGGCATTTTACGATAATTCAAGGGGAAGCGCTTTACTGTTTGAAGCGAGATCGGGTTGCCTTAGAACGCGTAGTTATAAAGCAAGATTCAGTAAAGAAGAAGAACAATGCACATGCTGCGGGAAAGATAAGGAAACGGCGGAGCATGTTCTGATTGAATGTGGAGATATCCACCCAGGTGTACGTTTGGGCACGAGCCTACAGGAAGCCTTGGGTTTTAGGGACAACAATGGAAAGCTGAACACACCCGCGATTGAAATAAGTAAGAGACGGTTAGAGTATTGGTGGCAGAAAATTAGAGAGAAAGGACAAAAATAAATATTGGAAAAATAAAATATGGACAGTGTGCCGTAAATGGCAGAGAACTTAAGCTGAAAATTTACCTTTTTTTCCATTAAGATAGAATTTATCGAAGTAGAGGCATTAGGCCAACATAAAAAGAAAAAAAAGGTTTTTTTTGTCGAGCCTGGTGGCATACTTGTCACCACCCCGTTATAAAGGGGACGCTCTTAGCATCCATTCATCCATCCATCCATCCATCGGCTGTTAACCAAAAGGTTGGAGGTACGAGCACACCTGGTGGTGGTGCGGCGCTTTTTTTGTTTGGGCTGATAGCTCTGAAGAAATGTTCTGACGATGGTGAGAGTGGAGCACGACTGTCTCCGTGGCGCAAATGGCTATGCGATCGGCTGTTAACTGAAACGTTGGAGGTTCGAGCCCTCCCGGGAGTGATGTGTTGCTTTTTATTCTTTGGGCTGATAGCTTTCAAGATATGTTCTGATGGTGGTGAGAGTGGAGCAGGACTGTCTCCGTGGCGCAATTGGCTAGCGCGATCGGCTGTTAACCGAAAGGTTGGAGGCACGAGCCCACCCGGTGGTGGTGCGGCGCTTTTTTTTCTTTCGGCTGATAGCTCTGAAGAAATGTTCTGACGCTGGTGAGAGTGGAGCACGACTGTCTCCGTGGCGCAATTGGCTATGCGATCGGCTGTTAACTGAATGGTTGGATGTTCGAGCCCTCCCGGGATTGGTGTGTTGCTTTTTTTTCTTTGGGCTGATAGCCTTGAAGATATGTTCTGATGGTGGTGAGAGTGGAGCAGGACTGTCTCCGTGGCGCAATTGGCTACCGCGATAGGCTGTTAACCGAAAGGTTGGAGGTTCGAGCCCACCCTGTGGTGGTGCGGCGCTTTTTTTTCTTTTGGCTGATAGCTTTGAAGATATGTTCTGATGGTGGTGAGAGTGGAGCACGAGTCTCACCGTGGCGCAATTGGCTAGCGCGATCGGCTGTTAACCAAAAGGTTGGAGGTACGAGCACACCTGGTGGTTGTGCGGCGCTTTTTTTGTTTTGGCTGATAGCTCTGAAGAAATGTTCTGACGATGGTGAGAGTGGAGCACGACTGTCTCCGTGGCGCAAATGGCTATGCGATCGGCTGTTAACTGAAACGTTGGAGGTTCGAGCCCTCCCGGGAGTGATGTGTTGCTTTTTATTCTTTGGGCTGATAGCTTTGAAGAGATGTTCTGATGGTGGTGAGAGTGGAGCAGGACTGTCTCCGTGGCGCAATTGGCTAGCGCGATCGGCTGTTAACCGAAAGGTTGGAGCTACGAGCCCACCCGGTAGTGGTGCGGCGCTTTTTTTTCTTTGGGCTGATAGCTTTGAAGATATGTTCTGATGGTGGTGAGAGAGGAGCACGACTGTCTCCGTGGCGCAATTGGCTAGCGCGATCAGCCTTTAACCGAAAGGTTGGAGGTTCGAGCCCACCCGGTTTTGGTGCGGCGCTTTTTTTTCTTTTGGCTGACAGCTTTGAAGATATGTTCTGATGGTGGTGAGAGTGGAGCACGACTCTCACCGTGGCGCAATTGGCTAGCGCGATCGGCTGTTAACCAAAAGGTTGGAGGTACGAGCACACCTGGTGGTGGTGCGGCGCTTTTTTTGTTTGGGCTGATAGCTCTGAAGAAATGTTCTGACGATGGTAAGAGTGGAGCACGACTGTCTCCGTGGCGCAATTGGCTATGCGATCGGCTGTTAACGGAAAGGTTGGAGGTTCGAGCCCTACCGGGAGTGGTGTGTTGCTATTTTTCTTTGGGCTGATAGCTTTGAAGATATGTTCTGATGGCGGTGAGTGGCGCAGGACTGTCTCTGTGGCGGAATTGGCTAGCGCGATCGGCTGTTAATCGAAAGGTTGGAGGTAGGAGCCCACCCGGTGGTGGTGCGGCGCTTTTTTTTGCTTTGGGCTGATAGCTTTGAAGATATGTTCTGATGGTGGTGAGAGTGGAGCACGACTGTCTCCGTGGCGCAATTGGCTAGCGCGATCAACCTTTAACCGAAAGGTTGGAGGGTCGAGCCCACCCGGTGGTGGTGCGGCGCTTTTTTTTCTTTTGGCTGATAGCTTTGAAGATATGTTCTGATGGTGGTGAGAGTGGAGCACGACTCTCACCGTGGCGCAATTGGCTAGCGCGATCGGCTGTTAACCAAAAGGTTGGAGGTACGAGCACACCTGGTGGTGGTGCGGCGCTTTTTTTGTTTGGGCTGATAGCTCTGAAGAAATGTTCTGACGATGGTGAGAGTGGAGCACGACTGTCTCCGTGGCGCAAATGGCTATGCGATCGGCTGTTAACTGAAACGTTGGAGGTTCGAGCCCTCCCGGGAGTGATGTGTTGCTTTTTATTCTTTGGGCTGATAGCTTTGAAGATATGTTCTGATGGTGGTGAGAGTGGAGCAGGACTGTCTCCGTGGCGCAATTGGCTAGCGCGATCGGCTGTTAACCGAAAGGTTGGAGGTACGAGCCCACCCGGGGGTGGTGCGGCGCTTTTTTTCTTTGGGCTGATAGCTTTGAAGATATGTTCTGATGGTGGTGAGAGTGGAGCACGACTGTCTCTGCGGCGCAATTGGCTATTGGATCGGCTGTTAACTGAATGGTTGGATGTTCGAGCCCTCCCGGGATTGGTGTGTTGCTTTTTTTTCTTTGGGCTGATAGCCTTGAAGATATGTTCTAATGGTGGTGAGAGTGGAGCAGGACTGTCTCCGTGGCGCAATTGGCTACCGCGATAGGCTGTTAACCGAAAGGTTGGAGGTTCGAGCCCACCCTGTGGTGGTGCGGCGCTTTTTTTTCTTTTGGCTGATAGCTTTGAAGATATGTTCTGATGGTGGTGAGAGTGGAGCACGAGTCTCACCGTGGCGCAATTGGCTAGCGCGATCGGCTGTTAACCAAAAGGTTGGAGGTACGAGCACACCTGGTGGTTGTGCGGCGCTTTTTTTGTTTTGGCTGATAGCTCTGAAGAAATGTTCTGACGATGGTGAGAGTGGAGCACGACTGTCTCCGTGGCGCAAATGGCTATGCGATCGGCTGTTAACTGAAACGTTGGAGGTTCGAGCCCTCCCGGGAGTGATGTGTTGCTTTTTATTCTTTGGGCTGATAGCTTTGAAGAGATGTTCTGATGGTGGTGAGAGTGGAGCAGGACTGTCTCCGTGGCGCAATTGGCTAGCGCGATCGGCTGTTAACCGAAAGGTTGGAGGTACGAGCCCACCCGGTAGTGGTGCGGCGCTTTTTTTTCTTTGGGCTGATAGCTTTGAAGATATGTTCTGATGGTGGTGAGAGAGGAGCACGACTGTCTCCGTGGCGCAATTGGCTAGCGCGATCAGCCTTTAACCGAAAGGTTGGAGGTTCGAGCCCACCCGGTTTTGGTGCGGCGCTTTTTTTTCTTTTGGCTGACAGCTTTGAAGATATGTTCTGATGGTGGTGAGAGTGGAGCACGACTCTCACCGTGGCGCAATTGGCTAGCGCGATCGGCTGTTAACCAAAAGGTTGGAGGTACGAGCACACCTGGTGGTGGTGCGGCGCTTTTTTTGTTTGGGCTGATAGCTCTGAAGAAATGTTCTGACGATGGTAAGAGTGGAGCACGACTGTCTCCGTGGCGCAATTGGCTATGCGATCGGCTGTTAACTGAAACGTTGGAGGTTCGAGCCCTCCCAGGAGTGATGTGTTGCTTTTTATTCTTTGGGCTGATAGCTTTGAAGATATGTTCTGATGGTGGTGAGCGTGGAGGAGGACTGTCTCCGTGGCGCAATTGGCTACCGCGATCGGCTGTTAACCGAAAGGTTGGAGGTTCGAGCGCACCCGGTGGTGGTGCGGCACTTTTTTTCTTTGGGCTGATAACTTTGAAGATATGTTCTGATGGGGCTGAGAGTGGAGCACGACTGTCTCCTTGGCGCAATTGGCTAGCGCGATTGGCTGTTAACCGAAAGGTTGGAGGTACGAGCCCACGCGGTGGTGGTGCGGAGCTTTTTTTCTTTGGGCTGATAGCTCTGAAGAAATGTTCTGCCAGTGGTTAGAGTGGAGCACGACTGTCTCCGTGGCGCAATTGGCTATGCGATCGGCTGTTAACGGAAAGGTTGGAGGTTCGAGCCCTACCGGGAGTGGTGTGTTGCTATTTTTCTTTGGGCTGATAGCTTTGAAGATATGTTCTGATGGCGGTGAGTGGCGCAGGACTGTCTCTGTGGCGGAATTGGCTAGCGCGATCGGCTGTTAATCGAAAGGTTGGAGGTAGGAGCCCACCCGGTGGTGGTGCGGCGCTTTTTTTTGCTTTGGGCTGATAGCTTTGAAGATATGTTCTGATGGTGGTGAGAGTGGAGCACGACTGTCTCCGTGGCGCAATTGGCTAGCGCGATCAACCTTTAACCGAAAGGTTGGAGGGTCGAGCCCACCCGGTGGTGGTGCGGCGCTTTTTTTTCTTTTGGCTGATAGCTTTGAAGATATGTTCTGATGGTGGTGAGAGTGGAGCACGACTCTCACCGTGGCGCAATTGGCTAGCGCGATCGGCTGTTAACCAAAAGGTTGGAGGTACGAGCACACCTGGTGGTGGTGCGGCGCTTTTTTTGTTTGGGCTGATAGCTCTGAAGAAATGTTCTGACGATGGTGAGAGTGGAGAACGACTGTCTCCGTGGCGCAAATGGCTATGCGATCGGCTGTTAACTGAAACGTTGGAGGTTCGAGCCCTCCCGGGAGTGATGTGTTGCTTTTTATTCTTTGGGCTGATAGCTTTGAAGATATGTTCTGATGGTGGTGAGAGTGGAGCAGGACTGTCTCCGTGGCGCAATTGGCTAGCGCGATCGGCTGTTAACCGAAAGGTTGGAGGTACGAGCCCACCCGGTGGTGGTGCGGCGCTTTTTTTCTTTGGGCTGATAGCTTTGAAGATATGTTCTGATGGTGGTGAGAGTGGAGCACGACTGTCTCTGCGGCGCAATTGGCTATTGGATCGGCTGTTAACTGAATGGTTGGATGTTCGAGCCCTCCCGGGATTGGTGTGTTGCTTTTTTTTCTTTGGGCTGATAGCCTTGAAGATATGTTCTAATGGTGGTGAGAGTGGAGCAGGACTGTCTCCGTGGCGCAATTGGCTACCGCGATAGGCTGTTAACCGAAAGGTTGGAGGTTCGAGCCCACCCTGTGGTGGTGCGGCGCTTTTTTTTCTTTTGGCTGATAGCTTTGAAGATATGTTCTGATGGTGGTGAGAGTGGAGCAGGACTGTCTCCGTGGCGCAATTGGCTATCGCGATCGGCTGTTAACCGAAAGGTTGGAGGTACGAGCCCACCCGGTGGTGGTGCGGCGCTTTTTTTTCTTTGGGCTGATAGCTTTGAAGATATGTTCTGATGGTGGTGAGAGTGGAGCAGGACTTTCTCCGTGGCGCAATTGGCTACCGCGATAGGCTGCTAACCGAAAGGTTGGAGGTACGAGCCCACCCGGTGGAGGTGAGGTGCTTTTTTTTCTCTAGGATGATAGCTTTGAAGATTTGTTCTGATGGCGGTGAGTGCAGCACGACTGTCTCCGTGGCGCAAGTGGCTAGCGCGATCGGCTGTTAACCGAAAGGTTGGAGGCACGAGCCCACCCGGTGGAGGTGCGGAGCTTTTTTTCCTTTCGGCTGATAGCTCTGAAGAAATGTTCTGACGCTGGTGAGAGTGGAGCACGACTGTCTCCGTGGCGCAATTGGCTATGCGATCGGCTGTTAACCGAAAGGTTGGAGGTTCGAGCCCTCTCGGGAGTGGTGTGTTGCTTTTTTTCTTTGGGCTGATAGCTTTGAAGATATGTTCTGTTGGTGTTGAGAGTGGAGCAGGACTGTCTCCGTGGCGCAATTGGCTGGCGCGATCGGCTGTTAACCGAAAGGTTGGAGGTTGGAGCCCACATGGTGAGGGTGCGGCGCATTTTTTTCTTTGGGCTGATAGCTTTGAAGATATGTTCTGATGGTGGTGAGAGTGGAGCACGACTGTCTCCGTGGCGTAATTGGCTAGCGCGATCGGCTGTTAACCGAAAGGTTGGAGGTACGAACCCACCCGGTGGAGGTGCGGCGCTTCTTTTTCTTTGGGCTCATAGCTTTGAAGATATGTTCTGACGGTTGTGAGAGTGGAGCACGACTGTCTCCATGGCGCAATTGGCTATGCGATCAGCTGTTAACTGAAAGGTTGGAGGTTCGAGCCCTCCCGCGAGTAGTGTGTTGCTTTTTTTTCTTTGGGCTGATAGCTTTGAAGATATGTTCTGTTGGTGGTGAGAGTTGAGCAGGACTATCTCCGTGGCGAAATTGGCTACCGCGATCGGCTGTTAACCGAAAGGTTGGAGGTTCGAGCCCACCCGGTGGTGGTGCGGCACTTTTTTTCTTTGGGCTGATAACTTTGAAGATATGTTCTGATGGGGCTGAGAGTGGAGCACGACTGTCTCCGTGGGGCAATTCGCTAGCGCGATTGGCTGTTAACCGAAAGGTTGGAGGTACGAGCCCACCCGGTGGTGGTGCGGAGCTTTTTTTCTTTGGGCTGATAGCTCTGAAGAAATGTTCTGCTGGTGGTTAGAGTGGAGCACGACTGTCTTCGTGGCGCAATTGGCTATGCGATCGGCTGTTAACGGAAAGGTTGGAGGTTCGACCCCTACCGGGAGTGGTGTGTTGCTATTTTTCTTTGGGCTGATAGCTTTGAAGATATGTTCTGATGGCGTTGAGTGGCGCAGGACTGTCTCTGTGGCGCAATTGGCTAGCGCAATCAGCCTTTAACCGAAAGGTTGGAGGTTCGAGCCCACCCGGTTTTGGTGCGGCGCTTTTTTTTCTTTTGGCTGACAGCTTTGAAGATATGTTCTGATGGTGGTGAGAGTGGCGCACGACTCTCACCGTGGCGCAATTGGCTAGCGCGATCGGCTGTTAACCAAAAGGTTGGAGGTACGAGCACACCTGGTGGTGGTGCGGCGCTTTTTTTGTTTGGGCTGATAGCTCTGAAGAAATGTTCTGACGATGGTAAGAGTGGAGCACGACTGTCTCCGTGGCGCAATTGGCTATGCGATCGGCTGTTAACTGAAACGTTGGAGGTTCGAGCCATCCCAGGAGTGATGTGTTGCTTTTTATTCTTTGGGCTGATAGCTTTGAAGATATGTTCTGATGGTGGTGAGCGTGGAGGAGGAATGTCTCCGTGGCGCAATCGGCTAGCACCATCGGCTGTTAACCGAAAGGTTGGAGGTACGAGCCCATCCGGTGGTTGTGTGGCGCTTTTTTTTCTTTGGGCTGATAGCTTTGAAGATATGTTCTGATGGTGGTGAGAGTGGAGCAGGACTTTCTCCGTGGCGCAATTGGCTACCGCGATAGGCTGCTAACCGAAAGGTTGGAGGTACGAGCCCACCCGGTGGAGGTGAGGTGCTTTTTTTTCTCTAGGATGATAGCTTTGAAGATTTGTTCTGATGGCGGTGAGTGCAGCACGACTGTCTCCGTGGCGCAAGTGGCTAGCGCGATCGGCTGTTAACCGAAAGGTTGGAGGCACGAGCCCACCCGGTGGTGGTGCGGAGCTTTTTTTCCTTTCGGCTGATAGCTCTGAAGAAATGTTCTGACGCTGGTGAGAGTGGAGCACGACTGTCTCCGTGGCGCAATTGGCTATGCGATCGGCTGTTAACCGAAAGGTTGGAGGTTCGAGCCCTCTCGGGAGTGGTGTGTTGCTTTTTTTCTTTGGGCTGATAGCTTTGAAGATATGTTCTGATGGTGGTGACAGTGGAGCAGGACTGTCTCCGTGGCGCAATTGGCTAGCGCGATCGGCTGTTAACCGAAAGGTTGGAGGTACGAGCCCACCCGGTGGTGGTGCAGCGCTTTTTTTCTTTGGGCTGATAGCTTTGAAGATATGTTCTGATGGTGGTGAGAGTGGAGCACGACTGTCTCTGCGGCGCAATTGGCTATTGGATCGGCTGTTAACTGAATGGTTGGATGTTCGAGCCCTCCCGGGATTGGTGTGTTGCTTTTTTTTCTTTGGGCTGATAGCCTTGAAGATATGTTCTAATGGTGGTGAGAGTGGAGCAGGACTGTCTCCGTGGCGCAATTGGCTACCGCGATAGGCTGTTAACCGAAAGGTTGGAGGTTCGAGCCCACCCTGTGGTGGTGCGGCGCTTTTTTTTCTTTTGGCTGATAGCTTTGAAGATATGTTCTGATGGTGGTGAGAGTAGACACGACTCTCACCGTGGCGCAATTGGCTAGCGCGATCGGCTGTTAACCAAAAGGTTGGAGGTACGAGCACACCTGGTGGTTGTTCGGCGCTTTTTTTGTTTTGGCTGATAGCTCTGAAGAAATGTTCTGACGATGGTGAGAGTGGAGCACGACTGTCCCCGTGGCGCAAATGGCTATGCGATCGGCTGTTAACTGAAACGTTGGAGGTTCGAGCCCTCCCGTGAGTGATGTGTTGCTTTTTATTGTTTGGGCTGATAGCTTTGAAGAGATGTTCTGATGGTGGTGAGAGTGGAGCAGGACTGTCTCCGTGGCGCAATTGGCTAGCGCGATCGGCTGTTAACCGAAAGGTTGGAGGTACGAGCCCACCCGGTGGTGGTGCGGCGCTTTTTTTTCTTTGGGCTGATAGCTTTGAAGATATGTTCTGATGGTGGTGAGAGTGGAGCAGGACTTTCTCCGTGGCGCAATTGGCTACCGCGATAGGCTGCTAACCGAAAGGTTGGAGGTACGAGCCCACCCGGTGGAGGTGAGGTGCTTTTTTTTCTCTAGGATGATAGCTTTGAAGATTTGTTCTGATGGCGGTGAGTGCAGCACGACTGTCTCCGTGGCGCAAGTGGCTAGCGCGATCGGCTGTTAACCGAAAGGTTGGAGGCACGAGCCCACCCGGTGGTGGTGCGGAGCTTTTTTTCCTTTCGGCTGATAGCTCTGAAGAAATGTTCTGACGCTGGTGAGAGTGGAGCACGACTGTCTCCGTGGCGCAATTGGCTATGCGATCGGCTGTTAACCGAAAGGTTGGAGGTTCGAGCCCTCTCGGGAGTGGTGTGTTGCTTTTTTTCTTTGGGCTGATAGCTTTGAAGATATGTTCTGTTGGTGTTGAGAGTGGAGCAGGACTGTCTCCGTGGCGCAATTGGCTGGCGCGATCGGCTGTTAACCGAAAGGTTGGAGGTTGGAGCCCACATGGTGAGGGTGCGGCGCATTTTTTTCTTTGGGCTGATAGCTTTGAAGATATGTTCTGATGGTGGTGAGAGTGGAGCACGACTGTCTCCGTGGCGTAATTGGCTAGCGCGATCGGCTGTTAACCGAAAGGTTGGAGGTACGAACCCACCCGGTGGAGGTGCGGCGCTTCTTTTTCTTTGGGCTCATAGCTTTGAAGATATGTTCTGACGGTTGTGAGAGTGGAGCACGACTGTCTCCATGGCGCAATTGGCTATGCAATCAGCTGTTAACTGAAAGGTTGGAGGTTCGAGCCCTACCGGGAGTGGTGTGTTGCTATTTTTCTTTGGGCTGATAGCTTTGAAGATATGTTCTGATGGCGTTGAGTGGCGCAGGACTGTCTCTGTGGCGGAATTGGCTAGCGCGATCGGCTGTTAATCGAAAGGTTGGAGGTAGGAGCCCACCCGGTGGTGGTGCGGCGCTTTTTTTGCTTTGGGCTGATAGCTTTGAAGATATGTTCTGATGGTGGTGAGACTGGAGCACGACTGTCTCCGTGGCGCAATTGGCTAGCGCGATCAGCCTTTAACCGAAAGGTTGGAGGTTCGAGCCCACCCGGTTTTGGTGCGGCGCTTTTTTTTCTTTTGGCTGACAGCTTTGAAGATATGTTCTGATGGTGGTGAGAGTGGCGCACGACTCTCACCGTGGCGCAATTGGCTAGCGCGATCGGCTGTTAACCAAAAGGTTGGAGGTACGAGCACACCTGGTGGTGGTGCGGCGCTTTTTTTGTTTGGGCTGATAGCTCTGAAGAAATGTTCTGACGATGGTAAGAGTGGAGCACGACTGTCTCCGTGGCGCAATTGGCTATGCGATCGGCTGTTAACTGAAACGTTGGAGGTTCGAGCCATCCCAGGAGTGATGTGTTGCTTTTTATTCTTTGGGCTGATAGCTTTGAAGATATGTTCTGATGGTGGTGAGCGTGGAGGAGGAATGTCTCCGTGGCGCAATCGGCTAGCACCATCGGCTGTTAACCGAAAGGTTGGAGGTACGAGCCCATCCGGTGGTTGTGTGGCGCTTTTTTTTCTTTGGGCTGATAGCTTTGAAGATATGTTCTGATGGTGGTGAGAGTGGAGCAGGACTTTCTCCGTGGCGCAATTGGCTACCGCGATAGGCTGCTAACCGAAAGGTTGGAGGTACGAGCCCACCCGGGGGAGGTGAGGTGCTTTTTTTTCTCTAGGATGATAGCTTTGAAGATTTGTTCTGATGGCGGTGAGTGCAGCACGACTGTCTCCGTGGCGCAAGTGGCTAGCGCGATCGGCTGTTAACCGAAAGGTTGGAGGCACGAGCCCACCCGGTGGTGGTGCGGAGCTTTTTTTCCTTTCGGCTGATAGCTCTGAAGAAATGTTCTGACGCTGGTGAGAGTGGAGCACGACTGTCTCCGTGGCGCAATTGGCTATGCGATCGGCTGTTAACCGAAAGGTTGGAGGTTCGAGCCCTCTCGGGAGTGGTGTGTTGCTTTTTTTCTTTGGGCTGATAGCTTTGAAGATATGTTCTGTTGGTGTTGAGAGTGGAGCAGGACTGTCTCCGTGGCGCAATTGGCTGGCGCGATCGGCTGTTAACCGAAAGGTTGGAGGTTGGAGCCCACATGGTGAGGGTGCGGCGCATTTTTTTCTTTGGGCTGATAGCTTTGAAGATATGTTTTGATGGTGGTGAGAGTGGAGCACGACTGTCTCCGTGGCGTAATTGGCTAGCGCGATCGGCTGTTAACCGAAAGGTTGGAGGTACGAACCCACCCGGTGGAGGTGCGGCGCTTCTTTTTCTTTGGGCTCATAGCTTTGAAGATATGTTCTGACGGTTGTGAGAGTGGAGCACGACTGTCTCCATGGCGCAATTGGCTATGCGATCAGCTGTTAACTGAAAGGTTGGAGGTTCGAGCCCTCCCGCGAGTTGTGTGTTGCTTTTTTTTCTTTGGGCTGATAGCTTTGAAGATATGTTCTGTTGGTGGTGAGAGTGGAGCAGGACTATCTCCGTGGCGAAATTGGCTACCGCGATCGGCTGTTAACCGAAAGGTTGGAGGTTCGAGCCCACCCGGTGGTGGTGCGGCACTTTTTTTCTTTGGGCTGATAACTTTGAAGATATGTTCTGATGGGGCTGAGAGTGGAGCACGACTGTCTCCGTGGCGCAATTCGCTAGCGCGATTGGCTGTTAACCGAAAGGTTGGAGGTACGAGCCCACCCGGTGGTGGTGCGGAGCTTTTTTTCTTTGGGCTGATAGCTCTGAAGAAATGTTCTGCCGGTGGTTAGAGTGGAGCACGACTGTCTTCGTGGCGCAATTGGCTATGCGATCGGCTGTTAACGGAAAGGTTGGAGGTTCAAGCCCTACCGGGAGTGGTGTGTTGCTATTTTTCTTTGGGCTGATAGCTTTGAAGATATGTTATGATGGCGTTGAGTGGCGCAGGACTGTCTCTGTGGCGGAATTGGCTAGCGCGATCGGCTGTTAATCGAAAGGTTGGAGGTAGGAGCCCACCCGGTGGTGGTGCGGCGCTTTTTTTGCTTTGGGCTGATAGCTTTGAAGATATGTTCTGATGGTGGTGAGAGTGGAGCACGACTGTCTCCGTGGCGCAATTGGCTACCGCGATAGGCTGTTAACCGAAAGGTTGGAGGTACGAGCCCACCCTGTGGTGGTGCGGCGCTTTTTTTTTCTTTTGGCTGATAGCTTTGAAGAGATGTTCTGATGGTGGTGAGAGTGGAGCAGGACTGTCTCCGTGGCGCAATTGGCTAGCGCGATCGGCTGTTAACCGAAAGGTTGGAGGTACGAGCCCACCAGGTGGTGGTGCGGCGCTTTTTTTTCTTTGGGCTGATAGCTTTGAAGATATGTTCTGATGGTGGTGAGAGAGGAGCCCGACTGTCTCCGTGGCGCAATTGGCTAGCGCGATCAGCCTTTAACCGAAAGGTTGGAGGTTCGAGCCCACCCGGTTTTGGTGCGGCGCTTTTTTTTCTTTTGGCTGACAGCTTTGAAGATATGTTCTGATGGTAATGAGAGTGGCGCACGACTCTCACCGTGGCGCAATTGGCTAGCGCGATCGGCTGTTAACCAAAAGGTTGGAGGTACGAGCACACCTGGTGGTGGTGCGGCGCTTTTTTTGTTTGGGCTGATAGCTCTGAAGAAATGTTCTGACGATGGTAAGAGTGGAGCACGACTGTCTCCGTGGCGCAATTGGCTATGCGATCGGCTGTTAACTGAAACGTTGGAGGTTCGAGCCCTCCCAGGAGTGATGTGTTGCTTTTTATTCTTTGGGCTGATAGCTTTGAAGATATGTTCTGATGGTGGTGAGCGTGGAGGAGGAATGTCTCCGTGGCGCAATCGGCTAGCACCATCGGCTGTTAACCGAAAGGTTGGAGGTACGAGCCCATCCGGTGGTTGTGTGGCGCTTTTTTTTCTTTGGGCTGATAGCTTTGAAGATATGTTCTGATGGTGGTGAGAGTGGAGCAGGACTTTCTCCGTGGCGCAATTGGCTACCGCGATAGGCTGCTAACCGAAAGGTTGGAGGTACGAGCCCACCCGGTGGAGGTGAGGTGCTTTTTTTTCTCTAGGATGATAGCTTTGAAGATTTGTTCTGATGGCGGTGAGTGCAGCACGACTGTCTCCGTGGCGCAAGTGGCTAGCGCGATCGGCTGTTAACCGAAAGGTTGGAGGCACGAGCCCACCCGGTGGTGGTGCGGAGCTTTTTTTCCTTTCGGCTGATAGCTCTGAAGAAATGTTCTGACGCTGGTGAGAGTGGAGCACGACTGTCTCCGTGGCGCAATTGGCTATGCGATCGGCTGTTAACCGAAAGGTTGGAGGTTCGAGCCCTCTCGGGAGTGGTGTGTTGCTTTTTTTCTTTGGGCTGATAGCTTTGAAGATATGTTCTGTTGGTGTTGAGAGTGGAGCAGGACTGTCTCCGTGGCGCAATTGGCTGGCGCGATCGGCTGTTAACCGAAAGGTTGGAGGTTGGAGCCCACATGGTGAGGGTGCGGCGCTTTTTTTTCTTTGGGCTGATAGCTTTGAAGATATGTTCTGTTGGTGTGAGAGTGGAGCAGGACTATCTCCGTGGCGAAATTGGCTACCGCGATCGGCTGTTAACCGAAAGGTTGGAGGTTCGAGCCCACCCGGTGGTGGTGCGGCACTTTTTTTCTTTGGGCTGATAACTTTGAAGATATGTTCTGATGGGGCTGAGAGTGGAGCACGACTGTCTCCGTGGCGCAATTCGCTAGCGCGATTGGCTGTTAACCGAAAGGTTGGAGGTACGAGCCCACCCGGTGGTGGTGCGGAGCTTTTTTTCTTTGGGCTGATAGCTCTGAAGAAATGTTCTGCCGGTGGTTAGAGTGGAGCACGACTGTCTTCGTGGCGCAATTGGCTATGCGATCGGCTGTTAACGGAAAGGTTGGAGGTTCGAGCCCTACCGGGAGTGGTGTGTTGCTATTTTTCTTTGGGCTGATAGCTTTGAAGATATGTTCTGATGGCGTTGAGTGGCGCAGGACTGTCTCTGTGGCGGAATTGGCTAGCGCGATCGGCTGTTAATCGAAAGGTTGGAGGTAGGAGCCCACCCGGTGGTGGTGCGGCGCTTTTTTTGCTTTGGGCTGATAGCTTTGAAGATATGTTCTGATGGTGGTGAGAGTGGAGCACGACTGTCTCCGTGGCGCAATTGGCTAGCGCGATCAGCCTTTAACCGAAAGGTTGGAGGTTCGAGCCCACCCGGTGGTGGTGCGGCGCTTTTTTTTCTTTTGGCTGATAGCTTTGAAGATATGTTCTGATAGTGGTGAGAGTGGAGCATGACTCTCACCGTGGCGCAATTGGCTAGCGCGATCGGCTGTTAACCAAAAGGTTGGAGGTACGAGCACACCTGGTGGTGGTGCGGCGCTTTTTTTGTTTGGGCTGATAGCTCTGAAGAAATGTTCTGACGATGGTGAGAGTGGAGCACGACTGTCTCCGTGGCGCAATTGGCTAGCGCGATCAGCCTTTAACCGAAAGGTTGGAGGTTCGAGCCCACCCGGTAGTGGTGCGGTGCTTTTTTTTCTTTGGGCTGATAGCTTTGAAGATATGTTCTGATGGTGGTGAGAGTGGAGCACGACTGTCTCCGTGGCGCAATTGGCTATTCTATCGGCTGTTAACTGAATGGTTGGATGTTCGAGCCCTCCCGGGATAGGTGTGTTGCTTTTTTTTCTTTGGGCTGATAGCTTTGAAGATATGTTCTGATGGTGGTGAGAGTGGAGCAGGACTGTCTCCGTGGCGCAATTGGCTACCGCGATAGGCTGTTAACCGAAAGGTTGGAGGTACGAGCCCACCCTGTGGTGGTGCGGCGCTTTTTTTTCTTTTGGCTGATAGCTTTGAAGATATGTTCTGATGGTGGGGAGAGTAGAGCACGACTCTCACCGTGGCGCAATTGGCTAGCGCGATCGGCTGTTAACCAAAAGGTTGGAGGTACGAGCACACCTGGTGGTGGTGCAGCGCTTTTTTTGTTTGGGCTGATAGCTCTGAAGAAATGTTCTGACGGTGGTGAGAGCGGAGCACGACTGTCTTAGTGGCGCAATTGGCTATGCGATCGGCTGTTAAGTGAAAGGTTGGAGGTTCGAGCCCTCCCGGGAATGGTGTGTTGCTTTTTTTTCTTTGTGCTGATAGCTTTGAAGGTATGTTCTGATGGTGGTGAGAGTGGAGCAGGACTGTCTCCGTGGCGCAATCGACTAGCGCGATTGGCTGTTAACCGAAAGGTTGGAGGTTCAAGCCCACCCAGTGGTGGTGCGGCGCTTTTTCTTCTTTGGGCTGATAGCTTTGAAGATATGTTCAGATGGCGGTGAGAGTGGAGCACGACTGTCTCCGTGGCGCAATTGGCTAGAGCGATCGGCTGTTAAACGAAAAGTTCGAGGTACGAGCCCACCCGGTGGTGGTGCGGCACTTTTTTTCTTTGGGCTGATAGCTCTGAAGAAATGTTCTGACGCTGGTAAGAGTAGAGCACGACTGTCTCCGTGGCGCAATTGGCTATGCGATCGGCTGTTAACCGAAACGTTGGAGGTTCGAGCCCTCCCGGGAGTGGTGTGTTGCTTTTTTTTCTTTGGGCTGATAGCTTTGAAGATATGTTCTGATGGTGTTGAGAGTGGAGCAGGACTGTCTCCGTGGCGCAATTGGCTAGTACCATCGGCTGTTAACCGAAAGGTTGGAGGTACGAGCCCATCCGGTGGTGGTGCGGCGCTTTTTTTCTTTGGACTGATAGCTTTGAAGATATGTCCTGATGGTGGTGAGAGTGGAGCACGACTGTCTCCGTGGTGCAATTGGCTAGCGCGATCGGCTGTTAACCGAAAGGTTGGAGGTACAAGCCCACCCGGTGGTGGTGCGGCGCTTTTTTTTCTTGGGCTGATAGCTTTGAACATATTTTCTGATGGTGGTGAGAGTGGAGCACGACTGTCTCCGTGGCGCAATTGGCTATTCGATCGGCTGTTAACTTAAAGGTTGGATGTTCGAGCCCTACCGGGAGTGGTGTGTTGCTATTTTTCTTTGGGCTGATAGCTTTGAAGATATGTTCTGATGGCGGTGAGTGGCGCAGGACAGTCTCTGTGGCGGAATTGGCTAGCGTGATCGGCTGTTAATCGAAAGGTTGGAGGTAGGAGCCCACCCGGTGGTGGTGCGGCGCTTTTTTTTGCTTTGGGCTGATAGCTTTGAAGATATGTTCTGATGGTGGTGAGAGTGGAGCACGACTGTCTCCGTGGCGCAATTGGCTAGCGCGATCAGCCTTTAACCGAAAGGTTGGAGGGTCGAGCCCACCCGGTGGTGGTGCGGCGCTTTTTTTTCTTTTGGCTGATAGCTTTGAAGATATGTTCTGATGGTGGTGAGAGTGGAGCACGACTCTCACCGTGGCGCAATTGGCTAGCGCGATCGGCTCTTAACCAAAAGGTTGGAGGTACGAGCACACCTGGTGGTGGTGCGGCGCTTTTTTTGTTTGGGCTGATAGCTCTGAAGAAATGTTCTGACGATGGTGAGAGTGGAGCACGACTGTCTCCGTGGCACAAATGGCTATGCGATCGGCTGTTAACTGAAACGTTGGAGGTTCGAGCCCTCCCGGGAGTGATGTGTTGCTTTTTATTCTTTGGGCTGATAGCTTTGAAGATATGTTCTGATGGTGGTGAGAGTGGAGCAGGACTGTCTCCGTGGCGCAATTGGCTAGCGCGATCGGCTGTTAACCGAAAGGTTGGAGGTACGAGCCCACCCGGTGGTGGTGCGGCGCTTTTTTTCTTTGGGCTGATAGCTTTGAAGATATGTTCTGATGGTGGTGAGAGTGGAGCACGACTGTCTCTGCGGCGCAATTGGCTATTGGATCGGCTGTTAACTGAATGGTTGGATGTTCGAGCCCTCCCGGGATTGGTGTGTTGCTTTTTTTTCTTTGGGCTGATAGCCTTGAAGATATGTTCTAATGGTGGTGAGAGTGGAGCAGGACTGTCTCCGTGGCGCAATTGGCTACCGCGATAGGCTGTTAACCGAAAGGTTGGAGGTTCGAGCCCACCCTGTGGTGGTGCGGCGCTTTTTTTTCTTTTGGCTGATAGCTTTGAAGATATGTTCTGATGGTGGTGAGAGTAGACACGACTCTCACCGTGGCGCAATTGGCTAGCGCGATCGGCTGTTAACCAAAAGGTTGGAGGTACGAGCACACCTGGTGGTTGTGCGGCGCTTTTTTGTTTTGGCTGATAGCTCTGAAGAAATGTTCTGACGATGGTGAGAGTGGAGCACGACTGTCTCCGTGGCGCAAATGGCTATGCGATCGGCTGTTAACTGAAACGTTGGAGGTTCGAGCCCTCCCGGGAGTGATGTGTTGCTTTTTATTCTTTGGGCTGATAGCTTTGAAGAGATGTTCTGATGGTGGTGAGAGTGGAGCAGGACTGTCTCCGTGGCGCAATTGGCTAGCGCGATCGGCTGTTAACCGAAAGGTTGGAGGTACGAGCCCACCCGGTGGTGGTGCGGCGCTTTTTTTTCTTTTGGCTGTTAGCTTTGAAGATATGTTCTGATGGTGGTGAGAGAGGAGCACGACTGTCTCCGTGGCGCAATTGGCTAGCGCGATCAGCCTTTAACCGAAAGGTTGGAGGTTCGAGCCCACCCGGTTTTGGTGCGGCGCTTTTTTTTCTTTTGGCTGACAGCTTTGAAGATATGTTCTGATGGTGGTGAGAGTGGCGCACGACTCTCACCGTGGCGCAATTGGCTAGCGCGATCGGCTGTTAACCAAAAGGTTGGAGGTACGAGCACACCTGGTGGTGGTGCGGCGCTTTTTTTGTTTGGGCTGATAGCTCTGAAGAAATGTTCTGACGATGGTAAGAGTGGAGCACGACTGTCTCCGTGGCGCAATTGGCTATGCGATCGGCTGTTAACTGAAACGTTGGAGGTTCGAGCCCTCCCAGGAGTGATGTGTTGCTTTTTATTCTTTGGGCTGATAGCTTTGAAGATATGTTCTGATGGTGGTGAGCGTGGAGGAGGAATGTCTCCGTGGCGCAATCGGCTAGCACCATCGGCTGTTAACCGAAAGGTTGGAGGTACGAGCCCATCCGGTGGTTGTGTGGCGCTTTTTTTTCTTTGGGCTGATAGCTTTGAAGATATGTTCTGATGGTGGTGAGAGTGGAGCAGGACTTTCTCCGTGGCGCAATTGGCTACCGCGATAGGCTGCTAACCGAAAGGTTGGAGGTACGAGCCCACCCGGTGGAGGTGAGGTGCTTTTTTTTCTCTAGGATGATAGCTTTGAAGATTTGTTCTGATGGCGGTGAGTGCAGCACGACTGTCTCCGTGGCGCAAGTGGCTAGCGCGATCGGCTGTTAACCGAAAGGTTGAAGGCACGAGCCCACCCGGTGGTGGTGCGGAGCTTTTTTTCCTTTCGGCTGATTGCTCTGAAGAAATGTTCTGACGCTGGTGAGAGTGGAGCACGACTGTCTCCGTGGCGCAATTGGCTATGCGATCGGCTGTTAACCGAAAGGTTGGAGGTTCGAGCCCTCTAGGGAGTGGTGTGTTGCTTTTTTTCTTTGGGCTGATAGCTTTGAAGATATGTTCTGTTGGTGTTGAGAGTGGAGCAGGACTGTCTCCGTGGCGCAATTGGCTGGCGCGATCGGCTGTTAACCGAAAGGTTGGAGGTTGGAGCCCACATGGTGAGGGTGCGGCGCATTTTTTTCTTTGGGCTGATAGCTTTGAAGATATGTTCTGATGGGGGTGAGAGTGGAGCACGACTGTCTCCGTGGCGCATTTGGCTAGCGCGATCGGCTGTTAACCAAAAGGTTGGAGGTACGAGCACACCTGGTGGTGGTGCGGCGCTTTTTTTGTTTGGGCTGATAGCTCTGAAGAAATGTTCTGACGATGGTGAGAGTGGAGCACGACTGTCTCCGTGGCGCAATTGGCTAGCGCGATCAGCCTTTAACCGAAAGGTTGGAGGTTCGAGCCCACCCGGTAGTGGTGCGATGCTTTTTTTTCTTTGGGCTGATAGCTTTGAAGATATGTTCTGATGGTGGTGAGAGTGGAGCACGACTGTCTCCGTGGCGCAATTGGCTATTCTATCGGCTGTTAACTGAATGGTTGGATGTTCGAGCCCTCCCGGGATAGGTGTGTTGCTTTTTTTTCTTTGGGCTGATAGCTTTGAAGATATGTTCTGATGGTGGTGAGAGTGGAGCAGGACTGTCTCCGTGGCGCAATTGGCTACCGCGATAGGCTGTTAACCGAAAGGTTGGAGGTACGAGCCCACCCTGTGGTGGTGCGGCGCTTTTTTTTCTTTTGGCTGATAGCTTTGAAGATATGTTCTGATGGTGGGGAGAGTGGAGCACGACTCTCACCGTGGCGCAATTGGCTAGCGCGATCGGCTGTTAACCAAAAGGTTGGAGGTACGAGCACACCTGGTGGTGGTGCGGCGCTTTTTTTGTTTGGGCTGATAGCTCTGAAGAAATGTTCTGACGGTGGTGAGAGCGGAGCACGACTGTCTTAGTGGCGCAATTGGCTATGCGATCGGCTGTTAAGTGAAAGGTTGGAGGTTCGAGCCCTCCCGGGAATGGTGTGTTGCTTTTTTTTCTTTGTGCTGATAGCTTTGAAGGTATGTTCTGATGGTGGTGAGAGTGGAGCAGGACTGTCTCCGTGGCGCAATCGACTAGCGCGATTACCGAAAGGTTGGAGGTTCAAGCCCACCCAGTGGTGGTGCGGCGCTTTTTCTTCTTTGGGCTGATAGCTTTGAAGATATGTTCAGATGGCGGTGAGAGTGGAGCACGACTGTCTCCGTGGCGCAATTGGCTAGAGCGATCGGCTGTTAAACGAAAAGTTGGAGGTACGAGCCCACCCGGTGGTGGTGCGGCACTTTTTTTCTTTGGGCTGATAGCTCTGAAGAAATGTTCTGACGCTGGTAAGAGTAGAGCACGACTGTCTCCGTGGCGCAATTGGCTAGTACCATCGGCTGTTAACCGAAAGGTTGGAGGTACGAGCCCATCCGGTGGTGGTGCGGCGCTTTTTTTCTTTGGACTGATAGCTTTGAAGATATGTCCTGATGGTGGTGAGAGTGGAGCACGACTGTCTCCGTGGTGCAATTGGCTAGCGCGATCGGCTGTTAACCGAAAGGTTGGAGGTACAAGCCCACCCGGTGGTGGTGCGGCGCTTTTTTTTCTTGGGCTGATAGCTTTGAACATATTTTCTGATGGTGGTGAGAGTGGAGCACGACTGTCTCCGTGGCGCAATTGGCTATTCGATCGGCTGTTAACTTAAAGGTTGGATGTTCGAGCCCTCCCGGGAGTGGTGTGTTGCTTTTTTTCTTTGGGCTGATAGCTTTGAAGATATGTTCTGATGGTGGTGAGAGTGGAGCAGGACTGTCTCCGTGGCGCAATTGGCTAGCGCGATCGGCTGTTAATCGAAAGGTTGGAGGTAGGAGCCCACCCGGTGGTGGTGCGGCGCTTTTTTTGCTTTGGGCTGATAGCTTTGAAGATATGTTCTGATGGTGGTGAGGGTGGAGCACGACTGTCTCCGTGGCGCAATTGGCTAGCGCGATCAGCCTTTAACCGAAAGGTTGGAGGTTCGAGCCCACCTGGTGGTGGTGCGGCGCTTTTTTTTCTTTTGGCTGATAGCTTTGAAGATATGTTCTGATAGTGGTGAGAGTGGAGCATGACTCTCACCGTGGCGCATTTGGCTAGCGCGATCGGCTGTTAACCAAAAGGTTTGAGGTACGAGCACACCTGGTGGTGGTGCGGCGCTTTTTTTGTTTGGGCTGATAGCTCTGAAGGAATGTTCTGACGATGGTGAGAGTGGAGCACGACTGTCTCTGTGGCGCAATTGGCTAGCGCGATCAGCCTTTAACCGAAAGGTTGGAGGTTCGAGCCCACCCGGTAGTGGTGCGGTGCTTTTTTTTCTTTGGGCTGATAGCTTTGAAGATATGTTCTGATGGTGGTGAGAGTGGAGCACGACTGTCTTCGTGGCGCAATTGGCTATTCTATCGGCTGTTAACTGAATGGTTGGATGTTCGAGCCCTCCCGGGATAGGTGTGTTGCTTTTTTTTTGGGCTGATAGCTTTGAAGATATGTTCTGATGGTGGTGAGAGTGGAGCAGGACTGTCTCCGTGGCGCAATTGGCTACCGCGATAGGCTGTTAACCGAAAGGTTGGAGGTACGAGCCCACCCTGTGGTGGTGCGGCGCTTTTTTTTTTTGGCTGATAGCTTTGAAGATATGTTCTGATGGTGGGGAGAGTGGAGCACGACTCTCACCGTGGCGCAATTGGCTAGCGCGATCGGCTGTTAACCAAAAGGTTGGAGGTACGAGCACACCTGGTGGTGGTGCGGCGCTTTTTTTGTTTGGGCTGATAGCTCTGAAGAAATGTTCTGACGGTGGTGAGAGCGGAGCACGACTGTCTTAGTGGCGCAATTGGCTATGCGATCGGCTGTTAAGTGAAAGGTTGGAGGTTCGAGCCCTCCCGGGAATGGTGTGTTGCTTTTTTTTCTTTGTGCTGATAGCTTTGAAGGTATGTTCTGATGGTGGTGAGAGTGGAGCAGGACTGTCTCCGTGGCGCAATCGACTAGCGCGATTGGCTGTTAACCGAAAGGTTGGAGGTTCAAGCCCACCCAGTGGTGGTGCGGCGCTTTTTCTTCTTTGGGCTGATAGCTTTGAAGATATGTTCAGATGGCGGTGAGAGTGGAGCACGACTGTCTCCGTGGCGCAATTGGCTAGAGCGATCGGCTGTTAAACGAAAAGTTGGAGGTACGAGCCCACCCGGTGGTGGTGCGGCACTTTTTTTCTTTGGGCTGATAGCTCTGAAGAAATGTTCTGACGCTGGTAAGAGTAGAGCACGACTGTCTCCGTGGCGCAATTGGCTTTGCGATCGGCTGTTAACCGAAACGTTGGAGGTTCGAGCCCTCCCGGGAGTGGTGTGTTGCTTTTTTTTCTTTGGGCTGATAGCTTTGAAGATATGTTCTGATGGTGTTGAGAGTGGAGCAGGACTGTCTCCGTGGCGCAATTGGCTAGTACCATCGGCTGTTAACCGAAAGGTTGGAGGTACGAGCCCATCCGGTGGTGGTGCGGCGCTTTTTTTCTTTGGACTGATAGCTTTGAAGATATGTCCTGATGGTGGTGAGAGTGGAGCACGACTGTCTCCGTGGTGCAATTGGCTAGCGCGATCGGCTGTTAACTGAAAGGTTGGAGGTACAAGCCCACCCGGTGGTGGTGCGGCGCTTTTTTTTCTTGGGCTGATAGCTTTGAACATATTTTCTGATGGTGGTGAGAGTGGAGCACGACTGTCTCCGTGGCGCAATTGGCTATTCGATCGGCTGTTAACTTAAAGGTTGGATGTTCGAGCCCTCCCGGGAGTGGTGTGTTGCTTTTTTTCTTTGGGCTGATAGCTTTGAAGATATGTTCTGATGGTGGTGAGAGTGGAGCAGGACTGTCTCCGTGGCGCAATTAGCTACCGCGATAGGATGTTAACCGAAAGGTTGGAAGTATTAGCCCACCCGGTGGAGGTGAGGCGCTTTTTTTTCTTTAGGCTGATAGCTGTGAAGATATGTTCTGACGGTGGTGAGAGTGGAGCACGACTGTCTCCATGGCGTAATTGGCTGTGCGATTGGCTGTTAACTGAAAAATTGAAGGTTCGAGCCCTCCCGGGAGTGGTGTGTTGCTTTTTTTTCTTTGGGCTGATAGTTTGAAGATATGTTCTGATGGTGTTGAGAGTGGAGCACGACTGTCTCCGTGGCGCATTTGGCTATTCGATCGGTTGGTAACTGAAAGGTTGGATGTTCGAGCCCTTCTGGGAGTGGTGTGTTGCTTTTTTTTCTTTGAGCTGAGAGCTTTGAAGATATGTTCTGATGGTGGTGAGAGTGGAGCAGGACAGTCTCCGTGGCGCAATTGGCTACCGCGATCGGCTGTTAACCGAAAGGTTGGAGGTACGAGCCCACCCGGTGATAGTGCGGCGCTTTTTTTTTCTTTCGGCTGATAGCATTGAAGATATGTTCTGATGGTGGTGAGAGTGGAGCACGATTGTCTCCGTGGCGTAATTGGCTAGCGCGATCGGCTGTTAACCGAAAGGTTGGAGGTTCGAGCCCTCCCGGGAGTGGTGTGTTGCTTTTTTTATTTTGGGCTGATAGCTTTAAAGATATGTTCTGATGGTGGTAAGAGTGGAGCAGGACTGTCTCCGTGGCGCAATTGGCTAGCGCGATCGGCTGTTAAGGGAAAGGTTGTAGATACGAGCCCTCCCGGGATTGGTGTGTTGCTTTTTTTCTTTGGGCTGATAGCTTTGAAGTTATGTTATGATGGTGTTGAGAGTGGAGCAGGACTGTCTCCGTGGCGCAATTGGCTGGCGCGATCGGCTGTTACCGAAAGGTTGGAGGTACGAGCCCACATGATGTTGGTGGGGTGCTTTTTTTTCTTTCGGCTGATAGCTTTGAAGATATGTTCTGATGGTGGTGAGAGTGGAGCACGACTGTCTCCGTGGCGCAATTGGCTAGCTCTATCGGCTGTTAACCGAAAGGTTTGAGGTTCGAGCCCTCCTGGGAGTGGTGTGTTGCTTTTTTTATTTTGGGCTGATAGCTTTGAAGATTTGTTCTGATGGTGGTCAGAGTGGAGCAGGACTGTCTCCGTGGCGCAATTGGCTAGCACGATCGGCTGTTAACGGAAAGGTTGCAGGTACGAGCCCTTCCGGTGGAGGTGCGGCGCTTCTTTTTCTTTGGGCTGATAGCTTTGAAGATATGTTCCGATGTTGGTGAGTGTGGAGCACGACTGTCTCCGTGGCGCGATTGGATAGCGCGATCGGCTGTTAACCAAAAGGTTGGAGGTACGAGCCCACCCGATGGTGGTGCGGCGCTTTTTTTCCATCGGGCTGATAGCTCTGAAGAAATGTTCTGATGGTGGTGAGAGTGGAGCACGACTGTCTCCGTGACGCAATTGGCTAGCGCGATCGGCTGTTAACTGAAAAACTGGAGGTTCGAGCCCTCCTGGGAGTGGTATGTTGCTTTTTTTTTCTTTTGGCTGATAGCTTTGAAAATATGTTCTGATGGTGGTGAGAGTGGAGCACGACTCTCACCGTGGCGCAATTGGCTAGCGCGATCGGCTGTTGACCAAAAGGTTGGAGGTACGAGCACACCTGGTGGTGGTGCGGCGCTTTTTTTGTTTGGGCTGATAGCTCTGAAGGAATGTTCTGACGATGGTGAGAGTGGAGCACGACTGTCTCTGTGGCGCAATTGGCTAGCGCGATCAGCCTTTAACCGAAAGGTTGGAGGTTCGAGCCCACCCGGTAGTGGTGCGGTGCTTTTTTTTCTTTGGGCTGATAGCTTTGAAGATATGTTCTGATGGTGGTGAGAGTGGAGCACGACTGTCTCCGTGGCGCAATTGGCTATTCTATCGGCTGTTAACTGAATGGTTGGATGTTCGAGCCCTCCCGGGATAGGTGTGTTGCTTTTTTTTCTTTGGGCTGATAGCTTTGAAGATATGTTCTGATGGTGGTGAGAGTGGAGCAGGACTGTCTCCGTGGCGCAATTGGCTACCGCGATAGGCTGTTAACCGAAAGGTTGGAGGTACGAGCCCACCCTGTGGTGGTGCGGCGCTTTTTTTTCTTTTGGCTGATAGCTTTGAAGATATGTTCTGATGGTGGGGAGAGTGGAGCACGACTCTCACCGTGGCGCAATTGGCTAGCGCGATCGGCTGTTAACCAAAAGGTTGGAGGTACGAGCACACCTGGTGGTGGTGCGGCGCTTTTTTTGTTTGGGCTGATAGCTCTGAAGAAATGTTCTGACGGTGGTGAGAGAGGAGCACGACTGTCTTAGTGGCGCAATTGGCTATGCGATCGGCTGTTAAGTGAAAGGTTGGAGGTTCGAGCCCTCCCGGGAATGGTGTGTTGCTTTTTTTTCTTTGTGCTGATAGCTTTGAAGGTATGTTCTGATGGTGGTGAGAGTGGAGCAGGACTGTCTCCGTGGCGCAATCGACTAGCGCGATTGGCTGTTAACCGAAAGGTTGGAGGTTCAAGCCCACCCAGTGGTGGTGCGGCGCTTTTTCTTCTTTGGGCTGATAGCTTTGAAGATATGTTCAGATGGCGGTGAGAGTGGAGCACGACTGTCTCCGTGGCGCAATTGGCTAGAGCGATCGGCTGTTAAACGAAAAGTTGGAGGTACGAGCCCACCCGGTGGTGGTGCGGCACTTTTTTTCTTTGGGCTGATAGCTCTGAAGAAATGTTCTGACGCTGGTAAGAGTAGAGCACGACTGTCTCCGTGGCGCAATTGGCTTTGCGATCGGCTGTTAACCGAAACGTTGGAGGTTCGAGCCCTCCCGGGAGTGGTGTGTTGCTTTTTTTTCTTTGGGCTGATAGCTTTGAAGATATGTTCTGATGGTGTTGAGAGTGGAGCAGGACTGTCTCCGTGGCGCAATTGGCTAGTACCATCGGCTGTTAACCGAAAGGTTGGAGGTACGAGCCCATCCGGTGGTGGTGCGGCGCTTTTTTTCTTTGGACTGATAGCTTTGAAGATATGTCCTGATGGTGGTGAGAGTGGAGCACGACTGTCTCCGTGGTGCAATTGGCTAGCGCGATCGGCTGTTAACTGAAAGGTTGGAGGTACAAGCCCACCCGGTGGTGGTGCGGCGCTTTTTTTTCTTGGGCTGATAGCTTTGAACATATTTTCTGATGGTGGTGAGAGTGGAGCACGACTGTCTCCGTGGCGCAATTGGCTATTCGATCGGCTGTTAACTTAAAGGTTGGATGTTCGAGCCCTCCCGGGAGTGGTGTGTTGCTTTTTTTCTTTGGGCTGATAGCTTTGAAGATATGTTCTGATGGTGGTGAGAGTGGAGCAGGACTGTCTCCGTGGCGCAATTAGCTACCGCGATAGGATGTTAACCGAAAGGTTGGAAGTATTAGCCCACCCGGTGGAGGTGAGGCGCTTTTTTTTCTTTAGGCTGATAGCTGTGAAGATATGTTCTGACGGTGGTGAGAGTGGAGCACGACTGTCTCCGTGGCGCAATTGGCTGTGCGATTGGCTGTTAACTGAAAAATTGAAGGTTCGAGCCCTCCCGGGAGTGGTGTGTTGCTTTTTTTTCTTTGGGCTGATAGTTTGAAGATATGTTCTGATGGTGTTGAGAGTGGAGCACGACTGTCTCCGTGGCGCATTTGGCTATTCGATCGGTTGGTAACTGAAAGGTTGGATGTTCGAGCCCTTCTGGGAGTGGTGTGTTGCTTTTTTTTCTTTGAGCTGAGAGCTTTGAAGATATGTTCTGATGGTGGTGAGAGTGGAGCAGGACAGTCTCCGTGGCGCAATTGGCTACCGCGATCGGCTGTTAACCGAAAGGTTGGAGGTACGAGCCCACCCGGTGATAGTGCGGCGCTTTTTTTTTCTTTCGGCTGATAGCATTGAAGATATGTTCTGATGGTGGTGAGAGTGGAGCACGATTGTCTCCGTGGCGTAATTGGCTAGCGCGATCGGCTGTTAACCGAAAGGTTGGAGGTTCGAGCCCTCCCGGGAGTGGTGTGTTGCTTTTTTTATTTTGGGCTGATAGCTTTGAAGATATGTTCTGATGGTGGTAAGAGTGGAGCAGGACTGTCTCCGTGGCGCAATTGGCTAGCGCGATCGGCTGTTAAGGGAAAGGTTGTAGATACGAGCCCTCCCGGGATTGGTGTGTTGCTTTTTTTCTTTGGGCTGATAGCTTTGAAGTTATGTTATGATGGTGTTGAGAGTGGAGCAGGACTGTCTCCGTGGCGCAATTGGCTGGCGCGATCGGCTGTTACCGAAAGGTTGGAGGTACGAGCCCACATGATGTTGGTGGGGTGCTTTTTTTTCTTTCGGCTGATAGCTTTGAAGATATGTTCTGATGGTGGTGAGAGTGGAGCACGACTGTCTCCGTGGCGCAATTGGCTAGCTCGATCGGCTGTTAACCGAAAGGTTTGAGGTTCGAGCCCTCCTGGGAGTGGTGTGTTGCTTTTTTTATTTTGGGCTGATAGCTTTGAAGATTTGTTCTGATGGTGGTCAGAGTGGAGCAGGACTGTCTCCGTGGCGCAATTGGCTAGCACGATCGGCTGTTAACGGAAAGGTTGCAGGTACGAGCCCTTCCGGTGGAGGTGCGGCGCTTCTTTTTCTTTGGGCTGATAGCTTTGAAGATATGTTCCGATGTTGGTGAGTGTGGAGCACGACTGTCTCCGTGGCGCGATTGGATAGCGCGATCGGCTGTTAACCAAAAGGTTGGAGGTACGAGCCCACCCGATGGTGGTGCGGCGCTTTTTTTCCATCGGGCTGATAGCTGTGAAGAAATGTTCTGATGGTGGTGAGAGTGGAGCACGACTGTCTCCGTGACGCAATTGGCTAGCGCGATCGGCTGTTAACTGAAAAACTGGAGGTTCGAGCCCTCCTGGGAGTGGTATGTTGCTTTTTTTTTCTTTTAGCTGATAGCTTTGAAAATATGTTCTGATGGTGGTGAGAGTGGAGCACGACTCTCACCGTGGCGCAATTGGCTAGCGCGATCGGCTGTTGACCAAAAGGTTGGAGGTACGAGCACACCTGGTGGTGGTGCGGCGCTTTTTTTCCTTCGGGCTGATAGCTCTGAAGAAATTTTCTGATGGTGGTGAGAGTGGAGCACGACTGTCTGCGTGACGCAATTGGCTAGCGCGATCGGCTGTTAACTGAAAAACTGGAGGTTCGAGCCCTCCTGGGAGTGGTATGTTGCTTTTTTTTCTTTTGGCTGATAGCTTTGAAGATATGTTCTGATGGTGGTGAGAGTGGAGCACGACTCTCACCGTGGCGCAATTGGCTAGCGCGATCGGCTGTTAACCAAAAGGTTCGAGGTACGAGCACACCTGGTGGTGGTGCGGCGCTTTTTTTCCTTCGGGCTGATAGCTCTGAAGAAATGTTCTGATGGTGGTGAGAGTGGAGCACGACTGTCTCCGTGACGCAAGTGGCTAGCGCGATCGGCTGTTAACTGAAAAACTGGAGGTTCGAGCCCTCCTGGGAGTGGTATGTTGCTTTTTTTTTCTTTTGGCTGATAGCTTTGAAGATATGTTCTGATGGTGGTGAGAGTGGAGCATGACTCTCACCGTGGCGCAATTGGCTAGCGCGATCGGCTGTTAACCAAAAGGTTGGAGGTACGAGCACACCTGGTGGTGCTGCGGCGCTTTTTTTGTTTGGGCTGATAGCTCTGAAGAAATGTTCTGACGGTGGTGAGAGCGGAGCACGACTGTCTTAGTGGCGCAATTGGCAATGCGATCGGCGGTTAAGTGAAAGGTTGGAGGTTCGAGCCCTCCCGGGAATGGTGTGTTGCTTTTTTTTCTTTGTGTTGATAGCTTTGAAGGTATGTTCTGATGGTGGTGAGAGTGGAGCAGGACTGTCTCCGTGGCGCAATCGACTAGCGCGATTGGCTGTTAACCGAAAGGTTGGAGGTTCAAGCCCACCCAGTGGTGGTGCGGCGCTTTTTCTTCTTTGGGCTGATAGCTTTGAAGATATGTTCAGATGGCGGTGAGAGTGGAGCACGACTGTCTCCGTGGCGCAATTGGCTAGAGCGATCGGCTGTTAAACGAAAGGTTGGAGGTACGAGCCCTCCCGGGAGTGGTGTGTTGCTTTTTTTATTTTGGGCTGATAGCTTTGAAGATATGTTCAGTTGGTGGTAAGAGTGGAGCAGGACTGTCTCCGTGGCGCAATTGGCTAGCGCGATCGGCTGTTAAGGGAAAGGTTGTAGATACGAGCCCTCCCGGGAGTGGTGTGTTGCTTTTTTTCTTTGGGCTGATAGCTTTGAAGTTATCTTATGATGGTGGTGAGAGTGGAGCACGATTGTCTCCGTGGCGTAATTGGCTCGCGATCGGCTGTTAACCGAAAGGTTGGAGGTTCGAGCCCTCCCGGGAGTGGTGTGTTGCTTTTTTTATTTTGGGCTGAGAGCTTTGAAGATATGTTCTGATGGTGGTAAGAGTGGAGCAGGACTGTCTCCGTGGCGCAATTGGCTAGCGCGATCGGCTGTTAAGGGAAAGGTTGTAGATACGAGCCCTCCCGGGAGTGGTGTGTTGCTTTTTTTCTTTGGGCTGATAGCTTTGAAGTTATGTTATGATGGTGTTGAGAGTGGAGCAGGACTGTCTCCGTGGCGCAATTGGCTGGCGCGATCGGCTGTTACCGAAAGGTTGGAGGTACGAGCCCACATGGTGGTAGTGTGTTGCTTTTTTTATTTTGGGCTGATAGCTTTGAAGATTTGTTCTGATGGTGGTCAGAGTGGAGCAGGACTGTCTCCGTGGCGCAATTGGCTAGCACGATCGGCTGTTAACGGAAAGGTTGCAGGTACGAGCCCTTCCGGGGGAGGTGCGGCGCTTCTTTTTCTTTGGGCTGATAGCTTTGAAGATATGTTCCGATGTTGGTGAGTGTGGAGCACGACTGTCTCCGTGGCGCGATTGGATAGCGCGATCGGCTGTTAACCAAAAAGTTGGAGGTACGAGCACACCTGGTGGTGGTGCGGCGCTTTTTTTCCTTCGGGCTGATAGCTTTGAAGATATGTCCTGATGGTGGTTAGAGTGGAGCACGACTGTCTCCGTGGTGCAATTGGCTAGCGCGATCGGCTGTTAACCGAAAGGTTGGAGGTACAAGCCCACCCGGTGGTGGTGCGGCGCTTTTTTTTCTTTTGGCTGATAGCTTTGAACATATTTTCTGATGGTGGTGAGAGTGGAGCACGACTGTCTCCGTGGCGTAATTGGATAGCGCGAAGGGCTATTAACCGAAAGGTTGGACGCTCGAGCCCACGCGGTGGAGGTGCGGCGCTTTTTTTCGTTTGGGCTGATAGCTCTGAAGAAATGTTCCGAGGGTGGTGAGAGTGGAGCATGACTGTCTCCGTGGCGCAATTGGCTAGCGCGATCGGCTGTTAACTGAAAGGTTGGAGGTTCGAGCCCTCCCGGGAGTGGTGTGTGGCTTTTTTTTCTTTGGGCTGATAGCTTTGAAGATATGTTCTGATGGTGGTGAGAGTGGAGCAGGACTGTCTCCGTGGCGCAATCGGCTAGCGCGATCGGCTGGTAACCGAAAGGTTGCAGGTTCGAGCCCATGCGGTGGTGGTGTGGTGCCTTTTTTTCTTTGCGCTGATAGCTTTGAAGATATGTTGTGATGGTGCTGAGAGTGGAGCACGACTGTCTCCGTGGCGCAATTGGCTAGTGCGATGGGCTGTTAACCGAAAGGTTGGAGGTTCGAGCACTCCCAGGAGTGGTGTGTTGCTTTTTTTTCTTTGGGCTGATAGCTTTGAAGATATGTTATGATGGTGGTGAGAGTAGAAGAGGACTGTCTCCATGGCGCAATTGGCATGCGCGATCGGCTGTTAACTGAAAAGTTGGAGGTTCGAGCCCACCCGGTGGTGGTGCGGCGCTTTTTTTTTGGGCTCATAGCTCTGAAGAAATGTTCTGACGGTGGTGACAGTGGAGCACGACTGTCTCCGTGACGCAATTGGCTAGCGCGATTGGCTGTTAACCGAAACGTTGGAGGTTCGAGCCCACCCGATGGTGGTGCGGCGCTTTTTTGTCTTTGGGCTGATAGCTCTGAATAAATGTTCTGACGGTGGTGAGAGTGGAGCCGGACTGTCTCCGATGCGGAAGTGGCTAGCGCGATCGGCTGTTAACCGAAATGTTGGAGGTTCGAGAACACCCGGGAGTGGTGTGTTGCTTTTTTCTTTGCGCTGATAGCTTTGAACATATGTTCTGGTGGTGGTGAGAGTGGAGCGGGACTGTCTCCGTAGCGCGATTGGCTAGCGCGATCGGCTGTTAACTGAAAGGTTGAAGGTTCGAGCCCACCCGGTGGTGGTGCGGCGCTTTTTTTTCTTTCGTCTGATAGCTTTGAAGATATGTTCTGTTGGTGGTGAGAAAGGAGCACGACTCTCTCCGTGGCGCAATTTGCTAGCGCGATCGGCTGTTAACCAAAAGGTTGGAGGTTCGAGCCCACCCGGTGGTGGTGCGGCGCTTTTTTTCTTTGGACTGATAGCTTTGAAGATATGTCCTGATGGTGGTGAGAGTGGAGCACGACTGTCTCCGTGGTGCAATTGGCTAGCGCGATCGGCTGTTAACCGAAAGGTTGGAGGTACAAGCCCACCCGGTGGTGGTGCGGCGCTTTTTTTTCTTGGGCTGATAGCTTTGAACATATTTTCTGATGGTGGTGAGAGTGGAGCACGACTGTCTCCGTGGCGCAATTGGCTATTCGATCGGCTGTTAACTTAAAGGTTGGATGTTCGAGCCCTCCCGGGAGTGGTGTGTTGCTTTTTTTCTTTGGGCTGATAGCTTTGAAGATATGTTCTGATGGTGGTGAGAGTGGAGCAGGACTGTCTCCGTGGCGCAATTGGCTAGCGCGATCGGCTGTTAATCGAAAGGTTGGAGGTAGGAGCCCACCCGGTGGTGGTGCGGCGCTTTTTTTGCTTTGGGCTGATAGCTTTGAAGATATGTTCTGATGGTGGTGAGGGTGGAGCACGACTGTCTCCGTGGCGCAATTGGCTAGCGCGATCAGCCTTTAACCGAAAGGTTGGAGGTTCGAGCCCACCTGGTGGTGGTGCGGCGCTTTTTTTTCTTTTGGCTGATAGCTTTGAAGATATGTTCTGATAGTGGTGAGAGTGGAGCATGACTCTCACCGTGGCGCATTTGGCTAGCGCGATCGGCTGTTAACCAAAAGGTTTGAGGTACGAGCACACCTGGTGGTGGTGCGGCGCTTTTTTTGTTTGGGCTGATAGCTCTGAAGGAATGTTCTGACGATGGTGAGAGTGGAGCACGACTGTCTCTGTGGCGCAATTGGCTAGCGCGATCAGCCTTTAACCGAAAGGTTGGAGGTTCGAGCCCACCCGGTAGTGGTGCGGTGCTTTTTTTTCTTTGGGCTGATAGCTTTGAAGATATGTTCTGATGGTGGTGAGAGTGGAGCACGACTGTCTTCGTGGCGCAATTGGCTATTCTATCGGCTGTTAACTGAATGGTTGGAGGTTCGAGCCCTCCCGGGAGTGGTGTGTTGATTTTTTCTTTGCGCTGATAGCTTTGAAGATATGTTCTGATGGTGGTGAGAGTGGAGCACGACTGTCTCCGTGGCGTGATTGGCTAGCGCGATGGGCTATTAACCGAAATGTTGGACGCTCGAGCCCACCCGGTGGTGGTGCGGCCCTTTTTTCCTTTGGGCTGATAGCTCTGAAGAAATGTTCTGACGGTGGTGAGAGTGGAGCATGACTGTCTCCGTGGGGCAATTGGCTAGCGTGATCGGCTGTTAACTGAAAGGTTCGAGGTTAAAGCCCTCTCGGGAGTGGTGTGTTGCTTTTTTCTTTGTGCTGATAGCTTTGGAGATATGTTCTGTTGGTGGTGAGAAAGGAGCACGACTCTCTCCGTGGCGCAATTTGCTATCGCGATCGGCTGTTAACCAAAGGTAGGAGGTTTGAGCCCACCCGGTGGTGGTGCGGCGCTTTTTTCGTTTGGGCTGATAGCTCTGAAGAAATGTTCTGACGGTAGTGAGAGTGGAGCAGGACTGTCTCCGTGGCGCAATTGGCTAGCGCGATCGACTGGTAACCGAAAGGTTGGAGGTTCGAGACCACGTGGTGGTGGTGCGGTGCTTTTTTTTTCTTTGGGCTGATAGCTTTGAAGACATGTTGTGATGGTGGTGTGATTGGAGCACGACTCTCTCCATGGCGCAATTGGCTAGCGCGATGGGCTGTTAACTGAAAGGTTGGAGGTTCGAGCCCACCCAGTAATGGTGTGTTGCTTTTTTTTCTTTGGGCTGATAGTTTAAAGATATGTTCTGATGGTGGTGAGAGTGGAGCAGGACTGTCTCCATGGCGCAATTGGCTAGCGCGATCGGCTGTTAACCGAAAGGTTGGAGGTTCGAGCCCACCTGGTGGTGGTGGTGCGGCGCTTTTTTTCTTTGGGCTGTTAGCTCTGAAGAAATGTTCTGACGGTGGTGAGAGTGGAGCACGACTGTCTCCGTGGCACAATTAGCTAGCGCGATTGGCTGTTAACCGAAAGGTTGGAGGTTCGAGCCCACCCGATGGTGGTGCGGCGCTTTTTTTCTTTTGGCTGATAGCTCTGAAGAAATGTTCTGACGGTGGTGAAAGTGGAGCACGACTGTCTCCTTGGCGCAATCGGCTAGCACGTTCGGCAGATAACCGAAAGGTAGGAGGTTCGAGCCCACTCGGTGGTGGTGCGGCGCTTTTTTTTCTTTGGGCTGATAGCTTTGAAGATATGTTCTGATGGTGGTGAGAGTGGAGCAGGACTGTCTCCGTGGCGCAATTGGCTAGCGAGATCGGCTGTTACCCGAAAGGTTGGAGGTTCAAGCCCTCCCGGGAATGGTGTGTTGCTTTTTTTCTTTGGGCTGATAGCTTTGAAGATATGTTCTGATGGTGGTGAGAGTGGAGCAGGACTGTCTCTGTGGCGAAATCGGCTGGTAACCGAAAGGTTGGAGGTTCGAGCCCACGCGGTGGTGGTGCGGTGCTTTTTTTTCTTTGGGCTGATAGCTTTGAAGATATTTGTGATGGTGGTGAGAGTGGAGCACGACTGTCTCCGTGGCACAATTGGCTAGCGCGATGGGCTGTTAACTAATGGTTGGAGGTTCGAGCCCACCCGGTGGTGGTGCGGCGCCTTTTTCCTTTGGGCTGATAGCTCTGAAGAAATGTTCTGACGGTAGTGAGAGTGGAGCAGGACTGTCTGCGTGGCGCAATTGGCAAGCGCGATGGGCTGTTAACCGAAAGGTTGGAGGTTCGAGCCCACCCAATGGTGGTGCGGCGCTTTTTTTCTTTGGGCTGATAGCTCTGGAGAAATGTTCTGACGGTGGTGAGAGTGGAGCATGACTGTCTCCTTGGCGCAATTGGCTAGCGCGATCGGCTGTTAACCGAAAGGTTGGAGGTTCGAGCCCTCCCGGGAGTGGTGTGTTGATTTTTTCTTTGCGCTGATAGCTTTGAAGATATGTTCTGATGGTGGTGAGAGTGGAGCACGACTGTCTCCGTGGCGTGATTGGCTAGCGCGATGGGCTATTAACCGAAATGTTGGACGCTCGAGCCCACCCGGTGGTGGTGCGGCCCTTTTTTCCTTTGGGCTGATAGCTCTGAAGAAATGTTCTGACGGTGGTGAGAGTGGAGCATGACTGTCTCCGTGGGGCAATTGGCTAGCGTGATCGGCTGTTAACTGAAAGGTTCGAGGTTAAAGCCCTCTCGGGAGTGGTGTGTTGCTTTTTTCTTTGCGCTGATAGCTTTGAAGATATTATCTGTTGGTGGTGAGAGTGGAGCACGACTCTCTCTGTGGCGCAATTGGCTAGCGCGATCAGCCTTTAACCGAAAGGTTGGAGGTTCGAGCCCACCCGGTAGTGGTGCGGTGCTTTTTTTTCTTTGGGCTGATAGCTTTGAAGATATGTTCTGATGGTGGTGAGAGTGGAGCACGACTGTCTTCGTGGCGCAATTGGCTATTCTATCGGCTGTTAACTGAATGGTTGGATGTTCGAGCCCTCCCGGGATAGGTGTGTTGCTTTTTTTTTGGGCTGATAGCTTTGAAGATATGTTCTGATGGTGGTGAGAGTGGAGCAGGACTGTCTCCGTGGCGCAATTGGCTACCGCGATAGGCTGTTAACCGAAAGGTTGGACGCTCGAGCCCACCCGGTGGTGGTGCGGCCCTTTTTTCCTTTGGGCTGATAGCTCTGAAGAAATGTTCTGACTGTGGTGAGAGTGGAGCACGACTGTCTCCGTGGCGCAATTGGCTAGCGCGATCGGCTGTTAACCGAAAGGTTCGAGGTTAAAGCCCTCTCGGGAGTGGTGTGTTGCTTTTTTCTTTGCGCTGATAGCTTTGAAGATATTATCTGTTGGTGGTGAGAGTGGAGCACGACTCTCTCTGTGGCGCAATTGGCTAGCGCGATCAGCCTTTAACCGAAAGGTTGGAGGTTCGAGCCCACCCGGTAGTGGTGCGGTGCTTTTTTTTCTTTGGGCTGATAGCTTTGAAGATATGTTCTGATGGTGGTGAGAGTGGAGCACGACTGTCTTCGTGGCGCAATTGGCTATTCTATCGGCTGTTAACCGAAAGGTTGGAGGTTCGAGCCCTCCCGGGAGTGGTGTGTTGATTTTTTCTTTGCGCTGATAGCTTTGAAGATATGTTCTGATGGTGGTGAGAGTGGAGCACGACTGTCTCCGTGGCGTGATTGGCTAGCGCGATGGGCTATTAACCGAAATGTTGGACGCTCGAGCCCACCCGGTGGTGGTGCGGCCCTTTTTTCCTTTGGGCTGATAGCTCTGAAGAAATGTTCTGACGGTGGTGAGAGTGGAGCATGACTGTCTCCGTGGGGCAATTGGCTAGCGTGATCGGCTGTTAACTGAAAGGTTCGAGGTTAAAGCCCTCTCGGGAGTGGTGTGTTGCTTTTTTCTTTGCGCTGATAGCTTTGAAGATATTATCTGTTGGTGGTGAGAGTGGAGCACGACTCTCTCTGTGGCGCAATTGGCTAGCGCGATCAGCCTTTAACCGAAAGGTTGGAGGTTCGAGCCCACCCGGTAGTGGTGCGGTGCTTTTATTTCTTTGGGCTGATAGCTTTGAAGATATGTTCTGATGGTGGTGAGAGTGGAGCACGACTGTCTTCGTGGCGCAATTGGCTATTCTATCGGCTGTTAACTGAATGGTTGGATGTTCGAGCCCTCCCGGGATAGGTGTGTTGCTTTTTTTTTGGGCTGATAGCTTTGAAGATATGTTCTGATGGTGGTGAGAGTGGAGCAGGACTGTCTCCGTGGCGCAATTGGCTACCGCGATAGGCTGTTAACCGAAAGGTTGGAGGTACGAGCACACCTGGTGGTGGTGCGGCGCTTTTTTTGTTTGGGCTGATAGCTCTGAAGAAATGTTCTGACGGTGGTGAGAGCGGAGCACGACTGTCTTAGTGGCGCAATTGGCTATGCGATCGGCTGTTAAGTGAAAGGTTGGAGGTTCGAGCCCTCCCGGGAATGGTGTGTTGCTTTTTTTTCTTTGTGCTGATAGCTTTGAAGGTATGTTCTGATGGTGGTGAGAGTGGAGCAGGACTGTCTCCGTGGCGCAATCGACTAGCGCGATTGGCTGTTAACCGAAAGGTTGGAGGTTCAAGCCCACCCAGTGGTGGTGCGGCGCTTTTTCTTCTTTGGGCTGATAGCTTTGAAGATATGTTCAGATGGCGGTGAGAGTGGAGCACGACTGTCTCCGTGGCGCAATTGGCTAGAGCGATCGGCTGTTAAACGAAAAGTTGGAGGTACGAGCCCACCCGGTGGTGGTGCGGCACTTTTTTTCTTTGGGCTGATAGCTCTGAAGAAATGTTCTGACGCTGGTAAGAGTAGAGCACGACTGTCTCCGTGGCGCAATTGGCTTTGCGATCGGCTGTTAACCGAAACGTTGGAGGTTCGAGCCCTCCCGGGAGTGGTGTGTTGCTTTTTTTTCTTTGGGCTGATAGCTTTGAAGATATGTTCTGATGGTGTTGAGAGTGGAGCAGGACTGTCTCCGTGGCGCAATTGGCTAGTACCATCGGCTGTTAACCGAAAGGTTGGAGGTACGAGCCCATCCGGTGGTGGTGCGGCGCTTTTTTTCTTTGGACTGATAGCTTTGAAGATATGTCCTGATGGTGGTGAGAGTGGAGCACGACTGTCTCCGTGGTGCAATTGGCTAGCGCGATCGGCTGTTAACTGAAAGGTTGGAGGTACAAGCCCACCCGGTGGTGGTGCGGCGCTTTTTTTTCTTGGGCTGATAGCTTTGAACATATTTTCTGATGGTGGTGAGAGTGGAGCACGACTGTCTCCGTGGCGCAATTGGCTATTCGATCGGCTGTTAACTTAAAGGTTGGATGTTCGAGCCCTCCCGGGAGTGGTGTGTTGCTTTTTTTCTTTGGGCTGATAGCTTTGAAGATATGTTCTGATGGTGGTGAGAGTGGAGCAGGACTGTCTCCGTGGCGCAATTAGCTACCGCGATAGGATGTTAACCGAAAGGTTGGAAGTATTAGCCCACCCGGTGGAGGTGAGGCGCTTTTTTTTCTTTAGGCTGATAGCTGTGAAGATATGTTCTGACGGTGGTGAGTGTGGAGCACGACTGTCTCCGTGGCGTAATTGGCTGTGCGATTGGCTGTTAACTGAAAAATTGAAGGTTCGAGCCCTCCCGGGAGTGGTGTGTTGCTTTTTTTTCTTTGGGCTGATAGTTTGAAGATATGTTCTGATGGTGTTGAGAGTGGAGCACGACTGTCTCCGTGGCGCATTTGGCTATTCGATCGGTTGGTAACTGAAAGGTTGGATGTTCGAGCCCTTCTGGGAGTGGTGTGTTGCTTTTTTTTCTTTGAGCTGAGAGCTTTGAAGATATGTTCTGATGGTGGTGAGAGTGGAGCAGGACAGTCTCCGTGGCGCAATTGGCTACCGCGATCGGCTGTTAACCGAAAGGTTGGAGGTACGAGCCCACCCGGTGATAGTGCGGCGCTTTTTTTTTTCTTTCGGCTGATAGCATTGAAGATATGTTCTGATGGTGGTGAGAGTGGAGCACGATTGTCTCCGTGGCGTAATTGGCTAGCGCGATCGGCTGTTAACCGAAAGGTTGGAGGTTCGAGCCCTCCCGGGAGTGGTGTGTTGCTTTTTTTATTTTGGGCTGATAGCTTTGAAGATATGTTCTGATGGTGGTAAGAGTGGAGCAGGACTGTCTCCGTGGCGCAATTGGCTAGCGCGATCGGCTGTTAAGGGAAAGGTTGTAGATACGAGCCCTCCCGGGATTGGTGTGTTGCTTTTTTTCTTTGGGCTGATAGCTTTGAAGTTATGTTATGATGGTGTTGAGAGTGGAGCAGGACTGTCTCCGTGGCGCAATTGGCTGGCGCGATCGGCTGTTACCGAAAGGTTGGAGGTACGAGCCCACATGATGTTGGTGGGGTGCTTTTTTTTCTTTCGGCTGATAGCTTTGAAGATATGTTCTGATGGTGGTGAGAGTGGAGCACGACTGTCTCCGTGGCGCAATTGGCTAGCTCTATCGGCTGTTAACCGAAAGGTTTGAGGTTCGAGCCCTCCTGGGAGTGGTGTGTTGCTTTTTTTATTTTGGGCTGATAGCTTTGAAGATTTGTTCTGATGGTGGTCAGAGTGGAGCAGGACTGTCTCCGTGGCGCAATTGGCTAGCACGATCGGCTGTTAACGGAAAGGTTGCAGGTACGAGCCCTTCCGGTGGAGGTGCGGCGCTTCTTTTTCTTTGGGCTGATAGCTTTGAAGATATGTTCCGATGTTGGTGAGTGTGGAGCACGACTGTCTCCGTGGCGCGATTGGATAGCGCGATCGGCTGTTAACCAAAAGGTTGGAGGTACGAGCCCACCCGATGGTGGTGCGGCGCTTTTTTTCCATCGGGCTGATAGCTCTGAAGAAATGTTCTGATGGTGGTGAGAGTGGAGCACGACTGTCTCCGTGACGCAATTGGCTAGCGCGATCGGCTGTTAACTGAAAAACTGGAGGTTCGAGCCCTCCTGGGAGTGGTATGTTGCTTTTTTTTTCTTTTGGCTGATAGCTTTGAAAATATGTTCTGATGGTGGTGAGAGTGGAGCACGACTCTCACCGTGGCGCAATTGGCTAGCGCGATCGGCTGTTGACCAAAAGGTTGGAGGTACGAGCACACCTGGTGGTGGTGCGGCGCTTTTTTTGTTTGGGCTGATAGCTCTGAAGGAATGTTCTGACGATGGTGAGAGTGGAGCACGACTGTCTCTGTGGCGCAATTGGCTAGCGCGATCAGCCTTTAACCGAAAGGTTGGAGGTTCGAGCCCACCCGGTAGTGGTGCGGTGCTTTTTTTCTTTGGGCTGATAGCTTTGAAGATATGTTCTGATGGTGGTGAGAGTGGAGCACGACTGTCTCCGTGGCGCAATTGGCTATTCTATCGGCTGTTAACTGAATGGTTGGATGTTCGAGCCCTCCCGGGATAGGTGTGTTGCTTTTTTTTCTTTGGGCTGATAGCTTTGAAGATATGTTCTGATGGTGGTGAGAGTGGAGCAGGACTGTCTCCGTGGCGCAATTGGCTACCGCGATAGGCTGTTAACCGAAAGGTTGGAGGTACGAGCCCACCCTGTGGTGGTGCGGCGCTTTTTTTTCTTTTGGCTGATAGCTTTGAAGATATGTTCTGATGGTGGGGAAAGTGGAGCACGACTCTCACCGTGGCGCAATTGGCTAGCGCGATCGGCTGTTAACCAAAAGGTTGGAGGTACGAGCACACCTGGTGGTGGTGCGGCGCTTTTTTTGTTTGGGCTGATAGCTCTGAAGAAATGTTCTGACGGTGGTGAGAGCGGAGCACGACTGTCTTAGTGGCGCAATTGGCTATGCGATCGGCTGTTAAGTGAAAGGTTGGAGGTTCGAGCCCTCCCGGGAATGGTGTGTTGCTTTTTTTTCTTTGTGCTGATAGCTTTGAAGGTATGTTCTGATGGTGGTGAGAGTGGAGCAGGACTGTCTCCGTGGCGCAATCGACTAGCGCGATTGGCTGTTAACCGAAAGGTTGGAGGTTCAAGCCCACCCAGTGGTGGTGCGGCGCTTTTTCTTCTTTGGGCTGATAGCTTTGAAGATATGTTCAGATGGCGGTGAGAGTGGAGCACGACTGTCTCCGTGGCGCAATTGGCTAGAGCGATCGGCTGTTAAACGAAAAGTTGGAGGTACGAGCCCACCCGGTGGTGGTGCGGCACTTTTTTTCTTTGGGCTGATAGCTCTGAAGAAATGTTCTGACGCTGGTAAGAGTAGAGCACGACTGTCTCCGTGGTGCAATTGGCTTTGCGATCGGCTGTTAACCGAAACGTTGGAGGTTCGAGCCCTCCCGGGAGTGGTGTGTTGCTTTTTTTTCTTTGGGCTGATAGCTTTGAAGATATGTTCTGATGGTGTTGAGAGTGGAGCAGGACTGTCTCCGTGGCGCAATTGGCTAGTACCATCGGCTGTTAACCGAAAGGTTGGAGGTACGAGCCCATCCGGTGGTGGTGCGGCGCTTTTTTTCTTTGGACTGATAGCTTTGAAGATATGTCCTGATGGTGGTGAGAGTGGAGCACGACTGTCTCCGTGGTGCAATTGGCTAGCGCGATCGGCTGTTAACTGAAAGGTTGGAGGTACAAGCCCACCCGGTGGTGGTGCGGCGCTTTTTTTTCTTGGGCTGATAGCTTTGAACATATTTTCTGATGGTGGTGAGAGTGGAGCACGACTGTCTCCGTGGCGCAATTGGCTATTCGATCGGCTGTTAACTTAAAGGTTGGATGTTCGAGCCCTCCCGGGAGTGGTGTGTTGCTTTTTTTCTTTGGGCTGATAGCTTTGAAGATATGTTCTGATGGTGGTGAGAGTGGAGCAGGACTGTCTCCGTGGCGCAATTAGCTACCGCGATAGGATGTTAACCGAAAGGTTGGAAGTATTAGCCCACCCGGTGGAGGTGAGGCGCTTTTTTTTCTTTAGGCTGATAGCTGTGAAGATATGTTCTGACGGTGGTGAGAGTGGAGCACGACTGTCTCCGTGGCGCAATTGGCTGTGCGATTGGCTGTTAACTGAAAAATTGAAGGTTCGAGCCCTCCCGGGAGTGGTGTGTTGCTTTTTTTTCTTTGGGCTGATAGTTTGAAGATATGTTCTGATGGTGTTGAGAGTGGAGCACGACTGTCTCCGTGGCGCATTTGGCTATTCGATCGGTTGGTAACTGAAAGGTTGGATGTTCGAGCCCTTCTGGGAGTGGTGTGTTGCTTTTTTTTCTTTGAGCTGAGAGCTTTGAAGATATGTTCTGATGGTGGTGAGAGTGGAGCAGGACAGTCTCCGTGGCGCAATTGGCTACCGCGATCGGCTGTTAACCGAAAGGTTGGAGGTACGAGCCCACCCGGTGATAGTGCGGCGCTTTTTTTTTTCTTTCGGCTGATAGCATTGAAGATATGTTCTGATGGTGGTGAGAGTGGAGCACGATTGTCTCCGTGGCGTAATTGGCTAGCGCGATCGGCTGTTAACCGAAAGGTTGGAGGTTCGAGCCCTCCCGGGAGTGGTGTGTTGCTTTTTTTATTTTGGGCTGATAGCTTTGAAGATATGTTCTGATGGTGGTAAGAGTGGAGCAGGACTGTCTCCGTGGCGCAATTGGCTAGCGCGATCGGCTGTTAAGGGAAAGGTTGTAGATACGAGCCCTCCCGGGATTGGTGTGTTGCTTTTTTTTTCTTTTGGCTGATAGCTTTGAAAATATGTTCTGATGGTGGTGAGAGTGGAGCACGACTCTCACCGTGGCGCAATTGGCTAGCGCGATCGGCTGTTGACCAAAAGGTTGGAGGTACGAGCACACCTGGTGGTGGTGCGGCGCTTTTTTTGTTTGGGCTGATAGCTCTGAAGGAATGTTCTGACGATGGTGAGAGTGGAGCACGACTGTCTCTGTGGCGCAATTGGCTAGCGCGATCAGCCTTTAACCGAAAGGTTGGAGGTTCGAGCCCACCCGGTAGTGGTGCGGTGCTTTTTTTTCTTTGGGCTGATAGCTTTGAAGATATGTTCTGATGGTGGTGAGAGTGGAGCACGACTGTCTCCGTGGCGCAATTGGCTATTCTATCGGCTGTTAACTGAATGGTTGGATGTTCGAGCCCTCCCGGGATAGGTGTGTTGCTTTTTTTTCTTTGGGCTGATAGCTTTGAAGATATGTTCTGATGGTGGTGAGAGTGGAGCAGGACTGTCTCCGTGGCGCAATTGGCTACCGCGATAGGCTGTTAACCGAAAGGTTGGAGGTACGAGCCCACCCTGTGGTGGTGCGGCGCTTTTTTTTCTTTTGGCTGATAGCTTTGAAGATATGTTCTGATGGTGGGGAAAGTGGAGCACGACTCTCACCGTGGCGCAATTGGCTAGCGCGATCGGCTGTTAACCAAAAGGTTGGAGGTACGAGCACACCTGGTGGTGGTGCGGCGCTTTTTTTGTTTGGGCTGATAGCTCTGAAGAAATGTTCTGACGGTGGTGAGAGCGGAGCACGACTGTCTTAGTGGCGAAATTGGCTATGCGATCGGCTGTTAAGTGAAAGGTTGGAGGTTCGAGCCCTCCCGGGAATAGTGTGTTGCTTTTTTTTCTTTGTGCTGATAGCTTTGAAGGTATGTTCTGATGGTGGTGAGAGTGGAGCAGGACTGTCTCCGTGGCGCAATCGACTAGCGCGATTGGCTGTTAACCGAAAGGTTGGAGGTTCAAGCCCACCCAGTGGTGGTGCGGCGCTTTTTCTTCTTTGGGCTGATAGCTTTGAAGATATGTTCAGATGGCGGTGAGAGTGGAGCACGACTGTCTCCGTGGCGCAATTGGCTAGAGCGATCGGCTGTTAAACGAAAAGTTGGAGGTACGAGCCCACCCGGTGGTGGTGCGGCACTTTTTTTCTTTGGGCTGATAGCTCTGAAGAAATGTTCTGACGCAGTAAGAGTAGAGCACGACTGTCTCCGTGGCGCAATTGGCTTTGCGATCGGCTGTTAACCGAAACGTTGGAGGTTCGAGCCCTCCCGGGAGTGGTGTGTTGCTTTTTTTTCTTTGGGCTGATAGCTTTGAAGATATGTTCTGATGGTGTTGAGAGTGGAGCAGGACTGTCTCCGTGGCGCAATTGGCTAGTACCATCGGCTGTTAACCGAAAGGTTGGAGGTACGAGCCCATCCGGTGGTGGTGCGGCGCTTTTTTTCTTTGGACTGATAGCTTTGAAGATATGTCCTGATGGTGGTGAGAGTGGAGCACGACTGTCTCCGTGGTGCAATTGGCTAGCGCGATCGGCTGTTAACTGAAAGGTTGGAGGTACAAGCCCACCCGGTGGTGGTGCGGCGCTTTTTTTTCTTGGGCTGATAGCTTTGAACATATTTTCTGATGGTGGTGAGAGTGGAGCACGACTGTCTCCGTGGCGCAATTGGCTATTCGATCGGCTGTTAACTTAAAGGTTGGATGTTCGAGCCCTCCCGGGAGTGGTGTGTTGCTTTTTTTCTTTGGGCTGATAGCTTTGAAGATATGTTCTGATGGTGGTGAGAGTGGAGCAGGACTGTCTCCGTGGCGCAATTAGCTACCGCGATAGGATGTTAACCGAAAGGTTGGAAGTATTAGCCCACCCGGTGGAGGTGAGGCGCTTTTTTTTCTTTAGGCTGATAGCTGTGAAGATATGTTCTGACGGTGGTGAGAGTGGAGCACGACTGTCTCCGTGGCGCAATTGGCTGTGCGATTGGCTGTTAACTGAAAAATTGAAGGTTCGAGCCCTCCCGGGAGTGGTGTGTTGCTTTTTTTTCTTTGGGCTGATAGTTTGAAGATATGTTCTGATGGTGTTGAGAGTGGAGCACGACTGTCTCCGTGGCGCATTTGGCTATTCGATCGGTTGGTAACTGAAAGGTTGGATGTTCGAGCCCTTCTGGGAGTGGTGTGTTGCTTTTTTTTCTTTGAGCTGAGAGCTTTGAAGATATGTTCTGATGGTGGTGAGAGTGGAGCAGGACAGTCTCCGTGGCGCAATTGGCTACCGCGATCGGCTGTTAACCGAAAGGTTGGAGGTACGAGCCCACCCGGTGATAGTGCGGCGCTTTTTTTTTTCTTTCGGCTGATAGCATTGAAGATATGTTCTGATGGTGGTGAGAGTGGAGCACGATTGTCTCCGTGGCGTAATTGGCTAGCGCGATCGGCTGTTAACCGAAAGGTTGGAGGTTCGAGCCCTCCCGGGAGTGGTGTGTTGCTTTTTTTATTTTGGGCTGATAGCTTTGAAGATATGTTCTGATGGTGGTAAGAGTGGAGCAGGACTGTCTCCGTGGCGCAATTGGCTAGCGCGATCGGCTGTTAAGGGAAAGGTTGTAGATACGAGCCCTCCCGGGATTGGTGTGTTGCTTTTTTTCTTTGGGCTGATAGCTTTGAAGTTATGTTATGATGGTGTTGAGAGTGGAGCAGGACTGTCTCCGTGGCGCAATTGGCTGGCGCGATCGGCTGTTACCGAAAGGTTGGAGGTACGAGCCCACATGATGTTGGTGGGGTGCTTTTTTTTCTTTCGGCTGATAGCTTTGAAGATATGTTCTGATGGTGGTGAGAGTGGAGCACGACTGTCTCCGTGGCGCAATTGGCTAGCTCGATCGGCTGTTAACCGAAAGGTTTGAGGTTCGAGCCCTCCTGGGAGTGGTGTGTTGCTTTTTTTATTTTGGGCTGATAGCTTTGAAGATATGTTCCGATGTTGGTGAGTGTGGAGCACGACTGTCTCCGTGGCGCGATTGGATAGCGCGATCGGCTGTTAACCAAAAGGTTGGAGGTACGAGCCCACCCGATGGTGGTGCGGCGCTTTTTTTCCATCGGGCTGATAGCTGTGAAGAAATGTTCTGATGGTGGTGAGAGTGGAGCACGACTGTCTCCGTGACGCAATTGGCTAGCGCGATCGGCTGTTAACTGAAAAACTGGAGGTTCGAGCCCTCCTGGGAGTGGTATGTTGCTTTTTTTTTCTTTTAGCTGATAGCTTTGAAAATATGTTCTGATGGTGGTGAGAGTGGAGCACGACTCTCACCGTGGCGCAATTGGCTAGCGCGATCGGCTGTTGACCAAAAGGTTGGAGGTACGAGCACACCTGGTGGTGGTGCGGCGCTTTTTTTCCTTCGGGCTGATAGCTCTGAAGAAATTTTCTGATGGTGGTGAGAGTGGAGCACGACTGTCTCCGTGACGCAATTGGCTAGCGCGATCGGCTGTTAACTGAAAAACTGGAGGTTCGAGCCCTCCTGGGAGTGGTATGTTGCTTTTTTTTCTTTTGGCTGATAGCTTTGAAGATATGTTCTGATGGTGGTGAGAGTGGAGCACGACTCTCACCGTGGCGCAATTGGCTAGCGCGATCGGCTGTTAACCAAAAGGTTCGAGGTACGAGCACACCTGGTGGTGGTGCGGCGCTTTTTTTCCTTCGGGCTGATAGCTCTGAAGAAATGTTCTGATGGTGGTGAGAGTGGAGCACGACTGTCTCCGTGACGCAAGTGGCTAGCGCGATCGGCTGTTAACTGAAAAACTGGAGGTTCGAGCCCTCCTGGGAGTGGTATGTTGCTTTTTTTTTCTTTTGGCTGATAGCTTTGAAGATATGTTCTGATGGTGGTGAGAGTGGAGCATGACTCTCACCGTGGCGCAATTGGCTAGCGCGATCGGCTGTTAACCAAAAGGTTGGAGGTACGAGCACACCTGGTGGTGCTGCGGCGCTTTTTTTGTTTGGGCTGATAGCTCCGAAGAAATGTTCTGACGGTGGTGAGAACGGAGCACGACTGTCTTAGTGGCGCAATTGGCTATGCGATCGGCGGTTAAGTGAAAGGTTGGAGGTTCGAGCCCTCCCGGGAATGGTGTGTTGCTTTTTTTTCTTTGTGTTGATAGCTTTGAAGGTATGTTCTGATGGTGGTGAGAGTGGAGCAGGACTGTCTCCGTGGCGCAATCGACTAGCGCGATTGGCTGTTAACCGAAAGGTTGGAGGTTCAAGCCCACCCAGTGGTGGTGCGGCGCTTTTTCTTCTTTGGGCTGATAGCTTTGAAGATATGTTCAGATGGCGGTGAGAGTGGAGCACGACTGTCTCCGTGGCGCAATTGGCTAGAGCGATCGGCTGTTAAACGAAAGGTTGGAGGTACGAGCCCTCCCGGGAGTGGTGTGTTGCTTTTTTTATTTTGGGCTGATAGCTTTGAAGATATGTTCAGTTGGTGGTAAGAGTGGAGCAGGACTGTCTCCGTGGCGCAATTGGCTAGCGCGATCGGCTGTTAAGGGAAAGGTTGTAGATACGAGCCCTCCCGGGAGTGGTGTGTTGCTTTTTTTCTTTGGGCTGATAGCTTTGAAGTTATCTTATGATGGTGGTGAGAGTGGAGCACGATTGTCTCCGTGGCGTAATTGGCTCGCGATCGGCTGTTAACCGAAAGGTTGGAGGTTCGAGCCCTCCCGGGAGTGGTGTGTTGCTTTTTTTATTTTGGGCTGAGAGCTTTGAAGATATGTTCTGATGGTGGTAAGAGTGGAGCAGGACTGTCTCCGTGGCGCAATTGGCTAGCGCGATCGGCTGTTAAGGGAAAGGTTGTAGATACGAGCCCTCCCGGGAGTGGTGTGTTGCTTTTTTTCTTTGGGCTGATAGCTTTGAAGTTATGTTATGATGGTGTTGAGAGTGGAGCAGGACTGTCTCCGTGGCGCAATTGGCTGGCGCGATCGGCTGTTACCGAAAGGTTGGAGGTACGAGCCCACATGGTGGTAGTGTGTTGCTTTTTTTATTTTGGGCTGATAGCTTTGAAGATTTGTTCTGATGGTGGTCAGAGTGGAGCAGGACTGTCTCCGTGGCGCAATTGGCTAGCACGATCGGCTGTTAACGGAAAAGTTGCAGGTACGAGCCCTTCCGGGGGAGGTGCGGCGCTTCTTTTTCTTTGGGCTGATAGCTTTGAAGATATGTTCCGATGTTGGTGAGTGTGGAGCACGACTGTCTCCGTGGCGCGATTGGATAGCGCGATCGGCTGTTAACCAAAAAGTTGGAGGTACGAGCACACCTGGTGGTGGTGCGGCGCTTTTTTTCCTTCGGGCTGATAGCTTTGAAGATATGTCCTGATGGTGGTTAGAGTGGAGCACGACTGTCTCCGTGGTGCAATTGGCTAGCGCGATCGGCTGTTAACCGAAAGGTTGGAGGTACAAGCCCACCCGGTGGTGGTGCGGCGCTTTTTTTTCTTTTGGCTGATAGCTTTGAACATATTTTCTGATGGTGGTGAGAGTGGAGCACGACTGTCTCCGTGGCGTAATTGGATAGCGCGAAGGGCTATTAACCGAAAGGTTGGACGCTCGAGCCCACGCGGTGGAGGTGCGGCGCTTTTTTTCGTTTGGGCTGATAGCTCTGAAGAAATGTTCCGACGGTGGTGAGAGTGGAGCATGACTGTCTCCGTGGCGCAATTGGCTAGCGCGATCGGCTGTTAACTGAAAGGTTGGAGGTTCGAGCCCTCCCGGGGGTGGTGTGTTGCTTTTTTTTCTTTGGGCTGATAGCTTTGAAGATATGTTCTGATGGTGGTGAGAGTGGAGCAGGACTGTCTCCGTGGCGCAATCGGCTAGCGCGATCGGCTGGTAACCGAAAGGTTGCAGGTTCGAGCCCATGCGGTGGTGGTGTGGTGCCTTTTTTTCTTTGCGCTGATAGCTTTGAAGATATGTTGTGATGGTGCTGAGAGTGGAGCACGACTGTCTCCGTGGCGCAATTGGCTAGTGCGATGGGCTGTTAACCGAAAGGTTGGAGGTTCGAGCACTCCCAGGAGTGGTGTGTTGCTTTTTTTTCTTTGGGCTGATAGCTTTGAAGATATGTTATGATGGTGGTGAGAGTAGAAGAGGACTGTCTCCATGGCGCAATTGGCATGCGCGATCGGCTGTTAACTGAAAAGTTGGAGGTTCGAGCCCACCCGGTGGTGGTGCGGCGCTTTTTTTTTGGGCTCATAGCTCTGAAGAAATGTTCTGACGGTGGTGACAGTGGAGCACGACTGTCTCCGTGGCGCAATTGGCTAGCGCGATTGGCTGTTAACCGAAACGTTGGAGGTTCGAGCCCACCCGATGGTGGTGCGGCGCTTTTTTGTCTTTGGGCTGATAGCTCTGAATAAATGTTCTGACGGTGGTGAGAGTGGAGCCGGACTGTCTCCGATGCGGAAGTGGCTAGCGCGATCGGCTGTTAACCGAAATGTTGGAGGTTCGAGAACACCCGGGAGTGGTGTGTTGCTTTTTTCTTTGCGCTGATAGCTTTGAACATATGTTCTGGTGGTGGTGAGAGTGGAGCGGGACTGTCTCCGTAGCGCGATTGGCTAGCGCGATCGGCTGTTAACTGAAAGGTTGAAGGTTCGAGCCCACCCGGTGGTGGTGCGGCGCTTTTTTTTCTTTCGTCTGATAGCTTTGAAGATATGTTCTGTTGGTGGTGAGAAAGGAGCACGACTCTCTCCGTGGCGCAATTTGCTAGCGCGATCGGCTGTTAACCAAAAGGTTGGAGGTTCGAGCCCACCCGGTGGTGGTGCGGCGCTTTTTTTTCTTTGGGCTGATAGCTCTGAAGAAATGTTCTGACGGTAGTGAGAGTGGAGCATGACTGTCTCCGTGGCGCAATTGGCTAGCGCGATGGGCTGTTAACCGAAAGGTTGGAGGTTCGAGCCCACCCGATGATGGTGCGGCGCTTTTTTTTTCTTTGGGCTGATAGCTCTGAAGAAATGTTCTGACGGTGGTGAGAGTGAAGCATGACTGTCTCGTTGGCGCAATTGGCTAGCGCGATCGGCTGTTAACCGAAAGGTTGGAGGTTCGAGCCCTCCCCGGAGTGGTGTGTTGCTTTTTTCTTTGCGCTGATAGCTTTGAAGATATGTTCTGATGGTGGTGAGAGTGGAGCACGACTGTCTCCGTGGCGTAATTGGCTAGCGCGATGGGCTATTAACCGAAAGGTTGGACGCTCGAGTCCACCCAGTGGTTTTGCGGCGCTTTTTTTTGGGTTGATAGCTCTGAAGAAATGTTCTGACGGTGTTGAGAGTGGAGCATGACTGTCTCCGTGGCGCAATTGGCTAGCGCGATCGGCTGTTAACTGAAAGGTTGGAGGTTCGAGCCCTCCAGGGCGTGGTGTGTTGCTTTTTTTTCTTTGGGCTGATAGCTTTGAAGATATGTTCTGATGTTGGTGAGATTGGAGCAGGACTGTCTCCGTGGCACAATCGGCTAGCGCAATTGGCTGGTAACCGAAAGTTTGGAGGTTCGAGCCCATGCGGTGGTGGTGTGGGGCTTTTTTTTCTTTGGGCTGATAGCTCTGAAGAAATATTCTGACGGTGGTGAGAGTGGAGCACGATTGTCTCCGTGGCGCAATTGGCTAGCGCGATTGGCTGTTAATCGAAACGTTGGAGGTTCGAGCCCACCCGATGGTGGTGCGGCGCTTTTTTGTCTTTGGGCTGATAGCTCTGAAGAAATGTTCTGACGCAGGTCAGAATGGAGCCGGACTGTCTCCGATGCGGAAGTGGCTAGCGCGATCGGCTGTTAACCGAAATGTTGGAGGTTCGAGCCCACCCGGGAGTGGTGTGTTGCTTTTTTCTTTGCGCTGATAGCTTTGAACATGTGTTCTGGTGGTGGTGACAGTGGAGCGGGACTGTCTCCGTAGCGCGATTGGCTAGCGCGATCGGCTGTTAACCAAAAGTTTGGAGGTTCGAGCCCTCCCGGGAGTGGTGTGTTGCTTTTTTTTGCGCTTATAGCTTTGAAGATTTGTTCTGATGGCGGTCAGAGTGGAGCAGGACTGTCTCCGTGGCGCAATTGGCTCGCACGATCGGCTGTTAACGGAAAGGTTGCAGGTACGAGCCCTTCCGGTGGAGGTGCGGCGCTTCTTTTTCTTTGGGCTGATAGCTTTGAAGATATGTTCCGATGTTGGTGAGTGTGGAGCACGACTGTCTCCGTGGCGCGATTGGATAGCGCGATCGGCTGTTAACCAAAAGGTTGGAGGTACGAGCCCACCCGATGGTGGTGCGGCGCTTTTTTTCCTTCGGGCTGATAGCTCTGAAGAAATGTTCTGATGGTGGTGAGAGTGGAGCACGACTGTCTCCGTGACGCAAGTGGCTAGCGCGATCGGCTGTTAACTGAAAAACTGGAGGTTCGAGCCCTCCTGGGAGTGGTATGTTGTTTTTTTTTCTTTTGGCAGTTAGCTTTGAAGATATGTTCTGATGGTGGTGAGAGTGGAGCACGACTCTCACCGTGGCGCAATTGGCTATCGCGATCGGCTGTTAACCGAAAGGTTGGAGGTACGAGCACACCTGGTGGTGGTGCGGCGCTTTTTTTGTTTGGGCTGATAGCTCTGAAGAAATGTTCTGACGGTGGTGAGAGCGGAGCACGACTGTCTTAGTGGCGCAATTGGCTATGCGATCGGCTGTTAAGTGAAAGGTTGGAGGTTCGAGCCCTTCCGGGAATGGTGTGTTGCTTGTTTTATTTCGGGCTGATAGCTTTGAAGATTACTTCTGATGGTGGTCAGAGTGGAGCAGGACTGTCTCCGTGGCGCAATTGGCTAGCACGGTCGGCTGTTAACGGAAAGGTGGCAGGTACGAGCCCTTCCGGTGGAGGTGCGCCGCTTCTTTTTCTTTGGGCTGATAGCTTTGAAGATATGTTCCGATATTGGTGAGAGTGGAGCACGACTGTCTCCGTGGCGCGATTGGATAGCGCGATCGGCTGTTAACCAAAAGGTTGGAGGTACGAGCCCACCCGATGGTGGTGCGGCGCTTTTTTTCCTTCGGGCTGATAGCTCTGAAGAAATGTTCTGATGGTGGTGAGAGTGGAGCACGACTGTCTCCGTGACGCATTTGGCTAGCGCGATCGGCTGTTAACCTAAAAACTTGAGGTTCGAGCCCTCCTGGGAGTGGTATGTTGCTTTTTTTTTCTTTTGGCTGATAGCTTTGAAGATATGTTCTGATGGTGGTGAGAGTGGAGCACGACTCTCACCGTGGCGCAATTGGCTAGCGCGATCGGCTGTTAACCAAAAGGTTGGAGGTACGAGCACACCTGGTGGTGCTCTGGCGCTTTTTTTGTTTGGGCTGATAGCTCTGAAGAAATGTTCTGACGGTGGTGAGAGCGGAGCACGACTGTCTTAGTGGCGCAATTGGCTATGCGATCGGCGGTTAAGTGAAAGGTTGGAGGTTCGAGCCCTCCCGGGAATGGTGTGTTGCTTTTTTTTCTTTGTTTTGATAGCTTTGAAGGTATGTTCTGATGGTGGTGAGAGTGGAGCAGGACTGTCTCCGTGGCGCAATCGACTAGCGCGATTGGCTGTTAACCGAAAGGTTGGAGGTTCAAGCCCACCCAGTGGTGGTGCGGCGCTTTTTCTTCTTTGGGCTGATAGCTTTGAAGATATGTTCAGATGGCGGTGAGAGTGGAGCACGACTGTCTCCGTGGCGCAATTGGCTAGAGCGATCGGCTGTTAAACGAAAGCTTGGAGGTACGAGCCCTCCCGGGAGTGGTGTGTTGCTTTTTTTTATTTTGGGCTGATAGCTTTGAAGATATGTTCTGTTGGTGGTAAGAGTGGAGCAGGACTGTCTTTGTGGCGCAATTGGCTAGCGCGATCGGCTGTTAAGGGAAAGGTTGTAGATACGAGCCCTCCCGGGAGTGGTGTGTTGCTGTTTTTCTTTGGGCTGATAGCTTTGAAGTTATCTTATGATGGTGGTGAGAGTGGAGCACGATTGTCTCCGTGGCGTAATTGGCTCGCGATCGGCTGTTAACCGAAAGGTTGGAGGTTCGAGCCCTCCCGGGAGTGGTGTGTTGCTTTTTTTATTTTGGGCTGAGAGCTTTGAAGAAATGTTCTGACGGTGGTAAGAGTGGAGCAGGACTGTCTCCGTGGCGCAATTGGCTAGCGCGATCGGCTGTTAAGGGAAAGGTTGTAGATACGAGCCCTCCCAGGAGTGGTGTGTTGCTTTTTTTCTTTGGGCTGATAGCTTTGAAGTTATGTTATGATGGTGTTGAGAGTGGAGCAGGACTGTCTCCGTGGCGCAATTGGCTGGCGCGATCGGCTGTTACCGAAAGGTTGGAGGTACGAGCCCACATGGTGGTGGTGTGTTGCTTTTTTTTATTTTGGGCTGATAGCTTTGAAGATTTGTTCTGATGGTGGTCAGAGTGGAGCAGGACTGTCTCCGTGGCGCAATTGGCTAGCACGATCGGCTGTTAACGGAAAGGTTGCAGGTACGAGCCCTTCCGGTGGAGGTGCGGCGCTTCTTTTTCTTTGGGCTGATAGCTTTGAAGATATGTTCCGATGTTGGTGAGTGTGGAGCACGACTGTCTCCGTGGCGCGATGGGATAGCGCGATCGGCTGTTAACCAAAAGGTTGGAGGTACGAGCACACCTGGTGGTGGTGCGGCGCTTTTTTTTTTGGACTGATAGCTTTGAATATATGTCCTGATGGTGGTTAGAGTGGAGCACGACTGTCTCCGTGGTGCAATTGGCTAGCGCGATCGGCTGTTAACCGAAAGGTTGGAGGTACAAGCCCACCCGGTGGTGGTGCGGCGCTTTTTTTTCTTTGGGCTGATAGCTTTGAACATATTTTCTGATGGTGGTGAGAGTGGAGCACGACTGTCTCCGTGGCGTAATTGGATAGCGCGAAGGGCTATTAACCGAAAGGTTGGACGCTCGAGCCCACGCGGTGGTGGTGCGGCGCTTTTTTTCGTTTGGGCTGATAGCTCTGAAGAAATGTTCCGACGGTGGTGAGAGTGGAGCATGACTGTCTCCGTGGCGCAATTGGCTAGCGCGATCGGCTGTTAACTGAAAGGTTGGAGGTTCGAGCCTTCCCGGGAGTGGTGTGTTGCTTTTTTTTCTTTGGGCTGATAGCTTTGAAGATATGTTCTGATGGTGGTGAGAGTGGAGCAGGACTGTCTCCGTGGCGCAATCGGCTAGCGCGATCGGCTGGTAACCGAAAGGTTGCAGGTTCGAGCCCATGCGGTGGTGGTGTGGTGCCTTTTTTTCTTTGCGCTGATAGCTTTGAAGATATGTTGTGATGGTGGTGAGAGTGGAGCACGACTGTCTCCGTGGCGCAATTGGCTAGCGCGATGGGCTGTTAACCGAAAGGTTGGAGGTTCGAGCCCTCCTGGGAGTGGTATGTTGCTTTTTTTTCTTTTGGCTGATAGCTTCGAAGATATGTTCTGATGGTGGTGAGAGTGGAGCACGACTCTCACCGTGGCGCAATTGGCTAGCGCGATCGGCTGTTAACCAAAAGGTTCGAGGTACGAGCACACCAGGTGGTGGTGCGGCGCTTTTTTTCGTTTGGGCTGATAGCTCTGAAGAAATGTTCCGACGGTGGTGAGAGTGGAGCATGACTGTCTCCGTGGCGCAATTGGCTAGCGTGATCGGCTGTTAACTGAAAGGTTGGAGGTTCGAGCCCTCCCGGGAGTGGTGTGTTGCTTTTTTTCTTTGGGCTGATAGCTTTGAAGATATGTTCTGATGGTGTTGAGAGTGGAGCAGGACTGTCTCCGTGGCGCAATTGGCTAGTACCATCGGCTGTTAACCGAAAGGTTGGAGGTACGAGCCCATCCGGTGGTGGTGCGGCGCTTTTTTTCTTTGGACTGATAGCTTTGAAGATATGTCCTGATGGTGGTTAGAGTGGAGCACGACTGTCTCCGTGGTGCAATTGGCTAGCGCGATCGGCTGTTAACCGAAAGGTTGGAGGTACGAGCCCACCCGATGGTGGTGCGGCGCTTTTTTTCCATCGGGCTGATAGCTCTGAAGAAATGTTCTGATGGTGGTGAGAATGGAGCACGACTGTCTCCGATGCGGAAGTGGCTAGAGCGATCGGCTGTTAACCGAAATGTTGGAGGTTCGAGCCCACCCGGGAGTGGTGTGTTGCTTTTTTCTTTGCGCTGATAGCTTTGAACATGTGTTCTGGTGGTGGTGACAGTGGAGCGGGACTGTCTCCGTAGCGCGATTGGCTAGCGCGATCGGCTGTTAACCGAAAGGTTGGAGGTTCGAGCCCTCCCGGGAGTGGTGTGTTGCTTTTTTCTTTGCGATGATAGCTTTGAAGATATGTTCTGATGGTGGTGAGGGTGGAGCACGACTGTCTCCGTGGCGTAATTGGCTAGCGCGATGGGCTATTAACCGAAAGGTGGGAGGTTCGAGCCCTCCCAGGAGTGGTGTGTTGCTTTTTTTTCTTTGGGCTGATAGCTCTGAAGAAATGTTCTGACGGTGGTGAGAGTGAAGCATGACTGTCTCGTTGGCGCAATTGGCTAGCGCGATCGGCTGTTAACCGAAAGGTTGGAGGTTCGAGCCCTCCCCGGAGTGGTGTGTTGCTTTTTTCTTTGCGCTGATAGCTTTGAAGATATGTTCTGATGGTGGTGAGAGTGGAGCACGACTGTCTCCGTGGCGTAATTGGCTAGCGCGATGGGCTATTAACCGAAAGGTTGGACGCTCGAGTCCACCCAGTGGTTTTGCGGCGCTTTTTTTGGGTTGATAGCTCTGAAGAAATGTTCTGACAGTGTTGAGAGTGGAGCAGGACTGTCTCCGTGGCACAATCGGCTAGCGCAATTGGCTGGTAACCGAAAGTTTGGAGGTTCGAGCCCATGCGGTGGTGGTGTGGGGCTTTTTTTTCTTTGGGCTGATAGCTCTGAAGAAATATTCTGACGGTGGTGAGAGTGGAGCACGATTGTCTCCGTGGCGCAATTGGCTAGCGCGATTGGCTGTTAATCGAAACGTTGGAGGTTCGAGCCCACCCGATGGTGGTGCGGCGCTTTTTTGTCTTTGGGCTGATAGCTCTGAAGAAATGTTCTGACGGTGGTCAGAATGGAGCCGGACTGTCTCCGATGCGGAAGTGGCTAGCGCGATCGGCTGTTAACCGAAATGTTGGAGGTTCGAGCCCACCCGGGAGTGGTGTGTTGCTTTTTTCTTTGCGCTGATAGCTTTGAACATGTGTTCTGGTGGTGGTGACAGTGGAGCGGGACTGTCTCCGTAGCGCGATTGGCTAGCGCGATCGGCTGTTAACCAAAAGTTTGGAGGTTCGAGCCCTCCCGGGAGTGGTGTGTTGCTTTTTTTGCGCTTATAGCTTTGAAGATATGTTCTGACGGTAGTGAGAGTGGAGCATGACTGTCTCCTTGGCGCAATCGGCTAGCGCGATCGGCTGTTAACCGAAAGGTTGGAGGTTCGAGCCCTCCCGGGAGTGGTGTGTTGCTTTTTTCTTTGCGATGATAGCTTTGAAGTTATGTTCTGACGGTGGTGAGAGTGGAGCACGACTGTCTCCGTGGCGCTACTGGCTAGCGCGATTGGCTGTTAACTGAAACGTTGGAGGTTCGAACCCACCCGATGGTGGTGCGGCGCTTTTTTTTCTTTGGGCTGATAGCTCTGAAAAAATGATCTGACGGTGGTGAGAGTGGAGCAGGACTGTCTCCGTGGCGCAATTGGCTAGCGCGATCGGCTGTTAACCGAAAGGTTGGAGGTTCGAGCTCTCCCGGGAGTGGTGTGTTGCTTTTTTCTTTGCGCTGATAGCTTTGAAGATATGTTGTGATGGTGGTCGGAGTGGAGCACGACTGTCTCCGTGACGCAATTGGCTAGCGCGGTCGGCTGTTAACCAAAAGTTTGGAGGTTCGAGCCCTCCGGGGAGTGGTGTGTTGCATTTTTTTCTTTGCGCTTATAGCTTTGAAGATATGTTCTGATGGTGGTGAGAGTGGAGCACGACTGTCTCCGTGGCGTAATTGGCTAGCGCGATGGGGTATTAACCGAAAGGTTGGAGGTTCGAGCCCACCCAGCGGTGGTGCGGCGCTTTTTTTTCTTTGGGCTGATACCTCTGAAGAAATGTTCTGACGGTGGTGAGAGTGGAGCACGACTGTCTCCGTGGCGTAATTGGCTAGCGCGATGGGCTATTAACCGAAAGGTTGGACGCTCGAGCCCACCCGGTGGTGGTGCGGCGCTTTTTTCCTCTGGGCTGATAGCTCTGAAGAAATGTTCTGACGGTGGTGAGAGTGGAGCACGACTGTCTCCGTGGCGCGATTGGCTAGCGCGATCGCCTGTTAACCTAAAGGTTGGAGGTTCGAGCCATCCCGGGAGTGGTGTGTTGCTTTTTTTTCTTTGGGCTGATAGCTTTGAAGATATGTTCTGATGGTGGTGAGAGTGGAGCACGACTGTCTCCGTGGCGTAATTGGCTAGCGCGATGGGGTATTAACCGAAAGGTTGGAGGTTCGAGCCTACCCAGCGGTGGTGCGGCGCTTTTTTTTTCTTTGGGCTGATACCTCTGAAGAAATGTTCTGACGGTGGTGAGAGTGGAGCACGACTGTCTCCGTGGCGTAATTGGCTAGCGCGATGGGCTGTTAACCGAAACGTTGGAGGTTCGAGCCCACACGATGGTGGTGCGGCGCATTTTTTTCTTTGGGCTGATAGCTCTGAAGAAATGTTCTGACGGTGGTGAGAGTGGAGCTGGACTGTCTCCGATGCGGAAGTGGCTAGCGCGATCGGCTGTTAACCGAAAGGTTTGAGGTTCGAGCCCACCCGGGAGAGGTGTGTTGCTTTTTTCTTTGCGCTGATGGCTTTGAACATATGTTCTGGTGGTGGTGAGAGTGGAGCGGGACTGCCTCCGTGGCGCAATTGGCTAGCGCGTTCGGCTCTTAACCGAAAGGTTGGAGGTTCGAGCCTACCCGGTGGTGGTGCAGCGCTTTTTTTCTTTCGGCTGATAGCTTTGAAGATATGTTCTGATGGTGGTGAGAGTGGAGCACGACTCTCTTCATGGCGCAATTGGCTAGCGTGATCGACTGTTAAGCGAAAGTATGGAGGTTTGAGCCCACCCGGTGGTGGTGCGGCGCTTTATTTTTCTTTGGGCTGATAGCTCCGAAGAAATGTTCTGACGATGGTGAGAGTGGATCATGACTGTCTCCGTGGCGCAGTTGGCTAGCGCTATGGGCTGTTAACTGAAAGGTTGGAGGTTCGAGCCCTCCCAGGAGTGGTGTGTTGCTTTTTTTTCTTTGGGCTGATAGCTTTGAAGATATGTTCTGATGCTGGTGAGAGTGGAACAGGACTGTCTTCATGGCGCAATTGGCTAGCGCGATCAGCTGTTAACCGAAAGGTTGCAGGTTCGAGCCCACCCGGTGGTGGTTCGGCGCTTTTTTTTCTTTGGCTCATAGCTCTGAAGAAATATTCTGACGGTGGTCAGAATGGAGCCGGACTGTCTCCGAAGTGGAAGTGGCTAGCGCGATCGGCGGTTAACCGAAATGTTGGAGGTTCGAGCCCACCCGGGAGTGGTGTGTTGCTTTTTTCTTTGCGCTTATAGCTTTGAAGATATGTTCTGGCAGTAGTGAGAGTGGAGCAGAACGGTCTCCGTGGCGCAATTGGCTAGAGCAATGGGCTATTAACCAAAAGGTTGGAGGTTCGAGCCCTCCCAGGAGTGGTGTGTTGCTTTTTTTTCTTTGGGCTGATAGCTTTGAAGATATGTTGTGAAGGTGGTGAGAGTGGAACAGGACTGTCTCCATGGCGCAATTGGCTAGCGCGATCGGCTGTTAACCGAAAGGTTGGAGGTTCGAGCCCACCCGGGAGTGGTGTGTTGCTTTTTTCTTTGCGCTGATAGCTTTGAAGATATGTTGTGATGGTGGTGGGAGTGGAGCACGACTGTCTCCGTGGCGCAATTGGCTAGCGCGGTCGGCTGTTAACCAAAAGTTTGGAGGTTCGAGCCCTCCCGGGAGTGGTGTGTTGCCTTTTTTTTCTTTGCGCTTATAGCTTTGAAGATATGTTCTGATGGTGGTGAGGGTGGAGCACGACTGTCTCCGTGGCGTAATTGGCTAGCGCGGTGGGCTATTAACCGAAAGGTGGGAGGTTCGAGCCCTCCCAGGAGTGGTGTATTGCTTTTTTTTCTTTGGGCTGATAGCTTTGAAGATATGTTCTGATGGTGGTGAGAGTGGAACAGGACTGTCTCCGTGGCGCAATTGGCTAGCGCGGTCGGCTGTTAACCAAAGGTTTGGAGGTTCGAGCCCTCCCGGGAGTGGTGTGTTGCTTTTTTTTCTTTGCGCTTATAGCTTTGAAGATATGTTCTGATGGTGGTGAGGGTGGAGCACGACTGTCTCCGTGGTGTAATTGGCTAGCGCGATGGGGTATTAACCGAAAGGTTGGAGGTTCGAGCCCACGCGGTGGTGGTGCGGTGCTTTTTTTTCTTTGGGCTGATAGCTTTGAAGACATGTTGTGATGGTGGTGAGAGTGGAGCACGACTGTCTCCGTGGCACAATTGGCTAGCGCGATGGGCTGTTAACTGAAAGTTTGGAGGTTCGAGCCCTCCCAGAGTGGTGTGTTGCTTTTTTTTCTTTGGGCTGATAGCTTTGAAGATATGTTCTGATAGCGGTGAGAGTGGAAAAGGACTGTCTCCATGGCGCTATTGGCTAGCGCGATTGGCTGTTAACCGAAACGTTGGAGGTTCGAGCCCACCCGATGGTGGTGCGGCGCATTTTTTTCTTTAGGCTGATAGCTTTGGAGATATGTTCTGTTGGTGGTGAGAAAGGAGCACGACTCTCTCCGTGGCGCAATTTGCTAGCGCGATCGGCTGTTAACCAAAAGGTTGGAGGTTCGAGCCCACCCGGTGGTGGTGCGGCGCTTTTTTTTCTTTGGGCTGATAGGTCTGAAGAAATGTTCTGACGGTAGTGAGAGTGGAGCATGACTATCTCCGTGGCGCAATTGGCTAGCGCGATGGGCTGTTAACCGAAAGGTTGGAGGTTCGAGCCCACCCGATGATGGTGCGGCGCTTTTTTTTCTTTGGGCTGATAGCATTGAAGATATGTTCTGATGGTGGTGAGAGTGGAGCAGGCCTGTCTCCGTGGCGCAATCGGCTAGCGCGATCGGCTGGTAACCGAAAGTTTGGAGGTTCGAGCCCATGCGGTGGTGGTGTGGGGCTTTTTTTTCTTTGGGCTGATAGCTTTGAAGATATGTTGTGATGGTGGTGAGAGTGGAGCACGACTGTCTCCGTGGCGCAATTGGCTAGCGCGATGGGCTGTTAACTGAAAGGTCGGAGGTTCGAGCCCTCCCAGGAGTGGTGTGTTGCTTTTTTTTCTTTGGGTTGATAGCTTTGAAGATATGTTCTGATGGTGGTGAGAGTGGAACAGGACTGTCTCCATGGCGCAATTGGCTAGCACCATCGGCTGTTAGCCGAAAGGTTGGAAGTTCGAGCCCACCCGGTGGTGGTGCGGCGCTTTTTTTTCTTTGGCTCATAGCTCTGAAGAAATATTCTGACGGTGGTGAGAGTGGAGCATGACTGTCTCCGTGGCGCAATAGGCTAGCGCGATTGGCTGTTAACCGAAACGTTGGAGGTGCGAGCCCACCCGATGGTGGTGCGGCGCTTTTTTTTCTTTGGGCTGATAGCTCTGAAGAAATGTTCTGACGGTGGTGAGAGTGGAGCCGGACTGTCTCCGATGCGGAAGTGGCTAGCGCGATCGGCTGTTAACCGAAAGGTTGGAGGTTCGAGCCCACCCGGGAGAGGTGTGTTGCTTTTTTCTTTGCGCTGATAGCTTTGAACATATGTTCTGGTGGTGGTGAGAGTGGAGCGGGACTGTCTCCGTGGCGCAATTGGCTAGCGCGATCGGCTCTTAACCGAAAGGTTGGAGGTTCGAGCCCACCCGGTGGTGGTGCAGCGCTTTTTTTCTTTCGGCTGATAGCTTTGAAGATATGTTCTGATGGTGGTGAGAGTGGAGCACGACTCTCTCCATGGCGCAATTGGCTAGCGTGATCGACTGTTAAGCGAAAGTATGGAGGTTTGAGCCTACCCGGTGGTGGTGCGGCGCTTTTTTTTTCTTTAGGCTGATAGCTCTGATGAAATGTTCTGACGGTGGTGAGAGTGGAGCATGACTGTCTCCGTGGCGCAATTGGCTTGCGTGATCGGCTGTTAACTGAAAGGTTTGAGGTTCAAGCCCTCCCGGGAGTGGTGTGTTGCTTTTTTTCTTTGGGCTGATAGCTTTGAAGATATGTTCTGATGGTGGTGAGAGTGTAGCAGGACTGTCTCCATGGCGCAATTGGCTAGCGCGATTGGCTGTTAACTGAAACGTTGGAGGTTCGAGCCCACCCGGTGGTGGTGCGGGGTTTTTTTTTTGGGCTGATAGCTCTGAATAAATGTTCTGACGGTGGTGAGACTGGAGCACGACTGTCTCCGTGGCGCTATTGGCTAGCGCGATTGGCTGTTAACTGAAACGTTGGAGGTTCGAGCCCACCCGATGGTGGTGCGGCGCTTTTTTTTCTTTGGGCTGATAGCTCTGAAAAAATGATCTGACGGTGGTGAGAGTGGAGCAGGACTGTCTCCGTGGCGCAATTGGCTAGCGCGATCGGCTGTTAACCGAAAGGTTGGAGGTTCGAGCTCTCCCGGGAGTGGTGTGTTGCTTTTTTCTTTGCGCTGATAGCTTTGAAGATATGTTCTGATGGTGGTGAGAGTGGAACAGGACTGTCTCCGTGGCGCAATTGGCTAGCGCGATCGGCTGTTAACCGAAAGGTTGGAGGTTCGAGCTCTCCCGGGAGTGGTGTGTTGCTTCTTTCTTTGCGCTGATAGCTTTGAAGATATGTTGTGATGGTGGTGGGAGTGGAGCATGACTGTCTCCGTGGCGCAATTGGCTAGCGCGGTCGGCTGTTAACCAAAGGCTTGGAGGTTCGAGCCCTCCCGGGAGTGGTGTGTTGCTTTTTTTTCTTTGCGCTTATAGCTTTGAAGATATGTTCTGATGGTGGTGAGGGTGGAGCACGACTGTCTCCGTGGTGTAATTGGCTAGCGCGATGGGGTATTAACCGAAAGGTTGGAGGTTCGAGCCCACGCGGTGGTGGTGCGGTGCTTTTTTTTCTTTGGGCTGATAGCTTTGAAGACATGTTGTGATGGTGGTGAGAGTGGAGCACGACTGTCTCCGTGGCACAATTGGCTAGCGCGATGGGCTGTTAACTGAAAGGTTGGAGGTTCGAGCCCTCCCAGGAGTTGTGTGTTGCTTTTTTTTCTTTGGGCTGATAGCTTTGAAGATATGTTCTGATGGTGGTGAGAGTGGAACAGGACTGTCTCCATGGCGCAATTGGCTAGCGCGATCGGCTGTTAACCGAATGGTTGGAGGTTCGAGCCCACCCGGTGGTGGTGCGGCGCTTTTTTTCTTTGGGCTGATAGCTCTGAAGAAATGTTCTGACGGTGGTGAGAGTGGAGCACGACTGTCTCCGTGGCGCAATTGGCTAGCGCGATTGGCTGTTAACCGAAACGTTGGAGGTTCGAGCCCACCCGATGGTGGTGCGGCGCATTTTTTTCTTTGGGCTGATAGCTCTGAAGAAATGTTCTGACGGTGGTGAGAGTGGAGCCGGACTGTCTCCGATGCGGAAGTGGCTAGCGCGATCGGCTGTTAACCGAAAGGTTGGAGGTTCGAGCCCACCCGGGAGAGGTGTGTTGCTTTTTTCTTTGCGCTGATAGCTTTGAACATATGTTCTGGTGGTGGTGAGAGTGGAGCGGGACTGTCTCCGTGGCGCAATTGGCTAGCGCGATCGGCTCTTAACCGAAAGGTTGGAGGTTCGAGCCCACCCGGTGGTGGTGCAGCGCTTTTTTTCTTTCGGCTGATAGCTTTGAAGATATGTTCTGATGGTGGTGAGAGTGGAGCACGACTCTCTCCATGGCGCAATTGGCTAGCGTGATCGACTGTTAAGCGAAAGTATGGAGGTTTGAGCCTACCCGGTGGTGGTGCGGCGCTTTTTTTTCTTTAGGCTGATAGCTCTGAAGAAATGTTCTGACGGTGGTGAGAGTGGAGCATGACTGTCTCCGTGGCGCCATTGGCTTGCGCGATGGGCTGTTAACTGAAAGGTTGGAGGTTCGAGCCCTCCCGGGAGTGGTGTGTTGCTTTTTTTTCTTTGGGCTGATAGCTTTGAAGATATGTTCTGATAGCGGTGAGAGTGGAACAGGACTGTCTCCATGGCGCTATTCGCTAGCGCGATTGGCTGTTAACCGAAACGTTGGAGGTTCGAGCCCACCCGATGGTGGTGCGGCGCATTTTTTTCTTTAGGCTGATAGCTTTGGAGATATGTTCTGTTGGTGGTGAGAAAGGAGCACGACTCTCTCCGTGGCGCAATTTGCTAGCGCGATCGGCTGTTAACCAAAAGGTTGGAGGTTCGAGCCCACCCGGTGGTGGTGCGGCGCTTTTTTTTCTTTGGGCTGATAGCTCTGAAGAAATGTTCTGACGGTAGTGAGAGTGGAGCATGACTGTCTCCGTGGCGCAATTGGCTAGCGCGATGGGCTGTTAACCGAAAGGTTGGAGGTTCGAGCCCACCCGATGATGGTGCGGCGCTTTTTTTTCTTTGGGCTGATAGCTTTGAAGATATGTTCTGATGGTGGTGAGAGTGGAGCAGGACTGTCTCCGTGGCGCAATCGGCTAGCGCGATCGGCTGGTAACCGAAAGTTTGGAGGTTCGAGCCCATGCGGTGGTGGAGTGGGGCTTTTTTTTCTTTGGGCTGATAGCTTTGAAGATATGTTGTGATGGTGGTGAGAGTGGAGCACGACTGTCTCCGTGGCGCAATTGGCTAGCGCGATGGGCTGTTAACTGAAAGGTTGGAGGTTCGAGCCCTCCCAGGAGTGGTGTGTTGCTTTTTTTTCTTAGGGTTGATAGCTTTGAAGATATGTTCTGATGGTGGTGAGAGTGGAACAGGACTGTCTCCATGGCGCAATTGGCTAGCACCATCGGCTGTTAGCCGAAAGGTTGGAAGTTCGAGCCCACCCGGTGGTGGTGCGGCGCTTTTTTTTCTTTGGCTCATAGCTCTGAAGAAATATTCTGACGGTGGTGAGAGTGGAGCACGACTGTCTCCGTGCGCAATAGGCTAGCGCGATTGGCTGTTAACCGAAACGTTGGAGGTGCGAGCCCACCCGATGGTGGTGCGGCGCTTTTTTTCTTTGGGCTGATAGCTCTGAAGAAATGTTCTGACGGTGGTGAGAGTGGAGCCGGACTGTCTCCGATGCGGAAGTGGCTAGCGCGATCGGCTGTTAACCGAAAGGTTGGAGGTTCGAGCCCACCCGGGAGAGGTGTGTTGCTTTTTGCTTTGCGCTGATAGCTTTGAACATATGTTCTGGTGGTGGTGAGAGTGGAGCGGGACTGTCTCCATGGCGCAATTGGCTAGCGCGATCGGCTCTTAACCGAAAGGTTGGAGGTTCGAGCCCACCCGGTGGTGGTGCAGCGCTTTTTTTCTTTCGGCTGATAGCTTTGAAGATATGTTCTGATGGTGGTGAGAGTGGAGCACGACTCTCTCCATGGCGCAATTGGCTAGCGTGATCGACTGTTAAGCGAAAGTATGGAGGTTTGAGCCTACCCGGTGGTGGTGCGGCGCTTTTTTTTTCTTTAGGCTGATAGCTCTGAAGAAATGTTCTGACGGTGGTGAGAGTGGAGCACGACTCTCTCCGTGGCGCAATTTGCTAGCGCGATCGACTGTTAACCAAAAGGTTGAAGGTTCGAGCCCACCCGGTGGTGGTGCGGCGCTTTTTTTTCTTTGGGCTGATAGCTCTGAAGAAATGTTCTGACGGTAGTGAGAGTGAAGCATGACTGTCTCCGTGGCGCAATTGGCTAGCGCGATGGGCTGTTAACCGAAAGGTTGGAGGTTCGAGCCCTCCCGGGAGTGGTGTGTTGCTTTTTTCTTTGCGATGATAGCTTTGAAGTTATGTTCTGATGGTGGTGAGAGTGGAGCACGACTGTCTCCGTGGCGTAATTGGCTAGCGCGATGGGCTATTGACCGAAATGTTGGACGATCGAGCCCACCCGGTGGTGGTGCGGCGCTTTTTTTTCTTTGGGGTGATAGCTTTGAAGATATGTTCTGATGGTGGTGAGAGTGGAACAGGACTGTCTCCGTGGCGCAATTGGCTAGCGCGGTCGGCTGTTAACGAAAGGTTTGGAGGGTCGAGCCCTCCCGGGAGTGGTGTGTTGCTTTTTTTTCTTTGCGCTTATAGCTTTGAAGATATGTTCTGATGGTGGTGAGGGTGGAGCACGACTGTCTCCGTGGTGTAATTGGCTAGCGCGATGGGGTATTAACCGAAAGGTTGGAGGTTCGAGCCCACGCGGTGGTGGTGCGGTGCTTTTTTTTCTTTGGGCTGATAGCTTTGAAGACATGTTGTGATGGTGGTGAGAGTGGAGCACGACGGTCTCCGTGGCACAATTGGCTAGCGCGATGGGCTGTTAACTGAAAGTTTGGAGGTTCGAGCCCTCCCAGGAGTGGTGTGTTGCTTTTTTTTCTTTGGGCTGATAGATTTGAAGATATGTTCTGATAGCGGTGAGAGTGGAAAAGGACTGTCTCCATGGCGCTATTGGCTAGCGCGATTGGCTGTTAACCGAAACGTTGGAGGTTCGAGCCCACCCGATGGTGGTGCGGCGCATTTTTTTCTTTAGGCTGATAGCTTTGGAGATATGTTCTGTTGGTGGTGAGAAAGGAGCACGACTCTCTCCGTGGCGCAATTTGCTAGCGCGATCGGCTGTTAACCAAAAGGTTGGAGGTTCGAGCCCACCCGGTGGTGGTGCGGCGCTTTTTTTTCTTTGGGCTGATAGGTCTGAAGAAATGTTCTGACGGTAGTGAGAGTGGAGCATGACTGTCTCCGTGGCGCAATTGGCTAGCGCGATGGGCTGTTAACCGAAAGGTTGGAGGTTCGAGCCCACCCGATGATGGTGCGGCGCTTTTTTTTCTTTAGGCTGATAGCTTTGAAGATATGTTCTGATGGTGGTGAGAGTGGAGCAGGACTGTCTCCGTGGCGCAATCGGCTAGCGCGATCGGCTGGTAACCGAAAGTTTGGAGGTTCGAGCCCATGCGGTGGTGGTGTGGGGCTTTTTTTTCTTTGGGCTGATAGCTTTGAAGATATGTTGTGATGGTGGTGAGAGTGGAGCACGACTGTCTCCGTGGCGCAATTGGCTAGCGCGATGGGCTGTTAACTGAAAGGTCGGAGGTTCGAGCCCTCCCAGGAGTGGTGTGTTGCTTTTTTTTCTTTGGGTTGATAGCTTTGAAGATATGTTCTGATGGTGGTGAGAGTGGAACAGGACTGTCTCCATGGCGCAATTGGCTAGCACCATCGGCTGTTAGCCGAAAGGTTGGAAGTTCGAGCCCACCCGGTGGTGGTGCGGCGCTTTTTTTTCTTTGGCTCATAGCTCTGAAGAAATATTCTGACGGTGGTGAGAGTGGAGCACGACTGTCTCCGTGGCGCAATAGGCTAGCGCGATTGGCTGTTAACCGAAACGTTGGAGGTGCGAGCCCACCCGATGGTGGTGCGGCGCTTTTTTTTCTTTGGGCTGATAGCTCTGAAGAAATGTTCTGACGGTGGTGAGAGTGGAGCCGGACTGTCTCCGATGCGGAAGTGGCTAGCGCGATCGGCTGTTAACCGAAAGGTTGGAGGTTCGAGCCCACCCGGGAGAGGTGTGTTGCTTTTTTCTTTGCGCTGATAGCTTTGAACATATGTTCTGGTGGTGGTGAGAGTGGAGCGGGACTGTCTCCGTGGCGCAATTGGCTAGCGCGATCGGCTCTTAACCGAAAGGTTGGAGGTTCGAGCCCACCCGGTGGTGGTGCAGCGCTTTTTTTCTTTCGGCTGATAGCTTTGAAGATATGTTCTGATGGTGGTGAGAGTGGAGCACGACTCTCTCCATGGCGCAATTGGCTAGCGTGATCGACTGTTAAGCGAAAGTATGGAGGTTTGAGCCTACCCGGTGGTGGTGCGGCGCTTTTTATTTCTTTAGGCTGATAGCTCTGATGAAATGTTCTGACGGTGGTGAGAGTGGAGCATGACTGTCTCCGTGGCGCAATTGGCTTGCGCGATGGGCTGTTAACTGAAAGGTTGGAGGTTCGAGCCTACCCGGTGGTGGTGCGGCGCTTTTTTTTCTTTGGGCTGATAGCTCTGAAGAAATGTTCTGACGGTAGTGAGAGTGGAGCATGACTGTCTCCGTGGCGCAATTGGCTTGCGCGATGGGCTGTTAACTGAAAGGTTGGAGGTTCGAGCCCTCCCGGGAGTGGTGTGTTGCTTTTTTTTCTTTGGGCTGATAGCTTTGAAGATATGTTCTGATAGCGGTGAGAGTGGAACAGGACTGTCTCCATGGCGCTATTGGCTAGCGCGATTGGCTGTTAACCGGAAGTTTGGAGGTTCGAGCCCATGCGGTGGTGGTGTGGGGCTTTTTTTTCTTTGGGCTGATAGCTTTGAAGATATGTTGTGATGGTGGTGAGAGTGGAGCACGACTGTCTCCGTGGCGCAATTGGCTAGCGCGATGGGCTGTTAACTGAAAGGTTGGAGGTTCGAGCCCTCCCAGGAGTTGTGTGTTGCTTTTTTTTCTTAGGGCTGATAGCTTTGAAGATATGTTGTGATGGTGGTGAGAGTGGAACAGGACTGTCTCCATGGCGCAATTGGCTAGCGCTATCGGCGCTTAACCGAAAGGTTGGAGGATCGAGCCCACCCGGTGGTGGTGCGGCGCTTTTTTTTTTTTGGGCTCATAGCTCTGAAGAAATATTCTGACGGTGGTGAGAGTGGAGCACGATTGTCTCCGTGGCGCAATTGGCTAGCGCGATTGGCTGTTAATCGAAACGTTGGAGGTTCGAGCCCACCCGATGGTGTTGCGGCGCTTTTTTGTCTTTGGGCTGATAGCTCTGAAGAAATGTTCTGACGGTGGTCAGAATGGAGCCGGACTGTCTCCGATGCGGAAGTGGCTAGAGCGATCGGCTGTTAACCGAAATGTTGGAGGTTCGAGCCCACCCGGGAGTGGTGTGTTGCTTTTTTCTTTGCGCTGATAGCTTTGAACATGTGTTCTGGTGGTGGTGACAGTGGAGCGGGACTGTCTCCGTAGCGCGATTGGCTAGCGCGATCGGCTGTTAACCGAAAGGTTGGAGGTTCGAGCCCTCCCGGGAGTGGTGTGTTGCTTTTTTCTTTGCGATGATAGCTTTGAAGTTATGTTCTGATGGTGGTGAGAGTGGAGCACGACTGTCTCCGTGGCGTAATTTGCTAGCGCGATGGGCTATTGACCGAAATGTTGCACGCTCGAGCCCACCCGGTGGTGGTGCGGCGCTTTTTTTCCTTTGGGCTAATAGCTCTGAAGAAATGTTCTGACGGTGGTGAGAGTGGAGCACGACTGTCTCCGTGGCGCAATTGGCTAGCGTGATCGGCTGTTAACTGAAAGGTTTGAGGTTCAAGCCCTCCCGGGAGTGGTGTGTTGCTTTTTTTCTTTGGGCTGATAGCTTTGAAGATATGTTCTGATGGTGGTGAGAGTGTAGCAGGACTGTCTCCATGGCGCAATTGGCTAGCGCGATTGGCTGTTAACTGAAACGTTGGAGGTTCGAGCCCACCCGGTGGTGGTGCGGGGTTTTTTTTTTGGGGCTGATAGCTCTGAATAAATGTTCTGACGGTGGTGAGACTGGAGCACGACTGTCTCCGTGGCGCTATTGGCTAGCGCGATTGGCTGTTAACTGAAACGTTGGAGGTTCGAGCCCACCCGATGGTGGTGCGGCGCTTTTTTTTCTTTGGGCTGATAGCTCTGAAAAAATGATCTGACGGTGGTGAGAGTGGAGCAGGACTGTCTCCGTGGCGCAATTGGCTAGCGCGATCGGCTGTTAACCGAAAGGTTGGAGGTTCGAGCTCTCCCGGGAGTGGTGTGTTGCTTTTTTCTTTGCGCTGATAGCTTTGAAGATATGTTCTGATGGTGGTGAGAGTGGAACAGGACTGTCTCCGTGGCGCAATTGGCTAGCGCGATCGGCTGTTAACCGAAAGGTTGGAGGTTCGAGCTCTCCCGGGAGTGGTGTGTTGCTTCTTTCTTTGCGCTGATAGCTTTGAAGATATGTTGTGATGGTGGTGGGAGTGGAGCATGACTGTCTCCGTGGCGCAATTGGCTAGCGCGGTCGGCTGTTAACCAAAGGTTTGGAGGTTCGAGCCCTCCCGGGAGTGGTGTGTTGCTTTTTTTTCTTTGCGCTTATAGCTTTGAAGATATGTTCTGATGGTGGTGAGGGTGGAGCACGACTGTCTCCGTGGTGTAATTGGCTAGCGCGATGGGGTATTAACCGAAAGGTTGGAGGTTCGAGCCCACGCGGTGGTGGTGCGGTGCTTTTTTTTCTTTGGGCTGATAGCTTTGAAGACATGTTGTGATGGTGGTGAGAGTGGAGCACGACTGTCTCCGTGGCACAATTGGCTAGCGCGATGGGCTGTTAACTGAAAGGTTGGTGGTTCGAGCCCTCCCAGGAGTTGTGTGTTGCTTTTTTTTCTTTGGGCTGATAGCTTTGAAGATATGTTCTGATGGTGGTGAGAGTGGAACAGGACTGTCTGCATGGCGCAATTGGCTAGCGCGATCGGCTGTTAACCGAATGGTTGGAGGTTCGAGCCCACCCGGTGGTGGTGCGGCGCTTTTTTTCTTTGGGCTGATAGCTCTGAAGAAATGTTCTGACGGTGGTGAGAGTGGAGCACGACTGTCTCCGTGGCGCAATTGGCTAGCGCGATTGGCTGTTAACCGAAACGTTGGAGGTACGAGCCCATCCGGTGGTTGTGTGGCGCTTTTTTTTCTTTGGGCTGACAGCTTTGAAGATATGTTCTGATGGTGGTGAGAGTGGAGCAGGACTTTCTCCGTGGCGCAATTGGCTACCGCGATAGGCTGCTAACCGAAAGGTTGGAGGTACGAGCCCACCCGGTGGAGGTGAGGTGCTTTTTTTTCTCTAGGATGATAGCTTTGAAGATTTGTTCTGATGGCGGTGAGTGCAGCACGACTGTCTCCGTGGCGCAAGTGGCTAGCGCGATCGGCTGTTAACCGAAAGGTTGGAGGCACGAGCCCACCCGGTGGTGGTGCGGAGCTTTTTTTCCTTTCGGCTGATAGCTCTGAAGAAATGTTCTGACGCTGGTGAGAGTGGAGCACGACTGTCTCCGTGGCGCAATTGGCTATGCGATCGGCTGTTAACCGAAAGGTTGGAGGTTCGAGCCCTCTCGGGAGTGGTGTGTTGCTTTTTTTCTTTGGGCTGATAGCTTTGAAGATATGTTCTGATGGTGGTGAGAGTGGAGCAGGACTGTCTCCGTGGCGCAATTGGCTAGCGCGATCGGCTGTTAACCGAAAGGTTGGAGGTACGAGCCCACCCGGTGGTGGTGCAGCGCTTTTTTTCTTTGGGCTGATAGCTTTGAAGATATGTTCTGATGGTGGTGAGAGTGGAGCACGACTGTCTCTGCGGCGCAATTGGCTATTGGATCGGCTGTTAACTGAATGGTTGGATGTTCGAGCCCTCCCGGGATTGGTGTGTTGCTTTTTTTTCTTTGGGCTGATAGCCTTGAAGATATGTTCTAATGGTGGTGAGAGTGGAGCAGGACTGTCTCCGTGGCGCAATTGGCTACCGCGATAGGCTGTTAACCGAAAGGTTGGAGGTTCGAGCCCACCCTGTGGTGGTGCGGCGCTTTTTTTTCTTTTGGCTGATAGCTTTGAAGATATGTTCTGATGGTGGTGAGAGTAGACACGACTCTCACCGTGGCGCAATTGGCTAGCGCGATCGGCTGTTAACCAAAAGGTTGGAGGTACGAGCACACCTGGTGGTTGTTCGGCGCTTTTTTTGTTTTGGCTGATAGCTCTGAAGAAATGTTCTGACGATGGTGAGAGTGGAGCACGACTGTCCCCGTGGCGCAAATGGCTATGCGATCGGCTGTTAACTGAAACGTTGGAGGTTCGATCCCTCCCGTGAGTGATGTGTTGCTTTTTATTGTTTGGGCTGATAGCTTTGAAGAGATGTTCTGATGGTGGTGAGAGTGGAGCAGGACTGTCTCCGTGGCGCAATTGGCTAGCGCGATCGGCTGTTAACCGAAAGGTTGGAGGTACGAGCCCACCCGGTGGTGGTGCGGCGCTTTTTTTTCTTTGGGCTGATAGCTTTGAAGATATGTTCTGATGGTGGTGAGAGTGGAGCAGGACTTTCTCCGTGGCGCAATTGGCTACCGCGATAGGCTGCTAACCGAAAGGTTGGAGGTACGAGCCCACCCGGTGGAGGTGAGGTGCTTTTTTTTCTCTAGGATGATAGCTTTGAAGATTTGTTCTGATGGCGGTGAGTGCAGCACGACTGTCTCCGTGGCGCAAGTGGCTAGCGCGATCGGCTGTTAACCGAAAGGTTGGAGGCACGAGCCCACCCGGTGGTGGTGCGGAGCTTTTTTTCCTTTCGGCTGATAGCTCTGAAGAAATGTTCTGACGCTGGTGAGAGTGGAGCACGACTGTCTCCGTGGCGCAATTGGCTATGCGATCGGCTGTTAACCGAAAGGTTGGAGGTTCGAGCCCTCTCGGGAGTGGTGTGTTGCTTTTTTTCTTTGGGCTGATAGCTTTGAAGATATGTTCTGATGGTGTTGAGAGTGGAGCAGGACTGTCTCCGTGGCGCAATTGGCTGGCGCGATCGGCTGTTAACCGAAAGGTTGGAGGTTGGAGCCCACATGGTGAGGGTGCGGCGCATTTTTTTCTTTGGGCTGATAGCTTTGAAGATATGTTCTGATGGTGGTGAGAGTGGAGCACGACTGTCTCCGTGGCGTAATTGGCTAGCGCGATCGGCTGTTAACCGAAAGGTTGGAGGTACGAACCCACCCGGTGGAGGTGCGGCGCTTCTTTTTCTTTGGGCTCATAGCTTTGAAGATATGTTCTGACGGTTGTGAGAGTGGAGCACGACTGTCTCCATGGCGCAATTGGCTATGCGATCAGCTGTTAACTGAAAGGTTGGAGGTTCGAGCCCTACCGGGAGTGGTGTGTTGCTATTTTTCTTTGGGCTGATAGCTTTGAAGATATGTTCTGATGGCGTTGAGTGGCGCAGGACTGTCTCTGTGGCGGAATTGGCTAGCGCGATCGGCTGTTAATCGAAAGGTTGGAGGTAGGAGCCCACCCGGTGGTGGTGCGGCGCTTTTTTTGCTTTGGGCTGATAGCTTTGAAGATATGTTCTGATGGTGGTGAGACTGGAGCACGACTGTCTCCGTGGCGCAATTGGCTAGCGCGATCAGCCTTTAACCGAAAGGTTGGAGGTTCGAGCCCACCCGGTTTTGGTGCGGCGCTTTTTTTTCTTTTGGCTGACAGCTTTGAAGATATGTTCTGATGGTGGTGAGAGTGGCGCACGACTCTCACCGTTGCGCAATTGGCTAGCGCGATCGGCTGTTAACCAAAAGGTTGGAGGTACGAGCACACCTGGTGGTGGTGCGGCGCTTTTTTTGTTTGGGCTGATAGCTCTGAAGAAATGTTCTGACGATGGTAAGAGTGGAGCACGACTGTCTCCGTGGCGCAATTGGCTATGCGATCGGCTGTTAACTGAAACGTTGGAGGTTCGAGCCATCCCAGGAGTGATGTGTTGCTTTTTATTCTTTGGGCTGATAGCTTTGAAGATATGTTCTGATGGTGGTGAGCGTGGAGGAGGAATGTCTCCGTGGCGCAATCGGCTAGCACCATCGGCTGTTAACCGAAAGGTTGGAGGTACGAGCCCATCCGGTGGTTGTGTGGCGCTTTTTTTTCTTTGGGCTGATAGCTTTGAAGATATGTTCTGATGGTGGTGAGAGTGGAGCAGGACTTTCTCCGTGGCGCAATTGGCTACCGCGATAGGCTGCTAACCGAAAGGTTGGAGGTACGAGCCCACCCGGTGGAGGTGAGGTGCTTTTTTTTCTCTAGGATGATAGCTTTGAAGATTTGTTCTGATGGCGGTGAGTGCAGCACGACTGTCTCCGTGGCGCAAGTGGCTAGCGCGATCGGCTGTTAACCGAAAGGTTGGAGGCACGAGCCCACCCGGTGGTGGTGCGGAGCTTTTTTTCCTTTCGGCTGATAGCTCTGAAGAAATGTTCTGACGCTGGTGAGAGTGGAGCACGACTGTCTCCGTGGCGCAATTGGCTATGCGATCGGCTGTTAACCGAAAGGTTGGAGGTTCGAGCCCTCTCGGGAGTGGTGTGTTGCTTTTTTTCTTTGGGCTGATAGCTTTGAAGATATGTTCTGTTGGTGTTGAGAGTGGAGCAGGACTGTCTCCGTGGCGCAATTGGCTGGCGCGATCGGCTGTTAACCGAAAGGTTGGAGGTTGGAGCCCACATGGTGAGGGTGCGGCGCATTTTTTTCTTTGGGCTGATAGCTTTGAAGATATGTTTTGATGGTGGTGAGAGTGGAGCACGACTGTCTCCGTGGCGTAATTGGCTAGCGCGATCGGCTGTTAACCGAAAGGTTGGAGGTACGAACCCACCCGGTGGAGGTGCGGCGCTTCTTTTTCTTTGGGCTCATAGCTTTGAAGATATGTTCTGACGGTTGTGAGAGTGGAGCACGACTGTCTCCATGGCGCAATTGGCTATGCGATCAGCTGTTAACTGAAAGGTTGGAGGTTCGAGCCCTCCCGCGAGTAGTGTGTTGCTTTTTTTTCTTTGGGCTGATAGCTTTGAAGATATGTTCTGTTGGTGGTGAGAGTGGAGCAGGACTATCTCCGTGGCGAAATTGGCTACCGCGATCGGCTGTTAACCGAAAGGTTGGAGGTTCGAGCCCACCCGGTGGTGGTGCGGCACTTTTTTTCTTTGGGCTGATAACTTTGAAGATATGTTCTGATGGGGCTGAGAGTGGAGCACGACTGTCTCCGTGGCGCAATTCGCTAGCGCGATTGGCCGTTAACCGAAAGGTTGGAGGTACGAGCCCACCCGGTGGTGGTGCGGAGCTTTTTTTCTTTGGGCTGATAGCTCTGAAGAAATGTTCTGCCGGTGGTTAGAGTGGAGCACGACTGTCTTCGTGGCGCAATTGGCTATGCGATCGGCTGTTAACGGAAAGGTTGGAGGTTCAAGCCCTACCGGGAGTGGTGTGTTGCTATTTTTCTTTGGGCTGATAGCTTTGAAGATATGTTATGATGGCGTTGAGTGGCGCAGGACTGTCTCTGTGGCGGAATTGGCTAGCGCGATCGGCTGTTAATCGAAAGGTTGGAGGTAGGAGCCCACCCGGTGGTGGTGCGGCGCTTTTTTTGCTTTGGGCTGATAGCTTTGAAGATATGTTCTGATGGTGGTGAGAGTGGAGCACGACTGTCTCCGTGGCGCAATTGGCTACCGCGATAGGCTGTTAACCGAAAGGTTGGAGGTACGAGCCCACCCTGTGGTGGTGCGGCGCTTTTTTTTCTTTTGGCTGATAGCTTTGAAGAGATGTTCTGATGGTGGTGAGAGTGGAGCAGGACTGTCTCCGTGGCGCAATTGGCTAGCGCGATCGGCTGTTAACCGAAAGGTTGGAGGTACGAGCCCACCCGGTGGTGGTGCGGCGCTTTTTTTTCTTTGGGCTGATAGCTTTGAAGATATGTTCTGATGGTGGTGAGAGAGGAGCCCGACTGTCTCCGTGGCGCAATTGGCTAGCGCGATCAGCCTTTAACCGAAAGGTTGGAGGTTCGAGCCCACCCGGTTTTGGTGCGGCGCTTTTTTTTCTTTTGGCTGACAGCTTTGAAGATATGTTCTGATGGTGGTGAGAGTGGCGCACGACTCTCACCGTGGCGCAATTGGCTAGCGCGATCGGCTGTTAACCAAAAGGTTGGAGGTACGAGCACACCTGGTGGTGGTGCGGCGCTTTTTTTGTTTGGGCTGATAGCTCTGAAGAAATGTTCTGACGATGGTAAGAGTGGAGCACGACTGTCTCCGTGGCGCAATTGGCTATGCGATCGGCTGTTAACTGAAACGTTGGAGGTTCGAGCCCTCCAAGGAGTGATGTGTTGCTTTTTATTCTTTGGGCTGATAGCTTTGAAGATATGTTCTGATGGTGGTGAGCGTGGAGGAGGAATGTCTCCGTGGCGCAATCGGCTAGCACCATCGGCTGTTAACCGAAAGGTTGGAGGTACGAGCCCATCCGGTGGTTGTGTGGCGCTTTTTTTTCTTTGGGCTGATAGCTTTGAAGATATGTTCTGATGGTGGTGAGAGTGGAGCAGGACTTTCTCCGTGGCGCAATTGGCTACCGCGATAGGCTGCTAACCGAAAGGTTGGAGGTACGAGCCCACCCGGTGGAGGTGAGGTGCTTTTTTTTCTCTAGGATGATAGCTTTGAAGATTTGTTCTGATGGCGGTGAGTGCAGCACGACTGTCTCCGTGGCGCAAGTGGCTAGCGCGATCGGCTGTTAACCGAAAGGTTGGAGGCACGAGCCCACCCGGTGGTGGTGCGGAGCTTTTTTTCCTTTCGGCTGATAGCTCTGAAGAAATGTTCTGACGCTGGTGAGAGTGGAGCACGACTGTCTCCGTGGCGCAATTGGCTATGCGATCGGCTGTTAACCGAAAGGTTGGAGGTTCGAGCCCTCTCGGGAGTGGTGTGTTGCTTTTTTTCTTTGGGCTGATAGCTTTGAAGATATGTTCTGTTGGTGTTGAGAGTGGAGCAGGACTGTCTCCGTGGCGCAATTGGCTGGCGCGATCGGCTGTTAACCGAAAGGTTGGAGGTTGGAGCCCACATGGTGAGGGTGCGGCGCTTTTTTTTCTTTGGGCTGATAGCTTTGAAGATATGTTCTGTTGGTGTGAGAGTGGAGCAGGACTATCTCCGTGGCGAAATTGGCTACCGCGATCGGCTGTTAACCGAAAGGTTGGAGGTTCGAGCCCACCCGGTGGTGGTGCGGCACTTTTTTTCTTTGGGCTGATAACTTTGAAGATATGTTCTGATGGGGCTGAGAGTGGAGCACGACTGTCTCCGTGGCGCAATTCGCTAGCGCGATTGGCTGTTAACCGAAAGGTTGGAGGTACGAGCCCACCCGGTGGTGGTGCGGAGCTTTTTTTCTTTGGGCTGATAGCTCTGAAGAAATGTTCTGCCGGTGGTTAGAGTGGAGCACGACTGTCTTCGTGGCGCAATTGGCTATGCGATCGGCTGTTAACGGAAAGGTTGGAGGTTCGAGCCCTACCGGGAGTGGTGTGTTGCTATTTTTCTTTGGGCTGATAGCTTTGAAGATATGTTCTGATGGCGTTGAGTGGCGCAGGACTGTCTCTGTGGCGGAATTGGCTAGCGCGATCGGCTGTTAATCGAAAGGTTGGAGGTAGGAGCCCACCCGGTGGTGGTGCGGCGCTTTTTTTGCTTTGGGCTGATAGCTTTGAAGATATGTTCTGATGGTGGTGAGAGTGGAGCACGACTGTCTCCGTGGCGCAATTGGCTAGCGCGATCAGCCTTTAACCGAAAGGTTGGAGGTTCGAGCCCACCCGGTGGTGGTGCGGCGCTTTTTTTTCTTTTGGCTGATAGCTTTGAAGATATGTTCTGATAGTGGTGAGAGTGGAGCATGACTCTCACCGTGGCGCAATTGGCTAGCGCGATCGGCTGTTAACCAAAAGGTTGGAGGTACGAGCACACCTGGTGGTGGTGCGGCGCTTTTTTTGTTTGGGCTGATAGCTCTGAAGAAATGTTCTGACGATGGTGAGAGTGGAGCACGACTGTCTCCGTGGCGCAATTGGCTAGCGCGATCAGCCTTTAACCGAAAGGTTGGAGGTTCGAGCCCACCCGGTAGTGGTGCGGTGCTTTTTTTTCTTTGGGCTGATAGCTTTGAAGATATGTTCTGATGGTGGTGAGAGTGGAGCACGACTGTCTCCGTGGCGCAATTGGCTATTCTATCGGCTGTTAACTGAATGGTTGGATGTTCGAGCCCTCCCGGGATAGGTGTGTTGCTTTTTTTTCTTTGGGCTGATAGCTTTGAAGATATGTTCTGATGGTGGTGAGAGTGGAGCAGGACTGTCTCCGTGGCGCAATTGGCTACCGCGATAGGCTGTTAACCGAAAGGTTGGAGGTACGAGCCCACCCTGTGGTGGTGCGGCGCTTTTTTTTCTTTTGGCTGATAGCTTTGAAGATATGTTCTGATGGTGGGGAGAGTAGAGCACGACTCTCACCGTGGCGCAATTGGCTAGCGCGATCGGCTGTTAACCAAAAGGTTGGAGGTACGAGCACACCTGGTGGTGGTGCGGCGCTTTTTTTGTTTGGGCTGATAGCTCTGAAGAAATGTTCTGACGGTGGTGAGAGCGGAGCACGACTGTCTTAGTGGCGCAATTGGCTATGCGATCGGCTGTTAAGTGAAAGGTTGGAGGTTCGAGCCCTCCCGGGAATGGTGTGTTGCTTTTTTTTCTTTGTGCTGATAGCTTTGAAGGTATGTTCTGATGGTGGTGAGAGTGGAGCAGGACTGTCTCCGTGGCGCAATCGACTAGCGCGATTGGCTGTTAACCGAAAGGTTGGAGGTTCAAGCCCACCCAGTGGTGGTGCGGCGCTTTTTCTTCTTTGGGCTGATAGCTTTGAAGATATGTTCAGATGGCGGTGAGAGTGGAGCACGACTGTCTCCGTGGCGCAATTGGCTAGAGCGATCGGCTGTTAAACGAAAAGTTCGAGGTACGAGCCCACCCGGTGGTGGTGCGGCACTTTTTTTCTTTGGGCTGATAGCTCTGAAGAAATGTTCTGACGCTGGTAAGAGTAGAGCACGACTGTCTCCGTGGCGCAATTGGCTATGCGATCGGCTGTTAACCGAAACGTTGGAGGTTCGAGCCCTCCCGGGAGTGGTGTGTTGCTTTTTTTTCTTTGGGCTGATAGCTTTGAAGATATGTTCTGATGGTGTTGAGAGTGGAGCAGGACTGTCTCCGTGGCGCAATTGGCTAGTACCATCGGCTGTTAACCGAAAGGTTGGAGGTACGAGCCCATCCGGTGGTGGTGCGGCGCTTTTTTTCTTTAGACTGATAGCTTTGAAGATATGTCCTGATGGTGGTGAGAATGGAGCACGACTGTCTCCGTGGTGCAATTGGCTAGCGCGATCGGCTGTTAACCGAAAGGTTGGAGGTACAAGCTCACCCGGTGGTGGTGCGGCGCTTTTTTTTCTTGGGCTGATAGCTTTGAACATATTTTCTGATGGTGGTGAGAGTGGAGCACGACTGTCTCCGTGGCGCAATTGGCTATTCGATCGGCTGTTAACTTAAAGGTTGGATGTTCGAGCCCTACCGGGAGTGGTGTGTTGCTATTTTTCTTTGGGCTGATAGCTTTGAAGATATGTTCTGATGGCGGTGAGTGACGCAGGACTGTCTCTGTGGCGGAATTGGCTAGCGTGATCGGCTGTTAATCGAAAGGTTGGAGGTAGGAGCCCACCCGGTGGTGGTGCGGCGCTTTCTTTTGCTTTGGGCTGATAGCTTTGAAGATATGTTCTGATGGTGGTGAGAGTGGAGCACGACTGTCTCCGTGGCGCAATTGGCTAGCGCGATCAGCCTTTAACCGAAAGGTTGGAGGGTCGAGCCCACCCGGTGGTGGTGCGGCGCTTTTTTTTCTTTTGGCTGATAGCTTTGAAGATATGTTCTGATGGTGGTGAGAGTGGAGCACGACTCTCACCGTGGCGCAATTGGCTAGCGCGATCGGCTCTTAACCAAAAGGTTGGAGGTACGAGCACACCTGGTGGTGGTGCGGCGCTTTTTTTGTTTGGGCTGATAGCTCTGAAGAAATGTTCTGACGATGGTGAGAGTGGAGCACGACTGTCTCCGTGGCGCAAATGGCTATGCGATCGGCTGTTAACTGAAACGTTGGAGGTTCGAGCCCTCCCGGGAGTGATGTGTTGCTTTTTATTCTTTGGGCTGATAGCTTTGAAGATATGTTCTGATGGTGGTGAGAGTGGAGCAGGACTGTCTCCGTGGCGCAATTGGCTAGCGCGATCGGCTGTTAACCGAAAGGTTGGAGGTACGAGCCCACCCGGTGGTGGTGCGGCGCTTTTTTTCTTTGGGCTGATAGCTTTGAAGATATGTTCTGATGGTGGTGAGAGTGGAGCACGACTGTCTCTGCGGCGCAATTGGCTATTGGATCGGCTGTTAACTGAATGGTTGGATGTTCGAGCCCTCCCGGGATTGGTGTGTTGCTTTTTTTTCTTTGGGCTGATAGCCTTGAAGATATGTTCTAATGGTGGTGAGAGTGGAGCAGGACTGTCTCCGTGGCGCAATTGGCTACCGCGATAGGCTGTTAACCGAAAGGTTGGAGGTTCGAGCCCACCCTGTGGTGGTGCGGCGCTTTTTTTTCTTTTGGCTGATAGCTTTGAAGATATGTTCTGATGGTGGTGAGAGTAGACACGACTCTCACCGTGGCGCAATTGGCTAGCGCGATCGGCTGTTAACCAAAAGGTTGGAGGTACGAGCACACCTGGTGGTTGTGCGGCGCTTTTTTGTTTTGGCTGATAGCTCTGAAGAAATGTTCTGACGATGGTGAGAGTGGAGCACGACTGTCTCCGTGGCGCAAATGGCTATGCGATCGGCTGTTAACTGAAACGTTGGAGGTTCGAGCCCTCCCGGGAGTGATGTGTTGCTTTTTATTCTTTGGGCTGATAGCTTTGAAGAGATGTTCTGATGGTGGTGAGAGTGGAGCAGGACTGTCTCCGTGGCGCAATTGGCTAGCGCGATCGGCTGTTAACCGAAAGGTTGGAGGTACGAGCCCACCCGGTGGTGGTGCGGCGCTTTTTTTTCTTTGGGCTGATAGCTTTGAAGATATGTTCTGATGGTGGTGAGAGAGGAGCACGACTGTCTCCGTGGCGCAATTGGCTAGCGCGATCAGCCTTTAACCGAAAGGTTGGAGGTTCGAGCCCACCCGGTTTTGGTGCGGCGCTTTTTTTTCTTTTGGCTGACAGCTTTGAAGATATGTTCTGATGGTGGTGAGAGTGGCGCACGACTCTCACCGTGGCGCAATTGGCTAGCGCGATCGGCTGTTAACCAAAAGGTTGGAGGTACGAGCACACCTGGTGGTGGTGCGGCGCTTTTTTTGTTTGGGCTGATAGCTCTGAAGAAATGTTCTGACGCTGGTAAGAGTAGAGCACGACTGTCTCCGTGGCGCAATTGGCTATGCGATCGGCTGTTAACCGAAACGTTGGAGGTTCGAGCCCTCCCGGGAGTGGTGTGTTGCTTTTTTTTCTTTGGGCTGATAGCTTTGAAGATATGTTCTGATGGTGTTGAGAGTGGAGCAGGACTGTCTCCGTGGCGCAATTGGCTAGTACCATCGGCTGTTAACCGAAAGGTTGGAGGTACGAGCCCATCCGGTGGTGGTGCGGCGCTTTTTTTCTTTAGACTGATAGCTTTGAAGATATGTCCTGATGGTGGTGAGAATGGAGCACGACTGTCTCCGTGGTGCAATTGGCTAGCGCGATCGGCTGTTAACCGAAAGGTTGGAGGTACAAGCTCACCCGGTGGTGGTGCGGCGCTTTTTTTTCTTGGGCTGATAGCTTTGAACATATTTTCTGATGGTGGTGAGAGTGGAGCACGACTGTCTCCGTGGCGCAATTGGCTATTCGATCGGCTGTTAACTTAAAGGTTGGATGTTCGAGCCCTACCGGGAGTGGTGTGTTGCTATTTTTCTTTGGGCTGATAGCTTTGAAGATATGTTCTGATGGCGGTGAGTGACGCAGGACTGTCTCTGTGGCGGAATTGGCTAGCGTGATCGGCTGTTAATCGAAAGGTTGGAGGTAGGAGCCCACCCGGTGGTGGTGCGGCGCTTTCTTTTGCTTTGGGCTGATAGCTTTGAAGATATGTTCTGATGGTGGTGAGAGTGGAGCACGACTGTCTCCGTGGCGCAATTGGCTAGCGCGATCAGCCTTTAACCGAAAGGTTGGAGGGTCGAGCCCACCCGGTGGTGGTGCGGCGCTTTTTTTTCTTTTGGCTGATAGCTTTGAAGATATGTTCTGATGGTGGTGAGAGTGGAGCACGACTCTCACCGTGGCGCAATTGGCTAGCGCGATCGGCTCTTAACCAAAAGGTTGGAGGTACGAGCACACCTGGTGGTGGTGCGGCGCTTTTTTTGTTTGGGCTGATAGCTCTGAAGAAATGTTCTGACGATGGTGAGAGTGGAGCACGACTGTCTCCGTGGCGCAAATGGCTATGCGATCGGCTGTTAACTGAAACGTTGGAGGTTCGAGCCCTCCCGGGAGTGATGTGTTGCTTTTTATTCTTTGGGCTGATAGCTTTGAAGATATGTTCTGATGGTGGTGAGAGTGGAGCAGGACTGTCTCCGTGGCGCAATTGGCTAGCGCGATCGGCTGTTAACCGAAAGGTTGGAGGTACGAGCCCACCCGGTGGTGGTGCGGCGCTTTTTTTCTTTGGGCTGATAGCTTTGAAGATATGTTCTGATGGTGGTGAGAGTGGAGCACGACTGTCTCTGCGGCGCAATTGGCTATTGGATCGGCTGTTAACTGAATGGTTGGATGTTCGAGCCCTCCCGGGATTGGTGTGTTGCTTTTTTTTCTTTGGGCTGATAGCCTTGAAGATATGTTCTAATGGTGGTGAGAGTGGAGCAGGACTGTCTCCGTGGCGCAATTGGCTACCGCGATAGGCTGTTAACCGAAAGGTTGGAGGTTCGAGCCCACCCTGTGGTGGTGCGGCGCTTTTTTTTCTTTTGGCTGATAGCTTTGAAGATATGTTCTGATGGTGGTGAGAGTAGACACGACTCTCACCGTGGCGCAATTGGCTAGCGCGATCGGCTGTTAACCAAAAGGTTGGAGGTACGAGCACACCTGGTGGTTGTGCGGCGCTTTTTTGTTTTGGCTGATAGCTCTGAAGAAATGTTCTGACGATGGTGAGAGTGGAGCACGACTGTCTCCGTGGCGCAAATGGCTATGCGATCGGCTGTTAACTGAAACGTTGGAGGTTCGAGCCCTCCCGGGAGTGATGTGTTGCTTTTTATTCTTTGGGCTGATAGCTTTGAAGAGATGTTCTGATGGTGGTGAGAGTGGAGCAGGACTGTCTCCGTGGCGCAATTGGCTAGCGCGATCGGCTGTTAACCGAAAGGTTGGAGGTACGAGCCCACCCGGTGGTGGTGCGGCGCTTTTTTTTCTTTGGGCTGATAGCTTTGAAGATATGTTCTGATGGTGGTGAGAGAGGAGCACGACTGTCTCCGTGGCGCAATTGGCTAGCGCGATCAGCCTTTAACCGAAAGGTTGGAGGTTCGAGCCCACCCGGTTTTGGTGCGGCGCTTTTTTTTCTTTTGGCTGACAGCTTTGAAGATATGTTCTGATGGTGGTGAGAGTGGCGCACGACTCTCACCGTGGCGCAATTGGCTAGCGCGATCGGCTGTTAACCAAAAGGTTGGAGGTACGAGCACACCTGGTGGTGGTGCGGCGCTTTTTTTGTTTGGGCTGATAGCTCTGAAGAAATGTTCTGACGATGGTAAGAGTGGAGCACGACTGTCTCCGTGGCGCAATTGGCTATGCGATCGGCTGTTAACTGAAACGTTGGAGGTTCGAGCCCTCCCAGGAGTGATGTGTTGCTTTTTATTCTTTGGGCTGATAGCTTTGAAGATATGTTCTGATGGTGGTGAGCGTGGAGGAGGAATGTCTCCGTGGCGCAATCGGCTAGCACCATCGGCTGTTAACCGAAAGGTTGGAGGTACGAGCCCATCCGGTGGTTGTGTGGCGCTTTTTTTTCTTTGGGCTGATAGCTTTGAAGATATGTTCTGATGGTGGTGAGAGTGGAGCAGGACTTTCTCCGTGGCGCAATTGGCTACCGCGATAGGCTGCTAACCGAAAGGTTGGAGGTACGAGCCCACCCGGTGGAGGTGAGGTGCTTTTTTTTCTCTAGGATGATAGCTTTGAAGATTTGTTCTGATGGCGGTGAGTGCAGCACGACTGTCTCCGTGGCGCAAGTGGCTAGCGCGATCGGCTGTTAACCGAAAGGTTGAAGGCACGAGCCCACCCGGTGGTGGTGCGGAGCTTTTTTTCCTTTCGGCTGATTGCTCTGAAGAAATGTTCTGACGCTGGTGAGAGTGGAGCACGACTGTCTCCGTGGCGCAATTGGCTATGCGATCGGCTGTTAACCGAAAGGTTGGAGGTTCGAGCCCTCTCGGGAGTGGTGTGTTGCTTTTTTTCTTTGGGCTGATAGCTTTGAAGATATGTTCTGTTGGTGTTGAGAGTGGAGCAGGACTGTCTCCGTGGCGCAATTGGCTGGCGCGATCGGCTGTTAACCGAAAGGTTGGAGGTTGGAGCCCACATGGTGAGGGTGCGGCGCATTTTTTTCTTTGGGCTGATAGCTTTGAAGATATGTTCTGATGGGGGTGAGAGTGGAGCACGACTGTCTCCGTGGCGCATTTGGCTAGCGCGATCGGCTGTTAACCAAAAGGTTGGAGGTACGAGCACACCTGGTGGTGGTGCAGCGCTTTTTTTGTTTGGGCTGATAGCTCTGAAGAAATGTTCTGACGATAGTGAGAGTGGAGCACGACTGTCTCCGTGGCGCAATTGGCTAGCGCGATCAGCCTTTAACCGAAAGGTTGGAGGTTCGAGCCCACCCGGTAGTGGTGCGATGCTTTTTTTTCTTTGGGCTGATAGCTTTGAAGATATGTTCTGATGGTGGTGAGAGTGGAGCACGACTGTCTCCGTGGCGCAATTGGCTATTCTATCGGCTGTTAACTGAATGGTTGGATGTTCGAGCCCTCCCGGGATAGGTGTGTTGCTTTTTTTTCTTTGGGCTGATAGCTTTGAAGATATGTTCTGATGGTGGTGAGAGTGGAGCAGGACTGTCTCCGTGGCGCAATTGGCTACCGCGATAGGCTGTTAACCGAAAGGTTGGAGGTACGAGCCCACCCTGTGGTGGTGCGGCGCTTTTTTTTCTTTTGGCTGATAGCTTTGAAGATATGTTCTGTTGGTGGGGAGAGTGGAGCACGACTCTCACCGTGGCGCAATTGGCTAGCGCGATCGGCTGTTAACCAAAAGGTTGGAGGTACGAGCACACCTGGTGGTGGTGCGGCGCTTTTTTTGTTTGGGCTGATAGCTCTGAAGAAATGTTCTGACGGTGGTGAGAGCGGAGCACGACTGTCTTAGTGGCGCAATTGGCTATGCGATCGGCTGTTAAGTGAAAGGTTGGAGGTTCGAGCCCTCCCGGGAATGGTGTGTTGCTTTTTTTTCTTTGTGCTGATAGCTTTGAAGGTATGTTCTGATGGTGGTGAGAGTGGAGCAGGACTGTCTCCGTGGCGCAATCGACTAGCGCGATTACCGAAAGGTTGGAGGTTCAAGCCCACCCAGTGGTGGTGCGGCGCTTTTTCTTCTTTGGGCTGATAGCTTTGAAGATATGTTCAGATGGCGGTGAGAGTGGAGCACGACTGTCTCCGTGGCGCAATTGGCTAGAGCGATCGGCTGTTAAACGAAAAGTTGGAGGTACGAGCCCACCCGGTGGTGGTGCGGCACTTTTTTTCTTTGGGCTGATAGCTCTGAAGAAATGTTCTGACGCTGGTAAGAGTAGAGCACGACTGTCTCCGTGGCGCAATTGGCTAGTACCATCGGCTGTTAACCGAAAGGTTGGAGGTACGAGCCCATCCGGTGGTGGTGCGGCGCTTTTTTTCTTTGGACTGATAGCTTTGAAGATATGTCCTGATGGTGGTGAGAGTGGAGCACGACTGTCTCCGTGGTGCAATTGGCTAGCGCGATCGGCTGTTAACCGAAAGGTTGGAGGTACAAGCCCACCCGGTGGTGGTGCGGCGCTTTTTTTTCTTGGGCTGATAGCTTTGAACATATTTTCTGATGGTGGTGAGAGTGGAGCACGACTGTCTCCGTGGCGCAATTGGCTATTCGATCGGCTGTTAACTTAAAGGTTGGATGTTCGAGCCCTCCCGGGAGTGGTGTGTTGCTTTTTTTCTTTGGGCTGATAGCTTTGAAGATATGTTCTGATGGTGGTGAGAGTGGAGCAGGACTGTCTCCGTGGCGCAATTGGCTAGCGCGATCGGCTGTTAATCGAAAGGTTGGAGGTAGGAGCCCACCCGGTGGTGGTGCGGCGCTTTTTTTGCTTTGGGCTGATAGCTTTGAAGATATGTTCTGATGGTGGTGAGGGTGGAGCACGACTGTCTCCGTGGCGCAATTGGCTAGCGCGATCAGCCTTTAACCGAAAGGTTGGAGGTTCGAGCCCACCTGGTAGTGGTGCGGCGCTTTTTTTTCTTTTGGCTGATAGCTTTGAAGATATGTTCTGATAGTGGTGAGAGTGGAGCATGACTCTCACCGTGGCGCATTTGGCTAGCGCGATCGGCTGTTAACCAAAAGGTTTGAGGTACGAGCACACCTGGTGGTGGTGCGGCGCTTTTTTTGTTTGGGCTGATAGCTCTGAAGGAATGTTCTGACGATGGTGAGAGTGGAGCACGACTGTCTCTGTGGCGCAATTGGCTAGCGCGATCAGCCTTTAACCGAAAGGTTGGAGGTTCGAGCCCACCCGGTAGTGGTGCGGTGCTTTTTTTTCTTTGGGCTGATAGCTTTGAAGATATGTTCTGATGGTGGTGAGAGTGGAGCACGACTGTCTTCGTGGCGCAATTGGCTATTCTATCGGCTGTTAACTGAATGGTTGGATGTTCGAGCCCTCCCGGGATAGGTGTGTTGCTTTTTTTTTTGGGCTGATAGCTTTGAAGATATGTTCTGATGGTGGTGAGAGTGGAGCAGGACTGTCTCCGTGGCGCAATTGGCTACCGCGATAGGCTGTTAACCGAAAGGTTGGAGGTACGAGCCCACCCTGTGGTGGTGCGGCGCTTTTTTTTCTTTTGGCTGATAGCTTTGAAGATATGTTCTGATGGTGGGGAGAGTGGAGCACGACTCTCACCGTGGCGCAATTGGCTAGCGCGATCGGCTGTTAACCAAAAGGTTGGAGGTACGAGCACACCTGGTGGTGGTGCGGCGCTTTTTTTGTTTGGGCTGATAGCTCTGAAGAAATGTTCTGACGGTGGTGAGAGCGGAGCACGACTGTCTTAGTGGCGCAATTGGCTATGCGATCGGCTGTTAAGTGAAAGGTTGGAGGTTCGAGCCCTCCCGGGAATGGTGTGTTGCTTTTTTTTCTTTGTGCTGATAGCTTTGAAGGTATGTTCTGATGGTGGTGAGAGTGGAGCAGGACTGTCTCCGTGGCGCAATCGACTAGCGCGATTGGCTGTTAACCGAAAGGTTGGAGGTTCAAGCCCACCCAGTGGTGGTGCGGCGCTTTTTCTTCTTTGGGCTGATAGCTTTGAAGATATGTTCAGATGGCGGTGAGAGTGGAGCACGACTGTCTCCGTGGCGCAATTGGCTAGAGCGATCGGCTGTTAAACGAAAAGTTGGAGGTACGAGCCCACCCGGTGGTGGTGCGGCACTTTTTTTCTTTGGGCTGATAGCTCTGAAGAAATGTTCTGACGCTGGTAAGAGTAGAGCACGACTGTCTCCGTGGCGCAATTGGCTTTGCGATCGGCTGTTAACCGAAACGTTGGAGGTTCGAGCCCTCCCGGGAGTGGTGTGTTGCTTTTTTTTCTTTGGGCTGATAGCTTTGAAGATATGTTCTGATGGTGTTGAGAGTGGAGCAGGACTGTCTCCGTGGCGCAATTGGCTAGTACCATCGGCTGTTAACCGAAAGGTTGGAGGTACGAGCCCATCCGGTGGTGGTGCGGCGCTTTTTTTCTTTGGACTGATAGCTTTGAAGATATGTCCTGATGGTGGTGAGAGTGGAGCACGACTGTCTCCGTGGTGCAATTGGCTAGCGCGATCGGCTGTTAACTGAAAGGTTGGAGGTACAAGCCCACCCGGTGGTGGTGTGTTGCTTTTTTTCTTTGGGCTGATAGCTTTGAAGATATGTTCTGATGGTGGTGAGAGTGGAGCAGGACTGTCTCCGTGGCGCAATTAGCTACCGCGATAGGATGTTAACCGAAAGGTTGGAAGTATTAGCCCACCCGGTGGAGGTGAGGCGCTTTTTTTTCTTTAGGCTGATAGCTGTGAAGATATGTTCTGACGGTGGTGAGAGTGGAGCACGACTGTCTCCTTGGCGTAATTGGCTGTGCGATTGGCTGTTAACTGAAAAATTGAAGGTTCGAGCCCTCCCGGGAGTGGTGTGTTGCTTTTTTTTCTTTGGGCTGATAGTTTGAAGATATGTTCTGATGGTGTTGAGAGTGGAGCACGACTGTCTCCGTGGCGCATTTGGCTATTCGATCGGTTGGTAACTGAAAGGTTGGATGTTCGAGCCCTTCTGGGAGTGGTGTGTTGCTTTTTTTTCTTTGAGCTGAGAGCTTTGAAGATATGTTCTGATGGTGGTGAGAGTGGAGCAGGACAGTCTCCGTGGCGCAATTGGCTACCGCGATCGGCTGTTAACCGAAAGGTTGGAGGTACGAGCCCACCCGGTGATAGTGCGGCGCTTTTTTTTTCTTTCGGCTGATAGCATTGAAGATATGTTCTGATGGTGGTGAGAGTGGAGCACGATTGTCTCCGTGGCGTAATTGGCTAGCGCGATCGGCTGTTAACCGAAAGGTTGGAGGTTCGAGCCCTGCCGGGAGTGGTGTGTTGCTTTTTTTATTTTGGGCTGATAGCTTTGAAGATATGTTCTGATGGTGGTAAGAGTGGAGCAGGACTGTCTCCGTGGCGCAATTGGCTAGCGCGATCGGCTGTTAAGGGAAAGGTTGTAGATACGAGCCCTCCCGGGATTGGTGTGTTGCTTTTTTTCTTTGGGCTGATAGCTTTGAAGTTATGTTATGATGGTGTTGAGAGTGGAGCAGGACTGTCTCCTTGGCGCAATTGGCTGGCGCGATCGGCTGTTACCGAAAGGTTGGAGGTACGAGCCCACATGATGTTGGTGGGGTGCTTTTTTTTCTTTCGGCTGATAGCTTTGAAGATATGTTCTGATGGTGGTGAGAGTGGAGCACGACTGTCTCCGTGGCGCAATTGGCTAGCTCTATCGGCTGTTAACCGAAAGGTTTGAGGTTCGAGCCCTCCTGGGAGTGGTGTGTTGCTTTTTTTATTTTGGGCTGATAGCTTTGAAGATTTGTTCTGATGGTGGTCAGAGTGGAGCAGGACTGTCTCCGTGGCGCAATTGGCTAGCACGATCGGCTGTTAACGGAAAGGTTGCAGGTACGAGCCCTTCCGGTGGAGGTGCGGCGCTTCTTTTTCTTTGGGCTGATAGCTTTGAAGATATGTTCCGATGTTGGTGAGTGTGGAGCACGACTGTCTCCGTGGCGCGATTGGATAGCGCGATCGGCTGTTAACCAAAAGGTTGGAGGTACGAGCCCACCCGATGGTGGTGCGGCGCTTTTTTTCCATCGGGCTGATAGCTCTGAAGAAATGTTCTGATGGTGGTGAGAGTGGAGCACGACTGTCTCCGTGACGCAATTGGCTAGCGCGATCGGCTGTTAACTGAAAAACTGGAGGTTCGAGCCCTCCTGGGAGTGGTATGTTGCTTTTTTTTTCTTTTGGCTGATAGCTTTGAAAATATGTTCTGATGGTGGTGAGAGTGGAGCACGACTCTCACCGTGGCGCAATTGGCTAGCGCGATCGGCTGTTGACCAAAAGGTTGGAGGTACGAGCACACCTGGTGGTGGTGCGGCGCTTTTTTTGTTTGGGCTGATAGCTCTGAAGGAATGTTCTGACGATGGTGAGAGTGGAGCACGACTGTCTCTGTGGCGCAATTGGCTAGCGCGATCAGCCTTTAACCGAAAGGTTGGAGGTTCGAGCCCACCCGGTAGTGGTGCGGTGCTTTTTTTTCTTTGGGCTGATAGCTTTGAAGATATGTTCTGATGGTGGTGAGAGTGGAGCACGACTGTCTCCGTGGCGCAATTGGCTATTCTATCGGCTGTTAACTGAATGGTTGGATGTTCGAGCCCTCCCGGGATAGGTGTGTTGCTTTTTTTTCTTTGGGCTGATAGCTTTGAAGATATGTTCTGATGGTGGTGAGAGTGGAGCAGGACTGTCTCCGTGGCGCAATTGGCTACCGCGATAGGCTGTTAACCGAAAGGTTGGAGGTACGAGCCCACCCTGTGGTGGTGCGGCGCTTTTTTTTCTTTTGGCTGATAGCTTTGAAGATATGTTCTGATGGTGGGGAGAGTGGAGCACGACTCTCACCGTGGCGCAATTGGCTAGCGCGATCGGCTGTTAACCAAAAGGTTGGAGGTACGAGCACACCTGGTGGTGGTGCGGCGCTTTTTTTGTTTGGGCTGATAGCTCTGAAGAAATGTTCTGACGGTGGTGAGAGCGGAGCACGACTGTCTTAGTGGCGCAATTGGCTATGCGATCGGCTGTTAAGTGAAAGGTTGGAGGTTCGAGCCCTCCCGGGAATGGTGTGTTGCTTTTTTTTCTTTGTGCTGATAGCTTTGAAGGTATGTTCTGATGGTGGTGAGAGTGGAGCAGGACTGTCTCCGTGGCACAATCGACTAGCGCGATTGGCTGTTAACCGAAAGGTTGGAGGTTCAAGCCCACCCAGTGGTGGTGCGGCGCTTTTTCTTCTTTGGGCTGATAGCTTTGAAGATATGTTCAGATGGCGGTGAGAGTGGAGCACGACTGTCTCCGTGGCGCAATTGGCTAGAGCGATCGGCTGTTAAACGAAAAGTTGGAGGTACGAGCCCACCCGGTGGTGGTGCGGCACTTTTTTTCTTTGGGCTGATAGCTCTGAAGAAATGTTCTGACGCTGGTAAGAGTAGAGCACGACTGTCTCCGTGGCGCAATTGGCTTTGCGATCGGCTGTTAACCGAAACGTTGGAGGTTCGAGCCCTCCCGGGAGTGGTGTGTTGCTTTTTTTTCTTTGGGCTGATAGCTTTGAAGATATGTTCTGATGGTGTTGAGAGTGGAGCAGGACTGTCTCCGTGGCGCAATTGGCTAGTACCATCGGCTGTTAACCGAAAGGTTGGAGGTACGAGCCCATCCAGTGGTGGTGCGGCGCTTTTTTTCTTTGGACTGATAGCTTTGAAGATATGTCCTGATGGTGGTGAGAGTGGAGCACGACTGTCTCCGTGGTGCAATTGGCTAGCGCGATCGGCTGTTAACTGAAAGGTTGGAGGTACAAGCCCACCCGGTGGTGGTGCGGCGCTTTTTTTTCTTGGGCTGATAGCTTTGAACATATTTTCTGATGGTGGTGAGAGTGGAGCACGACTGTCTCCGTGGCGCAATTGGCTATTCGATCGGCTGTTAACTTAAAGGTTGGATGTTCGAGCCCTCCCGGGAGTGGTGTGTTGCTTTTTTTCTTTGGGCTGATAGCTTTGAAGATATGTTCTGATGGTGGTGAGAGTGGAGCAGGACTGTCTCCGTGGCGCAATTAGCTACCGCGATAGGATGTTAACCGAAAGGTTGGAAGTATTAGCCCACCCGGTGGAGGTGAGGCGCTTTTTTTTCTTTAGGCTGATAGCTGTGAAGATATGTTCTGACGGTGGTGAGAGTGGAGCACGACTGTCTCCGTGGCGCAATTGGCTGTGCGATTGGCTGTTAACTGAAAAATTGAAGGTTCGAGCCCTCCCGGGAGTGGTGTGTTGCTTTTTTTTCTTTGGGCTGATAGTTTGAAGATATGTTCTGATGGTGTTGAGAGTGGAGCACGACTGTCTCCGTGGCGCATTTGGCTATTCGATCGGTTGGTAACTGAAAGGTTGGATGTTCGAGCCCTTCTGGGAGTGGTGTGTTGCTTTTTTTTCTTTGAGCTGAGAGCTTTGAAGATATGTTCTGATGGTGGTGAGAGTGGAGCAGGACAGTCTCCGTGGCGCAATTGGCTACCGCGATCGGCTGTTAACCGAAAGGTTGGAGGTACGAGCCCACCCGGTGATAGTGCGGCGCTTTTTTTTTTCTTTCGGCTGATAGCATTGAAGATATGTTCTGATGGTGGTGAGAGTGGAGCACGATTGTCTCCGTGGCGTAATTGGCTAGCGCGATCGGCTGTTAACCGAAAGGTTGGAGGTTCGAGCCCTCCCGGGAGTGGTGTGTTGCTTTTTTTATTTTGGGCTGATAGCTTTGAAGATATGTTCTGATGGTGGTAAGAGTGGAGCAGGACTGTCTCCGTGGCGCAATTGGCTAGCGCGATCGGCTGTTAAGGGAAAGGTTGTAGATACGAGCCCTCCCGGGATTGGTGTGTTGCTTTTTTTCTTTGGGCTGATAGCTTTGAAGTTATGTTATGATGGTGTTGAGAGTGGAGCAGGACTGTCTCCGTGGCGCAATTGGCTGGCGCGATCGGCTGTTACCGAAAGGTTGGAGGTACGAGCCCACATGATGTTGGTGGGGTGCTTTTTTTTCTTTCGGCTGATAGCTTTGAAGATATGTTCTGATGGTGGTGAGAGTGGAGCACGACTGTCTCCGTGGCGCAATTGGCTAGCTCGATCGGCTGTTAACCGAAAGGTTTGAGGTTCGAGCCCTCCTGGGAGTGGTGTGTTGCTTTTTTTATTTTGGGCTGATAGCTTTGAAGATTTGTTCTGATGGTGGTCAGAGTGGAGCAGGACTGTCTCCGTGGCGCAATTGGCTAGCACGATCGGCTGTTAACGGAAAGGTTGCAGGTACGAGCCCTTCCGGTGGAGGTGCGGCGCTTCCTTTTCTTTGGGCTGATAGCTTTGAAGATATGTTCCGATGTTGGTGAGTGTGGAGCACGACTGTCTCCGTGGCGCGATTGGATAGCGCGATCGGCTGTTAACCAAAAGGTTGGAGGTACGAGCCCACCCGATGGTGGTGCGGCGCTTTTTTTCCATCGGGCTGATAGCTGTGAAGAAATGTTCTGATGGTGGTGAGAGTGGAGCACGACTGTCTCCGTGACGCAATTGGCTAGCGCGATCGGCTGTTAACTGAAAAACTGGAGGTTCGAGCCCTCCTGGGAGTGGTATGTTGCTTTTTTTTTCTTTTAGCTGATAGCTTTGAAAATATGTTCTGATGGTGGTGAGAGTGGAGCACGACTCTCACCGTGGCGCAATTGGCTAGCGCGATCGGCTGTTGACCAAAAGGTTGGAGGTACGAGCACACCTGGTGGTGGTGCGGCGCTTTTTTTCCTTCGGGCTGATAGCTCTGAAGAAATTTTCTGATGGTGGTGAGAGTGGAGCACGACTGTCTCCGTGACGCAATTGGCTAGCGCGATCGGCTGTTAACTGAAAAACTGGAGGTTCGAGCCCTCCTGGGAGTGGTATGTTGCTTTTTTTTCTTTTGGCTGATAGCTTTGAAGATATGTTCTGATGGTGGTGAGAGTGGAGCACGACTCTCACCGTGGCGCAATTGGCTAGCGCGATCGGCTGTTAACCAAAAGGTTCGAGGTACGAGCACACCTGGTGGTGGTGCGGCGCTTTTTTTCCTTCGGGCTGATAGCTCTGAAGAAATGTTCTGATGGTGGTGAGAGTGGAGCACGACTGTCTCCGTGACGCAAGTGGCTAGCGCGATCGGCTGTTAACTGAAAAACTGGAGGTTCGAGCCCTCCTGGGAGTGGTATGTTGCTTTTTTTTTCTTTTGGCTGATAGCTTTGAAGATATGTTCTGATGGTGGTGAGAGTGGAGCATGACTCTCACCGTGGCGCAATTGGCTAGCGCGATCGGCTGTTAACCAAAAGGTTGGAGGTACGAGCACACCTGGTGGTGCTGCGGCGCTTTTTTTGTTTGGGCTGATAGCTCTGAAGAAATGTTCTGACGGTGGTGAGAGCGGAGCACGACTGTCTTAGTGGCGCAATTGGCTATGCGATCGGCGGTTAAGTGAAAGGTTGGAGGTTCGAGCCCTCCCGGGAATGGTGTGTTGCTTTTTTTTCTTTGTGTTGATAGCTTTGAAGGTATGTTCTGATGGTGGTGAGAGTGGAGCAGGACTGTCTCCGTGGCGCAATCGACTAGCGCGATTGGCTGTTAACCGAAAGGTTGGAGGTTCAAGCCCACCCAGTGGTGGTGCGGCGCTTTTTCTTCTTTGGGCTGATAGCTTTGAAGATATGTTCAGATGGCGGTGAGAGTGGAGCACGACTGTCTCCGTGGCGCAATTGGCTAGAGCGATCGGCTGTTAAACGAAAGGTTGGAGGTACGAGCCCTCCCGGGAGTGGTGTGTTGCTTTTTTTATTTTGGGCTGATAGCTTTGAAGATATGTTCAGTTGGTGGTAAGAGTGGAGCAGGACTGTCTCCGTGGCGCAATTGGCTAGCGCGATCGGCTGTTAAGGGAAAGGTTGTAGATACGAGCCCTCCCGGGAGTGGTGTGTTGCTTTTTTTCTTTGGGCTGATAGCTTTGAAGTTATCTTATGATGGTGGTGAGAGTGGAGCACGATTGTCTCCGTGGCGTAATTGGCTCGCGATCGGCTGTTAACCGAAAGGTTGGAGGTTCGAGCCCTCCCGGGAGTGGTGTGTTGCTTTTTTTATTTTGGGCTGAGAGCTTTGAAGATATGTTCTGATGGTGGTAAGAGTGGAGCAGGACTGTCTCCGTGGCGCAATTGGCTAGCGCGATCGGCTGTTAAGGGAAAGGTTGTAGATACGAGCCCTCCCGGGAGTGGTGTGTTGCTTTTTTTCTTTGGGCTGATAGCTTTGAAGTTATGTTATGATGGTTTTGAGAGTGGAGCAGGACTGTCTCCGTGGCGCAATTGGCTGGCGCGATCGGCTGTTACCGAAAGGTTGGAGGTACGAGCCCACATGGTGGTAGTGTGTTGCTTTTTTTATTTTGGGCTGATAGCTTTGAAGATTTGTTCTGATGGTGGTCAGAGTGGAGCAGGACTGTCTCCGTGGCGCAATTGGCTAGCACGATCGGCTGTTAACGGAAAGGTTGCAGGTACGAGCCCTTCCGGGGGAGGTGCGGCGCTTCTTTTTCTTTGGGCTGATAGCTTTGAAGATATGTTCCGATGTTGGTGAGTGTGGAGCACGACTGTCTCCGTGGCGCGATTGGATAGCGCGATCGGCTGTTAACCAAAAAGTTGGAGGTACGAGCACACCTGGTGGTGGTGCGGCGCTTTTTTTCCTTCGGGCTGATAGCTTTGAAGATATGTCCTGATGGTGGTTAGAGTGGAGCACGACTGTCTCCGTGGTGCAATTGGCTAGCGCGATCGGCTGTTAACCGAAAGGTTGGAGGTACAAGCCCACCCGGTGGTGGTGCGGCGCTTTTTTTTCTTTTGGCTGATAGCTTTGAACATATTTTCTGATGGTGGTGAGAGTGGAGCACGACTGTCTCCGTGGCGTAATTGGATAGCGCGAAGGGCTATTAACCGAAAGGTTGGACGCTCGAGCCCACGCGGTGGAGGTGCGGCGCTTTTTTTCGTTTGGGCTGATAGCTCTGAAGAAATGTTCCGAGGGTGGTGAGAGTGGAGCATGACTGTCTCCGTGGCGCAATTGGCTAGCGCGATCGGCTGTTAACTGAAAGGTTGGAGGTTCGAGCCCTCCCGGGAGTGGTGTGTTGCTTTTTTTTCTTTGGGCTGATAGCTTTGAAGATATGTTCTGATGGTGGTGAGAGTGGAGCAGGACTGTCTCCGTGGCGCAATCGGCTAGCGCGATCGGCTGGTAACCGAAAGGTTGCAGGTTCGAGCCCATGCGGTGGTGGTGTGGTGCCTTTTTTTCTTTGCGCTGATAGCTTTGAAGATATGTTGTGATGGTGCTGAGAGTGGAGCACGACTGTCTCCGTGGCGCAATTGGCTAGTGCGATGGGCTGTTAACCGAAAGGTTGGAGGTTCGAGCACTCCCAGGAGTGGTGTGTTGCTTTTTTTTCTTTGGGCTGATAGCTTTGAAGATATGTTATGATGGTGGTGAGAGTAGAAGAGGACTGTCTCCATGGCGCAATTGGCATGCGCGATCGGCTGTTAACTGAAAAGTTGGAGGTTCGAGCCCACCCGGTGGTGGTGCGGCGCTTTTTTTTGGGCTCATAGCTCTGAAGAAATGTTCTGACGGTGGTGACAGTGGAGCACGACTGTCTCCGTGGCGCAATTGGCTAGCGCGATTGGCTGTTAACCGAAACGTTGGAGGTTCGAGCCCACCCGATGGTGGTGCGGCGCTTTTTTGTCTTTGGGCTGATAGCTCTGAATAAATGTTCTGACGGTGGTGAGAGTGGAGCCGGACTGTCTCCGATGCGGAAGTGGCTAGCGCGATCGGCTGTTAACCGAAATGTTGGAGGTTCGAGAACACCCGGGAGTGGTGTGTTGCTTTTTTCTTTGCGCTGATAGCTTTCAACATATGTTCTGGTGGTGGTGAGAGTGGAGCGGGACTGTCTCCGTAGCGCGATTGGCTAGCGCGATCGGCTGTTAACTGAAAGGTTGAAGGTTCGAGCCCACCCGGTGGTGGTGCGGCGCTTTTTTTTCTTTCGTCTGATAGCTTTGAAGATATGTTCTGTTGGTGGTGAGAAAGGAGCACGACTCTCTCCGTGGCGCAATTTGCTAGCGCGATCGGCTGTTAACCAAAAGGTTGGAGGTTCGAGCCCACCCGGTGGTGGTGCGGCGCTTTTTTTCTTTGGACTGATAGCTTTGAAGATATGTCCTGATGGTGGTGAGAGTGGAGCACGACTGTCTCCGTGGTGCAATTGGCTAGCGCGATCGGCTGTTAACCGAAAGGTTGGAGGTACAAGCCCACCCGGTGGTGGTGCGGCGCTTTTTTTTCTTGGGCTGATAGCTTTGAACATATTTTCTGATGGTGGTGAGAGTGGAGCACGACTGTCTCCGTGGCGCAATTGGCTATTCGATCGGCTGTTAACTTAAAGGTTGGATGTTCGAGCCCTCCCGGGAGTGGTGTGTTGCTTTTTTTCTTTGGGCTGATAGCTTTGAAGATATGTTCTGATGGTGGTGAGAGTGGAGCAGGACTGTCTCCGTGGCGCAATTGGCTAGCGCGATCGGCTGTTAATCGAAAGGTTGGAGGTAGGAGCCCACCCGGTGGTGGTGCGGCGCTTTTTTTGCTTTGGGCTGATAGCTTTGAAGATATGTTCTGATGGTGGTGAGGGTGGAGCACGACTGTCTCCGTGGCGCAATTGGCTAGCGCGATCAGCCTTTAACCGAAAGGTTGGAGGTTCGAGCCCACCTGGTGGTGGTGCGGCGCTTTTTTTTCTTTTGGCTGATAGCTTTGAAGATATGTTCTGATAGTGGTGAGAGTGGAGCATGACTCTCACCGTGGCGCATTTGGCTAGCGCGATCGGCTGTTAACCAAAAGGTTTGAGGTACGAGCACACCTGGTGGTGGTGCGGCGCTTTTTTTGTTTGGGCTGATAGCTCTGAAGGAATGTTCTGACGATGGTGAGAGTGGAGCACGACTGTCTCTGTGGCGCAATTGGCTAGCGCGATCAGCCTTTAACCGAAAGGTTGGAGGTTCGAGCCCACCCGGTAGTGGTGCGGTGCTTTTTTTTCTTTGGGCTGATAGCTTTGAAGATATGTTCTGATGGTGGTGAGAGTGGAGCACGACTGTCTTCGTGGCGCAATTGGCTATTCTATCGGCTGTTAACTGAATGGTTGGATGTTCGAGCCCTCCCGGGATAGGTGTGTTGCTTTTTTTTGGGCTGATAGCTTTGAAGATATGTTCTGATGGTGGTGAGAGTGGAGCAGGACTGTCTCCGTGGCGCAATTGGCTACCGCGATAGGCTGTTAACCGAAAGGTTGGAGGTACGAGCCCACCCTGTGGTGGTGCGGCGCTTTTTTTTCTTTTGGCTGATAGCTTTGAAGATATGTTCTGATGGTGGGGAGAGTGGAGCACGACTCTCACCGTGGCGCAATTGGCTAGCGCGATCGGCTGTTAACCAAAAGGTTGGAGGTACGAGCACACCTGGTGGTGGTGCGGCGCTTTTTTTGTTTGGGCTGATAGCTCTGAAGAAATGTTCTGACGGTGGTGAGAGCGGAGCACGACTGTCTTAGTGGCGCAATTGGCTATGCGATCGGCTGTTAAGTGAAAGGTTGGAGGTTCGAGCCCTCCCGGGAATGGTGTGTTGCTTTTTTTTCTTTGTGCTGATAGCTTTGAAGGTATGTTCTGATGGTGGTGAGAGTGGAGCAGGACTGTCTCCGTGGCGCAATCGACTAGCGCGATTGGCTGTTAACCGAAAGGTTGGAGGTTCAAGCCCACCCAGTGGTGGTGCGGCGCTTTTTCTTCTTTGGGCTGATAGCTTTGAAGATATGTTCAGATGGCGGTGAGAGTGGAGCACGACTGTCTCCGTGGCGCAATTGGCTAGAGCGATCGGCTGTTAAACGAAAAGTTGGAGGTACGAGCCCACCCGGTGGTGGTGCGGCACTTTTTTTCTTTGGGCTGATAGCTCTGAAGAAATGTTCTGACGCTGGTAAGAGTAGAGCACGACTGTCTCCGTGGCGCAATTGGCTTTGCGATCGGCTGTTAACCGAAACGTTGGAGGTTCGAGCCCTCCCGGGAGTGGTGTGTTGCTTTTTTTTCTTTGGGCTGATAGCTTTGAAGATATGTTCTGATGGTGTTGAGAGTGGAGCAGGACTGTCTCCGTGGCGCAATTGGCTAGTACCATCGGCTGTTAACCGAAAGGTTGGAGGTACGAGCCCATCCGGTGGTGGTGCGGCGCTTTTTTTCTTTGGACTGATAGCTTTGAAGATATGTCCTGATGGTGGTGAGAGTGGAGCACGACTGTCTCCGTGGTGCAATTGGCTAGCGCGATCGGCTGTTAACTGAAAGGTTGGAGGTACAAGCCCACCCGGTGGTGGTGCGGCGCTTTTTTTTCTTGGGCTGATAGCTTTGAACATATTTTCTGATGGTGGTGAGAGTGGAGCACGACTGTCTCCGTGGCGCAATTGGCTATTCGATCGGCTGTTAACTTAAAGGTTGGATGTTCGAGCCCTCCCGGGAGTGGTGTGTTGCTTTTTTTCTTTGGGCTGATAGCTTTGAAGATATGTTCTGATGGTGGTGAGAGTGGAGCAGGACTGTCTCCGTGGCGCAATTAGCTACCGCGATAGGATGTTAACCGAAAGGTTGGAAGTATTAGCCCACCCGGTGGAGGTGAGGCGCTTTTTTTTCTTTAGGCTGATAGCTGTGAAGATATGTTCTGACGGTGGTGAGTGTGGAGCACGACTGTCTCCGTGGCGTAATTGGCTGTGCGATTGGCTGTTAACTGAAAAATTGAAGGTTCGAGCCCTCCCGGGAGTGGTGTGTTGCTTTTTTTTCTTTGGGCTGATAGTTTGAAGATATGTTCTGATGGTGTTGAGAGTGGAGCACGACTGTCTCCGTGGCGCATTTGGCTATTCGATCGGTTGGTAACTGAAAGGTTGGATGTTCGAGCCCTTCTGGGAGTGGTGTGTTGCTTTTTTTTCTTTGAGCTGAGAGCTTTGAAGATATGTTCTGATGGTGGTGAGAGTGGAGCAGGACAGTCTCCGTGGCGCAATTGGCTACCGCGATCGGCTGTTAACCGAAAGGTTGGAGGTACGAGCCCACCCGGTGATAGTGCGGCGCTTTTTTTTTCTTTCGGCTGATAGCATTGAAGATATGTTCTGATGGTGGTGAGAGTGGAGCACGATTGTCTCCGTGGCGTAATTGGCTAGCGCGATCGGCTGTTAACCGAAAGGTTGGAGGTTCGAGCCCTCCCGGGAGTGGTGTGTTGCTTTTTTTATTTTGGGCTGATAGCTTTGAAGATATGTTCTGATGGTGGTAAGAGTGGAGCAGGACTGTCTCCGTGGCGCAATTGGCTAGCGCGATCGGCTGTTAAGGGAAAGGTTGTAGATACGAGCCCTCCCGGGATTGGTGTGTTGCTTTTTTTCTTTGGGCTGATAGCTTTGAAGTTATGTTATGATGGTGTTGAGAGTGGAGCAGGACTGTCTCCGTGGCGCAATTGGCTGGCGCGATCGGCTGTTACCGAAAGGTTGGAGGTACGAGCCCACATGATGTTGGTGGGGTGCTTTTTTTTCTTTCGGCTGATAGCTTTGAAGATATGTTCTGATGGTGGTGAGAGTGGAGCACGACTGTCGCCGTGGCGCAATTGGCTAGCTCTATCGGCTGTTAACCGAAAGGTTTGAGGTTCGAGCCCTCCTGGGAGTGGTGTGTTGCTTTTTTTATTTTGGGCTGATAGCTTTGAAGATTTGTTCTGATGGTGGTCAGAGTGGAGCAGGACTGTCTCCGTGGCGCAATTGGCTAGCACGATCGGCTGTTAACGGAAAGGTTGCAGGTACGAGCCCTTCCGGTGGAGGTGCGGCGCTTCTTTTTCTTTGGGCTGATAGCTTTGAAGATATGTTCCGATGTTGGTGAGTGTGGAGCACGACTGTCTCCGTGGCGCGATTGGATAGCGCGATCGGCTGTTAACCAAAAGGTTGGAGGTACGAGCCCACCCGATGGTGGTGCGGCGCTTTTTTTCCATCGGGCTGATAGCTCTGAAGAAATGTTCTGATGGTGGTGAGAGTGGAGCACGACTGTCTCCGTGACGCAATTGGCTAGCGCGATCGGCTGTTAACTGAAAAACTGGAGGTTCGAGCCCTCCTGGGAGTGGTATGTTGCTTTTTTTTTCTTTTGGCTGATAGCTTTGAAAATATGTTCTGATGGTGGTGAGAGTGGAGCACGACTCTCACCGTGGCGCAATTGGCTAGCGCGATCGGCTGTTGACCAAAAGGTTGGAGGTACGAGCACACCTGGTGGTGGTGCGGCGCTTTTTTTGTTTGGGCTGATAGCTCTGAAGGAATGTTCTGACGATGGTGAGAGTGGAGCACGACTGTCTCTGTGGCGCAATTGGCTAGCGCGATCAGCCTTTAACCGAAAGGTTGGAGGTTCGAGCCCACCCGGTAGTGGTGCGGTGCTTTTTTTTCTTTGGGCTGATAGCTTTGAAGATATGTTCTGATGGTGGTGAGAGTGGAGCACGACTGTCTCCGTGGCGCAATTGGCTATTCTATCGGCTGTTAACTGAATGGTTGGATGTTCGAGCCCTCCCGGGATAGGTGTGTTGCTTTTTTTTCTTTGGGCTGATAGCTTTGAAGATATGTTCTGATGGTGGTGAGAGTGGAGCAGGACTGTCTCCGTGGCGCAATTGGCTACCGCGATAGGCTGTTAACCGAAAGGTTGGAGGTACGAGCCCACCCTGTGGTGGTGCGGCGCTTTTTTTTCTTTTGGCTGATAGCTTTGAAGATATGTTCTGATGGTGGGGAAAGTGGAGCACGACTCTCACCGTGGCGCAATTGGCTAGCGCGATCGGCTGTTAACCAAAAGGTTGGAGGTACGAGCACACCTGGTGGTGGTGCGGCGCTTTTTTTGTTTGGGCTGATAGCTCTGAAGAAATGTTCTGACGGTGGTGAGAGCGGAGCACGACTGTCTTAGTGGCGCAATTGGCTATGCGATCGGCTGTTAAGTGAAAGGTTGGAGGTTCGAGCCCTCCCGGGAATGGTGTGTTGCTTTTTTTTCTTTGTGCTGATAGCTTTGAAGGTATGTTCTGATGGTGGTGAGAGTGGAGCAGGACTGTCTCCGTGGCGCAATCGACTAGCGCGATTGGCTGTTAACCGAAAGGTTGGAGGTTCAAGCCCACCCAGTGGTGGTGCGGCGCTTTTTCTTCTTTGGGCTGATAGCTTTGAAGATATGTTCAGATGGCGGTGAGAGTGGAGCACGACTGTCTCCGTGGCGCAATTGGCTAGAGCGATCGGCTGTTAAACGAAAAGTTGGAGGTACGAGCCCACCCGGTGGTGGTGCGGCACTTTTTTTCTTTGGGCTGATAGCTCTGAAGAAATGTTCTGACGCTGGTAAGAGTAGAGCACGACTGTCTCCGTGGCGCAATTGGCTTTGCGATCGGCTGTTAACCGAAACGTTGGAGGTTCGAGCCCTCCCGGGAGTGGTGTGTTGCTTTTTTTTCTTTGGGCTGATAGCTTTGAAGATATGTTCTGATGGTGTTGAGAGTGGAGCAGGACTGTCTCCGTGGCGCAATTGGCTAGTACCATCGGCTGTTAACCGAAAGGTTGGAGGTACGAGCCCATCCGGTGGTGGTGCGGCGCTTTTTTTCTTTGGACTGATAGCTTTGAAGATATGTCCTGATGGTGGTGAGAGTGGAGCACGACTGTCTCCGTGGTGCAATTGGCTAGCGCGATCGGCTGTTAACTGAAAGGTTGGAGGTACAAGCCCACCCGGTGGTGGTGCGGCGCTTTTTTTTCTTGGGCTGATAGCTTTGAACATATTTTCTGATGGTGGTGAGAGTGGAGCACGACTGTCTCCGTGGCGCAATTGGCTATTCGATCGGCTGTTAACTTAAAGGTTGGATGTTCGAGCCCTCCCGGGAGTGGTGTGTTGCTTTTTTTCTTTGGGCTGATAGCTTTGAAGATATGTTCTGATGGTGGTGAGAGTGGAGCAGGACTGTCTCCGTGGCGCAATTAGCTACCGCGATAGGATGTTAACCGAAAGGTTGGAAGTATTAGCCCACCCGGTGGAGGTGAGGCGCTTTTTTTTCTTTAGGCTGATAGCTGTGAAGATATGTTCTGACGGTGGTGAGAGTGGAGCACGACTGTCTCCGTGGCGCAATTGGCTGTGCGATTGGCTGTTAACTGAAAAATTGAAGGTTCGAGCCCTCCCGGGAGTGGTGTGTTGCTTTTTTTTCTTTGGGCTGATAGTTTGAAGATATGTTCTGATGGTGTTGAGAGTGGAGCACGACTGTCTCCGTGGCGCATTTGGCTATTCGATCGGTTGGTAACTGAAAGGTTGGATGTTCGAGCCCTTCTGGGAGTGGTGTGTTGCTTTTTTTTCTTTGAGCTGAGAGCTTTGAAGATATGTTCTGATGGTGGTGAGAGTGGAGCAGGACAGTCTCCGTGGCGCAATTGGCTACCGCGATCGGCTGTTAACCGAAAGGTTGGAGGTACGAGCCCACCCGGTGATAGTGCGGCGCTTTTTTTTTTCTTTCGGCTGATAGCATTGAAGATATGTTCTGATGGTGGTGAGAGTGGAGCACGATTGTCTCCGTGGCGTAATTGGCTAGCGCGATCGGCTGTTAACCGAAAGGTTGGAGGTTCGAGCCCTCCCGGGAGTGGTGTGTTGCTTTTTTTATTTTGGGCTGATAGCTTTGAAGATATGTTCTGATGGTGGTAAGAGTGGAGCAGGACTGTCTCCGTGGCGCAATTGGCTAGCGCGATCGGCTGTTAAGGGAAAGGTTGTAGATACGAGCCCTCCCGGGATTGGTGTGTTGCTTTTTTTTTCTTTTGGCTGATAGCTTTGAAAATATGTTCTGATGGTGGTGAGAGTGGAGCACGACTCTCACCGTGGCGCAATTGGCTAGCGCGATCGGCTGTTGACCAAAAGGTTGGAGGTACGAGCACACCTGGTGGTGGTGCGGCGCTTTTTTTGTTTGGGCTGATAGCTCTGAAGGAATGTTCTGACGATGGTGAGAGTGGAGCACGACTGTCTCTGTGGCGCAATTGGCTAGCGCGATCAGCCTTTAACCGAAAGGTTGGAGGTTCGAGCCCACCCGGTAGTGGTGCGGTGCTTTTTTTTCTTTGGGCTGATAGCTTTGAAGATATGTTCTGATGGTGGTGAGAGTGGAGCACGACTGTCTCCGTGGCGCAATTGGCTATTCTATCGGCTGTTAACTGAATGGTTGGATGTTCGAGCCCTCCCGGGATAGGTGTGTTGCTTTTTTTTCTTTGGGCTGATAGCTTTGAAGATATGTTCTGATGGTGGTGAGAGTGGAGCAGGACTGTCTCCGTGGCGCAATTGGCTACCGCGATAGGCTGTTAACCGAAAGGTTGGAGGTACGAGCCCACCCTGTGGTGGTGCGGCGCTTTTTTTTCTTTTGGCTGATAGCTTTGAAGATATGTTCTGATGGTGGGGAAAGTGGAGCACGACTCTCACCGTGGCGCAATTGGCTAGCGCGATCGGCTGTTAACCAAAAGGTTGGAGGTACGAGCACACCTGGTGGTGGTGCGGCGCTTTTTTTGTTTGGGCTGATAGCTCTGAAGAAATGTTCTGACGGTGGTGAGAGCGGAGCACGACTGTCTTAGTGGCGCAATTGGCTATGCGATCGGCTGTTAAGTGAAAGGTTGGAGGTTCGAGCCCTCCCGGGAATGGTGTGTTGCTTTTTTTTCTTTGTGCTGATAGCTTTGAAGGTATGTTCTGATGGTGGTGAGAGTGGAGCAGGACTGTCTCCGTGGCGCAATCGACTAGCGCGATTGGCTGTTAACCGAAAGGTTGGAGGTTCAAGCCCACCCAGTGGTGGTGCGGCGCTTTTTCTTCTTTGGGCTGATAGCTTTGAAGATATGTTCAGATGGCGGTGAGAGTGGAGCACGACTGTCTCCGTGGCGCAATTGGCTAGAGCGATCGGCTGTTAAACGAAAAGTTGGAGGTACGAGCCCACCCGGTGGTGGTGCGGCACTTTTTTTCTTTGGGCTGATAGCTCTGAAGAAATGTTCTGACGCTGGTAAGAGTAGAGCACGACTGTCTCCGTGGCGCAATTGGCTTTGCGATCGGCTGTTAACCGAAACGTTGGAGGTTCGAGCCCTCCCGGGAGTGGTGTGTTGCTTTTTTTTCTTTGGGCTGATAGCTTTGAAGATATGTTCTGATGGTGTTGAGAGTGGAGCAGGACTGTCTCCGTGGCGCAATTGGCTAGTACCATCGGCTGTTAACCGAAAGGTTGGAGGTACGAGCCCATCCGGTGGTGGTGCGGCGCTTTTTTTCTTTGGACTGATAGCTTTGAAGATATGTCCTGATGGTGGTGAGAGTGGAGCACGACTGTCTCCGTGGTGCAATTGGCTAGCGCGATCGGCTGTTAACTGAAAGGTTGGAGGTACAAGCCCACCCGGTGGTGGTGCGGCGCTTTTTTTTCTTGGGCTGATAGCTTTGAACATATTTTCTGATGGTGGTGAGAGTGGAGCACGACTGTCTCCGTGGCGCAATTGGCTATTCGATCGGCTGTTAACTTAAAGGTTGGATGTTCGAGCCCTCCCGGGAGTGGTGTGTTGCTTTTTTTCTTTGGGCTGATAGCTTTGAAGATATGTTCTGATGGTGGTGAGAGTGGAGCAGGACTGTCTCCGTGGCGCAATTAGCTACCGCGATAGGATGTTAACCGAAAGGTTGGAAGTATTAGCCCACCCGGTGGAGGTGAGGCGCTTTTTTTTCTTTAGGCTGATAGCTGTGAAGATATGTTCTGACGGTGGTGAGAGTGGAGCACGACTGTCTCCGTGGCGCAATTGGCTGTGCGATTGGCTGTTAACTGAAAAATTGAAGGTTCGAGCCCTCCCGGGAGTGGTGTGTTGCTTTTTTTTCTTTGGGCTGATAGTTTGAAGATATGTTCTGATGGTGTTGAGAGTGGAGCACGACTGTCTCCGTGGCGCATTTGGCTATTCGATCGGTTGGTAACTGAAAGGTTGGATGTTCGAGCCCTTCTGGGAGTGGTGTGTTGCTTTTTTTTCTTTGAGCTGAGAGCTTTGAAGATATGTTCTGATGGTGGTGAGAGTGGAGCAGGACAGTCTCCGTGGCGCAATTGGCTACCGCGATCGGCTGTTAACCGAAAGGTTGGAGGTACGAGCCCACCCGGTGATAGTGCGGCGCTTTTTTTTTTCTTTCGGCTGATAGCATTGAAGATATGTTCTGATGGTGGTGAGAGTGGAGCACGATTGTCTCCGTGGCGTAATTGGCTAGCGCGATCGGCTGTTAACCGAAAGGTTGGAGGTTCGAGCCCTCCCGGGAGTGGTGTGTTGCTTTTTTTATTTTGGGCTGATAGCTTTGAAGATATGTTCTGATGGTGGTAAGAGTGGAGCAGGACTGTCTCCGTGGCGCAATTGGCTAGCGCGATCGGCTGTTAAGGGAAAGGTTGTAGATACGAGCCCTCCCGGGATTGGTGTGTTGCTTTTTTTCTTTGGGCTGATAGCTTTGAAGTTATGTTATGATGGTGTTGAGAGTGGAGCAGGACTGTCTCCGTGGCGCAATTGGCTGGCGCGATCGGCTGTTACCGAAAGGTTGGAGGTACGAGCCCACATGATGTTGGTGGGGTGCTTTTTTTTCTTTCGGCTGATAGCTTTGAAGATATGTTCTGATGGTGGTGAGAGTGGAGCACGACTGTCTCCGTGGCGCAATTGGCTAGCTCGATCGGCTGTTAACCGAAAGGTTTGAGGTTCGAGCCCTCCTGGGAGTGGTGTGTTGCTTTTTTTATTTTGGGCTGATAGCTTTGAAGATTTGTTCTGATGGTGGTCAGAGTGGAGCAGGACTGTCTCCGTGGCGCAATTGGCTAGCACGATCGGCTGTTAACGGAAAGGTTGCAGGTACGAGCCCTTCCGGTGGAGGTGCGGCGCTTCTTTTTCTTTGGGCTGATAGCTTTGAAGATATGTTCCGATGTTGGTGAGTGTGGAGCACGACTGTCTCCGTGGCGCGATTGGATAGCGCGATCGGCTGTTAACCAAAAGGTTGGAGGTACGAGCCCACCCGATGGTGGTGCGGCGCTTTTTTTCCATCGGGCTGATAGCTGTGAAGACATGTTCTGATGGTGGTGAGAGTGGAGCACGACTGTCTCCGTGACGCAATTGGCTAGCGCGATCGGCTGTTAACTGAAAAACTGGAGGTTCGAGCCCTCCTGGGAGTGGTATGTTGCTTTTTTTTTCTTTTAGCTGATAGCTTTGAAAATATGTTCTGATGGTGGTGAGAGTGGAGCACGACTCTCACCGTGGCGCAATTGGCTAGCGCGATCGGCTGTTGACCAAAAGGTTGGAGGTACGAGCACACCTGGTGGTGGTGCGGCGCTTTTTTTCCTTCGGGCTGATAGCTCTGAAGAAATTTTCTGATGGTGGTGAGAGTGGAGCACGACTGTCTCCGTGACGCAATTGGCTAGCGCGATCGGCTGTTAACTGAAAAACTGGAGGTTCGAGCCCTCCTGGGAGTGGTATGTTGCTTTTTTTTCTTTTGGCTGATAGCTTTGAAGATATGTTCTGATGGTGGTGAGAGTGGAGCACGACTCTCACCGTGGCGCAATTGGCTAGCGCGATCGGCTGTTAACCAAAAGGTTCGAGGTACGAGCACACCTGGTGGTGGTGCGGCGCTTTTTTTCCTTCGGGCTGATAGCTCTGAAGAAATGTTCTGATGGTGGTGAGAGTGGAGCACGACTGTCTCCGTGACGCAAGTGGCTAGCGCGATCGGCTGTTAACTGAAAAACTGGAGGTTCGAGCCCTCCTGGGAGTGGTATGTTGCTTTTTTTTTCTTTTGGCTGATAGCTTTGAAGATATGTTCTGATGGTGGTGAGAGTGGAGCATGACTCTCACCGTGGCGCAATTGGCTAGCGCGATCGGCTGTTAACCAAAAGGTTGGAGGTACGAGCACACCTGGTGGTGCTGCGGCGCTTTTTTTGTTTGGGCTGATAGCTCTGAAGAAATGTTCTGACGGTGGTGAGAGCGGAGCACGACTGTCTTAGTGGCGCAATTGGCTATGCGATCGGCGGTTAAGTGAAAGGTTGGAGGTTCGAGCCCTCCCGGGAATGGTGTGTTGCTTTTTTTTCTTTGTGTTGATAGCTTTGAAGGTATGTTCTGATGGTGGTGAGAGTGGAGCAGGACTGTCTCCGTGGCGCAATCGACTAGCGCGATTGGCTGTTAACCGAAAGGTTGGAGGTTCAAGCCCACCCAGTGGTGGTGCGGCGCTTTTTCTTCTTTGGGCTGATAGCTTTGAAGATATGTTCAGATGGCGGTGAGAGTGGAGCACGACTGTCTCCGTGGCGCAATTGGCTAGAGCGATCGGCTGTTAAACGAAAGGTTGGAGGTACGAGCCCTCCCGGGAGTGGTGTGTTGCTTTTTTTATTTTGGGCTGATAGCTTTGAAGATATGTTCAGTTGGTGGTAAGAGTGGAGCAGGACTGTCTCCGTGGCGCAATTGGCTAGCGCGATCGGCTGTTAAGGGAAAGGTTGTAGATACGAGCCCTCCCGGGAGTGGTGTGTTGCTTTTTTTCTTTGGGCTGATAGCTTTGAAGTTATCTTATGATGGTGGTGAGAGTGGAGCACGATTGTCTCCGTGGCGTAATTGGCTCGCGATCGGCTGTTAACCGAAAGGTTGGAGGTTCGAGCCCTCCCGGGAGTGGTGTGTTGCTTTTTTTATTTTGGGCTGAGAGCTTTGAAGATATGTTCTGATGGTGGTAAGAGTGGAGCAGGACTGTCTCCGTGGCGCAATTGGCTAGCGCGATCGGCTGTTAAGGGAAAGGTGGTAGATACGAGCCCTCCCGGGAGTGGTGTGTTGCTTTTTTTCTTTGGGCTGATAGCTTTGAAGTTATGTTATGATGGTGTTGAGAGTGGAGCAGGACTGTCTCCGTGGCGCAATTGGCTGGCGCGATCGGCTGTTACCGAAAGGTTGGAGGTACGAGCCCACATGGTGGTAGTGTGTTGCTTTTTTTATTTTGGGCTGATAGCTTTGAAGATTTGTTCTGATGGTGGTCAGAGTGGAGCAGGACTGTCTCCGTGGCGCAATTGGCTAGCACGATCGGCTGTTAACGGAAAGGTTGCAGGTACGAGCCCTTCCGGGGGAGGTGCGGCGCTTCTTTTTCTTTGGGCTGATAGCTTTGAAGATATGTTCCGATGTTGGTGAGTGTGGAGCACGACTGTCTCCGTGGCGCGATTGGATAGCGCGATCGGCTGTTAACCAAAAAGTTGGAGGTACGAGCACACCTGGTGGTGGTGCGGCGCTTTTTTTCCTTCGGGCTGATAGCTTTGAAGATATGTCCTGATGGTGGTTAGAGTGGAGCACGACTGTCTCCGTGGTGCAATTGGCTAGCGCGATCGGCTGTTAACCGAAAGGTTGGAGGTACAAGCCCACCCGGTGGTGGTGCGGCACTTTTTTTTCTTTTGGCTGATAGCTTTGAACATATTTTCTGATGGTGGTGAGAGTGGAGCACGACTGTCTCCGTGGCGTAATTGGATAGCGCGAAGGGCTATTAACCGAAAGGTTGGACGCTCGAGCCCACGCGGTGGAGGTGCGGCGCTTTTTTTCGTTTGGGCTGATAGCTCTGAAGAAATGTTCCGACGGTGGTGAGAGTGGAGCATGACTGTCTCCGTGGCGCAATTGGCTAGCGCGATCGGCTGTTAACTGAAAGGTTGGAGGTTCGAGCCCTCCCGGGAGTGGTGTGTTGCTTTTTTTTCTTTGGGCTGATAGCTTTGAAGATATGTTCTGATGGTGGTGAGAGTGGAGCAGGACTGTCTCCGTGGCGCAATCGGCTAGCGCGATCGGCTGGTAACCGAAAGGTTGCAGGTTCGAGCCCATGCGGTGGTGGTGTGGTGCCTTTTTTTCTTTGCGCTGATAGCTTTGAAGATATGTTGTGATGGTGCTGAGAGTGGAGCACGACTGTCTCCGTGGCGCAATTGGCTAGTGCGATGGGCTGTTAACCGAAAGGTTGGAGGTTCGAGCACTCCCAGGAGTGGTGTGTTGCTTTTTTTTCTTTGGGCTGATAGCTTTGAAGATATGTTATGATGGTGGTGAGAGTAGAAGAGGACTGTCTCCATGGCGCAATTGGCATGCGCGATCGGCTGTTAACTGAAAAGTTCGAGGTTCGAGCCCACCCGGTGGTGGTGCGGCGCTTTTTTTTTTGGGCTCATAGCTCTGAAGAAATGTTCTGACGGTGGTGACAGTGGAGCACGACTGTCTCCGTGGCGCAATTGGCTAGCGCGATTGGCTGTTAACCGAAACGTTGGAGGTTCGAGCCCACCCGATGGTGGTGCGGCGCTTTTTTGTCTTTGGGCTGATAGCTCTGAATAAATGTTCTGACGGTGGTGAGAGCGGAGCCGGACTGTCTCCGATGCGGAAGTGGCTAGCGCGATCGGCTGTTAACCGAAATGTTGGAGGTTCGAGAACACCCGGGAGTGGTGTGTTGCTTTTTTCTTTGCGCTGATAGCTTTGAACATATGTTCTGGTGGTGGTGAGAGTGGAGCGGGACTGTCTCCGTAGCGCGATTGGCTAGCGCGATCGGCTGTTAACTGAAAGGTTGAAGGTTCGAGCCCACCCGGTGGTGGTGCGGCGCTTTTTTTTCTTTCGTCTGATAGCTTTGAAGATATGTTCTGTTGGTGGTGAGAAAGGAGCACGACTCTCTCCGTGGCGCAATTTGCTAGCGCGATCGGCTGTTAACCAAAAGGTTGGAGGTTCGAGCCCACCCGGTGGTGGTGCGGCGCTTTTTTTTCTTTGGGCTGATAGCTCTGAAGAAATGTTCTGACGGTAGTGAGAGTGGAGCATGACTGTCTCCGTGGCGCAATTGGCTAGCGCGATGGGCTGTTAACCGAAAGGTTGGAGGTTCGAGCCCACCCGATGATGGTGCGGCGCTTTTTTTTTCTTTGGGCTGATAGCTCTGAAGAAATGTTCTGACGGTGGTGAGAGTGAAGCATGACTGTCTCGTTGGCGCAATTGGCTAGCGCGATCGGCTGTTAACCGAAAGGTTGGAGGTTCGAGCCCTCCCCGGAGTGGTGTGTTGCTTTTTTCTTTGCGCTGATAGCTTTGAAGATATGTTCTGATGGTGGTGAGAGTGGAGCACGACTGTCTCCGTGGCGTAATTGGCTAGCGCGATGGGCTATTAACCGAAAGGTTGGACGCTCGAGTCCACCCAGTGGTTTTGCGGCGCTTTTTTTTTGGGTTGATAGCTCTGAAGAAATGTTCTGACGGTGTTGAGAGTGGAGCATGACTGTCTCCGTGGCGCAATTGGCTAGCGCGATCGGCTGTTAACTGAAAGGTTGGAGGTTCGAGCCCTCCAGGGCGTGGTGTGTTGCTTTTTTTTCTTTGGGCTGATAGCTTTGAAGATATGTTCTGATGTTGGTGAGATTGGAGCAGGACTGTCTCCGTGGCACAATCGGCTAGCGCAATTGGCTGGTAACCGAAAGTTTGGAGGTTCGAGCCCATGCGGTGGTGGTGTGGGGCTTTTTTTTCTTTGGGCTGATAGCTCTGAAGAAATATTCTGACGGTGGTGAGAGTGGAGCACGATTGTCTCCGTGGCGCAATTGGCTAGCGCGATTGGCTGTTAATCGAAACGTTGGAGGTTCGAGCCCACCCGATGGTGGTGCGGCGCTTTTTTGTCTTTGGGCTGATAGCTCTGAAGAAATGTTCTGACGCAGGTCAGAATGGAGCCGGACTGTCTCCGATGCGGAAGTGGCTAGCGCGATCGGCTGTTAACCGAAATGTTGGAGGTTCGAGCCCACCCGGGAGTGGTGTGTTGCTTTTTTCTTTGCGCTGATAGCTTTGAACATGTGTTCTGGTGGTGGTGACAGTGGAGCGGGACTGTCTCCGTAGCGCGATTGGCTAGCGCGATCGGCTGTTAACCAAAAGTTTGTAGGTTCGAGCCCTCCCGGGAGTGGTGTGTTGCTTTTTTTTGCGCTTATAGCTTTGAAGATTTGTTCTGATGGCGGTCAGAGTGGAGCAGGACTGTCTCCGTGGCGCAATTGGCTCGCACGATCGGCTGTTAACGGAAAGGTTGCAGGTACGAGCCCTTCCGGTGGAGGTGCGGCGCTTCTTTTTCTTTGGGCTGATAGCTTTGAAGATATGTTCCGATGTTGGTGAGTGTGGAGCACGACTGTCTCCGTGGCGCGATTGGATAGCGCGATCGGCTGTTAACCAAAAGGTTGGAGGTACGAGCCCACCCGATGGTGGTGCGGCGCTTTTTTTCCTTCGGGCTGATAGCTCTGAAGAAATGTTCTGATGGTGGTGAGAGTGGAGCACGACTGTCTCCGTGACGCAAGTGGCTAGCGCGATCGGCTGTTAACTGAAAAACTGGAGGTTCGAGCCCTCCTGGTAGTGGTATGTTGTTTTTTTTTCTTTTGGCAGTTAGCTTTGAAGATATGTTCTGATGGTGGTGAGAGTGGAGCACGACTCTCACCGTGGCGCAATTGGCTATCGCGATCGGCTGTTAACCGAAAGGTTGGAGGTACGAGCACACCTGGTGGTGGTGCGGCGCTTTTTTTGTTTGGGCTGATAGCTCTGAAGAAATGTTCTGACGGTGGTGAGAGCGGAGCACGACTGTCTTAGTGGCGCAATTGGCTATGCGATCGGCTGTTAAGTGAAAGGTTGGAGGTTCGAGCCCTTCCGGGATTGGTGTGTTGCTTGTTTTATTTCGGGCTGATAGCTTTGAAGATTACTTCTGATGGTGGTCAGAGTGGAGCAGGACTGTCTCCGTGGCGCAATTGGCTAGCACGGTCGGCTGTTAACGGAAAGGTGGCAGGTACGAGCCCTTCCGGTGGAGGTGCGCCGCTTCTTTTTCTTTGGGCTGATAGCTTTGAAGATATGTTCCGATATTGGTGAGAGTGGAGCACGACTGTCTCCGTGGCGCGATTGGATAGCGCGATCGGCTGTTAACCAAAAGGTTGGAGGTACGAGCCCACCCGATGGTGGTGCGGCGCTTTTTTTCCTTCGGGCTGATAGCTCTGAAGAAATGTTCTGATGGTGGTGAGAGTGGAGCACGACTGTCTCCGTGACGCATTTGGCTAGCGCGATCGGCTGTTAACCTAAAAACTTGAGGTTCGAGCCCTCCTGGGAGTGGTATGTTGCTTTTTTTTTCTTTTGGCTGATAGCTTTGAAGATATGTTCTGATGGTGGTGAGAGTGGAGCACGACTCTCACCGTGGCGCAATTGGCTAGCGCGATCGGCTGTTAACCAAAAGGTTGGAGGTACGAGCACACCTGGTGGTGCTCTGGCGCTTTTTTTGTTTGGGCTGATAGCTCTGAAGAAATGTTCTGATGGTGGTGAGAGCGGAGCACGACTGTCTTAGTGGCGCAATTGGCTATGCGATCGGCGGTTAAGTGAAAGGTTGGAGGTTCGAGCCCTCCCGGGAATGGTGTGTTGCTTTTTTTTCTTTGTTTTGATAGCTTTGAAGGTATGTTCTGATGGTGGTGAGAGTGGAGCAGGACTGTCTCCGTGGCGCAATCGACTAGCGCGATTGGCTGTTAACCGAAAGGTTGGAGGTTCAAGCCCACCCAGTGGTGGTGCGGCGCTTTTTCTTCTTTGGGCTGATAGCTTTGAAGATATGTTCAGATGGCGGTGAGAGTGGAGCACGACTGTCTCCGTGGCGCAATTGGCTAGAGCGATCGGCTGTTAAACGAAAGGTTGGAGGTACGAGCCCTCCCGGGAGTGGTGTGTTGCTTTTTTTTATTTTGGGCTGATAGCTTTGAAGATATGTTCTGTTGGTGGTAAGAGTGGAGCAGGACTGTCTTTGTGGCGCAATTGGCTAGCGCGATCGGCTGTTAAGGGAAAGGTTGTAGATACGAGCCCTCCCGGGAGTGGTGTGTTGCTGTTTTTCTTTGGGCTGATAGCTTTGAAGTTATCTTATGATGGTGGTGAGAGTGGAGCACGATTGTCTCCGTGGCGTAATTGGCTCGCGATCGGCTGTTAACCGAAAGGTTGGAGGTTCGAGCCCTCCCGGGAGTGGTGTGTTGCTTTTTTTATTTTGGGCTGAGAGCTTTGAAGATATGTTCTGATGGTGGTAAGAGTGGAGCAGGACTGTCTCCGTGGCGCAATTGGCTAGCGCGATCGGCTGTTAAGGGAAAGGTTGTAGATACGAGCCCTCCCAGGAGTTGTGTGTTGCTTTTTTTCTGTGGGCTGATAGCTTTGAAGTTATGTTATGATGGTGTTGAGAGTGGAGCAGGACTGTCTCCGTGGCGCAATTGGCTGGCGCGATCGGCTGTTACCGAAAGGTTGGAGGTACGAGCCCACATGGTGGTGGTGTGTTGCTTTTTTTTATTTTGGGCTGATAGCTTTGAAGATTTGTTCTGATGGTGGTCAGAGTGGAGCAGGACTGTCTCCGTGGCGCAATTGGCTAGCACGATCGGCTGTTAACGGAAAGGTTGCAGGTACGAGCCCTTCCGGTGGAGGTGCGGCGCTTCTTTTTCTTTGGGCTGATAGCTTTGAAGATATGTTCCGATGTTGGTGAGTGTGGAGCACGACTGTCTCCGTGGCGCGATGGGATAGCGCGATCGGCTGTTAACCAAAAGGTTGGAGGTACGAGCACACCTGGTGGTGGTGCGGCGCTTTTTTTCCTTCGGGCTGATAGCTCTGAAGAAATGTTCTGATGGTGGTGAGAGTGGAGCACGACTGTCTCCGTGACGCAATTGGCTAGCGCGATCGGCTGTTAACCAAAAGGTTGGAGGTACGAGCACACCTGGTGGTGGTGCGGCGCTTTTTTTGTTTGGGCTGATAGCAGTGAAGAAATGTTCTGACGGTGGTGAGAGCGGAGCACGACTGTCTTAGTGGCGAAATTGGCTATGCGATAGGCTTTTAAGTAAAAGGTTGGAGGTTCGAGCCCTCCCGGGAATGGTGTGTTGCTTTTTTTTCTTTGTGCTGATAGCTTTGAAGGTATGTTCTGATGGTGGTGAGAGTGGAGCAGGACTGTCTCCGTGGCGCAATCGACTAGCGCGATTGGCTGTTAACCGAAAGGTTGGAGGTTCAAGCCCACCCAGTGGTGGTGCGGCGCTTTTTCTTCTTTGGGCTGATAGCTTTGAAGATATGTTCAGATGGCGGTGAGAGTGGGGCACGACTGTCTCCGTGGCGCAATTGGCTAGAGCGATCGGCTGTTAAACGAAAGGTTGGAGGTACGAGCCCACCCGGTGGTGGTGCGGCACTTTTTTTTTCTTTGGGCTGATAGCTCTGAAGAAATGTTCTGACGCTGGTAAGAGTAGAGCACGACTGTCTCCGTGGCGCAATTGGCTATGCGATCGGCTGTTAACCGAAAGGTTGGAGGTTCGAGCCCTCCCGGGAGTGGTGTGTTGCTTTTTTTCTTTGGTCTGATAGCTTTGAAGATATGTTCTGATGGTGTTGAGAGTGGAGCAGGACTGTCTCCGTGGCGCAATTGGCTAGTACCATCGGCTGTTAACCGAAAGGTTGGAGGTACGAGCCCATCCGGTGGTGGTGCGGCGCTTTTTTTTTTGGACTGATAGCTTTGAAGATATGTCCTGATGGTGGTTAGAGTGGAGCACGACTGTCTCCGTGGTGCAATTGGCTAGCGCGATCGGCTGTTAACCGAAAGGTTGGAGGTACAAGCCCACCCGGTGGTGGTGCGGCGCTTTTTTTTCTTTGGGCTGATAGCTTTGAACATATTTTCTGATGGTGGTGAGAGTGGAGCACGACTGTCTCCGTGGCGTAATTGGATAGCGCGAAGGGCTATTAACCGAAAGGTTGGACGCTCGAGCCCACGCGGTGGTGGTGCGGCGCTTTTTTTCGTTTGGGCTGATAGCTCTGAAGAAATGTTCCGACGGTGGTGAGAGTGGAGCATGACTGTCTCCGTGGCGCAATTGGCTAGCGCGATCGGCTGTTAACTGAAAGGTTGGAGGTTCGAGCCTTCCCGGGAGTGGTGTGTTGCTTTTTTTTCTTTGGGCTGATAGCTTTGAAGATATGTTCTGATGGTGGTGAGAGTGGAGCAGGACTGTCTCCGTGGCGCAATCGGCTAGCGCGATCGGCTGGTAACCGAAAGGTTGCAGGTTCGAGCCCATGCGGTGGTGGTGTGGTGCCTTTTTTTCTTTGCGCTGATAGCTTTGAAGATATGTTGTGATGGTGGTGAGAGTGGAGCACGACTGTCTCCGTGGCGCAATTGGCTAGCGCGATGGGCTGTTAACCGAAAGGTTGGAGGTTCGAGCCCTCCTGGGAGTGGTATGTTGCTTTTTTTTCTTTTGGCTGATAGCTTCGAAGATATGTTCTGATGGTGGTGAGAGTGGAGCACGACTCTCACCGTGGCGCAATTGGCTAGCGCGATCGGCTGTTAACCAAAAGGTTCGAGGTACGAGCACACCAGGTGGTGGTGCGGCGCTTTTTTTCGTTTGGGCTGATAGCTCTGAAGAAATGTTCCGACGGTGGTGAGAGTGGAGCATGACTGTCTCCGTGGCGCAATTGGCTAGCGTGATCGGCTGTTAACTGAAAGGTTGGAGGTTCGAGCCCTCCCGGGAGTGGTGTGTTGCTTTTTTTCTTTGGGCTGATAGCTTTGAAGATATGTTCTGATGGTGTTGAGAGTGGAGCAGGACTGTCTCCGTGGCGCAATTGGCTAGTACCATCGGCTGTTAACCGAAAGGTTGGAGGTACGAGCCCATCCGGTGGTGGTGCGGCGCTTTTTTTCTTTGGACTGATAGCTTTGAAGATATGTCCTGATGGTGGTTAGAGTGGAGCACGACTGTCTCCGTGGTGCAATTGGCTAGCGCGATCGGCTGTTAACCGAAAGGTTGGAGGTACGAGCCCACCCGATGGTGGTGCGGCGCTTTTTTTCCATCGGGCTGATAGCTCTGAAGAAATGTTCTGATGGTGGTGAGAATGGAGCACGACTGTCTCCGTCACGCAATTGGCTAGCGCGATCGGCTGTTAACTGAAAAACTGGAGGTTCGAGCCCTCCTGGGAGTGGTATGTTGCTTTTTTTTCTTTTGGCTGATAGCTTTGAAAATATGTTCTGATGGTGGTGAGAGTGGAGCACGACTCTCACCGTGGCGCAATTGGCTAGCGCGATCGGCTGTTAACCAAAAGGTTGGAGGTACGAGCACACCTGGTGGTGGTGCGGCGCTTTTTTTCCTTCGGGCTGATAGCTCTGAAGAAATTTTCTGATGGTGGTGAGAGTGGAGCACGACTGTCTCCGTGACGCAATTGGCTAGCGCGATCGGCTGTTAACTGAAAAACTGGAGGTTCGAGCCCTCCTGGGAGTGGTATGTTGCTTTTTTTTCTTTTGGCTGATAGCTTTGAAGATATGTTCTGATGGTGGTGAGAGTGGAGCACGACTGTCACCGTGGCGCAATTGGCTAGTGCGATCGGCTGTTAACCAAAAGGTTCGAGGTACGAGCACACCTGGTGGTGGTGCGGCGCTTTTTTTGTTTGGGCTGATAGCTCTGAAGAAATGATCTGACGGTGGTGAGAGCGGAGCACGACTGTCTTAGTGGCGCAATTGGCTATGCGATCGGCTGTTAAGTGAAAGGTTGGAGGTTCGAGCCCTTCCGGGAATGGTGTGTTGCTTGTTTTATTTCGGGCTGATAGCTTTGAAGATTACTTCTGATGGTGGTCAGAGTGGAGCAGGACTGTCTCCGTGGCGCAATTGGCTAGCACGATCGGCTGTTAACGGAAAGGTGGCAGGTACGAGCCCTTCCGGTGGAGGTGCGCCGCTTCTTTTTCTTTGGGCTGATAGCTTTGAAGATATGTTCCGATGTTGGTGAGAGTTGAGCACGACTGTCTCCGTGGCGCGATTGGATAGCGCGATCGGCTGTTAACTAAAAGGTTGGAGGTACGAGCCCACCCGATGGTGGTGCGGCGCTTTTTTTCCTTCGGGCTGATAGCTCTGAAGAAATGTTCTGATGGTGGTGAGAGTGGAGCACGACTGTCTCCGTGACGCATTTGGCTAGCGCGATCGGCTGTTAACCTAAAAACTTGAGGTTCGAGCCCTCCTGGGAGTGGTATGTTGCTTTTTTTTCTTTTGGCTGATAGCTTTGAAGATATGTTCTGATGGTGGTGAGAGTGGAGCACGACTCTCACCGTGGCGCAATTGGCTAGCGCGATCGGCTGTTAACCAAAAGGTTGGAGGTACGAGCACACCTGGTGGTGCTGCGGCGCTTTTTTTGATTGGGCTGATAGCTCTGAAGAAATGTTCTGACGGTGGTGAGAGCGGAGCACGACTGTCTTAGTGGCGCAATTGGCTATGCGATCGGCTGTTAAGTGAAAGGTTGGAGGTTCGAGCCCTCCCGGGAATGGTGTGTTGCTTTTTTTTCTTTGTGTTGATAGCTTTGAAGGTATGTTCTGATGGTGGTGAGAGTGGAGCAGGACTGTCTCCGTGGGGCAATCGACTAGCGCGATTGGCTGTTAACCGAAAGGTTGGAGGTTCAAGCCCACCCAGTGGTGGTGCGGCGCTTTTTCTTCTTTGGGCTGATAGCTTTGAAGATATGTTCAGATGGCGGTGAGAGTGGAGCACGACTGTCTCCGTGGCGCAATTGGCTAGAGCGATCGGCTGTTAAACGAAAGGTTGGAGGTACGAGCCCTCCCGGGAGTGGTGTGTTGCTTTTTTTATTTTGGGCTGATAGCTTTGAAGATATGTTCTGTTGGTGGTAAGAGTGGAGCAGGACTGTCTCCGTGGCGCAATTGGCTAGCGCGATCGGCTGTTAAGGGAAAGGTTGTAGATACGAGCCCTCCCGGGAGTGGTGTGTTGCTTTTTTTCTTTGGGCTGATAGCTTTGAAGTTATCTTATGATGGTGGTGAGAGTGGAGCACGATTGTCTCCGTGGCGTAATTGGCTCGCGATCGGCTGTTAACCGAAAGGTTGGATGTTCGAGCCCTCCCGGGAGTGGTGTGTTGCTTTTTTTATTTTGGGCTGAGAGCTTTGAAGATATGTTCTGATGGTGGTAAGAGTGGAGCAGGACTGTCTCCGTGGCGCAATTGGCTAGCGCGATCGGCTGTTAAGGGAAAGGTTGTAGATACGAGCCCTCCCGGGAGTGGTGTGTTGCTTTTTTTCTTTGGGCTGATAGCTTTGAAGTTATGTTATGATGGTGTTGAGAGTGGAGCAGGACTGTCTCCGTGGCGAAATTGGCTGGCGCGATCGGCTGTTACCGAAAGGTTGGAGGTACGAGCCCACATGGTGGTGGTGTGTTGCTTTTTTTATTTTGGGCTGATAGCTTTGAAGATTTGTTCTGATGGTGGTCAGAGTGGAGCAGGACTGTCTCCGTGGCGCAATTGGCTAGATCGATCGGCTGTTAACGGAAAGGTTGCAGGTACGAGCCCTTCCGGTGGAGGTGCGGCGCTTCTTTTTCTTTGGGCTGATAGCTTTGAAGATATGTTCCGATGTTGGTGAGTGTGGAGCACGACTGTCTCCGTGGCACGATTGGATAGCGCGATCGGCTGTTAACCAAAAGGTTGGAGGTACGAGCACACCTGGTGGTGGTGCGGCGCTTTTTTTCCTTCGGGCTGATAGCTCTGAAGAAATGTTCTGATGGTGGTGAGAGTGGAGCACGACTGTCTCCGTGACGCAATTGGCTAGCGCGATCGGCTGTTAACCAAAAGGTTGGAGGTACGAGCACACCTGGTGGTGGTGCGGCGCTTTTTTTGTTTGGGCTGATAGCAGTGAAGAAATGTTCTGACGGTGGTGAGAGCGGAGCACGACTGTCTTAGTGGCGCAATTGGCTATGCGATCGGCTTTTAAGTGAAAGGTTGGAAGTTCGAGCCCTCCCGGGAATGGTGTGTTGCTTTTTTTTCTTTGTGCTGATAGCTTTGAAGGTATGTTCTGATGGTGGTGAGAGTGGAGCAGGACTGTCTCCGTGGCGCAATCGACTAGCGCGATTGGCTGTTAACCGAAAGGTTGGAGGTTCAAGCCCACCCAGTGGTGGTGCGGCGCTTTTTCTTCTTTGGGCTGATAGCTTTGAAGATATGTTGAGATGGCGGTGAGAGTGGGGCACGACTGTCTCCGTGGCGCAATTGGCTAGAGCGATCGGCTGTTAAACGAAAGGTTGGAGGTACGAGCCCACCCGGTGGTGGTGCGGCACTTTTTTTTCTTTGGGCTGATAGCTCTGAAGAAATGTTCTGACGCTGGTAAGAGTAGAGCACGACTGTCTCCGTGGCGCAATTGGCTATGCGATCGGCTGTTAACCGAAAGGTTGGAGGTTCGAGCTCTCCCGGGAGTGGTGTGTTGCTTTTTTTCTTTTGTCTGATAGCTTTGAAGATATGTTCTGATGGTGTTGAGAGTGGAGCAGGACTGTCTCCGTGGCGCAATTGGCTAGTACCAGCGGCTGTTAACCGAAAGGTTGGAGGTACGAGCCCATCCGGTGGTGGTGCGGCGCTTTTTTTCTTTGGACTGATAGCTTTGAAGATATGTCCTGATGGTGGTGAGAGTGGAGCACGACTGTCTCCGTGGTGCAATTGGCTAGCGCGATCGGCTGTTAACCGAAAGGTTGGAGGTACAAGCCCACCCGGTGGTGGTGCGGCGCTATTTTTTCTTTGGGCTGATAGCTTTGAACATATTTTCTGATGGTGGTGAGAGTGGAGCACGACTGTCTCCGTGGCGCAATTGGCTATTCGATCGGCTGTTAACCTAAAGGTTGGATGTTCGAGCCCTCCCGGGAGTGGTGTGTTGCTTTTTTTCTTTGGGCTGATAGCTTTGAAGATATGTTCTGATGGTGGTGAGAGTGGAGCAGGACTGTCTCCGTGGCGCAATTGGCTACCGCGATAGGATGTTAACCGAAAGGTTGGAGGTACGAGCCCACCCGGTGATAGTGCGGCGCTTTTTTTTTCTTTCGGCTGATAGCATTGAAGATATGTTCTGATGGTGGTGAGAGTGGAGCACGACTGTCTCTGTGGCGTAATTGGCTAGCGCGATGGGCTGTTAACCGAAACGTTGGAGGTTCGAGCCCACACGATGGTGGTGCGGCGCATTTTTTTCTTTGGGCTGATAGCTCTGAAGAAATGTTCTGACGGTGGTGAGAGTGGAGCTGGACTGTCTCCGATGCGGAAGTGGCTAGCGCGATCGGCTGTTAACCGAAAGGTTTGAGGTTCGAGCCCACCCGGGAGAGGTGTGTTGCTTTTTTCTTTGCGCTGATAGCTTTGAACATATGTTCTGGTGGTGGTGAGAGTGGAGCGGGACTGCCTCCGTGGCGCAATTGGCTAGTACCATCGGCTGTTAACCGAAAGGTTGGAGGTACGAGCCCATCCGGTGGTGGTGCGGCGCTTTTTTTCTTTGGACTGATAGCTTTGAAGATATGTCCTGATGGTGGTTAGAGTGGAGCACGACTGTCTCCGTGGTGCAATTGGCTAGCGCGATCGGCTGTTAACCGAAAGGTTGGAGGTACAAGCCCACCCGGTGGTGGTGCGGCGCTTTTTTTTCTTTGGGCTGATAGCTTTGAACATATTTTCTGATGGTGGTGAGAGTGGAGCACGACTGTCTCCGTGGCGTAATTGGATAGTGCGAAGGGCTATTAACCGAAAGGTTGGACGCTCGAGCCCACGCGGTGGTGGTGCGGCGCTTTTTTTCGTTTGGGCTGATAGCTCTGAAGAAATGTTCCGACGGTGGTGAGAGTGGAGCATGACTGTCTCCGTGGCGCAATTGGCTAGCGCGATCGGCTGTTAACTGAAAGGTTGGAGGTTCGAGCCCTCCCGGGAGTGGTGTGTTGCTTTTTTTTCTTTGGGCTGATAGCTTTGAAGATATGTTCTGATGGTGGTGAGAGTGGAGCAGGACTGTCTCCGTGGCGCAATCGGCTAGCGCGATCGGCTGGTAACCGAAAGGTTGCAGGTTCGAGCCCATGCGGTGGTGGTGTGGTGCCTTTTTTTCTTTGCGCTGATAGCTTTGAAGATACGTTGTGATGGTGGTGAGAGTGGAGCACGACTGTCTCCGTGGCGCAATTGGCTAGTGCGATGGGCTGTTAACCGAAAGGTTGGAGGTTCGAGCCCTCCCAGGAGTGGTGTGTTGCTTTTTTTTCTTTGGGCTGATAGCTTTGAAGATACGTTATGATGGTGGTGAGAGTAGAAGAGGACTGTCTCCATGGCGCAATTGGCTAGCGCGATCGGCTGTTAACCGAAAAGTTGGAGGTTCGAGCCCACCCGGTGGTGGTGCGGCGCTTTTTTTTGGGCTCATAGCTCTGAAGAAATGTTCTGACGGTGGTGACAGTGGAGCACGACTGTCTCCGTGGCGCAATTGGCTAGCGCGATTGGCTGTTAACCGAAACGTTGGAGGTTCGAGCCCACCCGATGGTGGTGCGGCGCTTTTTTGTCTTTGGGCTGATAGCTCTGAATAAATGTTCTGACGGTGGTGAGAGTGGAGCCGGACTGTCTCCGATGCGGAAGTGGCTAGCGCGATCGGCTGTTAACCGAAATGTTGGAGGTTCGAGAACACCCGGGAGTGGTGTGTTGCTTTTTTCTTTGCGCTGATAGCTTTGAACATATGTTCTGGTGGTGGTGAGAGTGGAGCGGGCCTGTCTCCGTAGCGCGATTGGCTAGCGCGATCGGCTGTTAACTGAAAGGTTGAAGGTTCGAGCCCACCCGGTGGTGGTGCGGCGCTTTTTTTCTTTTGTCTGATAGCTTTGAAGATATGTTCTGATGGTGGTGAGAGTGGAGCATGACTGTCTCCGCGGCGCAATTGGCTAGCGCGATCGGTGGTTAACCAAAAGTTTGGAGGTTCGAGCCCTCCCGGGAGTGGTGTGTTGCCTTTTTTTTCTTTGCGCTTATAGCTTTGAAGATATGTTCTGATGGTGGTGAGGGTGGAGCACGACTGTCTCCGTGGCGTAATTGGCTAGCGCGATGGGCTATTAACCGAAAGGTGGGAGGTTCGAGCCCTCCCAGGAGTGGTGTGTTGCTTTTTTTTCTTTGGGCTGATAGCTCTGAAGAAATGTTCTGACGGTATTGAGAGTGGAGCATGACTGTCTCCGTGGCGCAATTGGCTAGCGCGATGGGCTGTTAACCGAAAGGTTGGAGGTTCGAGCCCACCCGATGATGGTGCGGCGCTTTTTTTTCTTTGGGCTGATAGCTCTGAAGAAATGTTCTGACGGTGGTGAGAGTGAAGCATGACTGTCTCGTTGGCGCAATTGGCTAGCGCGATCGGCTGTTAACCGAAAGGTTGGAGGTTCGAGCCCTCCCCGGAGTGGTGTGTTGCTTTTTTCTTTGCGCTGATAGCTTTGAAGATATGTTCTGATGGTGGTGAGAGTGGAGCACGACTGTCTCCGTGGCGTAATTGGCTAGCGCGATGGGCTATTAACCGAAAGGTTGGACGCTCGAGTCCACCCAGTGGTTTTGCGGCGCTTTTTTTGGGTTGATAGCTCTGAAGAAATGTTCTGACAGTGTTGAGAGTGGAGCAGGACTGTCTCCGTGGCACAATCGGCTAGCGCAATTGGCTGGTAACCGAAAGTTTGGAGGTTCGAGCCCATGCGGTGGTGGTGTGGGGCTTTTTTTTCTTTGGGCTGATAGCTCTGAAGAAATATTCTGACGGTGGTGAGAGTGGAACACGATTGTCTCCGTGGCGCAATTGGCTAGCGCGATTGGCTGTTAATCGAAACGTTGGAGGTTCGAGCCCACCCGATGGTGGTGCGGCGCTTTTTTGTCTTTGGGCTGATAGCTCTGAAGAAATGTTCTGACGGTGGTCAGAATGGAGCCGGACTGTCTCCGATGCGGAAGTGGCTAGCGCGATCGGCTGTTAACCGAAATGTTGGAGGTTCGAGCCCACCCGGGAGTGGTGTGTTGCTTTTTTCTTTGCGCTGATAGCTTTGAACATGTGTTCTGGTGGTGGTGACAGTGGAGCGGGACTGTCTCCGTAGCGCGATTGGCTAGCGCGATCGGCTGTTAACCAAAAGTTTGGAGGTTCGAGCCCTCCCGGGAGTGGTGTGTTGCTTTTTTTTGCGCTTATAGCTTTGAAGATATGTTCTGACGGTAGTGAGAGTGGAGCATGACTGTCTCCTTGGCGCAATCGGCTAGCGCGATCGGCTGTTAACCGAAAGGTTGGAGGTTCGAGCCCTCCCGGGAGTGGTGTGTTGCTTTTTTCTTTGCGATGATAGCTTTGAAGTTATGTTCTGATGGTGGTGAGAGTGGAGCACGACTGTCTCCGTGGCGCTACTGGCTAGCGCGATTGGCTGTTAACTGAAACGTTGGAGGTTCGAACCCACCCGATGGTGGTGCGGCGCTTTTTTTTCTTTGGGCTGATAGCTCTGAAAAAATGATCTGACGGTGGTGAGAGTGGAGCAGGACTGTCTCCGTGGCGCAATTGGCTAGCGCGATCGGCTGTTAACCGAAAGGTTGGAGGTTCGAGCTCTCCCGGGAGTGGTGTGTTGCTTTTTTCTTTGCGCTGATAGCTTTGAAGATATGTTGTGATGGTGGTCGGAGTGGAGCACGACTGTCTCCGTGACGCAATTGGCTAGCGCGGTCGGCTGTTAACCAAAAGTTTGGAGGTTCGAGCCCTCCGGGGAGTGGTGTGTTGCATTTTTTTCTTTGCGCTTATAGCTTTGAAGATATGTTCTGATGGTGGTGAGAGTGGAGCACGACTGTCTCCGTGGCGTAATTGGCTAGCGCGATGGGGTATTAACCGAAAGGTTGGAGGTTCGAGCCCACCCAGCGGTGGTGCGGCGCTTTTTTTTCTTTGGGCTGATACCTCTGAAGAAATGTTCTGACGGTGGTGAGAGTGGAGCACGACTGTCTCCGTGGCGTAATTGGCTAGCGCGATGGGCTATTAACCGAAAGGTTGGACGCTCGAGCCCACCCGGTGGTGGTGCGGCGCTTTTTTCCTCTGGGCTGATAGCTCTGAAGAAATGTTCTGACGGTGGTGAGAGTGGAGCACGACTGTCTCCGTGGCGCGATTGGCTAGCGCGATCGCCTGTTAACCTAAAGGTTGGAGGTTCGAGCCATCCCGGGAGTGGTGTGTTGCTTTTTTTTCTTTGGGCTGATAGCTTTGAAGATATGTTCTGATGGTGGTGAGAGTGGAGCACGACTGTCTCCGTGGCGTAATTGGCTAGCGCGATGGGGTATTAACCGAAAGGTTGGAGGTTCGAGCCTACCCAGCGGTGGTGCGGCGCTTTTTTTTCTTTGGGCTGATACCTCTGAAGAAATGTTCTGACGGTGGTGAGAGTGGAGCACGACTGTCTCCGTGGCGTAATTGGCTAGCGCGATGGGCTGTTAACCGAAACGTTGGAGGTTCGAGCCCACACGATGGTGGTGCGGCGCATTTTTTTCTTTGGGCTGATAGCTCTGAAGAAATGTTCTGACGGTGGTGAGAGTGGAGCTGGACTGTCTCCGATGCGGAAGTGGCTAGCGCGATCGGCTGTTAACCGAAAGGTTTGAGGTTCGAGCCCACCCGGGAGAGGTGTGTTGCTTTTTTCTTTGCGCTGATAGCTTTGAACATATGTTCTGGTGGTGGTGAGAGTGGAGCGGGACTGCCTCCGTGGCGCAATTGGCTAGCGCGTTCGGCTCTTAACCGAAAGGTTGGAGGTTCGAGCCTACCCGGTGGTGGTGCAGCGCTTTTTTTCTTTCGGCTGATAGCTTTGAAGATATGTTCTGATGGTGGTGAGAGTGGAGCACGACTCTCTTCATGGCGCAATTGGCTAGCGTGATCGACTGTTAAGCGAAAGTATGGAGGTTTGAGCCCACCCGGTGGTGGTGCGGCGCTTTATTTTTCTTTGGGCTGATAGCTCCGAAGAAATGTTCTGACGATGGTGAGAGTGGATCATGACTGTCTCCGTGGCGCAGTTGGCTAGCGCTATGGGCTGTTAACTGAAAGGTTGGAGGTTCGAGCCCTCCCAGGAGTGGTGTGTTGCTTTTTTTTCTTTGGGCTGATAGCTTTGAAGATATGTTCTGATGCTGGTGAGAGTGGAACAGGACTGTCTTCATGGCGCAATTGGCTAGCGCGATCAGCTGTTAACCGAAAGGTTGCAGGTTCGAGCCCACCCGGTGGTGGTTCGGCGCTTTTTTTTTCTTTGGCTCATAGCTCTGAAGAAATATTCTGACGGTGGTCAGAATGGAGCCGGACTGTCTCCGATGTGGAAGTGGCTAGCGCGATCGGCGGTTAACCGAAATGTTGGAGGTTCGAGCCCACCCGGGAGTGGTGTGTTGCTTTTTTCTTTGCGCTTATAGCTTTGAAGATATGTTCTGGCAGTAGTGAGAGTGGAGCAGAACGGTCTCCGTGGCGCAATTGGCTAGCGCGATGGGCTATTAACCAAAAGGTTGGAGGTTCGAGCCCTCCCAGGAGTGGTGTGTTGCTTTTTTTTCTTTGGGCTGATAGCTTTGAAGATATGTTGTGAAGGTGGTGAGAGTGGAACAGGACTGTCTCCATGGCGCAATTGGCTAGCGCGATCGGCTGTTAACCGAAAGGTTGGAGGTTCGAGCCCACCCGGGAGTGGTGTGTTGCTTTTTTCTTTGCGCTGATAGCTTTGAAGATATGTTGTGATGGTGGTGGGAGTGGAGCACGACTGTCTCCGTGGCGCAATTGGCTAGCGCGGTCGGCTGTTAACCAAAAGTTTGGAGGTTCGAGCCCTCCCGGGAGTGGTGTGTTGCCTTTTTTTTCTTTGCGCTTATAGCTTTGAAGATATGTTCTGATGGTGGTGAGAGTGGAGCACGACTGTCTCCGTGGCGCTACTGGCTAGCGCGATTGGCTGTTAACTGAAACGTTGGAGGTTCGAACCCACCCGATGGTGGTGCGGCGCTTTTTTTTCTTTGGGCTGATAGCTCTGAAAAAATGATCTGACGGTGGTGAGAGTGGAGCACGATTGTCTCCGTGGCGCAATTGGCTAGCGCGATTGGCTGTTAATCGAAACGTTGGAGGTTCGAGCCCACCCGATGGTGGTGCGGCGCTTTTTTGTCTTTGGGCTGATAGCTCTGAAGAAATGTTCTGACGGTGGTCAGAATGGAGCCGGACTGTCTCCGATGCGGAAGTGGCTAGCGCGATCGGCTGTTAACCGAAATGTTGGAGGTTCGAGCCCACCCGGGAGTGGTGTGTTGCTTTTTTCTTTGCGCTGATAGCTTTGAACATGTGTTCTGGTGGTGGTGACAGTGGAGCGGGACTGTCTCCGTAGCGCGATTGGCTAGCGCGATCGGCTGTTAACCAAAAGTTTGGAGGTTCGAGCCCTCCCGGGAGTGGTGTGTTGCTTTTTTTTGCGCTTATAGCTTTGAAGATATGTTCTGACGGTAGTGAGAGTGGAGCATGACTGTCTCCTTGGCGCAATCGGCTAGCGCGATCGGCTGTTAACCGAAAGGTTGGAGGTTCGAGCCCACCCGGGAGTGGTGTGTTGCTTTTTTCTTTGCGATGATAGCTTTGAAGTTATGTTCTGACGGTGGTGAGAGTGGAGCACGACTGTCTCCGTGGCGCTACTGGCTAGCGCGATTGGCTGTTAACTGAAACGTTGGAGGTTCGAACCCACCCGATGGTGGTGCGGCGCTTTTTTTTCTTTGGGCTGATAGCTCTGAAAAAATGATCTGACGGTGGTGAGAGTGGAGCAGGACTGTCTCCGTGGCGCAATTGGCTAGCGCGATCGGCTGTTAACCGAAAGGTTGGAGGTTCGAGCTCTCCCGGGAGTGGTGTGTTGCTTTTTTCTTTGCGCTGATAGCTTTGAAGATATGTTGTGATGGTGGTCGGAGTGGAGCACGACTGTCTCCGTGACGCAATTGGCTAGCGCGGTCGGCTGTTAACCAAAAGTTTGGAGGTTCGAGCCCTCCGGGGAGTGGTGTGTTGCATTTTTTTCTTTGCGCTTATAGCTTTGAAGATATGTTCTGATGGTGGTGAGAGTGGAGCACGACTGTCTCCGGGGCGTAATTGGCTAGCGCGATGGGGTATTAACCGAAAGGTTGGAGGTTCGAGCCCACCCAGCGGTGGTGCGGCGCTTTTTTTTCTTTGGGCTGATACCTCTGAAGAAATGTTCTGACGGTGGTGAGAGTGGAGCACGACTGTCTCCGTGGCGTAATTGGCTAGCGCGATGGGCTATTAACCGAAAGGTTGGACGCTCGAGCCCACCCGGTGGTGGTGCGGCGCTTTTTTCCTCTGGGCTGATAGCTCTGAAGAAATGTTCTGACGGTGGTGAGAGTGGAGCACGACTGTCTCCGTGGCGCGATTGGCTAGCGCGATCGCCTGTTAACCTAAAGGTTGGAGGTTCGAGCCATCCCGGGAGTGGTGTGTTGCTTTTTTTTCTTTGGGCTGATAGCTTTGAAGATATGTTCTGATGGTGGTGAGAGTGGAGCACGACTGTCTCCGTGGCGTAATTGGCTAGCGCGATGGGGTATTAACCGAAAGGTTGGAGGTTCGAGCCTACCCAGCGGTGGTGCGGCGCTTTTTTTTCTTTGGGCTGATACCTCTGAAGAAATGTTCTGACGGTGGTGAGAGTGGAGCACGACTGTCTCCGTGGCGTAATTGGCTAGCGCGATGGGCTGTTAACCGAAACGTTGGAGGTTCGAGCCCACACGATGGTGGTGCGGCGCATTTTTTTCTTTGGGCTGATAGCTCTGAAGAAATGTTCTGACGGTGGTGAGAGTGGAGCTGGACTGTCTCCGATGCGGAAGTGGCTAGCGCGATCGGCTGTTAACCGAAAGGTTTGAGGTTCGAGCCCACCCGGGAGAGGTGTGTTGCTTTTTTCTTTGCGCTGATAGCTTTGAACATATGTTCTGGTGGTGGTGAGAGTGGAGCGGGACTGCCTCCGTGGCGTAATTGGCTAGCGCGATGGGCTATTAACCGAAAGGTTGGACGCTCGAGTCCACCCAGTGGTTTTGCGGCGCTTTTTTTGGGTTGATAGCTCTGAAGAAATGTTCTGACAGTGTTGAGAGTGGAGCAGGACTGTCTCCGTGGCACAATCGGCTAGCGCAATTGGCTGGTAACCGAAAGTTTGGAGGTTCGAGCCCATGCGGTGGTGGTGTGGGGCTTTTTTTTCTTTGGGCTGATAGCTCTGAAGAAATATTCTGACGGTGGTGAGAGTGGAACACGATTGTCTCCGTGGCGCAATTGGCTAGCGCGATTGGCTGTTAATCGAAACGTTGGAGGTTCGAGCCCACCCGATGGTGGTGCGGCGCTTTTTTGTCTTTGGGCTGATAGCTCTGAAGAAATGTTCTGACGGTGGTCAGAATGGAGCCGGACTGTCTCCGATGCGGAAGTGGCTAGCGCGATCGGCTGTTAACCGAAATGTTGGAGGTTCGAGCCCACCCGGGAGTGGTGTGTTGCTTTTTTCTTTGCGCTGATAGCTTTGAACATGTGTTCTGGTGGTGGTGACAGTGGAGCGGGACTGTCTCCGTAGCGCGATTGGCTAGCGCGATCGGCTGTTAACCAAAAGTTTGGAGGTTCGAGCCCTCCCGGGAGTGGTGTGTTGCTTTTTTTTGCGCTTATAGCTTTGAAGATATGTTCTGACGGTAGTGAGAGTGGAGCATGACTGTCTCCTTGGCGCAATCGGCTAGCGCGATCGGCTGTTAACCGAAAGGTTGGAGGTTCGAGCCCTCCCGGGAGTGGTGTGTTGCTTTTTTCTTTGCGATGATAGCTTTGAAGTTATGTTCTGATGGTGGTGAGAGTGGAGCACGACTGTCTCCGTGGCGCTACTGGCTAGCGCGATTGGCTGTTAACTGAAACGTTGGAGGTTCGAACCCACCCGATGGTGGTGCGGCGCTTTTTTTTCTTTGGGCTGATAGCTCTGAAAAAATGATCTGACGGTGGTGAGAGTGGAGCAGGACTGTCTCCGTGGCGCAATTGGCTAGCGCGATCGGCTGTTAACCGAAAGGTTGGAGGTTCGAGCTCTCCCGGGAGTGGTGTGTTGCTTTTTTCTTTGCGCTGATAGCTTTGAAGATATGTTGTGATGGTGGTCGGAGTGGAGCACGACTGTCTCCGTGACGCAATTGGCTAGCGCGGTCGGCTGTTAACCAAAAGTTTGGAGGTTCGAGCCCTCCGGGGAGTGGTGTGTTGCATTTTTTTCTTTGCGCTTATAGCTTTGAAGATATGTTCTGATGGTGGTGAGAGTGGAGCACGACTGTCTCCGTGGCGTAATTGGCTAGCGCGATGGGGTATTAACCGAAAGGTTGGAGGTTCGAGCCCACCCAGCGGTGGTGCGGCGCTTTTTTTTCTTTGGGCTGATACCTCTGAAGAAATGTTCTGACGGTGGTGAGAGTGGAGCACGACTGTCTCCGTGGCGTAATTGGCTAGCGCGATGGGCTATTAACCGAAAGGTTGGACGCTCGAGCCCACCCGGTGGTGGTGCGGCGCTTTTTTCCTCTGGGCTGATAGCTCTGAAGAAATGTTCTGACGGTGGTGAGAGTGGAGCACGACTGTCTCCGTGGCGCGATTGGCTAGCGCGATCGCCTGTTAACCTAAAGGTTGGAGGTTCGAGCCATCCCGGGAGTGGTGTGTTGCTTTTTTTTCTTTGGGCTGATAGCTTTGAAGATATGTTCTGATGGTGGTGAGAGTGGAGCACGACTGTCTCCGTGGCGTAATTGGCTAGCGCGATGGGGTATTAACCGAAAGGTTGGAGGTTCGAGCCTACCCAGCGGTGGTGCGGCGCTTTTTTTTCTTTGGGCTGATACCTCTGAAGAAATGTTCTGACGGTGGTGAGAGTGGAGCACGACTGTCTCCGTGGCGTAATTGGCTAGCGCGATGGGCTGTTAACCGAAACGTTGGAGGTTCGAGCCCACACGATGGTGGTGCGGCGCATTTTTTTCTTTGGGCTGATAGCTCTGAAGAAATGTTCTGACGGTGGTGAGAGTGGAGCTGGACTGTCTCCGATGCGGAAGTGGCTAGCGCGATCGGCTGTTAACCGAAAGGTTTGAGGTTCGAGCCCACCCGGGAGAGGTGTGTTGCTTTTTTCTTTGCGCTGATAGCTTTGAACATATGTTCTGGTGGTGGTGAGAGTGGAGCGGGACTGCCTCCGTGGCGCAATTGGCTAGCGCGTTCGGCTCTTAACCGAAAGGTTGGAGGTTCGAGCCTACCCGGTGGTGGTGCAGCGCTTTTTTTCTTTCGGCTGATAGCTTTGAAGATATGTTCTGATGGTGGTGAGAGTGGAGCACGACTCTCTTCATGGCGCAATTGGCTAGCGTGATCGACTGTTAAGCGAAAGTATGGAGGTTTGAGCCCACCCGGTGGTGGTGCGGCGCTTTATTTTTCTTTGGGCTGATAGCTCCGAAGAAATGTTCTGACGATGGTGAGAGTGGATCATGACTGTCTCCGTGGCGCAGTTGGCTAGCGCTATGGGCTGTTAACTGAAAGGTTGGAGGTTCGAGCCCTCCCAGGAGTGGTGTGTTGCTTTTTTTTCTTTGGGCTGATAGCTTTGAAGATATGTTCTGATGCTGGTGAGAGTGGAACAGGACTGTCTTCATGGCGCAATTGGCTAGCGCGATCAGCTGTTAACCGAAAGGTTGCAGGTTCGAGCCCACCCGGTGGTGGTTCGGCGCTTTTTTTTTCTTTGGCTCATAGCTCTGAAGAAATATTCTGACGGTGGTCAGAATGGAGCCGGACTGTCTCCGATGTGGAAGTGGCTAGCGCGATCGGCGGTTAACCGAAATGTTGGAGGTTCGAGCCCACCCGGGAGTGGTGTGTTGCTTTTTTCTTTGCGCTTATAGCTTTGAAGATATGTTCTGGCAGTAGTGAGAGTGGAGCAGAACGGTCTCCGTGGCGCAATTGGCTAGCGCGATGGGCTATTAACCAAAAGGTTGGAGGTTCGAGCCCTCCCAGGAGTGGTGTGTTGCTTTTTTTTCTTTGGGCTGATAGCTTTGAAGATATGTTGTGAAGGTGGTGAGAGTGGAACAGGACTGTCTCCATGGCGCAATTGGCTAGCGCGATCGGCTGTTAACCGAAAGGTTGGAGGTTCGAGCCCACCCGGGAGTGGTGTGTTGCTTTTTTCTTTGCGCTGATAGCTTTGAAGATATGTTGTGATGGTGGTGGGAGTGGAGCACGACTGTCTCCGTGGCGCAATTGGCTAGCGCGGTCGGCTGTTAACCAAAAGTTTGGAGGTTCGAGCCCTCCCGGGAGTGGTGTGTTGCCTTTTTTTTCTTTGCGCTTATAGCTTTGAAGATATGTTCTGATGGTGGTGAGAGTGGAGCACGACTGTCTCCGTGGCGCTACTGGCTAGCGCGATTGGCTGTTAACTGAAACGTTGGAGGTTCGAACCCACCCGATGGTGGTGCGGCGCTTTTTTTTCTTTGGGCTGATAGCTCTGAAAAAATGATCTGACGGTGGTGAGAGTGGAGCACGATTGTCTCCGTGGCGCAATTGGCTAGCGCGATTGGCTGTTAATCGAAACGTTGGAGGTTCGAGCCCACCCGATGGTGGTGCGGCGCTTTTTTGTCTTTGGGCTGATAGCTCTGAAGAAATGTTCTGACGGTGGTCAGAATGGAGCCGGACTGTCTCCGATGCGGAAGTGGCTAGCGCGATCGGCTGTTAACCGAAATGTTGGAGGTTCGAGCCCACCCGGGAGTGGTGTGTTGCTTTTTTCTTTGCGCTGATAGCTTTGAACATGTGTTCTGGTGGTGGTGACAGTGGAGCGGGACTGTCTCCGTAGCGCGATTGGCTAGCGCGATCGGCTGTTAACCAAAAGTTTGGAGGTTCGAGCCCTCCCGGGAGTGGTGTGTTGCTTTTTTTTGCGCTTATAGCTTTGAAGATATGTTCTGACGGTAGTGAGAGTGGAGCATGACTGTCTCCTTGGCGCAATCGGCTAGCGCGATCGGCTGTTAACCGAAAGGTTGGAGGTTCGAGCCCACCCGGGAGTGGTGTGTTGCTTTTTTCTTTGCGATGATAGCTTTGAAGTTATGTTCTGACGGTGGTGAGAGTGGAGCACGACTGTCTCCGTGGCGCTACTGGCTAGCGCGATTGGCTGTTAACTGAAACGTTGGAGGTTCGAACCCACCCGATGGTGGTGCGGCGCTTTTTTTTCTTTGGGCTGATAGCTCTGAAAAAATGATCTGACGGTGGTGAGAGTGGAGCAGGACTGTCTCCGTGGCGCAATTGGCTAGCGCGATCGGCTGTTAACCGAAAGGTTGGAGGTTCGAGCTCTCCCGGGAGTGGTGTGTTGCTTTTTTCTTTGCGCTGATAGCTTTGAAGATATGTTGTGATGGTGGTCGGAGTGGAGCACGACTGTCTCCGTGACGCAATTGGCTAGCGCGGTCGGCTGTTAACCAAAAGTTTGGAGGTTCGAGCCCTCCGGGGAGTGGTGTGTTGCATTTTTTTCTTTGCGCTTATAGCTTTGAAGATATGTTCTGATGGTGGTGAGAGTGGAGCACGACTGTCTCCGGGGCGTAATTGGCTAGCGCGATGGGGTATTAACCGAAAGGTTGGAGGTTCGAGCCCACCCAGCGGTGGTGCGGCGCTTTTTTTTCTTTGGGCTGATACCTCTGAAGAAATGTTCTGACGGTGGTGAGAGTGGAGCACGACTGTCTCCGTGGCGTAATTGGCTAGCGCGATGGGCTATTAACCGAAAGGTTGGACGCTCGAGCCCACCCGGTGGTGGTGCGGCGCTTTTTTCCTCTGGGCTGATAGCTCTGAAGAAATGTTCTGACGGTGGTGAGAGTGGAGCACGACTGTCTCCGTGGCGCGATTGGCTAGCGCGATCGCCTGTTAACCTAAAGGTTGGAGGTTCGAGCCATCCCGGGAGTGGTGTGTTGCTTTTTTTTCTTTGGGCTGATAGCTTTGAAGATATGTTCTGATGGTGGTGAGAGTGGAGCACGACTGTCTCCGTGGCGTAATTGGCTAGCGCGATGGGGTATTAACCGAAAGGTTGGAGGTTCGAGCCTACCCAGCGGTGGTGCGGCGCTTTTTTTTCTTTGGGCTGATACCTCTGAAGAAATGTTCTGACGGTGGTGAGAGTGGAGCACGACTGTCTCCGTGGCGTAATTGGCTAGCGCGATGGGCTGTTAACCGAAACGTTGGAGGTTCGAGCCCACACGATGGTGGTGCGGCGCATTTTTTTCTTTGGGCTGATAGCTCTGAAGAAATGTTCTGACGGTGGTGAGAGTGGAGCTGGACTGTCTCCGATGCGGAAGTGGCTAGCGCGATCGGCTGTTAACCGAAAGGTTTGAGGTTCGAGCCCACCCGGGAGAGGTGTGTTGCTTTTTTCTTTGCGCTGATAGCTTTGAACATATGTTCTGGTGGTGGTGAGAGTGGAGCGGGACTGCCTCCGTGGCGCAATTGGCTAGCGCGTTCGGCTCTTAACCGAAAGGTTGGAGGTTCGAGCCTACCCGGTGGTGGTGCAGCGCTTTTTTTCTTTCGGCTGATAGCTTTGAAGATATGTTCTGATGGTGGTGAGAGTGGAGCACGACTCTCTTCATGGCGCAATTGGCTAGCGTGATCGACTGTTAAGCGAAAGTATGGAGGTTTGAGCCCACCCGGTGGTGGTGCGGCGCTTTATTTTTCTTTGGGCTGATAGCTCCGAAGAAATGTTCTGACGATGGTGAGAGTGGATCATGACTGTCTCCGTGGCGCAGTTGGCTAGCGCTATGGGCTGTTAACTGAAAGGTTGGAGGTTCGAGCCCTCCCAGGAGTGGTGTGTTGCTTTTTTTTCTTTGGGCTGATAGCTTTGAAGATATGTTCTGATGCTGGTGAGAGTGGAACAGGACTGTCTTCATGGCGCAATTGGCTAGCGCGATCAGCTGTTAACCGAAAGGTTGCAGGTTCGAGCCCACCCGGTGGTGGTTCGGCGCTTTTTTTTTCTTTGGCTCATAGCTCTGAAGAAATATTCTGACGGTGGTCAGAATGGAGCCGGACTGTCTCCGATGTGGAAGTGGCTAGCGCGATCGGCGGTTAACCGAAATGTTGGAGGTTCGAGCCCACCCGGGAGTGGTGTGTTGCTTTTTTCTTTGCGCTTATAGCTTTGAAGATATGTTCTGGCAGTAGTGAGAGTGGAGCAGAACGGTCTCCGTGGCGCAATTGGCTAGCGCGATGGGCTATTAACCAAAAGGTTGGAGGTTCGAGCCCTCCCAGGAGTGGTGTGTTGCTTTTTTTTCTTTGGGCTGATAGCTTTGAAGATATGTTGTGAAGGTGGTGAGAGTGGAACAGGACTGTCTCCATGGCGCAATTGGCTAGCGCGATCGGCTGTTAACCGAAAGGGTGGAGGTTCGAGCCCACCCGTGAGTGGTGTGTTGCTTTTTTCTTTGCGCTGATAGCTTTGAAGATATGTTGTGATGGTGGTGGGAGTGGAGCACGACTGTCTCCGTGGCGCAATTGGCTAGGGCGGTCGGCTGTTAACCAAAAGTTTGGAGGTTCGAGCCCTCCCGGGAGTGGTGTGTTGCCTTTTTTTTCTTTGCGCTTATAGCTTTGAAGATATGTTCTGATGGTGGTGAGGGTGGAGCACGACTGTCTCCGTGGCGGAATTGGCTAGCGCGATGGGCTATTAACCGAAAGGTGGGAGGTTCGAGCCCTCCCAGGAGTGGTGTATTGCTTTTTTTTCTTTGGGCTGATAGCTTTGAAGATATGTTCTGATGGTGGTGAGAGTGGAACAGGACTGTCTCCGTGGCGCAATTGGCTAGCGCGGTCGGCTGTTAACCAAAGGTTTGGAGGTTCGAGCCCTCCCGGGAGTGGTGTGTTGCTTTTTTTTCTTTGCGCTTATAGCTTTGAAGATATGTTCTGATGGTGGTGAGGGTGGAGCACGACTGTCTCCGTGGTGTAATTGGCTAGCGCGATGGGGTATTAACCGAAAGGTTGGAGGTTCGAGCCCACGCGGTGGTGGTGCGGTGCTTTTTTTTCTTTGGGCTGATAGCTTTGAAGACATGTTGTGATGGTGGTGAGAGTGGAGCACGACTGTCTCCGTGGCACAATTGGCTAGCGCGATGGGCTGTTAACTGAAAGTTTGGAGGTTCGAGCCCTCCCAGAGTGGTGTGTTGCTTTTTTTTCTTTGGGCTGATAGCTTTGAAGATATGTTCTGATAGCGGTGAGAGTGGAAAAGGACTGTCTCCATGGCGCTATTGGCTAGCGCGATTGGCTGTTAACCGAAACGTTGGAGGTTCGAGCCCACCCGATGGTGGTGCGGCGCATTTTTTTCTTTAGGCTGATAGCTTTGGAGATATGTTCTGTTGGTGGTGAGAAAGGAGCACGACTCTCTCCGTGGCGCAATTTGCTAGCGCGATCGGCTGTTAACCAAAAGGTTGGAGGTTCGAGCCCACCCGGTGGTGGTGCGGCGCTTTTTTTTCTTTGGGCTGATAGGTCTGAAGAAATGTTCTGACGGTAGTGAGAGTGGAGCATGACTGTCTCCGTGGCGCAATTGGCTAGCGCGATGGGCTGTTAACCGAAAGGTTGGAGGTTCGAGCCCACCCGATGATGGTGCGGCGCTTTTTTTTCTTTGGGCTGATAGCATTGAAGATATGTTCTGATGGTGGTGAGAGTGGAGCAGGCCTGTCTCCGTGGCGCAATCGGCTAGCGCGATCGGCTGGTAACCGAAAGTTTGGAGGTTCGAGCCCATGCGGTGGTGGTGTGGGGCTTTTTTTTCTTTGGGCTGATAGCTTTGAAGATATGTTGTGATGGTGGTGAGAGTGGAGCACGACTGTCTCCGTGGCGCAATTGGCTAGCGCGATGGGCTGTTAACTGAAAGGTCGGAGGTTCGAGCCCTCCCAGGAGTGGTGTGTTGCTTTTTTTTCTTTGGGTTGATAGCTTTGAAGATATGTTCTGATGGTGGTGAGAGTGGAACAGGACTGTCTCCATGGCGCAATTGGCTAGCACCATCGGCTGTTAGCCGAAAGGTTGGAAGTTCGAGCCCACCCGGTGGTGGTGCGGCGCTTTTTTTTCTTTGGCTCATAGCTCTGAAGAAATATTCTGACGGTGGTGAGAGTGGAGCATGACTGTCTCCGTGGCGCAATAGGCTAGCGCGATTGGCTGTTAACCGAAACGTTGGAGGTGCGAGCCCACCCGATGGTGGTGCGGCGCTTTTTTTTCTTTGGGCTGATAGCTCTGAAGAAATGTTCTGACGGTGGTGAGAGTGGAGCCGGACTGTCTCCGATGCGGAAGTGGCTAGCGCGATCGGCTGTTAACCGAAAGGTTGGAGGTTCGAGCCCACCCGGGAGAGGTGTGTTGCTTTTTTCTTTGCGCTGATAGCTTTGAACATATGTTCTGGTGGTGGTGAGAGTGGAGCGGGACTGTCTCCGTGGCGCAATTGGCTAGCGCGATCGGCTCTTAACCGAAAGGTTGGAGGTTCGAGCCCACCCGGTGGTGGTGCAGCGCTTTTTTTCTTTCGGCTGATAGCTTTGAAGATATGTTCTGATGGTGGTGAGAGTGGAGCACGACTCTCTCCATGGCGCAATTGGCTAGCGTGATCGACTGTTAAGCGAAAGTATTGAGGTTTGAGCCTACCCGGTGGTGGTGCGGCGCTTTTTTTTTCTTTAGGCTGATAGCTCTGATGAAATGTTCTGACGGTGGTGAGAGTGGAGCATGACTGTCTCCGTGGCGCAATTGGCTTGCGCGATGGGCTGTTAACTGAAAGGTTGGAGGTTCGAGCCCTCCCGGGAGTGGTGTGTTGCTTTTTTTTCTTTGGGCTGATAGCTTTGAAGATATGTTCTGATAGCGGTGAGACTGGAACAGGACTGTCTCCATGGCGCTATTGGCTAGCGCGATTGGCTGTTAACCGAAACGTTGGAGGTTCGAGCCCACCCGATGGTGTTGCGGCGCTTTTTTGTCTTTGGGCTGATAGCTCTGAAGAAATGTTCTGACGGTGGTCAGAATGGAGCCGGACTGTCTCCGATGCGGAAGTGGCTAGAGCGATCGGCTGTTAACCGAAATGTTGGAGGTTCGAGCCCACCCGGGAGTGGTGTGTTGCTTTTTTCTTTGCGCTGATAGCTTTGAACATGTGTTCTGGTGGTGGTGACAGTGGAGCGGGACTGTCTCCGTAGCGCGATTGGCTAGCGCGATCGGCTGTTAACCGAAAGGTTGGAGGTTCGAGCCCTCCCGGGAGTGGTGTGTTGCTTTTTTCTTTGCGATGATAGCTTTGAAGTTATGCTCTGATGGTGGTGAGAGTGGAGCACGACTGTCTCCGTGGCGTAATTGGCTAGCGCGATGGGCTATTGACCGAAATGTTGCACGCTCGAGCCCACCCGGTGGTGGTGCGGCGCTTTTTTTCCTTTGGGCTGATAGCTCTGAAGAAATGTTCTGACGGTGGTGAGAGTGGAGCACGACTGTCTCCGTGGCGCAATTGGCTAGCGTGATCGGCTGTTAACTGAAAGGTTTGAGGTTCAAGCCCTCCCGGGAGTGGTGTGTTGCTTTTTTTCTTTGGGCTGATAGCTTTGAAGATATGTTCTGATGGTGGTGAGAGTGTAGCAGGACTGTCTCCATGGCGCAATTGGCTAGCGCGATTGGCTGTTAACTGAAACGTTGGAGGTTCGAGCCCACCCGGTGGTGGTGCGGGGTTTTTTTTTTGGGCTGATAGCTCTGAATAAATGTTCTGACGGTGGTGAGACTGGAGCACGACTGTCTCCGTGGCGCTATTGGCTAGCGCGATTGGCTGTTAACTGAAACGTTGGAGGTTCGAGCCCACCCGATGGTGGTGCGGCGCTTTTTTTTCTTTGGGCTGATAGCTCTGAAAAAATGATCTGACGGTGGTGAGAGTGGAGCAGGACTGTCTCCGTGGCGCAATTGGCTAGCGCGATCGGCTGTTAACCGAAAGGTTGGAGGTTCGAGCTCTCCCGGGAGTGGTGTGTTGCTTTTTTCTTTGCGCTGATAGCTTTGAAGATATGTTCTGATGGTGGTGAGAGTGGAACAGGACTGTCTCCGTGGCGCAATTGGCTAGCGCGATCGGCTGTTAACCGAAAGGTTGGAGCTTCGAGCTCTCCCGGGAGTGGTGTGTTGCTTCTTTCTTTGCGCTGATAGCTTTGAAGATATGTTGTGATGGTGGTGGGAGTGGAGCATGACTGTCTCCGTGGCGCAATTGGCTAGCGCGGTCGGCTGTTAACCAAAGGCTTGGAGGTTCGAGCCCTCCCGGGAGTGGTGTGTTGCTTTTTTTTCTTTGCGCTTATAGCTTTGAAGATATGTTCTGATGGTGGTGAGGGTGGAGCACGACTGTCTCCGTGGTGTAATTGGCTAGCGCGATGGGGTATTAACCGAAAGGTTGGAGGTTCGAGCCCACGCGGTGGTGGTGCGGTGCTTTTTTTTCTTTGGGCTGATAGCTTTGAAGACATGTTGTGATGGTGGTGAGAGTGGAGCACGACTGTCTCCGTGGCACAATTGGCTAGCGCGATGGGCTGTTAACTGAAAGGTTGGAGGTTCGAGCCCTCCCAGGAGTTGTGTGTTGCTTTTTTTTCTTTGGGCTGATAGCTTTGAAGATATGTTCTGATGGTGGTGAGAGTGGAACAGGACTGTCTCCATGGCGCAATTGGCTAGCGCGATTGGCTGTTAACCGAATGGTTGGAGGTTCGAGCCCACCCGGTGGTGGTGTGGTGCCTTTTTTTCTTTGCGCTGATAGCTTTGAAGATACGTTGTGATGGTGGTGAGAGTGGAGCACGACTGTCTCCGTGGCGCAATTGGCTAGTGCGATGGGCTGTTAACCGAAAGGTTGGAGGTTCGAGCCCTCCCAGGAGTGGTGTGTTGCTTTTTTTTCTTTGGGCTGATAGCTTTGAAGATACGTTATGATGGTGGTGAGAGTAGAAGAGGACTGTCTCCATGGCGCAATTGGCTAGCGCGATCGGCTGTTAACCGAAAAGTTGGAGGTTCGAGCCCACCCGGTGGTGGTGCGGCGCTTTTTTTTGGGCTCATAGCTCTGAAGAAATGTTCTGACGGTGGTGACAGTGGAGCACGACTGTCTCCGTGGCGCAATTGGCTAGCGCGATTGGCTGTTAACCGAAACGTTGGAGGTTCGAGCCCACCCGATGGTGGTGCGGCGCTTTTTTGTCTTTGGGCTGATAGCTCTGAATAAATGTTCTGACGGTGGTGAGAGTGGAGCCGGACTGTCTCCGATGCGGAAGTGGCTAGCGCGATCGGCTGTTAACCGAAATGTTGGAGGTTCGAGAACACCCGGGAGTGGTGTGTTGCTTTTTTCTTTGCGCTGATAGCTTTGAACATATGTTCTGGTGGTGGTGAGAGTGGAGCGGGCCTGTCTCCGTAGCGCGATTGGCTAGCGCGATCGGCTGTTAACTGAAAGGTTGAAGGTTCGAGCCCACCCGGTGGTGGTGCGGCGCTTTTTTTCTTTTGTCTGATAGCTTTGAAGATATGTTCTGATGGTGGTGAGAGTGGAGCATGACTGTCTCCGCGGCGCAATTGGCTAGCGCGATCGGTGGTTAACCAAAAGTTTGGAGGTTCGAGCCCTCCCGGGAGTGGTGTGTTGCCTTTTTTTTCTTTGCGCTTATAGCTTTGAAGATATGTTCTGATGGTGGTGAGGGTGGAGCACGACTGTCTCCGTGGCGTAATTGGCTAGCGCGATGGGCTATTAACCGAAAGGTGGGAGGTTCGAGCCCTCCCAGGAGTGGTGTGTTGCTTTTTTTTCTTTGGGCTGATAGCTCTGAAGAAATGTTCTGACGGTATTGAGAGTGGAGCATGACTGTCTCCGTGGCGCAATTGGCTAGCGCGATGGGCTGTTAACCGAAAGGTTGGAGGTTCGAGCCCACCCGATGATGGTGCGGCGCTTTTTTTTCTTTGGGCTGATAGCTCTGAAGAAATGTTCTGACGGTGGTGAGAGTGAAGCATGACTGTCTCGTTGGCGCAATTGGCTAGCGCGATCGGCTGTTAACCGAAAGGTTGGAGGTTCGAGCCCTCCCCGGAGTGGTGTGTTGCTTTTTTCTTTGCGCTGATAGCTTTGAAGATATGTTCTGATGGTGGTGAGAGTGGAGCACGACTGTCTCCGTGGCGTAATTGGCTAGCGCGATGGGCTATTAACCGAAAGGTTGGACGCTCGAGTCCACCCAGTGGTTTTGCGGCGCTTTTTTTGGGTTGATAGCTCTGAAGAAATGTTCTGACAGTGTTGAGAGTGGAGCAGGACTGTCTCCGTGGCACAATCGGCTAGCGCAATTGGCTGGTAACCGAAAGTTTGGAGGTTCGAGCCCATGCGGTGGTGGTGTGGGGCTTTTTTTTCTTTGGGCTGATAGCTCTGAAGAAATATTCTGACGGTGGTGAGAGTGGAGCACGATTGTCTCCGTGGCGCAATTGGCTAGCGCGATTGGCTGTTAATCGAAACGTTGGAGGTTCGAGCCCACCCGATGGTGGTGCGGCGCTTTTTTGTCTTTGGGCTGATAGCTCTGAAGAAATGTTCTGACGGTGGTCAGAATGGAGCCGGACTGTCTCCGATGCGGAAGTGGCTAGCGCGATCGGCTGTTAACCGAAATGTTGGAGGTTCGAGCCCACCCGGGAGTGGTGTGTTGCTTTTTTCTTTGCGCTGATAGCTTTGAACATGTGTTCTGGTGGTGGTGACAGTGGAGCGGGACTGTCTCCGTAGCGCGATTGGCTAGCGCGATCGGCTGTTAACCAAAAGTTTGGAGGTTCGAGCCCTCCCGGGAGTGGTGTGTTGCTTTTTTTGCGCTTATAGCTTTGAAGATATGTTCTGACGGTAGTGAGAGTGGAGCATGACTGTCTCCTTGGCGCAATCGGCTAGCGCGATCGGCTGTTAACCGAAAGGTTGGAGGTTCGAGCCCTCCCGGGAGTGGTGTGTTGCTTTTTTCTTTGCGATGATAGCTTTGAAGTTATGTTCTGACGGTGGTGAGAGTGGAGCACGACTGTCTCCGTGGCGCTACTGGCTAGCGCGATTGGCTGTTAACTGAAACGTTGGAGGTTCGAACCCACCCGATGGTGGTGCGGCGCTTTTTTTTCTTTGGGCTGATAGCTCTGAAAAAATGATCTGACGGTGGTGAGAGTGGAGCAGGACTGTCTCCGTGGCGCAATTGGCTAGCGCGATCGGCTGTTAACCGAAAGGTTGGAGGTTCGAGCTCTCCCGGGAGTGGTGTGTTGCTTTTTTCTTTGCGCTGATAGCTTTGAAGATATGTTGTGATGGTGGTCGGAGTGGAGCACGACTGTCTCCGTGACGCAATTGGCTAGCGCGGTCGGCTGTTAACCAAAAGTTTGGAGGTTCGAGCCCTCCGGGGAGTGGTGTGTTGCATTTTTTTCTTTGCGCTTATAGCTTTGAAGATATGTTCTGATGGTGGTGAGAGTGGAGCACGACTGTCTCCGTGGCGTAATTGGCTAGCGCGATGGGGTATTAACCGAAAGGTTGGAGGTTCGAGCCCACCCAGCGGTGGTGCGGCGCTTTTTTTTCTTTGGGCTGATACCTCTGAAGAAATGTTCTGACGGTGGTGAGAGTGGAGCACGACTGTCTCCGTGGCGTAATTGGCTAGCGCGATGGGCTATTAACCGAAAGGTTGGACGCTCGAGCCCACCCGGTGGTGGTGCGGCGCTTTTTTCCTCTGGGCTGATAGCTCTGAAGAAATGTCCTGACGGTGGTGAGAGTGGAGCACGACTGTCTCCGTGGCGCGATTGGCTAGCGCGATCGCCTGTTAACCTAAAGGTTGGAGGTTCGAGCCATCCCGGGAGTGGTGTGTTGCTTTTTTTTCTTTGGGCTGATAGCTTTGAAGATATGTTCTGATGGTGGTGAGAGTGGAGCACGACTGTCTCCGTGGCGTAATTGGCTAGCGCGATGGGGTATTAACCGAAAGGTTGGAGGTTCGAGCCTACCCAGCGGTGGTGCGGCGCTTTTTTTTCTTTGGGCTGATACCTCTGAAGAAATGTTCTGACGGTGGTGAGAGTGGAGCACGACTGTCTCCGTGGCGTAATTGGCTAGCGCGATGGGCTGTTAACCGAAACGTTGGAGGTTCGAGCCCACACGATGGTGGTGCGGCGCATTTTTTTCTTTGGGCTGATAGCTCTGAAGAAATGTTCTGACGGTGGTGAGAGTGGAGCTGGACTGTCTCCGATGCGGAAGTGGCTAGCGCGATCGGCTGTTAACCGAAAGGTTTGAGGTTCGAGCCCACCCGGGAGAGGTGTGTTGCTTTTTTCTTTGCGCTGATAGCTTTGAACATATGTTCTGGTGGTGGTGAGAGTGGAGCGGGACTGCCTCCGTGGCGCAATTGGCTAGCGCGTTCGGCTCTTAACCGAAAGGTTGGAGGTTCGAGCCTACCCGGTGGTGGTGCAGCGCTTTTTTTCTTTCGGCTGATAGCTTTGAAGATATGTTCTGATGGTGGTGAGAGTGGAGCACGACTCTCTTCATGGCGCAATTGGCTAGCGTGATCGACTGTTAAGCGAAAGTATGGAGGTTTGAGCCCACCCGGTGGTGGTGCGGCGCTTTATTTTTCTTTGGGCTGATAGCTCCGAAGAAATGTTCTGACGATGGTGAGAGTGGATCATGACTGTCTCCGTGGCGCAGTTGGCTAGCGCTATGGGCTGTTAACTGAAAGGTTGGAGGTTCGAGCCCTCCCAGGAGTGGTGTGTTGCTTTTTTTTCTTTGGGCTGATAGCTTTGAAGATATGTTCTGATGCTGGTGAGAGTGGAACAGGACTGTCTTCATGGCGCAATTGGCTAGCGCGATCAGCTGTTAACCGAAAGGTTGCAGGTTCGAGCCCACCCGGTGGTGGTTCGGCGCTTTTTTTTTCTTTGGCTCATAGCTCTGAAGAAATATTCTGACGGTGGTCAGAATGGAGCCGGACTGTCTCCGATGTGGAAGTGGCTAGCGCGATCGGCGGTTAACCGAAATGTTGGAGGTTCGAGCCCACCCGGGAGTGGTGTGTTGCTTTTTTCTTTGCGCTTATAGCTTTGAAGATATGTTCTGGCAGTAGTGAGAGTGGAGCAGAACGGTCTCCGTGGCGCAATTGGCTAGCGCGATGGGCTATTAACCAAAAGGTTGGAGGTTCGAGCCCTCCCAGGAGTGGTGTGTTGCTTTTTTTTCTTTGGGCTGATAGCTTTGAAGATATGTTGTGAAGGTGGTGAGAGTGGAACAGGACTGTCTCCATGGCGCAATTGGCTAGCGCGATCGGCTGTTAACCGAAAGGTTGGAGGTTCGAGCCCACCCGGGAGTGGTGTGTTGCTTTTTTCTTTGCGCTGATAGCTTTGAAGATATGTTGTGATGGTGGTGGGAGTGGAGCACGACTGTCTCCGTGGCGCAATTGGCTAGCGCGGTCGGCTGTTAACCAAAAGTTTGGAGGTTCGAGCCCTCCCGGGAGTGGTGTGTTGCCTTTTTTTCTTTGCGCTTATAGCTTTGAAGATATGTTCTGATGGTGGTGAGAGTGGAGCACGACTGTCTCCGTGGCGCTACTGGCTAGCGCGATTGGCTGTTAACTGAAACGTTGGAGGTTCGAACCCACCCGATGGTGGTGCGGCGCTTTTTTTTCTTTGGGCTGATAGCTCTGAAAAAATGATGTGACGGTGGTGAGAGTGGAGCACGATTGTCTCCGTGGCGCAATTGGCTAGCGCGATTGGCTGTTAATCGAAACGTTGGAGGTTCGAGCCCACCCGATGGTGGTGCGGCGCTTTTTTGTCTTTGGGCTGATAGCTCTGAAGAAATGTTCTGACGGTGGTCAGAATGGAGCCGGACTGTCTCCGATGCGGAAGTGGCTAGCGCGATCGGCTGTTAACCGAAATGTTGGAGGTTCGAGCCCACCCGGGAGTGGTGTGTTGCTTTTTTCTTTGCGCTGATAGCTTTGAACATGTGTTCTGGTGGTGGTGACAGTGGAGCGGGACTGTCTCCGTAGCGCGATTGGCTAGCGCGATCGGCTGTTAACCAAAAGTTTGGAGGTTCGAGCCCTCCCGGGAGTGGTGTGTTGCTTTTTTTTGCGCTTATAGCTTTGAAGATATGTTCTGACGGTAGTGAGAGTGGAGCATGACTGTCTCCTTGGCGCAATCGGCTAGCGCGATCGGCTGTTAACCGAAAGGTTGGAGGTTCGAGCCCTCCCGGGAGTGGTGTGTTGCTTTTTTCTTTGCGATGATAGCTTTGAAGTTATGTTCTGACGGTGGTGAGAGTGGAGCACGACTGTCTCCGTGGCGCTACTGGCTAGCGCGATTGGCTGTTAACTGAAACGTTGGAGGTTCGAACCCACCCGATGGTGGTGCGGCGCTTTTTTTTCTTTGGGCTGATAGCTCTGAAAAAATGATCTGACGGTGGTGAGAGTGGAGCAGGACTGTCTCCGTGGCGCAATTGGCTAGCGCGATCGGCTGTTAACCGAAAGGTTGGAGGTTCGAGCTCTCCCGGGAGTGGTGTGTTGCTTTTTTCTTTGCGCTGATAGCTTTGAAGATATGTTGTGATGGTGGTCGGAGTGGAGCACGACTGTCTCCGTGACGCAATTGGCTAGCGCGGTCGGCTGTTAACCAAAAGTTTGGAGGTTCGAGCCCTCCGGGGAGTGGTGTGTTGCATTTTTTTCTTTGCGCTTATAGCTTTGAAGATATGTTCTGATGGTGGTGAGAGTGGAGCACGACTGTCTCCGGGGCGTAATTGGCTAGCGCGATGGGGTATTAACCGAAAGGTTGGAGGTTCGAGCCCACCCAGCGGTGGTGCGGCGCTTTTTTTTCTTTGGGCTGATACCTCTGAAGAAATGTTCTGACGGTGGTGAGAGTGGAGCACGACTGTCTCCGTGGCGTAATTGGCTAGCGCGATGGGCTATTAACCGAAAGGTTGGACGCTCGAGCCCACCCGGTGGTGGTGCGGCGCATTTTTTTCTTTGGGCTGATAGCTCTGAAGAAATGTTCTGACGGTGGTGAGAGTGGAGCACGACTGTCTCCGTGGCGCGATTGGCTAGCGCGATCGCCTGTTAACCTAAAGGTTGGAGGTTCGAGCCATCCCGGGAGTGGTGTGTTGCTTTTTTTTCTTTGGGCTGATAGCTTTGAAGATATGTTCTGATGGTGGTGAGAGTGGAGCACGACTGTCTCCGTGGCGTAATTGGCTAGCGCGATGGGGTATTAACCGAAAGGTTGGAGGTTCGAGCCTACCCAGCGGTGGTGCGGCGCTTTTTTTTCTTTGGGCTGATAGCTTTGAAGATATGTTCTGATGGTGGTGAGAGTGGAGCACGACTCTCTTCATGGCGCAATTGGCTAGCGTGATCGACTGTTAAGCGAAAGTATGGAGGTTTGAGCCCACCCGGTGGTGGTGCGGCGCTTTATTTTTCTTTGGGCTGATAGCTCCGAAGAAATGTTCTGACGATGGTGAGAGTGGATCATGACTGTCTCCGTGGCGCAGTTGGCTAGCGCTATGGGCTGTTAACTGAAAGGTTGGAGGTTCGAGCCCTCCCAGGAGTGGTGTGTTGCTTTTTTTTCTTTGGGCTGATAGCTTTGAAGATATGTTCTGATGCTGGTGAGAGTGGAACAGGACTGTCTTCATGGCGCAATTGGCTAGCGCGATCAGCTGTTAACCGAAAGGTTGCAGGTTCGAGCCCACCCGGTGGTGGTTCGGCGCTTTTTTTTTCTTTGGCTCATAGCTCTGAAGAAATATTCTGACGGTGGTCAGAATGGAGCCGGACTGTCTCCGATGTGGAAGTGGCTAGCGCGATCGGCGGTTAACCGAAATGTTGGAGGTTCGAGCCCACCCGGGAGTGGTGTGTTGCTTTTTTCTTTGCGCTTATAGCTTTGAAGATATGTTCTGGCAGTAGTGAGAGTGGAGCAGAACGGTCTCCGTGGCGCAATTGGCTAGCGCGATGGGCTATTAACCAAAAGGTTGGAGGTTCGAGCCCTCCCAGGAGTGGTGTGTTGCTTTTTTTTCTTTGGGCTGATAGCTTTGAAGATATGTTGTGAAGGTGGTGAGAGTGGAACAGGACTGTCTCCATGGCGCAATTGGCTAGCGCGATCGGCTGTTAACCGAAAGGGTGGAGGTTCGAGCCCACCCGTGAGTGGTGTGTTGCTTTTTTCTTTGCGCTGATAGCTTTGAAGATATGTTGTGATGGTGGTGGGAGTGGAGCACGACTGTCTCCGTGGCGCAATTGGCTAGGGCGGTCGGCTGTTAACCAAAAGTTTGGAGGTTCGAGCCCTCCCGGGAGTGGTGTGTTGCCTTTTTTTTCTTTGCGCTTATAGCTTTGAAGATATGTTCTGATGGTGGTGAGGGTGGAGCACGACTGTCTCCGTGGCGGAATTGGCTAGCGCGATGGGCTATTAACCGAAAGGTGGGAGGTTCGAGCCCTCCCAGGAGTGGTGTATTGCTTTTTTTTCTTTGGGCTGATAGCTTTGAAGATATGTTCTGATGGTGGTGAGAGTGGAACAGGACTGTCTCCGTGGCGCAATTGGCTAGCGCGGTCGGCTGTTAACCAAAGGTTTGGAGGTTCGAGCCCTCCCGGGAGTGGTGTGTTGCTTTTTTTTCTTTGCACTTATAGCTTTGAAGATATGTTCTGATGGTGGTGAGGGTGGAGCACGACTGTCTCCGTGGTGTAATTGGCTAGCGCGATGGGGTATTAACCGAAAGGTTGGAGGTTCGAGCCCACGCGGTGGTGGTGCGGTGCTTTTTTTTCTTTGGGCTGATAGCTTTGAAGACATGTTGTGATGGTGGTGAGAGTGGAGCACGACTGTCTCCGTGGCACAATTGGCTAGCGCGATGGGCTGTTAACTGAAAGTTTGGAGGTTCGAGCCCTCCCAGAGTGGTGTGTTGCTTTTTTTTCTTTGGGCTGATAGCTTTGAAGATATGTTCTGATAGCGGTGAGAGTGGAAAAGGACTGTCTCCATGGCGCTATTGGCTAGCGCGATTGGCTGTTAACCGAAACGTTGGAGGTTCGAGCCCACCCGATGGTGGTGCGGCGCATTTTTTTCTTTAGGCTGATAGCTTTGGAGATATGTTCTGTTGGTGGTGAGAAAGGAGCACGACTCTCTCCGTGGCGCAATTTGCTAGCGCGATCGGCTGTTAACCAAAAGGTTGGAGGTTCGAGCCCACCCGGTGGTGGTGCGGCGCTTTTTTTTCTTTGGGCTGATAGGTCTGAAGAAATGTTCTGACGGTAGTGAGAGTGGAGCATGACTGTCTCCGTGGCGCAATTGGCTAGCGCGATGGGCTGTTAACCGAAAGGTTGGAGGTTCGAGCCCACCCGATGATGGTGCGGCGCTTTTTTTTCTTTGGGCTGATAGCATTGAAGATATGTTCTGATGGTGGTGAGAGTGGAGCAGGCCTGTCTCCGTGGCGCAATCGGCTAGCGCGATCGGCTGGTAACCGAAAGTTTGGAGGTTCGAGCCCATGCGGTGGTGGTGTGGGGCTTTTTTTTCTTTGGGCTGATAGCTTTGAAGATATGTTGTGATGGTGGTGAGAGTGGAGCACGACTGTCTCCGTGGCGCAATTGGCTAGCGCGATGGGCTGTTAACTGAAAGGTCGGAGGTTCGAGCCCTCCCAGGAGTGGTGTGTTGCTTGTTTTTCTTTGGGTTGATAGCTTTGAAGATATGTTCTGATGGTGGTGAGAGTGGAACAGGACTGTCTCCATGGTGCAATTGGCTAGCACCATCGGCTGTTAGCCGAAAGGTTGGAAGTTCGAGCCCACCCGGTGGTGGTGCGGCGCTTTTTTTTCTTTGGCTCATAGCTCTGAAGAAATATTCTGACGGTGGTGAGAGTGGAGCATGACTGTCTCCGTGGCGCAATAGGCTAGCGCGATTGGCTGTTAACCGAAACGTTGGAGGTGCGAGCCCACCCGATGGTGGTGCGGCGCTTTTTTTTCTTTGGGCTGATAGCTCTGAAGAAATGTTCTGACGGTGGTGAGAGTGGAGCCGGACTGTCTCCGATGCGGAAGTGGCTAGCGCGATCGGCTGTTAACCGAAAGGTTGGAGGTTCGAGCCCACCCGGGAGAGGTGTGTTGCTTTTTTCTTTGCGCTGATAGCTTTGAACATATGTTCTGGTGGTGGTGAGAGTGGAGCGGGACTGTCTCCGTGGCGCAATTGGCTAGCGCGATCGGCTCTTAACCGAAAGGTTGGAGGTTCGAGCCCACCCGGTGGTGGTGCAGCGCTTTTTTTCTTTCGGCTGATAGCTTTGAAGATATGTTCTGATGGTGGTGAGAGTGGAGCACGACTCTCTCCATGGCGCAATTGGCTAGCGTGATCGACTGTTAAGCGAAAGTATTGAGGTTTGAGCCTACCCGGTGGTGGTGCGGCGCTTTTTTTTTCTTTAGGCTGATAGCTCTGATGAAATGTTCTGACGGTGGTGAGAGTGGAGCATGACTGTCTCCGTGGCGCAATTGGCTTGCGCGATGGGCTGTTAACTGAAAGGTTGGAGGTTCGAGCCCTCCCGGGAGTGGTGTGTTGCTTTTTTTTCTTTGGGCTGATAGCTTTGAAGATATGTTCTGATAGCGGTGAGAGTGGAACAGGACTGTCTCCATGGCGCTATTGGCTAGCGCGATTGGCTGTTAACCGAAACGTTGGAGGTTCGAGCCCACCCGATGGTGTTGCGGCGCTTTTTTGTCTTTGGGCTGATAGCTCTGAAGAAATGTTCTGACGGTGGTCAGAATGGAGCCGGACTGTCTCCGATGCGGAAGTGGCTAGAGCGATCGGCTGTTAACCGAAATGTTGGAGGTTCGAGCCCACCCGGGAGTGGTGTGTTGCTTTTTTCTTTGCGCTGATAGCTTTGAACATGTGTTCTGGTGGTGGTGACAGTGGAGCGGGACTGTCTCCGTAGCGCGATTGGCTAGCGCGATCGGCTGTTAACCGAAAGGTTGGAGGTTCGAGCCCTCCCGGGAGTGGTGTGTTGCTTTTTTCTTTGCGATGATAGCTTTGAAGTTATGCTCTGATGGTGGTGAGAGTGGAGCACGACTGTCTCCGTGGCGTAATTGGCTAGCGCGATGGGCTATTGACCGAAATGTTGCACGCTCGAGCCCACCCGGTGGTGGTGCGGCGCTTTTTTTCCTTTGGGCTGATAGCTCTGAAGAAATGTTCTGACGGTGGTGAGAGTGGAGCACGACTGTCTCCGTGGCGCAATTGGCTAGCGTGATCGGCTGTTAACTGAAAGGTTTGAGGTTCAAGCCCTCCCGGGAGTGGTGTGTTGCTTTTTTTCTTTGGGCTGATAGCTTTGAAGATATGTTCTGATGGTGGTGAGAGTGTAGCAGGACTGTCTCCATGGCGCAATTGGCTAGCGCGATTGGCTGTTAACTGAAACGTTGGAGGTTCGAGCCCACCCGGTGGTGGTGCGGGGTTTTTTTTTTGGGCTGATAGCTCTGAATAAATGTTCTGACGGTGGTGAGACTGGAGCACGACTGTCTCCGTGGCGCTATTGGCTAGCGCGATTGGCTGTTAACTGAAACGTTGGAGGTTCGAGCCCACCCGATGGTGGTGCGGCGCTTTTTTTTCTTTGGGCTGATAGCTCTGAAAAAATGATCTGACGGTGGTGAGAGTGGAGCAGGACTGTCTCCGTGGCGCAAGTGGCTAGCGCGATCGGCTGTTAACCGAAAGGTTGGAGGTTCGAGCTCTCCCGGGAGTGGTGTGTTGCTTTTTTCTTTGCGCTGATAGCTTTGAAGATATGTTCTGATGGTGGTGAGAGTGGAACAGGACTGTCTCCGTGGCGCAATTGGCTAGCGCGATCGGCTGTTAACCGAAAGGTTGGAGCTTCGAGCTCTCCCGGGAGTGGTGTGTTGCTTCTTTCTTTGCGCTGATAGCTTTGAAGATATGTTGTGATGGTGGTGGGAGTGGAGCATGACTGTCTCCGTGGCGCAATTGGCTAGCGCGGTCGGCTGTTAACCAAAGGCTTGGAGGTTCGAGCCCTCCCGGGAGTGGTGTGTTGCTTTTTTTTCTTTGCGCTTATAGCTTTGAAGATATGTTCTGATGGTGGTGAGGGTGGAGCACGACTGTCTCCGTGGTGTAATTGGCTAGCGCGATGGGGTATTAACCGAAAGGTTGGAGGTTCGAGCCCACGCGGTGGTGGTGCGGTGCTTTTTTTTCTTTGGGCTGATAGCTTTGAAGACATGTTGTGATGGTGGTGAGAGTGGAGCACGACTGTCTCCGTGGCACAATTGGCTAGCGCGATGGGCTGTTAACTGAAAGGTTGGAGGTTCGAGCCCTCCCAGGAGTTGTGTGTTGCTTTTTTTTCTTTGGGCTGATAGCTTTGAAGATATGTTCTGATGGTGGTGAGAGTGGAACAGGACTGTCTCCATGGCGCAATTGGCTAGCGCGATTGGCTGTTAACCGAATGGTTGGAGGTTCGAGCCCACCCGGTGGTGGTGCGGCGCTTTTTTTCTTTGGGCTGATAGCTCTGAAGAAATGTTCTGACGGTGGTGAGAGTGGAGCACGACTGTCTCCGTGGCGCAATTGGCTAGCGCGATTGGCTGTTAACCGAAACGTTGGAGGTTCGAGCCCACCCGATGGTGGTGCGGCGCATTTTTTTCTTTGGGCTGATAGCTCTGAAGAAATGTTCTGACGGTGGTGAGAGTGGAGCCGGACTGTCTCCGATGCGGAAGTGGCTAGCGCGATCGGCTGTTAACCGAAAGGTTGGAGGTTCGAGCCCACCCGGGAGAGGTGTGTTGCTTTTTTCTTTGCGCTGATAGCTTTGAACATATGTTCTGGTGGTGGTGAGAGTGGAGCGGGACTGTCTCCGTGGCGCAATTGGCTAGCGCGATCGGCTCTTAACCGAAAGGTTGGAGGTTCGAGCCCACCCGGTGGTGGTGCAGCGCTTTTTTTCTTTCGGCTGATAGCTTTGAAGATATGTTCTGATGGTGGTGAGAGTGGAGCACGACTCTCTCCATGGCGCAATTGGCTAGCGTGATCGACTGTTAAGCGAAAGTATGGAGGTTTGAGCCTACCCGGTGGTGGTGCGGCGCTTTTTTTTCTTTAGGCTGATAGCTCTGAAGAAATGTTCTGACGGTGGTGAGAGTGGAGCATGACTGTCTCCGTGGCGCCATTGGCTTGCGCGATGGGCTGTTAACTGAAAGGTTGGAGGTTCGAGCCCTCCCGGGAGTGGTGTGTTGCTTTTTTTTCTTTGGGCTGATAGCTTTGAAGATATGTTCTGATAGCGGTGAGAGTGGAACAGGACTGTCTCCATGGCGCTATTCGCTAGCGCGATGGGCTGTTAACCGAAAGGTTGGAGGTTCGAGCCCACCCGATGATGGTGCGGCGCTTTTTTTTCTTTGGGCTGATAGCTTTGAAGATATGTTCTGATGGTGGTGAGAGTGGAGCAGGACTGTCTCCGTGGCGCAATCGGCTAGCGCGATCGGCTGGTAACCGAAAGTTTGGAGGTTCGAGCCCATGCGGTGGTGGAGTGGGGCTTTTTTTTCTTTGGGCTGATAGCTTTGAAGATATGTTGTGATGGTGGTGAGAGTGGAGCACGACTGTCTCCGTGGCGCAATTGGCTAGCGCGATGGGCTGTTAACTGAAAGGTTGGAGGTTCGAGCCCTCCCAGGAGTGGTGTGTTGCTTTTTTTTCTTTGGGTTGATAGCTTTGAAGATATGTTCTGATGGTGGTGAGAGTGGAACAGGACTGTCTCCATGGCGCAATTGGCTAGCACCATCGGCTGTTAGCCGAAAGGTTGGAAGTTCGAGCCCACCCGGTGGTGGTGCGGCGCTTTTTTTTCTTTGGCTCATAGCTCTGAAGAAATATTCTGACGGTGGTGAGAGTGGAGCACGACTGTCTCCGTGCGCAATAGGCTAGCGCGATTGGCTGTTAACCGAAACGTTGGAGGTGCGAGCCCACCCGATGGTGGTGCGGCGCTTTTTTTCTTTGGGCTGATAGCTCTGAAGAAATGTTCTGACGGTGGTGAGAGTGGAGCCGGACTGTCTCCGATGCGGAAGTGGCTAGCGCGATCGGCTGTTAACCGAAAGGTTGGAGGTTCGAGCCCACCCGGGAGAGGTGTGTTGCTTTTTGCTTTGCGCTGATAGCTTTGAACATATGTTCTGGTGGTGGTGAGAGTGGAGCGGGACTGTCTCCATGGCGCAATTGGCTAGCGCGATCGGCTCTTAACCGAAAGGTTGGAGGTTCGAGCCCACCCGGTGGTGGTGCAGCGCTTTTTTTCTTTCGGCTGATAGCTTTGAAGATATGTTCTGATGGTGGTGAGAGTGGAGCACGACTCTCTCCATGGCGCAATTGGCTAGCGTGATCGACTGTTAAGCGAAAGTATGGAGGTTTGAGCCTACCCGGTGGTGGTGCGGCGCTTTTTTTTTCTTTAGGCTGATAGCTCTGAAGAAATGTTCTGACGGTGGTGAGAGTGGAGCACGACTCTCTCCGTGGCGCAATTTGCTAGCGCGATCGACTGTTAACCAAAAGGTTGAAGGTTCGAGCCCACCCGGTGGTGGTGCGGCGCTTTTTTTTCTTTGGGCTGATAGCTCTGAAGAAATGTTCTGACGGTAGTGAGAGTGAAGCATGACTGTCTCCGTGGCGCAATTGGCTAGCGCGATGGGCTGTTAACCGAAAGGTTGGAGGTTCGAGCCCTCCCGGGAGTGGTGTGTTGCTTTTTTCTTTGCGATGATAGCTTTGAAGTTATGTTCTGATGGTGGTGAGAGTGGAGCACGACTGTCTCCGTGGCGTAATTGGCTAGCGCGATGGGCTATTGACCGAAATGTTGGACGCTCGAGCCCACCCGGTGGTGGTGCGGCGCTTTTTTTTCTTTGGGGTGATAGCTTTGAAGATATGTTCTGATGGTGGTGAGAGTGGAACAGGACTGTCTCCGTGGCGCAATTGGCTAGCGCGGTCGGCTGTTAACCAAAGGTTTGGAGGTTCGAGCCCTCCCGGGAGTGGTGTGTTGCTTTTTTTTCTTTGCGCTTATAGCTTTGAAGATATGTTCTGATGGTGGTGAGGGTGGAGCACGACTGTCTCCGTGGTGTAATTGGCTAGCGCGATGGGGTATTAACCGAAAGGTTGGAGGTTCGAGCCCACGCGGTGGTGGTGCGGTGCTTTTTTTTCTTTGGGCTGATAGCTTTGAAGACATGTTGTGATGGTGGTGAGAGTGGAGCACGACGGTCTCCGTGGCACAATTGGCTAGCGCGATGGGCTGTTAACTGAAAGTTTGGAGGTTCGAGCCCTCCCAGGAGTGGTGTGTTGCTTTTTTTTCTTTGGGCTGATAGATTTGAAGATATGTTCTGATAGCGGTGAGAGTGGAAAAGGACTGTCTCCATGGCGCTATTGGCTAGCGCGATTGGCTGTTAACCGAAACGTTGGAGGTTCGAGCCCACCCGATGGTGGTGCGGCGCATTTTTTTCTTTAGGCTGATAGCTTTGGAGATATGTTCTGTTGGTGGTGAGAAAGGAGCACGACTCTCTCCGTGGCGCAATTTGCTAGCGCGATCGGCTGTTAACCAAAAGGTTGGAGGTTCGAGCCCACCCGGTGGTGGTGCGGCGCTTTTTTTTCTTTGGGCTGATAGGTCTGAAGAAATGTTCTGACGGTAGTGAGAGTGGAGCATGACTGTCTCCGTGGCGCAATTGGCTAGCGCGATGGGCTGTTAACCGAAAGGTTGGAGGTTCGAGCCCACCCGATGATGGTGCGGCGCTTTTTTTTCTTTAGGCTGATAGCTTTGAAGATATGTTCTGATGGTGGTGAGAGTGGAGCAGGACTGTCTCCGTGGCGCAATCGGCTAGCGCGATCGGCTGGTAACCGAAAGTTTGGAGGTTCGAGCCCATGCGGTGGTGGTGTGGGGCTTTTTTTTCTTTGGGCTGATAGCTTTGAAGATATGTTGTGATGGTGGTGAGAGTGGAGCACGACTGTCTCCGTGGCGCAATTGGCTAGCGCGATGGGCTGTTAACTGAAAGGTCGGAGGTTCGAGCCCTCCCAGGAGTGGTGTGTTGCTTTTTTTTCTTTGGGTTGATAGCTTTGAAGATATGTTCTGATGGTGGTGAGAGTGGAACAGGACTGTCTCCATGGCGCAATTGGCTAGCACCATCGGCTGTTAGCCGAAAGGTTGGAAGTTCGAGCCCACCCGGTGGTGGTGCGGCGCTTTTTTTTCTTTGGCTCATAGCTCTGAAGAAATATTCTGACGGTGGTGAGAGTGGAGCACGACTGTCTCCGTGGCGCAATAGGCTAGCGCGATTGGCTGTTAACCGAAACGTTGGAGGTGCGAGCCCACCCGATGGTGGTGCGGCGCTTTTTTTTCTTTGGGCTGATAGCTCTGAAGAAATGTTCTGACGGTGGTGAGAGTGGAGCCGGACTGTCTCCGATGCGGAAGTGGCTAGCGCGATCGGCTGTTAACCGAAAGGTTGGAGGTTCGAGCCCACCCGGGAGAGGTGTGTTGCTTTTTTCTTTGCGCTGATAGCTTTGAACATATGTTCTGGTGGTGGTGAGAGTGGAGCGGGACTGTCTCCGTGGCGCAATTGGCTAGCGCGATCGGCTCTTAACCGAAAGGTTGGAGGTTCGAGCCCACCCGGTGGTGGTGCAGCGCTTTTTTTCTTTCGGCTGATAGCTTTGAAGATATGTTCTGATGGTGGTGAGAGTGGAGCACGACTCTCTCCATGGCGCAATTGGCTAGCGTGATCGACTGTTAAGCGAAAGTATGGAGGTTTGAGCCTACCCGGTGGTGGTGCGGCGCTTTTTTTTTCTTTAGGCTGATAGCTCTGATGAAATGTTCTGACGGTGGTGAGAGTGGAGCATGACTGTCTCCGTGGCGCAATTGGCTTGCGCGATGGGCTGTTAACTGAAAGGTTGGAGGTTCGAGCCTACCCGGTGGTGGTGCGGCGCTTTTTTTTCTTTGGGCTGATAGCTCTGAAGAAATGTTCTGACGGTAGTGAGAGTGGAGCATGACTGTCTCCGTGGCGCAATTGGCTTGCGCGATGGGCTGTTAACTGAAAGGTTGGAGGTTCGAGCCCTCCCGGGAGTGGTGTGTTGCTTTTTTTTCTTTGGGCTGATAGCTTTGAAGATATGTTCTGATAGCGGTGAGAGTGGAACAGGACTGTCTCCATGGCGCTATTGGCTAGCGCGATTGGCTGTTAACCGGAAGTTTGGAGGTTCGAGCCCATGCGGTGGTGGTGTGGGGCTTTTTTTTCTTTGGGCTGATAGCTTTGAAGATATGTTGTGATGGTGGTGAGAGTGGAGCACGACTGTCTCCGTGGCGCAATTGGCTAGCGCGATGGGCTGTTAACTGAAAGGTTGGAGGTTCGAGCCCTCCCAGGAGTTGTGTGTTGCTTTTTTTTCTTAGGGCTGATAGCTTTGAAGATATGTTGTGATGGTGGTGAGAGTGGAACAGGACTGTCTCCATGGCGCAATTGGCTAGCGCTATCGGCGCTTAACCGAAAGGTTGGAGGATCGAGCCCACCCGGTGGTGGTGCGGCGCTTTTTTTTGGGCTCATAGCTCTGAAGAAATATTCTGACGGTGGTGAGAGTGGAGCACGATTGTCTCCGTGGCGCAATTGGCTAGCGCGATTGGCTGTTAATCGAAACGTTGGAGGTTCGAGCCCACCCGATGGTGTTGCGGCGCTTTTTTGTCTTTGGGCTGATAGCTCTGAAGAAATGTTCTGACGGTGGTCAGAATGGAGCCGGACTGTCTCCGATGCGGAAGTGGCTAGAGCGATCGGCTGTTAACCGAAATGTTGGAGGTTCGAGCCCACCCGGGAGTGGTGTGTTGCTTTTTTCTTTGCGCTGATAGCTTTGAACATGTGTTCTGGTGGTGGTGACAGTGGAGCGGGACTGTCTCCGTAGCGCGATTGGCTAGCGCGATCGGCTGTTAACCGAAAGGTTGGAGGTTCGAGCCCTCCCGGGAGTGGTGTGTTGCTTTTTTCTTTGCGATGATAGCTTTGAAGTTATGTTCTGATGGTGGTGAGAGTGGAGCACGACTGTCTCCGTGGCGTAATTGGCTAGCGCGATGGGCTATTGACCGAAATGTTGCACGCTCGAGCCCACCCGGTGGTGGTGCGGCGCTTTTTTTCCTTTGGGCTAATAGCTCTGAAGAAATGTTCTGACGGTGGTGAGAGTGGAGCACGACTGTCTCCGTGGCGCAATTGGCTAGCGTGATCGGCTGTTAACTGAAAGGTTTGAGGTTCAAGCCCTCCCGGGAGTGGTGTGTTGCTTTTTTTCTTTGGGCTGATAGCTTTGAAGATATGTTCTGATGGTGGTGAGAGTGTAGCAGGACTGTCTCCATGGCGCAATTGGCTAGCGCGATTGGCTGTTAACTGAAACGTTGGAGGTTCGAGCCCACCCGGTGGTGGTGCGGGGTTTTTTTTTTGGGGCTGATAGCTCTGAATAAATGTTCTGACGGTGGTGAGACTGGAGCACGACTGTCTCCGTGGCGCTATTGGCTAGCGCGATTGGCTGTTAACTGAAACGTTGGAGGTTCGAGCCCACCCGATGGTGGTGCGGCGCTTTTTTTTCTTTGGGCTGATAGCTCTGAAAAAATGGTCTGACGGTGGTGAGAGTGGAGCAGGACTGTCTCCGTGGCGCAATTGGCTAGCGCGATCGGCTGTTAACCGAAAGGTTGGAGGTTCGAGCTCTCCCGGGAGTGGTGTGTTGCTTTTTTCTTTGCGCTGATAGCTTTGAAGATATGTTCTGATGGTGGTGAGAGTGGAACAGGACTGTCTCCGTGGCGCAATTGGCTAGCGCGATCGGCTGTTAACCGAAAGGTTGGAGGTTCGAGCTCTCCCGGGAGTGGTGTGTTGCTTCTTTCTTTGCGCTGATAGCTTTGAAGATATGTTGTGATGGTGGTGGGAGTGGAGCATGACTGTCTCCGTGGCGCAATTGGCTAGCGCGGTCGGCTGTTAACCAAAGGTTTGGAGGTTCGAGCCCTCCCGGGAGTGGTGTGTTGCTTTTTTTTCTTTGCGCTTATAGCTTTGAAGATATGTTCTGATGGTGGTGAGGGTGGAGCACGACTGTCTCCGTGGTGTAATTGGCTAGCGCGATGGGGTATTAACCGAAAGGTTGGAGGTTCGAGCCCACGCGGTGGTGGTGCGGTGCTTTTTTTTCTTTGGGCTGATAGCTTTGAAGACATGTTGTGATGGTGGTGAGAGTGGAGCACGACTGTCTCCGTGGCACAATTGGCTAGCGCGATGGGCTGTTAACTGAAAGGTTGGTGGTTCGAGCCCTCCCAGGAGTTGTGTGTTGCTTTTTTTTCTTTGGGCTGATAGCTTTGAAGATATGTTCTGATGGTGGTGAGAGTGGAACAGGACTGTCTGCATGGCGCAATTGGCTAGCGCGATCGGCTGTTAACCGAATGGTTGGAGGTTCGAGCCCACCCGGTGGTGGTGCGGCGCTTTTTTTCTTTGGGCTGATAGCTCTGAAGAAATGTTCTGACGGTGGTGAGAGTGGAGCACGACTGTCTCCGTGGCGCAATTGGCTAGCGCGATTGGCTGTTAACCGAAACGTTGGAGGTTCGAGCCCACCCGATGGTGGTGCGGCGCATTTTTTTCTTTGGGCTGATAGCTCTGAAGAAATGTTCTGACGGTGGTGAGAGTGGAGCCGGACTGTCTCCGATGCGGAAGTGGCTAGCGCGATCGGCTGTTAACCGAAAGGTTGGAGGTTCGAGCCCACCCGGGAGAGGTGTGTTGCTTTTTTCTTTGCGCTGATAGCTTTGAACATATGTTCTGGTGGTGGTGAGAGTGGAGCGGGACTGTCTCCTTGGCGCAATTGGCTAGCGCGGTCGGCTCTTAACCGAAAGGTTGGAGGTTCGAGCCCACCCGGTGGTGGTGCAGCGCTTTTTTTCTTTCGGCTGATAGCTTTGAAGATATGTTCTGATGGTGGTGAGAGTGGAGCACGACTCTCTCCATGGCGCAATTGGCTAGCGTGATCGACTGTTAAGCGAAAGTATGGAGGTTTGAGCCTACCCGGTGGTGGTGCGGCGCTTTTTTTTCTTTAGGCTGATAGCTCTGAAGAAATGTTCTGACGGTGGTGAGAGTGGAGCATGACTGTCTCCGTGGCGCCATTGGCTTGCGCGATGGGCTGTTAACTGAAAGGTTGGAGGTTCGAGCCCTCCCGGGAGTGGTGTGTTGCTTTTTTTCTTTGGGCTGATAGCTTTGAAGATATGTTCTGATAGCGGTGAGAGTGGAACAGGACTGTCTCCATGGCGCTATTCGCTAGCGCGATTGGCTGTTAACCGAAACGTTGGAGGTTCGAGCCCACCCGATGGTGGTGCGGCGCATTTTTTTCTTTAGGCTGATAGCTTTGGAGATATGTTCTGTTGGTGGTGAGAAAGGAGCACGACTCTCTCCGTGGCGCAATTTGCTAGCGCGATCGGCTGTTAACCAAAAGGTTGGAGGTTCGAGCCCACCCGGTGGTGGTGCGGCGCTTTTTTTTCTTTGGGCTGATAGCTCTGAAGAAATGTTCTGACGGTAGTGAGAGTGGAGCATGACTGTCTCCGTGGCGCAATTGGCTAGCGCGATGGGCTGTTAACCGAAAGGTTGGAGGTTCGAGCCCACCCGATGATGGTGCGGCGCTTTTTTTTCTTTGGGCTGATAGCTTTGAAGATATGTTCTGATGGTGGTGAGAGTGGAGCAGGACTGTCTCCGTGGCGCAATCGGCTAGCGCGATCGGCTGTTAACCGAATGGTTGGAGGTTCGAGCCCACCCGGTGGTGGTGCGGCGCTTTTTTTTTGGGCTGATAGCTCTGAAGAAATGTTCTGACGGTGGTGAGAGTGGAGCACGACTGTCTCCGTGGCGCAATTGGCTAGCGCGATCGGCTGTTAACCGAAAGGTTGGAGGTTCGAGCCCACCCGGGAGAGGTGTGTTGCTTTTTTCTTTGCGCTGATAGCTTTGAACATATGTTCTGGTGGTGGTGAGAGTGGAGCGGGACTGTCTCCTTGGCGCAATTGGCTAGCGCGATCGGCTCTTAACCGAAAAGTTGGAGGTTCGAGCCCACCCGGTGGTGGTGCAGCGCTTTTTTTCTTTCGGCTGATAGCTTTGAAGATATGTTCTGATGGTGGTGAGAGTGGAGCACGACTCTCTCCATGGCGCAATTGGCTAGCGTGATCGACTGTTAAGCGAAAGTATGGAGGTTTGAGCCTACCCGGTGGTGGTGCGGCGCTTTTTTTTCTTTAGGCTGATAGCTCTGAAGAAATGTTCTGACGGTGGTGAGAGTGGAGCATGACTGTCTCCGTGGCGCCATTGGCTTGCGCGATGGGCTGTTAACTGAAAGGTTGGAGGTTCGAGCCCTCCCGGGAGTGGTGTGTTGCTTTTTTTCTTTGGGCTGATAGCTTTGAAGATATGTTCTGATAGCGGTGAGAGTGGAACAGGACTGTCTCCATGGCGCTATTCTCTAGCGCGATTGGCTGTTAACCGAAACGTTGGAGGTTCGAGCCCACCCGATGGTGGTGCGGGGTTTTTTTTGGGGCTGATAGCTCTGAATAAATGTTCTGACGGTGGTGAGACTGGAGCACGACTGTCTCCGTGGCGCTATTGGCTAGCGCGATTGGCTGTTAACTGAAACGTTGGAGGTTCGAGCCCACCCGATGGTGGTGCGGCGCTTTTTTTTCTTTGGGCTGATAGCTCTGAAAAAATGATCTGACGGTGGGGAGAGTGGAGCAGGACTGTCTCCGTGGCGCAATTGGCTAGCGCGATCGGCTGTTAACCGAAAGGTTGGAGGTTCGAGCTCTCCCGGGAGTGGTGTGTTGCTTTTTTCTTTGCGCTGATAGCTTTGAAGATATGTTCTGATGGTGGTGAGAGTGGAACAGGACTGTCTCCGTGGCGCAATTGGCTAGCGCGATCGGCTGTTAACCGAAAGGTTGGAGGTTCGAGCTCTCCCGGGAGTGGTGTGTTGCTTCTTTCTTTGCGCTGATAGCTTTGAAGATATGTTGTGATGGTGGTGGGAGTGGAGCATGACTGTCTCCGTGGCGCAATTGGCTAGCGCGGTCGGCTGTTAACCAAAGGTTTGGAGGTTCGAGCCCTCCCGGGAGTGGTGTGTTGCTTTTTTTTCTTTGCGCTTATAGCTTTGAAGATATGTTCTGATGGTGGTGAGGGTGGAGCACGACTGTCTCCGTGGTGTAATTGGCTAGCGCGATGGGGTATTAACCGAAAGGTTGGAGGTTCGAGCCGACGCGGTGGTGGTGCGGTGCTTTTTTTTCTTTGGGCTGATAGCTTTGAAGACATGTTGTGATGGTGGTGAGAGTGGAGCACGACTGTCTCCGTGGCACAATTGGCTAGCGCGATGGGCTGTTAACTGAAAGGTTGGTGGTTCGAGCCCTCCCAGGAGTTGTGTGTTGCTTTTTTTTCTTTGGGCTGATAGCTTTGAAGATATGTTCTGATGGTGGTGAGAGTGGAACAGGACTGTCTGCATGGCGCAATTGGCTAGCGCGATCGGCTGTTAACCGAATGGTTGGAGGTTCGAGCCCACCCGGTGGTGGTGCGGCGCTTTTTTTCTTTGGGCTGATAGCTCTGAAGAAATGTTCTGACGGTGGTGAGAGTGGAGCACGACTGTCTCCGTGGCGCAATTGGCTAGCGCGATTGGCTGTTAACCGAAACGTTGGAGGTTCGAGCCCACCCGATGGTGGTGCGGCGCATTTTTTTCTTTGGGCTGATAGCTCTGAAGAAATGTTCTGACGGTGGTGAGAGTGGAGCCGGACTGTCTCCGATGCGGAAGTGGCTAGCGCGATCGGCTGTTAACCGAAAGGTTGGAGGTTCGAGCCCACCCGGGAGAGGTGTGTTGCTTTTTTCTTTGCGCTGATAGCTTTGAACATATGTTCTGGTGGTGGTGAGAGTGGAGCGGGACTGTCTCCTTGGCGCAATTGGCTAGCGCGATCGGCTCTTAACCGAAAGGTTGGAGGTTCGAGCCCACCCGGTGGTGGTGCAGCGCTTTTTTTCTTTCGGCTGATAGCTTTGAAGATATGTTCTGATGGTGGTGAGAGTGGAGCACGACTCTCTCCATGGCGCAATTGGCTAGCGTGATCGACTGTTAAGCGAAAGTATGGAGGTTTGAGCCTACCCGGTGGTGGTGCGGCGCTTTTTTTTCTTTAGGCTGATAGCTCTGAAGAAATGTTCTGACGGTGGTGAGAGTGGAGCATGACTGTCTCCGTGGCGCCATTGGCTTGCGCGATGGGCTGTTAACTGAAAGGTTGGAGGTTCGAGCCCTCCCGGGAGTGGTGTGTTGCTTTTTTTCTTTGGGCTGATAGCTTTGAAGATATGTTCTGATAGCGGTGAGAGTGGAACAGGACTGTCTCCATGGCGCTATTCGCTAGCGCGATTGGCTGTTAACCGAAACGTTGGAGGTTCGAGCCCACCCGATGGTGGTGCGGCGCATTTTTTTCTTTAGGCTGATAGCTTTGGAGATATGTTCTGTTGGTGGTGAGAAAGGAGCACGACTCTCTCCGTGGCGCAATTTGCTAGCGCGATCGGCTGTTAACCAAAAGGTTGGAGGTTCGAGCCCACCCGGTGGTGGTGCGGCGCTTTTTTTTCTTTGGGCTGATAGCTCTGAAGAAATGTTCTGACGGTAGTGAGAGTGGAGCATGACTGTCTCCGTGGCGCAATTGGCTAGCGCGATGGGCTGTTAACCGAAAGGTTGGAGGTTCGAGCCCACCCGATGATGGTGCGGCGCTTTTTTTTCTTTGGGCTGATAGCTTTGAAGATATGTTCTGATGGTGGTGAGAGTGGAGCAGGACTGTCTCCGTGGCGCAATCGGCTAGCGCGATCGGCTGGTAACCGAAAGTTTGGAGGTTCGAGCCCATGCGGTGGTGGAGTGGGGCTTTTTTTTCTTTGGGCTGATAGCTTTGAAGATATGTTGTGATGGTGGTGAGAGTGGAGCACGACTGTCTCCGTGGCGCAATTGGCTAGCGCGATGGGCTGTTAACTGAAAGGTTGGAGGTTCGAGCCCTCCCAGGAGTGGTGTGTTGCTTTTTTTTCTTTGGGTTGATAGCTTTGAAGATATGTTCTGATGGTGGTGAGAGTGGAACAGGACTGTCTCCATGGCGCAATTGGCTAGCACCATCGGCTGTTAGCCGAAAGGTTGGAAGTTCGAGCCCACCCGGTGGTGGTGCGGCGCTTTTTTTTCTTTGGCTCATAGCTCTGAAGAAATATTCTGACGGTGGTGAGAGTGGAGCACGACTGTCTCCGTGGCGCAATAGGCTAGCGCGATTGGCTGTTAACCGAAACGTTGGAGGTGCGAGCCCACCCGATGGTGGTGCGGCGCTTTTTTTTCTTTGGGCTGATAGCTCTGAAGAAATGTTCTGACGGTGGTGAGAGTGGAGCCGGACTGTCTCCGATGCGGAAGTGGCTAGCGCGATCGGCTGTTAACCGAAAGGTTGGAGGTTCGAGCCCACCCGGGAGAGGTGTGTTGCTTTTTGCTTTGCGCTGATAGCTTTGAACATATGTTCTGGTGGTGGTGAGAGTGGAGCGGGGCTGTCTCCATGGCGCAATTGGCTAGCGCGATCGGCTCTTAACCGAAAGGTTGGAGGTTCGAGCCCACCCGGTGGTGGTGCAGCGCTTTTTTTCTTTCGGCTGATAGCTTTGAAGATATGTTCTGATGGTGGTGAGAGTGGAGCACGACTCTCTCCATGGCGCAATTGGCTAGCGTGATCGACTGTTAAGCGAAAGTATGGAGGTTTGAGCCTACCCGGTGGTGGTGCGGCGCTTTTTTTTTCTTTAGGCTGATAGCTCTGAAGAAATGTTCTGACGGCGGTGAGAGTGGAGCACGACTCTCTCCGTGGCGCAATTTGCTAGCGCGATCGGCTGTTAACCAAAAGGTTGAAGGTTTGAGCCCACCCGGTGGTGGTGCGGCGCTTTTTTTTCTTTGGGCTGATAGCTCTGAAGAAATGTTCTGACGGTAGTGAGAGTGAAGCATGACTGTCTCCGTGGCGCAATTGGCTAGCGCGATGGGCTGTTAACCGAAAGGTTGGAGGTTCGAGCCCTCCCGGGAGTGGTGTGTTGCTTTTTTCTTTGCGATGATAGCTTTGAAGTTATGTTCTGATGGTGGTGAGAGTGGAGCACGACTGTCTCCGTGGCGTAATTGGCTAGCGCGATGGGCTATTGACCGAAATGTTGGACGCTCGAGCCCACCCGGTGGTGGTGCGGCGCTTTTTTTCCTTTGGGCTGATAGCTCTGAAGAAATGTTCTGACGGTGGTGAGAGTGGAGCACGACTGTCTCCGTGGCGCAATTGGCTAGCGTGATCGGCTGTTAACTGAAAGGTTTGAGGTTCAAGCCCTCCCAGGAGTTGTGTGTTGCTTTTTTTTCTTAGGGCTGATAGCTTTGAAGATATGTTGTGATGGTGGTGAGAGTGGAACAGGACTGTCTCCATGGCGCAATTGGCTAGCGCGATCGGCGGTTAACCGAAAGGTTGGAGGATCGAGCCCACCCGGTGGTGGTGCGGCGCTTTTTTTTTCTTTGGGCTCATAGCTCTGAAGAAATATTCTGACGGTGGTGAGAGTGGAGCACGATTGTCTCCGTGGCGCAATTGGCTAGCGCGATTGGCTGTTAATCGAAACGTTGGAGGTTCGAGCCCACCCGATGGTGTTGCGGCGCTTTTTTGTCTTTGGGCTGATAGCTCTGAAGAAATGTTCTGACGGTGGTGAGAGTGGAGCAGGACTGTCTCCGTGGCGCAATTGGCTAGCGCGATCGGCTGTTAACCGAAAGGTTGGAGGTTCGAGCTCTCCCGGGAGTGGTGTGTTGCTTTTTTCTTTGCGCTGATAGCTTTGAAGATATGTTGTGATGGTGGTCGGAGTGGAGCACGACTGTCTCCGTGACGCAATTGGCTAGCGCGGTCGGCTGTTAACCAAAAGTTTGGAGGTTCGAGCCCTCCGGGGAGTGGTGTGTTGCTTTTTTTTCTTTGCGCTTATAGCTTTGAAGATATGTTCTGATGGTGGTGAGAGTGGAGCACGACTGTCTCCGTGGCGTAATTGGCTAGCGCGATGGGGTATTAACCGAAAGGTTGGAGGTTCGAGCCCACCCAGCGGTGGTGCGGCGCTTTTTTTTCTTTGGGCTGATAGCTCTGAAGAATTGTTCTGACGGTGGTGAGAGTGGAGCACGACTGTCTCCGTGGCGTAATTGGCTAGCGCGATGGGCTATTAACCGAAAGGTTGGACGCTCGAGCCCACCCGGTGGTGGTGCGGCGCTTTTTTCCTCTGGGCTGATAGCTCTGAAGAAATGTTCTGACGGTGGTGAGAGTGGAGCACGACTGTCTCCGTGGCGCGATTGGCTAGCGCGATCGGCTGTTAACCGAAAGGTTGGAGGTTCGAGCCCACCTGGTGGTGGTGCGGTGCTTTTTTTTCTTTGGGCTGTTAGCTCTGAAGAAATGTTCTGACGGTGGTGAGAGTGGAGCACGACTGTCTCCGTGGCACAATTGCTAGCGCGATGGGCTGTTAACTGAAAGGTTGGAGGTTCGAGCCCTCCCAGGAGTGGTGTGTTGCTTTTTTTTCTTTGGGCTGATAGCTTTGAAGATATGTTCTGATAGCGGTGAGAGTGGAACAGGACTGTCTCCATGGCGCAATTGGCTAGCGCGATTGGCTGTTAACCGAAACGTTGGAGGTTCGAGCCCACCCGATGGTGGTGGGGCGCATTTTTTTCTTTGGGCTGATAGCTCTGAAGAAATGTTCTGACGGTGGTGAGAGTGGAGCCGGACTGTCTCCGATGCGGAAGTGGCTAGCGCGATCGGCTGTTAACCGAAAGGTTTGAGGTTCGAGCCCACCCGGGAGAGGTGTGTTGCTTTTTTCTTTGCGCTGATAGCTTTTAACATATGTTCTGGTGGTGGTGAGAGTGGAGCGGGACTGCCTCCGTGGCGCAATTGGCTAGCGCGTTCGGCTCTTAACCGAAAGGTTGGAGGTTCGAGCCCACCCGGTGGTGGTGCGGCGCTTTTTTTTTCTTTAGGCTGATAGCTCTGAAGAAATGTTCTGACGGCGGTGAGAGTGGAGCACGACTCTCTCCGTGGCGCAATTTGCTAGCGCGATCGGCTGTTAACCAAAAGGTTGAAGGTTTGAGCCCACCCGGTGGTGGTGCGGCGCTTTTTTTTCTTTGGGCTGATAGCTCTGAAGAAATGTTCTGACGGTAGTGAGAGTGAAGCATGACTGTCTCCGTGGCGCAATTGGCTAGCGCGATGGGCTGTTAACCGAAAGGTTGGAGGTTCGAGCCCTCCCGGGAGTGGTGTGTTGCTTTTTTCTTTGCGATGATAGCTTTGAAGTTATGTTCTGATGGTGGTGAGAGTGGAGCACGACTGTCTCCGTGGCGTAATTGGCTAGCGCGATGGGCTATTGACCGAAATGTTGGACGCTCGAGCCCACCCGGTGGTGGTGCGGCGCTTTTTTTCCTTTGGGCTGATAGCTCTGAAGAAATGTTCTGACGGTGGTGAGAGTGGAGCACGACTGTCTCCGTGGCGCAATTGGCTAGCGTGATCGGCTGTTAACTGAAAGGTTTGAGGTTCAAGCCCTCCCAGGAGTTGTGTGTTGCTTTTTTTTCTTAGGGCTGATAGCTTTGAAGATATGTTGTGATGGTGGTGAGAGTGGAACAGGACTGTCTCCATGGCGCAATTGGCTAGCGCGATCGGCGGTTAACCGAAAGGTTGGAGGATCGAGCCCACCCGGTGGTGGTGCGGCGCTTTTTTTTTCTTTGGGCTCATAGCTCTGAAGAAATATTCTGACGGTGGTGAGAGTGGAGCACGATTGTCTCCGTGGCGCAATTGGCTAGCGCGATTGGCTGTTAATCGAAACGTTGGAGGTTCGAGCCCACCCGATGGTGTTGCGGCGCTTTTTTGTCTTTGGGCTGATAGCTCTGAAGAAATGTTCTGACGGTGGTGAGAGTGGAGCAGGACTGTCTCCGTGGCGCAATTGGCTAGCGCGATCGGCTGTTAACCGAAAGGTTGGAGGTTCGAGCTCTCCCGGGAGTGGTGTGTTGCTTTTTTCTTTGCGCTGATAGCTTTGAAGATATGTTGTGATGGTGGTCGGAGTGGAGCACGACTGTCTCCGTGACGCAATTGGCTAGCGCGGTCGGCTGTTAACCAAAAGTTTGGAGGTTCGAGCCCTCCGGGGAGTGGTGTGTTGCTTTTTTTTCTTTGCGCTTATAGCTTTGAAGATATGTTCTGATGGTGGTGAGAGTGGAGCACGACTGTCTCCGTGGCGTAATTGGCTAGCGCGATGGGGTATTAACCGAAAGGTTGGAGGTTCGAGCCCACCCAGCGGTGGTGCGGCGCTTTTTTTTCTTTGGGCTGATAGCTCTGAAGAATTGTTCTGACGGTGGTGAGAGTGGAGCACGACTGTCTCCGTGGCGTAATTGGCTAGCGCGATGGGCTATTAACCGAAAGGTTGGACGCTCGAGCCCACCCGGTGGTGGTGCGGCGCTTTTTTCCTCTGGGCTGATAGCTCTGAAGAAATGTTCTGACGGTGGTGAGAGTGGAGCACGACTGTCTCCGTGGCGCGATTGGCTAGCGCGATCGGCTGTTAACCGAAAGGTTGGAGGTTCGAGCCCACCTGGTGGTGGTGCGGTGCTTTTTTTTCTTTGGGCTGTTAGCTCTGAAGAAATGTTCTGACGGTGGTGAGAGTGGAGCACGACTGTCTCCGTGGCACAATTGCTAGCGCGATGGGCTGTTAACTGAAAGGTTGGAGGTTCGAGCCCTCCCAGGAGTGGTGTGTTGCTTTTTTTTCTTTGGGCTGATAGCTTTGAAGATATGTTCTGATAGCGGTGAGAGTGGAACAGGACTGTCTCCATGGCGCAATTGGCTAGCGCGATTGGCTGTTAACCGAAACGTTGGAGGTTCGAGCCCACCCGATGGTGGTGGGGCGCATTTTTTTCTTTGGGCTGATAGCTCTGAAGAAATGTTCTGACGGTGGTGAGAGTGGAGCCGGACTGTCTCCGATGCGGAAGTGGCTAGCGCGATCGGCTGTTAACCGAAAGGTTTGAGGTTCGAGCCCACCCGGGAGAGGTGTGTTGCTTTTTTCTTTGCGCTGATAGCTTTTAACATATGTTCTGGTGGTGGTGAGAGTGGAGCGGGACTGCCTCCGTGGCGCAATTGGCTAGCGCGTTCGGCTCTTAACCGAAAGGTTGGAGGTTCGAGCCCACCCGGTGGTGGTGCAGCCCTTTTTTTCTTTCGGCTGATAGCTTTGAAGATATGTTCTGATGGTGGTGAGAGTGGAGCACGACTCTCTTCATGGCGCAATTGGCTAGCGTGATCGACTGTTAAGCGAAAGTATGGAGGTTTGAGCCCACCCGGTGGTGGTGCGGCGCTTTATTTTTCTTTTGGCTGATAGCTCCGAAGAAATGTTCTGACGATGGTGAGAGTGGAGCATGACTGTCTCCGTGGCGCAATTGGCTAGCGCTATGGGCTGTTAACTGAAAGGTTGGAGGTTCGAGCCCTCCCAGGAGTGGTGTGTTGCTTTTTTTTCTTTGGGCTGATAGCTTTGAAGATATGTTCTGATGCTGGTGAGAGTGAAACAGGACTGTCTTCATGGCGCAATTGGCTAGCGCCATCAGCTGTTAACCGAAAGGTTGGAGGTTCGAGCCCACCCGGTGGTGGTGCGGCGCTTTTTTTTTTTGGCTCATAGCTCTGAAGAAATATTCTGACGGTGGTCAGAATGGAGCCGGACTGTCTCCGATGCGGAAGTGGCTAGCGCGATCGGCTGTTAACCGAAATGTTGGAGGTTCGAGCCCACCCGGGAGTGGTGTGTTGCTTTTTCCTTTGCGCTGATAGCTTTGAACATATGTTCTGGTGGTGGTGAGAGTGGAGCGGGACTGTCTCCGTAGCGCGATTGGCTAGCGCGATCGGCTGTTAACCAAAAGTTTGGAGGTTCGAGCCCTCCCGGGAGTGGTGTGTTGCTTTTTTTTGCGCTTATAGCTTTGAAGATATGTTCTGGCAGTAGTGAGAGTGGAGCAGAACTGTCTCCGTGGCGATATTGGCTAGCGCGATGGGCTGTTAACCGAAAGGTTGGAGGTTCGAGCCCACCCGATGGTGGTGCGGCGCTTTTTTTCTTTGGGCTGATAGCTCTGGAGAAATGTTCTGACGGTGGTGAGAGTGGAGCATGACTGTCTCCTTGGCGCAATTGGCTAGCGCGATCGGCTGTTAACCGAAAGGTTGGAGGTTCGAGCCCACCCGGTGGTGGTGCGGCGCTTTTTTCCTCTGGGCTGATAGCTTTGAAGAAATGTTATGACGGTGGTGAGAGTGGAGCACGACTGTCTCCGTGGCGCAATTGGCTAGCGCGATCGGCTGTTAACCTAAAGGTTGGAGGTTCGAGCCATCCCGGGAGTGGTGTGTTGCTTTTTTTTCTTTGGGCTGATAGCTTTGAAGATATGTTCTGATGGTGGTGAGAGTGTAGCAGGACTGTCTCCATGGCGCAATTGGCTAGCGCGATCGGCTGTTAACCGGAAAGTTGGAGGTTCGAGCCCACCCGGTGGTGGTGCGGCGCTTTTTTTTCTTTGGGCTGATAGCTCTGAAGAAATGTTCTGACGGTGGTGAGAGTGGAGCACGACTGTCTCCGTGGCGCTATTAGCTAGCGCGATTGGCTGTTAACTGAAACGTTGGAGGTTCGAGCCCACCCGATGGTGGTGCGGCGCTTTTTTTTCTTTGGGCTGATAGCTCTGAAAAAATGTTCTGACGGTGGTGAGTGTGGAGCAGGACTGTCTCCGTGGCGCAATTGGCTAGCGCGATCGGCTGTTAACCGAAAGGTTGGAGGTTCGAGCTCTCCCGGGAGTGCTGTGTTGCTTTTTTCTTTGCGCTGATAGCTTTGAAGATATGTTGTGATGGTGGTGGGAGTGGAGCACGACTGTCTCCGTGGCGCGATTGGCTAGCGCGGTCGGCTGTTAACCAAAAGTTTGGAGGTTCGAGCCCTCCCGGGAGTGGTGTGTTGCTTTTATTTTCTTTGCGCTTTTAGCTTTGAAGATATGTTCTGAGGGTGGTGAGGGTGGAGCACGACTGTCTCCGTGGTGTAATTGGCTAGCGCGATGGGGTATTAACCGAAAGGTCGGAGGTTCGAGCCCACCCGGTGTTGGTGCGGCGCTTTTTTTTCTTTGGGCTGATAGCTGTGAAGAAATGTTCGGACGGTGGTGAGAGTGGAGCGCGACTGTCTCCGTGGCGTAATTGGCTAGCGCGATGGGCTATTAACCGAAAGGTTGGAGGTTCGAGCCCTCCCAGGAGTGGTGTGTTGCTTTTTTTTCTTTGGGCTGATAGCTTTGAAGATATGTTCTGATGGTGGTGAGAGTGGAACAGGACTGTCTCCATGGCGCAATTGGCTAGCGCGATCGGCTGTTAACCGAAAGGTTGGAGGTTCGAGCCCACCCCGGAGTGGTGTGTTGCTTTTTTCTTTGCGCTGATAGCTTTGAAGATATGTTTTGATGGTGGTGGGAGTGGAGCACGACTGTCTCCGTGGCGCAATTGGCTAGCGCGGTCGGCTGTTAACCAAAAGTTTGGAGGTTCGAGTCCTCCCGGGAGTGGTGTGTTGCCTTTTTTTTCTTTGCGCTTATAGCTTTGAAGATATGTTCTGATGGTGGTGAGAGTGGAGCACGACTGTCTCCGTGGCGTAATATGCTAGCGCGATGGGCTATTAACCGAAAGGTTGGAGGTTCGAGCCCTCCCAGGAGTGGTGTGTTGCTTTTTTTTCTTTGGGCTGATAGCTTTGAAGATATGTTCTGATGGTGGTGAGAGTGGAACAGGACTGTCTCCGTGGCGCAATTGGCTAGCGCGATCGGCTGTTAACCGAAAGGTTGGAGGTTCGAGCTCTCCCGGGAGTGGTGTGTTGCTTTTTTCTTTGCGCTGATAGCTTTGAACATATGTTCTGGTGGTGGTGAGAGTGGAGCGGGACTGTCTCCGTGGCGCAATTGGCTAGCGCGATCGGCTCTTCACCGAAAGGTTGGAGGTTCGAGCCCACCCGGTGGTGGTGCAGCGCTTTTTTTCTTTCGGCTGATAGCTTTGAAGATATGTTCTGATGGTGGTGAGAGTGGAGCACGACTCTCTTCATGGCGCAATTGGCTAGCGTGATCGACTGTTAAGCGAAAGTATGGAGGTTTGAGCCCACCCGGTGGTGGTGCGGCGCTTTTTTTTTTCTTTGGGCTGATAGCTCTGAAGAAATTTTCTGACGGTGGTGAGAGTGGAGCATGACTGTCTCCGTGGCGCAATTTGCTAGCGCGATGAGCTGTTAACTGAAAGGTTGGAGGTTCGAGCCCTCCCGGGAGTGGTGTGTTGCTTTTTTTTTGGGCTGATAGTTTAGGATATGTTCTGATGATGGTGAGAGTGGAGCAGGACTGTCTCCGTGGCGCAATCGGCTAGCGCGATCGGCTGGTAACCGAAAGTTTGGAGGTTCGAGCTCTCCCGGGAGTGGTGTGTTGCTTTTTTCTTTGCGCTGATAGCTTTGAAGATATGTTGTGATGGTGGTGGGAGTGGAGCACGACTGTCTCCGTGGCGCAATTGGCTAGCGCGGTCGGCTGTTAACCAAAAGTTTGGAGGTTCGAGCCCTCCCGGGAGTGGTGTGTTGCTTTTTTTTCTTTGCGCTTATAGCTTTGAAGATATGTTCTGACGGTAGTGAGAGTGGAGCATGACTGTCTCCTTGGCGCAATTGGCTAGCGCGATCGGCTGTTAACCGAAAGGTTGGACGCTCGAGCCCACCCGGTGGTGGTGCGGCGCTTTTTTTCCTTTGGGCTGATAGCTCTGAAGAAATGTTCTGACGGTGGTGATAGTGGAGCACGACTGTCTCCGTGGCGCAATTGGCTAGCGTGATCGGCTGTTAACTGAAAGGTTTGAGGTTCAAGCCCTCCCGGGAGTGGTGTGTTGCTTTTTTTCTTTGGGCTGATAGCTTTGAAGATATGTTCTGATGGTGGTGAGAGTGTAGCAGGACTGTCTCCATGGCGCAATTGGCTAGCGCGATTGGCTGTTAACTGAAACGTTGGAGGTTCGAGCCCACCCGGTGGTGGTGCGGGGGGTTTTTTTTGGGCTGATAGCTCTGAATAAATGTTCTGACGGTGGTGAGAGTGGAGCACGACTGTCTCCGTGGCGCTATTGGCTAGCGCGATTGGCTGTTAACTGAAACGTTGGAGGTTCGAGCCCACCCGATGGTGGTGCGGCGCTTTTTTTTCTTTGGGCTGATAGCTCTGAAAAAATGATCTGACGGTGTTGAGAGTGGAGCAGGACTGTCTCCGTGGCGCAATTGGCTAGCGCGATCGGCTGTTAACCAAAAGGTTGGAGGTTCGAGCTCTCCCGGGAGTGGTGTGTTGCTTTTTTCTTTGCGCTGATAGCTTTGAAGATATGTTGTGATGGTGGTCGGAGTGGAGCACGACTGTCTCCGTGACGCAATTGGCTAGCGCGGTCGGCTGTTAACCAAAAGTTTGGAGGTTCGAGCCCTCCGGGGAGTGGTGTGTTGCTTTTTTTTCTTTGCGCTTATAGCTTTGAAGATATGTTCTGATGGTGGTGAGAGTGGAGCACGACTGTCTCCGTGGCGTAATTGGCTAGCGCGATGGGGTATTAACTGAAAGGTTGGAGGTTCGAGCCCACCCAGCGGTGGTGCGGCGCTTTTTTTTCTTTGGGCTGATAGCTCTGAAGAAATGTTCTGACGGTGGTGAGAGTGGAGCACGACTGTCTCCATGGCGCAATTGGCTAGCGCGATCGGCTGTTAACCGAAAGGTTGGAGGTTCGAGCCCACCTGGTGGTGGTGCGGTGCTTTTTTTTCTTTGGGCTGTTAGCTCTGAAGAAATGTTCTGACGGTGGTGAGAGTGGAGCACGACTGTCTCCGTGGCACAATTGCTAGCGCGATGGGCTGTTAACTGAAAGGTTGGAGGTTCGAGCACTCCCAGAAGTGGTGTGTTGCTTTTTTTTCTTTGGGCTGATAGCTTTGAAGATATGTTCTGATAGCGGTGAGAGTGGAACAGGAGTGTCTCCATGGCGCAATTGGCTAGCGCGATTGGCTGTTAACCGAAACGTTGGAGGTTCGAGCCCACCCGATGGTGGTGCGGCGCATTTTTTTCTTTGAGCTGATAGCTCTGAAGAAATGTTCTGACGGTGGTGAGAGTGGAGCCGGACTGTCTCCGATGCGGAAGTGGCTAGCGCGATCGGCTGTTAACCGAAAGGTTTGAGGTTCGAGCCCACCCGGGAGAGGTGTGTTGCTCTTTTCTTTGCGCTGATAGCTTTGAACATATGTTCTGGTGGTGGTGAGAGTCGAGCGGGACTGCCTCCGTGGCGCAATTGGCTAGCGCGTTCGGCTCTTAACCGAAAGGTTGGAGGTTCGAGCCCACCCGGTGGTGGTGCAGCGCTTTTTTTTTCGGCTGATAGCTTTGAAGATATGTTCTAATGGTGGTGAGAGTGGAGCACGACTCTCTTCATGGCGCAATTGGCTAGCGTGATCGACTGTTAAGCGAAAGTATGGAGGTTTGAGCCCACCCGGTGGTGGTGCGGCGCTTTATTTTTCTTTGGGCTGATAGCTCTGAAGAAATGTTCTGACGATGGTGAGAGTTGAGCATGACTGTCTCCGTGGCGCAATTGGCTAGCGCTATGGGCTGTTAACTGAAAGGTTGGAGGTTCGAGCCCTCCCAGGAGTGGTGTGTTGCTTTTTTTTCTTTGGGCTGATAGCTTTGAAGATATGTTCTGATGCTGGTGAGAGTGGAACAGGACTGTCTTCATGGCGCAATTGGCTAGCGCGATCGGCTGTTAACCGAAAGGTTGGAGGTTCGAGCCCACCCGGTGGTGGTGCGGCGCTTTTTTTTCTTTGGCTCATAGCTCTGAAGAAATATTCTGACGGTGCTGAGAGTGGAGCACGACTGTCTCTGTGGCGCAATTGGCTAGCGCGATTGGCTGTTAACCGAAACGTTGGAGGTTCGAGCCCACCCGATGGTGGTGCGGCGCTTTTTTGTCTTTGGGCTGATAGCTCTGAATAAGTGTTCTGACGGTGGTCAGAATGGAGCCGGACTGTCTCCGATGCGGAAGTGGCTAGCGCGATCGGCTGTTAACCGAAATGTTGGAGGTTCGAGCCCACCCGGGAGTGGTGTGTTGCTTTTTTCTTTGCGCTGATAGCTTTGAACATATGTTCTGGTGGTGGTGAGAGTGGAGCGGGACTGTCTCCGTAGCGCGATTGGCTAGCGCGATCGGCTGTTAACCAAAAGTTTGAGGTTCGAGCCCTCCCGGGAGTGGTGTGTTGCTTTTTTTTGCGCTTATAGCTTTGAAGATATGTTCTGGCAGTAGTGAGAGTGGAGCAGAACTGTCTCCGTGGCGCAATTGGCTAGCGCGATGGGCTGTTAACCGAAAGGTTGGAGGTTCGAGCCCACCCGATGGTGGTGCGGCGCTTTTTTTCTTTGGGCTGATAGCTCTGGAGAAATGTTCTGACGGTGGTGAGAGTGGAGCATGACTGTCTCCTTGGCGCAATTGGCTAGCGCGATCGGCTGTTAACCGAAAGGTTGGAGGTTCGAGCCCACCCGGTGGTGGTGCGGCGCTTTTTTCCTCTGGGCTGATACCTTTGAAGAAATGTTCTGACGGTGGTGAGAGTGGAGCACGACTGTCTCCGTGGCGCAATTGGCTAGCGCGATCGGCTGTTAACCTAAAGGTTGGAGGTTCGAGCCATCCCGGGAGTGGTGTGTTGCTTTTTTTTCTTTGGGCTGATAGCTTTGAAGATATGTTCTGATGGTGGTGAGAGTGGAGCAGGACTGTCTCTGTGGCGCAATTGGCTAGCGCGATCGGCTGGTAACCGAAAGGTTGGAATTCGAGCCCACGCGGTGGTGGTGCGGTGCTTTTTTTTCTTTGATCTCATAGATTTGAAGATATGTTCTGATGGTGGTGAGAGTGTAGCAGGACACTCTCCGTGGTGTAATTGGCTAGCGCGATGGGGTATTAACGGAAAGGTCGGAGGTTCGAGCCCACCCGGTGGTGGTGCGGCGCTTTTTTTTCTTTGGGCTGATAGCTCTGAAGAAATGTTCTGACGGTGGTGAGAGTGGAGCACGACTGTCTCCGTGGCGTAATTGGCTAGCGCGATGGGCTATTAACCGAAAGGTTGGAGGTTCGAGCCCTCCCAGGAGTGGTGTGTTGCTTTTTTTTTCTTTGGGCTGATAGCTTTGAAGATATGTTCTGATGGTGGTGAGAGTGGAACAGGACTGTCTCCATGGCGCAATTGGCTAGCGCGATCGGCTGTTAACCGAAAGGTTGGAGGTTCGAGCCCACCCGGGAGTGGTGTGTTGCTTTTTTTTCTTTGGGCTGATAGCTTTGAAGATATGTTCTGATGGTGGTGAGAGTGGAACAGGACTGTCTCCGTGGCGCAATTGGCTAGCGCGATCGGCTGTTAACCGAAAAGCTGGAGGTTCGAGCTCTCCCGGGAGTGCTGTGTTGCTTTTTTCTTTGCGCTGATAGCTTTGAAGATATGTTGTGATGGTGGTGGGAGTGGAGCACGACTGTCTCCGTGGCGCGATTGGCTAGCGCGGTCGGCTGTTAACCAAAAGTTTGGAGGTTCGAGCCCTCCCGGGAGTGGTGTGTTGCTTTTATTTTCTTTGCGCTTTTAGCTTTGAAGATATGTTCTGAGGGTGGTGAGGGTGGAGCACGACTGTCTCCGTGGTGTAATTGGCTAGCGCGATGGGGTATTAACCGAAAGGTCGGAGGTTCGAGCCCACCCGGTGTTGGTGCGGCGCTTTTTTTTCTTTGGGCTGATAGCTGTGAAGAAATGTTCGGACGGTGGTGAGAGTGGAGCGCGACTGTCTCCGTGGCGTAATTGGCTAGCGCGATGGGCTATTAACCGAAAGGTTGGAGGTTCGAGCCCTCCCAGGAGTGGTGTGTTGCTTTTTTTTCTTTGGGCTGATAGCTTTGAAGATATGTTCTGATGGTGGTGAGAGTGGAACAGGACTGTCTCCATGGCGCAATTGGCTAGCGCGATCGGCTGTTAACCGAAAGGTTGGAGGTTCGAGCCCACCCCGGAGTGGTGTGTTGCTTTTTTCTTTGCGCTGATAGCTTTGAAGATATGTTTTGATGGTGGTGGGAGTGGAGCACGACTGTCTCCGTGGCGCAATTGGCTAGCGCGGTCGGCTGTTAACCAAAAGTTTGGAGGTTCGAGTCCTCCCGGGAGTGGTGTGTTGCCTTTTTTTTCTTTGCGCTTATAGCTTTGAAGATATGTTCTGATGGTGGTGAGAGTGGAGCACGACTGTCTCCGTGGCGTAATTGGCTAGCGCGATGGGCTATTAACCGAAAGGTTGGAGGTTCGAGCCCTCCCAGGAGTGGTGTGTTGCTTTTTTTTCTTTGGGCTGATAGCTTTGAAGATATGTTCTGATGGTGGTGAGAGTGGAACAGGACTGTCTCCGTGGCGCAATTGGCTAGCGCGATCGGCTGTTAACCGAAAGGTTGGAGGTTCGAGCTCTCCCGGGAGTGGTGTGTTGCTTTTTTCTTTGCGCTGATAGCTTTGAAGATATGTTGTGATGGTGGTGGGAGTGGAGCACGACTGTCTCCGTGGCGCAATTGGCTAGCGCGGTCGGCTGTTAACCAAAAGTTTGGAGGTTCGAGCCCTCCCGGGAGTGGTGTGTTGCTTTTTTTTCTTTGCGCTTATAGCTTTGAAGATATGTTCTGATGGTGGTGAGGGTGGAGCAAGACTGTCTCCGTGGTGTAATTGCTAGCGCGATGGGGTATTAACCGAAAGGTTGGAGGTTCGAGCCCACGCGGTGGTGGTGCGGTGCTTTTTTTTCTTTGGGCTGATAGCTTTGAAGACATGTTGTGATGGTGGTGAGAGTGGAGCACGACTGTCTCCGTGGCGCAATTGGCTAGCGCGATGGGCTGTTAACTGAAAGGTTGGAGGTTCGAGCCCTCCCAGGAGTGGTGTGTTGCTTTTTTTCTTTGGGCTGATAGCTTTGAAGATATGTTCTGATGGTGGTGAGAGTGGGACAGGACTGTCTCCATGGCGCAATTGGCTAGCACGATCGGTTGTTAGCCGAAAGGTTGGAAGTTCGAGCCCACCCGGTGGTGGTGCGGCGCTTTTTTTTCTTTGGCTCATAGCTCTGAAGAAATATTCTGACGGTGGTGAGAGTGGAGCACGACTGTCTCCGTGGCGCAATAGGCTAGCGCGATTGGCTGTTAACCGAAACGTTGGAGGTGCGAGCCCACCCGATGGTGGTGCGGCGCTTTTTTTTTCTTTGGGCTGATAGCTCTGAAGAAATGTTCTGACGGTGGTGAGAGTGGAGCCGGACTGTCTCCGATGCGGAAGTGGCTAGCGCGATCGGCTGTTAACCGAAAGGTTGGAGGTTCGAGCCCACCCGGGAGAGGTGTGTTGCTTTTGTCTTTGCGCTGATAGCTTTGAACATATGTTCTGGTGGTGGTGAGAGTGGAGCGGGACTGTCTCCGTGGCGCAATTGGCTAGCGCGATCGGCTCTTCACCGAAAGGTTGGAGGTTCGAGCCTACCCGGTGGTGGTGCAGCGCTTTTTTTCTTTCGGCTTATAGCTTTGAAGATATGTTCTGATGGTGGTGAGAGTGGAGCACGACTCTCTCCATGGCGGAATTGGCTAGCGTGATCGACTGTTAAGCGAAAGTATGGAGGTTTGAGCCTACCCGGTGGTGGTGCGGCGCTTTTTTTCTTTAGGCTGATAGCTCTGAAGAAATGTTCTGACGGTGGTGAGAGTGGAGCACGACTGTCTCCGTGGCGCAATTGGCTAGCGCGATGGGCTGTTAACTGAAAGGTTGGAGTTTCGAGCCCTCCCGGAAGTGGTGTGTTGCTTTTTTTTCTTTGGGCTGATAGCTTTGAAGATATGTTCTGATAGCGGTGAGAGTGGAACAGGACTGTCTCCATGGCGCTATTGGCTAGCGCGATTGGCTGTTAACCGAAACGTTGGAGGTTCGAGCCCACCCGATGGTGGTGCGGCGCATTTTTTTCTTTAGGCTGATAGCTCTGAAGAAATGTTCTGACGGTGGTGAGAGTGGAGCCGGACTGTCTCCGATGCGGAAGTGGCTAGCGCCATCGGCTGTTAACCTTAAGGTTTGAGGTTCGAGCCCACCCGGGAGAGGTGTGTTGCTTTTTTCTTTGCGCTGAAAGCTTTGAACATATGTTCTGGTGGTGGTGAGAGTGGAGCGGGACTGTCTCCGTGGCGCAATTGGCTAGCGCGATCGGCTCTTAACCGAAAGGTTGGAGGTTCGAGCCCACCCGGTGGTGGTGCAGCGCTTTTTTTCTTTCGGCTGATAGCTTTGAAGATATGTTCTGATGGTGGTGAGAGTGGAGCACGACTCTCTTCATGGCGCAATTGGCTAGCGTGATCGACTGTTAAGCGAAAGTATGGAGGTTTGAGCCCACCCGGTGGTGGTGCGGCGCTTTTTTTTTCTTTGGGCTGATAGCTCTGAAGAAATTTTCTGACGGTGGTGAGAGTGGAGCATGACTGTCTCCGTGGCGCAATTTGCTAGCGCGATGAGCTGTTAACTGAAAGGTTGGAGGTTCGAGCCCTCCCGGGAGTGGTGTGTTGCTTTTTTTTTGGGCTGATAGTTTAGGATATGTTCTGATGATGGTGAGAGTGGAGCAGGACTGTCTCCGTGGCGCAATCGGCTAGCGCGATCGGCTGGTAACCGAAAGTTTGGAGGTTCGAGCTCTCCCGGGAGTGGTGTGTTGCTTTTTTCTTTGCGCTGATAGCTTTGAAGATATGTTGTGATGGTGGTGGGAGTGGAGCACGACTGTCTCCGTGGCGCAATTGGCTAGCGCGGTCGGCTGTTAACCAAAAGTTTGGAGGTTCGAGCCCTCCCGGGAGTGGTGTGTTGCTTTTTTTCTTTGCGCTTATAGCTCTGAAGAAATGTTCTGACGGTGGTCAGAATGGAGCCGGACTGTCTCCGATGCGGAAGTGGCTAGCGCGATCGGCTGTTAACCGAAATGTTGGAGGTTCGAGCCCACCCGGGAGTGGTGTGTTGCTTTTTTCTTTGCGCTGATAGCTTTGAACATATGTTCTGGTGGTGGTGACAGTGTAGCGGGACTGTCTCCGTAGCGCGATTGGCTAGCGCGATCGGCTGTTAACCAAAAGTTTGGAGGTTCGAGCCCTCCCGGGAGTGGTGTGTTGCTTTTTTTTCTTTGCGCTTATAGCTTTGAAGATATGTTCTGACGGTAGTGAGAGTGGAGCATGACTGTCTCCTTGGCGCAATTGGCTAGCGCGATCGGCTGTTAACCGAAAGGTTGGAGGTTCAAGCCCTCCCGGGAGTGGTGTGTTGCTTTTTTCTTTGCGCTGATAGCTTTGAAGTTATGTTCTGATGGTGGTGAGAGTGGAGCACGACTGTCTGCGTGGCGTAATTGGCTAGCGCGATGGGCTATTGACCGAAATGTTGGACGCTCGAGCCCACCCGGTGGTGGTGCGGCGCTTTTTTTCCTTTGGGCTGATAGCTCTGAAGAAATGTTCTGACGGTGGTGATAGTGGAGCACGACTGTCTCCGTGGCGCAATTGGCTAGCGTGATCGGCTGTTAACTGAAAGGTTTGAGGTTCAAGCCCTCCCGGGAGTGGTGTGTTGCTTTTTTTCTTTGGGCTGATAGCTTTGAAGATATGTTCTGATGGTGGTGAGAGTGTAGCAGGACTGTCTCCATGGCGCAATTGGCTAGCGCGATTGGCTGTTAACTGAAACGTTGGAGGTTCGAGCCCACCCGGTGGTGGTGCGGGGGTTTTTTTTTGGGCTGATAGCTCTGAATAAATGTTCTGACGGTGGTGAGAGTGGAGCACGACTGTCTCCGTGGCGCTATTGGCTAGCGCGATTGGCTGTTAACTGAAACGTTGGAGGTTCGAGCCCACCCGATGGTGGTGCGGCGCTTTTTTTTCTTTGGGCTGATAGCTCTGAAAAAATGATCTGACGGTGGTGAGAGTGGAGCAGGACTGTCTCCGTGGCGCAATTGGCTAGCGCGATCGGCTGTTAACCAAAAGGTTGGAGGTTCGAGCTCTCCCGGGAGTGGTGTGTTGCTTTTTTCTTTGCGCTGATAGCTTTGAAGATATGTTGTGATGGTGGTCGGAGTGGAGCACGACTGTCTCCGTGACGCAATTGGCTAGCGCGGTCGGCTGTTAACCAAAAGTTTGGAGGTTCGAGCCCTCCGGGGAGTGGTGTGTTGCTTTTTTTTCTTTGCGCTTATAGCTTTGAAGATATGTTCTGATGGTGGTGAGAGTGGAGCACGACTGTCTCCGTGGCGTAATTGGCTAGCGCGATGGGGTATTAACTGAAAGGTTGGAGGTTCGAGCCCACCCAGCGGTGGTGCGGCGCTTTTTTTTCTTTGGGCTGATAGCTCTGAAGAAATGTTCTGACGGTGGTGAGAGTGGAGCACGACTGTCTCCATGGCGCAATTGGCTAGCGCGATCGGCTGTTAACCGAAAGGTTGGAGGTTCGAGCCCACCTGGTGGTGGTGCGGTGCTTTTTTTTCTTTGGGCTGTTAGCTCTGAAGAAATGTTCTGACGGTGGTGAGAGTGGAGCACGACTGTCTCCGTGGCACAATTGCTAGCGCGATGGGCTGTTAACTGAAAGGGTGGAGGTTCGAGCACTCCCAGAAGTGGTGTGTTGCTTTTTTTTCTTTGGGCTGATAGCTTTGAAGATATGTTCTGATAGCGGTGAGAGTGGAACAGGAGTGTCTCCATGGCGCAATTGGCTAGCGCGATTGGCTGTTAACCGAAACGTTGGAGGTTCGAGCCCACCCGATGGTGGTGCGGCGCATTTTTTTCTTTGAGCTGATAGCTCTGAAGAAATGTTCTGACGGTGGTGAGAGTGGAGCCGGACTGTCTCCGATGCGGAAGTGGCTAGCGCGATCGGCTGTTAACCGAAAGGTTTGAGGTTCGAGCCCACCCGGGAGAGGTGTGTTGCTCTTTTCTTTGCGCTGATAGCTTTGAACATATGTTCTGGTGGTGGTGAGAGTCGAGCGGGACTGCCTCCGTGGCGCAATTGGCTAGCGCGTTCGGCTCTTAACCGAAAGGTTGGAGGTTCGAGCCCACCCGGTGGTGGTGCAGCGCTTTTTTTTTCGGCTGATAGCTTTGAAGATATGTTCTGATGGTGGTGAGAGTGGAGCACGACTCTCTTCATGGCGCAATTGGCTAGCGTGATCGACTGTTAAGCGAAAGTATGGAGGTTTGAGCCCACCCGGTGGTGGTGCGGCGCTTTATTTTTCTTTGGGCTGATAGCTCTGAAGAAATGTTCTGACGATGGTGAGAGTGGAGCATGACTGTCTCCGTGGCGCAATTGGCTAGCGCTATGGGCTGTTAACTGAAAGCTTGGAGGTTCGAGCCCTCCCAGGAGTGGTGTGTTGCTTTTTTTTCTTTGGGCTGATAGCTTTGAAGATATGTTCTGATGCTGGTGAGAGTGGAACAGGACTGTCTTCATGGCGCAATTGGCTAGCGCGATCGGCTGTTAACCGAAAGGTTGGAGGTTCGAGCCCACCCGGTGGTGGTGCGGCGCTTTTTTTTCTTTGGCTCATAGCTCTGAAGAAATATTCTGACGGTGCTGAGAGTGGAGCACGACTGTCTCTGTGGCGCAATTGGCTAGCGCGATTGGCTGTTAACCGAAACGTTGGAGGTTCGAGCCCACCCGATGGTGGTGCGGCGCTTTTTGTCTTTGGGCTGATAGCTCTGAATAAGTGTTCTGACGGTGGTCAGAATGGAGCCGGACTGTCTCCGATGCGGAAGTGGCTAGCGCGATCGGCTGTTAACCGAAATGTTGGAGGTTCGAGCCCACCCGGGAGTGGTGTGTTGCTTTTTTCTTTGCGCTGATAGCTTTGAACATATGTTCTGGTGGTGGTGAGAGTGGAGCGGGACTGTCTCCGTAGCGCGATTGGCTAGCGCGATCGGCTGTTAACCGAAAGGTTGGAGGTTCGAGCCCACCCGGTGGTGGTGCAGCGCTTTTTTTCTTTCGGCTGATAGCTTTGAAGATATGTTCTGATGGTGGTGAGAGTGGAGCACGACTCTCTTCATGGCGCAATTGGCTAGCGTGATCGACTGTTAAGCGAAAGTATGGAGGTTTGAGCCCACCCGGTGGTGATGCGGCGCTTTTTTTTTTCTTTGGGCTGATAGCTCTGAAGAAATTTTCTGACGGTGGTGAGAGTGGAGCATGACTGTCTCCGTGGCGCAATTTGCTAGCGCGATGAGCTGTTAACTGAAAGGTTGGAGGTTCGAGCCCTCCCGGGAGTGGTGTGTTGCTTTTTTTTTGGGCTAATAGTTTAGGATATGTTCTGATGATGGTGAGAGTGGAGCAGGACTGTCTCCGTGGCGCAATCGGCTAGCGCGATCGGCTGGTAACCGAAAGTTTGGAGGTTCGAGCTCTCCCGGGAGTGGTGTGTTGCTTTTTTCTTTGCGCTGATAGCTTTGAAGATATGTTGTGATGGTGGTGGGAGTGGAGCACGACTGTCTCCGTGGCGCAATTGGCTAGCGCGGTCGGCTGTTAACCAAAAGTTTGGAGGTTCGAGCCCTCCCGGGAGTGGTGTGTTGCTTTTTTTCTTTGCGCTTATAGCTCTGAAGAAATGTTCTGACGGTGGTCAGAATGGAGCCGGACTGTCTCCGATGCGGAAGTGGCTAGCGCGATCGGCTGTTAACCGAAATGTTGGAGGTTCGAGCCCACCCGGGAGTGGTGTGTTGCTTTTTTCTTTGCGCTGATAGCTTTGAACATATGTTCTGGTGGTGGTGACAGTGTAGCGGGACTGTCTCCGTAGCGCGATTGGCTAGAGCGATCGGCTGTTAACCAAAAGTTTGGAGGTTCGAGCCCTCCCGGGAGTGGTGTGTTGCTTTTTTTTCTTTGCGCTTATAGCTTTGAAGATATGTTCTGACGGTAGTGAGAGTGGAGCATGACTGTCTCCTTGGCGCAATTGGCTAGCGCGATCGGCTGTTAACCGAAAGGTTGGAGGTTCGAGCCCTCCCGGGAGTGGTGTGTTGCTTTTTTCTTTGCGCTGATAGCTTTGAAGTTATGTTCTGATGGTGGTGAGAGTGGAGCACGACTGTCTGCGTGGCGTAATTGGCTAGCGCGATGGGCTATTGACCGAAATGTTGGACGCTCGAGCCCACCCGGTGGTGGTGCGGCGCTTTTTTTCCTTTGGGCTGATAGCTCTGAAGAAATGTTCTGACGGTGGTGATAGTGGAGCACGACTGTCTCCGTGGCGCAATTGGCTAGCGTGATCGGCTGTTAACTGAAAGGTTTGAGGTTCAAGCCCTCCCGGGAGTGGTGTGTTGCTTTTTTTCTTTGGGCTGATAGCTTTGAAGATATGTTCTGATGGTGGTGAGAGTGTAGCAGGACTGTCTCCATGGCGCAATTGGCTAGCGCGATTGGCTGTTAACTGAAACGTTGGAGGTTCGAGCCCACCCGGTGGTGGTGCGGGGGTTTTTTTTTGGGCTGATAGCTCTGAATAAATGTTCTGACGGTGGTGAGAGTGGAGCACGACTGTCTCCGTGGCGCTATTGGCTAGCGCGATTGGCTGTTAACTGAAACGTTGGAGGTTCGAGCCCACCCGATGGTGGTGCGGCGCTTTTTTTTCTTTGGGCTGATAGCTCTGAAAAAATGATCTGACGGTGGTGAGAGTGGAGCAGGACTGTCTCCGTGACGCAATTGGCTAGCGCGGTCGGCTGTTAACCAAAAGTTTGGAGGTTCGAGCCCTCCGGGGAGTGGTGTGTTGCTTTTTTTTCTTTGCGCTTATAGCTTTGAAGATATGTTCTGATGGTGGTGAGAGTGGAGCACGACTGTCTCCGTGGCGTAATTGGCTAGCGCGATGGGGTATTAACTGAAAGGTTGGAGGTTCGAGCCCACCCAGCGGTGGTGCGGCGCTTTTTTTTCTTTGGGCTGATAGCTCTGAAGAAATGTTCTGACGGTGGTGAGAGTGGAGCACGACTGTCTCCATGGCGCAATTGGCTAGCGCGATCGGCTGTTAACCGAAAGGTTGGAGGTTCGAGCCCACCTGGTGGTGGTGCGGTGCTTTTTTTTCTTTGGGCTGTTAGCTCTGAAGAAATGTTCTGACGGTGGTGAGAGTGGAGCACGACTGTCTCCGTGGCACAATTGCTAGCGCGATGGGCTGTTAACTGAAAGGTTGGAGGTTCGAGCACTCCCAGAAGTGGTGTGTTGCTTTTTTTTCTTTGGGCTGATAGCTTTGAAGATATGTTCTGATAGCGGTGAGAGTGGAACAGGAGTGTCTCCATGGCGCAATTGGCTAGCGCGATTGGCTGTTAACCGAAACGTTGGAGGTTCGAGCCCACCCGATGGTGGTGCGGCGCATTTTTTTCTTTGAGCTGATAGCTCTGAAGAAATGTTCTGACGGTGGTGAGAGTGGAGCCGGACTGTCTCCGATGCGGAAGTGGCTAGCGCGATCGGCTGTTAACCGAAAGGTTTGAGGTTCGAGCCCACCCGGGAGAGGTGTGTTGCTCTTTTCTTTGCGCTGATAGCTTTGAACATATGTTCTGGTGGTGGTGAGGGTCGAGCGGGACTGCCTCCGTGGCGCAATTGGCTAGCGCGTTCGGCTCTTAACCGAAAGGTTGGAGGTTCGAGCCCACCCGGTGGTGGTGCAGCGCTTTTTTTTCGGCTGATAGCTTTGAAGATATGTTCTGATGGTGGTGAGAGTGGAGCACGACTCTCTTCATGGCGCAATTGGCTAGCGTGATCGACTGTTAAGCGAAAGTATGGAGGTTTGAGCCCACCCGGTGGTGGTGCGGCGCTTTATTTTTCTTTGGGCTGATAGCTCTGAAGAAATGTTCTGACGATGGTGAGAGTGGAGCATGACTGTCTCCGTGGCGCAATTGGATAGCGCTATGGGCTGTTAACTGAAAGGTTGGAGGTTCGAGCCCTCCCAGGAGTGGTGTGTTGCTTTTTTTTCTTTGGGCTGATAGCTTTGAAGATATGTTCTGATGCTGGTGAGAGTGGAACAGGACTGTCTTCATGGCGCAATTGGCTAGCGCGATCGGCTGTTAACCGAAAGGTTGGAGGTTCGAGCCCACCCGGTGGTGGTGCGGCGCTTTTTTTTCTTTGGCTCATAGCTCTGAAGAAATATTCTGACGGTGCTGAGAGTGGAGCACGACTGTCTCTGTGGCGCAATTGGCTAGCGCGATTGGCTGTTAACCGAAACGTTGGAGGTTCGAGCCCACCCGATGGTGGTGCGGTGCTTTTTTGTCTTTGGGCTGATAGCTCTGAATAAGTGTTCTGACGGTGGTCAGAATGGAGCCGGACTGTCTCCGATGCGGAAGTGGCTAGCGCGATCGGCTGTTAACCGAAATGTTGGAGGTTCGAGCCCACCCGGGAGTGGTGTGTTGCTTTTTTCTTTGCGCTGATAGCTTTGAACATATGTTCTGGTGGTGGTGAGAGTGGAGCGGGACTGTCTCTGTAGCGCGATTGGCTAGCGCGATCGGCTGTTAACCAAAAGTTTGGAGGTTCGAGCCCTCCCGGGAGTGGTGTGTTGCTTTTTTTTGCGCTTATAGCTTTGAAGATATGTTCTGGCAGTAGTGAGAGTGGAGCAGAACTGTCTCCGTGGCGCAATTGGCTAGCGCGATGGGCTGTTAACTGAAAGGTTGGAGGTTCGAGCCCACCCGATGGTGGTGCGGCGCTTTTTTTCTTTGGGCTGATAGCTCTGGAGAAATGTTCTGACGGTGGTGAGAGTGGAGCATGACTGTCTCCTTGGCGCAATTGGCTAGCGCGATCGGCTGTTAACCGAAAGGTTGGAGGTTCGAGCCCACCCGGTGGTGGTGCGGCGCTTTTTTCCTCTGGGCTGATAGCTTTGAAGAAATGTTCTGACGGTGGTGAGAGTGGAGCACGACTGTCTCCGTGGCGCAATTGGCTAGCGCGATCGGCTGTTAACCTAAAGGTTGGAGGTTCGAGCCATCCCGGGAGTGGTGTGTTGCTTTTTTTTCTTTGGGCTGATAGCTTTGAAGATATGTTCTGATGGTGGTGAGAGTGGAGCAGGACTGTCTCTGTGGCGCAATTGGCTAGCGCGATCGGCTGGTAACCGAAAGGTTGGAGGTTCGAGCCCACGTGGTGGTGGTGCGGTGCTTTTTTTTCTTTGATCTCATAGATTTGAAGATATGTTCTGATGGTGGTGAGAGTGTAGCAGGACACTCTCCGTGGTGTAATTGGCTAGCGCGATGGGGTATTAACGGAAAGGTCGGAGGTTCGAGCCCACCCGGTGGTGGTGCGGCGCTTTTTTTTCTTTGGGCTGATAGCTCTGAAGAAATGTTCTGACGGTGGTGAGAGTGGAGCACGACTGTCTCCGTGGCGTAATTGGCTAGCGCGATGGGCTATTAACCGAAAGGTTGGAGGTTCGAGCCCTCCCAGGAGTGGTGTGTTGCTTTTTTTTTCTTTGGGCTGATAGCTTTGAAGATATGTTCTGATGGTGGTGAGAGTGGAACAGGACTGTCTCCATGGCGCAATTGGCTAGCGCGATCGGCTGTTAACCGAAAGGTTGGAGGTTCGAGCCCACCCGGGAGTGGTGTGTTGCTTTTTTTTCTTTGGGCTGATAGCTTTGAAGATATGTTCTGATGGTGGTGAGAGTGGAACAGGACTGTCTCCGTGGCGCAATTGGCTAGCGCGATCGGCTGTTAACCGAAAAGCTGGAGGTTCGAGCTCTCCCTGGAGTGGTGTGTTGCTTTTTTTTCTTTGCGCTTATAGCTTTGAAGATATGTTCTGATGGTGGTGAGGGTGGAGCACGACTGTCTCCGTGGTGTAATTGGCTAGCGCGATGGGGTATTAACCGAAAGGTTTGAGGTTCGAGCCCACGCGGTGGTGGTGCGGTGCTTTTTTTTCTTTGGGCTGATAGCTTTGAAGACATGTTGTGATGGTGGTGAGAGTGGAGCACGACTGTCTCCGTGGCACAATTGGCTAGCGCGATCGGCTGTTAACCGAATGGTTGGAGGTTCGAGCCCACCCGGTGGTGGTGCGGCGCTTTTTTTCTTTGGGCTCATAGCTCTGAAGAAATGTTCTGACGGTGGTGAGAGTGGAGCCGGACTGTCTCCGATGCGGAAGTGGCTAGCGCGATCGGCTGTTAACCGAAAGGTTGGAGGTTCGAGCCCACCCGGGAGAGGTGTGTTGCTTTTTTCTTTGCGCTGATAGCTTTGAACATATGTTCTGGTGGTGGAGAGAGTGGAGCGGGACTGTCTCCGTGGCGCAATTGGCTAGCGCGATCGGCTCTTAACCGAAAGGTTGGAGGTTCGAGCCCACCCGGTGGTGGTGCAGCGCCTTTTTTCTTTCGGCTGATAGCTTTGAAGATATGTTCTAATGGTGGTGAGAGTGGAGCACGACTCTCTTCATGGCGCAATTGGCTAGCGCGATGGGCTGTTAACTGAAAGGTTGGAGGTTCGAGCCCTCCCAGGAGTGGTGTGTTGCTTTTTTTTCTTTGGGCTGATAGCTTTGAAGATATGTTCTGATGGTGGTGAGAGTGGAACAGGACTGTCTCCGTGGCGCAATTGGCTAGCACGATCGGCTGTTAGCCGAAAGGTTGGAAGTTCGAGCCCACCCGGTGGTGGTGCGGCGCTTTTTTTTCTTTGGCTCATAGCTCTGAAGAAATATTCTGACGGTGGTGAGAGTGGAGCACGACTGTCTCCGTGGCGCAATAGGCTAGCGCGATTGGCTGTTAACCGAAACGTTGGAGGTTCGAGCCCACCCGATGGTGGTGCGGCGCTTTTTTTTCTTTGGGCTGATAGCTCTGAAGAAATGTTCTGACGGTGGTGAGAGTGGAGCCGGACTGTCTCCGATGCGGTAGTGGCTAGCGCGATCGGCTGTTAACCGAAATGTTTGAGGTTCGAGCCCACCCGGGAGTGGTGTGTTGCTTTTTTTTTTGCGCTGATAGCTTTGAACATATGTTCTGGTGGTGGTGAGAGTGGAGCGGGACTGTCTCCGTAGCGCGATTGGCTAGCGCGATCGGCTGTTAACCAAAAGTTTGGAGGTTCGAGCCCTCCCGGGAGTGGTGTGTTGCTTTTTTTTGCGCTTATAGCTTTGAAGATATGTTCTGGCAGTAGTGAGAGTGGAGCAGAACTGTCTCCGTGGCGCAATTGGCTAGGGCGATGGGCTGTTAACCGAAAGGTTGGAGGTTCGAGCCCACCCGGTGGTGGTGCGGCGCTTTTTTTTCTTTGGCTCATAGCTCTGAAGAAATATTCTGACGGTTGTGAGAGTGGAGCCGGACTGTCTCCGATGCGGTAGTGGCTAGCGCGATCGGCTGTTAACCGAAATGTTGGAGGTTCGAGCCCTCCCGGGAGTGGTGTGTTGCTTTTTTTTGCGCTTATAGCTTTGAAGATATGTTCTGGCAGTAGTGAGAGTGGAGCAGAACTGTCTCCGTGGCGCAATTGGCTAGCGCGATGGGCTGTTAACCGAAAGGTTGGAGGTTCGAGCCCACCCGATGGTGGTGCGGCGCTTTTTTTCTTTGGGCTGATAGCTCTGGAGAAATGTTTTGACGGTGGTGAGAGTGGAGCATGACTGTCTCCTTGGCGCAATTGGCTAGCGCGATCGGCTGTTAACCGAAAGGTTGGAGGTTCGAGCCCACCCGGTGGTGGTGCGGCGCTTTTTTCCTCTGGGCTGATAGCTTTGAAGAAATGTTCTGACGGTGGTGAGAGTGGAGCACGACTGTCTCCGTGGCGCAATTGGCTAGCGCGATCGGCTGTTAACCTAAAGGTTGGAGGTTCGAGCCATCCCGGGAGTGGTGTGTTGCTTTTTTTTCTTTGGGCTGATAGCTTTGAAGATATGTTCTGATGGTGGTGAGAGTGGAGCAGGACTGTCTCAGTGGCGCAATTGGCTAGCGCGATCGGCTGGTAACCGAAAGGTTGGAGGTTCGAGCCCACGCGGTGGTGGTGCGGTGCTTTTTTTTCTTTGGCTCATAGCTCTGAAGAAATATTCTGACGGTGGTGAGAGTGGAGCCGGACTGTCTCCGATGCGGTAGTGGCTAGCGCGATCGGCTGTTAACCGAAATGTTGGAGGTTCGAGCCCTCCCGGGAGTGGTGTGTTGCTTTTTTTTGCGCTTATAGCTTTGAAGATATGTTCTGGCAGTAGTGAGAGTGGAGCAGAACTGTCTCCGTGGCGCAATTGGCTAGCGCGATGGGCTGTTAACCGAAAGGTTGGAGGTTCGAGCCCACCCGATGGTGGTGCAGCGCCTTTTTTCTTTCGGCTGATAGCTTTGAAGATATGTTCTGATGGTGGTGAGAGTGGAACAGGACTGTCTCCATGGCGCAATTGGCTAGCACGATCGGCTGTTAGCCGAAAGGTTGGAAGTTCGAGCCCACCCGGTGGTGGTGCGGCGCTTTTTTTTCTTTGGCTCATAGCTCTGAAGAAATATTCTGACGGTGGTGAGAGTGGAGCACGACTGTCTCCGTGGCGCAATAGGCTAGCGCGATTGGCTGTTAACCGAAACGTTGGAGGTTCGAGCCCACCCGATGGTGGTGCGGCGCTTTTTTTTCTTTGGGCTGATAGCTCTGAAGAAATGTTCTGACGGTGGTGAGAGTGGAGCCGGACTGTCTCCGATGCGGTAGTGGCTAGCGCGATCGGCTGTTAACCGAAATGTTGGAGGTTCGAGCCCACCCGGGAGTGGTGTGTTGCTTTTTTCTTTGCGCTGATAGCTTTGAACATATGTTCTGGTTGTGGTGAGAGTGGAGCGGGACTGTCTCCGTAGCGCGATTGGCTAGCGCGATCGGCTGTTAACCAAAAGTTTGGAGGTTCGAGCCCTCCCGGGAGTGGTGTGTTGCTTTTTTTTGCGCTTATAGCTTTGAAGATATGTTCTGGCAGTAGTGAGAGTGGAGCAGAACTGTCTCCGTGGCGCAATTGGCTAGCGCGATGGGCTGTTAACCGAAAGGTTGGAGGTTCGAGCCCACCCGATGGTGGTGCGGCGCTTTTTTTCTTTGGGCTGATAGCTCTGGAGAAATGTTCTGACGGTGGTGAGAGTGGAGCATGACTGTCTCCTTGGCGCAATTGGCTAGCGCGATCGGCTGTTAACCGAAAGGTTGGAGGTTCGAGCCCACCCGGTGGTGGTGCGGCGCTTTTTTCCTCTGGGCTGATAGCTTTGAAGAAATGTTCTGACGGTGGTGAGAGTGGAGCACGACTGTCTCCGTGGCGCAATTGGCTAGCGCGATCGGCTGTTAACCTAAAGGTTGGAGGTTCGAGCCATCCCGGGAGTGGTGTGTTGCTTTTTTTTCTTTGGGCTGATAGCTTTGAAGATATGTTCTGATGGTGATGAGAGTGGAGCAGGACTGTCTCTGTGGCGCAATTGGCTAGCGCGATCGGCTGGTAACCGAAAGGTTGGAGGTTCGAGCCCACGCGGTGGTGGTGCGGTGCTTTTTTTTCTTTGATCTCATAGATTTGAAGATATGTTCTGATGGTGGTGAGAGTGTAGCAGGACACTCTCCGTGGTGTAATTGGCTAGCGCGATGGGGTATTAACCGAAAGGTCGGAGGTTCGAGCCCACCCGGTGGTGGTGCGGCGCTTTTTTTTCTTTGGGCTGATAGCTCTGAAGAAATGTTCTGACGGTGGTGAGAGTAGAGCACGACTGTCTCCGTGGCGTAATTGGCTAGCGCGATGGGCTATTAACCGAAAGGTTGCAGGTTCGAGCCCTCCCAGGAGTGGTGTGTTGCTTTTTTTTCTTTGGGCTGATAGCTTTGAAGATATGTTCTGATGGTGGTGAGAGTGGAACAGGACTGTCTCCATGGCGCAATTGGCTAGCGCGATCGGCTGTTAACCGAAAGGTTGGAGGTTCGAGCCCACCCGGGAGTGGTGTGTTGCTTTTTTTTCTTTGGGCTGATACCTTTGAACATATGTTTTGATGGTGGTGAGAGTGGAGCACGACTCTCTTCATGGCGCAATTGGCTAGCGTGATCGACTGTTAAGCGAAAGTATGGAGGTTTGAGCCCACCCGGTGGTGGTGCGGCGCTTTTTTTTCTTTGGGCTGATAGCTTTGAAGATATGTTGTGATGGTGGTGAGAGTGGAGCACGACTGTCTCCGTGGCGCAATTGGCTAGCGCGATGGGCTGTTAACTGAAAGGTTGGAGGTTCGAGCCCTCCCAGGAGTGGTGTGTTGCTTTTTTTTCTTTGGGCTGATAGCTTTGAAGATATGTTCTGATGGTGGTGAGAGTGGAACAGGACTGTCTCCATGGCGCAATTGGCTAGCACGATCGGCTGTTAGCCGAAAGGTTGGAAGTTCGAGCCCACCCGGTGGTGGTGCGGCGCTTTTTTTTCTTTGGCTCATAGCTCTGAAGAAATATTCTGACGGTGGTGAGAGTGGAGCACGACTGTCTCCGTGGCGCAATAGGCTAGCGCTATTGGCTGTTAACCGAAACGTTGGAGGTTCGAGCCCACCCGATGGTGGTGCGGCGCTTTTTTTTCTTTGGGCTGATAGCTCTGAAGAAATGTTCTGACGGTGGTGAGAGTGGAGCCGGACTGTCTCCGATGCGGTAGTGGCTAGCGCGATCGGCTGTTAACCGAAAGGTTGGAGGTTCGAGCCCACCCGGGAGAGGTGTGTTGCTTTTTTTTTTGCGCTGATAGCTTTGAACATATGTTTTGGTGGTGGTGAGAGTGGAGCGGGACTGTCTCCGTGGCGCAATTGGCTAGCGCGATCGGCTCTTAACCGAAAGGTTGGAGGTTCGACCCCACCCGGTGGTGGTGCAGCGCTTTTTTTCTTTCGGCTGATAGCTTTGAAGATATGTTCTGATGGTGGTGAGAGTGGAGCACGACTCTCTCCATGGCGCAATTGGCTAGCGTGATCGACTGTTAAGCGAAAGTATGGAGGTTTGAGCCTACCCGGTGGTGGTGCGGCGCTTTTTTTTCTTTAGGCTGATAGCTGTGAAGAAATGTTCTGACGGTGGTGAGAGTGGAGCATGACTGTCTCCGTGGCGCAATTGGCTAGCGCGATGGGCTGTTAACCGAAAGGTTGGAGGTTCGAGCCCACCCGATGGTGGTGCGGCGCTTTTTTTCTTTGGGCTGATAGCTCTGGAGAAATGTTCTGACGGTGGTGAGAGTGGAGCATGACTGTCTCCTTGGCGCAATTGGCTAGCGCGATCGGCTGTTAACCGAAAGGTTGGAGGTTCGAGCCCACCCGGTGGTGGTGCGGCGCTTTTTTTTTCTGGGCTGATAGCTTTGAAGAAATGTTCTGACGGTGGTGAGAGTGGAGAACGACTGTCTCCGTGGCGCAATTGGCTAGCGCGATCGGCTGTTAACCTAAAGGTTGGAGGTTCGAGCCATTCCGGGAGTGGTGTGTTGCTTTTTTTTCTTTGGGCTGATAGCTTTGAAGATATGTTCTGATGGTGGTGAGAGTGGAGCAGGACTGTCTCCGTGGCGCAATTGGCTAGCGCGATCGGCTGGTAACCGAAAGGTTGAAGGTTCGAGCCCACGCGGTGGTGGTGCGGTGCTTTTTTTTCTTTGATCTCATAGATTTGAAGATATGTTCTGATGGTGGTGAGAGTGTAGCAGGACTGTCTCCATGGCGCAATTGGCTAGCGCGATCGGCTGTTACCGGAAAGTTGGAGGTTCGAGCCCACCCGGTGGTGGTGCGGCGCTTTTTTTTCTTTGGGCTGATAGCTCTGAAGAAATGTTCTGACGGTGGTGAGAGTGGAGCACGACTGGCTCCGTGGCGCTATTTGCTAGCGCGATTGGCTGTTAACTGAAACGTTGGAGGTTCGAGCCCACCCGATGGTGGTGCGGCGCTTTTTTTTCTTTGGGCTGATAGCTCTGAAAAAATGTTCTGACGGTGGTGAGAGTGGAGCAGGACTGTCTCCGTGGCGCAATTGGCCAGCGCGATCGGCTGTTAACCGAAAGGTTGGAGGTTCGAGCTCTCCCGGGAGTGCTGTGTTGCTTTTTTCTTTGCGCTGATAGCTTTGAAGATATGTTGTGATGGTGGTGGGAGTGGAGCACGACTGTCTCCGTGGTGTAATTGGCTAGCGCGATGGGGTATTAACCGAAAGGTAGGAGGTTCAAGCCCACCCGGTGGTGGTGCGGCGCTTTTTTTTTCTTTGGGCTGATAGCTCTGAAGAAATGTTCTGACGGTGGTGAGAGTGGAGCACGACTGTCTCCGTGGCGTAATTGGCTAGCGCGATGGGCTATTAACCGAAAGGTTGGAGGTTCGAGCCCTCCCAGGAGTGGTGTGTTGCTTTTTTTGCTTTGGGCTGATAGCTTTGAAGATATGTTCTGATGGTGGTGAGAGTGGAACAGGACTGTCTCCATGGCGCAATTGGCTAGCGCGATCGGCTGTTAACCGAAAGGTTGGATGTTCGAGCCCACCCGGGAGTGGTGTGTTGCTTTTTTCTTTGCGCTGATAGCTTTGAAGATATGTTGTGATGGTGGTGGGAGTGGAGCACGACTGTCTCCGTGGCGCAATTGGCTAGCGCGGTCGGCTGTTAACCAAAAGTTTGGAGGTTCGAGCCCTCCCGGGAGTGGTGTGTTGCCTTTTTTTTCTTTGCACTTATAGCTTTGAAGATATGTTCTGATGGTGGTGAGGGTGGAGCACGACTGTCTCCGTGGCGTAATTGGCTAGCGCGATGGGCTATTAACCGAAAGGTTGGAGGTTCGAGCCGTCCCAGGAGTGGTGTGTTGCTTTTTTTTCTTTGGGCTGATAGCTTTGAAGATATGTTCTGATGGTGGTGAGAGTGGAACAGGACTGTCTCCGTGGCGCAATTGGCTCGCGCGATCGGCTGTTAACCGAAAGGTTGGAGGTTCGAGCTCTCCCGGGAGAGGTGTGTTGCTTTTTTCTTTGCGCTGATAGCTTTGAACATATGTTCTGGAGGTGGTGAGAGTGGAGCGGGACTGTCTCCGTGGCGCATTTGGCTTGCGCGATCGGCTCTTAACCGAAAGGTTGGAGGTTCGAGCCCACCCGGTGGTGGTGCAGCGCTTTTTTTCTTTCGGCTGATAGCTTTGAAGATATGTTCTGATGGTGGTGAGAGTGGAGCACGACTCTCTTCATGGCGCATTTGGCTAGCGTGATCGACTGTTAAGCGAAAGTATGGAGGTTTGATGCCACCCGGTGGTGGTGCGGCGCTTTTTTTTCTTTGGGCTGATAGCTCTGAAGAAATGTTCTGACGGTGGTGAGAGTGGAGCACGACTGTCTCCGTGGCGCAATTGGCTAGCGCGATGGGCTGTTAACTGAAAGGTTGGAGGTTCGAGCCCTCCCGGGAGTGGTGTGTTGCTTTTTTTTCTTTGGGCTGATAGTTTTGAAGATATGTTCTGATGGTGGTGAGAGTGGAGCAGGACTGTCTCCGTGGCGCAATCGGCTAGCGCGATCGGCTGGTAACCGAAAGTTTGGAGGTTCGAGCCCATGCAGTGGTGGTGTGGGGCTTCTTTTTCTTTGGGCTGATAGCTTTGAAGATATGTTGTGATGGTGGTGAGAGTGGAGCACGACTGTCTTCGTGGCGCAATTGGCTAGCGCGATGGGCTGTTAACTGAAAGGTTGGAGGTTCGAGCCCTCCCAGAAGTGGTGTGTTGCTTTATTTTCTTTGGGCTGATAGCTTTGAAGATATGTTCTGATGGTGGTGAGAGTGGAACAGGACTGTCTCCTTGGCGCAATTGGCTAGCACGATCGGCTGTTAGCCGAAAGGTTGGAAGTTCGAGCCCACCCGGTGGTGGTGCGGCGCTTTTTTTTCTTTGGCTCATAGCTCTGAAGAAATATTCTGACGGTGGTGAGAGTGGAGCACGACTGTCTCCGTGGCGCAAAAGGCTAGCGCGATTGGCTGTTAACCGAAACGTTGGAGGCTCGAGCCCACCCGATGGTGTGCGGCGCTTTTTTTCTTTGGGCTGATAGCTCTGAAGAAATGTTCTGACGGTGGTGAGAGTGGAGCCGGACTGTCTCCGATGCGGAAGTGGCTAGCGCGATCGGCTGTTAACCGAAATGTTGGAGGTTCGAGCCCACCCGGGAGAGGTGTGTTGCTTTTTTCTTTGCGCTGATAGCTTTGAACATATGTTCTGGTGGTGGTGAGAGTGGAGCGGGACTGTCTCCGTGGCGCAATTGGCTAGCGCGATCGGCTCTTAACCGAAAGGTTGGAGGTTCGAGCCCACCCGGTGGTGGTGCAGCGCTTTTTTTCTTTCGGCTGAAAGCTTTGAAGATATGTTCTGATGGTGGTGAGAGTGGAGCACGACTCTCTCCATGGCGCAATTGGCTAGCGTGATCGACTGTTAAGCGAAAGTATGGAGGTTTGAGCCTACCCGGTGGTGGTGCGGCGCTTTTTTTTCTTTAGGCTGATAGCTCTGAAGAAATGTTCTGACGGTGGTGAGAGTGGAGCATGACTGTCTCCGTGGCGCAATTGGCTAGCGCGATGGGCTGTTAACTGAAAGGTTGGAGGTTCGAGCCCTCCCGGGAGTGGTGTGTTGCTTTTTTTTCTTTGGGCTGATAGCTTTGAAGATATGTTCTGATAGCGGTGAGAGTGGAACAGGACTGTCTCCATGGCGCTATTGTCTAGCGCGATTGGCTGTTAACCGAAACGTTGGAGGTTCGAGCCCACCCGATGGTGGTGCGGCGCATTTTTTTCTTTAGGCTGATAGCTCTGAAGAAATGTTCTGACGGTGGTGAGAGTGGAGCCGGACTGTCTCCGATGCGGAAGTGGCTAGCGCGATCGGCTGTTAACCTTAAGGTTTGAGGTTCGAGCCCACCCGGGAGAGGTGTGTTGCTTTTTTCATTGCGCTGAAATCTTTGAACATATGTTCTGGTGGTGGTGAGAGTGGAGCGGGACTGTCTCCGTGGCGCAATTGGCTAGCGCGATCGCGGCTCTTAACCGAAAGGTTGGAGGTTCGAGCCCACCCGGTGGTGGTGCAGCGCTTTTTTTCTTTCGGCTGATAGCTTTGAAGATATGTTCTGATGGTGGTGAGAGTGGAGCACGAATCTCTTCATGGCGCAATTGGCTAGCGTGATCGACTGTTAAGCGAAAGTATGGAGGTTTGAGCCCACCCGGTGGTGGTGCGGCGCTTTTTTTTTCTTTGGGCTGATAGCTCTGAAGAAATGTTCTGACGGTGGTGAGAGTGGAGCATGACTGTCTCCGTGGCGCAATTGGCTAGCGCGATGGGCTGTTAACTGAAAGGTTGGAGGTTCGAGCCCTCCCGGGAGTGGTGTGTTGCTTTTTTTTCTTTGGGCTGATAGTTTAGGATATGTTCTGATGATGGTGAGAGTGGAGCATGACTGTCTCCGTGGCGCAATTGGCTAGCGTGATCGGCTGTTAACTGAAAGGTTGGAGGTTCGAGCCCTCCCTGGAGTGGTGTGTTGCTTTTTTTCTTTGGGCTGATAGCTTTGAAGATATGTTCTGATGGTGGTGAGAGTGGAGCAGGACTGTCTCCATGGCGCAATTGGCTAGCGCGATCGGCTGTTAGCCGGAAGGTTGGAGGTTCGAGCCCACTCGGTGGTGGTGCGGCGCTTTTTTTTCTTTGGGCTGATAGCTCTGAAGAAATTTTCTGACGGTGGTGAGAGTGGAGCACGACTGTCTCCGTGGCGCTATTAGCTAGCGCGATTGGCTGTTAACTGAAACGTTGGAGGTTCGAGCCCACCCGATGGTGGGACGGCGCTTTTTTTTCTTTGGGCTGATAGCTCTGAAAAAATGTTCTGACGGTGATGAGAGTGGAGCAGGACTGTCTCCGTGGCGCAATTGGCTAGCGCGATCGGCTGTTAACCGAAAGGTTGGAGGTTCGAGCTCTCCCGGGAGTGGTGTGTTGCTTTTTTCTTTGCGCTGATAGCTTTGAAGATATGTTGTGATGGTGGTGGGAGTGGAGCACGACTGTCTCCGTGGCGCAATTGGCTAGCGCGGTCGGCTGTTAACCAAAAGTTTGGAGGTTCGAGCCCTCCCGGGAGTGGTGTGTTGCTTTTTTTCTTTGCGCTTATAGCTTTGAAGATATGTTCTGATGGTGGTGAGAGTGGAGCACGACTGTCTCCGTGGCGCAATTGGCTAGCGCGATCGGCTGTTAACCTAAAGGTTGGAGGTTCGAGCCATCCCGGGATTGGTGTGTTGCTTTTTTTTCTTTGGGCTGATAGCTTTGAAGATATGTTCTGATGGTGGTGAGAGTGGAGCAGGACTGTCTCCGTGGCGCAATTGGCTAGCGCGATCGGCTGGTAACCGAAAGGTTGGAGGTTCGAGCCCTCCCAGGAGTGGTGTGTTGCTTTTTTTTCTTCGGGTTGATAGCTTTGAAGATATGTTCTGATGGTGGTGAGAGTGGAACAGGACTGTCTCCATGGCGCAATTGGCTAGCGCTATCGGCTGTTAACCGAAAAGTTGGAAGTTCGAGCCCACCCGGTGGTGGTGCGGCGCTTTTTTTTCTTTGGCTCATAGCTCTGAAGAAATATTCTGACGGTGGTGAGAGTGGAGCACGACTGTCTCCGTGGCGCAATTGGCTAGCGCGATTGGCTGTTAACCGAAACGTTGGAGGTTCGAGCCCACCCGATGGTGGTGCGGCGCTTTTTTGTTTTTGGGCTGATAGCTTTGAAGATATGTTCTGATGGTGGTGAGAGTGGAGCAGGATTGTCTCCGTGGCGCAATCGGCTAGCGAAATCGGCTGGTATCCGAAAGGTTGGAGGTTCGAGCCCACGCGGTGGTGGTGTGGTGCTTTTTTTTCTTTAGGCTGATAGCTTTGAAGATATGTTGTGATGGTGGTGAGAGTGGAGCACGACTGTCTCCGTGGCGCAATTGGCTAGCGCGATGGGCTGTTAACTGTAAGGTTGGAGGTTCGAGCCCTCCCAGCAGTGGTGTGTTGCTTTTTTTTTCTTTGCGCTTATAGCTTTGAAGATATGTTCTGACGGTAGTGAGAGTGGAGCAGGACTGTCTCCGTGGCGCAATTGGCTAGCGCGATGGGCTGTTAACCGAAAGGTTGGAGGTTCTAGCCCACCTGGTGGTGGTGCGGCGCTTTTTTTTCTTTGGGCTGATAGCTCTGAAGAAATGTTCTGACGGTGGTGAGAGTAGAGCACGACTGTCTCCGTGGCGCTATTGGCTAGCGCGATTGGCTGTTCACTGAAACGTTGGAGGTTTGAACCCACCCGATGGTGGTGCGGCGCTTTTTTTTCTTTGGGC